>NW_027507784.1:116980854-118221687 GCF_037356315.1 Lithobates pipiens
TGTTTAAAGCTTGGGAAATCTTTTTGTATCCAAATCCGGCTTTAAACTTCTCCACAACAGAATTACGGACCTGCCTGGTGTGTTCCTTGGTCTTCATGATGCTCTCTGCGCTTTCAACAGAACCCTGAGACTATCACAGAGCAGGTGCATTTATACAGAGACTTGATTACACACAGGTGGATTCTATTTATCGCCATCAGTCATTTAGGACAACATTGGATCATTCAGAGATCCTCGCTGAACTTCTGGAGTGAGTTTGGTGCACTGAAAGTAAAGGGGCCGAATAATTTTGCACGCACCACTTTTCAGATTTTTATTTGCTAAAAAAGTTTAAAATATCCAATAGATTTCGTTCCACTTCACAATTGTGTCCCACTTGTTGGTGATTCTTCACAAAAAATTAAAATTTTATATCTTTTTGTTTGAAACCTGAAATGTGGCAAAAGGTTGAAAAGTTCAAGGGGGCCGAATACTTTCGCAAGGCACTGTAACTGTAATGTTACTAGATACTGTAGATCTATTTATTTATCAACAGCCAGACTAAACTGCCCAGCTATAGGAATTCATGTTGTGTTGACTAAGGAATACACACTACATAAGTGACTAGCTTGGGTTGAAGTTATTTTTCGTTGTAAGTATCCAGCATTCACTCTTTAACATGCAAGATCTCCTTTTTTTGTTTTTGTAGATGCTCTTTATATATCTTTAAACCTTGGTAAGTTTTTAAATGGCTAACTTGCCAATATGCCTCCTCCCAGGATTCTTAATTTTAAAATAAGAGACAGTAATTCAAAATAAGGGAATATCTTTAAAATTACTTTTAATTTCTTTCTTGGTTAGTAAAATCTTAAAAGCATAATGTACATATTTTTTCATGGATTAAAGAATAGTAATGATTAAAGCTGAACTCCAGGCAGATATAAAAAGCAAAAATAAATGCAGGCCATTTGGTCTTGCCAGTGAAGCCCACTTCATGCAGCTTCCTGTGAAGGTGTGGTAAAGATGCTCCATTCGGGGTGGAGTTAACACTCTCATGTAGTCTATTCCTACTTGCAAAACAGCGGGATGAATAATTATTGCAGCCTGTAGCTTGTCAATCAGCACCTGGCCACTCCTAATCGGCCCCTTGCTTTCTAAATTAACAGCAATGTATCTATTGCTGAAATTCTCTTTATGTGAGCTGCATTGTGGGAAGCATGTAAAACAAAAAGGCATCACGTAGTAATTGAATATGGCACTTTTTAAAACACTTCTTTAAATAGTCCTACTGCCTTTTAATTGTGCAAATATTGTTTGAAATCAGTCCTGTACAGCATAGGTTGGAAAGGTCGAACGAAATGCCACACAAGAAACCAATCAGATGTGTTGCAGTGTAAAAAAGGAAGGAGCATGATAGGAGGAGAGAGCAGAGTGACAGAGATGAGCTCATCGGTCTGTTTCTCCTTTCACTGCCCAGTCTCGTGGTGGGAGCACAGAGGAGACCTGTAAGTAAACGTAAAACTGCAGAAGAAGAAATATGAGGTCCCCCTTACCCTGCCAGGCAGGGTTGTGTTGTGGGGCAGAGCTTTGTATATGTCAGGACTTGATGCATAGAAATACTTTTTGCAGGTAAACTAGCTCCTGTATATGTATTTTATCTATGCATTTATCCTTTTGCCTGGAGTTCATCTTTAAATCTGGGTATATTTTCTATATTCTTTTAATGATAGGCTGAACATATTAAAGTGCAGTCCTCCAGATTTTTTCCTTTTAAAAAATAAGTTAATAAATACGGTAATGTTTGGCTCAAAAACAGAAAATAAAAAAAGTGAAAAAAAAAAACGCCCTTTTGTTTTCGAAGTTTTTCAAAATCTGTGTTCTGGATTGCGACTTTAATAGGTCAAATTAGCGAATATATTTTACAATGTGCGAATCTACGACTGTAACTATGAGATTTTGTTTCCCCTCCTTTTTTAATATTTATCTTTCTTTAACCAGGTCGTTTCCGTCAGATTAAAGTTCTCACAGATGTTGCAAATGCATTTTCTTCATTATATTCTCAAGTTTCTGGAACTCCACTCCAACGAATAGGCAGCTCAAAGTCTCTAACAACACCTCCTACTGCGGAACCCACCAAACCGGCACCGCTTACCAGAGCTTCCAGCCAGACTGCCGCTCGACTCATGGAGACTTTATCAAAACTTAACTTATGTGGAAATCGAGCAGCTGGGGATAGCAGTATTGTCCAGTCTCCAGATGAAGGAGGGCAGTTATTGAAGAATAATGAAGAGGAAGGAAGTAAAAATGAACAGAAGGCACAGAAGCTGTTCAAAAAGAATTTGTCACCTCTTGCTACAGTTAAAGAGGAAGCCTCAACTTCAGTTGTCACAGACTTGAATGGTCTTGATATTTCTACCCTTCCAAAAGAAAATGGTGTTGCAACAGACATTTTGGATAAAGCCAACAGCATTAACCAGGCAGAAACCTCCATGAACTCAGTTGAATGTATTTCTTCACAAACCGCGGATTCTGGGTTTAAAGATTTGAGTATATCCACTGATCAGGAATGTGAGAACTACCTAACGGCAAAAAATCCACCCACATCTACCCCAGATAAGGAACTGCCTGCTCCAAATCCATCGATAAAAAATCTTGTAACACAGGCAAAGGAGTCCTTTGAGTTAGAAGAGGTAAGTTGGCTAATGTGGTTTCCTTTTTGAAATGGCGATAGTTGTGGTAGCCTATTGTCCAGAATTGGGATTCACAGAGAGGTGGTGTATGGAGCCACAAGTAAAAAAAAATAAGACTGCGTTGTCATAGAAGTTTCCTTATCTTTTCCGAGCTCTTTCACTTTTCTGGTTCTCAACGCCTAGTAAAAAGGTATGGTAATTCAAATGTGGGGGAACAGCGGACACTGCCCAGAACTCAGTGGTGTATATGAGTCTCATACACAGACAACTTACCTGCATGTAACTGTCCACTCTCACTACTTCATATTGCAGCTTCCTGTGTCTGAAAAGAAGGCCAGACAGTATTGTGCAATGCCATAGAGTCTTATGAGATTGCAGTGTAACCTTCCCTTATCAGCTGCAGTGCAGATAACATACAGATGATGAAGATGGAGGTTTAAAAGATCGTGTTTAATACTATGAAAAGCTGTCAGTAATGGTCTACAAGATGCAATCCTTTTTTTTTTTTTTTTTTTTTTTTACCAGTGCGTCAAACTTTTGGCAACATGTTTACCATTCCTGCATTATATAGAAGGCTCAATTTTGGGCATGCTTAAAGTAGAAGTTCATCCTAATACTAAAATCTCTCAATCGACTGGCATCCACAATCGAAGACTAACCCATCTAGCACTGTAAAGAAGAAATCGCTGTACATAGCTTTTCTGAAGCTGCTCCGGTCCCACGCTGAACTGTCAGCACAGCTTCTCTGTGTAGGCGGGTGCAGGAGAGGGAGCCGACAACGGAAGCCCCATAGTGACTCTATGTGTGATGTCACTTCCCAGTAACTTCACAGCCATTGTCAGCTGTCTCCTCTGCAGAGCTTCCGCAGCTGGAGACCGGACCGGAGCAACTTCAGAAAAGGTATGTATAGCAATTTTCTTCTTTACAGGGCTTGATAGGTTAGTCTAAGCCCCTGTACACACGGTCGGAGATTTCCACAACCAAATCCGTCGGATTTTGCCCGTCGGATCTTGTCCGAAACTGTTGCATACACATGGTCGGACAAAGTTGGCGAAAAATCCGATCTTTCAGAACGTGATGACGTAATTTCGTTACGATGGGACTACATTCAGGCTAGTAGCCAATAGCTTTGATGTAGGAATTTGATCTGAGCATGCGTGGCACTTGGTCCGATCAAAATTCTCTACACATGATCGGAGTATGTCCGACCGGCCCAGTTGGTCGGGAAATATTTCCAACATGTTGGAAAATTGGGTCCGACGGAGATTCGGACGGAATCAGTCCGATGCATACCACACACAGTCGGATTATCTGACGACACGGTCCGATAAGACGCATTCCAACGGATTCTCCGACCGTGTGTACGCGGCATTAGATTGTGGATGCAAGTAGATTAAGAGATTTTAGTATTGGAGTGAACTTCCACTTTAATGAGGCAGTTCAAAGTAAATAGATTATGTGCAAAAAGAAGTAACCCGTAGCAGATGGTCACCTGTCTGCCAATCTCTCTCTGAGCATTGATTGGTTGCTATGGGTTATTCTGCTTAGCACATAGTAACTGCACTTTTTGCTTGTATTTGTGTTGTGATATGGATGACCTAGTTTTAGCATGTAACTTATTTATTTTGGGAAAGCAGACAGCAAAATTTATTGGTGTTCTTTGTGTGCATTTGTGGTTTTCCTAAATGCTGCGAATGATCTTTTACAGAGGATTTATTGGTAACTTTTTAGCTCCTTTGTATGATTTCATGAACTACATGGTCATCTATCAAATGGGCGGTGCTCAGGCTTTCCACCTTGATTGATGTTTTTTTTTTGTCTTCCAACTCATTTAGTAAACTTGATAGAAATATGTGTTCTAATTACCGTATATACTCGAGTATAGGCCGACCCGAGTATAAGCCGAGGCCCCCAATTTACCCCCAAAAAACTGGGAAACCTATTGACTCGTGTATAAGCCGAGGGTGAGATATGCCTGTCCATCCCTGTGTGTGTGTCCATCCATCCATCCATCCCTGTGTGTGTGTCCATCCATCCATCCATCCCTGTGTGTGTGTGTGTCCATCCATCCATCCATCCCTGTGTGTGTGTGTGTCCATCCATCCATCCATCCCTGTGTGTGTGTGTGTGTCCATCCATCCATCCATCCCTGTGTGTGTGTCCGTCCATCCATCCATCCATCCCTGTGTGTGTGTCCATCCTGTGTGTGTGTGTGTGTGTGTGTGTGTGTGGCCTTGTGTGTCCAGCCTACCTGTGTCCCCAGCCTCCGTCCGGTCCCGTCCCGTCCCGAGCCGAGCCTCCGTCCGGTCCGGTCCCGTCCCGTCCCGAGACTCCGTCCGGTCCCGTCCCGTCCCGAGCCGAGCCGAGCCGAGCCTCCGTCCGGTCCCGTCCCAGGATCACCGCTCTTCGTCGGCGCCCATTTTCCTGTTCAAATGCCGCGCCTCCCTGTCTGTGATAGGCGGAACACAATTTCCCAGCAGTCTGTGTTCCGCCTATCACGGCCATCCTTTCATCCTCGTCCGTAGTACGAGGATGAGCGGATGTCCGTGATAGGCGGAACACAGGCTGCTGGGAAATTCAGTGTTCCGCCTATCACAGGCGAAGGCGGAGCCGGAGGCGCGGCTTTTGAATTAGAATAGAATGGCCGCTGTCTGTCTGCTCGACACGCTGATCGAGCAGGCAGACAGCGATGACTCGAGTATAAGCCGAGGGGGGCACTTTCAGCCTCAAAAAAGAGGCTGAAAATCTCGGCTTATACTCGAGTATATACGGTATGCCAAAAAACTGACCAAAACACTATCATGCCTGTTTGGTAAAACATCTCAAAATGGTCTTAATAATTTGTGTTGTATTCATATTATATCATACAGTTGGACGTCCCCATCATGCATTTATGCTGCAGCTCACAAAGCGCTTTCTGCAATTTCAAAGCTCCCTAATAATTGTCACTACAATTTTAAGGCTCCATGCACACTGGAGCTCAAAAAAGCTTTTTCTGGATGCCAGATTGCTGACAGAAAACACTGGTTGGAAAAATGTGCTTTTAACAGCTTTTTGTACTAGTGTTTATTCACGTTTTATGAGCGGTTTTTAGCGTTTATGGGCATTTTTAATAAAAATACACAGAAGGCACTCCAAAAATCCCACAATGCATTGAAAAAATAGAACGCTGAACGATAATGAACGCGTGTTTATGAGCATTTATCTGCGTTTATCGCTTAAAATTTTTTTTTGTGTTCAGAAAAATGGCACTTTGAATGCGATTTTATGGCGTTTAGAGAATGGCCCATGAACTCCACTACTGATAAAAGCTAAAAAAACAAGTCCATGTGTGCATGGACACATAGTATAACATAGAGTGAAGTTTATGGCTGTTAAAAAACAAAAACAAAAAAAAAAACGCTCAAACTTAAAAAAAATGGCCATTTATGAGCTCCAGCATACATGGAGCCTAGCTAAAGTTTAGGTGTGCCAGTTCTTACATATTTACATTGATCCAGCTTGGAACAATGTGAGCATTTGTGATATACCTGTGGGATCCCCGTAGAAGCTGGTAATCACTATAGCTGGCACCTCTCCATTAGCTTCCCTGCCCCAGGCCAAGCAGCTGCCCTGCTTCATTGTGAACATAGGCGATTAGCACGGGCACCATTCAGGGATCGCTTTGTGTTCTCAATGAATCCAAAGCATTATCTGATTGGATGAGATGGATTGGTGGGGCAGTGACATGACACTCTCCACATCACCCATTCAGAGTACAATTTGCATTAGATAAAGTGGATCTTCACTGCATCGGGCACCACAACCCAAAAACACAGTTTTAATTCATTTTTAATAATCAAAGCAAACTCATCCATCCATGTCTCCATGCTTTATTTTGTTGAGGAATCACTTTGAAAAAAAAAAAAATCACCTTTTTTTTTTGGCCATTTTGAGTAAGGACAGATGATTCATGTAGAATTTACTTCCTGGAATCCATCTGCCCTCAACTCAGGCATGCATGCAGGAGAGTGTTCCTAACTAAGGAAACCCCCCCCCTGAAGACTCCTGGGATGTATGACATAATTTGCCAAGGAAAAAACAAGGAAGTAAGTGAAGAAATGTAAAAAAAAAACAAGTTTAAAACAAGTAAATATGACATGCTTACTATCTATTTACTAATGCTAGTGACATAAGGATTAAAAATAATCAATGTTGATTGGGAGAGTGAAGTTTCACTTTAAGAAAATGCAAAGTGTTCTCTGAATGATGCCCATGCCGATTAAAAAAAACCTCCTGGATTCAGTAAGAGGCAGGGAGGCCAATCAGCACGGGACCCAAAAGCTAGCAGTAATTACTGCTGTAGCATTGCCTAGTACCGTGATTTCCAGCTTCCACAGGGATCTTACAGGAACAAAGGCGGACCAATGCAGTGATGTAAAATTTGCCATATCTGAACTTCA
Organism: Lithobates pipiens; assembly: GCF_037356315.1. Classification (NCBI taxonomy): domain Eukaryota; kingdom Metazoa; phylum Chordata; class Amphibia; order Anura; family Ranidae; genus Lithobates; species Lithobates pipiens. The sequence continues at coordinate 116,987,966 of NW_027507784.1, forward strand.
CATAAAGGATAAGTTCACTTTTCTCAACATGCTACATGTTACACTTGTATTTTGGGTGTATCATCTTGAGCATCCACCACCTCAGATCAGTAAGGCCTCTCTTGCACATGGAAGTTAGATGCATTGTTGTCTATAAAACAATGCTCGCAGCTGAGTATAATTCATTATAAACCCTGGTACACACTACAGGTTTTTTTTTCGTGTGCAGACAGCTCAGTCTGGAGCCACTGTACTAACCATGCAAGGTTAGTCCAGCGATCATCCCCACTGACCTGTTGTGTTCTGACAGAAGGACCCCCCGCCAGAACACTCTGATCAGCCATTGGCTTAGAGCGCTGATCGGTAGATGGTCGGCTGCTAGTTTTCCAGCATGCACATCTGACACAACCCGGCCAGACCAACATACACACGGGCAGAATGACGGTTGATATTTTTTGTACCGTTAAATGTCTCCCGACGTTCTGCCCATGTATATGGGGCTTAAGGCTTCATGTAAACTCCTAAATGTAAGTTTAGGAGCTTTTGGTGTTTGTTTTTTTTTTTTTTTTTTTGCCAAAACTACTAAACTTAACTCCATAAAAGCCCACGTGTCAATGTACACACAGGCTTTTATCAGCATTTAGGAGCTGCTGCAATCGGAGGAGTTTCAACCTCCCTCTCCTGAGCGTGAGACTAGCATTCAGGATAGGATCATTTTGACAGTCGCCAACCAGAAAACACAAACTGCGGCTAAACCATGGCACGATTTTTGCCATGTTTTCCCACGGCTAGGCTGTGTGTACATGAAGCAATGAGCACAGAGCACTAAAATAGAAAATTGTACATTTTAAGTGCTGTCATTTCCATGCATGCACATGTTCCATTGTCTATACGCATGTTTATGTGAGTATAAATGCGTACCGTATATACTTGAGTATAGGCCGACCCGAATATAAGCCGAGGCCCCCAATTTACCCCCAAAAAAACTGGCAAACTTATTGACTCGTGTATAAGCCGAGGGTGAGACATGCCTGTCCATCCCTGTGTGTGTGTCCGTCCATCCCTGTGTGTCCGTCCATCCCTGTGTGTCCGTCCATCCCTGTGTGTCCGTCCATCCCTGTGTGTCCGTCCATCCCTGTGTGTCCGTCCATCCCTGTGTGTCCGTCCATCCATCCCTGTGTGTGTGTGTGTCCATCCATCCATCCATCCCTGTGTGTGTGTGTCTCCATCCATCCATCCATCCATCCCTGTGTGTGTGTGTCTCCATCCATCCATCCATCCATCCCTGTTGTGTGTGTGTGTGTGTGTGTGTGTGTGTGGTTGTGTGTCCAGCCTACCTTTGTCCCGAGCCTCCGTCCCGTGCCTTGCCTCCTTGCCTCCGTCCCGTGCCGTGCCTTGCCTCCTTGCATCCGTCCCGTGTCGTGCCTTGCCTTGCCCCCGTCCCGTCCCGTGCCGTGCCGTGCCGTGCCTTGCCTTGCCTCCGTCCCGTGCCCTCTTCGTCGGCGGCCATTGTAAAGTTCAAAAGCTGCGCCACCGCCTTCGCCTGTGATAGGCGGAACACTGAATTTCCCAGCAGCCTGTGTTCCGCCTATCACAGACGTCGTATCATCCTCGTCCGTAGTACGAGGATGATACGATGTCCGTGATAGGCGGAACACAGGCTGCTGGGAAATTCAGTGTTCCGCCTATCACAGGCGAAGGCGGAGCCGGAGGCGCGGCTTTTGAATAGAATGGCCGCTGTCTGTCTGCTCGACACGCTGATCGAGCGGGCAGACAGCGATGACTCGAGTATAAGCCGAGGGGGGCACTTTCAGCCTCAAAAAAGAGGCTGAAAATCTCGGCTTATACTCGAGTATATACGGTATATTGCAACACTAGCAATGAAGAAAAATGTTACTCATCTATACACTTACGTGCCTATATGCTTTATTTACGCAAGGTCTTTGTGCAACATTTTACTTAAGATCTTCCTGTCTACAATATCCTGAGCCTAAACCTCAGTAAATATTTACACCTGTGTGCAACTGCCCTAAAACATTTGGAATTTTTTACTCCCGTGTGCAAGAGGCCTTCTAAATTGCTTTTTTTTATTTTATTTTTTTTTATTTAAAATGCAAGACTTTTACATAATAATGTAATCATCAAAGTGACTTTGTAAGCTTGCCTAGAAAGAATATTCATGATTGACTCTTATTTACTAACTTTTCTTCTAGTTCCCTGATTTTCAGACCTCAGCACACTAGTCCGTCCCCCCCCCCTTTTTTTTTTTTAATGTTAACCTTAAACTCTCCAGCTGGAAGGATATGGAACACTTCGCTGCATCACTTCCTCCAGTAAAACCCGTCAGCCAGACCCTGATCTGCACTACTTCAGATCATGTAATCTAAGGAAGTTGAAGTTCTAATATTTACTTGAAACCTCATCAAACATTTTTCCCACAGCCAACACTGTAGCGAAACAAAGAGCAGCTAGAACCCCGCTAAACATGAGCGGGATGGTGAATATTGGAGCCCGATAGTGAGGTGGAGGAATCTACAGTCGCAGGGTTTTGTTATAATTCAAATGCTGACTTCTGTAATTCCAGACCTTTTCTTTAAAGAACAGTGTTCCTTTGATGCAGTTTAGCCAGCCAATATATAAAGCTGTTCTCCAGACCGATCCAAAAAGCCGCTGAGTGCAGTTTGTGTGCATTAAAAATGCATTATTTTTAAGTGAAAATGTAAATGGCTGAATCATTCTGGATTCCAACCCTGTATAGTAGAACTTTGGGACAAAAGGAGGGTCCGTACTCTGAACCAGTGTACATGCATATATGTTTGCAAGAACTCAGAGTAGTGGGATGTTATCAGTTTGCTGCTACACCTTCTCATGGGCTGGTGGGCTGGGTGCAGGGAACCGACTGTCTGCATTGCTTAATGACAGTAGAGAAAACTACAGGTCATCAACCTGTCTGTCTGATGGACTGGCTAAACAAAATTACTTTCAGTGCATAAATCAACGTGTGTGTATATATTTTGTGTGTGTGTGTGTGTGTGTGTGTATATATATTAGGGCTGCAACTAACGATTATTTTCATCGATTAGTTGGTCGATTATTGTGTTTCGATTAATCGGTTAATAACCTTAAGAAAAAAAAAAGTGGGTCAAATTGACATTCATTTTCCACCACAGTGAAGGGAAAATTTGGAAAGAATAGAAAACTTCTTGGTCAAAGGAATTTTCAGACAGTGTATGTGGTTTTTGTTCAGAAATGAAGTGAAAATTTCAAACAAAATTCTTTCATTCAGCGAATTTACAAAGATTTTTCATCTGAATATTCTCACCTGAAAATTGATCCGTGATGCCAGCATAAGGTTCGGTACACACCTCTGCAGTGCTTTTTGCTGTGCGTTTTGATTTTTGTGCACATGATTTTACTGCAATTTGCATTTTTTACTTTCTTTTTTTTTTTTTTGGGCAGATTAAAAAACATAAATTGCTGAAAAAACGCATTATTCTTTTCTGCAGCTTCTCCATTGAAATATATTGAACCAAAAAAGCACCGTTTTGCATTAAAAGTCCCCGACCCTTTCCAAATAATAAAAAAAAAAAAGCACAGATATGAACGTGTCCCATAGGAAACCATGTAAATGAACTGTAGTGCGTTTCTGCAAAAAGCACCAATAAACATAGATGTGAACCAGGCCTAAGATGTTTAGTAACATAATGGGGTTAAAAAGACTAAAATTAGCCCTTTATAGTACAAAAAAAAACAAAAACAAAAAAAAACACATAATTACTACTGGAAGGGGTTAATTTTTTTACTGTAGAACAATGAAAGTAATATTTACAGTAATGATTATGTTTTTGTACTATAAAGGGCTAATTTTAGTTTTTTTTTTAACCCCATTATGTTACTGGCCGATTAATCGATTAATTTCATAATAAGTGGTTAAACTTACTGCATTTACACTGGTTGAAAGCTTGGCAGACTGCCCAGATTATGTATTTACACAATAAGTTCTTTCCCTTTTGATCTAAGAAGTAAGCTTTAGTTACAATGTTTCAAGTTCTTCACTTGGCAGATTGCCTTGAAAGAATTGCCTACTCTCAGCGGGAGAGATCGTAAGGGGGGGGGGGGGGGGGGGGGGGTGAATCGAGATTGCGTTTTTTAATGATTAATCGTGCAGCTCATATATAGATAGAGATATAGATATAGATATATATATATATATATATATATCTCTATCTATATCTGTGTGTGTGTGTGTGTGTGTGTGTGTGTGTATATATATATTTTAATATTTCCTTTAGCTTGAGTGAGCTAACTCCTCAGACGTGAAGGATGTCCCATGTTGTGCAGATAGCTGGATCCTGTAGAAATCTGCAGGGGCACCGTGTTCTCTTCCTGCCTCTGGCACTGCAGGGGTTAATAGCTTTGCATCTTCTGTGAAGCTACTGTGATTTTTTATTTTTTTTATTTTTTTTTGTAGTTGCATTGCAGTGGTGCTGTTTGCTTTTTTTTTTTTTGGTTAAAATTGGCAGCAAGGAGGGATCATAATTCCTTCTTGCCACCTGTCAAATGCCCCTTGAAGACTGCCCTTCTTCATAGGGCAACACTAATGTAAATGAGCCCTTAACAAAAAGTTGCTGTGTCCATCCAGGGCATGTCACTGATCTTGGATGCAGATTTTATATTTAGATTTTACAGATCTAAACAAGTGCAAGTTTACTGAGCTTTATGGGCCCAGAACAATAGAACTATGTGTGCATACAAACAGAACTCCAGCCAAACGTAACAAATAAAAATGAATGGCTCATTAATTGTTACAAAAATAAAAATAAAACCAGCTTTTGTTGCAATATTTGGAGCGAGATTTCGCACAATACTTTTTTTTTTCAGATGCTAAATGTTCTTAGTCTGATGCTCAGCATCATTCAATCTAGTTTATCTGAGCCCAGGTCCTCCCTGACCCACCCCACACTCTTAACTGGACAGTAAAAGGAGAAACAGCGCAGTGACAAGCTTATCTCTTGATCACTTTTCTCTATCAGCATGCTTCTTGTCAGCACATTAACTGACTGGCTCCTTCTATTGCTTCATCATCTTATATGAGACCGCAAGCCTGAATCGATCAGATAACGGACAAATTCAGTTACTTGCACTGCTTGCATTAAAAAATCTATATATATTTAGTGATATATTTGCATTAATGGGTTTTGTTTTTCTGTCTGAAGCTCAGCTTTTTTTTTTTTTTTTTATTTTTTTATTTTTTCAAATAACGTTTTATTTATTTTCGGTTGTTGCATAGGAGGACAAGCAGTTCAGGTATACAGTAGTAGCAGTGTGTCTGCAAAACTTTGCAAGGTCAACGATAAACATGCAATTGAAGTTCAGCTTTAAAGTGTTTGTAAAGTCACTTTGTGACTTTACATGTACCCCATGCGGGTATGCTCTCGTTAACAAAAGTGTAGGTGTTTGAAATGAAAAGGCTAAATACCTTATCTGACACCACCGCTGTGCGGTCAAATGATTCCCCTCTGCTGGCCAGCCTCGATCATTTGGAGAGAAGAGGGAGCGGCCGAGATTCCCCTGTGATGTCAGCCGGCCAGCAGAGGGGAGTCTGTATCCAATCATAGCGGCCCTTTACCATGTGACCAACTGTGTCTAATCACAGAGAATCCCATGTAAACAAATTTGCTGGTTATCGGAATTCCTTTCCTCACGCATTATCACAACGTGAGGAGAGGCGAGCCAGTAACCGGCAAATGTGACGGGATATTTACACTGATAGTCTGGGCACTGATCAACAGTGCCCATTAGTGTCGCCTCATCAGTGCTGCCTATTAGTGCCTATCAGTGTACCTCAGTAAAGGAGAAAAATGATTTATTTGCAAAATTTTATAACAGAAGCTTAGATGAAAATGCCGAATCTGAAAATTTAAGGCAAAGCGCTAGTAAAGTGCTAAAAAAAATCCCCTGCAAGTTAGTCACAATATGCTAGTATGCATTGCATACTAGCACATTATGAAAGACTTGGCTTAAATCGACTTAAATCACACTAACATAGCTTCCATATTTGCCTGGCCTTCCTTCTGGCTTCAGGGGGCTCTGGCCAAACAGGATGCACACAGGAGTCATAGCTGCAGCACAGCGATCTGAAGGGACGGCACGCGGTCCCTTTAGAACAGTGGTCATCAACCCTGTCATCAGGGCCCACTAACAGGCCAGGTTTTATGTATTACCTTGGGATGATGCAGACTAGAATACTGCAATCACAGAGCAGCAAATTATATCATCTCTGATGTATTTCAGTTATCTTGCAAACCTGGCCTGTTAGTGGCCCTGAGGACAGGGTTGAAGACCACTGCTTTAGAGCACAATGCGCCAGTGACGTCATTGGCTGCAGAAGCGGTGAATATCTCCTAAGCCATGCAGGTTCCTTGTGCTTACAGGTAAACTTTATTATAGGCTTACCTGTAGGTACAAGTGAGGAAGGGGTGTTTATGACCACTTCAAGTATTTATGGCATACAAATCCATGGAAAGTCTTATTAATGCTAACATTATGGCTGCTGCATGAGGTTTGTTGAAATACTAGAGTAGTCTTCCGTTTCTTGTTTTAGAATGTATGATGTTTGTTTGATGGACATTCTGATTGTCCTCTATACTGCAGTATAATGAGAATGCTCCTGCAGTTCGTGCCAAGGGTTAATGTGTGAATACACCATCCATAAAGAGCGTGGGATAGATTACCTCTTGAGCCCGGCTGCTATTATTTAACATTGGGTTTTATAATAGATGTCTGTGTGTTTTGTTTTTGTTTCACAAACACAAAGACGTTTCTAAATTTAACTCCGGGCCTTTTGCGTCAGCCCTGCAGTGGGGATTTTGTTCATTTCTGCTGCAGGTTTAGTAGACCCCCCGTGCTCATGTAAAGTCTTTTCACTTTCTACCTGGAGTCTCTGCCACATAGAGGCTTACTCATGAAGCCGGTGCAGAGAACACTGATGTGTCACCAGTCATAAAACACTGTATGCAGTTTAACTGAATCCTATAAAATTAATGTTTCGTTCGGTCACCACCCTTTATCACAGTTTTTTTTTTCTTTAAGATATACAGGTGAAAACCTTAAAGGCCAGCTCCCGTGTTTCCCCCCAGGACCCCATACATTTAACAAACTGAAGCTGGTCATGTGATCTCCCTCTCGTCTAGAATTGGCGGTAGGCCTGCCTCTCTGCCTCTCTGCTGTTGATAATGTTACTCACATGGTGAAATGTTGGTGCTGTTCTGTGTGGCAGTACCTGCACCCCAGGTGGTGTGCTCATGGTAGCCTGGGCTCACATGAAGTGGGTTGAATGGCACTGAACAACTTTGTGCGTCATACAAACCCAAAGAGGATCATCACCTAGAGCAGGGGTCTTCAAACTTTCTGAGAAAAGGGCCAGCTTACTATCCTTCAGGCTTAGTAGGGGGCAAGACTGGCCAGTGGGAATAAAAAGTGCCCTGGCATTAGTTCCCCACCAATGGATTTAATTGGAGGAATAGTGCAAATTGGGGGAATGGTGCCCCCATCATTGCTGTCAGTTGGTGGAATAATTCTCCAAGGGCCAGATAAAGGCAAGCAAAGGGCTGCAGTTTGGCGACCACTGATCTAGAGGGAGGGTGGGGGGTGTGTGTGTGTGTGTGTGTGCGCGCGCGCGCGCTCAAAAACTGAAGTTGGGTTTCAAGAACTGTGTATGTACTTGGGGCAGGTTTGTTCAGATACATCAAAATTTTAGGACTGCGCAGTGGCAGTAACCCAAGGCTGGCCAGGAACATATAGCATGTGTATTTAGGAGCTCTTCCATAAATGCAAGCACTCAAGATACTTGCAAGATACATACAGGTTATAGTGTGAACCGAGGCTTATTTATAATCTGCAAAGGTGACATAGACAGACTTCAGATTTATGAGGAAGAACAGTCATAATTGAACAAGGTTTTCAACTTGACTCTTTACTTCACTCACCCTTAATTAAGGATGCATGTACAATGAATGTTGTTTAACCTCTCCTGAACGATTTAAGTTGACAGCTAGAAACCTGCAGCTAAAAATGTCTGTTTAGCCATGTTTACATGCCGTGTTTAGCTGCTTTTTGTGTCTAGAATGTTTTTGTTTTTTGGTTAAAATGAAAAACGTCTGTAAATGAAACGCTGCTAAATGTGATTTACCGCGTTTAGCAGCGTTTACAGGCATTTGCCGTTTTCAGATGCCTCTGAACATCCGTCCTGAACCTATTTTTTTGCGTTCCAAAAAAATGCTTCTAAACTCAACTGCCTAGAAACTACTATAAATGACCCTGTGTATACGTACTGACAAGATAACACAGAGGAAAGTTCAGGGGCAGCTGAAAAAAATGCCCATCTGCTCCTAAACGTTTACCAGCAGCAGTGTACATGAGGCCTAAAAGCTCAGCTGGTGGGTGTCTTAATCTATAGACATGAAAAGGCTGGTACTTTACCTTTCCTCTATTATCAGCCTATCGGTTGGGGATGACTCTCTTTCAATCAATGCACTCTCCTTGTAGTTGAAATTTTTTCTTGACCGCTATTGACTTTGGCTTGAATTGCTAACCAACTTGTAGATTTACCAACCCTTATCACCAAGACAGGAAGTGATGAAAATGAAAAAATTACCGTATATACTCGAGTATAGGCCGACCCGAATATAAGCCGAGGCCCCCAATTTACCCCCAAAAAAACTGGCAAACTTATTGACTCGTGTATAAGCCGAGGGTAAGACATGCCTGTCCATCCCTGTGTGTGTGTCCGTCCATCCCTGTGTGTCCGTCCATCCCTGTGTGTCCGTCCATCCCTGTGTGTCCGTCCATCCCTGTGTGTCCGTCCATCCCTGTGTGTCCGTCCATCCCTGTGTGTCCGTCCATCCCTGTGTGTCCGTCCATCCCTGTGTGTCCGTCCATCCATCCCTGTGTGTGTGTGTGTCCATCCATCCATCCATCCCTGTGTGTGTGTGTCTCCATCCATCCATCCATCCCTGTGTGTGTGTGTGTCTCCATCCATCCATCCATCCATCCCTGTGTGTGTGTGTCTCCATCCATCCATCCATCCCTGTGTGTGTGTGTATCCATCCGTGTGTGTGTGTGTGTGTGTGTGTGTGTGTGTGTGTGTGTGTGTCCAGCCTACCTGTGTCCCGAGCCTTTGTCCCGAGCCTCCGTCCCGTGCCTTGCCTCCTTGCCTCCGTGCCTCGCCGCCGTGCCTTGCCTCCGTCCCGTCCCGTCCCGTCCCGTGCCGTGCCTTGCCTTGCCTCCGTCCCGTGCCCTCTTCGTCGGCGCCTCGGCGGCCATTGTAAAATTCAAAAGCTGCGCCGCCGCCTTCGCCTGTGATAGGCGGAACACTGAATTTCCCAGCAGCCTGTGTTCCGCCTATCACGTACATCGTATCATCCTCGTCCGTAGTACGAGGATGATACGATGTCCGTGATAGGCGGAACACAGGCTGCTGGGAAATTCAGTGTTCCGCCTATCACAGGCGAAGGCGGAGCCGGAGGCGCGGCTTTTGAATTATAGAATGGCCGCTGTCTGTCTGCTCGACACGCTGATCGAGCGGGCAGACAGCGATGACTCGAGTATAAGCCGAGGGGGGCACTTTCAGCCTCAAAAAAGAGGCTGAAAATCTCGGCTTATACTCGAGTATATACGGTACAATTGTCACCAGAACAGGAGGTGGGAGAGGAATCTTTTATTTGGAACTCTTGTTCTAGTGGTAAGGCTCAATTCACTCCTGACCATACTGGAATCACGCAATTCTGCCTGCGATTCCAAAATCGCGGAAAAACGCCGGTCTTGTTTGCAATGCCATTATTTCTTAAAGCGGGAGTCCGCCGGGACTCCGCGTTTTTTTTTTTTTTTTTAAAGTCAGCAGCTACAAATACTGCAGCTGCTGACTTTTAAAATAGTGACACTTACCTGTCCAGCGCGCCCGCGATGTCGGCACCCGAAGCCGATCTCTAGATCGACACTCGAGTGCTGCCGCCGCCATCTTGGGTATGGGAATCAGGAAATGGAGCCTTTCGGCTTCATTTCCCGGTTCCCTACTGCGCATGCGCGAGCCGCGCTGCGCAATGAAGACGGTCCCCGCTGCCTCTGGGATCTGTGTGTTTCCCAGCAGGCAGCGGGGCACTTGCGGAAGGGGGCGGGCACTTGCGGAAAGGGGCGTAATGTACGCCCCTTTCCGCAGAGAGCTAGCCCGGAAGTGGGTGCAGTTTCCTGGATTATCCAGGTAACTGCACCCCCCTCCCCCCCGAAAGGTGCCAATTGTGGCGCCGGAGGGGGGGAGGAATCCGATGAGCGGAAGGTCCATTTTAGGGTGGACCTCCGCTTTAATGACACCCCAAACGCAGTGTGATTTTGCTGCGATTGTTGAGTGATGAAACGCACTAAAATAGCAGTGAAATTGCAACGCCTAACGCTCCTGGCTCTGTGCAAAGATTTGGTACATGAGCTTCCTTGGCGCGGAGGGAGGCCCCTTTTAAATGAATGGTGTGTATGGAGGCTTAGAGGGAAATTTGCCTCACATTGTAGAGAGTTAATTTTACTTTTTCATTGTGTTTCACAGACGGGAAAGATAAACTTGCCCTCCCCTATGCCAAAACAGCAACATTTTTTGACTATGCCTTTGCTTTAATGATTGTAACGAAATAGAGAATGCAAACGCAGGGAGAATCTACAAGTCTTTGTGATTTTTATATATATATATATATATATATATATATATATATATATATATATATATATATATATAAGCAAGCAGCATGTAAGAGTCTCAAGAGTATCAATAACAAATGTGCGCACTGAAAACCCACTATAGGATTGCATGACATTGCCTTATCCTAGTCAAGGGACAGGGTGACTTTGTTTATGAGGATTGGCCGCATCGGTTTCAAAACTTCCAGACATCCATGACAGTGTTGTGCAAATGAATCATCACACCAAAAATGCAGGATTATCTCACGCATCTGAGTCATTTATATTGAACTGGCTTGTCAAAAAATGTGTGGGTGGAAATGACAACCCTTGTGGGTATAAATTGCTTATCATTTGCTTCCACCCACTTGTCGCCCCCTTCCTCCCTCTTCCTCCCCCCCCCCCCCCCCTTAGTATTGTTTTTGCTCTCTCTCCACTCTTATCAGCACTTAACTAATACTCCACCCTGTCTAAAAAGAACAAATGAGACAGTTTTATGACTGTACCTAAAGCCTGGCTTTTGTTTTCAGACACTATCTATTGGAAATATTAAAAGGGAGCTTATATCTTAAGCCTCTTTTGTTTCAGTTGAACATTGTGAATGTCATCGAGGATGTTATTTTATAGTACAATCTGAATGCTGCACATCTATCTGTTTTAATGAAGATTATCTGTGTTAATTGTAAAAAAACTAAAAAAATAAAACGCTGAGTTTAGGAATGCAGGAGGAGAGCACAGCCTACGTTTTACTTGTTCGGTGTGCTGTATTTGACATACACACTTTGCATTTCCATCTATGCCCTCAGCCATGCTAAGTAGTGTGTTTATAAAGAAATGTCGGCTGCCGGATATTAAGATCGCAAAAGATGCATTCAAAATGGCTCCCTATTATGACTTGGGATGCATACACTTCTATACCATGTGTGAGGAGCTTTGTGAAATGTGACCAGAGTGGATTACATAGAATTTAGATGGACTTTAAAAAAAAAAAACATAAAAACAGAAGACAATTGTTAGTTTTCTGTCCTATCACCCATGTCCGTAGACTTCACCCTCTTGATGAGCTTTGCTATCCAACATACCTCTGGGTGTAGCCTAATCCCCAACTGACTGCCAGTTCTATTTGCTGGCCCCTATTGTGTCAGAACGCTTGGTAAGGGGTCTACCTCATGTGACAGTGTTCTGGCCTGGCTATTGGCTTATTAATGGAAGACCACTGTCACATGGTCAGGGCAGGGATCCTATATCTACCCAGCTCCGACACCACAGCTTGCCTGGCGTGAACTTTTTATTTTTTTTATTTTTTTATTTTTAGCATGAAGCATTACATGCAGCACAAATTACAACTCTGGGCACAGGTTTGTTTTTATTTTTAGGCTTCTAAACCCAGCACTTTGGGAATGGCTCAGTGCTTGAAAGCACAGGTACAGATCCTTTCAGGTTAAAAAACAAAACAAAAAAACACCCATTGAAGATGTGTACTGATCATTTCGAGATGTTAGATATTTTTGAACCTAAACCAGTAAGTTGACCATTCTGTTACTGTTAAAACGCTGCTTTCTAACTTTTTCTCCTCTAGATGTCCAAACAGTCAAGTTCAGGAAGCTGACGCTTCATTTTAAACATTAGTGGCATGATCCAATATAGCAAACAATAAACGGATCTTTTAGACTTAACTGCACCTAGATAGGATCACACTGATTATATGCTTGCGTAAGAAAAGTAAGCAAACAGCGTTTGACCTGAAACACCTCCTACGCAGCCATAGAAAGAAGGTTTAAAGGGTGAAGAAATTCTTCTAAAAACAAGTCTTGTCTTTATTGGACCTTTTCAGTAACTGTGTAGGTCTGCATAAATAAATTCCTGACATGACACTATACATTAATTCTATAATTAAAAAAAAAAGTGTCATCTTTTATTATTGAAAAGTCATCCTTGATCTCCTGTCAGTTTATGTTGCTTAGACTTTGTCATCAGTATGCAGCTGTAACTTTGTAGCAAGTCACAGTTTGAGGCTGCGGCAGGGTCAGATCAGTGTCATACATTTGCCCAAGAATTGCACAGGCAACATCATTTACATAGTTATGTAATTTGAGCCAGTCTCATTGCAAGAATTAGATGCCAAGGGTTAATAGTCCTGGAAAATCCCAGATGTAGTAGCCAGCTGAAAAAGTTAGGAGCCCGTAAACTATAGCCAGTCGTCATCGCTGTTGGTGTTTCTCAGTTTTCTTCTACTGACAAACTTTACACAAATTCACCAACACTAAGGGGACTATTTGTGGCTCAAGCATTCACACAGCCTTCACAAATAAGTGTTGTAATGTGTCTAATATGTTTATTTCCTATGACTGTCAGCTACATCTAGTGGCCATAATTCAGTAATGCTCTTGAAATACCTTTATCAAGTAAATACTGCATTATGGTCAGTAGATGGCGCTGGCGACCATAAGAAATAAACAGATTAGACGCATTCTGGTAAAAATTTGTGATAGTTGTCCAGATGTTTGAGGCATTTACACAGCATTTTTTTAACTGAAAAAACCTTAAAGTGTGTGTAATAAAGTGGGGAAAATAATGATTTGGTCCCCTGTAGATTTTGTAAGTTTGCTCACTTACAAAGAAATTAAGGGTCTATAATTTTTATCATAAGTGTATTTTAAATGATAGAGACAAAATATCATCAACCAAAAATCCAGAAAAAACACAAGATACAGATGTTCTAAATAAAGTTGCATTTCTGTGAGTAAAATAAGTATTTGATCCCCAAACAAAACATGACTTAGTACTTTGTGGAGAAACCCTTGTTGGCAGGCACAGAGGTATGACATTTCTGGTAGTTGGTTACCAGGTTTGCTCACATCTCAGGAGTGATTTTGGTCCACTCTTTACAGATCTTCTCTAATTCCTTAGAGCCTGTTCACACTGAGGCAGCACGACTTGCAGCGCAACTGCCTCAGGCGACCGGGATCCGACTTTAGCGGCGGCTTGTGAAATGACTTCTGTATAGAAGTCAATGCAAGTCGCCCCAAAAGTCGTACAGGAACCTTTTTCTAAGTCGGAGCGACTTGTGTCGCTCCGATTAGAACGGTTCCATTGCATAGAGCAGGACGCTACTTGTCAGGCGGCTAAGTCGCCTGACGGGTCGCCCCTGTGTGAACCGACCCTTAAGGTCTCTTGTCTGTCATTTGTCGATGTTTCAGCCCCCTCTATAAATTTTCTATAGGATTACATTCTGGAGACTGGATAGGCCAATCCATGACTTTAATGTGTTTTTTTTTTTTTTTTTTTTTTTTTTTTTCTCAAGCCACTCCTTTGTTACCTTGGTGGAAAGTTTTGGGTCATTGCCATGCTGAACAACCCATCTATGACCCATCTTCAGTGTTCTGGCTGAGGGAAGAAGGTTCTCATCCAAGACAATACATTGCCCTATCAATTGGCCCTCAATGTGGCAAATAATGTTTCCACCTCTGTGCTTGACTGTCAGCATTTTTCTTCCTCCATACACAGAGAGTCGAGTTAATGCCAAAGAGCTCAATTTTGGTCTCATCTGACCACAACACTTTCTCCCAATTTTTCCCTGAATCATTTAGAGGTTCATTGTCAAACTTCAGATGGGCCTGTACATGTACCTTCTTGAGGAGGAGGACCTTGTGCGCACTGCAGAATTTCAATCCATTGTGGCCTATTGTGTTACCAATAGTTTGTTTGGTGACTGTGGTCCCAAACGTCTTGAGATCATTCACAAGCTCCTCCCGTGTAGTTCTGGGCTGATCCCTCACTTTTCTCCTGATTATCCATGAGGCGAAATCTTGCATGGAGCTCCAGACCGAGGGTGGTTGATGGTTACTTAGTATTTCTTTCATTCGCAAATTATCGCTGCAACCATTTTAGTCTTCTCACTGAACTTCTTGCTGATGTTCTTATAGCCTTTTCCAACCTTGTGCAGGCAAGAGTCTTGTCCCTGATGCTCTTTAACAGCTCTTTGGTCTTGACCATGATGTTGAGTTTTGAATGGAAGAAAAAGAATCTGGACAGGTGTCTTTTATACACATAACGAGTTGTCGTTGGGAAAACACCACCTTAACCACTAGCCGACCAGCCGTCGCAGTTATACTGCGACAGGTTGGCGCGGCTGGGCAAATAGCCATAGCTGTATGTCGCTCCTTTAAGACGATGAGCGCCGGGCACCCACGATCGCTTGTGACAGAGCAAGAACTGGGATCTGTGTGTGAGATCGCACAAATTCTGGTTCTGTCAGGGGAGAGGAGACTAAGTATGAACACCGATCTCTGTCATCCCTTAGTCAGTCCCACCCCCCCCCCCCTACAGTTAGAAAAACACCTAGGAAACACAGTTTACCCCTTGAACGCCCCCTAGTGTTAACTCCTTCCCTTGCCAGTGTCATTTATCCAGTAATCAGTGGCTATTTTTAGCACTGATTGCTGTATAAATGACATTGGTCCCAAAATAGTGTCAAAAGTGTCCGATCTGTCCACTGCAATGTTGCAGTCCTGATAAATATCGCAGATCGCCGCCATTAAAAATACATGAATCTATCCCCTGTTTTGTAGGCACGATAACTTTTACGCAAACCAAATCAATATACGCTTATTGCGATTTTTATTTTTTTTTGCCAAAAATATGTAGAAGAATATATATCGACCTAAACTGAGGAAACATTTTTTTTTTTTATTTGGATATTTATTATAGGATATATAGCTTTTTTTCAAAATTGTCACACATTTTTTGTTTATAGCACAAAAAATAAAAACCGCAGAGGTGATCCAATACCACCAAAAGAAAGCTCTATTTGTGGGGAAAAAAAAGTCATACATTTTGTTTGGGTACAGTGTCCCATGACCGCACAATTGTCAGTTAAAGCGATGCAGTGCCGTATCGCAAAAAAATTGCCTGGTCATTAAAGGGGCAAATCCTTCTGGGGCTGAAGTGGTTAAATTGACGGGACTCATCTGTGTACCACATGAGCACATACTGTTGCCAGTCTGTGAGAGCCAGAGTTATTGTTGGTTGGTAAGGGATCAAATACTTATTTTAATCACTGAACTGAAACTCCATTTATAACATTTTGTATCCTGTTGTTTTTTGTTTTTTTTTTTATGGATTTTTGGTTGATTTTTCTCATATCGTCTTCCAGGACAGCCTTTGAGATATAGGGCTCCTCCCTCCGGTACAGGAAACACGTCAAGCCAATTAAATAAAAGGTGTGGTCCTCCAGGCCCTCCTCAGTTTTTGTGTTTCCTGCCGGACGGGAAGGAGCACGTCTTGGAACTGGTAAGGGGAGCTCCTTCTCAGGGGTTTTACCTGGGGAGAGCGCCTTGATGGACCTGGCCCTTAGCACCCCTCGGTCCGAACGAAGGGAGGAGAGGGTAGCTTTCAGTCCCCGCTGCCATTTAAACGTTCGGAGAGAACGGGACCCCGATACGCGGCAATCTCCCCCTCGGAGCGCTAACCGCTCGTACCTGTCGGTCGGAGGCGGCGGGAGACGTTCGCTCTACCGACCGGCGTTCGGGTACTGTGAGCGGTACGTTCGTAAGAACGCACGGCGTCGGGGCGGAGTTTTTGCGCTCTGGCGTACGGAAGTGGGAGAGACGCACTTCCGCCGGATTCGCGTCATCAGGGGGCGCCGCAGGACCCGTTCCAGTCCTTTGGGCGCGGCGGTGTGACTACAGGGTTGCCTGGAGCAGTGTGAAGGCTCAGAGAGACTGAGTGATACACAGGAACCATGGAGAGTGCGGTTGTGCAGGTGGACTCCGGTTCAACAGGCTCCAGTACCTCTCAGGTAAGCTTGGTGAGGGCAGACCAGGACTTACACTGGGGGGTGGGGGGTCACTCTGACCCGTAGCACCTTCCCGGGGTGGAGAACCTGCTGGTGAAGGGGGGCACTTCCTAAACAGACCCTAGAAGCACAGTGGTGTGGTCAGGGGTGGTATTTTAATGGGACCCTGTTTTTCTTTGTTTTTAGGTTAAACAGGACAGAGCCCAGATACCTTTACCCAGAAGGAAATGTGCCGTGTGTGGGGCTAAGTTAGGCACCGGTTGGGAGAAGCCGCTTTGCCCAGATTGTGTCAGTAGCCTGGTAAAAGAGGACTCGGTGGCAGCTTGTCACAATGTTTTAACATCCGTAAAGGATGAGATTGCATCCACCTTCCAATCTTTTAAAAACATGATGGATAGGATGCAGGGTCCTTCTGTCTCTTTACCCAGAGCCGTGAGTATGCCTTCCTTATCCGAACCAAGTCAGGAGGAGGAGGTGGATAGGGAGAGGTTATCCAGGTCATTAGCCTCCTCTAGGACAGAGTCTACTTCAGAATCTGAGGGGGAGGAAGAGGCCATTAGATCAGCCAGATACAAGCTGTCTTTGGATGATGTGGGTGACCTCCTCAAGGCTATATATGACACCTTAGAGATCAGAGAAGAACAGGTCCAGCTTTCAAAACACGACATGATGTATCAAGGGTCGAGTGTAATGAAAGACAGGGTATTCCCCGTCCATAAGTCGCTAGTGGAGGCGATTCTGCTGGAGTGGGAACAACCGGAAAAAAGGCCATTTTTTTCAGGTAGCCTTAGAAGGAGGTTCCCTTTTGAATCGGATGCGGTGCATCCCTGGAACAAGGTTCCCAAATTAGACGCTCCCTTGGCTAAGGTCTCTAAGAAGACAGATTTGGCCTTTGATGATATGGGTTCACTCAGGGACCCTATGGATAAGAGGGGAGATCTGCTGCTCAAGAGAGCCTGGGATGCCTCTTCCATCGGGCTTAAACCGGCCCTAGCAGCTACCTGTGTGGCCAGAAACTTGGAGTGTTGGCTTACACAGTTACAATCACATATTTCTGCAGGTACTTCTAGGCAACAGCTGTTGAAGTCCTTTCCGCTACTGTTTAAAGCGGTGGGCTTTTTAGCGGATGCCTCGGCAGAATCAGTCAAACTGGCTGCTAGATCAGCAGCACTAGTGAACGCTGCCAGAAGGGCCGTTTGGCTTAAGACCTGGTCAGGAGACACAGCTTCAAAACTAAAGTTGTGTGGATTACCCTTTTCAGGGGACCATTTGTTTGGGCCCGGCCTGCAAGAGGCGTTAGAGCGCACGCAGGATAGGAAGAAAGCTTTCCCAGAAAGGAAAAAGAGACCTGAAGGGAAACGCCTTTTTCGAAGCCCCAGGCAGCAAAACCTGCAGGAAAGGGAGGTTCGCCCCAAAAAGCATTGGACGGGTCACAAGGGAAGAGGCAGAGGAGGTATCTTATTCAATCCTCCTCAACCCTCCCCTAAAACCCAGTGACTCCTGCGTCCCGGTGGGAGGAAGACTGGGGAAGTTCCTCCCACAGTGGGAAGCTTCAACCGAAAGTCCGTTCATTCGAGATCTTGTAAGGAACGGCTACAGGTTGGAGTTTGGTTCAGTTCCCCTCCCGAACTTTCAAGTAACAAGGTTACCAAGGGACCAAGAGAAAGCAGAGGCTTTGGCTCTTCTTCTGGGGGATCTGGTGGACCAAGAAGTAATGGTGCAGGTACCTCAGGAGGAGCGAGGCTTGGGGGTTTACTCCCACGTATTCGTGGTAAAGAAACCTTCAGGGAAGTTCAGGTTAATACTGAATCTCCGTCCCCTGAACAGATTTATAAAATACAAGCGGTTCCGGATGGAGTCAATCTTCTCGGTAACCAAATTCCTGTTTCAGGGCTGTCACATGGCCACAGTGGATCTCAGGGATGCATATTTGCATATCCCGATTCATCCGGAATCTCAGAGATTTCTCAGGTTGGCGGTGAGGTTGAACACGGGGGTGTTACACCTCCAGTTTCGAGCTCTCCCCTTCGGGCTTTCAGCCTCACCAAGAGTCTTTACAAAAGTTCTGGCAGAGGCACTGGCCCCATTAAGGCTCAAGGCTATAACAGTGATCCCATATCTGGACGATCTACTGTTCATAGCCCAGTCGGCCCAACAGCTGCAGAGGGACATACAGGAGGCCTTGGTTTTCCTGCGCTCACTGGGGTGGCTGATAAACCAGGAAAAATCCCAGCTGACCCCCTCACAGGAGGTCCTGTATTTAGGATACAGGATTTCTTCAGTGGAAATGAGAGTATTTCTTCCGGAGGAGAAGATCGGCAAGCTAGAGCAGGCGGTAGCCCAGCTTCAATCTGGTCGGGAAGCCCAGATCAGGGAGGTGATGAGAGTCCTAGGGTTGATGACATCATGCTTTCCAGCGGTGGCCTGGGCAAGACATCATCAGCGTCCTTTACAAAGACTCATGCTCCGTTATTGGGATGGCAGGCAGGAGAGCCTGGATCAGGTTATGCCCCTATCCTCGGCAGTCAGGAGGTCTCTTTGGTGGTGGCGGGCCCAGGTCAACCTAGACAGGGGTCTTCCCTGGTCCCCACAAGCTACGGTGGTGGTCACGACCGATGCCAGTGCGCTGGGTTGGGGTGCCCACCTAGAGGGAACCTTAGCCCAGGGTTCCTGGTCGAACCTAGAGACAGGTCGTTCCTCAAACCAGAAGGAACTTCTGGCAGTCTGGAAAGCTATAGAAACATTCCAGTCCCGGTTACATGGCAGGGATCTGCAAGTTCGCTCAGACAATGTGACAGCAGTAGCCTACCTGAACAAGCAAGGGGGAACCAGAAGCCCTGCACTGCAGGTAATTGCGGACAAAATCTTCTGCTGGGCAGAGAAGAATTTGTCCTCAATATCAGCCATTCACCTAAAGGGAACCCAGAATTTCCTGGCCGACTTTCTCAGTCGCCAGAAGATAGGTCAGGACGAGTGGGCCCTCAACAAGGAAGTGTTCGAGGAGATCGTGTCATGCTGGGGAAGGCCAGAAATAGACCTATTTGCAACAGAAGGCAACAGGAAGGTGACACAATTTTTTTCGGTTCACCCACAGGATCGGGCCAGGGGGATAGACGCCCTTGCCAATCCATGGATGTTTGGCCTGTGTTACGCCTTTCCTCCCGTAAGGATGGTGGCGGAGGTTCTGCAGAAGTTCCGTTCGGAAACTACGGACCTCATTTTAGTAGCTCCTTTTTGGCCAAGGAGACCCTGGTTTGCCAGCATAAAGAGATTGGCCGTACATCCTCCGCTGTTTCTACCAGTCAGGGAGGACTTACTTTCCCAGGGGCCGATCCTGTGCCCTCAGATAGAGAGGCTCAAGCTTGCGGCCTGGTATCTGAGGAACAAATCTTAAGGTCACAGGGTTTCTCAGAGAGAGTGATTAGGACCTTGTTAGAATGCCGTAAACCTGTTACTAGGGCAATTTACGCCAAGGTAGGAAAGAGGTTTAATTCCTGGTTGCGAGAACAGGGGATTGCAAGTCCCGGGGTCCCGGCAGTCCTAGATTTTCTACAGGCAGGGGTAGAACTGGGCCTATCTATCAGCACTCTAAAGGTACAGGTGGCGGCCTTAAGTGTTTTCCTTCAGTCCTCCCTTCAGCAGAATCCATTTGTCAGGAACTTCTTCAAGGCTCTATCTAGATCCAGGCCTGTGAGAATGAAGTCCTGTCCTACTTGGGATTTGGCCTTGGTTCTTAGAGCTCTGACCCAAGATCCATTTGAACCATTAGAGGGGGCTTCACTTAAGTGGATTGTACTAAAGACTGTATTTTTGATAGCGATCACGTCAGCTAGAAGGGTCAGTGATCTACAAGCGCTCTCGGTCAGAGAGCCATTTCTGTTAATCTTAGAGGACAGGGTAGTACTTAAGACTGATCCTAGTTTTCTTCCTAAAGTGGTGTCCACTTTTCATAGGACACAGGATATTATTTTGCCAACTTTTTTCTCAACCTCAGACAAGGATGAGGCGAGATCTTTAAGTTTGTTAGACGTCAGGAGAAGTCTATTGATTTTTTTAGAAGCCACTAAGGTCTTCAGGAAGTCAGACTCACTTTTTGTTAATTTTTCGGGCGCCCGCAAGGGCTGCAAGGCGTCCAAAGCGTCTATCGCCAGGTGGATACGAATGGCGATAGTTAAAGCCTATGAGTTAGAGGGGAAGCAGGCACCCTTAGTTAAGGCACACTCTACAAGGGCGGTTTCCGCATCATGGGCAGAGAGGGCTGGAGCCTCTCCGGAGGAGATCTGCAAAGCAGCAACGTGGTCCAGCTACTCAACGTTCGCAAGACATTACCGTCTGGATTTATGGTCTGATAAAGAGCAGACTTTTGGACGTAAGGTCCTCCAGGCAGTGGTCCCGCCCTGACAAGGTGAGCTCCTTGCTTATCATCTCAAAGGCTGTCCTGGAAGACGATATGAGAAAACCGGAGTTAGACTTACCGGTAACTCTTTTTCTAGGAGTCTTCCAGGACAGCCTGGCTTCCCACCCAAAGTTGTTTAAATTGGACTAAGTGGTGAGGATGTGTATTAACATGATTGTTAGTGTGTTATGTCTTTCAGAGCCTCCCGGCGGTTCTTGGAGTAAAACTGAGGAGGGCCTGGAGGACCACACCTTTTATTTAATTGGCTTGACGTGTTTCCTGTCCCGGAGGGAGGAGCCCTATATCTCAAAGGCTGTCCTGGAAGACTCCTAGAAAAAGAGTTACTGGTAAGTCTAACTCCGGTTTTTGTCTCTATCATTTAAAATACACCTATTAAAACAATTCTGATCCCCTTCCGTGGACAAACTTACAAAATCTGTAGGGGATCAGATTAATTATTTTCGCCACTGTATAAAAGATACCAATCTTGGTGGCCCCACAATCCCACACACAGGACTGATCTATACTTGTGTAAGAGTGAGAAAACGTATGGGTCAGTACTGTCTGTACACATGACCGCACAGTGAAAAGACACTTGCAACTGATTGAGGAACTTAAATTAATTAAATCTGATACAAAACAATAAACCTGTATTGCTGCAGACTATCACAGAGCAAACTCTTGTGTGCCTATATCAAACCGAGTAAAAAATAAATAGAGCTGACCTCCCAAGAAACAGATGTGTGTTTTTTGTGCACACAATTGTTTGAAGCGCCTGCAAAGCGCTTCGGCAGCTCACTCGGGTCATTTAACCCCTTCATTGGGCGCTAGCGGTGGCTAAAAGTGCCCTGCTAGTGGCCGAATACCGCAGCTAAAATGGGGGTAAATTACCGCTAAAGCTAGCGGCATTTTACCGTCAACGCCCGCCTGCTCCAGTGTGAAAGCACCCTTGACTAAAATAGCTGTCCGAAATACCAAGCAATTGACTCTGATTTAAAGCACATGTACAAGATAAAGAAAAATCTGCAAACGTGGCCTGTTGGTGGAGGTACTTGAGGACAGGCTTGAGAACCACTGGTCTACACTACAGGTTTATTGCTTTGGGAGTAATTGGTGATTTAGTATATACTATTTCTACAAGGGGCCATCTAGTGATGGCTGGTGGAACTGCAGTTATTGACACTGCACCCAAAATGCTCAAATACCTACCTGGTTACACAGGTTAGTCAGCATAGGTGTTTTGAAGGAGATGTAACATTTTTAAGGCTAGTTATATTTAAGCTGGAATTTATCTTGAAAAAATTACAGCTTTCACCTATCATTGATCTGGTGGTTGTTATTGGAGTTGGCTCCTACAAAAAAAAAATCCTACTGCCTCCTGAATTCCATAGAAATGTGTCCAGCCTTGGTTTATTTATACTCTGCAAAAATACTTGAAGTGCTATACAAATTACGTTTTCATTTCTAGTTTTATTACCACTTTTAAAATCATGTGTTTCAAAAGTAGATACCACTCTCATCTGCATAAGAGTACATTTACTGGGTTTAATGTACAGTATCTCGCAAAAGTGAGTACACCCTCACATTTTTATAAATATTATATCTTTTCATGTGACAACACTAAAGTAGTGATTGTACAGCTTGTATAACAGTGTAAGTTTGCTGTCCCCTCAAAATAACTCAACACACAGTCATTAAAGCGGAGGTCCACCCTAAAGTGGACCTTCCGCTCATTGGAACCCCCCCCCCCCCTCCGGCGCCACAATTGGCACCTTTCAGGGGGGAGGGGAGTGCAGGTACCTGTACAGTACAGGTATCTGCACCCACTTCCGGCGTGGATTCTGCAGAAGGTACGCCCCTTTCCGCAGAATCTACGCCCCTTTCCGAAGGTCCCCCACTGCCTCCTGGGAAACACACGGATCCCAGAGACAGCGGGGACCATCCTTATTGGGCAGCATGACTCGCACATGCGCAGTAGGGAACCGGGAAATGAAGCCGAAAGGCTCCACTTCCTGATTCCCATACCCAAGATGGCGGCGGCAGCACCCGAGAGACGATCGAGAGATCGGCTTCGGGTGCCGACATTGCGGGTGCGCTGGGCGGGTAAGTGTCATTATTTTAAACGTCAGCAGCTGCAGTATTTGTAGCTGCTGGCTTTAAAAAAAAAAAAAAACGGCGGACTCCCGCTTTAATGTCTAAACCGCTGACAACAAAAGTGAAAATGTCCAGAGTGTCAATATTTTGTGTGGCCACCGTTTAATTTCCAGCACTGCCTTAACCCTCTTGAGCTTCACAGGTTGCCACTGGAGTCCTCTTCCACTCCTCTGTTCCTCTGCACTTCTCCACCTTCCATTTGAGGATGCTTCACAGATGTTCAATAGGGTTTAGGTCTGGAGACATGCTTTGCCAGTTCATCACCTTTACCCTCACTTCTTTAGCAAGACAGTGGTCATCTTGGAAGTGTGCTTGGGGTCGTTCTCATATTGGAATACTGTACTGCCCTGTGGCCCAGTCTCCAAAGGGAGGGGCTCATGCTCTGCTTCAGTATGGCAGTACATGTTGGCATTCATGGTTCCCTCCATGAGCTGTAGCTTCCCAGTGCCGGCAGCACTCGTGCAGCATCAGACCATGCCATTCCCACCAACATGCTTGACTGTAGGCAAGACACACTTGTATTTGTACTCCTCACCTGGTTGCCGCCACACACGCTTAACACCATCTGAACCAAATAAGTTTATCTTGATCTCATCAAACCACAGGACATGGTTCCAGCAATTCATGTCCTTAGTCTGCTTGTCTAAAGCAAACTCTTTACAGGCTTTCTTGTGTATCATCTGCAGAAAAGGCTTACTTCTGGGATGACAGCCATGCGGGTCAATTTGATGCAGTGTGCGGCGTATGGTCTGAGCACCAACTTCTTTGGTTGTCCATGGTAAAGCCTGTTCTGAGTGGAAGCTGTTCTGTTAAACCGCTGTATGGTCTTGGCTGCTGTGCTGCAGCTCAGTTTCAGAGTCTTGGCAATATTCTTATAGCCTAGGCCAGTGATGGCGAACCTTGGCACCCCAGATGTTTTGGAACTACATTTCCCATGATGCTCAACTACACTGCTGAGTTCCAGAGTATCATGGGAAATGTAGTTCCAAAACATCTGGGGTGCCAAGGTTCGCCATCACTGGCCTAGGCCATCTTTATCTTTTTTTTTTTTTTTTTTTTTATTAAATCCTCACATAGTCCTTTGCCACGGGGAGCCAGGTTGAACTTCCAGTGACCATTATGAGAGAATGAGAGCGATAACTCCAAATTTAACACATCTGCTCCCCATTCACACCTGAGACCTTATAACACTAACGAGTCGCATAACACCGGGGAGGGAAAATGGCTAATGGGACCCAATTTGGACATTTTCACTTAGGAGTGTACTCGCTTATGTTGCCAGAGGTTTAAACATTAATGGCTGTGTGTTGAGTTACTTTGAGGGGACATCAAATTTACATTGCTGTACAAGATGTACACTCACTACTTTACATTGTAGCAAAGTGTAATTTCTTCAGTGTTGTCACATGAAAAGATTAAATATTTACAAAAATTTGAGGGGTCTACTCACTTTTTTTGAGATACTGTATGTATATTCATCATATTTGGCTTGAATCTGACATTAAAGTTGGAATTTGGTTATGCCGCGCTCTCTTGAGGTCACTTCACATGTGTTTTGAGGTTCTGCTTCTGACACAACAAATTACAATGTGTACGCAAATTTCTTTTATCATCTTCATTTGCATGACTTCACTCACATGAATGCCTTCTAGTTCTGCTCCTTGCTTCTAAGGAATGGGGAAGTTTTTAGCTTTCACAAGACAAATGTGATCTCTCTAATCATTTCTTTTTGAAAATCATAATGAAGAATATGTATTTTTAAGCCCCCAATCACACCAGTGAAACCTGACAAGTTACATTCTATTGTCTGCAATGGAAGTGGGTAAAATAGGTGCAACTCTGACTCCATCCGAGTCGTACAGATTTTGAAAGTAGTTCTTGCACTACTTTTTGAAAGCTCAGGTATGACTTGCATAAACCTTTGCATGAAATCACAAATGCATTCCAAGTAGCAGCTGAAGTAGCATTACTTTGAAATCAAGCTACTTCAAGTGAAGTAGAATGAATTCAATGCCATGTTCGGTGTGACCAGGGGCTGAGATGGATTTATTTATCTGATTGATTATATGTCAGCATGAACAGGATCTAGTTGTGCTTTTCCATTATTGACATGAACATGAGTTATTGGGTGGTCAAATAATAGATGTTAATGGAAATATGCTTTGGAAATCCAGTTGTGCTGACAGACCTAACCTCCCTCTGATGTCTGCAGCCTGACAGGTGTATGATTGCGTTGGGTTTTCTACAATGGGATATTTCTTTCATATGACCCTCAGTCATATTGTAATGCACCAATAATTTAGCAAATTTTCAGCGTGATGGTATTTTCAGCATTAGTATAGCCCATGGCATTTATTATCTTTATACTATAGTATTTGTTGCTGAGATGGTAAAATCGTCAACATGAATTTAGAGTAAGCAAGGTTAGCTTTTAGTAATAAATCTAAAGAAAAAATTTTGCGCTAGATGAACAAGTGAAAATAAATAAATAACCCGCGAAAGGTGTCCTGCAGCTGAACACTATAAACCGGATAGGGGGCACAGATATCATATACAGAAAAAAAGTGCAGAGCTGGATAGATATGCCATGACCAACTTGATAGCTATAAAACTACAGTGTGTGTGTGTGTATGTAAAATATATATATATATATATATATATATATATATATATATATATATATATATATATATATATATATATATATATGTATATATATATATATGTATATATATATGTATGTATTATAGAAGTGAAACATTACAAATAATGTGTATTCCAAAAATATATATATATTATATTATAAAAATAAATGGATTATAAATGTGACCATGAGTTTACATCAAAATAGACCTAACATGATTTTCATAAACATTAGTGTCCCTAAATTATTAAACGATGTGAAATAGTGACTTCACTGCAGATATATATATCTGTGACTTCTACCACGATATATCGATTGCCGTCACCTGGAAAAAATTAAAGCCTTACCAGAGAGCCTTTTTAAAAAGGCATAATGACATCAACACAGAGATCCTTCCTCCAACAGGCGATCCTCAGCCGTTATGGAACACATATACCCCTCACAGGTATCCTAACAGTACTTCAAAGGGCTCACCTCCAGGATAGTGGGTATACATCAGCAGGGTGTTCACTTCATGAGAACCAAATACATCCACTGCAGCCAGATCCATTCAAAGTGTCTTTTAGGCCAAAAACAAGGTTTTGCCTATAAACGCTTCTCTTTTAGAGAGCTGAACCCCGGGATCCAGTACTTTTGGTAGTAAAGCCATGAAGTTTTACTGGCGGTGGTGCTATTACAGGTCCAGGATTGTGGGTTTCCCCGAGGATCCCCAGCTCCTGAAGGTTTAACGGAACCCACCGTGAAGGGTGAAGATTGGGTCTGTTGGTTTTACCACAGAAAACCCTGCGGCGGGAAAGGCAAGTGGAGATTTCTAAGATTTTTTTTTTTTTTCTTATGAATGTCTCCTTTCATAGTTTCATAGTAAGGTTGAATAAAGACACCAGTCCATCCTGAGTGAGTGTCTACCCCTATCTCTGTACATTGCACACTCACATTGGTCCCTACCCTCAAGGAGCCCACAATCTAAGGTCCCCATTCATATATTAGGGCCAATTTTGAACAGAAGCTAATTAACCTACCTGCATGTCTTTGGAGTGTGGGAGCAAACCGGAGTGCCCAGAAGAAACCCACGCAGGCACAGGGAGAACATGCAAAATCCAGGCAGGTAGTGTCGTGGTTGGGATTTGAACCAGCGACCCTTTTTACTGCTAGGTGAGAGTGCTAACCACTACACCAATGTAGTAAATGTTGCCATGCCTATGTGTCACCACTGGGGGTTGTATAGAGCACTTGCCTTTCCATGCTTCCTCAGAGAGCTCACGTTGTGTCCGGAACAAGCAGTTTTCCTTCCTCCAGCCAGCAGCAGACCTCCGGTAAGTCTGGGGGGGGTTCCTCCCCACCAGATGCCCCCCTGTGCTGTTTTTTCTCTCTCTCTCTTCACAGGGAAAAAGCATGAACGGCATGCCGCCTTACTCTGGGGCTTCCAGGCCCCCCTCCCTTTGCCATTTTCTTCCCCTCACTGCTGATCCCATAGGATCAGAAGCCCGCACGCACGCGGGAAAGGCTCTTTTTCAAAGGAGAGGGGCCATAGGCGACGGGGGTGGGGCCAGCGCAGGAAAAAGTCTTTAAAAGGCACCATTGTTGCTGCAAGCTGCAGAGGGACACAAGAGCAAAGGTGGCATGAACGGTTTGGTGTCACAGCCATTCCTTTTGACACATTTACTACTGCATCAGGCTGAGCATTAATAGCAGCGACAGGGCTGGACTATTGCTTAAGCAGTGGATGTATTCCTTCTGGTAGTACCTCTGCTTTGTGCATCAGGCTTTGGTCAGAAGGGGGGTAAAATCCCCTCAAAAAGGGCTATAGAAAGACTTCTACAGTCACACGGAAGCCTAGAACCATCTCAAAAAATATGGCGTCCTCCCCTGAGAGTAATATGGCTGGTCAGAGTGCGCCATCAGGAGTGATGAGTGTTGCAGCTTTGCTCAACATTGCAGCCCCTGTATATATTACTAAGGAGTTTTTGTTTTTTTTTCAACCGTTTTAGGCTTGGAGCAAAAAATTTTACGCTTTAATCACATCCCAGAGTTGGGACTAAGCGTAACAGGACCCCATCCATTGCTCAGGACCCTCATGCTGAGAAACAAGGGGCGAGAGATGACAAATTTCTCTCAGGGGACCAGGAAGAGGCTGGTGACTCCTCTTCTGAAGGATCAGGTTCACAAGAAAGATTGTTGGTACAATCTTACTGAATGGTCCGCTCCATATTTTTGCTGCCAGTAGCAGAGTCTGACAATGAGCCCACTTCTGGCTTGGGTTCACTAAAGCCTCCCCAAACTGTTCATACTTTTCTATCCATTCATGGCTAAAAAGGCTTATGTATTCTGAGTGAGAGCACCCAGATAAACAGATTTTTCCTCCAAAAACGTTTTCAACACTTTATCCTATGGAAGAAGAGTTTAATAAGAAATGGGGGATTCCAGCAATTGATGCTGCTATATCCTCTGTGAACAAAAACCTGACTTGTCCTGTAGACCATGCACAAATGCTGAAGGATCCAACAGATAAGCTGGAATTCCTTTTTTAAAAACTATATTTCGCTCACAGGTTCAGTGGTTCAGCCTGTGCTGGCAGCGATCGGGGTATCTCTGTCCCTAAAGGACCAGTTTATAGAAGTATTCCAGGTTATTCCTGATCAGCAGGCCCAAGTTTCGGCCAGGATATCAGAAGTGTTTTACAGTAGATGCTATGAGAGATTCTATTCTCACGGCTTATGCTAGGGCTGGTACATGTGCGTAGAATCTTATGGTTGAAAAATTGGTCAACTGAAGCGACATGCAAAAAGCTTTTGGCCAGTTTCCCATTTCACGGTTAACGGTTATTTGGAGATGATCTGGATAAGTATATCCAAAGAATTTCTAATGGTAAAAGTTCCCTTTTACTGGTTAAGAAGGTTAAGCCTTTTTCTTTTAGACAAGCATATTCTCCTGTGCCAGGAGGATCAGCCTCCAGGCATCCAACATCAGGTTCAAGAGGTAAACCTCAGGGTAAAGTCCCACTGCCAAGAGGCCCTGGGGGAGAAAAAAAACCCACTAAATAAAATACTAAAACCTCCTTATGAAGAGACGCCCCCACTCGCTCGAGTGGGGGGGGGGGGGGAGACTTCTGCAGTTTTCAAGGGTCTGGCAGGAACAATGTCAAGACAGATGGGTGGCTTCCTCAATATCTTTAGGTTACAAACTAGAGTTCCGAGAATTCTGCTCTCCTCTTTTTCTCAGATCAAACGTTCCCAGCGATCCAGTAAAGTCTTTCTAGCTTTGGATCATCTCTTGTCTCAAAGAGTGATATTGGTGGTCCTCTTGGAAGAGGGGGGACTAGGGTTTTATTCAAACCTTTTCATGGTACCAAAACCAAACGGGGGATGTTAGACCCAATTTAGATCTCACGGATCTAAACCGTTTTTTGACTATCCGCTCTTTTTGCATGGAGTCAATCCGATCAGTAGTCTCCATCCTACAAGGTGGAGAACTGCTGGCGTCAATCAACATCAAGGATGCTTATCTCCATGTGCCAATTTTTTTCCCCGTTAACCAGAAATATTTACGATTTGAGGTAGAAAATCGTAATCTTTAGTTCGTAGCTCTGCCCTTCGGTCTAGCTGCTGCACCTTGAGTGTTTACAAAGCTCCTGGCTCCTCCTTTAGCCAGATTAAGGGCTCAAGGTATAACGATACTAGCCTACTTGGACAATCTAATCTTGATAGATCAGTCGGTAGCCCACTTAAACCAAAGTTTGGTCACAGAGTCAGCTACCTGGAATACCTAGGTTGGATTCTCAACCTAGAGAAATCCTACTTAAAACCATTAAGGAGTTTGCAGTACTTGGGGCTGATCATAGATACAGTTCATAAGAGGGTGTTTTTGTCCCAGGAAAGAATCAGTTCCATAAGGGAACTGATTCAGTTGGTCAAAACAAAGAAGAATCTTTCTATTCGACTTTGCATAAAATTGTTGGGAAAGATGGTGGCTTCTTTCGAGGCCATTCCTTATGTGCAGTTTCATTCAAGACTGCTGCAAAACCGTATCCTGTCAACTTGGAACAAGAAGGTCCAAGCTTTGGACTTGTCAATGCGTTTTTTATCTCCCATAGTGCATCAGAGCTCTCAATTGGTTGATATCCATGAATCTTCAAAAAGGAAAATCCTTTCTACAAGTTACCTGGAAGGTGGCAAAAGATGCCAGCCTTCTGGGCTTGGAACCAGTCCTGTAAGAAGCATCTGTCCAAGGGAAATGGTCCAAATCAGAAATGACCTTACCCATCAATATTCTAGAGATTCCAGTAGTGCGTCTGGCGCTGAAGGCAATCCAACAATGCCACAGCAGTGGCCTATATCAATTATCAAGGAGGCACGAGAAGTTGTGCGGCCCAAAGAGAGGTGAATCGTATCCTATCTTGGGCAGAAGACAACATTCCTTGTCGGCGATCTTTATTCCAGGGATAGAGAATTGGCAGGCGGACTACTTGAGTAGCCAACAGTTGTTCCCGGGGGGCATGGTCTCTTCACCCCGATATCTTTCTGTCAATATGTCAAAGATGGGGAATTCCGGGCGTGGATCTGTTTGCGTCCAGGTTCAACAACATGATTGACAACTTTGTGTCAAGGACATGGGATCCGATGGCATGCGGAACAGATGCCTTGGTTTTTCCGTGGGATAAGTTTTCACTGATCTATGCTTTCGCAGGATCAAGTAGGAAGGGAAGAAGGTGATTCTTGTGGCCCAGGAGATCTTGGTTTGCAGCGATCGTAAAGATGGTGGTAGAGGACCCATGGACTCTTCCACTATGGCCAGACCTTCTCTCGCTAGGTCCGATGTATTCCATCCTACCTTACAAACACTAAATTTAACGGTCTGGCTATTGAGACCCACATTCTGAAAGACCGTGGGCTGTCAGCTTCAGTAGTTTCTACTTTTGTTAATGCTAGGAAGCCAACCTCCAGAGTCGTATGCTATAGAGTCTGGAAGGCATGGATCTCCTGGTGTGAATCCAGGGGTTGGCACCCCAGGAAATATGTCATAGGTAGGATCTTTGAATTTCTGCAGATGGGATTGAAAATGAACCTGGCCTTGAGTACTATCAAAGGTCAGATGTCGGTCTTATCAGTGTTTTTTAAACGACCACTTGCTTCCCACTCTCTGGTTCGTAACTTTATTCAGGGGGTAATGCGGATTAATCCTCCAGTTAGGTCATCCTGAACCCTTAGGACTTGAATTTAGTCCTGTCGTCATTACAGAAACAGCCTTGTGAGCCAATAGGAGATATTCCCTTGGTCCTCTTGACGAGAAAAATAATTTTCTTGGTTGCCATATCTTCTGCAAGAAGAGTATCAGTTGGCTGCTCTTGTAAAGAGCCATATTTGATTATTCATAAGGATAAGATTGTATTGTGGCCTTATCCTAATTTCCTACCGAAGGTCGTGTCAGGTTTTTATTTAAACCAGAATATTGTTCTGCCTTCATTTTTTCCATAACCTCGTTCTGTGGAAGAAAGGTCTCTACATTCTCTTGATGTGGTGAGAGCGGTCAAGGTCTATTTGAAGGTGACCGCTCAGATTCGTAAAACGGATGTCTTGTTTGTGTTGCCAGACGGTCCTAAAAGAGGACAGCAGCGTTGAAATCTACTATTTCTAAATAAATTTGTCAAATGATTGTTCAAGCTTACGGTTGAAAAAGGAAAATTACACCTTTTCATATTAAAGCGCACTCCACCAGGGCTGTTAGTGCTTCTTGGGCAGTGCATCACCAAGCCTCCATGGCTCAGATCTGCAAGGCCGCAACTTGGTCTTCAGTCCATACATTTTAGATTCTATCAAGTAGATGTAAAAGGTCATGAGGATATTGCCTTTGGGCGCAGTGTACTGCAGGCTGCAGTATAAGTCCTCTAGTCTCTTACTCTCTTAATGCCCTACTTTTTGTTTTGTCTCCCTCCGTTCAGTTGCCATTGCTATGGGACATCCCACATAGTAACTACTATGGCTCTGTGTCCGATGATGTATGATAAGAAAATAGGTTTTTTAAAACAGCTTACCTGTAAAATCTTTTTCTTTGAAGTCCATCATGGGATACAGAGGTCCCTCCCTTCTTTGGTATACACTTGTATTGGTTTGCTACAAAACTGAGGTACTCCCAGTAGTGGGAGGGGTTATATAGGGAGTGAACTTTTTGTCTTAGCTCGTGCCAGTGGCCATCACCTGAAGGTGGCCTATAACCCATATAGTAACTACTATGGCTCGATGTCCTGTGATGTACTTCAAAGAAAAGGATTTTACAGGTAAGCTGTTTTAAAAATGCTATTTTTTCCTCTCCTTCTTTGTTCTTTTCTTATCCTTCTCTTTTTTTCCTTTTTTTTTTTTTTTTTTTTTTTTTTTTTTTCTTATCCCTCAATTTACAAATGCCTGAATTGCTTACAAGAACGTTTTCCAGATGATGTCCTCAGATTTTCTTTGCAAACTCCTTGGAAAAAATCCCATTGCATCATTAACAGGTCCTTTTAGATGAAATGTACAAGGGGTAACAGTGACAGGAAACAGAAGTTTGAGTTGGTAATAGAGTTTTAAACAAAGGAAGACTTCTCCCTTATTTCTACGCATTTAGTTTTTCCAGAAACTGTAAATGTCACTTGTTTTTCATAGGGGTTTGGTCACTCTTTTGCCATGTGTTCCCTGCGACATTAGATAAGCATACATTTCCTTTTTAATATACTACAGAAATATCATGAAAAGTCATTGTGAGATGTTTGCAGCCAGAAAGTGAACTAAATAGGCACTTGAGGAAATGGGAGTCCCTTGATAAGCATGAATACAGAAATTATCTCGTCATATGTGTTTGAGGGTTTTTAAGATAAATATTACTTACTACTTACTTTAAGATAAATGTTACTTCAAGTTTATATAACCTTTAACAATGCTCAACCTGTCAGCTATTGACCCCTTTATATGTGAAAAAAAATGCTTAGCATGCTGACCCTCCTTGTTTTACACAGGCCACAGTTTTGAGCATTCCAAATGGCTCTTGGCAAGAACCGATGAGTTTTAACAGTGTAATACCAAAGACCAGAGTTCAAAATTTGTTAATCCCTAATGAAAAGTGGAAAGGCAACCCAACATATTTTTGGGGTTCTAAGGGTCTCCCTTCATCAGGTCTTAATGTGCCTTTAGACATACCATAGTTCTGTACTCAGAGGTTTTAAATAAGTCTGGAACCGTTTTGGTTGATAAAATATATATATAATAATGTGTGTGTATATATATTGCAATGCTGGTTCTTGTAGTAGTGGGTTTTGGCTGCTGGTATCTTTGGTGTGGCACTCTTTGTTTTTTTTCTCTTCTGCCACATATTTCTCAACCTGGTAGGACTCTTCCACAACCCTCTAAAAGGAAACATGAAAAACATGATTGTGATACTCTGGTTGTAAACTAGCTGCAGGGAGGAACTGTATACGACTCTCCCTGTAGCACATGGAAAAAAGGCATTGTTTTCTTGAAGTTGATCTTCACTACATCTGAGCCCCACTAACCGAAAAAAACAATATTAAAATCATCCTTTGCTTTAAAAAAAAAAAAAAACTCCCCCATCCATCCATGTGTCCATGCTTTTTTTTGGTAAGATCTTTTAAACACCCCCATAGAATTTCTGCCCGTGGCCAACTTGAGTTAAGGGCAAATGATTCATGTAGCATTTATTGGCGTTGCCATTCTACATTCTGGAGCCATTCCAAAAGGTGACGAAAATAGTCATGTGGGCTGGCTGGAATAGAAGAAATAAGTGAATGGCTTTCCCATTATACACCTGAGTTGCCTGCGCACTAAAGGTGCCAACGCAATAGTAAGAGAATCGGCTGCTGTTGTGTTGCCACAAAAAAGAAAATCTGAACGATGGGATCAGCAAGATATTTAGTAATTTGTACAACTTGAATATTCCAGAATTTTTGGAAGGTAAATAATGCAATGTTTGAAGAAAAAAAAGCATACTGTAAAAAAATGTACTTCAGGCTCTCGTTCAATTTCCTATCCAGGGTGTGATTGAATAGTGATGCTATGTCGGTATGCCATTTAATGCTTATGGTTAGTCTCAAGACCACAAACTATTAGGCTGGCATTCTTTATACCAAGGTGTTGTGGATATTGGTTTTGTTTCACCTCCTGTTTCTCTGTTTTGGCCTGGCTTCCGCTTCCCCTCCAGCTCAGTTTCTTGTCTTGGTATGCAAATCTCCAGTGGAATAAACAAAGGTGCTCTGTTGGTACATAATTATGTGGAAGGCTAGAGGACTGTACAGTGTTATGTGGAAGGCGTGACATTCTGCAGTAGGTTGAGCAGCACATACTTTGACATATGGTCAAAGAGTCTGACGTGCTTAAATATGTACATTTTGATATATAGTGTGTATATAGGTGTGTGTATGTGTGTGTATGTATATATAATATGTGTGTGTGTGTGTGTGTGTGTGTATATATATATATATATATATATATATATATATATATATATATATATATATATATATATATATATATATATATATTATGTATATATGTATATGTGTATATATGTAGATGTGTATATGTATATGTATATATATGTGTATGTATATATATATATATATATATATATATATATATATATATATATATATATATATATATATATGTGTGTGTATGTATATGTGTGTATATATATATATGTATGTATATACGTATATATATGTATGTATATATATATACATGCTAGAAGTGATACCTGGATGGATTATTACATGTGTGTGCCAATTTTG
This sequence comes from Lithobates pipiens, assembly GCF_037356315.1. Taxonomy (NCBI): domain Eukaryota; kingdom Metazoa; phylum Chordata; class Amphibia; order Anura; family Ranidae; genus Lithobates; species Lithobates pipiens. The sequence goes on from NW_027507784.1 coordinate 117,022,428, forward strand.
CAGTTTAGTTATGCCTTTTGTTACAAATGTTTCATTTTGGTCTCGGATTGTTTAGTCTAGGCTATTGTTTGGGCCTTTACAACGAAAAATACAATTCAGCTGTTGTTTTTACATGCTAGTCTCATATCGGAAATGAAGAGGTTACTAAACTTATGAAAATTCTTGTACAATAGAATACAACTTTGGAAGTGGTGTAATGTATTCTTTCGTTTCTGAGCATGCATGGTCTTGGCCTTACAAATTTTTTTATGGACAAATACTGTACTGATTTAAACAAATGTTTCATTTTAACAAATTAACAAATGAGTTAATTCTGGTATCGTACAAGAAAAAAATGTGTGTTTGTCCCTAATTTTGCACGAACTGTCGTGATCGGCTCTCAAACTGTGTACTAACAAACAGATTATCATATGATCGATTCGAAAGCAGTATTTTTCATCCGATTTTCCTATCATATGTATGTACTAGGCATTCTATAAGGCTGTATTCACACCAAAGCGTTCCTGAAATGCATAGATGCACTGAAAATGCAGCAAAACTGGCATCACGCCTCAAACATGATTAGTAGTCCCACGTTTTGTTGCATGACAAAACTCTCTTGGCTCAGTACCAAAAGGTTCACAAGCTACTTTTGGCACATTTAGTGTCACGTAACAAGTGCTAAAAAGTGACTTGTTGCATAGGTGTGAATGTGGCCTAAAGCCCCATACACACCATTAGATTTTCTGCAGATTTTTGTCTTCAGATTTACCAAAACCATATAATATGAGGTCAGACCTTAAGAGTTTCAATTTGTATGCAATCAGGCAGGCCTTTGCACTACGTGGTTTTGGTAAATCTGAAGACAAAAATCTGTAGGAAATCTAATAGTGTGTATAGCAGGGATATGCAATTAGCGGACCTCCAGCTGTTGCAGAACTACAAGTCCCATGAGACATAGCAAGACTCTGACAGCCACAAGCATGACACCCAGAGGCAGAGCATGATGGGACTTGTAGTTTTGCAACAGCTGGAGGTCCGCTAATTGCATATCCCTGGTGTATGGGGTCTTAGAGGGCCAGCAGTTCTAATATTTTCAACCTTCGTACTAAGTAACAAGTATTAGAATGCCTGTTGTGATTCTCAAAGTAGTTAAACAGGAACTACCGTTCTCAATTTTTTTTTTTTCCCCTTCAAGAAGCCCTCTTAAAGTGATTCTCGATCCAGCACTATTCCTGAGCAGTGTCTCTCTCCACTCTTTCTCCTCACTGGACATTGAGGCAGCAGCGGGAGTCATTGGCTCCCTCTGCTGCCTGTGAGGTGAGAGTGGGAGGTGGGGTTGAACTGTGTTCTGTGTGTCAATGGAAGAGCCCACACAAATGCCCCCATAGGAAGCAGCTTGCTATGAGGGCATTCAGAAGGGGGGAGGAGCCCCGGCAGGGGACCCTAGAAGAGTAGAATCTGGGCTGCTCTGTGCAAAACCGTTGCACTGAACAGTTAATCATAACATGTTTGTTATTTTAAAAATATATCTCTAGAATCACTTTAAATTTTTCACTGGATTGTCCTTCATTATACTCGCACACCCCCTTCCCACCCCCCACCTTCTTTACTGCTGCTCACCTGGTCCAGTGTGACCAGCTTCTTGCATGTCATCGGGACTGTTTGTCTCTTCTTTGTTCTTGCAGCCACCCCCCGATGACACAGATGCACTGCTTTGTGTTGTTAGGGGACCATTTGCAAGAGCCAGAAAGAGACAAATGGCCCTCTAATGATGCACTGTGGCGCGTGCATTGTAAAATGCCCCAAAGCATCATGGTCATGTGCTATCCGAGGAGAGTGCAGACAGCCGGCTGACTTCATTCTTTCCTAGGCAAGACAGCTGGAAGTGCGCGGCTGTGTCCTAGAAAAGGGTATTTGTAAAGTTAATACTGGATTGTGTAACCGGTTGGAGGGGAGGAGGAAAAATATGGAAAGTGACCAAAGAAGGTGAAGGTTTGCTTAATGCATCAGATCAAGACTTTGGGATACATGAAGTATACCCAGCACTCTCCTCCTTGCGCTCTCTTTCTTCAATACACTAGAATAGAATCCTAGTTAAAAATGTGTTTATCATTTGGGAATTTTCCCATCTGCCGGTTTTAGAGGAAATGGACTTTGCAGGAAAACTGACTGTAAAGAGAAGGCTGTATTATCCGGTAAATGCTGCTATCTTGTGGCTACGTGGTGCAATCAGTCCATGTATATAGTCTACACACAACTGTAAAACAAACCAGTTTCAGAAAAATTGCCTGAGCTTGAAATATTTGAAACTTTTGATTTGAAATGATTATTCACCCCAGCATCATGGTCCGCATTCTTGTGCGCTCTGCAGTGAGATGAATCGCACTGCATGGCACAAAAAATGAGTGCATACACTATTTCTGAAAAATGTCCCGCACCAAATTGCCTGGTACTGTGCAGTCTGGTGCTTGAAATTGCACTGCATTTTTGATATGCATTTGGGGTACAGTTAAAATTCTATTGGCACCCGCAGCAGATTACAAAAGCGTTTTTGTATGCGGTGTGGGAAATGCGTACTTAAATGCTTTTCCCTCGCTGCATTCTGGTGTGAAAACTGACTTTTTTGGTGCCAGTTAACACATCTGTTAACTTTGTGTAATGGACTGTAGCCTGGATGTACTGTTGTGTGCATAGATTATCTTGTTCCTCATTTGGCTTATGTAAAATGAAAAAGGTTGCCACTAATTAGTACCTTTCTATCTAAGTATATCTTAGGGAATGGTAGGTGTGTATGGTGTTTTTTTTATTTTTATTTTTTTGGGGGGGGGGGGGGGCTTAAATTGGAACTATGGCCTTCCTTTGCTGCAGGACTTAGTGCCGGTTCCCACAGGGGCGACACGACTTGCAGTGCGACTCAGACACGATCAGCAACGACTTGCAAAACGACTTCTGTATAGAAGTCAATGCAAGTCGCCTGAAGCCGCCCCAAAAATAGTACAGGAACCTTTTTCTAAGTCGGAGCGACTTGAGTCGCTCCTATTAGAATGGTTCCATAGTACAGAACAGAGTGTGACTTGTCAGGCAGCTAAGTCGCCTCGCTCCTGTGTGAACCGGCACTTAAGGTGTTCATCTTTACAGAAAATCATATTTGCATGCAAAGACTGCTTATAAGGGTATTCTAACGTAGTTTTCTCTTGGTCCCCCTGCAAAGTCCCACAAATACCTGTTCCTGCCAGTGAAGTCCACATAATGCCTATTTCTTGTGATGTGGGAATGATGCTGCACTGCTCCTGAATTCAAAGCAGAGTTGCCACTCTAATGAAGGCTGTGCCTGCTTGCACTACAGTGGGATAAAAATGCTGCAGGGAGTTTTTCATAGATGATTCATAAATCTGTAGCATGTCAATCAGTATCTGGCCACACTTAGCCCTCCTCATTACTTTCTGAATTGACAGCATTGATTCTGTTTCTGAACTCGCCCCACTGCAGCTGCAGTGTCTGGGGGGGCGCGGCGGGGTGTATAATGAAGGAGGAATTTGTCTCCGTCCGGGAAAGGTAAAGGAAGTTCTTTGTTTACTTTTGAGGTTGTGCATCACAGAGTAACTCAATTTGTTTCTTGTTTAGACGCTAGTTGTACTTTAAAGAGACCCTGTTTCTATATTGTATCTGTAAGGCTAGATGTCCAGAGCCGCCCACTCCTCCTCACATCAGATGTCAAGAGTCCCCCACTCTCCCTTATATCACAGTGCACCCCCTTACCCTTTTCTGCTGCTGGGGGTGGAGCTGGAAAACAGGAGGTGCAGAGTCTGGAGAAGGACCAGGGAGGACTGGAGTCTGCTGAATCCTGAGACCAGAAGAGGTAGAGATGAGGTGGTGCCATCTGTAGGAGTTCTGTCCTCTCTGCTGTAAACTGCCGAGACATTATGGATGGGGGGGGGTTGGTGGAAAGAGACGGGCCTCTCTGTGGCTGCATGGAGATATGCAGAATCTGGAACATTCTATCCTGCTGTCAACTGCTGGGATAAGGTGGGGCTGGAGATGAGGGGGGTTCCACAGCTGCTGGAGAGATATGAGGGCCACTTGAAATGGCCTAGTGGGCCATGTGTTTGACACTGATGCCCTAGCCTATCCTTAAGGGGTTGTAAACCCTTATGGTTTTTCACCTTAAAGCGGGAGTCCGCCGGGACTCCGTGCTTTTTTTTTTTTTTTTTTAAAAGCCAGCAGCTACAAATACTGCAGCTGCTGACTTTTAAAATAGTGACACTTACCTGTCCAGCGCGCCCGCGATGTCGGCACCCGAAGCCGATCTCTAGATCGTCTCTCGGGTGCTGCCTCCGCCATCTTGGGTATGGGAATCAGGAAATGGAGCCTTTCGGCTTCATTTCCCGGTTCCCTACTGCGCATGCGCGAGTCGCGCTGCGCAATAAGGACGGTCCCCGCTGCCTCTGGGATCTGTGTGTTTCCCAGCAGGCAGCGGGGCACTTGCGGAAAGGGGCGGGCACTTGCCGAAAGGGGCGTAATCTACGCCCTTTTCCGCAGAGAGCTATCCAGGAAGTGGGTGCAGATACCTGTACTGTACAGGTATCTGCACCCCCTCCCCCCTGAAAGGTGCCAATTGTGGCGCCGGGGGGGGAAGGTTCTGATGAGCGGAAGGTCCACTTTAGGGTGGACCTCCGCTTTAATGCATTAAGGTGAAAAACCTTCTGTAGTGCTGCAGCCCCCTCGAGTCCCCCTGTTTTACTTACCTGAAAGCTGTCATCTTCCATCCAGGAACGAGCACACCAGCGCTATCTGGTGTCTTGTGTCCCGACTGGCTAGATTGATAGCAGCACAGCCATTGGCTCCCACTGCTATCAATCAAATCCAATGACCTGATGCTGGGGGGCGGGGCCGAGTCCTGCATTCTGTGTGATTCTGTGCGAATGGACACAGATGCAGTACTTGGGAGCGTGCCCACACTGGTGTCGACTGTAGGTAAGCCTTCTCCAGCGTGGACACTCGATGAGGGACCCCAGAAGAGGATCGGGGCCACTCTGTGCAAAACAAAACTGCACAGTGGAGGTAAGTATGACGTGTTTGTAATTTAAAAAAGATGATGGTTTACAACCCTTTTAACAAGGAACTCATCGGCCAGCTGTATTTTCCTAACTTACCTCTTTATTTGTCTTTTGTAGGATGTGTAGTGCTTCCTCATTCCCCCAATAGGCATAAACATGCATAGTTTACCAATTTGAAGATGCATATTAACATTGGATTGAGTCTGAACATCCTACTAATATACAATTTCTGTATATAGTTGTAGCTAAAATTGTGGTGCAAAGCAAAGAAGCTTTTTCACTGATTGTCTTCATACTGCACACAATACATTTATGGGCTCTGTCTTCCGTATGTCACTGTCTATACATTTTTTTTTTTGCTTGAATTGCTTAGTGAAATATTGATTGTCTGCCTTGATTGGTGTTATATGTTTTTAGTTTGCATGTGTTCAGTGGTACACTTTACATAATTAGGTCAGTCTTTGTTGAGGTTAAACAGGTTTATTTCCTTATTTGACTTTCCTGTAATGAATGGTATATTTGGTTATGATATATGGCATGGTTGTTTTATCTCTTATATTTGCATTCCTATATATCCAAACATAAGTTATCTTTTAGTGCAGAAAACTTTCCATTACTAAGTTCCCATGGTTGACTTTAGACACCAGACGTAGACGTATTGGTCAACTCCTATCTTGAAACTCACAATCAACAGTCACCAACCATCAGTATGTTAATGCTATGTAGCACTGTCATGCAGTTTTAGGTTCTTTTACATTTTTTTTTTCCAGTTGGTTTCTCCAGATCAGTATTTTTTTGCTGTGCATTATTTAGACACCATACAGGGCAGTGAAAGCTTTTTATTGCCTGTAATGTTTGTTTACCTCCGGGTCTCTTCTAGCTGCCAAACCATTGTGCGACCTCTGCCATACAGGAAACGGGTGCGTGATTCATAATTTCAGTAACTGCTTTTTACAGCGGGATTTCTTTTGTATGAAACATGTCACAAGGCACTTCCTTTGAGCTTTTGGAAGCTATTGTTCAGTTGCATTTATTTATTTATTTTTCACATCATAATGATCTAAGGCAGACATGAATATTTTGTCTTCTATATGTGGGTTGTTCAAAGTTTTGAGGCTTGATTCAACCTTTTCTCACTAGGAAGCGGCTTTTTCTGCACAGCACAGATACTTTTATCTTGGCAGCCATGCTCTGTGATACCTTAAAATAGCTGAAATAGGGTTTGTGTTCCAAAATATACGTTGCTGAATGTGTTTGCTCTCCGCCTGTCTGAAAAGTTGTACTCTTTAGTTGCAGAGCACAGAGGAGGAGCATTCCCAAGTTCCGCCCATTAGCCAGTTGTCCTTGGAAAAGAGCAAAGGTAAGCAGTTTTATTTCTTCTACCCAGAGGTATTGTTCCACGTGAATATTTAATTGGCAAATATTAAAGAGCACTTGTAACTTGGCAATAAATGCATCATACATGGGGTTAGGAAGGTTAAGGCACCATATGATACCTCCAATACTGGGGGATTTTCTGTCTTTTGGCATTGTTCTGTTTAAAGGTAACTCTAGACCTATGCACCCCCATATTATTTTCCTGTTTGTATAGCTTACTTGACCGGTTAAGGTAATTATTTATTTTTTTAAAGAATTTTTATTGAAGTTTAAGAGATATAATCACATTGGTAAGAGATTGCGATAATGAAAATACACATCGTATAATATCTACGAGCAGTATAACATCGCAGCTCAAACTTATAGTGTAGAACAGGCGAAGGCAACCTGGAGCCCTCCAGCTGTTGTGGAACTACATTTTTCATGAGGCATTGTAAGGCTTGCATTTACAATTACTCCCAGAGGCTTGATGGAACTTGTAGTTCTGCAACAGATGGAGGGCCCCAGGTTGCCTACCACTGGTATAGAATATTCAACAAAGTTGAGCACAAACAAGTACAGCTTATTCAACTTGGATGCATCTGTGAGCCAAATATAAGAACTAAGCCCCTCTGTGGGCTGGGGGTGTTTGGGGAGAGGGTAGGAAAAATATCCCTGGTGGAGTAGATGCAAGAAGCTGACAGGTAATGTTTTGAGTCTCCATAAGTTAATGGTTCATATGAAGGTTTTGAGGTTAAGCGATAGATGGATATATCCATCTATCTATCTATCTATCTATCTATCTATCTATCTATCTATCTATCTATCTATCATATATATATATCTATAATATATATATTTTTATTATTATAAAGAAAGACATAAAAGAATCAAGATGAGCAAACTCTCCATAAAAAAAAAAAATCCTGTTCATTAGGGTTATGCATCATCCATTTTTGACTCTTTCAATGGGTTTAATTAAATAAAATGGCTTTCCCATACTAAAATACATCAGTCCGTTCATAAATTGGAAGAAAATACTTTTTGCAAGTACCCTTGATACTGGGTTTTCGGGCCAGCAATTAAAGTGGAAGCCCAAGGATGAAGAGTTCCAGACTCATCCACACCTTGGTTCCTGCAAGAGAAAGATGTGGAAATTTGAGTGTTGTGTTGAATGTAATGTACATACTCAGTTCTAGAGCTGCACGATTCTGGGTAAAATGAGAATTACGATTCTTTTGCCTAGAATAAAGATCATGATTCTCAAAAAACGGCACTTACGAGACTGTGCAGCGTACTGATCCCCTCCTCACCCATGGCATTAGAAAACATTGGGACACCTGCTTGGCAATGTTGCGCCCCTTCAGGTTAGTCACTGGGGCTGACAACAGCCCAGGCAGCAGGCTCCATTTTTTACTCTCCATATATATATAATTAATCTCAGTCCTCCCGGTCACCATGCATCACCCACAATGGTAAAAAAAATAAAAATGGTTAATTTAAAAAATAAAAATCTATATCAAATTTAAACTCAACAAGAAAAAATTATACATATATAGGTGAATCGAGATCACGATTCTTTTACAATTAATCGTACAGGTCTACTAGGTTCCCTCCACCTACCCAGTGGTGTGTGTTTTGTTTTTTTGACTACTTTAGAGACCACGGAAATGATAATAATTGTTTTTACCCTGAACATAAAGCTTTTCAGATGTCCTAAGGTGAATCCTTTATATCTTTACAGATAATCTGCTAAGAACTGCAAGTCAGCATTCTGATAGCAGCGGCTTTGCTGAGGACACATCGGGTGACTGCCTCCTAACAAATTCTCTTCCGGTAAGAAGTTGGTACAGCTGTAAACAGAAAAAGTTGACAGTAAATTATTTTTAGGTGTAGTTTGAAATACTCAATGGAGTTTGCATTAGCTTTAGAGAGCCAGAGAGTATCTGAAAGAAATTATTCTTTGTAACCTAATGCATTCTGATCCTTACAGCACAATAAGGTAGATCCAGGTATCCTTTTCTGGAAAAGAAGGGCATGAACAGGTTATATACCAGCAGTATGTGCTAGTTGTTGAACAGCACTAATTACTTTCTGCAAAAAAAACCTACTTCATTTACCAGTTTTACTTAATTTAGTTCTACCCAGGTTACCATTACAGAAATATATTAGTGGCTTTAGCAAGCAGCCTGAATTGGGAGACTGGGTTTTTTTATTGTAAGGCCGCGTACACACGGGCGGACTGTTCGCCCAACCTTGTCCGCTGAACAGTGTTTGGGCGGACAGTCCGCTCGTGTGTGGGGCTTCAGCGGACAGTTTCAACGGACAGTTGGACGAACAAGGTCTTACGGAAATTCCGAAAAACTGTCCGCTGAAACAAGGTTTCAGCGGACTGTTCGCTCGTGTGTAGGCTTGTTCGGCCAACTAAGTCTCGCGCATGCTCAGAAAGGATTTCCACGTCGGAAGGTTGCATTGCAGTGTATTGGACGTCGAAATTTTCGATCCGTCGTGCGTGCCGAAACGTCATCGCGCACGGTTTCAGCAAACTGTTCGTCCGTCGTGTGTGGCCATGTCCGTCCATGCTAAGTTTGAGCGGACTGTTTGCCGAAACTGTTGGACGGACAAAGTTGGGCGAACAGTCCGCGCGTGTGTACGCGGCCTTAGTGTAGTTTTGCAATTGCTGTATGTTGTAGGAGGTGAGTGGGAAATGTTAAGTAATGCATTTTAGAATTGTTTTTATTTTAGTTTTAAGTATAGTAAGGTGGTACCAAGTAATTCATATCTTTGTATGAAGCTCCAACCCTTTTGTGTAGGGCTCTGTTAGCGGTGTTCATTTTGACGCCAAATTTCAATCTAGTTTAAGTCCTACCCTTTTGACTAAAATGCCATTTCTTTAGTTTTTGTGGTATTTTAGTCATCTGAATTGTTTTAAACTCATTATATACTCCTGGAGTAAGAATCTAATTACATGTTGTTTATGGTATTAACCACGTCAGACCCAGAAGGTTTCACCCCCTTCATGACGAGGCCATTTTTTGCAATACGGCACTGCGTTGCTTTAACAATTGCGTGGTTGTGCAATGCTGTACCCAGACAAAATGTATGACCTTTTTTTTCCCACAAATATACATTTTTTGTGGTGGTATTTGATCACCTTTCTGGTTTCTATTTTTTTACGCTAACAACAAAAAGACCAATAATTTAAAAAAAAAAAAACAACAATATTTTTTTACTTTTCCGCTATAAAACACATCCAATAAAATCTAACACATCCAAAAAAATAAAAAAATCTAACTTCTTCATCAATTTAGGCCAATATGTATTCTACATATTTTGGTAAAAAAAAATATATATTGATTGGTTTGCACAAAAGTGATCGCATCTACAAACTATGGGAGAAAACATTAAAAAAAAAAAGTAAGATAAAAGAATATAACTAGTACATACATATATATATTATATACAAGTATGTACTTATATTCTTACCTTTTTTTATGTACTTATTTTTTGTAAAGTTAAGATAAAAAAATATATATGTACGGCAGAGCGTGGCTGGGCACGGTACGGCAGAGTGTGGCTGGGCACGGTACGGCAGAGCGTGGCTGGGCACGGTACGGCAGAGCGTGGCTGGGCACGGTACGGCAGAGCATGGCTAGGCAGTAGGGGTGCAACGGATCAAAAAACTCACGGATCAGAACGTTCCTCGGATTAGAGTCACGGATCGGATAATTTTTCGGATCAGCAAATAGTAATTGAATTTGCAAAAAACTGTGAAAATTCCACCACCATATAGTTCCCACTGTAATATACATCTCCCCCACTGTAATATTGGCTTGGTCTGGCAGAGTATGGGTCTGGCAGAGTATGGGTCTGGCAGAGTATGGGTCTGGCAGAGTATGGGTCTGGCAGAGTATGGGTCTGGCAGAGTATGGGTCTGGCAGAGTATGGGTCTGGCAGAGTATGGGTCGCTGCTTCCATCCGACCTCTCCCCTCCACTGCACAGATCAGTACAGAGAGGGGAGAGAGAAACAGGCGTCATGTCATGACGCCGGTTTGTTTACAAGTGATCGCGCCGTCGGCGCGATCACATTGTAAACGCCTGGGTGTAGAAAGATGGCCGCCGCTTCGGAGCTAGGCCGAGGCCGCAACCTCTCCTAAGGCCGAGACCGCGCAGCGCTCCGCGGATCGCTGCATGTGCCGATCCGAGCGGGGTGACGGTGACGATGCATTGCACCCCTAGGGACGGCGTCACATAGGGGGAGAAGAGAGGGGGACGGCGGCACGGAGGGGGAGAAGAGAGGGGGATGGCAGCACGGAGGACAGCGGTAGATACTAAGCACTGTGACGCATCGATGCCCTGCACGCACGTCAACGTAATCGATTACGTCGACTCGTCGTGGCAGCTCTAATGGGATATTTATATGGCATTTTTATTATGATTTTTTTTTTTACTAGCAATGGTCAAGATCAGCGTTTTTTTAGTGGGACTGCAGCATTGCAGTGGACAAATTGGAAACTAAGTGACACTTTTTGGGGACCAGTGACACTAATACAGTGATCAGTGCTAAAAAAAAAATTGCATGATCACTGTATAAATGATACTGGCAGGGAAGGTGCTAACCTCAGCAATCAAAGGGTTAAGTGTGCTGCTAGGGGAGTCATTTCTAACTGGGGGGTGGGGGAATTGTTAAACTAGAGAAATAGAGACATCTGCGTTCCTGTTTAGCAGACAGGACAGCGGTCTGCCTTGTTCACATAGGCAGACTCCCATCCTGCCTCTCCAGCAAACAATCAGCAGGTCACGGCAGAGCCGCTGTGTCCAATCACAGTGAGAGTGGGTCACTGACGGCACGCCGGCCCACCCTGCCCCAGTAAGTGGGCGGTCCGAAAGAAGTTAAGGTTTGAACATGCACTACAGACACAGATTTAGCTGCAATGTATAACCTCTTTAGAAATAAAACCACGTTTCGTAGACAAATGAAAATATTGCTTTTTTGCCAAACAGAAGTACAACTTAAAAATATAAAAAAAAAAACTGTGAACTCTATTGTCTTTAATGCCATGGCATATAATACCTGAATGTATTACCAACATTAACCGCCTAAATACAGGCCACTTATACCCACTTCCTGCCCGGGCCAATTTTTAGCTTTCAGCGCTGTCACACTTCGGCAATTGCGCGGTCGTGCAACACGATATCCAAATTTAAATATTCATAATTTTTTTCACACAAATAGAGCTTTCTTTGGTGGTATTTAATCACCACTGGGTTTTTTATTTTTTGCTAAGAAGAAAAAAAAAGACCAAAAATGTAGAAAAACTTTTTTTTTTCCCTTAGTTTCTCTCAGGAAATGTTGTAACTAAGTAATTTTTCTCCTTCGCTGATGTGCACTGATTAAGCTGGGCTGATGGGCACTGATAGGCTGCACTGATGGGCACAGAAAAGACAGCACTTATGGGTGCTGAAAGGCAGAACTGACTGGCATCACCGACAGGCACAATCGGTGATGCCAATTTGTGCCTGTCAGTGATACTAATGTGTGGGCACTGTTGGGTCTGTACAGATAATCGGGCCATTAATGATCAGCGCCCTAATTATCCATCCAGGTCTCCCTTGTGAGGTGAGGAGAGCCGATAAACAGCACTTCTGTGTTTACACAGCCGATCGGCTGTGATTGGACACAGCCGATCACATGGGTAAAGAGCTGCATCATCAGCTCTTTACTGAAATCGGGGTTATGGGTGCCACATGGCAACCCACCCCCCACGCGTGACCTTGTCCCAGAATGAGAGGGGATCCCTCGGTCATTTGTCTATATGGCAGGCAGGAGGAGGTTAAATATCCACTCATTTTGACATCAAACTTTGATTTAGTTTTAGTCAGTCTTTTGACTAAAATGCCATGTTAGATTTAGTTGTATTTTTGTCATCTGAATTGTTGTATTGTAGTTGACTAAATAGTGTTAATTTAGTCAGTGAAATTAACACTGTAAGAATGTTTTTATAATTATTTTGTGCCATTAAATTCTTGAATAACAAGGCCACACTTCAGGTAAATTCTCCCATTTAGATACAGCAAGTACAAATATTGTACTTAATTTATCTTTCTGGGTGTCCATTTAAAGAAGGAAAAAAAATAAAAATAAGTATTTATATAAACATTACCTATTGCACAGTTCTTTCACATTAAGCAGTGAAACATGTAAACCCAGCTATAAAATATTCTAATCATCATACAACACACTTTGACCTACAGGTAAGCCTAGATTAAGGCTTACCTGTAGGTCCAAGGAATATCAAGAGATATTTGCCGAAAGACAGGCATCGCTGTCTATGGCGCACTGAGCGCCGCACCGTCAACGGCGAATATGCCACGTGTGGCGGCTCCCGTGCATATGCGCGGGAGTGACGTCATCGCGGCTTCTCAGAATGACGGCGGCGGAGCAGCGAGACCCACCGAGAAGATGGATGTGCCAGACTACAGGGGATATCGGTGACATCGCTGGCTCCTGTGTCAGGTAAGTGACACATAATGGACTACTATGCGATGCATAGTAGTCCATTATGCTTTACCTTTGCAGGCAATGAAAGAGGAAGTAAACTCATCGGGGGTTACTTCCGCTTTAATTGATGACCAAATTAGATGATCAAAGACCAGCCCTTTGAGGTCAAAGAGTATTGTTTTTTTGCCAATTCATTGAATAGTTTACTATATAAATGAATGTGCTTGTGTATTGGATATTCTATCTTCAATCTTATATTTTGGTTTAACAGGTTCAAGACTCTTTGCAAGCAATGGGGAGTAGTGCTGACAGCTGTGATAGTGAAACAACAGTAACTTCTGTCGGAGAGGACCTAAGGACCCCACTTGCGATTGATCAAAGGGAATCCATTGACTTAGAAGATGATGAATTCCTAACTCCTGTTGACCGAAAATCATTTTTTGATGAGAACGAAATAAGCAAGCAACTCCTACAGGCCAATACACCAGAATGCAGTGAAAACGAGGTGTGCACGACCAGCAGGGACCTCAGCTCTGCTGTGGATAATGCTCAGGACATAAGTGAGGATGTTTATGAATTACAGCAGGGCTGTACAGCAGAAAGCGAGTTGGAAACACACAGTGATTATGAAGCTATTTCTTACACCACTCACCATATATCGAAAGCCTTGGACAGTTTCTCTGACCATGACTGCTATCTTGGATTTAATAGAACTGATTCAAGTTCTGTGGATCGTGTTAATACTGCGCTACAGAGGGCTCAAAATAAACTGTTTGGTTCTTCTGAGACAGTGGGGACAAGACCTGGGCGTAGCAGAGTCTCTTCAAAGGATCTGCTGAGGTGGAAGAACAAGTTATCAAGCTCAGGATACCCATTGAGGAGGACTCAGTCTTTGCCTTCTGCAATTTTAAGTCCTGTGAAAGTTGTATCCAAAGTAAATATAGTCTTAAATTCTGGCAAGGCAACTGTGTGTAGCCCTCCATCGTTTTCTTACAAGTATACCCCAGAGGAAGATGAATCCTTGGAACAAATAGAAGAAGTAGAAACATCCCCTAAATCTATGGCATACAGGTCCCCGGTATTGGATACCAAGGAGACCCAGAGAAGAAACCAGGGGCAAGTGTCAGAAGATCAACTTAACAGATCACAGTCCTGCACAATACATGTCCCATCACACAGGTCTCATTCTTCCTGTTCGCTCCACTCCCTGCAATCTGACTGGCATGAACGACCGCTATGTGAACATTCGAGAGCGTGGAGCACACACAACGTTCCTAACTTTTCTGGTGCATCGTGTGGTTCAGCAATGTCCCAATTTTCCTGTCCATTTAATCAGAGGTTTGCCTATGGATCACTTCACAGATCCTGTTCAGCGTGTTCTTTGCCTTTAAATTCACCACCTTCCACTACTGAAATGCAGCTACGCCGGGTCCTACATGACATCAGGAGTTCGCTGCAAAATCTTTCACAGGTAATTGAGAGTTGGTGATAATACTTAATCTGTAAAACAGGATAGGTCTCAGATAAAGACGGCAAATAAAAATCTAATTCCTGAAAATGTATTAAAAGTTTCTAGTTTTGGTTTCAGTGGTAAGATGTTTGGACACCTATTAAGTTTTTATTGCCACCTGTGTCCCCGCTAAAGAGGTTCACACTTCCACAAGGAGGCCTCAAATTCCAAAATTCTCTAGTATCACTAGAACAGAAATATAGCGAAAATCTTTCACTGGGGACACTTGTCCTGTGACAGGTAACAATGGATATTCTACTTGCCGCCTCTTGTTTCTACAGGGTAGGAGGTGAAAAGAAACCTCCCCAATGGGAATCCGTAAAAAAAAAAAAAAAAAAAACATGACCGGATTGTAACTATTCCCTGCTTTATGTAAAAAGAAAGGGTGGGGGGTTGACATATTCTTTTATACTTATCTGAGCACCATCACGATCCAGCTCTGTGCATGAGAGCAGTGGCTCTTCTGGTTCTGTCACTCCTCACAGGGCAGATCGATAGCAGCTGGAGCCATTAAAAAAGTTTCACTTGCAAGGTAAAAGACATATAAAAGCGGTACAGCCGAATACCTCATCAGTAGGTCCACGGCGTCTCCTCGAGCTTCCGTTCACTTCCTTCTCCTGATGAGACAGGCGACTGTACCGCTTTTATGTCTTTTACCTTTTGTAAGTAGCTTTTTTCATTAAATCACAATCTTAATTTACTGCACTATGGAAGCACTTTCTTTTGTTTTCTGAGAGACATCTGTTTAGCAGCAGTTCCAAACATCTTTAATGGTCTTGGGGAGACCAATTTCCCTGTGCTGGGTGAGACTGCTTTTTAGCAGTCATGGATAGCTGGTGAGCAGGCTACTTGGGTGCGGAGCTGGATGCACATTTATTTGAAGACTCTTCACGTTTTTTATCATCTATCACCGATATCACACATGGATGGAAATTTTACAAGGAGTCTGATAACCCCAGGGTTTGACTGCTCTAAACCCAGAAGTGCTCATAGCTGAGTGCTTTTAAACATGTACTTTACAAGATTAATCAGCTGCTCTCCCGCCACTGTCCCATCTTCAGAGCAACCATGGAGGTTCCAGGCATCCAGGAGGGACAACTAAGCAGGAGGTTTTACTTACAAGTATAAGTGATCGGCAGACTCTAATCACTTCTACTACATTGCCAGGAGTGAAAATGTAAACCAACTCTTGACTGCTATAGTTTGTAGCCCAGTCTACGATCCAACATGAGTGTCTCCTAGATTATACTAGGTGGCTTCTCCTAATTCAGAGCAGCAGGGAGTGAAGAAAAAATTTACGTGTTCTGCCTGGGGGAAAGGGGGCCTGGCTTGGACAATGCACAGGTTCTAGAAGTTCTTCATAGGACCCATGTGGCACTTTAAGAGGGGCAACAACACGGGCAGACTGCCAAGGACCCAAGGCTCCCTCTAGCGTGCAATGTCACACTTGCATGATGTTGTACTGTTAGGGTTTGGAGTGGAGTGGAGTGGGCCGGGGCTGTGGAGTGGGGTGGGGGTTGGAGCCGCTGTCCGGGAACAGTACAGGCAGCCCGCAGGCTTCAATAGCAGGAGCACCCATCGGCCACTGCACCGCTGCTGAGTAGCCATTTGTTCTTTTCATGAGGAGGATCACAGTCAGCAGGAATCCGAGTAGTAAGTACACATCTTACAGTAGTATGTTGTCAATGAGAGCCTCTCATTAAGAGGGACTTGCCCTGATTAAAGCGTAGCATTATGGGGAGTGGGCAGTGGCAAGATTTTTCCTCTGAGCTGGCCCAGTATTATAAGAAGCTGGTAAGTGATTCAAGTGCTTGTAAAGCCACTTTTCTTCCTACAATCCCTAGTGTTATATTATAGTTTATGCCCCAATGCATGTTTATAAAAACAAATGCCACTTAATACTTAATTTCAGAGCACCACTTGGCGTCATGTGACCACCCGCCACTGATCCGACAGCTACAGTGGGCATAGAGAATACCCGGCTGACATCAGCTGGGTGGAGAGTTGCGGGTGGTTACATGAGCACCAAGCGGCGCTCTGAAATTGGGTATGAAGCTGCATTGTTTTTATAAATAAAATACACTGGGGTACATACTGTAATATAACATGGGATTGTAGGAAGAAAAGTGGCTTTACAACCACTTTAATCACTTACCAGCTTCTTATAACACTGGGCAATCTCAGGAAAAATCTCCCCACTCCCCATAATGCCATACTTTAATCAGGGCAAGTCCCTCTTAATGAGAGGCTCTCATTGACAACTTACTACTGTAAGATGTGTACTTACTACTCGGATTCCTGCTGACTGTGATCCTCCTCCTGACAGGAATGAATGGCTCAGCAGCGGTGCAGTGGCCGGCTGGTGCTCCTGCTATTGAAGCCTGTAGCCTGCCTGTACTGTTCCAGGACAGCTGCTACACCCCCTGACCCTCCCCACTCCACTCCACTCCCCAGCCCTGGCCCGCTCTGCTCCCCAGCACTACAGCATCATGCAAGCGTGACACTGCACGCTAGAGGGAGCCTTGGGTCCTTGGGCACTCCGCTCATGTTGTTACCCCTATTAAAGTGCCGTCTAGGTCCTTTGCACCCACTGGGACCCATTGTAGGGCCGGCCCTGATTGTTAGGTTATAGTTCTGAAACTTATAGTTCTAGAACCTGTGCTTTGACCAGGCCAGCCCCCCCTTTCCCCCAGTATTTTTTTCAGCTGGAGGGAAGCGATCAACCATGACACAGCTGACAGGCAGGCAGGCAGGCAGGAAGGAGAGGAGAGAGAGAGAGCAAGGAGAGACGGCAGATGATGGAGGTACGTAAACTGCCCACGGTGTCAGGGCTTAGCAGCCGTGATGAACCGTGGTCAGTTTACAGAGGGGAGGGCAGAACCAGGCAGCATCAGTCAGGCATTTTAGGTGATACAGGGGGCTAAATTGCACAAGCATTGTGCTGTATAACATGCTTTAACCCCTTAAGCTTAGAAAGTATTTCACTAAAAGGGTGGTTGATGATTTTCTCACTACCTCTGTTGGTAGTTTATTCCAGTCAACAATAAACAGCTTCAAACATGCTTGGGATAAACATAAATCTATAAGTAGCGCACTCCTGGAAAAATCCCATTTCCCCACTTCTCTCTACTGTTATCTCATCTATGAACAACCATTGCCACATGGCATTTCTCTTTGCCAAAACACATTTAACAATGCGCAAATTCACCACATTTTTGCTCCCTTGGCTGTCTGACACCAGAAACATCCCACTCCCATTCTGACATCTACTAAACATGATACACCTGAGTGCAGATAAATGGCTCTCCACATAAGTGTTGCTATCATACAGCTACTAGACCAAATGGAGCTGCCGTTCCTAATACACTCGTTTTAGGTTCATAAAAAGCTATGCTATTACATATACTCAAGCTCCTTCCCCTACTTTCCTCCTCCTGTCTTTCCTCTTTTCTCCCCCCAACTCCGGATACCGCCTCGCCTCTGAGGAGCAGTGTCCTCAATGACAGTGGCTCTAAATGCTCCCTCATAGACTTTTGACAATGAATGTAACTGTCAAAGTGGTTGTAAACCCTTACAACCAACTTTGACCTACAGGTAAGCCATGTGTTTAGGAGATATTGCAATGCATAGTAGTCCATTATGCTTTACCTTTGCAGGGAATGAAAGGAAGTAAACTCATCAGGGTTTACTTCCTCTTCAAGTTATAACTGTACACCCATTCTCATTGAGGGGAGGACTTCCCCCTTCCTATGTCACACTCTTTAATTTTGTGAACTTTTATTTTCACAATAAAAACATTACAAAAAAATATATAAATCTATAGTCCGACAACGAGGTTGAGAAAAACTAAAAAGAAATGGGCAGACTTGATGGACTACTCAGTCTTTTTGTGCCATCACTTTTCTATGTTTCTTAAAGTCCACCCCACGCAGATATTCTGGGGCAGTGCGTGCCTCCTACGTGAAATCATGTACAGGTATGTGATTTTGTTCACAGGCTCAAGAACATGCCCGTGGCTGCCGGCGGCCCTCTCCCACTGTGATTGGACACAGCAGGAGCCAATTAGTGGGTCCGGCAGACCTGCCAAACGTTCTCTGGAGAGGCATGTAGGGGCCTTTTGGTGGGCGCAATTTTTTTTTTGGCGGGGGGGGGGGGCAGCATTTCAATCCTCGACCCAGGCAGCACAATGTGTTGGGCCAGCCCTGCTAACAAATCCTACCTGATGCTTAAATAGAACTTCCTTAATGTAACCCCCTTTATCACAATAAACAGAGTTCTCATAACAAAAGCCATATTATCATGCCAGTGATAATGCCAGCCTCTGGAAAAATCTCTGAAATTCACTTGATTCCCTGATCAAAACAGACGGCGTTGATGTGGAAATCCCTCCGGCCGGGCCATTGTCTTCTCCTAGGGGGGGTGGGGAAAGCCGTCCCCGCTGAGAGAAGACTGTGGTTATTGCTAGCGGCTATTGCAGCTGCTAGCAATAATCGCAGGTGAAACCCTACATGCTGGTTGTACCCAAGTCGATCGATCAACTTGTGCATTCAGCCTGCAGATACACTGTTCGAATCATTTTGAACCATGTATGACTTGCCTAACTTTAATTACTAGATCCATATTCATATATGTAGCGGTACACCTGTGGGGGCTGCTGAGTTCATTACCTTTTGTCAGATGGCTCCCCTTCCGATCCCCCATGCAATTACATAACACCAAACAGTCTAGACTCTGGATTTTATAATGCTTTATTCTGGTTATGAATCAGTGGGCTATTCAATAGGGTATTTGAGATGCCCCATCTGACCCCAGTTTTAGGTCAAAAAGGGTACTAAGCTGTAGCCGCAGCTTTTTTTAGTTAAGTCCCTTAAAGCGATCCTTTCCTGGTTCCAATTCTCTCTCTGGTTACACTTCCAATATGGACAGATAAGCATCACTCTGAATAATGCTGTGAATGGTGACCCTGAAGTCACAGGCCACACTGTCTATTTCCATGACTTGTGTTGTCAAACTTTCCAGGACTGAGGATAGTGTTGATACTGTGGTCCTTGGATGCACAGTATGAAGTTACTGAGTAGTTCTACTGGGTTGCACTCCCTTTGCTCTCTCCCAATCAAAAGTCCTTGTTCTACTCGCAGAAAGTCCATTCCCAGTTTCCTCCTTCCGCTTCGTTCCTACTTCCTCCTCCATGTTACCCGGTACATCCCCGCATGGGACGCCCGGTCTTGACTACTCCTTCAGGGGCCAGACATTGGCCTCCCTGGACTCGCCTCCAACTCTGGGATCTCTGCACTCCTGGGCCTTCAGCCTCCTCCCGGAGGTTCCGTGATCTCTGAACTCCTGGGCCTCCGGCCCTCCAACTCCTCTTGCGCTTCCCCCGCAGCATGTGACCCCCCCCTTTTTACGAGACACCCCATTGACCATAGAAATAACCATTGGTCAATACTCTCACATGGGTTTCCTGACACTCGGGTCTCAGCCCATCCTCCTTCCAGCAGAATCCACTGTCAAGCAGAGGGGGTATCCCTGAGCCCAAGTGTAGGTGGCCACACCCCCTTCTACTCTGACACTCCCATCCCCAAATAAACAACCAGGCCTAGTAGAGTAGGACCCTGGCTAAATGTACTTGTCCCCAAATCCTATACTCTCAAAAAAAAAAACTCTAAGCACCTACCTAAAAGTAGAGGTCGCTACATATAGATCAGGTCTCCAGCACATGTATTGTAACAGTTGAGTATTGTATGTGATTTTTTTGCAAAAGTTTAATTATAGTTTTATTGGACATGCTTTCATAATATTCAGTCACTCTGCATTAGGTTTGGCTTTCACCTCAATAAGAAGGTATCGCATTGTTTGATAGCTTGCTTAGAAAATCAGACAAGTTTGACTCCTTTTTTTATTTGCACTTACATTAGTCAACTGCATTGTAGTTCAATCATGTTAAATTGAATCATCTCTATGAAGGCAAAAAATTTGAAAGCTTTGTAATTTTAAAATAGCTGATCAAATTAATTCTAAAAGCACATGGCAAACGTATTTATTTTTGTTTAGAGTTGTAAAGCGGAAGTGACAGATGCCTAGGACAAGTGAGCCGCACTGCATGATGATGTGTGTTAATTAGCATGGAAACAAAATAATATTTTCTCTCTATTTCAAACTGGTTCTTCCAGTTTTTAAAAGTTTAGGTATAGTAACATTAAGAGATTACAAATCATACAAGGCTTAATTAAAGTGCATTTTATTCCACTATGATGGAACCCACAATTGATGGAAATCTTTCTCTTTGTTTTTTCGTCTGTTGAGTTGTTATGAGAATGTTTAGCTCTCTCATTTGTAGTATCCCTTCCTTCCAACAGCCATACAGATTACACACTCCACTGCCAATTTTATGGTCTCTGAGACCACACACAGGCATGCCATAGTTGGAATGAAAACATGTATATTTAGGTAGACTGAAGAGACTATGATGGGAAGTACTAACATTACAAACTATTACCACGTACATGTCTTTCTGAAAGCACATTACCAGGTCAAAGTTCAGGTGACCATTTTCACTCATAGGAGCTGATTTACTAAAATTGGGGATTGCAAAATCTAATGCAGCTGTCCATGGTAGCCCATCAGTTACTAATTTCAACTTGTTCAATTGAGCTTTGACCAAAAAAAAACTGGAAGCCGATTGATTTTTACCAGATTTTGCACTCTTGCACGGCTTTAGTAAATCAGATCGCGCTCCTCCACACCTGTGTGATGGGCATAGTTGTCCCTATTTAGATTAAAGGAGAAGTATAAACAAAGCTATTTTATCTGTACTTCTCCTGGGGATCACAAGAGTGCAGTTTATTTTGCACTCCTGTGACCCATTTTCAGTCAACAGTGGGCTTCTGTCACGCAGCCAGTCCAGACTGGGGAAAGATCCCAACTATACGGTCAGGATCCACCCAGTTGCCTAAACTGGCAGCTGACTCAGTTTCTCACCCAACACTCCAGTGAGTGCTGGAGGAACAGAGCAGAGAGCCTGTGGTCGACCGTCACCAGCTCTCTGTAGGCCGAAGACTGAGAGCTTAGTGATCAGCGGTTTTTGCTTGGTTCTTGGTCTTGGAGGCAGTGGGAGACAGCTGCAGCTGGGATCAGTGCTGCAGCCATCTAGGTGTGTACGAATCTTTATATTTTATTTAAACCCAAACTTCTGTTTTAATGCTGCAAGGATTTTGCTCAGTTAAGGGTAAGTTAAGGAAGCTATTCTGTTTTTATTTACAAACAGGCATTGTGTCAGGACACAGATTTGACATTGTCCTTATACATAAAATGTAAGTGTGTGGCCAGGTTATGCATTATTTCATTTTCACATATTAACGAGAAGTAAATGGACTTTAAATAACCATAAATCAATTGCCTCTGTAGCTACAGACACTGTTGAGTGATTAATCCTCACAGCATATTCTTCAGGTGTTCAAGTCCTTTTTCCAGCAGCTGATCTCGCCCTGTCCCTACCTCCCCTTTTGGCAGCCTTCAAAAGTAAACACAGAACAGGAAATCTGCAAGGGGGGAAGCAGACTGGGTTGAGCTGCTGAGAGAATAGCTTACTCTAGTATAGCATCTGAAAATACAAAATATTGTGCTGATTGAAAAAACGCACAAACACATTGCACATGTGGTGCCACCCCAGATGCATCAGGAAAGGTCAGTTTTGCTTGCATAGAAAAACCATTGAGGCTTAAAAAGGTGCATGAGCTTCTATGCCACGTTTTTCGTGGGTAGGGCAACCAACGGGCTACCCTACATGTGAAATAATATACATTTGCATGACACTTGATGGCCTGCTACAGTACTGTGAATGGGGGCTTAATGATTTCAGTTCTTTTCTTGTGATATTTTAAAGATAAATTGCTCCACAAGGTCTGCAGCTACAGAGGTCATTGTGGGCTTGGTTTGAAGCTCATTTAGGGCTTATTTACATCAAAATGCATCCAATGACGCATGCTTATTGCAGTGTGTTGCATTTTTTGTAATGTGTTGTGTTTTTTTGGTTGTTGTTTTTGCTTGATTTACCTTGCAGTGCATTTATTTGTTGTGTGCTTTAGAACATGTTTCACTGCACTGAAAAAAGTAGTGCATACCATACTTTTTTTTTTTCTTTATTTTTTCTTTTTTTTTTTTCCCCCAAATGCTGGTCAAATGCAACGCAATGCACTAGTGTTTATTGCATTATTTTTTTGGTTGCCATGCGTTGGAAATGCACTCAGAAATGCACCCCAGCGCCTGGTGTTTCCGCTGGCTGTACGCATATATGCGGCCTCTCGGCGGGTGGGTTTTGGTGCTGAGAGGCTGCATATATACGGTCCTATGTAAATCCTTTTTCTGTGCTGAGATCATGCGCCCTGCCCTGCATGCCGACCACAGAGACTGGTGGGTACTGGAATGCTCCAGATGCATACTTGCGATTTAGGAAGTTTCCAATCATGTGATTGCTGTGCAATCACAGCGGTCACGTGATAGGAATGCTCACCTCAGACTCCATGCGTTTAAAACCTCTTAAAGGGCCAAGACGCAGCAACAGGGGAAACCTGCCTCTAGTTGTACCTCAAGGCTTGCCCTTGGTTATGACTTATGTTTGCAATGTCTTTAGAAATATGCATTTATTTTTTATTTTTTTTTAAACCTAGACTAAGCAACCCCATAAACAAGTTCTAATATATATGAATATCTATCTTTTTTAGCATCCAGTAATGCGAGGAAATGACATGGCTTCTTCTGGCATGTACAACGCTCCAAGGTCGTCCATGTTGTCTCTTTATGAAGTAAGTTCTGTACAAGATGTGTGGGAAGTGGTTGTCTATCTCTCAATGTTAGTTAGACACTTTTTCTATCTGTTTTTTGTTCTTTTAGAATACTTTCCAGGAACTTCAGATAATGAGAAGAAATTTAAATCTCTTCCGAGCACAAATGATGGACTTGGAGTTGAATATGTTACGGCAGCAGACTATGGTTTATCAGCATTTGTCAGAAGATGAAAGGTGAGCTTATCTTTGTTAAAAACTTTACCCAAAAAAGGGAAGAAAATGATCGGAGATACAACTGGCATAAGTAACTTCTCTTACATAAAGTATTTAAAGTGATTGTAAAGTCTTTTTCTATTTTTTTATAAAAATAACAAGTGCAGTGGATTTGCACAGAGCAGCCTTGATCCCCCTCTTCTCCGGTCCCTTTTTGATGCTCCTGGCCCCTCCCTCCTGTTGATTGCCCCACACAGCAAGCATCTTGCTATGGGGGCACCCGAGCTGAGTTACAGCTACCAGTGTCCATTCAGACGCAGAGCTGCGGCCCAGCCCCGCGTCCCCTTTTCTCATTGGCTGAATGACTTTGACAGCAGCGGGAGCCAATGGCCTGCTGCTGTGTCTCAGCCAATCAGGAGGGAGAGTATAAGACGGCCAAGACACTCAAGGACATTGCTGAATAGAGATGGGGCTCAGGTAAGTATTAGGGGGTGCTGAGGGGGGTTGCTGCACACGGGTTTTTTATCTTAATGCATAGAATGTATTAAGATAAAATAAACTTCTGACTTTACAACCCCTTTAATACAACTGGATCCCAAAGGGTTATTGCAAGTTGTATTCAGCCATCAAAAGCGAAGGCATTTAAATCATGGCGGTCCAGCATTGACTAGAAAGTCCACCTAAATGCTACCTTGAGAGGTAAAGATCGAATTCCCTCATAGCTGTCTAAACATGAAAAGCATTGTTGCCTATATTAATGATTGCATATAAAAGAGCAGACAGTCATGGCCTCCCTATAACTGTAATTATGCAAGAACTTTTTTTTCAGGTTTGGCCTTCTGGTGCAGTTTTTTTTATGTAGATCTTTCATTTATCTCTTTAGGTAACATTCTTTTGTCAATGCTTCCCTCTAGTGGTCAGAAACTAAGCTGCACCATTTAGAATTTGCCTTTGGCAGATAAAACACATTTCAGATTCTAGCAGTTTTATCAGCTAAATCTTAACTGAAGTAATGAAAGCAAAGATATAGCAGCAAGTGGCTGCAATAGCTGTGTTTACCTAAAGTTGTAAAGTTCAGCTTCAATTTGTTAGTGTAGCTAAATCTACTAGTGCATCTAATACAACCCACACAAATCAGAAAAATTAGTGAACGTAATGGGGAATTATATTACCCCTGGTCTGTTGCCCCCTCGCCATATCAATATTTGTAGTGTGGCTCAATGGCCTAAATATGTACTGGACTAAATAATTAGCAGAAAAGAGAGATCTCCATTCGCCTGAGCCAGGACTATACTAGACTCCAAGTAATTTTATCACTGTATAACAAAAAATTTGCTTTATTGAAATCCTCTCCAGCAGTACATCTAATACTCCCCTCCCCCAAGATAAACAATGCTGGTGCCCCTGTGCTCCTTCATACGCAGTGGGGGCACTCTAATACAGCAGGTGTGTTACTGGCCAGATCACTAGGTGAAAAAAAAGCATAAAAAGACGCATGCAGCCACCACATCAACAATTGGTAAGCTGTACCAAATTACATGTTTTATTTTGGGTTTAATAACACTTTAAGTGTTTTTATGTTTATGCATTTCTGTTTGTGCCAGCAGAACTGCTTTCAGTCACATGGATAGTACAGTAATGGCACTATTCTAGGGGAGGGATTTGGGACAGCTTGTATGTCCGTTTAGTTTCATGATCCTCTTTACTATGTACTGGGGAAGGGAGGGCACAACGGGCTTTCCAAACTGACATGCCAGCAAAATGTTATAGGGCAGATCATTTTATAATGGTGGGTGGTAATCCTATATCTATGGATTATTTTAACCTGTATAATGTTTGTAATAAAACTTTTTGTTGTTAATAACTTCTATTTTGGCAATGACATAAGACGATACCATGAAAATCACACTGCCCCATTTCACTCCAATTTTCTACCATGTTTTGGGAAGAGGGTACCTGCATATTGTACAAATTATTAACTTCACTCATTGAACAGCCTTTTTCAATTAACACTAGTAATAGAGGATACAGCTTTCTTTCCTTCCACCATGGGTGGAAGGAAAGAAAATCGCTTGATTCCTTATCAACACATTTAGTGTTGATGGGGGAAAGCCTTCAACTGCATTATGTATTCTGGCAGTGGGAGGGCGCATGGAGAGTTCCTGGCCAGCAGAATACAAAGGTTACTGCTAGCAGCTACAGTATGTAGAAAGGTCCGACGTGCTTGTTGTACAAAAGTTGATCGATCAACTTTGGTACAATTACCCTACTGATACATGGTTTGAATCTTGGCCGATCTCTGCTGAACCGGCCAAGATTTGAATAGTCTTTGCCGGCTTAAGGGCATGTCTAGATTTTTACTTTGTGGATTTTTTTTTTTTTTTTTAAATAAATGAAGCCTGGTTTGTATAGTAAACCACTATAAAATGGTCAGAAACAAAGCATGTACATCTCAAAGAATGATTCCAGGACCATTCCTTGTTCAGTTTTGTGTGGAGGCCCCTGGAATTTAATGACTTAAATTGAACTGTCATGTGACAGACTTTGATGGTTTTCATCCTGAAGCGCCCAGATTTAGATGCAGTTTTCTGTTGCAGGTATGAGGCTGATCAGCTGCAGGGACTGAGAAACTCTGTGCGAATGGAACTGCAGGAGTTGGAACTTCAGCTGGATGAGCGGTTAATGACTCTTGAGGAGCAACTCCGCAATTACCACATATCCTCTCCTTTCCAGCGACAGGTGGCTATGGTAGGAATTTGTTCTGATTAGAATGGCATATACTTCAGGATTATGTATATTGAGCCTCATTGAGTTTTTCTTCTGTTTAGGGTATGTATGGAGGAAGAGGAAGTACTGACAGTCTGTGTTTTACCTCTCCCATGAATGTCATAGAACCAGTAAGTTGCATACTATTTAAATTAACTTGTTTATAGTCTCAAATCACGGAAGCATAATGCATGCAGTATTGTTTTGTTTTTTAGCAATTAAACATAAGTTTTCAGTTAATTTTTTGTTAATTTGACCAAGGCATGGTATTTTATCGTTCAGCAGAAGCTGGTCAAATTTTGATCCATGCATGGACTAGCTGGTTGTACACAAGTTGATCTATCTGCCAACCTGTAGTGCAAGTATAAGGGTAAATTGTGCTACCTATATAATGAAAGGTGACAGACCATGTTCACTTGTTAGGTGCTACGTGCCTCCTATAGTGACTAATAAAAGTGTATATACCAATAGTGCAATCCTAATAAATTACCAATGTGCATACCTCACTAGGTTGCCAAATCAATATGAACTTGATATAAATAAATGTTTAAAAGTGATACATAAACCGTGATACTCCAATGCCAAAAATGCAAGTATATAAAAAATAAATAAGTAAAAATAAATGTATATATAAAAATAGTCCCAAAAGTGTAAGACAAATATTAAATAATAAAAAATAGTTGAAATTATATTAAACGACCCCAAAAAATTAGCGTGTCAAGTCCAAAAAATACATAAAAATCAATCCAGCCAAAGTCTTATGCGATAATTAAGTGCTTGTTGACTATAGACACAGTCCCAAAATCCAGGTGACTTTTAAGTGATCCCCCTCTTGGGTACCCACTCACCAACTCCAATAACCCCTACAGGGGTATCTCGCATGGCATATAGGCTTGATGTACCGATACTGTTTGCCAAGATAGATCATGCAGCAAGGCTCCAACCTTTCTAACCAGTATCCAGCTCCTATGGACTTTCCAAGAATATCCCGCAGCTGGGCTGAATTAGGTGTGTAAAAGATCTCTCTCCAAGCCAAGATCAACCAGCTGTGCTCCTCTCCTAATGCTCTCTCTAATATCCAGTATAGATAAGGTTTTCATGCAAAAAAATTGATATGGGCTCCCATCGTGTAGTATTTAAATAAGGAAATGTTTTTATTCCAAAATTAAAACCGTAAAAAAAAGAGACAAAAAAAGTAAAAATAAAAACAAATGGTCCATACTATGGAACTCCTCAAAGTCCTACAACGGGAGAAATGACAGCTTCAGACCCGTGGTATGTCTCACTTGCAGCATGCGCTCCAGCTGCGTCCCAAAGGCTCACTGACCGCTATCACACCCAGAAATGACGCAAGTGTGTGACTCGGCCTTATGCACGTTTCGTTATCAAATGTCTTCTGAGGCAGTCTATCTGTCAACTTGTGCACAACAAGCCTTGTGGGTTTTTCCTGAACAAGCAGTGCCGCTGGCTGTACCTGGCAACACTGATCATTGTTCCCAGCTGGTTGAATTAAAAAAATAATTAATAGTGTATGGCCTGCCTTACATTTTCATGAAAAGGTGCAAGGTAACACTTTTATGGCAAAGAATATTTGATGAAGTATTAAATCCTATAGAACTGGTCTAATTTGATTAGGTTAGTAAAAGCTGCCCACCAATCTGTGTCTCTGTGTTGAGCGGGCCATAGAAAGTTACTTCTGGCTGAAGGAAAAAATAACAGATTTCTCTACCCACACAAACGAGTTGTCCCATTCGCTAGGCATTGTGTTCTGACAGCAGGACTTGCCGCTGATTGAGGAAAAAAATTCCAACATACATCCCTATGACAAGTCAATCAACCCCCACACATCATTACTGAGGTTTTCACTCTTTAATGTAATGCTAATTTCCCCAGGCATCTTCCAGGATGGCTTAATGAGCGAGAGGCTCCTCACACCTAGCATAGGAAAACACAATCCACATTCGTTTTAAATGCTGGTGTGTGTTTCCTCAGCCAGCCAGGATCACTTCAAGTAATGCTGAAAAACTTCATACTGTCAGGCCTCAATGCTAGGTGGCAGGTCCCAACCCTGGCCTCTCTTAAACTGGGCAGTGTCCCAGGGAGGGTTAGCTAGGGAACTTGGGCCCCCCAGGTACCTCTGGTATGGGAGGGATAGAGGGACCCCTCTCATTCTTTTTTACTTTTGTGTCCTCCTGGGGGAGCCGCAGTGTGTTCTTACCCGGTCCCTGAGGGTGGCAGAGGCTTGCAGATCCCAACAGCAGCATTTGTGTGCCCAGGCTGCATTCCCAGGCCCCAGCAGCATGGAGGTTCTCAATGGAGCCAAGAACATTGGCGCCACGTCATTTCTAGCGCAGCGGAAGAGTCACGGCAGCCATTTTGGTTACTGGCTGTCAGTGTTTGGGAAACCTGGTAATCTATCAGAAAGCTACTACCCCCCCCAGGATACTCAACCTTAGTAATGTTCTGTTGCGGCCATCTTGGTACACCCGCACTTGTCCGCAGTAAGCCTATAGTCTGAAGTCACCAAGCAGACATCTTTTTACACCCACTAAGTCTTGCATTTCACACTTATTTTTACCAGTAAACTGAGCTTATATAGTGAAATACAGTATTTAGAAATCCGTCAAACTGTTTTCATGTTGATTTTTAAAAGCAGCAGTGATCTGTTAGATTAGCAAACCTGTGAGATCAGCAGGCTTGCCAATGCTTTTAAAATTCAACATCAAAACAGTCACACAGACTTCCACATATGATTTGTAAGGTTATCTTGCCTTTTAAAGTGTATATTAACAAAGAAAATGTAAGATCCATTATATGCTTGTGTACAGATATAGTTATTTTTAAATCTGGCCTCTGTTTTTTTTTTTTTTTTTTTTTTTTTTGCTACAAAAATATGTGATGATCCTGCCAGTTCCCTGGTCTCCTGTTTCAAACTGACCATTCCAAGCATGGAAGTAGATTGTACTGATGTGGTCATTTTGCATTCCTGAGATCAGCGCTTAGAGTAAGCCCTTGTACACACGGTCGGAGATTCCGTCGGAATGTGTCCGATCGGAGCGGTTGTCGGATATTCCGACTGTGTGTGGTATGCATCGGACTGTTTCCGTCGGAATATCCGTCGGACCAAATTTTCCAACTTGCTGGAAATCTTTTCCGACAAACTGCTCCGATCGGACACACTTCCGATCATGTGTAGAGAATTCCGATCGGACAAAGTGCCACGCATGCTCAGATCAAATTCCTACATCAAAGCTATTGGCTACTAGCCTGAACGTAGTCCCATCGTAACAAAATTACATCATCAGGTTCTGAAAGATCAGATTTTCCGACAACTTTGTCCGACCGTGTGTATGCAACAGTTTCGGACAAAATACGACGGACAAAATTTGACGGATTTGGTTGTCGGAATCTCCGACCGTGTGTACAAGGGCTAACAGGTTGCCCGTGGTTGGTTTTCTGGCCACATCCTCCACCCAGTCCTGCTGTTGATGACCAATGGCTCCCAGCTGGAACTTTGCTGTCAAAACTGCAGTAGTGCCCCTATGTGTGACGTAAGCCCACCTGCCTGTCTACCGTGAGATAAGTACGACATTTTGCTTCACTCCAAATTTGATCACCATAAAATAGACACACAATCTCCTGTTTTTTTGACAGTATTTTGCTTTATTAGGTCAGCATTGTTCCCTAAAATATATCCTTAGACAAATATTTAATGTTCCTTGTAATTCTTCTTTTTCATAGGTGACTGAATTGATTCGAGAACAGTCACACCTGAAGTCAGAGTTGGGCCTTGAAGACATTCGTTTGGAACATGGAGCCGACCAATGTGATTCTGTCTTATCGCAAGCAGCCTCCGATTCCTCTTCAGTGTGCTCCAGTCCACTGTATAGAAACAGGAAAGGTCCACTAAACACTTCTGACATTGTTGATAAGCCAAAAGCACAAGCTTCTCCCAGTAAAGCTGTATACCGTGCTTCTGTAGCTCTGACACCAAGTCCTCCAGTAAGAGCCAATCAGAATACTACAACAGAATCTCGAGAAGAACCTGGAAACTTGGATTCAGCAGAGAAGTCAGAGTTGGAAACTGTGACACCTGTGTCTGAAGGGGGAACCCGCTGGAGTCCTGAAGAAAGCAGAGAATTACAGCAAGTAATAAGAGAGGTATGATTCCTACAACTGCATCTGACCTAAGTCATGACCTATGATCACTGAGACTTTCATACTATGCAGCATAGCTACAAATTATTCCAAACATTGAACAACAAATGGCCATAGCTCCAAATTTCTTTTGCCATTCCTGACTCATATGTGGACATTTTATACTCTAAAAAACAAACAGTAAGAGCGCTCCTTTTCTTTCTTACAATTACAGTCTTGTTATTCTTTCCAAAGCTGTAAATGTTGGAGGCGCACGCATTGAAGAGATTGTTCACTTTTCTATAAAGATCTTGTTTGAATTTTATTTCCATCAATGACTTGCCCTTCCAATAGTCGTCCGCGCATGTAATTGATTTCAAATATCAAATGATTGTACTCCTGTTGTGGGATTTTTACACATTTAAATCTATTTTTGTATTCCAAAAATGTCGTAAAATTTTTCACTTGCTAAGTTTCCATTCATATCAGCCATCCTGCTGCATTGGCAAAAAAGTATTTTCCTCATCAAATTCTATAGCTGCTGACTTTTATCAATAGGATCCTTACCTGTCCAGGGATCCAGCGCTGTCCTCACTTCAGCTAGGTCTTTGGGTCCAGGCGCCGGCATTTACTTTGGTAAGCTGTTTGCAACTGCTTGAACCTTCACAGCTGGCTTCCCATTGTGCATGTAAGTGTAAATTTGTCCAGCAACCCCGCCCCCCCCCCCCCCAAAAAAAAAAAATCCAAAACGTAGAAGAGGTAGGGAGAAGTCTGAAAAATGAAACTCCTTAGTTTGGGTGAAGTTCTGCTTTAACCACTTGCCGACTGCCTCGCAGATATACTACGGCAGAATGGCACGGTTGTGCAAATCCCCATACGGGTACGCCGTCCCCTTTAAGAGCCATCAGAGGGCTGTCTACTACTAGTATACAGTGGGGCAAAGAAGTATTTAGTCAGCCACCAATTGTGCAAGTTCTCCCATTTTTAAAAAGATGAGAGAGGCCTGTAATTGTCATCATAGGTATAACTCAACTCAACTCAACTCAACTCAACTCAACCTCAACCTCAACTGTTTGAGACAAAATGTGGAAACAAATCCAGACACTCACTAATTTTTGAATGAATTTATTTGCAAATTATGGTGGAAAATAAGTATTTGGTCACTTACAAACGAGCAAGATTTCTGTCTCTCAGACCTGTATCTTCTTCTTTAACCACTTGCCGACCGCCGCACGACGATATACGTCGACAGAATGGCACGGGCAGGCATATGGGCGTATATATACGTCCCTGCCTTCCCGTGGGTGGGGGGCCCGATCGGGCCCCCCCCGGTGCCAGCGGCGGTCGGTATCCGTTCAGGAGCGATCCGAGATGAGGGGGCGGCCATTCGTTCATGGCCACCCCCTCGCGATCGCTCCTGACGAATGGAAGTGAGGCGTGACATCACTTCCTCTCCTGTAATGTAAACACAGGCAGAGGAAGTGATGTAATCTCTCCTCCGTGTCGGTATTTTTCGTTCCGGCACCGAGGAGAGAGGATCGGTGAGTTGCACCAACACGACACTACACAGTAGAACATGCCAGGCACACTCACACCCCCCCCTTCACCCCCCCAATTACCCCTGCCCCCCCAGTCACAGTGACACCAATTGCATTTTTTTTTTTTTGCATTGGTGTCATTTGTGACTGTAATAACTGTTAGGGCAGTTAGGGTTAGCCCCCTTTAGTTCTAAGGTACCCCCCTAACCCCCCAATAAAGGTTTAACCCCGTGATCACCCCCCGTCGCCAGTGTCACTAAGGCTGGGTTCACATTGCAGCGGTTTATGAGAACGGATGTGATTCGCACCGCACTGCAGTGCAAATCACATCCGATCTCTGTGCGATTCAAGTTCAGCCATACAGATAGTATGGCTGAATTCGCATCGCACCCACCGCAAACTCGCACGGGACCCTTTTTTTAGTCCGCAGCAGAATCGGATCGCATGGATGTTCACACCATGCGATCCGAGTTTGCAGATCGCACTGCGATCTGGGGTGTCATTAACATTTCACTGACACTCCCAGCAGTTCGCATAGGGCAGTGTGAACTGCCGCCGGGAGGCATGCGATGCGGGAACCCGCCGCGGATTTGTGGCGTTCCCGCATCGCTCCAGTGTGAACCCAGCCTAATAAGCGATCGTTTTTCTGATCGCTGTATTAGTGTCACAGGTGACGCTAGTTAGGCAGGTAGGTATTTAGGTTCGCCGCAGCTTTTTATAGCGCCAGGGACCCCCATATACTACCGCATAAAGCCCCCTGATTGCCCCCTAGTTAACCCTTTCACCAGTGATCACCATATAACTGTTACAGGTGACGCTGGTTGGTTAGTTATTTTTTTATAGTTTCAGGGCACCCGCCATTTATTACCTAATTAAAGGTTTAACCCCCTGATCACCCGGCGGGTGATATAAGTTTGAGGGTCAGATAAGGTCTGCGTCGCCCCAGGCAGCGTCAGGTTAGTGCCAGTACCGCTAACACCCACGCACAAAGCATACACCTCCCTTAGTAATATAGTATCTGATCAGATCTATATTAGCGTCGCCAGCAGTTTAGGTTTCCCAAAACGCATTGTTAGCGGGATCAGCCCAGATACCTGCTAGCACCTGCGTTTAGCCCCTCCGCCAAGCCCAGACCAGCCCACCCAAGTACAGTATCGATTGATCACTGTCACTTACAAAACACAACACACATAACTGCAGCGTTCGCAGAGTCAGGCCTGATCCCTGCGATCGCTAACAGTTTTTCTTGTAGCGTTTTGATACAGTCGCTGACAGCCTAGGTGCTTTTTTACCTGTGAGTCTCACTAGTGTACCTCTAAATTTAGGGGTGTCTACTTTCCAAAATGGGGTCATTTGGGGGGGGGGGTTTGTGCCATCTTGGCATTTTATGGCCTTCAAAACTGTAATAGGTAGTGAGGAGTGAAGTAAAATATTTACGCCCTTAGAAAACCTGAAGGCGGTTCTTGGCTTTCGGGGCCCCGTACGCAGCTAGGCTCCCAAAAAATCCCACACATGTGGTATCCCCGTACTCAGGAGAAGCAGCAGAATTTATTTTGGGGTGTCATTTCACATATGCCCATGGCATGTGTGAGCAATATATCATTTAGTGACAACTTTGTGAAAAAAAAAAAAACATTTTTTATTTTTTTTGTCATTATTCAATCGCTTGAGGCAAAAAAATAAAATATTCAATGGGCTCAACATGCCTCTTATCAATTTCCTTAGGGGGTCTACTTTCCAAAATGGGGTCATTTGGGGGGGTTTTGTACTGCCCTGCCATTTTAGCACCTCAAGAAATGAGATAGGCAGTCGTAAACTAAAAGCTGCGTAAATTCCAGAAAACGTACCTTAGTTTGTAGATGTGACAACTTTTGCGCAAACCAATAAATATACAGTTATTGACTTTTTTTTTTACCAAAGACATGTGGCTGAATACATTTTGGCCTAAATGTATGACTAAAATTGAGTTTATTGGATTTTTCTAATAACAAAAAGTAGAAAATATCTTTTTTTTTTTCAAAATTTGCGGTCTTTTTACATTTATATCGCAAAAAATAAAAATCGCAGAGGCAATCAAATACCATCAAAAGAAAGCTCTATTTGTGGGAAGAAAAGGACGCAAATTTTGTTTGGGTACAACATTGCATGACCGCACAATTACCAGTTAAAGCAGCGCAGTGCCAAATTGTAAAAAGACCTCTGGTCATTGACCAGCAAAATGGTCCGGTCTGAAAGTGGTTAAGAGGCTCTTCTTTCCTCCACTCATTACCTGTATTAATGGCATCTGTTTGAACTTGTTATCAGTATAAAAGACACTTGTCCACAACCTCAAACACTCACACTCCAAACTTCACTATGGTGAAGACCAGAGAGCTGTCGAAGGACACCAGAAACGAAATTGTAGACCTGCACCAGGCTGGGAAGACTGAATCTGCAATAGCCAAGCAGCTTGGTGTGAAGAAATCAACTGTGGGAGCAATACTTAGAAAATGGAAGCCATACAAGACCACTGATGATCTCCCTCGATCTGGGGCTCTACACAAGATCTCACCCCGTGGGGTCAAACTGATCACAAGAACGACAAGCAAAAATCCCAGAACCACACGGGGGGACCTAGTGAATGACCTGCCAGGGACTCAGATCCTGCAGTGCCAGACGTGTCCCCCTGCTTAAGCCAGTACATGTCCGGGCCCGTCTGAGGTTTGCTAGAGAGAATTTGGATGATCCAGAAGAGGATTGGGAGAATGTCATGTGGTCAGATGAAATCAAAGTAGAACTGTTTGGTAGAAACACAACTCGTGTTTAGAGGAGAGAGAATGCTGAGTTGCAACCAAAGAACACCATACCTACTGTGAAGCATGGGGGAGGCAACATCATGATTTGGGGCTGTTTCTCTGCAAAGGGAACAGGACGAATGATCCGTGTACATGAAAGAATTAATGGGGTATGTGTATCATGAGATTTTGAGTGCAAACCACCTCCCATCAGCAAGGGCATTGAAGATGAAACGTGGCTGGGTTTTTCAGCATGACAATGATCCCAAACACACCGCCCAGGCAACGAAGGAGTGGCTTTGTAAGAAGCATTTCAAGATCCTGAAGTGGCCTAGCCAGTCTCCAGATCTCAACCCCATAGAAAAACTTTGGAAGGAGTTGAAAGTCTGTGTTGCCCAGCGACAGCCCCAAAACATCACTGCTCTAGAGGAGATCTGAATGGAGGAATGGGCCAACATACCAGAAACAGTGTGCGACAACCTTGTGAACACTTTTGATATTGACAAAATACTTATTTTCCACCATAATTTGCAAATAAATAAATGTGATTGTCTGGATTTGTTTCCACATTTTGTATCTCATATTTGAGGTATACCTATGATGACAATTACTGGCGCCTCTCATCTTTTTAAGTGGGAGAACTTGCACAATTGGTATCTGACTAAATACATTTTTGTCCCACTGTATTTGGGAATTGTAGAGGGAAACACATACAGTCATGATAAAGCAAGCAAGTAGTAATATTATGTCGTGTTTATAGACAAGAATTCTCCTATTTACAAACTTGTTGCCAGTTAGTGGGAGTTTAATTTAAATAACCCATAATGTCACAATTTATATCATAGTTGACACTTTGTTCTCCTCTAACTAATACACAAATTCAGTGGTGACTAAGTAGGTAATGGAATACATTTTGTTCTTGTGTTGCTACATGATTCCTATTGTCTTGCCTGCTAACTGAAACAGAGTGTAATTCATTCAGCAGTTCAGCGGGGTTGAGTTTGGGTGGCATGCATGATAAAATATATGACCATGTGCTGCCTACTCTCAGTATTACAGGCTGCCAAATGGTCAGCAGACACATGCTTATTGCTATAAAATGTCCTATTGTCCTAGAATGGTTTACATGTTAAAAATAAAATTCTCCAAAAGAAAAAAAAGCTAGTAGTGTATTCTCAGACGTTATATTTTAATTCCTGAAGGCAATTTTAAAATATTTGCCTTGTTTACACACCAAGGAGTCTCTTATATATTTGTAAAAAAGTTACAGTAATTTCCTTACAGGTGTTGTTTTTCCCTCTTATGGACATGCGTCTTGTCTGACTTGCCTTTTACTATAGGTGGATGGGGTTACATCACACACAATGGAGAAGTAGGTTTCCCATCTATAGAGTAGATGGAGAAATAAAAAAAAAAACTTGAAGCTTTATACACAGTCCCTCTAATTTCAATACCGTGTAGCAAACTCATATCCTGTCACTCCTCGATACCCAGCAATGAGAGACTAGGGTTTGCTTTTCATTGGATCTAGCGCCACCAGAAAGTAAATTCTCTATATCCAAAAATACTGTTCCATTCTGTTGGATTCCTTATAGCAGTATCTGGGGTAATAGTGGTCACTCAACCCTGTTGTACCTTGTTGCTGGAAAGTAACAAGAAACTATTTGAACTACTGTTTGACTTGTGTGTATAACAAGAAAAAGTGTGCATGATTTGCATAGATCAGTATTTACGCATCCCAGCCACTGTGTTTATTTTTTTAAGTTGTTAGCTTTATCAAGGAACCTTCATTTATTAGCGTGCAGGACTTAAATACAAAACTTTTTAATGGAAAGTACTTCTTGGAGACAGTGGAATATCCTCCCGTAAACTGTTTATTCTTTGCTGTTTGTTATTCATATGTTGTGTCTTTTAGACAAGCTCTTAAGCCTTGATTTATAAATGACAACCTCTAGCACTGTGTATTCTGCAAACATGGATTGAAAGACTAGTGAATGTATTACATCTGCTCTGGATAAACATTTTTGTTTGAGGTTTTCATGTTTGTACACTCAGGCATTTTAATCAAATATGCATTTATTAGTGGTTTTCTCATACATTTGTAAATTTGAATTTTGTGTAGTCCAGTATTCATTACTAATATTATAACCGAATATAAAAGTGCTACAGTAGCTGTATCCATAGAAATATTTTTGGCGTGTGGTTTTGTAAAACTCCATTTATTGAGTAAATATCCTATTTTTCTCTTTGCTAGAGTTGACCTTACCCATACACACCATAGACCCCCCACCCCCCAAAATGAAAACAAAAAAGGGTGTGCAGCTCTGCATGTGGGGGGGGGGGGGGGGGGGAACTTGCATTTACAGTGCCTTTCTAAAGTATTCGGCCCCCTTGAACTTTTCAACCTTTTGCCACATTTTAGGCTTCAAACATAAAGATATAATTTTAATTTTTTGTGAAGAATCACCAACAAGTGGGACACAATTGTGAAGTGGAACGAAATCTATTGGATATTTTAAACTTTTTTAGTAAATAAAAATCTGAAAAGTGGTGCGTGCAAAATTATTCGGCCCCTTTACTTTCAGTGCAGCAAACTCACTCCAGAAGTTCAGCGAGGATCTCTGAATGATCCAATGTTGTCCTAAATGACTGATGGTGATAAATAGAATCCACCTGTGTGTAATCAAGTCTCTGTATAAATGCACCTGCTCTGTGATAGTCTCAGGGTTCTGTTGAAAGCGCAGAGAGCATCATGAAGACCAAAGAACACACCAGGCAGGTCCGTAATACTGTTGTGGAGAAGTTTAAAGCCAGATTTGGATACAAAAAGATTTCCCAAGCTTTAAACATCCCAAGGAGCACTGTGCAAGCGATCATTTTGAAATGGAAGGAGTATCAGACCACTGCAAATCTACCAAGACCTGGCCGTCCCTCTAAACTTTCAGTTCAGACAGACAAGGAGAAGACTGATCAGAGATGCAGCCAAGAGGCCCATGATCACTCTGGATGAACTGCAGAGAACTACAGCTGAGGTGGGAGAGTCTGTCCATAGGACAACAATCAGTCGTACACTGCACAAATCTGGCCTTTATGGAAGAGTGGCAAGAAGAAAGCCATTTCTCAAAGATATCCATAAAAAGTCTCGTCTAAAGTTTGCCACAAGCCACCTGGGAGACACACCAAACATGTGGAAGAAGGTGCTCTGGTCAGATGAAACCAAAATCGAACTTTTTGCCCACAATGCAAAACGATATGTTTGGCGTAAAAGCAACACAGCTCATCACCCTCAACACACCATCCCCACTGTCAAACATGGTGGTGGCAGCATCATGGTTTAGGCCTGCTTTTCTTCAGCAGGGACAGGGAAGATGGTTAAAATTGAGGGGAAGATGGATGCAGCCAAATACAGGACCATTCTGGATGAAAACCTGTTGGAGTCTGCAAAAGACCTGAAACTGGGACGGAGATTTATCTTCCAACAAGACAATGATCCCAAACATACAGCAAAATCTACAAAGGAATGGTTCACAAATAAACGTATCCAGGTGTTAGAATGGCCAAGTCAAAGTCCAGACCTGAATCCAATCGAGAATCTGTGGAAAGAGCTGAAAACTGCTGTTCACAAACGCTCCCCATCCAACCTCACTGAGCTTGAGCTGTTTTGCAAGGAAGAATGGGCAAGAATTTCAGTCTCTCGATTTGCAAAACTGATAGAGACATACCCCAAGCGACTTGCAGCATTAATCGCAGCAAAAGGTGGCTCTACAAAGTATTAACGCAAGGGGGCCGAATAATTTTGCACGCCCCACTCTTCATTTTTTTATTAGTTAAAAAAGTTTCAAAAATCCAATAGATTTCGTTCCACTTCACAATTGTGTCCCACTTGGTGATTATTCACAAAAAATAAAAATTTTATATCTTTGTTTGAAGCCTGAAATGTGGCAAAGGGTTGAAAAGTTCAAGGGGGCCGAATACTTTCGCAAGGCACTCTGTTTAGATAGAACATCTTTACGTATTTAATATTAATATACAACATTTTGTATATACCTATGTTCTTCATTTATGACCACATAAAAATGTACAGATACTACATTTCCTTTAAGTGTTCTCATGGAGGAATGACTGAAATGTTTACATCTGTTGTCCTTCTCTAGATCAAAGAATCTATTGTTGGAGACATCAGACGAGAGATAGTAAGTGGACTTCTAGCAGCAGTATCCTCTCCTCTTCGCTCGTTGGATGGAAAAACAGATGGGAGAGTTTAGGGTAGGTGCCCATTTCATGCATGATAATGTTTTAGCTGTCTTCAATATTCCAGACTTTTTTTTTCTTTAACCACTTCAGCCCCGGAAGATTTGGCTGCTCAATGACCAGGCCCTTTTTTGCGATAGAGCACTGCGTCGTTTTAACTGACCATTGTGCAGTCGTGCTATTTTGTACCCAAACAAAATTGACAACCTTTTTTTACCCACAAATAGAGCTTTCCTTTTGTGGTATTTGATCATCTCTGCATTTTTTATTTTTTGTGCTATAAACAAAAAAAAGCGTCAATTTTGAAAAAAAAAAACAATATAAATTGTACTTTTTGCTATAATATCCCCATTTTTTTTCTTGAGTTTAGGCCATGATTATGTATTCTTCTACTTATTTTTGGTAATAAAAATCACAATAAGCCAGGGCTCGACAAAACCCGGGTGCCAGGTCGCATTTGCGACTAGAATTAGCGACCTGGCGCCTGGGGCAGCACAGCTGGGGGTATCCTGTCTCCGTGGACCCCCCCGGCGTGATCGCGTCGGGCCCCCCTGCCGGCGGCCGGTAATTGAGCCCGCAGCTTTGAGGCCTTCTGCGATCCTATGGTTCCTTCTGGAATCTGGCGCCCTCGTGTGGTGGCCGTTGGAATGACAACCAGCAATGCTAATGGAGCTTCCCCTGCCTGCCAGCCTATCTCCTTCCCTTTACTTAGAACCCCTAAACATTATTATATATTTTTTTTATTCTAACAGCCTAGAGAATAAAATGGCTGTCATTGCAATACTGTCTGTAACACCGTATTTGCACACCGGAATTACAAGCGCACTCTTTTGGGGAAAAATAATTTATTTAATAAAAAAAAAGACAACAGTAAAGTTAGCCCAATTTTTTTTTATATTGTGAAAGATGATGTTAAGCAGAGTAAATCGATACCCAACATGTCACGCTTCAAAATTGCGCCCGCTCATGGAATGGCGACAAACTTTTACCCTTTAAAATCTCCATTGGCGACATTTAAAAAATTCTACATGTTGCACTTTTTAAGTTACAGAGGAGGTCTAGGGCTAGAATTATTGCTCTCCCTCTACCGATCGCTTTCATATATGCGTTCGCTAGCTTGGCGGGACAGGGCGCGTTTAAAATTATATATTTTTTTTCTTATTTTAACTTTTATTTTTATTTTTTTCACTGTTCTTTTAAAAAAAAATGTGTCACTTTTATTCCTATTACAAGGAATGTAAAAATCCCTTGTAATAGAAAAAAGCATGACAGGTCCTCTTATATATGAGATTCGGGGTCAGAGAGACCTCACAGCTCATATTTAAACTAAAATGCAATTTAAAAAAAAATTGTCATTTGAAAAAAATAAAATGTCCCTCTAAGAGTTATGGGCAATGACTTGGAGACAGGTGAGGGGCTGGGGGCTATCTTCCCCTCACTCGTCTCCATGTCAGGCCAGGGACAGGTCCAGATCGCCGTCACGGACCTGGCTCCTAACTTTTTTAGCTGGCTCCTAGATTCCAAGCAAATTTGTCAACCCCTGCAATAAGCGTATATTGATCAGTTTGCACAAAAGTTATAGAATCTACAAAATAGGTAAAAGATTTATGGCATTTTTATTTTTATTATTTTTTCTTTTTTTTTTTTTACTAGTAATGGTGGTGATCAGCGATTTTTTTTTTTATTTTTTTTTATCAGGACTACAACGGTTCACCCAGGGGAGCCAACCCGCCGCAGTATAACTGCGGCAGCTGGTCAGGAAGGGGTTAAAGGGTCAGTCCATCCAAAAAACTTCAAAGATAACTTTTGTAGATGTTTAAGACATAAACCAGGAGCTATTACTTTCTCCAGCTATACAGGCTCGATCACCATTTGCCTGTAGGGTTTAGCATCTTTGGCCATTTTGATTGATCCTAATTTATTCTGTCACATAGGCATACCAAAATTGCACACTGAGGTATGCATGTGCTTCTCACAGTACTATCTGAAGTAGTTTTGTAGTTGACATGTAAGAAGCATTTATTGCAGAAGAGGCATAGTATGGCACAATAGAAGATCACCTCTTCTGCATTTCAGTAACACTTAAAGGTCTCTGGCCAGTGAAGAGAGATTGGTGAACTTTCAGTTGCTCTCTCCTCTCATTAAAATGCTTCTCGCGTTGCTTCTCCCTCAGTCTTAGCACTCCTGTACAGTGGCTTACAAAAGGCTCAACCCAAGTCAAATTTAGGTACCTGCACTATTTCCATTTTTAAAGAACATAATTCATATGTTGTATTCCTTAAATTGCTTAAAGAACATCCTTATCTTGTCTCTTCACAGCTTTGTGTTTTACATTTTATCTCCTTGATGTCACGAATTAAGCAAAAGCTCAGAAAATAGAAAACAATTTTTACTTTTACTTTTTGTGGTTGGGCCACATTGCATTTACAAAAATGAATATTTGACCTCACTGGTTATATATAATTCATACCATCCCCATTCAGAATCCTTCAGAATTCTTCAAATCAATAAAAAAATAACTCAACCATTTTATTTGGCTAGAGAAGAGGCCTCACTCAGAAAACCACCTTTCACCTTTCTAAAAGCAAAGGTTTACCAAATTCCAAACACCATTATTACACATGTTATCCTTTGAGTGTCACGGACTGGTTTCTCAACGAAAATATCAAGACCATGGATAAAAATAAAATAAACTTGGACTAAGTGCCCACTCACAATTATACTGTGGCCAGTACTAGACTAGTCCCTAGACGAACACTCACTGTTCTCCTACCTTTACAACCCGAAGATGTCCTCTCATATCCCGCAACTTTCTGTTTAAGACAGATACTCAAACAGAAATACAAAATCTACATAAAAAATCTACATGACTAGTACTCATTTCAGACACCGTTATACCTGCTCTTTAACATTGTTTGAAATGTGTCCTTGCATTCACCTGATCTCCTGAATCTACTCCAAACTATAAGACTAGGTCCCCCCGCTTTCTTTTTGGTATTGCTAACCACTACAAAGCTTCTGAAAAATAATCCATTTATTGATCAGACAAATCGTAGGCTTTGAAACAGATGGCCTTACTCTACCACCCAAACACTTGCTTGGTCACTTAACGCAGTGCATGCTTTGATACCTAGACTTTTGAGAACACCCATAGTTCCTTCTTTGAAGCACTAAGTAGAACATACAGACCATGTTCATGAGCTGGTATCCATTATGCTTTACAAACTAGATAGACTGACGCATTTCAATAACATGTGGCAGGCAACGAAAGACATTTCAATCTTCTGTATCATCTAATATAATAAAAAGACAAAATTAAACCATAGTCAACAAAGCAATCCTAGGTAGTCCTAAAGGGGACAAAGACGATCATACTTTGTCTATATCACAGTTTTGTCCTTATTCTCAACTTTCCTTTTCCAACACTTACCTACTCTTTTTACCTTTCCTCAATTGTCCCATTCTCTCCCCCCACCACCCCCAACCCACATTTCCAATCATACTGGGTCACCCCTCATGAGCTTTTCAGCTCCTGAGATCACCTCTTTAGCTCAGTGTTCAGGCCCTTTTCTGTACCTATTCATGAGACAGAATAAGCAGAGGAAGAATTATTGGTCTCTCGAAATGTTGCAGGACACAGATTTATTGTTTTTTTACTTAATATAACTGCATTTCCTCCAGTTCCCTCTTTTTTTTTTTTTTTCTCTCTCCCCTGCTCTTTCCTTATTAGTTGCCTTTGTTCTTTGTTCTTTTTACTTCCTTTACATAGGTATACTCAAACACTTAAACTTAGAAAAGTTTTGATCCAGAATTGTAACACGGAAGGTAAAATTGAATATGTTGGGGCTTCCTTTTACGCAAGCAATAGCCCTCTTGAAAAATTATATACAACCTTCAGCATGGTTTGTCGATCTTCATATGTGATCTCTTAACCGTTACCATATATTTTATTTTTATTTTTTATTATAGTGTATGAAAAATGTGTAAGTTACAATTAACAGTCTGTATTGTTATCTAAATGTGAAGTATTTCTTCTGTTATGTTTTCTGTAAACATGCCTTTTGAAAAATCTAAACTGAAGAATATATAATATTATATATTAAAATATTCAGTTCACCTTTTAAGTGTGGTTTCTGTAGCTTTAATCATCTCCTCCTTTTTTCCATCACACAGATGGGAGTCACGAGAATCGGTTGAACTCTTGGCAATTTGTATCAAGATTTTGCTGCAGGTCTTCGTTATGTCAAGACTAAGAGACCAGGAGGACTTTATTTTGCTGCTGAAGTGATCTACTGTTTTTTTTTTTGTCTTTTCATTGACTGTTGTTCTTGTGTGTAATTTGGGCACTTTGCTTAGCTTTCTGCCAATGGGAGGACTGTGGAGGTTTCAAACTATTTATTTTACTGTACTAATTCTTATCCGATTGCATCCTTATTTGAGACTTGAAAATGTACCCTTTTCCCCATATGATGCCTTTTTTATTTTTTAGGGGGGGGGGGGGGGGGGGAGAGAAGAGTATGCAGGTTTTTGCAGAGTAATACGGTTAAACAACCAATATTAACGTCTATCTCTTTAGCTTATACACTGACCTCCATGAGGTATAGACTGTGCAATAAGTGATTCACTCTGAACTTAACAAACTTTCTAGTTTCTGCTGTTTTATAGAGTCACTTTAACAAGTACTGCTCCTCTGCAAATGAGGGAAGTAGCCATTGTATGGGCTGAACCACTATATACAGGAATTCATTCACTAGGAACTAGTGATTTTTCCCAAGGCAACAAGTCCAGTGTAAGCAGAGCTTTCAGATTACTTGCTGTAGCTAAAGTTTGCCACTTGCATTGCAGAGTTCCTATTTTTCCCCAAAAACTACTTTTATAGTTCTTACACTGAAAGTGGTATATCTTTATACTCTGAATTGTTAAATGTTTTATTAAAATGCTTCAAAAAGGCAGCCCTACACCAAAATATTAGTATTTCGCAGGATTAAGTGAGTAAAAGTATTAATCAAGCTTTTACGTACCTCAGTGGTTTCGCTTTTCTCTCCCCTGTTGGTGCTTTTCCTATGGTGTTGGGTCCTTGGCCTTCATCCTGCTTATACTTTTTACTATTCATTCCATTAGTCGCTTCTCCACCCCTTGCTTTCCTTTGTAAAGTGAAAGAAGGAATCATGGGACAGGATCACGGCTGCTATTTTAGCATATTGGAGTGTAAAACGGAGGTTAAAGAATTTGAGACTATGACATTCACCACCAGAAGAGCTATTTCAGTGTAGAGATGAATTCCCATTTAACTCATAATCTTTTTGATGTGCCATATTTTTAACACTATACTTTTCTTTTCTAATTCCATTGTGTTATGCGATTTCAATGTTTAGTACATATACAAAAAAATATATACAAAATGTACTTTGCATTCTGTGAGCCTCCCGTAAAATACTAAACCCCACACACCAACTGTTTTTTTTTTTTTAGAAATGAAGGTATGTATGTCTGAGATAAATGGAACAAGTACGTCTGGGCAGAGGGATTGGAGCGAGTTAAACCCCTTTTCCTTTTTGTTATTTTTTGTTTTGTTTGAGCTGTAATTGGAACAATATTTGTGGATATAAATGTTGCAGAAAGTCTGAAAACTATATCAAGTTTGTGTTCCTCCATACACAAGGGCTGATTTCTAAATATAATAAAGTATTTATTTTGCATATACCTTGTGTCTCTCATTTGTGTATGAAACTGGGGCAATGTTTTACACAAAGCTAGAGAAAAGTCAGGTAGCTGTT
This sequence comes from Lithobates pipiens, assembly GCF_037356315.1. Taxonomy (NCBI): domain Eukaryota; kingdom Metazoa; phylum Chordata; class Amphibia; order Anura; family Ranidae; genus Lithobates; species Lithobates pipiens. Next base: position 117,067,075 of record NW_027507784.1, read on the forward strand.
TTATATTGCTGTTGGGACACTAGTCTCAAGCCGGGTACACACGAGCCGAATGTCAGGAGACATTTGCTGATTAAAAATAAAACTGCCCACATTCGGTCAGTGTGTATGTCTGTCTGTCCGACAGAAGCTGGCCGAGCATGCTGGAAAACCAGCGGCCGGCCAACTCCCGATCAGTGCCAATGGCGGAGAGCAGCACTGATTGGAGTACTCTGCCAGGGGGCTGTCCCCCTGTCAGAACACAACAGCTCAGCGGGGGAGATCGCTATACCACCTTCACATAGTGGGGACAGCTGCTCTGACCAGAGCTGACAGTTTTTTGTTTTTTTGTTCAACCCGCTGATTTGAATGGAAAAAAAAACTATAGTGTGTACCAGGCCTCAGTCTAGCCCCATTGTCAGGTTCTCTGTTCTTTCATTGGGATGCCATTATAAATTCTCATTCAAGCCCTGAAGAAGGGGGAGCTGTTTTCGATTTTTTTTTAAATTTATTTTAATGGCTGGATCTGATGTTCTTAACAAATACATTTTTAATATTAATTTCAGTCGCGATGGAAGTTTGTACTCTGGGTCCTAGCACAAACCCAGAAAAGCAAGGAAAACAGGAAAGTGATTGCCCATAGCAAGCAGTCAGATTGAGGCTTTCAAATGCAGCATGGAATCTGGTTGATATTGATCAGCACCGCGGAAGTCTGTCTGTCAGAACCTGGACAGTGATTCATGGCTGGGACCTGCTGATCAGCTGTGTTCAATCACATCCTAGGGCCCTGTGTTGACAATCAACACAAGGCTCTGTACAGAGGGAGCAATCTCTGTTGCTTATCCCTGTTTAGTAAAAAGTAGCATGTACTACACACATTACACATTGTTGGGTGACAATGTATATTATTAGTAGTGGTCACTGTATTAGTGTCACTGGTGATGTCGGTGGCAGTTTATCACCAATGTCTGTTATTGTGAGATTGCTCACCGTGCTATGGCAGTCCCATTATAAGTCTGTGATCACAGCCATTAGTAGTAGTAAAAAAAACATTTTGGCAAAATGTATGAAGACATTTTATTTTTATTTTTTTTTGTATATGTTTTATAGCGGAAAGTTAAAAAAAGTCAAAGTTTTCAGTCTTTTTTTCGTTTATCTAATAAATGTAAAAACGCAGTGATCAAATACCACCAAAAGAGAGCTCCATTTGTGTGAAGAAAATGTTAATGTTTGGGTTGCATGACCACACAGTTACCAGTTAAATCAGCCCAGTGCTAAATTGCTAAAAAGGGCCTAGTCATGAAGGGGTGTAAAACCTTCCAGGGCTGAAGTGGTTAAGAGTGGTTTCCAAAAATGTAATTTTTCTTCAGTGCAACACAAGGTATGGTTATGTCATTGTGTTTGTATGATGTGTCTGGTTGCCATTCCCAAAGCGAGCAGTTGTTTAACTTTTCATCCTTAAAGTGGTAGTAAACCGCGGCTGTTTAAAAACAAACAAAAAAAAAAAACACATCTGTAAGGCAATTGCATAATGTGCCAGTATGCATTGCATACTAGCGCATTATGAAACGCTTACCTTGGAACGAAGCCCTCCTGCACTGTGCTATCACTGATGAGTCGGCTGACATCTTCCCCTGGTCTTTCTTCGAGGTTTGCGCGCTTCGGCTATGTCATTGGCCAGCGCTGCGATGATGTTACTCAGCTCATGTGTGTGGGGGTCCTCAGTTTGGGCACGAAGCTAGGTATGTTGGACCTTCAGAGTGCCAGTGACATAACTGGCTGCATCCAGGTTGAATATTTCCTAAATGGTAGGAGATATTCATTTTACCTACAGGTAAGTCGCCTTATAGGCTTACCTGTAGGTAAAGATCACCAAGCAGGCTTTACTACCACTTTAACCACTACAATACAGGGCACTTTCACCCCCTTCCTTCCCAGCCCAATTTTCAGCTTTCATCGCTCTCGCGCTTTCAGTGACAATTGCGCGGTCATGCTACACTGTACCCAAATGAAATTGTTATCATTTTGTTCGCACAAATAGAGCTTTATTTTGGTGTTATTTATTCACGACCCGTTTTTTATTTTTTGCGATATAAGCGCAAAAAAAGCGGAAATTTGGAAAAAAAACTATATTTTCTTTTTTCTATTTGAAAAGAAATCCAATAAAATCAAATTTTGTCATAAATTTAAGCCAAAATGTATTCTGCTACATGTTTTTGGTAAAAAAAATTCCGTTAACTGTATAATAATTGGTTTGTGTGATCACAGACATATGTACGCAAATGATCATGTACATATGTGTGCAGGTGATCACGTACATATGTGTGCAGATAATCATTGGGACATGTGATTTTAGTGGGACATATGTGGGGGACATGTTTTTATTATTAGGGACATGTGTTTTTATTATTTGGGGACATGTATGTTTTGGGGACATGTGTGGTTTGGGGACATATGTGGGGACTGTGTTTGTACTGTGTGGTGTGTTGTGTGTTGACACTAGACTGATGATCAATGAGTAAAAAGCTGTAAAAAGCAGCCCATACTCACTGATCATCAGCCGGCTGCAGCGTTCTGCTCTCCTCTCCTCAGCGATGACTTCCGTGTGAGGAGAGGAGAGCCGATTGCCTAGCAACCGGCTGTTTGTTTACATCACATGACGGCCGTGATTGGACACGGCCGTCATGTGATCAGGAGGGCCAATCACAGAGCCCTCCTGCCGATCTCAGATGTGCCGTGTCCGGGTGATACGAGCACATCGGGATCGCGCCGCTGCGCGGGCACGCGCGCGATCCCGCTACTTCTGAATGACGTTCAGGAACGTCCTATCAGGAGTAGACGGCTCCCACCCGGCCGTATATATGCATTGGCCGGGTGGGAAGTGGTTAAGCAGAAGTATAGCGGTTTTTAAATTTTGTATCTTTGCTTTGGTCAGACTACAAACCTAATCTTTGCCAGATAAATATGCACTAATACATTCTGGTATTACATAGCCTCCTATGCTGTCAACAGGTGATACATTGGTCTCCTTTTCTCATGTGAAGGATTGTACCACAATTTGTGTCGTGCATTGACACAAATTGCAGTATTACCCTTTTAAACGTACATTGCCACAATACTATTGTCTGAACGGCCCCTAAGGCCCATTTTGTTAACTCAGTGCTGTGTACGGCACAGTGAAAGAACAATGTGTGTTCTTTTCCCCTGCAAATGCTTTCCTGTGTCTCATTATAATACATTTTCAAGCAACAGATTTACAGGTGCATTAATAATGAAGTGTTCGTTTAGGAATCCCCTGTGCCGCTGCAGGTCCTTTGCCCGCTCTAGCTGTGTGTGCTGGCTGTGCACTGGGTTCCCTCAATCTTCGATTCAGACATAGAGCTATACTTCCATTCCCATAGAATCAACAATAGCTTTGTGTGCTCAAAATCATGGGTGATAAATTTCACACAGGATGAACAGTTGTTTATCATTGGTATCTCACACCAGTGTGTGGAATTTCTTACACTAGCTGGTACCTAAAACTTCTGTACATGTGTGTGCATTACAGTACCCTTCCATGTATAGTTCACCATAGCATTTAACATTTTTTTTTCTTGATAGCTGTGCGCAATTTTTATCTGCAGTTTTATCCTTACTTGATTTCTGCATTTAAATCTGCTAACAGTTGATGGATGGAGCCAAAAGATATTAGGGGGTGGAGAATCTATTCCATTTTTGGAGTCGCCCTGGCTCAGCTGATGTATTATTATTGTATTTAGTGTTGGGTATAAAGACTACAAGAAAAGGATTTACAGAAGTCTGTTTTTTGTTTTAGCTAGATTTTTCTTTTGCTAGAAAATTGCTTAGAAACCTCAATCATTACATCTATATATTTTTTTTTTCAGGCAGATGCCCTAGAAAATATAATGGTGGGGTTTGCAATTTTTTTATGTTACGCAGTATTTGAGCAGCGTTTTTTCCAAGGCAATTTTTTGGTGGAAAATTACACTTTAATTTTAATGCACAGAAACAAAACCGAATATAATACCCAACTGTTTGATAAACTATGAAAGATAATACGCTGGTTAAATGGATACCTAACATGTCGCGCTTTAAAATTGTGCACGCTCATGGAATGGTGACAAACTAAGGGATGATTGGGAAAGTTCCAGTCCTTGATCATCTCAATGGCAAGCTGGCAGAACCACCAGCTTCAGTCCTGGATTCCCTGGTGAGACAGGAGAGCCCAGGAAGGCATCGGGAGGGGGGGGGGGGGGGAGACCTCCTTCCTCTGCAAGTAAAAGGTTTTACTTTAGTCAGAATTGCTGGCTGAAAAGATTGATACTAGGGTCATGATTACAGCTGCAGCCATGGCCCCGATATAACAACGTCAACCCAAGTGATTTACGAGTACACCCGTTTGAGGGAAGTGGTTATTGAAGGAAAAAATAAAGTGATTAAGAATAGGCAGTCAGCTCAGGTACAGTAACAGCAAAAAAAAAAAAAAACCCTCTTTAAAGTGCACATTGTATGTCCTTAGCTAAGCTTATGAGTAGTTCTATTTGTTGCTATTTTTTAATTGATTCTGAACAGCCATTTTTAACCAGAATTTTGTGGAAACCAAGGGTTCCTTCTAAGGATGGTCCTGATGTTGAGTCGGAACGCAAGTTCGACTCAAACATTGGGTGTTTGCTTGCAAACTAACTGAACATATGGGGGGCGTTGCATGCAAATTAGAGCTCAGGCTCTAGGCAGGGTGCCTTTGGCTAATCATGGCTCAGTGTGGGGCATGGACTTAGCCCCTATCTAAGGCTGCTTACACGGCAGTCGTGTATAGTGTGAAAATAACGTGGAGAGAACCTGAGCTAGATTGGGCAGCTAGGTGTGTAGTGATTAAAAAAAATTGGTGTGGCGCCCCCCCCAAAATCCACGCCAGACCCTTATGAGCAAGCGTCCCCCTCCTGAACCATACCAAGCCACTTGCCCTCAACATGGGGAGGGTGCTTTGAGATTCCCCCAAAAGCACCTTGTCCCTAAAACCCTGGCCCGGTGGTTGTGGGGGTCTGTGGGTGAGGGGCTTATCAGTATCTGGAAACCCCCTTTAACAAAGGGGGCCCCCAGATCCCACTCCTTCCCTGCCTGACATTTACACAGTAATCAGTGCATTTTTTTTTTTTTAGCACAGATTGCTGTATTAATGTCAGTGGGTTCAAAAATGTGCCAAAAGTGTCTGATCTGTCTGCCATAATGTCGCAGTCCTGATAAAAATCGCAGATCACCGATATTACAAGTAGAAATAAAAAAAATACAAAAAATGCCATAAATCTTTTTCATAGTTTGTAGATGCTATAACTTGCACAAACCAATCAACATATGTTTATTGTGATTTTCATGGCCAAAAATATGAAGAATACATATTGGCCTAAACTGAGGAAAAAATTTTGCTTTTTACAAAACAGTGTTTTTTTTCAAAATTGTCGCTCTTTTTTTGTTTTTTATTGCAAAAAATAAAAACCGCAGAGATGATCCAATAACACTAAAAGAAAGCTCTATTTGTGGGAAAAAAGGACATCAATTTTGTTTGGGTACAGCATTGTACGACTGCGCGTTTGTCAGTTAAAGCGACGCAGTGTCATATCGTCCTGCTGACCCCAAATTAATTGGTTTTAATAGTGGTTCCTCAAGACCTAAAATTGTATTAATGATTTTTCTGGGGTAAAAAGGGGTTTAGAAAGTCTGATTTGGGGTAACCTAACGACTGGCTTTTATGTTGTGGACAGATAATTAAAACAGACCTCAGGCCTAGCTGTATATAGAAAAACATCTAACATGATCAATGAGCAGTAAAATATTTGCTTGTACTCGACTACTGAGATCCTCTGTCCTTTCCCCCCTGACTCTAGAGATGGGTAGATGCAGTGGCAAAAATAAGGGCACAATTTTCTCTGAGTGAACAGAATTTTCAGAGTTGTAGGAGAAGCAAACTCGGAATTGTTCCTCCCTGACAACGTTTTAGTCAAATTTGGGCACAGTAACTGGATTTTCCGTCAGAAAAATTATGGATGGTTTTTCTGATGGAATTCCACTCAAGCTTGCCTTGCATACACACGGTTACACAAAAGTTCGCTGAACTTTCGACTGTCAAGAATACTGTGACGTACAACACTACGATGAGCTGAGAAAATTAAGTTCAATGCTTCCGAGCATGCGTAGGGATTTTGCATGTCGGAATTGCTACAGACAATCGGAATTTTTTCGAACTGAAAAATTGAGAACATGCTTCCAATCTTTTGCTGGCTGGAATTCGGCCAGCAAAAGTAAGATGGAGCATACACACGGTCGCATTTTCTGACCAAAAGCCCTCTTCGATCATTTGCTGGCCGAATTTCCGATCGTGTGTACGCGGCATTAGACTGCAAGTTTAGCTAGGTTTCACATCTGAAGTGTGGGAATGCACATGCTTCTGTATCCACAGTGAAAACACGCAGCCGTTTAGCAGATACATGGAGTTGCCATTAGTACCTCATAGCGTCCACCGATCGATTTCACTGTGGCTGTGCTTTTTTTTTTTTTTTTTAAAGGGTGCAAGGATGTTTTTCTGTAGGTTCAGCAGCCCATTCAAGCACAGCCACCAGGAGACCAGCATAGTGAGAACCTAGGCTAAGGGAGAGTCTATATGACTGTGCAGTATCTGCTATTAGTCTCTGACAGCTGTACATCATAACTGTCAATTAGACGTGAAATTTGCACTTGTATGAATAATAATCCTGCATTCATCATAGAGGAAGAGTCATATACAATGACCACTAATTGACCACCATATAACATTTTTCATGGAATGAACTGTAAAATGAACTTGCTTAACTAGATGGCTGACACTTGAGACAACCAAATATTTTCAAATGTGTTAGCGTCAGTTAAAACCGATTTGTTTGCCTTGTACAAAAGAGAACACTTTTTCTCTAAACATCTGGACACACTAAAAGTGGTAAGCTTGAGATATATTAGCTGGATGCTGTTAAGCCTCCTCACTCTCTGAATTGTCATGATCAAATATTAATGGTCCATCAGCAATGCTCAGAGGGAGCTTATATTGCATTTGTGAGTAAAGCTTTGGTAATGTACAGTGGATCTATGCACTTTTTTTTTTTTCAAAAATCCCAGGGCACTGGGCCATTCAAGGCTAGCATTGCATTTTCAATTAGATTCTGAGTGAATCCCTGGCATGTGCAGAAGCAAAACTGGTACACAATTAGCTCATTGTTGCTTTAGCTTTGTGCGGAGAGGATCTAAAGGACTGAAGAAAAAAAAAAGGAGCCAGTTACAAGAACTGCTATTGATGTGGAATAAGGGAGTTGCTTATTTCATGCAGCAGCACTTGATAACGGAGAAACTACAGCTATCATCTAATAGCAGAGAGAGTCTCTTTAAAGGCGTGTGCCAGGGGCAAAACACTTGGACTTCTTGGCTAATTGGGGGTCTCATTTTTTTCCTTCACTACAATATGGAGCCCAACAGTCCCAAAAAGATACAATTTGCAGTTCCATTATTTCAAAGTCAGCTGGATCCAGAAGCCTCAGAACAGGTAAAAATTGGTTTTCTTATTTGCTAAAAAAAAGACATTAAAAAATAAACTTATGTTTATTATATTTTAGGTTTCATGGTAAGTAACATAACATATTATTACATAGTTGCAATTTGATCTGATTTATTGTATACGTATCTAATTATTGATGTTGCAACATTGTATACTCAGCACCTTACATTAAAAGCAGAAGTTCCATATTAGTTCTAATGTACATTTACAACAAAGGCATTTAGAAATATGACCCTACGCCTTTGTCTTTACATTCTGCTATCTCTTGATACCATTCAGGTAGCTTGATGGGCCCCATCCATTTTCCTAAACGGTCTTATGAAATTATAACTACGCTAATCTAGTTTCTCCTATACTTCTGTCTACACAAATAATATTATGCATCGGTTTCTTAGCTGTATTTTTATTTTATCTGCATCAGCTTGCTAAGCTTCTTTCACAAAAAACATTGAACTGGTTCCAAGGAGTTAGAAAATATATGGCCTCTGATTTTCTGCACAGTAAAGACCTTTTTCTGTTCTATTGCCCCAATACCTTAGGAATGTGCCATTCTTTTTAACATGGTTTTAATGTAAACATGGAAGGGACCATGCTCTGCCTAAAACTGCTCTGCTATGTTAATACTTGGGATAAATGTCCATTAATAATATCTTAATCTGGAGAATGTAAGATCACTTTGCATAGCTTACTATCCGCTGTGTAATTTGATTTATACACTAAATACACTAATTAACAATCCTAATATTTGGAGTTCATACCTTATACATTATTTACAGTGGATTTGTTAACCTACTTCTGCCAAAGAAGCACATGGGTTTTATGCATTTATCTAAATTTTTGCAATAAATTACTTTATTGATTGTACTTATAATCTGTGAATGTATGCATATATCATTTACAAAATACCAGAGGTCACTTGAAGCACTTCAGATTTGCATGGTTCAAAGCATTGCAGATTCCAGTTTTGTCAAATTCATATATGTTCTAATTCATTTACATCTTGATTGATTGTGTCTAAGATGAATCGCTATTGAACTTCTTTAAAGAATGTGCGTGGATGGATACAGTGTCAATCAATAAAATCCAACTGGTTGGGTGAGGCCGCATCAAGAAAGAAAAGATTGTGCACTTTTCTACGGGGGGAAGGGAATGAGCAATCGTTTAGATATATTTACCAGCAGTTATATGAGCATTTGTGATGATGGGGTGTACGTGTTATGCTGGCCTGCTGCCTGAGAACTAAGGCTGTCCTGTGTTGCACCTGTTCTCTAGTCCTAGAAATTCTGGATGAACCTTGTTTCTTGTTTCTGCCCTCTAGTCCTGACACAAATAAAGGGAGGAGACTTTGGTGACAGCCTGTCTGGTGGTCTCCTCGCTATCAAACTGTAAAAACACCCAACCGTTTTAGTGCATGTAGCGAGATGAGCTTAGCAAACACAATACAGAAAGTATTGCTGGCAGTGATCAGGGTAAACATCAAGGTTGCCTCACACTAACCTAAAGCTGGCATACATTCCAGATATACAGCGGGTAAAATAAGTATTGAACACGTCACCATTTTTCTAGGTAAATATGTTTCTGAAGGTGCTATTGACATGACATGAAAAATGTCAACCCATGCAATCCATACATGCAAAGAAACCAAAACAAATAAGTTCAGAAATGACCTTGTGTAATAAAATGGAATGACACAGGGAAAAAGTATTGAACACACTAATTGAAATGTATTTTTAATACTTTGTACAGTAAAATCCTTTGTTGGTAATGACAGCTTCAAGATGACTCCTGAGAATGGAGAATTTAGTGGCATGCATTACTCAGGTGTGATTTTGACCCATTTTTCCAAACAGTCTTCAAATCTTGAAGGTTCCGTGGGCCTTTTCTATGAACTGATCTTTAGATCTTTCCATAGATTTTTTTGTTGAATTTAGGTCAGGTGATTGGCTGGGCCACTCCAGCTTTATTTTCTTTCTTTGAATTCAGAGTTTCCTTGGCTTTATGTTTGGGATCATTGTGTTGCTGAAATGTCCACCCTCGTTTCATGTTCATAATCCAGGTAGATGGTAGCAGATTTTTATCAAGAGTATCTTGGTACATTTTTCCATTCATCCTTCCTTCAACAATATTAAGTTTGCCAGTACTGTATGCTGAAAAACAGGCCCACACCATGATCTTCCCTCCTCCAAACTTTACTGTTGGTATTGGAGTGTTTTTTGGGTGACCTCCAAACATGGTGTGCATTATGGCATCCAAAGATTTTTGATTTTGGTCTCATCTAACCAGACTATATTCTCCCAGTATTTCATAGGCTTGTCTAAATGTGTAGCAAACTTTAAACAAAAGCTTCAAAATGCTTTTTCTTCAACAATGGAGTCTTGCATGCTGAGCGTGCATACAGGCCATAGCGGTTGACTGCATTACTTATTGTTTTCTTTGAAACAATTGTACCTGATAATTCCAGGTCTTCTGAAGCTTTCCACAAGTGGTCCTTGGCTCTTGGACATCTCTTCTGGTAATTATTTTCACTGCTCTGTCAGAGATCTTGCAAGGAGCACCTGGCCATCAGTTGACACTGAACCAGCTGATATTAATTTGCACTGACAAGGGGCAGGTTTGCTTTCTAATCACTGATACATTTCATCTGGTGTCTTGGCTTTTCATCCCTTTTTACACCTCCTTTTTTCATATGTTCAATACTTTTCCCTGTGCCATTCTATCTTATTACACATAACATAATTTCTGAATTTATTTGTTTTGGTTTCTTTGTATATATGGATTGCATGGGTTCTTACCTATAGTGATGGACAAATTTCCGACGGGACGTTTCGCGAATGCGGCCAAAAGTTCGCGAACCGCAAAGTTTGCGGCGGACAGCTGCAGAATCGGTCAGCAGCACAGCAGTGCAGTGCACTATATATGCTTTCTATATTTGAAAGAAAGTATATTATATGTGTACAACCCTATATACTGTACACCTATAAAAGGACCTTTTGTGGACCTAGTAGCTAGTGATTTGCAGACTGTCCCTGCTCCAAACACCAAACTGTCCCTCAGTCCCTACACTGATAAAAGACAGCTGCAGAATCGGGCAGAAATCAGCTCAGCAGCACAGAAGTCAAGTATAATATGCTTTCTATATTTGAAAGAAAGTATATTATATGTCAGAATCGGTCAGCACTCAGCTCAGCAGTCAAGTATCATGGGGTTTCTATATTTGAAAGAAAGTATATTATACGTGTACATCCCTATATACTGTACACCTATACCAGGCCTTAAAAGGACCTTTGCGGACCTAGTAGCTAGTGATTTGCAGACTGTCCCTCAGTCCCTACACTGATAAAAGACAGCTGCAGAATCGGTCAGCACTCAGCTCAGCAGTCAAGTATAATAGGCTTTCTATATTTGAAAGAAAGTATATTATACATGTACAACCCTATATACTGTACACTTATACCAGTCCTTAAAAGGACGTTTGGGGACCTAATAGTAATAGCTAGTGATTAAACTGACTATCCCTGCTCCACACAGTGTCCTGTCCCTACACAGACAGCTGCAGAATCGGTCAGCAGTGCACTCAGCAGCACAGCAGTCAGCAGCAGTGCACCAGAACCCTATATACTGACTTTTGTGGACCTAATAGCTAACGATTTGTGTCACTACAGTCTGTCCCTGCTCCACACAGCAACCTCTCCCTACAATGACAAAAGACAGAATGTAAAATGGCCGCCAGATCAGGTCTATTTATAAGGTAGGGGGAATGTCCAATTGTCCATGTGTTGAAATGTCTATCCATGTGCTGAAATGTCTGTCCTGTACCCCATGATGGATGTGTCATTTGGACAATTGGCTGTCCTGTGCCCCATGATGGATGTGTCATCATGGGTCAAAGAACCGCAAGGCCATCCCTAGTTACCGACATGTGGTGAAAATTTCATGTCAATAGCAACTTTAGAAATAGATTTGCCTAGAAAAATTGTGACGTGTTCAAGACTTATTTCCTAAACACATTTTTTAATGTTCTGTGTGTATGGGGTATTGGCATACAAAATTCTTGTGAATACTGTTTTTTCTTTTGTCAACATTCATGCATTAAATATATCTGGAATTTAAGAGTGTATTAAGGAAGGACTTCAGTCTTAACAAAAAAAAAAGTATAGTTTTTCTGGCAGAGCTGTTTTAACCTTTTACCAAATTACCGGTTGAACCTTTTACCAATTCTGTCACCCGGGACACCTTGATGTAAACAGGGCCTAAGCCCTGATGAAGGGGTGGTGTGTTTGGTCCCCAAAACACTTTGGCTTAATTCTGCTATGAATATCAATAAATAAATATAAATAAATAAATATATACATTTTATAATTAAATTACCTTGGGCTCTTGGACGTTTATTTGGCACTCTCATTGTATTATATTTATGTGGATTCATATCTCTGGAGCCTTTCCCTGTTTCTAAAGGTGGACCCCCTTTTGTGGAGTGCTGACGAACTGATGCCAGTGTGCCCAGTGACAATTTCGCTGACCCTTAAAAAATCTGAATACAGCTCCTTGTTCGTTCTTGTGTTTACACCAGTCCCAGGAACACTAGACCATTGTAGGCCAGCAACAGTGTTCTGATCACTATCACAATAGTAGCCACGCAACAGTGTTCCTGATCGCTGCCACACCAGTGCCAATAACCCAAACTATTGCAGCCACATGAGTCCCAGTGTCACCAGACCAGTGCATCCAGCAACAGTGTTCCTGATTGCTAGTCATTCCAGTCCCAGTGTCACCAGACCAGCTGAAGCCAGCAACAGTGTTCCTTATTGCTGCCACACCAGCAGCCAGTAAGTGTTTCTAAGTGCTACCATGCCAATGACCCAAACTAGTGCAGCCATCAACAGTGTCCCTGAGCACAGTCACCACAGTGCCAGTGTCACCACAGCCAATGCAACCAGAAACAGTATCCCTGAATACTGCCACACCACACCAGTGTAAGAGCAACAGTGTTCCTGATCACTGCCCCACCAGTCCCGGTGTTGCCAGACCAAAGTAAGCCAGCAACAGTGTTCCTGATCACAGCCAAACCTGTGACAGTGTCACCAAACCCTGTGGAGCCAGCAACAATGTTCCTGACCTCTAGTCCACACCATTGCCCATGTCACCAAAGTAAATGCAACCATCAATAATGTTCCTGATTGTCTCCACACCAGTACAGTGTCACTAGAGTCAGTGCAGTCAGCAACAATGTTGCCTTTGCCTGCTGCCTGTACTGAAGATGGCCCGTTTATTGACCGTGGTTTTTTTTCTGACTCCTAGACCGATCATTATTGGCCTGTTTCCTTACCACACCTCTGCCTGCTGCCTGAAGTGCCTCATCTGCACATCCCACTATGTTCTTGCGAGACACCAGTCTCAGTACCTGCAGACAACTGCACTCCTGGAACCACAAGAACTCTTTTGCTCATCCTTTGTTTAGCCTACTTTACTTCCTGACCAGTGGCATTCCTGGGGGCAACCACATACCAGTAGGCTAGGCTTGCTTGGCTTATAGGGACTGCTATTGATGACACAACACTAAGCTATATTCCCTGACCATTCATACAGCACAAAGCCACTTTCACACTGAGGCGCTTTACAGGTGTTTTAGCACTAAAAATAGCGCCGGTAAAGCGTCTTTCCTGGTGCGCTTGCAGGACGTTAAAAAAAAAAGTCCTGCAAGCAGCATCTTTGGGGTGGTGGAGGAGCCCCTGCCCATTGGAATGCATTAGCAGGGCTGCCAAATCGCTTCCACAGAGGAGCTACAAGGGCACTAGTAGCCCCTTCTTTGGCGGCTAGAGGGGGTTAAAGGTGCCCCTCTAGCGGCCGAAAACTGCAGCTAAAACTAGTGATGCTTTACCACTGATGCCCTCACCACCCCAGTGTGAAAGTAGCCTAACAGTAAACTGTTATTAATACAATGTACCAATAAAAATATAGTTTTGCACTCTACTATACGGTTGTATGTGCCTTCAAAGTCCACCAATAGGGATTTTCTTTTTTTTTTTTGCAATTGTTATAGGATGTGGCACAACAAACCCGCACAGATATGCCATTCTGTACCCTTGTTCTTCTTAATACAATGTTAGTTTTTGTGATACACAAGATACAATATGCAGTAGATAATCAGTCCAAACTTTGAAAAAGTCTCACATGTGGTATTCCCATACTCAGTAGTAGTAGTAGTAGAATGTGTTTTGGGCAGTAATTCTAAATATGCCTATGCTATGTGTAAGAAATATACACAGGAGTATTTCAACTAGGATAAGGGGGGGGGGGGGGGGGTGAACTAGAATTCCATCGGGCAGACAGGTCAGTTAGGGGCCAGACATTAATGGAGAGTGGAATGGGGATAGATGGGGGGAGAGTTATGGCAGGTGAAAAGAAATTTCTCATGTTGCAATCAACCATTGGAAATTATAGTGCCATTTGTACTACTAAACAATATATGAAAAACGCCCGAGCAAAATGTAATAATGCATTAAAGTGTTCACCAATGCCAGAAGTCTGCCAAACAAAATAGGTGAGTTGGAAGCTCTGGTGCATGAGGAGAGCTATGATGTAATCAGTATTTCTGAAACTTGGCTTCATTCCTCACATGACTGGGCTATTAATATTCCTGGCTATGCACTATTTCGAACAGACAAGGTAAAAAGGAAAGGTGGCGGGGGCTATCTCTGTGAAAAGTGATCTCAAAGCACATGTGAAAGAGGACCTGGTTGAAGAAGAGTGTGATGAGTCTGAATCATTATGGGTGGAACTGCATATAGATGTGCATAGTTCAAAGTTAATCATTGGAGTTTGTTATAGACCACCCAATGTTAATGAAGATGTGGAGACTCAGCTCCTTGCACAGATGGAAAGGGCTGTAAGGGCTGGGACAGTGATAATGGGGGATTTTACCTACCCAGAAATTGACTGGTACTGCTGGAACAGTTAAAGGGAAAAAATGTATAAACATATTACAGGACAATTTTATGGTCCTGTTTTTGAGGCCCCAACTAGGGATGATGCTCTATTGGATCTGGTAATCTCAACCCACATTACTAATGTTTATATAAGGGAACATCTTGGTAACAGTGACCATAACATGATTTCATTTGATGATCGCTGTAAGCAAAAAACACATACGGGAAAGATAAAAAAACGTAACTTCAAGAAAGCTAATTTTTCAAGGATGAGGGCTGCTCTCCAGGACTTGGACTGGGAGGAAAAAATTGGCATCAATGGGCACAGAACAGAAATGGGAATTCTTCAAAGTGACTGTTGAACTCACTGTAAAGTATATTCCCATGGGCAATACGTTTAAAAGACTAAAAATAAAACCTATGTGGCTCAAGGCCAAAGTTAAAGCTATAAACAATAAGAAAAAAGCTTTTAAAAAATATAAAAATGAAGGAACACTAGTGTCGTTTAAATGTTACAAAGAATATAACAGAATATGTAAAAAGGAAGGATGCAAAAACTCAAAACAAATGACAGATCGCAAAAGATAGGACAAACCCCCAAAAAATTCTTCAAGTATATTAATAGTAAAAAGGTCAGGTCTGAGCATGTAGGCGCTTTACAAAATAATCTAGAGTGGGTGACTGGGGACAAAGAGAATGCAAATTTATTAAATACTTTCTTCAGCTCTGTGTATACAAAGGAACATGGGGGAGCTCATGTCCATAATGGGGTGGTAGTGACACAGTCCCAAATGATCCACAATGGCTCAAAAGGGATATGGTACAGAAATATTTAGACAGAATAAAAGCGGATAAAGCACCTGGACCAGATGGCATCCACCCACAGATCCTAAAATAATTGAGCTCTCTAATTTCAAAGCCATTGTATCTAAGTTTTAGAGACTCATTAATGATGGTAATAATACCACTGGATTGGCGTCGGGCCAATGTGGTGCCTATATTTAAAAAGAAAACAAAGTCTTTACCAAGTAACTATAGACCTGTTAGTTTTATGTCTATAATCAGGAAGATACTGGAGAGTTTATCCACTTTCAGACCGGACCATTTTGCGATTCGGCATTGCGTCGCTTTAACTGACAATTGCGCAGTCATGCGACATGGCTCCCAAACAAAATTGACGTCTTTTTTTTCCCCACAAATAGAGCTTTGTTTTGGTGGTATTTGATCACCCCTGCATTTTTTATTTTTTGCGCTATAAACAAAAATAGAGCGACAATTTTGAAAAAAACACATTATTTTTTTACTTTTTGTTATAATAAATATCCCCCAAAAATATATAAAAAAACTTTTTTTTTTCCCTCAGTTTAGGCCGATACGTATTCTTCTACATATTTTTGTTAAAAAAAAAAATCGCAATAAGCAATTATTGATTGGTTTGCGCAAAAGATACAGCAGTTACAAAATGGGGGATAGTTTTATGGCATTTTTATTAATAATTTTTTTTTCACTAGTAATGGCGATGATCAGCGATTTTTATTGTGACTTTGACATTATGGCGGACACATTGGACATTTTTTACACATTTTTGGGACCATTGTTATTTATACAGCAATCACTGCTAGACAAATGCAGTGATTCCTGTGTAAATGACACTGGCAGTGAAGGGGTTAACCAGTGGGTGGCAGTGTAGGGGTTAAGTGTTCCTAGGGGCATGTTACTAACTGTGGGGGGCTGGGCTTTGTGTTAGTGAACACTGATCTCTGCTCCAATCACATGGAGCAGAGATCAGCATCACTTGTTGCTAGGCAGAACGGGGAGATGCTGTTTACAATGGCATCTCCTCGTTCAGCTGCCCCGTGAGACGATCGCGGGTATGCCTACGGCGCTGGAGTCCGTGGGACCCACGACCGACGGCACGCTCGCGATGGCAGGGCGGCATTTAAAACTGGATGTACCTGTATGCCAATATGCCTGCCCATGCCATTCTGCCGATGTACATCGGCGTGCGCTGGTCGAGAAGTGGTTAATAAAAGACCACCTAGACAAATTCTTGCTGGAAAAAAATATTTTAAGCAACAGACAGCATGGATTCATGAAAGACAGAAGTTGTCAAACAAACCTGATTTCTTTTTTTATGAGGTAGTAAGTAAAACCTTGGACAGAGGGGTGGCGGTGGATGTGGTATACTTGGATTTTGCAAAAGTGTTTGACACAGTTCCCCACACACGGCTCGTGTGTAAGTTAAAATCTACAGGCTTGGAATTATCAGTTTGTAAATGGATAGAAAACTGGCTAGAAGACAGAATTCAGAGAGTACTGGTTAATGATTCTTACTCTGGTCTAAGGTTATCAGTGGTATACCCCAAGGTTCAGTGCTGGGACCCTTAATGTTTAATATCTTTATAAATTATATTGGGTCTGGGATTGAAAGTAACATTTCTGTCTTTGCAGATGACACTAAGCTATGCAGTGGAATAAAGTCCTTACACTGTCTAATTGAGAGACTATGTGGCAGATGAGGTTTAATGTTGATAAATGTAAAGTTATGCACTTGGGGGCTAAGATTATGCATGCATCATACATTCTTGGGGGAGTACAACTGGGGGAATCAGTGGTGGAGAAGGATCTGGGGATTTGGTAGATCATAAGCTCAATAATAGCATGCAATACCAAGCTGTGGTTTCCAAAGCGAGCAAAGTCCTTTCTTCTATTAAGAGAGGTATGGGCTCGAGAGAGAGATATCATTTTCCTCCTCTACAAATCATTAGTAAGACCTCATCTGGAATATGAAGTTCAGTTCTGGGCACCAGTTCTCAAAAGGAATATCGGGGAACTGGAGAAAGTGCAGAGAAGGGCAACCAAACTGATAAGAGGCATGGAGGAGCTCAGCTATGAGGAAAGATTAGAGGAACTGAATTTCTTGACTCTGGATCAACTGATGGTATAGGATTGGGTATATGGGATTGTATGATATTTTTTATTTAATTTTTATGGTTGAAATAGATGGACTTGTGTCTTTTTTTTCTATCCACATCTTTCATAAACTTATGGAAAAAAAAGATTGATCATGCCTCTTTAAAAAATACTCTGGAATGTTTACTCTCTAAAATTAGGTTATTTTGTAGGTGTTTCTATTGTCCTGGAACTCTAGGGTGTAATTCAAAAGATGTCCATGCTGTGTGTGAGAAATATCTTATTAACTGATAGCTGTGGGTATAAAAATAAATGTAATCTTCAAAAGATTCACTATTCCTCTAATTATATATGCTGAATGGTCTGCTTTGAAAAATGTGATCATTTTGTGGGTGTTTCTCCTATCCTGGCACATCAGGGCCTCAAGAATTATGATAGGTAGTTAGGAAATCATATGCATTATTTATGCAGCCTGAAGGTGCTTCTTGGCTTTTGGGTACTCTATGCTTCTAAGCAACAAACAAGTCTCTGGGGCTATCCCCATACTCAGGAGAAGTAGACGAATGGGTTTTAGGGATATTGTGCCTGTGAGGGGGGGATTGAGTTGATTATCGAGCTCTCTGTTTCCCCTCACTTTTTGGGCGCCAACCAGGGTCACACGAGAGGCCTACACTAGGGGTGGGTTCTTTGGGCTATGCCATTCATTGAATAGAATTACTAACCCTTGCATATGGGGTAATACTTTGCCTGAAGGCGTTCTTGCCAATGCCCGGGACCAGGCAGGAGTCATAGTCATGTGAAAAGTCAAACATTAAGGCATTCTCTAAACTAAGAGATGAGCCATATGTTTGCAGTTCCTTCCTAAGCTGCTTTGTCCCATGTCCTACAAACTTGTACTGATATGAGTTGCATTTGAAGTTGGAGATGGCCTTAGTCTCTGTCCATTCCACCAGTCAGTGTACCTATGTTACCTCACAGTAAAAGAATGGGGTTCCGCTGAGCACATAGTGCAAACCTCCCACAGTACGTGCACTAGCTCTTCTCTTCCCAAACCTAGTGAGCAGGTCATAGGTCTCTGTAATGCAACTCCACTCCCGATGACTGGCATAGATGGAAGGCTAGGGAGGGAGTCAAAGCACAACCCCCATCACTACCGGAGAACCTGTCACCTAACAGGTACCAATGCCATGCCAAGAACTGCTTGCAGTTTCTACTTGAGATTACTCCTTAATAGGGATGAGCCGAACACCCCCCGGTTCGGTTCGTACCAGAACTTTCAAACGAACCCCATTGAAGTCTATGGGACTCGAACGTTCGAAATGGAAAGTGCTAATTTTAACGGCTAATATGCAAGATACTGTCCTAAAAGGGGTTTGGGGACCTGGCTCCTGCCCCAGGGGACATGTATCAATGCCTTAAATGTTTTTAAAAATGGCAGTTTTGGCGGGAGCACTGATTTTACTGACAATTAAAGTGAAAAAAAAAGTGAAATATTCCTTTAAATATGGTGCCTGGGGGGTGTCTGTAGTATGCCTGTGAAGTGCCACGTCTTTCCCGTGTTTAGAACAGTCCCTGCACAAAATGACATTAAACGGAAATAACACCATTTAAAACTGCTTGCGGTTTTAATGTTATATCTGGTTCCTGCAATATGGTTGAAAATCATTGAGAAAAATGGCATGGGTAGCCCTCCCTGCCCATTACCAGCCTATTTGGGTCTTGTACGCATATTAAGGGGAACCCTGTACCCATATAAAAAAAAGGAAATGTGTGTGGCCCCCAGGCCCTATATACTCAGAACAGCAGTATACAGGCGGTGCAAACAAGACAGGGACTGTGTAGGTTTGTTGTGTTAAGTTGAATCTGTTTGTAATTTTCAACTGGTACATTTTTAAAGTGTAGCTCCAGTCAAAAAAACTATTTTTAAGCTTTTTGGAAAACATAGGGAAGGGTTATCACCCCTGTATAATTTGTTTTGTCGTCCATCTTTTTTCATCTCACTTGCTGCTGTCTCCTTGCATTTGCAAGTAGGAGATGTTTGTAAGTTGGATGTTTGAAAGTAGGGGCCTGCCCTATATGCTCTGCAGAAATGGCGGAACAAGGTGTTGGTTTTGCCACAACATTGTAAGCCCTGAAAGTGACTCTTGGTGGGCGCTGGAGCGCCCTGCTGTGAACGATTATATCAAGAATTGTAATTACATGCCATTGTTGAACAGTGGTAGAAAAATTGACCTTTGGTGGTTGTGGTGCTGGTGCCACAACACTATAAGTCCTCACCGTTACTCTGGGTGGGCACAGGAAGGGGCCCTCCTGTGAAATATTATATCAAGAATTGTAATTACATGTCCCTGTTAAACAGGGGCAGAAAAATTTGGCCTTAGGCACTGCTGCTGGTGCCACCACACTGCAACCTCTTCCATATACTCTAGTTTTTTTGCTGGAATTAGCCCTGCTGCAAAGTATTGCATCAAAAATTGTAATTAAACGCCCCTGTTAAACAGGGGCAGAAAAATTGGGCCTTAGGCACTGGTGCTGGTGCCACCACACTGCAACCTCTGCCATATACTCTAGTTTTATTGCAGGAATTAGCCCTGCTGCAAAGCATTGCATCAAAAATTGTAATTAAACGCCCCTGTTAAACAGGGGCAGAAAAATTGGGCCTTAGGCACTGGTGCTGGTGCCACCACACTGCAACCTCTGCCATATACTCTAGTTTTATTGCAGGAATTAGCCCTGCTGCAAAGCATTGCATCAAAAATTGTAATTAAACGCCCCTGTTAAACAGGGGCAGAAAAATTGGGCTGCTGGCATCACCCAGAACCAAAAATGTTCTTCCAACATATCAGCGGAGGAGGAAGAGGATAGACAATCAACATAACAGGACAGTCACTCAGCATCAGCATAGGCAGTCTTGAAGGGATGTGGTATTTCCAAAAAAATTATTCGGTTACATCAGCTTCAGGTGCTTGGTAGCTGTGGGTGATCCAAGACTGATTCATCTTGATGAAGGTCAGTCGATGAACTGATTCGGTGGACAGGCGCACCCTGTGATCGGTAACAAAGCCACTAGCAGCACTGAAGGTGCATTCCGAAAGAACGCTGGATGCAGGACAGGCCAGTAGCTCAATTGCATACTGTGCAAGCTCTGGCCAGTGATCCATCCTCAAGACCCAGTAAGCCAGAGGATTTTCGGTGGGAAAGGTGTCCAAGTCTGACCTTGCCCCTAGGTATTCCTGCACCATGTAAATCAGACGCTGGCGATGGGTGCTGGAACCAATCATACCTTGGGGCTGCGGACTAAAAAATTGTCTGAAAGCATCAGTCAGGCGGCCACCTTCTCCACCGCTCCTTCTGACCGATGCCTCAGCAACACGTTGTCCAGGACCAGGAGTTTGTAACCTCCCAGTCTCTGGGAACGCGTTGCACAGACCTTTCTGCAAGGCCTCCCAGAGATGTCTCATCCTCTGCTCCCTCTGCGATGGCAAGATAAGGTCGGCAACCTTACCCTTGTACCGTGGATCAAGGAGAGTGGCCAGCCAGTAATGGTCCCTCTCCTTGATCCGAAGAATACGAGGATCCTTCTGCAGGCTTTGCAGGATCAGGGAGGCCATGCAGCGTAGGTTAGCTGAGGCATTCGGTCCGGAGTCCTCTGGGTCACTAAGGACAATATGATCCGCAGCTACCTCCTCCCAGCCACGTACAAGTCCACGTGTTTCTTGGGACTGTAAATCATCCCTACAAGACTGCTGATGCTGATGCTGAGTGCCAGCCTCCACCTCCATGCTGACACAATCATCCTCCTCCTCCTCTTCCTCCTCCTCATCCTCTTCCTGTGTGATGGGTGGCACAGCAGGAACACTGTCTGGATAAAGGGGGCCTTGAGAGGCAAGGAAGTCCTCCTCTTCCTGCCTCTGTTCTGCCTCAAGTGCCCTGTCCATTATTCCACGCAGCGTATGCTCCAAGAGGTGGACAAGAGGTACAGTGTCACTGATGCATGCACTGTCACTGCTCACCATCCTTGTGGCCTCCTCAAACGGTGACAGGACAGTGCATGCATCCCTGATCATGCCCCACTGGCGTAGTGAGAAAAAAACAAGCTCCCCTGACCCTGTCCTGGTGCCGTAGTCGCACAGGTACTCATTGATGGCCCTCTGCTGCGTGTGCAGCCGCTGCAGCATGGCCAATGTTGAGTTCCATCTGGTGGGCATGTCACATATAAGGCGGTTCTTGGGCAGGTTCAACTCCTTTTGGAGCTCAGCCAGCTGAGCACAGGCATTAAATGATCGGCGGAAATGCACACAGACTTTCCTGGCCTGTTTCAGGACATCCTGTAAGCCGGGGTACCTGCCCAAGAACCGCTGCACCACCAGGTTAAGGACGTGAGCTACACAGGGCACATGGGTCAGTTGTCCCTATCGGAGGGCGGAGAGGAGGTTGGTGCCATTGTCGCAAACCACCATTCCTGGCTTAAGCTGGCGTGGCGTCAACCACCTCTCGGCCTGCCCCTGCAGAGCTGACAAAACATCCGCCCCAGTGTGGCTCCTGTCCCCCAAACAAACCAGCGCAAGCACGGCATGGCATCGTTTTGCCTGCGTACTTGCGTAGCCCCTGCAACACCTACGGAGCACCGCTGGTTCTGAGGACAGAGCACTGGAAGAGGCCATGGAGGAAGAAGAAGAGGAGGGGGTGGAGGAGAGAGGTGTGTCACAACCAATAGTAGCATTTTGGAGGCGTGGTGGCGGAACAACCTCCAACACTACTGCACCTTGTCCTGCATCCTTCCCAGCTGCCAGAAGAGTGACCCAATGGGCCGTGAAAGACAGGCAACGTCCCTGTCCATGCCTGCTGGACCATGAGTCAGCGGTAATATGCACCTTACCGCTGACCGCCCTGTCCAGCGAGGCAAGGACATTGCCTTCCACATGCCGGTAGAGAGCCGGAATCGCCTTCCGTGAGAAAAAGTGGCGTTTGGGGACCTGCCACTGAGGAACCGCACATTGTACAGACTCACGGAAGGGGGCCGAGTCTACCAACTGAAAAGGCAGCAGTTGAAGTGCTAGCAATTTAGCCAAGCTAGCATTCAACCGCTGGGCATGTGGATGGCTGGGAGTAAACTTCTTCCGCCAGTCCAGCAGCTGGGGCAGGGACATTTGCCTGCTATAATCGGACGTGGGTGTACCACTACCAGAGTTCCCGGAAGCACTTGGCTGTGACACACCTAATTCTACACCTTCATTCCTCTCAGAGCAGGTTTCAGAGAGGACTGAAGGTCTAGTGGGGTTGGAGATGCCAGCTGATGAGGAGCAAGGAGAGGTCCGCTTTGTTCTTTGGTGTGGGTCTTTGAGGTACGCTTGCCAACGAGCTGCATGGCAGGTCAACATATGTCTGGTCAAGCATGTGGTGCCCAAGCGGCTGATGTTTTGGCCACGTGAGATACGCTTGAGACATATGTTGCAAATAGCAGCGGTGCGATCTGATGCACTCGTCTCAAAAAAGGCCCACACCAAAGAACTTTTAGAATAACGCGCAGAGGCAGTGCTCTGCACAGGCGGAGCTCTGCGGTGTGATTCAGTCGGTGTGCTGCCCCTAAGCTGGCCCCCGGAGGGCATCCTGCCTCGTTGGACATGTGCCTCCTCCTCCTCCTCCTCCTCCCTCCTCCTCCTCCCTCCTTCCAGGCACCCAGGTGGAGTCAGTGCCCTCATCATTCCCTCCCTCTTCATCTCTGTAGCAAACCTGGCAGTATGCTGCAGCTTGTGGAACATGACTGCCAGATTGCTGTCCTTCTTGAGCATCCCCTCTCTCTGCGCTCACGCTACTGCCTTCCTCTAGCTGAGTGTCATCATCAGAGCCCCCCAAACACTGGGCATCCTCCTGGAGCATGTACCCAACTCTGTGCTCAAAGAGTTCAGGAGACTCCTCAGGAGGACGTGGTGGGTCTAGGGAAGGAGTCACTGATGATGACATTGAGAGGAGGGAAGACGGTGCATTGGCAGCTGCTTTGCTACTACCCTGAGACTGGGTGAGAGAGGATGAGGAAGATGAAGAGGGCTTGGTCATCCACTCTACCAAGTCGTTGGCATGTTGCGGTTCAACATGTCCAGCTGCCGAAAAGAAGGACAAGCATGTCCCATGGCCACGTGCTGATGACAATGCACCGCGTCCACGACCAGCACTGTTGTCTCTAGACACAGAGCCTGCTTGCCCTCTTTTATCGGCTCGCGCCTGTCTGCCTCTCCTTGCTGGCCTTCCAGACATGGTAATGGCCTGAAGGGAGTTGGGTAAAACAGCAGTTGGGTAGTTTATATTGTGCTGGAGGCACACAACACACACTAACTCCTGCAGATGCCTTTTTTATAGAACAGCAGAGATAAAGGGGTATATACAGATGTATACTGTGCTGTGCTGGAGGCACACACAACTTCCAATAACTCCTGCAGATGGCAATTGGGCTCAAATAGAGAACAGCTATGTAGGTGGATTATAGCGGTATGTACTGGGTACAGAGCATGCAGACAGCACGCACATCTCCTAACACTACTGACTGCAAGCTCTATTATTAAAGATAGATCACTAGCTATATAGGTGAGGTGAATATAGTGGTGTATACTGCGGTCAGGGCACAGACAATAACCACTACACAAGAGCAAGATAGGAAATCAGCCAAAAACGATCGGTGTGTAACTGTGTTGAAGGTACACAGAACACCCACTGCTTCAGATGCCAACACACTACACGAGGCCGCCTCAATGGCGGCCTTATATAGTGTGGGGCGTGCACTACACAGCCTGAGCTATGATTGGCCACAGGCATCCTGCCTGTGGCCAATCATGGCTCTCCTCGCTGCTGGCGCTGCGATTGGCCAAGCATGCGGGGTCACAGTGCATGCTTGGCCAATCACGAGCCAGCAATGCACTGCGCCATCGCAGTGCATTGTGGGCCATGAGCGGCACACGAATTTTGACGCGAACGGACCAAGTGTTCGGATTTCGCCGAACGGACGAACAGCCAATGTTCGAGTCGAACGTGCGTTCGACTCGAACACGAAGCTCATCCCTACTCCTTAACCTCTGTCATAGTGATGTTTCACATAACCATATTGTGGTTATGCACCTGACTTCTTTCATGATATGCCACATGCACCCAGAGCCAGTGCAAGGATATTTGCCTACACAGGCGAAGGTGCATTTTGGTGTTGCCCCTCCTCCCCATCATCGTCCGGCCCATCCCTCTAGTATCTTCCACAATGCAACCCCCCACGGTCTACAGCCCCCTTAGTGCCTCCTTCATGTGACATCTCACAGCATTGAAAATTTGAGCTGTGCTGAACTGCCACTAAATGACAGTGTGTAGTGAAGGGGAGGAATTATACATTCCCAGCTTCCCCCTCACTGGCTACAGGGCAGGTGAGGCAAATTAAAACTTCCATGCTGCTCCCAGTAGGAGAGAGGGCGCGGCTTTAGTAAAGCATACATCCCAACTTTTGAACTTCAGATTGAGAGAGGAAGTGACCCATGGAGCGAGTAGCTTAAGTGGCTTGGTTAAAAAAAAAGTTGGGCTTCCTTGTACCAATAAAATATACTTTCACTGCTATGCCACAAGCAAGAGTCTCACAGACACACATAAACTCCAGCACAATATCACAAAAAAACAATGAAAAGCTTCCATTGTATATGGCTTTGCGCACAATGAAAAAATACAAAAAACACTTTATCTGAGTCTACCTTAAAGTAGACCTTCTTTAAAATAGTCAGGGTCTGCATAGCAACCAGCAACAGAGAGCAATATCCAGGAGAACATAATGCAGAATGCAGGAAACATGCATGTAATGCACAGAATGTAGGGGACAGGAATGTAATGCACAGAATGCAGGGACAGGAGTGTGTAACGCACAGTGTAGAGGTAAGGAAAGTACAAATTCAACACCCCCCACTTCACCCTTTCAGCAAAAGTCCCTACTACCTCCCCTCCAAAAAACAAAACAAAAAGCACTAATTTGTACACTTCTTCCTCCCCCCACCACAAATCCTCTCTCGTCCTCCCCAAACAAAACTCTCTCCCAAAAGAAATCTTGTTTCCCTTTCCTCAGGACAAGTCATCCTCCACCCTCCCCAAATCCCTTCTTCCCTATCCTAGCACTTATCCCCACACCTCTCAATTCCCCCTCACAGCACAAATGCTCTTCCCCTCCCAGCGCAACCCCCCCCCCCCCCCCCAATACCACTCAGGATAAATCTTCCACCCCCTTAAATTCTCCCTCCCAGCACAACCCCATATTGTAGTACAAATCCTCCCTGACCCAATTCCCCTTCCAATTTCCCACAGCACAAATCCAATTTCCCTCCAATTCCCAATCACTCTTCTAGCACAGATCTTCCTCCCAGTGTAAATCTTTTCCCCATTTCTAGTACAAATTCTCTCCCACAAATCTCCCTTCCCAGCACAAATCTGCCACCCTCTAAATACCCCCTCTCAACACAAATCCTCATCCCAGCACAAATACACCACCCCCCAATCACCTCTAAGCACAACTGCTCTTTCCCCCCAATCCCTCACACCAGCACAAGTCCACTGCCCAGTTCCATCATAAATTCCCCCACGCAAATACCCTTTCCCAGTACTAAACTTTCTGAAATAAGAACAAAAGAACACAGTGTGAGATACCTGTGTTTTGTGTGTGTTCCCGTAACAGCATTTAAAATGCACTGCAGTTGCTATCTGCAATGGGTGTCAATATTAACGCTCCAAATGCAGGTTGCAAATGTATTGCGTTTTCCTGCACCAGATTATATGGTACAGTAGTAACATGTGATCCGGTTCCCGTGCATCTTAAAATTCTTGGTCGATGTGCCACGATTTCAGTCCATTCAAAGAAATGGGCTGAAATTGCACTGCACCTGGAACGCATGTGACTCAAACAGGAATGCACAATGTGTTCCTGTGCGATTCATGGTGTGAACTGGCCCTGACTCCTGGAGCCCAGAGCTGAGAAAAAACTTCTGCCACCTGGCTCCACTGACTTGCCTGGCAGGGAGGAAATAATGTGGACACCTGGGCCAATTGCCCCACATCCTTAGGGTGCCCAGGGTCCCAGATGCATTGTTTGTCCACTGTGTAGCAGACAGCATCTCTTTGATTTGTGTGGGGGGGTATTTAACAGCCCCCTGTCCTAGGGGGCTTTAGGAGAAGAGAAGACTTGTGCTGGGGGGGGGGGGGGGGGGTTGGTCAGATTTCATATCCAACACCCCCCTAGCACAAGTCCTCTCTCCTCCCAAAGCGCCCCCCTAGGACATACATTACCCTGTTAGAAAGCACCCCCCCTCACCCCAATCACTGCAAGTATTCATTTTCAGTTTGTCTCCCTCCCCTCCTTCCCTGTGTTCCCTCTCCCAATCCCCCCCCCTCCCCCCAAGTGTCATCTATAATGTGTGTGTGTAATAATCATAGACCTCAGATCAGCGTGGGACATATACAGCGTTGTCTCGGCTCCTGCTGTCTGTGTGTACAGGAATACATCAGAGCTGAAGAGGAGGGGGCGGGTTCAGTCAACTCAACAGTGTGAAAGGGGGCCGGTGGGGGTAGATGCCAGGGGCCATGCAGAGTGGAGATTGCAGCTTGTGGGACACCAAATACCCTGCACAACCTGCAAGGCAGGTGACACTGGTGCCCACAGCAATGTACCCCTGCCGGACAAGTGACTGGCCCAGCTATTTTCTCTGGGACATGCTTCAAATCCTGGCAACATGGATAATCCAGGAGGTATGGGAATTTACTGCCCCCCCACCTTGCCTTATGGTGGCACCGGCTCTGCATGCACCCCTTCATTACTTCAGCCCAGGATCTGAGTAGTTGAATCAATGCTTACTGTAAACTTGACAAAACATGTATAACATACAAAAACGTTCTTTCCTAACTATACCTAAATGTGGCTGCCGCAGGTTAGCTGCACAGGTGAAGCCTATTTGAGAAAAAAAACATGCTTGCCAGTGCTCTAACAGAGAAATTCATGTTCCAGGGTTCTTCTGGCAAATTGGTGTTCCATAGCAGACCAGATGTCCAGTGAGTCTTTAGTTTAATGCGTTCCGCATGTGTTTCTCCAAGTGTTCCCCGGAGCCCCCTTTAGGAGACAGACCTCTTTGTCAGAAACCATGAAAACAGACTGAGACAGAAGTACAGTTAACCACCTCAATACAGTGCACTTACACCCCCTTCCTGACCAGACCAATTTTCAGCTTTCAGCGCTCTCACAGTTTGAATGACAATTACTCAGTCATGCAACACTGTACCCATATGAAACTTGCGTCCTTTCCACACAAATAGAGCTTTCTTTTAGTGGTATTTAATCACTGGTGGATTTTCTATTTTTTTGTGCTATAAATAAAAAAATACGTATATTTTGTGAAAAAATGCCTTTTTCTTTGTTTCTGTCATAAAATTTTGCTAATTAGTAATTTTTCTTCATAAATTTTGGCCAAGATTTATACTGCTACATATCTTTGGTAAAAATTAATTAATTAACCCAATTAATTAATTAATTAACCCAAATTAATGTATATCATTCGGTCTTTGTGAAAGTTATAAGCCCCGTACACACGAGAGGACTTATGTCCGACAGACTTCCGAAGGAGTTCTGTCGGAGTTCTGCCGGAGTTCCGACAGAGTTCTGACGGACTTTTCGGCTGAGCGGACTTGGCCACACACAATCACACTAAACTCCGACGGATTCGAACGTGATGACGTACGACTGGATTCGAATAAGGAAGTTCATAGCCAGTAGCCAATAGCTGCCCTAGCGTCGGTTTTAGTCCGTCGGAATAGCATACACACGAGCGAATTTTTTGAAGGGACCGGGTCCAGCGGAGTTCCTTTGGAAAAATTTGAAGCATGTTCCATATTCTAAAGTCCTTCAGACTTTGGCGAGTCAAAAGTCCGTTGCAGCCCACACACGATCGAATAGTCTGACGGAATCAGTCCTTCGGACTTTGGATGTTGAAAAGTCCGCTCGTGTGTACGGGGCTATAGTGTCTACAAACTATGGTGCCAATCACTGAACATTGATCACATCTGATCAGGCCTTCGGTACATCAGGTGTATCTCATTTCTTGAGACACTAACAAGTCAGGAAAATACAAATACCCCCCAAATTACCCCTTTTTAGAAAGTAGACATTCCAAGGTATTAAGTAAGTAGCATGGTGAGTTTTTTTAAGTTGTATTATTTCCATTTTGGAAAGCAAACACCCCAATGTATATTCTATGAGGCATGAGCTGCAAATAGGTACTTGGGTACTCTGATGGGCTGCAGATAGGTACTCGGGTACTCTGATGGGCTGGTGACAGGTACTTGAGTACTCTGATGGCCTGGTGACAGGTATTTGGGTACTCATATGGACTGTGACAGGTACTCGGGTACTCAGATGAACTCTGACAGGTACTCAGGTACTCATATGGATTGTGACAGGTACTCAGATGGACTGACAGGTACTCATATGGACTTTGACAGGTACTCAGATGAACTGGGACAGGTACTCAGGTACTCAGATGGACTGGGACAGGTACTCGGGTACTCAGATGGACTGTGACAGGTACTCGGTTACTCTGATGGGCTGTGACAGGTACTCGGGTACTCTGATGGGCTGTGACAGGTACTCGGGTGCTCTGATGGACTGTGACAGGTACTCGGCTACTTGGACTGTGACAGGTACTCTGATGGACTGTGAGTGACAGGTACTATGATGGGTGGTGACAGGTCCTCTTTATTTGGGGGTGGCAATCAGTGTGATTTGTGTGTACACTGTAATCGGTAATGAGATGTTACCGCAATCTCCTCCTTACACACGATCGGTGTGTGAGGAGGAGAACCCGGTAACATCTCGTTACCGCGGTTTGTTTACATTTACTGAATGGCTGTGAAACGATCACAGCCGATCACGTGGGTAAACAGCTGGCCTATGGCTGTTTACCAGCGTCGGTGACGAGTAGTGTTCCCGGGAACACGCCGCCAGCGACGTGCACGCACAGCGTGCTCGTGATCGCGTGCACGCATCGTGCACAGTGGGGGTGTAACCATCTGTGATCGGCCGTGACTTCATCACGGCCGATTATGTGGTAAACAGCCATACCCAATGGCTGTTCACCCCCCTCGGTGGCGAGCGGTGTCTCGCTGACACGCTGCCACCGAATCATATGACGGCCTCCCGCCACAAGAGCCGCCCCGCCTGGCTATCATTTGAGAGCCGGCGGTTGGCAAGCAGTTAAATCACACTTGTTTAATAATAATAAAAGTAAAAGAACAAACGTAGTCAAAACATAGCCAAAGTTCAGTAACCGGAATGGATAGTCAGCCAAGCCAGAAGTCAGGGATCAATGTAGTGGAACAACAAGCATGGTCTGGAGCCAGAAGGGATGTCAGCAAAGCCAGTGTTTTTTTAAACTGCTTTCTTTTAATTATATTTTCCTTTCTTTCAATACATATAAATACAACACCTCTCCAAAGGCTCATACAATTTAATCAGATAAATACAGAAAAAGAAACATTTTACCAAACCATTTTTGCCTCCCCCCATCAGTTGGCAGAACCGGGCAAATCCTCTATAACTTGGAGTAAACCCATGGCTCTTCGCCCATCCTCCTTCAACCGATGCTGGTAGCAATTTGTTATGAAGCATATCAGGAGATGATCCCTTGAACAGGGGTGGAAAACCAAAATGTATGTGCTACGCCTATCATGTTTCCTTTCCCACGGTTAGTGCCAATTCCCTCTTTATAACCCTCCCTCCCCGTTAGCCCCTCCCAACTTCCCGTGCATCCTAAGCTTTCCAATCTATCACATTATTTGTTGTTTGTGTTTCAATAGAAATAGTGTATATTCATTTCCTACACTCTATCACCTATCCTCCCATCTCCGTCCTCACCATGTCCCACTTTACATCTCTCTCCTCGCACTTTCTTTCAAAATAGTCTCCCTTCACCTCTATATTGGGCACCCCATTTTATCCAGCCGTGGCTTCCACATTAAGAATCTATCCAATGTCTTCCGCCTTATAAATACCACTTTTTCCCTCCATACATTAGCATCCATCACCCTCCCCCATTCTTCTATTGTGGGGGGCCTTACAGATTGCCAATTTTGAGCGATTATCTTTCGTACTTGAAATAGGCCTCTTATTACAGCAATCTTGATATTTTTAGATATGCTGTTATCCTCTATTTTCCCCAGCAGACATAGTGTGACATCCATCTCCAACTTGGTCCCAAAGGTCCTATTAATTTCCTCAAGTATGTCATTCCAGTACCTAAATAGTTTTGGACACCTCCACATCAGGTGAACCAAATCCCCTATTCCATGACATCTTGGGCATTTATCATCTACTCTGTATCCATGTCGGAAAATTTCTTTGGGGTATAGTAAGCCCTATGTATCAAAAATAGTTGTGACATTCTTTGTGAGGGGGATACTGACACTTGGGAGCTAATTTCCATTATCCTTTTCCATTGTTCTTCAGTGATTTTTTTTCTCCCAAATCTTCCTCCCATCTACTTTTATTTTTAGCCAATCTTTCACCATTAATTATTTTCCCACTTATTTGTTTGTATATCTCAGATATCAAACCTTTAGACGAGCCAGCCTTGACTATTTTTTGTATAAGGGGAATTCTACACCATTTTATTTGTGTAGTGAACTCAGCGCTCAGGGCATGTCTGACTTGGAGATACTGGTAGAATGAATGGTTTGGGATATCATACTCCTCCCTCAACTCAGCAAATGATTTAAGAGTATTACCATTATACAGTTGAGTGAGTTTTCTGATATCACAAACCTCCCATTCTTTTATTTTACCCACAGGCGTCAGCTCTGGAAGAAATGTATTATCCCAAATCGGGGCATACTCAGATATCCCCTTATATCCCATGATTGTTTTAGCTGCCTGCCATACCTTAGACATTCATTTTAACGTAGGAAGCCCAGGAGAGAAAGAATCTGCCTCCAAGGCCTCAACCAAATTACCGTGCAAGGCTCCTTGCAACATCAGTCGTATATTTGTGTTCCTATCCCCTGCTATACTACCTCCCCATAGATGTTGCAGCTGGGCAGCCAAGAAATAGCTATGAGGGTGTGGAACTGCCGCTCCCCCTTCTTTTATAGGTAACTGCAATATCTTTAAGCCTATTCGCGTCTGTCCCTTCTTCCAAATCAATTCCCTGAACAGGGTTTCAATTCCCTTAAACCAGTCCATTCTAATCAAGACTGGGGAATTATGTAACTGGTACAGCAATTGCGGCATCCAGATCATCTTGATCAAGTTAATTCTACCAGCAGATGACAGAGGGAGGCAGCTCCAGATATCACACGTTTAAACCTAAGCACCAAGGGGGCAAGATTTTCCTCTATATATTGATTGGGATCCACAAAGCCAGTCTTTAAACAGGAATGCAGGAGATGTTTCTTGTGATGTTGACCAAAGCGAAAGCAGAGCTCCTCTGGACTGCATGGCTTAAGTAGGCAGGACTGATGAGCAGGATATGATCAACAGCTGAGTAACTGTGGAGAGAGATGGGCTGGCAATTAGCCGACAGCTGAGCAGCCAGCTCAGAGAAGGAAGGGCTGAGCCCAGCCCTGACACTCTTCCCTTTTTATAGAAAAGGGGAGGGAGGCTGACCCCCAGCAAAAGCCTGCGAACACACCAGGGAAAGGTGGCAAAACATTAACCCTTTCCCCCTGACCTGGGCAGCCGAGTGCTAACTAGATAAACAGTGGGCTACCTACCTACATGCCTATACTGTATGTGATAAATAACTTCAAAAACTATATAATTTCAAAAAGTTCCCCATGCCACTGGTCCAAATCATTTGGTGGAAGGCAGATTATGGTGTGGGGTTGTTTTTCAGTGGTTGGGCTTGGCCCCTTCCAGTGAAGAGAACTCTTAAGTTCTCAGCATACCAAGACATTTTGGACAATTTCATGATCCCAACTTTGTGGGAACAGTTTGAGGATGGCCCTTTTCTGTTCCAACATGACTGCGCACCAGTGCACAAAGCAAGGTCCATAAATGCATGAATGAGCGAGTTTGGGTGGAGGAACTTGACTGGCCTGCACAGAGTCCGGGCCTCAACCCGATAGAACACCATTTTGTATAAATTAGAGTGGAGACTGCGAGCCAGGCCTTCTTGTCCAACATCAGTGCCTGACCTCACAAATGCTCTTCTGGAAGAATGGTCAAACATTTCCATAGACACACGCCTAAACCTTGTGGACAGCCTTTCCAGAAGAGTTGAAGCTGTTATAGCTGCAAAGGGTGGGACAACTCAATATTGAACCCTACGGACTAAGACTGGGATGCCATTAAAGTTCATGTGGGTGTAAAGGCAGGTGTCCCAATACTTTTGGTAATATAGTGTATGTTGCACAGTGTTCAAGCCCGTGCCCGTTGCCACATACAGTATATGCATACAGGAGGAGGAGGAGGGTGCAGATCTGCTGGGAGTGAAGATGGCCAAAAAGTTAGAGGGGTTTTTAAACTAGGTGATGCGGGGAGGGTCCAGAGGTACCGATAGTCAACGTGGAACATATTCCAGAGGGTAGTATTGGGGGCATTAGTGGTAGGTTGACTAAAGCACATAAACCCAAGGTAAGTATAGTAACAAGTCCCAATAAGAGGATAGTATGCGGCCGGTCTAAACTACGTGGCATGTTGAAAATGACTTTGTTACAATGTCGATGTTTTATAATTTTTTCTTTTGAAAACAACAATAAATATATGAGATTCTCAAGGCCAGGAAGGGGGAAGAAAGGGGAAAAGCGAGAGGAGATTTTTAAACGGTGCAATTATAAATACTGTTGAGACACATTATAATAAGGAAATTCATTTATTAATACACATAAAAAAAACACTATATTGTTGTGTATAGTGTTATAGAGTACAAAATACAAAATGCGCATTTATTACTAGACATCATTACTCATCGGGTAGACTGGACCACACTGTTTCTATTCAACAATAAATATATATTCAACCTTAAACTACGTGGCATGTTAATCAATGCCAGGAGCCTGGCGGACAAGATGGGTGAACTGTTATACGAGGAGGATTTGGATTTTGTGAGGATTTCAGAGACCTGGTTCAACAGCTCTCATGATTGGCTGGCAACCATTCAAGGGTATACCATTTATTGCAGGGATAGAAAGGGTAAAAAAAAAAAGGGGAGAGGTATGCCTATATATCAAGAATAATGTACAAGTGAATGTCAGAGATGACCTCACTAAGGGAGCTAGGGAGGAGGTGGAATCCTTACAGGTAGAGCTTCAAAGGGATGAAGCTAAAGGAAAAATAATACTGGGAGTATGCTATTGGCCCCCTAACCCGAGGGATAAGGGGGAAACGGATCTCCTATCACAAGTTGGATTACCAGCAAGGTTGGGAAGTGTAATGGGGGATTTTAAATATCCAGACATAGACTGGGCGGAGGGAACCACGCATTTGTCAGTTCCTAAATGTCTTGCAGGACAATTTCATGGGTCATATGGTAGATGCACCAACTAGAAATAAAGCGTTACTACATCTACTGATTACCAACAATACAAACGGATGTAGAAATACGGGGCAATTTAGGAAACAGCGATCACAGTTCAATTGGCTTCAGTATACATCACACAAATAGCAAACATAAGGTGAATACAAAGACACTGAATTTCAAAAGAGCCAACTTCCCTAAACTACGAACCTTGCTAGAAGTCATGAATTGGGATAAAATCTTAGGAACAAAGAACATGGAGGAGAGATGGGTTTGCTTTAAGAGCATATTAAATAAGGGCATTAGCCAATGCATCCCATTGGGTAATAAATTTAAAAGCACGAACAAAAGTCCTGGGTAGCTTAACTACAATGCTAAAATGCATATAAAAGCAAAGGAGAAGGCCTTGCAATAATACAAGGTTGAGGGATCATCATCAGAATTCAGACTTTATAAAGAATGCAACAAGAAATGTAAGGGTGCAATTAGAGCGGCTAAGATAGAACACGAAAGACATAGCGGAGGAGAGCAAAAAAATAAATAAAAAATCCCAAGAAATTCTTTAAGTATGTAAACAGTAAAAAAGGGAGGACAGACCATATTGGCCCCATAAAGAATGAGGAAGGACATCCGGTTACAAAGGATGGGGAGATGGTGAAGGTATTGGATTTATTCTTCTCCCCGGTCTTCACGAGGGAATCGGGGGGCTTCAGTAACCAAAACTGCAGTGTTTATTCTCATGACACATCACAGGAAGCACCTCCATGGTTAAACAATGAGGGAGGATGTGAGACTATAGCGGACTCATGAATGCTCACATCGGGACAAGAAAGCTCAAGAATATAATAAATGAAAAAACTGTAAACTTTATTAGAAAATTCATGCAAACATCTTAAAGCGGGAGTCCACGTTTTTTTTTTTTTAAAAGCCAGCAGCTACAAATACTGCAGCTGCTGACTTTTAAAATAGTGACACTTACCTGTCCAGCGCGCCCACGATGTCGGCACCCGAAGCCGATCTCTCGATCGTCTCTCGGGTGCTGCCACCACCATCTTGGGTATGGGAATCAGGGAGTGGAGCCTTTCGGCTTCATTTCCCGGTTCCCTACTGCGCATGCGCGAGTCGCGCTGCGCAATAAGGATGGACCCGCTGCCTCTGGGATCTGTGTGTTTCCCAGCAGGCAGCGGGGGACTTTCGGAAAGGGGCGTAATCTACGCTCCTTTCCGCAGAGAGCTATCCCGGAAGTGGGTGCAGATACCTGTACTGTACAGGTATCTGCACCCCCCTCCCCCCTGAAAGGTGCCAATTGTGGCACCGGAGGGGGGGAGGAATCCAATGAGCGGAAGGTCCACTTTAGGGTGGACCTCCGCTTTAAACAGTAAAAAGAGACTCCACAGGTGAATCGCCCATCAAAACCTGTTTGGTCCTTTCTATAACATTACCAAATATACACAGGTGAAATAAATGGCTGTAAAAAAATGTGTAAAAAAGTATCAAAACAGAAAAACAAAAAAACACGACATGTGGTAGAAAAACAATGCTAAACACTGCTATTGCAGATGTGGGGTCATCCCCTCCTATGTTTCCTCCCATCTTCCCTATGTACCCAGCTGAAGTTGATAGTAGATGAATGTGGGCCAGGCAAACAATACACACATTTCTATCCAAAAATGTCCTTTTTGTAAGCCGTATCAGGCTCAATGAACATGCAGTAAGGAATAAGTTCACAGATTATGGCATATAATATATAAAGTCAGGGATCCAAATGATCAGATAAATAGAGAATTTTTTAGACAAATGGAAGAAAGAATGCATTAGGCATGGTTTGGAAATCTTAAAACTTATTGTGGAGGAAAAAAAAAAGTCAGGTAGTATCCCTACAGATAGTGGAGAGTGGACAGAATATGGAACCGTTTAAAGATCATCCTGACTTTGAAAAATTGAACGACATACTCAAAAAGGAAGTAGATAGGACACAAAAAGCCCTTAAAAATACTAAGCAGAGCAAGTTTAAATGTGACCTAGATGATTGGGCTATTGGTGAGATTTTTAATCTTACACAGGGCAGTCATCGCGATAGGTCACGCCAACATAGATTTCCATCTCAGACGGGTACCGACCCCAGTGCCCCATCCTCTGATAGTGAAGAGGAACCTACCAACTCAGTGTCTTTTTTGGACAAAGATTTGCTGGAGCTGGAGGACAATCCCCCCACCAGAGCCATTCTAAAGAAGGGCAAAGCAGAAACAACAGGCGGCGAAGGATCGCACATCAAAGGAAGAAACAAAAGACAACAGATAGGAAGCGAGATCCAGAAAGGGAACCACACAATAACCTGAAGCCAGAGACAGCGCCGTTAGGTACTTCCAAGTCTATAGATTACAGAGCTGGAGATCTTAAAATTGTTAATTTATCCAGTTTCCAACTTGAGAAAAGACATTTAGCACTTCTCAGTAGGGGCCTTTCTTTCTCTCCCTCCGCCAATATGGACCAATTTGAAATCTACAAGGACCTTAACCTATTCCTTAGAAAGGTCCACTTTAGATCCCTATACATGGATAAATCTACTAAATCAGATGCTACCCATGAACTCAATATTGATGAACAAGTAGCAATTAACCAATTAGAATCCTTATTGGAGGAGGGAGAACCCCCCTCCAGCGATGATGAAATGCCTGAGACCCCTGAATGGAGGAGAAAGCCACAATTACGTATTCGTTCCACCAACATGCCCCAATTCAAAAAGAACAAACGACTTGGCATTTTTCTTGATTTGGTACAGGAAGACCTTACCAAAGTGGATTGGGAAGTTGATGCCCCAAGGAGCCTTCCCCGGGATAAACGTTGTGCACTTAGGGAACTTCGAGAGTCTGAACAAGTGGTCATCAAGCCTAGTGACAAGGAAGGAAACGTGGTATTATTATATTTTATTATATTCTTGAGCTTTCTTGTCCCGATGTGAGCATTCGTGAGTCTGCTATGGTCTCACATACTCCCTCATTGTTTGCCTCTATACTACGTTTTTGCTCCTGGGAAGGAAGCCCATCATATTGACGGAATTATTCTCTAAATTGAATTACAGTATTTATTGGCGTATAACATTCACTTTTTCACCATGAAAATCGGGTGCAAATAGCGTGTGCTTGTTATACGTCAATACAAAAATTTTAGTTTTTGCCTGAAACTTCCCTCTTAAAATGAATGTGCGTGTTATACACCTGTGCGTGTTATACGCCGATAAATACGGTAGATCTTTGAGTGGATTAACCACTTGCCGCCCATACTACGTCTATTGACATCATGGGATTTATATGGTTATATCTGAATGATGCCTGAGGCCACAGACATCATTCAGATATCGGCGTTTTCAGCTGGCGATTCCCTGCACCATAAGAATGATCATAGCAGCTGTTCCGCCACTTGATCGTTTTTACGGGCGGCGGGAGGGGACGACCCCCCCCGCCGCCCTCTGGTGCTTGTACCAACTCACGGCTTCCATCGGTGAGTCGGTGACAGGATCTGCCGGCCCCCGCTAGTTACCATAGAGATTTCCAGCGGACCAGATTGTCCCCGGAGTCTCTATGATCGTTCGGAGGCCGGGCGCGATGTTATGACGTCACGCCCGGCCTTGGTATTCAAATTAACGGCGCCGATTTGGCAGGGAAGCCAGGATCATTTTTTTTTTTTGGGATTTTGTTCTTCCCAGCCTAGAGGTGAGATATGGGGTCTTATTGACCCCATATCTCACTGTAAATATGTCCGATTGTGCCATATTCCTATTACAAGGGATGTTTACATTCCTTGTAATAGGAATAAAAGTCATCACATTTTTTTTTTTTTAAGTGTCAAACTAAAAAAATAAAAATAAAATTAACAATAAAAAAAAAATAAAAAAATGTAAAGCGCCCCTGTCCCCGTGAGCTCGCACACAGAAGCGAACGCATACGTAAGTCCCGCCCACATATGAAAAGGGTGTTCAAACCACACATGTGAGGTATCGCTGCGAACGTTAGACCGAGAGAAATAATTCTAGCTCTAGACCTCCTCTGTAACCCAAAACATGTAACCAGTAAAAAAAATGAAAAGTGTCGCCTATGGGGATTTTTAAATACCAACGTTTGGCGCCATTCCAAGAGCGCGTGCAATTTTGAAGCATGACATGTTGGGTATCTATTTACTCAGCGTATCCTCCTCTTTCACATTATGCAAAAAAATTGGGCTAACTTTACTGGTTTTTTTTTTTTAAGCATGAAACTGTTTTTTTTTCTGAAAAAAAGTGTTAGAAAAATTGCTGCGCAAACACCGTGTGAGATAAGAAGTTGCAACGACCGCCATTGTATTCTCTAGGGTCTTTGCTAAAAAAACATATATAATGTTTGGGGGTTCTATGTAATTTTCTAGCAAAAAAATTTGGAATTTTACATGTAGGAGAGAAATGTCAGAATTGGCCTGGGCGCGAAGTGGTTAAAGTGCTTTCCTTTATTATTTATAGCACCTCCATGGTTAACAGAGGACAGAATTAAAATTAGACTTGGGAAACCTAACATTAATAAATAACTGGGACCAGATGGCTTGCACCCAAGGTTACTTAGGGAACTCAGTCAAGTAATTGCCAGACCATTGTTCCTAATTTTTACTGACAGTCTACTGACTGGAATGGTACCAGCTGATTGGAGAAAATCAAATGTAGCACCAATATTTAAAAAGGGCCAAAAATATATCCCTGGGAATTACAGACCAGTTAGCCTAACATCAATAGCATGCAAGCTCTTGGAGGGGATGATAAGGGATTATATACAAGATTTTATTAATGAAAACGGTATCATTAGCAATAATCGGCATGGATTCATGAGGAATCAATCTTGACAAACCAATCTATTAACCTTGTATGAGGAGGTGAGTTTCCATCTAGATAAAGGAAGGCCCGTAGACGTGGTGTATCTGGATTTTTCAAAAGCATTTGACACAGGTCCCCATAAATGTTTACTGTACAAAATAAGATCCGTTGGCATGGACGACAGGGTGAGTACATGGATTGAAAACTGGCTACAGGGGCGAGTTCAGGGGGTGATGATAAATGGGGAGTACTCAGAATGGTCAGTGGTGGGTAGTGGGGTCCCCCAGGGCTCTGTGCTGTGAACAATATAATTTGTTCTTAAACAATCTGGAGGATGGGGTAAACAGTTCAATCTCTGTATTTGCGGATGACACTAAGCTAAGCAGGGCAATAACTTCTCCGCAGGAAACCTTCCAAGAAGATCTGAACAAATTAATGGGATGGGCAACTACATGACAAATGAGTTTTAATGTAGAAAAATGTAAAATAATGCATTTGGGTGTCAAAAATATGAATGCATTCTATACACTGGGGGGAAAACCTCTGGGGGAAGTTAGTATTGAAAAGGACCTAGGGGTCCTAGTAGATGATAGGCTCAGCAATGGGGTGCAATGCCAAGCTGCTGCTAACAAAGCAAACAGAATATTGGCATGCATTAAAAAGGTTAATTAATTAATTAAATTAATTAAAAAAATAGTTATGAAGAAAGGTTGAGAGCACTGAACTTATTCTTTCTGGAGAACAGATGCTTGATGGGATATGATTTCAGTTTACTACTGTAATACCATACTGGTGACCCTACTATGGGGATAAATCTTCTTCGCAGTAGGGAGTTTAACAAGACACGTGGCCACTCATTAAAATTAGAATAAAAGAGGTTTAACCTTAAGCTACGTAGAGGGTTCTTTACTGTAAGAGCAACAAAGATGTGGAATTCCCTTCCACAGGCGGTGATCTCAGCGGAAGGCATTGATAGTTTCAAAAAACTATTAGATAAGCACCTGAACGACCACAACATATAGGGATATACAATGTAATACTGACATATAATCATACACATGGGTTGAACTTGTGTCTTTTTTCAACTTCACCTATTAAGTAACTATGTAACATATTAATGCCCCTCTATTGCATTGCAAAAAAAGCTAACCGCTGAAAGCTCATCGAATGCTATAGTCAATAAATCTTTTATGAGATTATAATATGAGTTTAATGAATGTAATTGAAAGTAAAATATCTACAGTATTTAACAGCACGCATTTTAGAATTATTTGAACTGTAATCTCGTACTGCAGCATAGAGTGTAAATACATCTATTTCAAGACTTGACAAAGTCACAGCCGGGTCGAAATGTTTACAGTTTGCTAGGCAGATTAGGCAGGATGGATTGTTTTTAACAACAGCAACTCTGACTCCAGGATGCCTACTGTGTTTAATTCAGCTAAGTGCAAAGCCTGCATGTTTCTGTTTTAGAGCAGTGTTATGCATTATGTTTATTAAATTCTACACATATGAGAACTCAAAGTTTGTGCTTTATGCAGAGTGTATATATATATATATATATATATATATAAAAACACTAAACACTTGTCAGCAGTAACTTTGATTACTAGATTCCTGTAGCACTTTTTCAGCTGAGCAAAATATCTATATGCTTTTTTTTGCAACAGTAAAATTTATCATGCAAGCTCAATTGTGTACATATGGGAACAGATTTGCTGTGCCTTGTGGATTTTTTTGACTTTTTTTTTTTGCACACTATTGACAATTATTTTTAACTGACAATGCAATATTCCCTTTCATATTCCAACTTGAATATAAAAGGGAATATTGCACAGTCAGATCATTTGTATGGCCATGAAATGAGTTTATGATGCTTTAAAGTGGTTGTAAACCCTTACAACACACTTTGACCTACAGGTAAGCCTAGATTAAGGCTTACCTATAGGTCCAAGAAATATCTCCTAAACCTACACGGTTTAGGAGATATTTGCCGAAAGACAGGCACCGCTGTCTACGGCGCATGCGCCGTAGACAGCGGCGCGCAGGCGCACTGGGCGCGCCACGGTCTACGCCGATATGCTGCGAGTGGCGGCTCCCGTGCGCATGCGCGGGAGTGACGTCATCGCGGCTTCGGCGCATGACAGCGGCGGAGCGGCGAGTCCCACCGCAAGATGGACGCTCGGAACTACAGGGAACAGCGGTGACACATAATGGACTACTATGCAATGCGTAGTAGTTCATTATGCTTTACCTTTGCAGGGAATGAAAGAGGAAGTAAACTCATCAGGGTTTACTTCCTCTTTAAAGTGTTACTGAACCCAGGACTCTACATTCATATCTGGTCAGAACATGGAAATGCAAATATTTTAGTAAATATAAACTGCTAAATACCTTTTCTCCTCAGCAGTATATTGCAGTCTTGTGACTTCTGTCAGTGCCTGGTTAAATCTTGTAGGAAGAGTTTTCATACTGCACTGCCTGTTCTATCAGGATCCAGGATCCCTGACCCTCTGTCTGGACAGTGCTGATTAGTCCTGTGCTGATCACATGCACTCTCTAGCAATACACACTAAACTGAGCATGTCCAGCCTGACTCCAGTAACTCTGTCTTATCCGGACATCTTTTGGAGTCAGTAGAAGAAGGGGAGGATCAGAGAAAACAGGATCAAACAGCCTTTTTACATAATACAGGGAATTAACCACTTAGGTTCCATAGTGAGTATAACAAGCATCCTTTATTGCATATACAGACTGATTTTACTGTTGTGAGTTTAGTAACATTTTAAGTTTACCTTTAAGGGGGCAATTCTCCCTAGGTGGTGTTTCCTGCTTATTTCCTCATGAAAAAACACAGCTAACTGCATTGACACACACAAAACAATATGTTTCTGCGTGTCATGTTCAGACCAAATTGCAGTGTTTCAATTGTGTCCCAGAGCAGTGTGATATTACACACTCTGCATGATACTACGTTCTGCATGGTCCTGCATGTCACTGCACAGCAAATGCAGCACCCCGCGCTGCTGTGCAGTGACATGTATGAAGTGTCTGTGCGTAGACTTCATATAAAAAAAGGAACAGTGTAATGCAATAAAACATGCATCACACCGCCCCCTGATGCATGGCTCCACAGCCCAAAAGTGTCCGCAAACCCAAAAGGTATTTTCTAATTAGAGGCTCTCACACAAAATTTCCTGTTTGTGTGCCGATAGCTTTAGAATCTTTATGAATAGAATTTACATGGTGCTCCTGCCAGTTGCCTGCACTTTCCTATTCCTAGTGGCAACACGGTTCCGCAGGCTGATGTGGCCCTTCACTATTGCCACCCATGTGTGCGTGTTCTGGCTGTTTCTACTGAAAAGCCCTGATTGTGCAGAACATACTCTGTTCTCATCTCCCATAAACTCATGTCACAGGCAGGAGTGTCTAGCAGGGTAGCTCCATCTTGGTGGTTGACAGTCTTTTCCTGTGAGCCTTGCTGTTCTAATGAGGTAGAACAGAAGGTGGTTTTACTTTAGAGCAGGTGGCCTCAAACGAATAAGCAATCAATCCCAGGATAAAAATTATGAATACTATGTAAGTAAAGGTTTTTTTATGGTCAGAGTTCACTTGATAACATGTACTCTGCTCTGCAATGGCAAAGGCAGAGTACTGGAAGAAAGAGTAACAACATAACAAGGATCTACCCTCAGGCCAAGTCCATGCAGTTGGGAGCAGAAGAAAATTGATCACATGAACTGGCTTGCAATCCTATTGATGACTCATTGAGTCATTGCTTAAAGAAGGAACCAATTAGCTGTTCTGAAACGTGTCACATGTTGATGACATCACCGGTTTGCTGGCCAGGCTGGTTGTTGGTCCCTTCCCATTGATGTCACTTCTTGGATTCGGCTTCCATGATGTATCAGACAGCCTAGCTGTCTTCCCAGTATCCAGTCCAGGAGAGTTGTGGCTTCCCTCTACCACTTCAGAATATGCTACCATAGAATTACACCTCCCGATATCCCAGAATCTCCTTGTGATTACCAGAATGTCGAACCACCTGCCATATTACTAATATGATGGGCTCCTACCCATCCACCCTTTTGTAAATGTTTTTAACCCTTTTGGGAAATATAAATTTATACTTATGCACGTAGAGCCGCCTTTTTTTCTTTTCCTATTACACCATTAATGCTCAGCCCTTAGTGTTCTATCATCCCCTCCTCCAGTGCCCCCCCCCAGTATCTTGCCCCACCCCCGCCTCCCACTCTAGTACCCTGTCATGTCCCCCCCTCCAATGTTCTATCATCCCCTCCAGCATTATGCCCCCCTCAACTCCAGTGTCCTACCCCCTACATTGTTGTGTTTCCCTAATTTCCACACCAGTGTTCTATCACTCCCTCCAATATCACCCTATCCCCCTCCAGTGTTGTGTCCTGCCCCCCCCCCCCCACACACACACACTCCAGTGACTTTCTCTTTTCCCCTCTCCCCTCCAGTGTCCTATTATGTGTCCCCACTTCTCCCCGTTCTTTTGGTTAGTTAGGGGGACTGCAGTGCACTCACCTCACTGCGGCCTCAGATCTCCTCATCCCTCTCCCAGAAGTGAGACGTTTCTCTGGGATCAGCTCAGTATCCTGGGAGTTGGCTCTAGAAGCCAGTATCCAGTGGCTGTGTGTGGATCGTGTGTTCCTAGGACAGAACAGAGAGAAGGAGGAGGAGAAGGGACAGGAAGTACCGACAGCTATCTTTCTTCCTGGCAGGTGTGCAGATAATACATCTGTTTGCGGCTCCACACTTGTCCTCAGCTTATTTTTACTTGCTAAATGTGTGCAGGCGAGTGGAAATTTTGAGGGCTGTGTGAAATGTTTTCAGTGAATAAACTCTCTTCCCCCCTGAGGAAGAAAGACATTTTGAAATGCGCTGGGAACAAAAAGCTCTACACAACATCATGACTGTATATTTTATTGTGTCAACAATTTTAAAATATTTGTTAATAAATATGATTCTTTATTCATGTATATTGCGAACATATTGAAAGTCCCATCCAGATATACTGTATCTGTTGTTCTATGTAAGGTGTTGCCATTCACCTTTTATG
The DNA here is from genome assembly GCF_037356315.1 of Lithobates pipiens. Lineage (NCBI taxonomy): Eukaryota > Metazoa > Chordata > Amphibia > Anura > Ranidae > Lithobates > Lithobates pipiens. The sequence continues at coordinate 117,110,900 of NW_027507784.1, forward strand.
GATGGGAACACTCTTGAATAAGATTTGTATTTCTTAACACATATTTTCATTTGACTGGCTGGTTTATGAACATCCCAAAAGGGCAGTATACATACCAAACTGACCGATTATAATCAGAAATCCAAACTATTGACCTCCCAGTTTTCAGACAAGGGGTACCAGGAGGAGTTCCTTGCTATTGCTGGTTGGTTGTTTATTGGTTGGACTAAATTGATTTTTTTTTTCAACCTAACTATGTAACTATATGGCAAGGGAGGTGGAAAGCGTACCTAGAGAGGAGATCCTGAAAGATAAAAGCACCCAAAAAATCAAGACAGACTATTTGATCTGGCATCTATTTTTAAATTTAGATCACAGCTCACATCGTGAAGAAGATTATTTCCAAACATTGGGACATCCTAAAAGGAGACCACATTTTGGGCCCCAAGTTACCTTCAAGCCCAAGATCTACAGTATCTCACAAAAGTGAGTACACCCTCACATTTATGTAAATATTTTATTAGATCTTTTCACGTGACAACACTGAAGAAATTGCACTTTGCTACGATGTAAAGTAGTGAGTGTACAGCTTGTATAACAGTGTAAATTTGCTGCCCCCTAAAAATAACTCAACACAGCCATTAATGTCTAAACCGCTGGCAACAAAAGTGAGTCCACTCCTAAGTGAAAATGTCCAAATTGGGCCCAATTAGCTATTTTTCCTCCCTGGTGTCATGTGACTCATTAGTGTTACAAGGTCTTAGGTGTAAATGGGGGAGCAGGTGTGTTAAAATTGGTGTTATTATTCTCTCATACTGGTCACTGGAAGTTCAACATGGCACCTCATGGCAAATAACTCTGAGGATCTGAAAAAATGTATTGTTGCTGTACATAAAGATGGCCTAGGCTATGGTAAGATTGCCAAGACCCTGAACCCAAGCTACAGCACACTGGCCAAGACCATACAGCGGTTTACCAGGACAGGTTCCACTCATGGTCGACCAAAGAAGTTGAGTGAAGGTGCTCAGCGTCATATCCAGCGGTTGTCTTTGGGAAATAGACGTATGAGTGCTGCCAGCATTGCTGCAGAGGTTGAAGGGGTGGGGGTCAGCCTGTCAGTGCTCAGACCATATGCCGCACATTGCATCAAATTGCTCTGCATGGCTGTTGTCCCAGAAGGAAGCCTCTGATGCACAATAAGGCCTGAAAACAGTTTGCTGAAAACAAGCAGATTAAGAACATGGATTACTGGAACCATGTCCTGTGGTCTGATGAGACCAAGATAAACTTATTTGGTTTAGATGATGTCAAGCATGTTTGATGGCCACCAGGTGAGGAATAGAAAGACAAGTGTGTCAATAGTGAGCTAAAGACCATGAAAGAAGTTGATAAATATAAGTAAGCAGTCGCCGCAATATTTTTTGTCATTTAAGGTGGGATCAACATTGACCTTATATTTATTTCTCTACTATAGTTTCTCTAACTATTTAGAACTGTGTCCATTACTTTATTATCTAACTAACCTCTTTCATGGTCTTTACCTAACTATTGACCATACGTAGTGCTACTATGTTAGGTTTCACCACTACATATTTAATATCCGGTCCTATTCCTCATACTTGCCATATAATAAATATTTAGTTTTTTCACATTAATTCATATTTCATCTTATTAATTATATTTAGACTTTTGTCTGCTGTACTCCATATTTCGGAGGCACTTTTTATTACTTTATAGTATCAACCTTGACTATTACGTTTTTTTATCTTATATACAGTTAATATAAATCATCTCAAACATCCCCCATATATCCTCTTCTGTTCCCTTATAATTCCATTGATCTTTTTTATACGTGGTCATAGGCTGTAATTTTAACAAACTTGACCGACACTTGTTTTCTATTCCTTTGGTTTTTTCTCTTTTATTCTTTTCCAGTTTTATTTTGTCTATCTTGTTCCTACTGGATATAATTCATCTTTTATCCAAGTCGCCCTTCACCCCATGCTCTGCATTTGCTTGCATTTAAATAAGTAGTCTGTTTGGCACTGTTTTCTGAATTTGGTACCAAACTTATTTATTTATTTCTTCATAAACTTATATAGGCTATATATATATATATATATATATATATATATATTTTTTTTTTTTTTTTTTTTTGTTGGGCTTCTTAGCCTGGTTCTTTTGTGTCTGTGGCTGTGCAGGGCTCATTTCCCCCTTTTGGTTGGTTGGTCGCTTCTTGGTGGTGCTTCTCTCCAGGAGATTTGAAGTGGTATGTTTCCCCTCTTCTGGGGAGAGCATTGGCAACAGTTGTAAATTCTATTTTGCATGCAATGCTACATAACTTTTTTGATTTATTATACTTATTTTGTCCTTTTTGTATTTCTGTACAGTTAAAGGCACTTTGTGATTAATTATACCCTGATGAAGCTATTAGGCAAAACATGTTGGGCTAATATATGAATATGAATTTCCTGTTTCAATTGAACACCCGCTATATGACCACTTTCATCATGAATTATTGAATACCTTTGAACAAATGGCCCTGTTTGGTTTTTAACTGTAATCTTATTAACCCCTTTCAGACCGGACCATTTTGCTGGCTTAAGAGCAGACCACTTTTTGCGATTCGGCACTGCGTCGCTTTAACTGACAATTGCGAGGTCGTGCGACATGGCTCCCAAACAAAATTGACGTCCTTTTTTCCCACAAATAGAGATTTCTTTTGGTGGTATTTGATCACCCCTGCGGTTTTTATTTTTTGCGCTATAAACAAAAAAGAGCAACAATTTTGAAAAAAAACGCATTATTTTTTACTTTTTGCAATAATAAATATCCCCCAAAAATATATAAAAAAATGTTTTTTACTCAGTTTAGGCCGATACGTATTCTTCTACATATTTTTGGTAAAAAAAATTGCAATAAGCGATTATTGATTGGTTTGTACAAAATGTATAGCGTTTACAAAATAGGGGATAGTTTTATGGCATTTTTATAAATTTTTTTTTTTTTTTTTTACTAGTAATGGCAGTGATCAGTGATTTCTATTGTGACTATGACATTATGGCGGACACATCGGAAATTTTTGACACATTTTTGGGACCATTGTCATTTATACAGCAATCAGTGCTATACAAATACACTGATTCCTGTGTAAATGACACTGGCAGTGAAGGGGTTAAGTGTGTCCTAGGGGTGTGTTACTAACTGTGGGGGGCGTGGCTGTTTGTTAGTGAACACTGATCTCTGCTCCAATCACGGGGAGTAGGGATCAGTGTCACTTGTTGCTAGGCAGAACTGGGAGATGCCGTTTACTTCCACATCTCCCCATTCAGCCTCCCCGTGAGACGATCGCAGGTATCCCCACGGCGATCGAGTCTGCGGGGCCTGCAACCGGACTCGCGGGGGTCCCAACCATCATGTGCGTACGATGGTACGGCGGCAATTTCAAATGGACATATCTGTACGCCAATTTGCCTGCCCGTGCCATTCTGCCTACGTACATCCTCGTGCGCCAGTCAGGAAGTGGTTAAACCTATATTTTTTTGTATATTGGTTTCCATTTTTATCTGTAAGCACCGTGATAATCCCTTCCTCCTTCCTCAATTGAAATACTTGACTATTTGGGATGAGGTGCTAACTGCTTGGGTATTTTTCCTTTAGTTGGACATTTATAAAATAAATCATTTTAGAAGTCCAGTTGGGTCTTATATTCATATGGCTTAGTATCACATTTTTTGCTTTTAGTTTTTTTAGTGGTTAGCATGCAACATGGCAAATGTAAAGATATAGAACCTTATAAATGTGTGTCTTTAGCAATGTGCCTAGTTAAAGCTTTAGACCCCTTTCACACCAGGGCGTTTTGCAGGCGCTATAGTGTTAGAAATAGCGCCTGCAATCCGCCCTAAAAAATCTGCACCATTGTCTTTAGTGTGAAAGCCCAAGGGCTTTCACACTACAGTGGTGCGCTGGCAGGACGTCAGGGAAAAGTCCTGCCAGCAGCTTCTTTGGAGCGGTGATGGAGCGTTGTGTTTACCACTCCTCCACCACTGCTCCCCATTGAAATCAATGGGGCAGCGCTGTAATAGCGCGGGCAAAAAGCAGCTATTGTGGCATATTGCTGGCTGTTTTAACCCTTTTTCGCCCGCAAGCAGGGGATAAAAGCGCCCCGCTAGTGGCCGAAATGTGCCGCAAATCCGGCGGTAAAACGCTGCTAAAAATAGCGGTGTTTTATCATCGACGCTATGGGCGGTGTGGTGTAAAAGGGATCTAATTTATAAAAAATAGCAGATATGACCAACAAACATTCACTTCCCTCTTTCTCTGAGTGTATATTTTACTACATATACCATTGCTCTATGCCAGGAGTCTCAAACTGGCGGCCCTCCAGCTGTTGCAAAACTACAAGTCCCATCATGCATCTGCCTGTGGGAGTCATGCTTGTAACTGTCAGTCTTGCAATGCCTCATGAGACTGCAACAGCGGGAGGGCTCCAGTTTGAGACCCTTGCTATAAGCTGGTACCTATAAACGCTCCCTAGATGCACCCTCAAGCTCTTTGTAAAGTGCATCCAGTGATCAAGCTAGTGTCAATGGGTATTGCTGAGGCTTATATTTGCCACTCATCAGTAGCGGCCAAGTAATGTAATGAGGTAACAAAGGTGGAAATAACTATCAAAGTGAATATTTCGAGTATTTTTTTTAGGAACCTTAAACTGGAAAAATTATATAGGCTGGCAGGTCTGTCCTATGGGCAGGATGCACTCAACCTTATGCAAACATTGACTATCAAGCCAGTATTTGCATAAAATCTTTCAAGGCCCCCCAGCAATGTTATCAAGAGTTATTGTGATAAATAAGATATCATCTGGCGCATTATGATTTAGGCCTCATGCACACAGGGCATTAGAAAAAGTGAGTTACAAAGCCACTACCAACGCCAGGAAAAAGTGGCTGTAAAAATTACCCTTATCCGAGCACGCAGCACGGCAGGTCAGGAAAGGGGGGGTGAGCGAGTGCCCCCCTGGACTATACCAGGCCAGATCCGACTTATGGTGTGACTTCTATTCAAATCAATGGGCTCTCATAGGGGACCATTATATTTGACATGTCAAAACAAAACGCTTTACGTGGCTTAATCCAGCATTATGCCACGTTTTGCAGCTTTTACCAACGTCAGATGTTTTTACAGCTCTAACACCGGTCCTCAGAATGCACTGGCCCTATTTTATTTTATGGCTTGAAAACGCCTATGCCACTTACAGCCTGTGTGCATGGACACATAGAATAACATAATAGAGGCGTTTTTAAGCTGCAAAAAAAAAATCGGACTCTGCTAAAAGCAGCTGTAAAAACGTCCTGTGTGCACGAGGCCTTACTGTCTACCAATAATTTCTGTTGGTAATTTTTTACCAAGTGGAACATTTTAAAAGTCCATTTGGGACACATATTAATTTTAGGCATGGTTCAGTATCACATTTTTAGTTTTATGTAGTAGTAATCATACAACATGCTAAAGGCACAAGGCCCTATAAAGGTGTCTTCTCATATATGTACCTAGGTCAAGCTATATTTATCAAGAAACGGCAGATATGACTGTGACACCTAAATGAGGAGGGTGCAGATCAGCTGGGAGTAAATAATAGAGGGGTTTTTAAACTGGGAGATGGGGGGGAGGGCCCAGAGGTAGAGATAGTCAGCGTGGAACATATTCCAGAGAGTAGTATTGGGGGCATTAGTGGTAGGTTGACTAAAGCACATAAACCCAAGGTAAGTATAGTAACAAGTCCTAGTTGCAATCTCGGAACACCCAATAAGAGGATAGTATGCAACCGGTGTAAACTACGTGGCATGTTCAACAATGCCAGGAGCCTGGGGGACAAGATGGGTGAACTAGAGATACTGTTGTACAAGGAGGATTTGGATTTTGTGGGGATTTAAGAGAACTGGTTCAACAGCTCTCATGATTGGTTGGCAACCATTCAAGGGTATACCCTTTATCACAGACATAGAGAGGGTAAAAAAGGGGAGGGGTATTCTTATATATCAAGAATAATGTACACATGAATGTGAGAGATGACCTCACTAAGGGATGTAGGGAGGAGGTGGAATCCTTATGGGTAGAGCTCCAAAGGGATGGAGCTAAGGGGAAAATATTACTGGGAGTATGCTATAGGCCCCCTAACCTCAGGAAGGAGGGGGAAACAGATCTCCTATCACAAGTTGGATTAGCAGTAAGGATGGGAAGTGTTGTCATAATGGGGGATTTTAATTATCCAGACATAGACTGGGCAGAGGGAACCACGCATTTTTCTAAGGTTTGTCAGTTCCTAAATGTCTTGCAGGACAATTTCATGGTTCAGATGGTAGACGCACCAGCTAGAAATAAAGCGTTACTGGATCTACTGATTACCAACAATACAGACCTGATCACAGATGTGGAAATATGGGGCAATTTAGGAAATAGCAATCACAGGTCAATTGGCCCCAGTATAAATCACACAAATAGGAAACATAAGGGGAATACAAAGACACTGAATTTTTCAAAAGAGCCAACTTCCCTAAATTACGAACCTTGTTAGAAGGTGTGAATTGGGATAAAATCTTAGGCACAAAGAACACGGAGGATTGATGGGTTTGCTTTAAGAGCACATTAAATAAGGGCATTAGCCATTGGGTAATACATTTAAAAGAGTAAACAAAAGTCATGGATGGCTTAACTTCAATGTAAAAATGCATATAAAAGCAAAGGAGAAGGCCTTCAAAAAATACAAGGTTGAGGGATCATCATCAGCATTCAAACTTTATAAAGAATGCAACAAGAAATGTAAGGGTGCAATTAGCTTGGGCTAAGATAGAACATGAAAAACACATGGCAGAGGAGAGCAAAAAAAATCTTTATGTACGTAAACAGCAAAAAAGGGAGTACAGACTATATTGGCCCCATAAAGAATGAGGAAGGACATCTGGTTACAAAGAATGGGGAGATGGCGAAAGTATTGAATTTATTCTCCTCCTCGGTCTACCCTCGGAGGGAATCGGGGGGCTTCAGTAACCAAAACTGCAGTGTATGACACATCACAGGAAGCACCTCCATGTTTAACAGAGGACAGAATTAAAATTAGACTTGGAAACTTAACATTAATAAATCACCGGGGCCAGATGGCTTGCATCCGAGGGTACTTAGGGAACTCAAGTCAAGTAATTGCCAGACCATTGTTCCTAATTTTTACTGACAGTCTACTGACTGGAATGGTACCAGGTGATTAGGGAAAAGCCAATATAGCAAAAGTATTTAAAAAGTGCCCAAAATACATCCCTGGGAATTACAGACCAGTTAGCCTAACATCAATAGTATGCAAGCCCTTGGAGGGGATGATAAGGGACTATATACAAGATTTTAGTAACAAGAATGGTTTTATTAGCAGTAATCAGCATGGATTTATAAAGAATCATTCTTGCCAAACCAATCTATTAACCTTCTATGAGAAGGTGAGTTGCCATCTAGATAAGGAAGGTCCATAGATGTGGTGTATCTGGATTTTGCAAAAGCATTTGACATAGTTCCTCATAAACGTTTACTGTACAAAATAAGGTCCGTTGGCATGGATCATAGGGTGAGTACATGGATTGAAAACTGGCTACAAGGGCGAAGTTCAGAGGGTGCTGATAAATGAGGAGTACTCGGAATGGTCAGAGTTGGGTAGTGGGGTCCCCCAGGGTTCTGTGCTGAGACTAATCCTTTTTATTTTGTTCATAAACAACCTGGAGGATGGGTTAAACAGTTCAATCTCTGTATTTGCGGACGATAGTAAGCTAAGCGGGGGCAATAACTTCTCCGCAGTATGTGGAAACCTTGCAAAAAAAGATCTGAACAAATTAATGGGATGGGAAACATTTTTAATGTAGAAAAATGTAAAATAATGCATTTGGGTGGCAAAAATATGAATGCAATCTATACACTGGGGGGAGAACCTCTGGGGGAATCTAGGATGGAAAAGGACCTGGGGGTCCTAGTAGAGGATAATCTCAGCAATGGCATGCAATACCAAGCTGCTGCTAACAAAGCAAACAGAATATTGGCATGTATTAAAAAGGGGATCAACTCCAGAGATAAAACGATAATTCTCCCGCTTTACAAGACTCTGAACTGTTCGCACCTAGAGTATGCTGTCCAGTTCTGGGTACCAGTCCTCAGGAAGGATGTACTTGAAATGGAACGAGTACAAAGAAGGGCAAATAAGCTAATTAAGGGTCTGGAGGATATTAGTTATGAGGAACCTGTTCTCTCTGGAGAAGAGATGCTTGAGAGGGGATATGATTTCAATTTATAAATACCATACTGGTGACCCCACATTGCTGAGATTATCCTCTACTAGGACCCCCAGGTCCTTTTCCATCCTAGACCCCACAATAGGGATAAAACTTTTTCACGGAAGGGAGTTTAACAAGACAAGTGGCCACTCATTAAATATAGAAGAAAAGAGGTTTAACCTTAAACCACATAGAGGGTTCTTTACTGTAAGAGCGGCAAGGATGTGGAATTCCCTTCCACATGCGGTGGTCTCAGCGTGGAGCATCGATAGTTTCAAAAAACTATTAGATAAGCACCTGAACGACCACAACATATAGGGATATACAATGTAATACTGACATATAATCACACACATAGGTTGGACTTGATGGACTTGTGTCTTTTTTTTCAACCTTACCTACTATGTAACTATATAAAAAATGGACACCTTAGGAGCCAGAGCTGGGCCACACAGACTGAGATGCACTTGTAATGTTCATAGCTATATAAGCCCTACTGCTAAAATTCAGAAAGACTACAGAGCTTTAACTATCATATCAGTCTAACTTTACATTCTGATCTTTTGTGCTCTTTTCATAAATAGATCAGAAAAAGAAGGCCCACGCCAGCCTCACTGGTTATAATGAATGAACAGCCACCACCAGGTAAGTAAAGGATGAGTTCCTGGTTTTAATGCAACACAGTTATATTATAAGCAGGAGGTTCAATGTTGCTTCTAAACATGATTTTGTCTTTTGCTTGATATTTCATGCGAGTGGAATGATACTGTATTTTGGTGCACTAATGGATCAAACCAGTAAAATGGGCCATAACATGTAATGTTTATTATACTTACTATGTCAGAATGTGTATGATAGTTTGTTGTTCCTTTCCATACAATACCTATGTTTTTTTTGTCAATTTCTTTATTTTGCAATGTATAATGTATTAATCAGGAGAAGGTGAGGTATAATAAAGAAATAATAGAACTTAAGTAAGGCAAGGTAAGAAAAGAAGAATTTAAAAAAGGATAAATAAAACTTAAAAAAAACAAAACAGTACGATAGCCAACACTAAACTGTAATTTGGAACATGAATAATCACTATGATAATTATCCTGAATTCTAGGTACAAAATTACACAGTGCCTAAAAACTCAGGTAAAAAAAACATTTTAACAAGTCTACTCATGAAATACTGTAGCGCTAATTTATATGTCTTTTGTGTTACAGTAGGTAACAGATTATCACTGTAGTTATGGTAGATAACATGTTTCTAGTTGCTTACTTTCAGTTACTGCAATTGCAAATTTTTTGCTCTTAATACAGATTTTTGAATATTTGTATATATATATATATATATATATATATATATATATATATATATATATATACACATACAGTGGATATAACAAGTTTACACACCCCTGTTAAAATTAGGTTTCTGTGATGTAAACAAAATGATAAGATACATTTTTCAGCATTTTTTACACCTTTAGGGCCGGTTCACACTGCGGGCGATGCGAGGCGTCGCGACTTGCCTCGCCGCGATCTGACAAGTCGCCCCCGTTCTGTACAATGGAACCGTTCTGAGACTCAGAAAAAAGGTTCCTGTACTACTTTTGGGCGACCTCGGGGCGACTTGCATTGACTTCTATACAGAAGTCATTTGCAAGTCGCCGCTGAGGTCGCGGCAGGTCGCGGCGAGGCAAGTCGGTGTCGCCTCGCATCGCCCGCAGTGTGAACCGGCCCTTAATGTGACCTAAAAACTGTACAACTTAATTGAAAAACATACTGAAATCTAGGGGGAAGAAGCAAAAATAAAAATAAATAATGTGGTTGCATTGGTGTGCACACCCTCTTATAACTGGGGATGTAGATGTGTTCAGAATTAAGCAATCACATTCAAGCTAATGTTAAATAGGAGTCGGTACACACCTGACATCATTTAAAGTGCCTCTGATTAACTCTAAATAAAGTTCAGCTGTTCTAGAAGGTGTAGGGATACCCCCGAAGAAGCTGCTTTATGCCCCATACACACGATGAGATTATCGGACAAATGATCATCCGTTTTTTATTGCATGCTAATCTCAAATCGAATCTGATGAGTTTACTAAAGTCACGAAAATTCCCGCATGACAGAAAAAAAATTCGGAAGTGATGTCATGTGTTGTAATGCATTTGTATTGCATTTTCGAACGATAGCTGTACTGATTAAACGAAAATCGTACGATCTGGCATCGTACGAAAAAAATTTCCGTGCATGTCCGATAGAATAATATCGGATGAACTGTCCTAATCAGCTCTCGAAAGCTCTGTACTAACGATCCGATTATCGTACAATTGCTTCGAAAGCGGTATTTTCCGTACGATTTTCGGATCGTGTGTACGGGGCATAAGTTTGTTCAGTCCATTACTCTACCTCTCAACCCTAATAATAGGCTCAGCCCCCTCTGGCACACCTGGTAATAGTGTAAGTGCAATGACCAATGAGAAACACACACGTTATAATAAAACACAGAAATTGTCTTTACTGCAATAATTCTGTGGATAACAAACAGTAACAGTATATAGTCAAGTAATCAACTAGAGATCAATAACTGAGATTTAAATTAAAACTGCTAGCAGGCAGCTCTCCCTAACTTAAGCTGGAAAGCCTGTGTACATTGTTCCAGCCAGCTTGGCGGGATTACGGGTTATAGAGTGAGACACCCGCTACATAGGTCTTTCCTGACATTTTCTTAGTCGCATCTTACAGCAAAAGCCATGGTCCACAGAGAGCTTCCAAAGCATGAGAGGGATCTCATTGTTAAAAGGTATCAGTCAGGAAAAGGGTATAAAAGACACAGTAAAGACAGTCATCAAGTGGAGAAAATATGGCACAATAGTGACACTGGATGTATGTATCCTACGCGTTACGTCACAACACACGTGACTGTCCCAGTCGAAGCCACGTGTGTTGTGACGTAACGCATAGGATACAGAGGCATACAGACACCGGAAGAGACAGTCAGGCTCTATATCCCCTCTTTATACCCTGTTACACTGAATATATGAGACTGACTCAGCGGGAAAAAGAACGAAAGGACCTCCCAAGGACCCCCCAGGCCTTGCTGCATACCCAATAAGGGACGCGCAGGAATACCACAGCTTGAAGGAGTTTAAACCCCTCCCTCCTCTTCTGCATGCTGTTTACCTTACAGCAGTAAGGTAATAATCTAGCACAGCCACGAGTGTCAGTGACACTGAAGATTTTTGCCACACTAAAAAAGTCACACTGTCACCTGAAGAGCATCACAATAACACTCAGTGTCCCTGGAAAACACTGCCACACTTGCACTATTTGGCACAGTGGACCCTATAAGAGCTCCACATTCCACTTGAATTTATTTATCTATTTATTTTCACTTTGCATATTTTGCACAGTCCTGCCATATATTTGCTTATTTGCACCTGTTTGCTTTTTTGCACATTTATTAGTGGCACTGATCAGTATCTATATACTTTGTTTATTTTCACAGAATTACTGTCTAGTTATATCTTTTTTATATATTTTTGGACTTTATATAAATTTTACTGTTTTTTACTGTTTTAATACCTCATTGAAAACAGACAGTAATCTATCTGTACCCCTTGGTATTTTACGTTATGAACTCCAATTAATACTCACCTCAATTAGCATTTGCTAATTGAAAACAATCTTCTAGGAGCGCAACACCGCTTACTTTTATTTTCTTCCACACATTTGGGTAACAGTTTGGCCCTGACGGTGGATGCAGCACCTATAAAATATATGTAGATTCCCTTTTAGCGCAGGTGTACCTACCCTACAAGTACTGGCTGTGTGGTACATGTCACAACAATCTCCCATATTCTTCATATGTCTGGGCTATGGGGTAGAGTGGCAAGATGGAAGCCCTTTCTTCCAAAGAAAAACATCTAAGCCCGGCTAAATTTTGCAAAAACACATCTGAAGTCTCCCAAAATCATGTGAGAAAATGTGTTATGGTCTGAGGAAACTAAGGATGAACTTTTTGGCCATAATTCCAAAAGATATATTTGGGGCAAAATCAACACTACATATCACCAAAAGAAGACTATACACACCGTAAAGCATCATGCTTTGGGGCTGTTTTTCTTCAACTGGAACAGAGGCCTTAGTCAAGGTAGAGGGAATTATGAACAGTTCCAAATAGCAGTCAATATTGGCACAAAACCCCCAGGCTTCTGCTAGAAAGCTGAACATGAAGAGGAACTTCATCTTTCAGCATGACAATGACCCAAAGCATACATCCAAATCAACAAAGGAACAGCTTCACCTGAAGAAGATTAAAGTTTTGCAATGGCCCAGCCAGAGCCCAGACCTGAATCCTTTTGAAAATCTGTGGGGTTATCTGAGGAGTGCTGTGCACAGGAGATGCCCTCACAATCTGATGGATTTGGAGTGTTTTTGCAAAGAAGAGTGGGCAAATATTGCCAAGTCAAGATGTGCCATGCTGATAGACTCATACAAAAAAAGATTGAGTACTGTAATAAAATCAAAAGGTGCTTCGATAAAGTATTAGTTTAAGGTTGTGCACACTTATGCAACCATATTTTTTTATTTTTTTTATTTTTACTTCCCTCCACCTTTTTATTTTTTTATTTTTACTTCCCTCCACCTAAAAGATTTTAGTTTGTTGTTCAATTGAGTTTTACAGTTTATAGGTTACATTAAAGGTGGAAAAAGTTCTTAAATTATTTATCTTTGTCTCATTTTTTTACATCAAAGAAACCTGACATTTTAACAGGGGTGTGTATACTTTTTATATCCACTGTGTGTATGTATATATATATATATATATATATATATGTATATGTATATATCTATATCTATCTATACACAGTATTTGTGTATATACCATATATCAGGGGTAATGAATTAAAATTAAAGGAGGTCCGGTCGCCAAAATTTTCTTTGGGCCGAGGTCCGAATCTCAAGTCTGTGCTACGACTCAGAAATATTGTAGTAACTGTATATCTATCAAAACATGAGAAATGTACAATTTCCTTAGCATTTCAACAATATTTATTGTCAAGTTACATCTGGTAATCCCAGATCAAGTTAAATCTGGTGTCCCCATCACAGTGCCCCTTTAAATCAGGTGTCCCCATCACAGTGCCCCTTTACATCAGGTGTCCCCATCACAGTGCCCCTTTACATCAGGTGTCCCCATCACAGTGCCCCTTTACATCAGGTGTCCCCATCACAGTGCCCCTTTACATCAGGTGTCCCCATCACAGTGCCCCTTTACATCAGGTGTCCCCATCACAGTGCCCCTTTACATCAGGTGTCCCCATCACAGTGCCCCTTTAAATCAGGTGTCCCCATCACAGTGCCCCTTTACATCAGGTGTCCCCATCACAGTGCCCCTTTAATTCAGGTGTCCCCATCACAGTGCCCCTTAACATAAAATGTGCACATCAGGATTTCCCTTAACATAAAATAAGTGTCATGCTGATGGGCACATTTTATATTAAGGGGCACTCTGATGGACACAACAAAACATGCCCCTTAACTTAAAATTTGCCCATCAAAGTGCCCCTTTTAATATAAAATGTACCTATCAGTGTTGCTCTTAAAATAAAATCTGCCCATCAGCGTGCCCCTTAACATGAAATAAGGGTCACACTGATGGGCACCTATTATGTTAGGAGGCATTCTGATGGACAATTTTTATTTTAAGGGGCATGCTGATGAGTATATTTTTAATGTGCACATCGATGGGCATATTTTGTAGGGCACATTTTGTTGTACCCATCAGCGTGCCCCTTAACAAAATATGCCCATCGATGTGCACATTAAAAATATACCCATCAGCGTGCCCGTAAAATAAAATTTGTCCATCGGATTACCCCTTAACATAAAAGGTGCCCATCAGTGTGACCCTTATTTTATGTTAAGGGGCACGTTGATGGGAAAATTTTATGTTAAAGGGCACTCTGATGGGCACATTTTATTTTAAGGGACACGCTGATGGGTATATTTTTAATGTGCACATCGATGGGCATATTTTGTTAAGGGGCACCTTAACAAAACATGCCCATCAGTGTGCACATAAAAAATATATCCATCAGCGTGCCCCTTAAAATAAAATGTGCCCATCAGAGTGTCCTTTAACATAAAATTTTCCCATCAGCGTGCCCTTTACAAAAAAAAGCCCCTTAAAATATGCCCAACAGTGTGCACAACACTGATCACTAATAGATAACTAATGTGCCCACATACCTTAACTGCAGGAGTGTGGGCACAACTGAAGCTGCCTCGCGATGAGATCCAGGACCCGGGAACCGTGGGCAGCAGGGGGGCGGGGCACGCACGTGACGTCACACCCCTACTGCCCGTGTCTCTTCAGCTCCGAGAGACGCGGCCAGGAGCAGGGGGCGGGCGCATGCGCGCAGCGTCACTGGTTGCTTGGGAAACCCGCGGTCCCAGCAAACCAGTGATTGCTGTCGCTTGCTACACTGGCGGCATGGCGGTCCGGGCAGAAGCGCTGCTCGGTCCGGACTCGGACCGCGGGCCGCCATTTAGTGACGGCTGCCATATATGATGGCTTTATATTAGTTTCTGCACGACAAATGTAAAAGGTAGTAGCTTAGCTGTAATCTGAAAATCAACAGTTTTTAGTTCAGTTACTACTGTTTATTTTTTCAACTACTGAGAAAATACAGTATTTAAATTGCAGGATCAAGGTGAAATCCGGGCTACCGGAATTTTCAATTGGTAGTTAGCAGTTACATGCTTGTATTTCTTTCACATCAGGTTTCCTTTAAGGTTCCTTTTAGATTAGCGCATTTCAAAAGTCGCAGGATTTCCAGTGCGACTTTAGAGCATGAGTTTGATGCGACTTTTGGTGCGACTTTGATCTGACTTTACATTGTCTGGACTAAAGTCACATCAAAAGTCAGACCAAAGTAGTGCAGGAACCTTTTCTGAAGTCGCAGCGACTTCTGTAGTGTCAGTAGAAATATCTCTCATAGAAATACATTGAATTTCACATGTCCTGCGACTTGGGGTCTCACAAGTTAGATTCCAAGTTGCACAAGTGTGAAAGGAGCCTAAAAGAAATTGCAAAGACAATAAGCATGTAAAGCACTTGAAAACATTGAATAAATTATATATAGTTACAAAAAAGAGCATCAATTACAGAGATCACTTTTATGAATACTTTGCAAATCTGTGTACATTTCTATTTATTTCTTATTGTATATTTAATTAGAAAAAAGAGAGACTAAAATTATTTTCTAAGCCGGGGATACTCCAAATGCTGTACATAGACCCGTCTAACTTTCTTGCAGTCCACGTTATACACCTGCCACATAAATTAAAATTATACAACAATAGAAAGACAGGTCATACCAAACAAAGTCAAGGGGCACGTAGGTCCTGCATGACTTAACAAAGGAACTGTCGGGACTCTAGCCAAAAGTAGAAATAAGAATTATAGCAAGAGAAAACACAATTTGTATAGTTACTGATTTCAGAGCTGTATTGATCTATGAATATTATTAACATATTTTGTCTCTATAGTGCAGGGGACAATATGTCTGCAGACCAGGATTGAGCGGGACAATGATGGCATATGATCCACATTCCTGTTGGATTCAATGCAATCAATGCCAGGAGCCATAAAAGATGATTTTTACAGTATATACTCATATAATAACAGGATAAAAAGATCACAAACTACTGAAAGACCCTGAAAACAAATTAATTTGTTCCGCATTGACTTTTATTGCATGCAATACCGCATGTGGCCAGAGGTGGGGGGGGGAACGGGAAGCCTTGGAAATACTCTGGGACAGCTCAGCTGAACTTGGAAACCCTCAGAAACACGGAACGGAGTATTTCCAAGTGTTTCCGAGTATTTCTGTGTAATTCTGAGTATTTTCGAATGGCTCTGAACCGTTCTGAGTGCCCCCGGCGCTTCCGCACCTCTGGCCAAATGCGTTACTGCACACCCCATTGGCTTAAATCCTGCAAGTCTCGTGAGACAACACTTGCAAACCGAGTCAGGATTTAAAAAAAAAAAGTTTCTTGTCTTTCAAAACACTCGTTAACCGCGTTACTCATAAACCAAGGTTCCACTGTATTACTACTTTATATTGCATATCCATACATGCTCAGTGTAAACAAAACAATGTTTACACCAGCTTGGGCAAGACATAGGAAAAATAAATGTAGCGGTATGCACTTATATATTCAGAGTTTCTTGTTGTTCCTGGATATAGTAAAAGAGCTAAAAACATAAAACGGTACCAGTGTTTCTTTCATGTTTTAGTATATTTTTAAAGCCTACACTTGAAATAATTCATAAACTTTGTAAAACTGTATACATTTATCTGTTTGCATTTGTGTACATTAATGTGCATTGTGTCCATTCTTAAGCTGGCCATACGCCGTTGTTTGTTTTTTTACATTCAACCAGCCAGAGTCATCCATCCACACAAATGTGTTGGATGGAGGAATCATCCCCACCGGGGACATTGCCGCTGTCAGAAAACACTGATCAGTGGTTGAAGCCACTAATCAATGGGAAGATTTTCCAACATGTCCCATTAACAGAAGTCCATTAAACAATGGTGGAAGTTGTGGGTGAGTTGCTGCTAGGGCTTGGAATTTCAGAAACAAATATAAATATGAACTAACTAGGAATCAAATAAATAAATAACCAATTGTGTGGTAGAAATGAATGTAGACTTATCATTATAATTCACACATTATAGGAATCAATAGCGCACATTCCTGCATTGCCAAATCACATTTTTATTTTGAGTAAAAAGTACCTCTTCCTTTTCATTAATTAAAAAACCCTGGGAGGAATTTATAAATCAAGCTACAATATTATAGTGAAAATGTATTATAATCCATCTCCTTGCTACTGTTTGGCATTGCTGTGATACAGAATTGACAGATGTATTACCCTGTTCTCTACCTCGTGTGATCTAAAGCCTAAGCAATCTAGATTATATTCTCTTTGGCTACCATGAGCATTGTGTGGGTTTCAAGTAGTTAAAGACTGCAGAGAGTCAGTTGAATCCTGTTTCTATTCTTGTCCAGAAGAACCTTGGGTGCTGCTATGAGGTCAACCTCCGGTTTTCCCTCTCTGGAGTGCATTGTTCATACATTTCTATGAATAATCAACTAATGAGTCAGTTACTCTGTCACCAGCCCTTAGAAAATTATCCAAAAAACAATGTAAGTAGAATGCACTCCTCAAATATGAGAACCTGACAGATGATTAAATCCATCTCACTCAAAACTATATATATAGAGAAAAAAACTGTCTGGAGTTATACCTGGATGGCAAGAATGATAGTTCAGGATTCCCTACATCAATAATACAATTACATGCAAGGCTGTATTTAGGGACCATGTTGCCCTAGGCACACCTAAATGATTGTGGCCTTTGGTAAAAGCACAACCCTTTGTGTCACATGATTGTTTAGTAACCAGAACAATAGACTGTGCTATTGGAGGCAGAATACTTCTTCTGTATCTTCTTCTATCAGGTCACTGAAAGGAATCGGTCCCATGGTTGGTGTCAGTGTGAGGTATAGTGCCCCACCTTTGGTCTTAGTGGAATTTGGAAAGCCCTCCTGCATTGATGCATTTACCTTTTGCGGGCTTTATGTCCCTTGCTCCTCTATTAGATGATGTTTAATGGATGGAACTATGCAGTCACTGTCAGGTAGGAGATCACTTTGTCCAACAATGCTGGCTAAGGTACAACACCTGCTGCCTGTCTGCATAAAGTGGCACCAGCATGCAAAGAGAAGACCCTGCATGCACAACCTTTTCTTTGTGCGGGCTTCTAAAGTGCAAGGATCAGGCCATAGTTTGAGGACCACTGCTCTAAAAGAACTATATTAATTATTTTACCCATGAGTATATGGAATGCATCAAAGTCTTCTTAGGGTATGCAAAATATTACTTTTTGTCAATCAGTTGCTAATGCCTGGTAGGTGAACACTGACTGGAAATGATTATTTAGGGAAATAGCAGGTTCTGTAGGAACTGGTTACATTTTTGTATGGTCTCTTGCAATGGGGTTGATTTACTAAATCTAAATAGACTGTCTACTAAGTGCAGTTGCTTCAGAGCTTAGTAAATGAGGAGAAGCTCTGCTGATTTCCATAATCCAATCATGTACAAGCAATAATGCTTTTTTTCATTTTCCTTGCATGTGATTGGGTATTTTTTGCAAAGTGAAAGAGGTTGTAAACCCTCATGGTTTTTCACCTTAATTCATTCTATTCATCAGGGTGAAAAACCTCCTGTGCTGCAGCAGCAGCACCCCGAAGCCCCCCTTATACTTACATGAGCCTTGTATTTCTCATGCCAGGAGCGAGCTCTGTCCGGTGTCTCGTTTCCTGATTGGATAGATTGATAGCAGCACAGCCATTGACTCCTGCTGCTGTCAATCAAATCCAATGATGCGGGGGGCGGGGCTGAGTCCGGCATTCTGAGTCAATGGATGCAAATGCTGGACCCGGAAGCACACCCACACAGTTACCCCCAAGGAGAGAGCTTCTCCTAGGTGGTTTCCTGATGCAGGGAGGAGTCACCAACACAGATGTGGGACCCCAGAAGAGGACGATCGGGGTCACTCTGTGCAACTGGAACTGCACAGTGGAGTTAAGTATGACATGTTTGTTTTTTAAAGCGAGGGTTTAGTAACCCTTGAAGCTTCATCATATTTACAATGCTCTGGAGCAACTGCACAGTCTATTTGCCTTTAGCAAATCTACCCCAATGGCTGCAACATTGGCAGTATGTATCCCAAGCTACAGTCAGCATTCAGGGCTAGTTAAACATATTTATACCATTTCCAATGCAATGATAAAAGAAAAAATAAATTCTTTATTTTACATTATGGGACACTTTTTTAGGCTAAATTGGATGGTACCCAGGCCTCGTGGTGGAAGAAACAAGGTTTAGCCTGTAACGCTTCTCTTTTTGAGAGCTGGACCCTGGGATCCAGTGCTTTGATTTTTCTCAGCCATAAAGCTTCCTGACAGGGTGCTATACGGGTCCAAGGGAGTGGAACCCAGATAAAAAGGGACCCTGGTCCTTGAAGGTTTTTTATCGGAGCACACTGTGAGGGGTGAAGATTGGGTCTGTTTGGTTTTACCACAGAATCCTGCAGCAGGATAAGGTAAGTGGAGATTCCTAAGAAATGTAACATTTTCTTATAGATTTTCTCCTTTGAAGTAAATGCTGTCATGCCGAAAAGTCGCCATCAGGGGCTGTAAAGAGCATACCTGGTTCTTGCCCATATCTCGCTCTGTGTCAGCAGAAGCTGCTGGCTTCCTCCAACCAAGCAGTCCCCAAGCCTCTGTTAAGATGTTGGAGGGTTTTTTCTTACAAAAACGTCCCCCACCTGGACAGGAGTTTCTCTCCCCTCTCCAGGAATAGGCAGAGGGAGTCCAAGACAGTTGGCTATATGCAGCTCTGCTCCCTCTTCCACCACCTTAGCAGCGGCGGCTCTCTTTCGCTTCCTCCTGCTCTCCTCCTCTCCACCCCCCCTCACGCCAATCCGGATCAGAGGCCCGCATACGCGGGAAACAGTCTTTTTTGAAAAAAGGAGGGGGGGCGCGATGGGAAGATGGAGGGGGTGTTCCTTAGCATGGTGTTGACGTGCCTCAACGTCCACCACGCAGGGCTGTAAAAAAGCTATAAGAGCTCCATTTCCCAGGCTGCATTTGCTTTCGGATTGACACAGGAGCAGATGGGGGCATGTGAGTGGGGTGACACAGGCATTCCCAAGGCATGTTTACTTAGCATCAGACTGAGCATTAATAGCAGCAGCAGTGGCTGGACTATTGCTCAGCAGTGGATGCGTTTTTTCTGGCAGTACCTATGCGTTTGTGCTTAGGACTATGCCTGGCAGAAGGGGAGGTGTAAACACGGGTGTCACCCTCATGCTCTGAGGACCATAGTCTCACCTCTACAATGCCATCCTCCCATGAAAGACCTGGGGTGGCTGGTCAGAGTGAGCCATCTGGTCCATCAAGGGTTGCAATTGTTTTCAACATTTCAGCCCCTGTCTATGTTACTGAGGAAGTTTTCCCCTTAGCCTTGGTGGGATTGGAAGAAAGGTTAGCTGCTTTAATTGCATCTCCCCAGAATAGGAGAAAACACAATAGGTCCCCTTCTACCACCCAGGACCCTCAAACAGAGGAACAGTGGGCGGGAGTAGAAAAATTCCCTCAGGGGACCATAAAGAGGCTGATGACCCATCTCCCGAGAGATCAATTGTGGAAGAACCTTCTTCAAGTTTTATCTTACTGAGATAGTCCACTCCACATTTAAAGAGGAAGTAAACCCTCATAGGTTTTATTTCCTCTTTTGCTTGCTGCAAAGTCTGCAAATGAAAAGCATAATGGGCTAGTATGCATCGCATATTATCCCATTATGTGCCACTTACCTGCATGACGTCACTCCTGCGCATGCGCACGGGAGCCACGATTAACGGCACAGGCTACGGAAGAAACGGCACTTAGTTTTGTTTCTTCCCTGCGCATGCGCCATTGAAAGTTTCGCTGGACTACAAGGGAAATATCTCTTAAACAGCGCACGTTTAGGAGATATTTCCACTACCTATAGGTAAGCCTTATTATAGGCTTACCTATAGGTAGAAGTCCAAAAAGTGGGTTTACAACCACTTTAAGCTACCCTTAACTGAGTTGGCTGGAAGGCCCACTTCTTTTTGGGTTCACCAAAACCTCTCCAGGATTTGCGTGCCTTTCCTGTCCATTCTTTGCTGGAACAGCCTATGTATTCTGTGTGGGTTCACCCAGATAAGCATTTTTGTCCTCCCAAAAAGTTCTCAGTACTTTATTCTATGGAGGAAAAATTCACTAAAAGGTGGGATATACCAGCAATTGTGAATAAAAAAATTGTGAATAAAAGTTTGACATGTCCGGTTGACAACGCTCAAATGCTTAGGGATCCAATCGATAAGAAATTGGAATTCCTATTGAAAAACAAATTTTCTTTGGCAGGTTCAGTGTCTCAACCTACAGTGGCGGCAACTGATGTATGTCAGTCCTTGAGGGACCAGTTGAAACAAGTGCTCAAGGTTATCCCTACTCAGCAGGCCCAGGATTTAGCCGAGCTGCCAGGGGCTTTATGTTTTGCAGTTGACACTATGAGAGATTCTATTCTTCAGGCCTCACGCTTGGGCTGCTGCATATGTGTAGAATATTGTGGTTGAAAGATTAGTCAGCCGAAGTGCCATGCAAAAAACTCCTGGCTGTTTTTTTTTCCTTTTCATGGTGAACGGCTGTTTGGGGATGATTTTGGACAAATAGATTCAAAAAATTTCAAGTGGAAAAAGACCCTTTTGCCAGTTAAGAGAAGGAAAACGTCCCTTATTTAAACAGGCTCCTTCTCCAGGGACAGGGGCATCAGGCTCCAGGCAGTCATGATGGCCTCCACCGTCAGGTTCAAAAGGTAAACCTCAGAGTCAACCCCAGGGACAAAAGAAGTCCTGAGGAAGGAAACCTACAAGACAGAATGCTAAAGCATCTTTATGAAGGGGCGCCCCCCTCACTCGAGTGGGGGGAAGACTTCTGCAGGATCTGGCAGGAAGAATTTTGAAACAGATGGGTGGTCTCCACAATAACTCTAGGTTTCAAACTAGAGTTCTGACAGTTCCCGTCTCCTTGTTTTCTTGGCCAAAGATCTAGAGAAAAAGAAGTCTTTCTTTCAAGCATTAGACTGACTTTTGTCTCAAAAAGGAATCATGGTGGTCCCTATGAAAGAGCAGGGGTTGGGGTTTTATTCAGACCTTTTCACGGTACCAAAGCCAAATGGAGATGTCAGACCCATTCTAAATCGATTCCTGAAAATCCGCTCCTTTTTCATGGAATCAATCCAATCAGTTGTCTCCATCCTACAAGGAGGGCAACTTCTGGCATCAATTGACATTAAGGATGCATACCTGCATGTGCCTATTTTCCCCGCTCTTCAGAGAGGATTCGTCAAGTAATTGTTCAAGCTTATGGTCTGAGGAGGAAGATTCCACCCTTTCAAATCAAAGCACACTCCACCAGGGCTGTTAGTGCTTCATGGGCAGTGCATCGCCAAGCCGCCATGGCTCAGATGTGCAAGCCCGCAACTTGATCTTCAGTCCATACATTCACCAGATTCTATCAGGTGGATCTAAAAAGGCACAAGCATATTGCCTTTGGGCAGCAGCATAGGTCCTTAGGTCTGATGGTGCCCTATTTTTGTTTGTGTCTCCCTCCCCTCAGATAGCATTGCTCTGGGACATCCCACATAATTATTACTATGGCTCTGTGTCTCTTGATATATGATAAAGAAAATAGGATTTTTACAACAGCTTACCTTTAAAATCCTTTTCTTGAGGTACATCACGGGACACAGAGGCCCCACCTCTCTTTTGATACCCGTATATTGCTTTGCTACAAAAACTGAGATACTCCCAGTAATGGGAGGGGTTATATAGGGACTGACCTTCCTGTTTTAGGGTGTGCCAGTGTCCATCACCTAAAGGTGGCCTATATAGCCCACATAGTTATTACTATGGCTCTGTGGCCTGTCATGTACTTCAAGAAAAGGATTTTTACAGGTAGGCTGTTATAAAAACCCTATTATCCAACAGAAATTATTCTGGTAGCCTAACTGCAGCAACCTCCACAACCTACCATCACAAATAAAATAATTCTCATGCCATTCTCGCAGACACAGCTCTTCCAGGTAGTGTCAGCTTCAGCTAAACTCTATCTCCACCCATTTCTATTGGTCCATCACCATGATGGACAACCTCAGTGTCCAACCAACAGCAATAAAAAGGAATCAAAATTGGGTGCGGAATGGACTAAGTTTTGCCTGTCAATGCTGCCTGAGATCTTGATGTGACTGCTGAAGATATGTGCAACTCTAGAGATCTGAACATCAAAACTACAGCAGTTTCTCCTCTTCCTTCAAATGTGAGGTTCTCTCTAAGCCTGGTCATTTTTCTTTTGTGGGCTACAAAACTGGCAAGTGTACTCAGTGCAGTTTTATCAAACAGTGATCCCTCCACTCCACCAACAATTAGAAACGTATCCTTCTACAAATTCAAACATGGCCAGCTATTCATATTTAATGTTGGACATTGAAGCCTAAAATGTCCACAAATGCATTTTTTCAAATAAAATGTATTTATGAGAATGGAAAAAGCTTGTTTATTGCCAAATGATTTCCAGTTAAAACCAAAGATACGTGCATGATGACATCCATAATACTTAAACTTGTTCATATTTTAGACCCACTTGACACATACTGTATAATTGTAGAACAAACTTTAAAGAGAAACTGTAGGCAGAAAAATCCATTTACATGAAAAAGTCACACCATGTTTAAGAATATTTTATAGTATGTGAATAAAATAACCTTAAACCTTACGACTAATGTTAGCGCAATTCCCAAAGGCCCATGTAGAAGGCTGTTTTGTGTGAGTTGGCATTGTGCCATGCTCCTGGCTTTTATCCTTGGTGTTCAGCTTCCTCTTAATATTTAATGGCTGACAGTTGAATCTGATATCTTACTGTAACTCTACGGAAGTCGACTTCTTAGAAACAGATGCAAAAAAAAACTATGGAACACATAGTATGGGAAAAAATAATATTTGTATTTCTTCTTCCTTTAAATGTTTCAGCCCAGTTTATAAATAGTATACTGCCAGGAGGTTTGTTGGCCTAAAATAATCCTCCCACTCTACATAATTTAAAAGTGAGGGGTAGATGTATTTGAAAGGTCAGCTCCCCCAAAAGCGATCGTTTTTTGGTAGATGCTGGAGCATTAACAGATGAAAACAATCTTAAAACAATTTTAGAGGCATAAGCATTTAAAGCTGATTCTGATTTAGAGGTATTTAAAAATGTAAACAAACAAAAACCTTTCAAGTTACCTAAAAACAATACTTTAGCGTCAGCTGCATGCACTTCTCACATTCCCATTAATGCTACTTTCACACTGGGACACCCAGCCATTAGCTCTAAAGCACAGCTCGTTTTTGCGGCACTTTTCGGGTGCTAGCGGGGGGGCTTTTTACTGCCAAACATTTTTAAAAAGTCCAGTTTTGCAGTGCTTTTAACCACTTGTAGACCGGACCATTTTGCTGGTCAATGACCAGAGGTCTTTTTACAATTTGGCACTGCGCTGCTTTGGGAATTGCGCGGTCATGCAATGTTGTACCCAAACAAAATTTGCATCCTTTTTTTCCCACAAATAGAGCTTTCTTTTAAAGGTATTTGACTGACTCTGCGATTTTTATTTTTTGCGATATAAACGTAAAAAGACCGCAAATTTTTTAAAAAAATGATATTTTCTACTTTTTGTTATTAGAAAAATCCAATAAACTCAATTTTAGTCATACATTTAGGCCAAAATGTATTCAGCCACATGTCTTTGGTAAAAAAAAAAGTCAATAACTGTATGTTTATTGGTTTGCGCAAAAGTTGTCACATCTACAAACTAAGGTACGTTTTCTGGAATTTACGCAGCTTTTAGTTTATGACTGCCTATCTCATTTCTTGAGGTGCTAAAATGGCAGGGCAGTACAAAACCCCCCCCCCAATGACCCCATTTTGGAAAGTAGATACCCTAAGGAAATTGATAAGAGGCATGTTGAGCCCATTGAATATTTTTTTTTTTTTACACAAAGTTGTCACTAAATGATATATTGCTCACACATGCCATGGTTATATGTGGAATTGTACCCCAAAATACATTCTGCTGCTTCTCCTGAGTATGGGGATACCACATGTGGTCGACTTTTTGGAAGCCTAGCCGCGTACGGGGCCCCGAAAGCCAAGCACCGCCTTCAGGATTTCTAAGGGCATACATTTGTAATTTCACTCCTCACTACCTATCACGGTTTTGAAGGCCATAAAATGCCAATATGGCACAAAACCCCCACAAATGACCCCATTTTAGAAAGTAGACACCCCAAGCTATTTGCTGAGAGGCATGTTGAGTCCATGTAATATTTTATATTTGGCACAAGTTGCGGGAAATTTACAAACTTTTATTTATTTTTATTTTTTTTCACAAAGTTGTCACTAAATGATATATTGCTCACACATGCTATGGGCATATGTGAAATGACACCCCAAAATAAGTTCTGCTGCTTCTCCTGAGTACGGGGATACCACATATGTGGGACCTTTTGGGAGCCTAGCCGCGTACGGGGCCCCGAAATCCAAGCACCGCCTTCAGGCTTTCTAAGGGCGTAAATTTTTGACTTCACTCCTCACTACCTATTACAGTTTTGAAGGCCATAAAATGCCAAGATGGCACAAAACCCCCACAAATGACCCCATTTTAGAAAGTAGACACCCCAAGCTATTTGCTGAGAGGCATGTTGAGTCCATGGAATATTTTATATTTTGCCACAAGTTGCGGGAAAATTACAAACTTTTTTTTTTATTTTTATTTTTCACAAAGTTGTCACTAAATGATATATTGCTCACGCATGCCATGGGCATATGTGAAATGACACCCCAAAATAAATTCTGCTGCTTCTCCTGAGTACGGGGATACCACATATGTGGGACTTTTTGGGAGCCTAGCTGCGTACGGGGCCCCGAAAACCAAGCACCGCCTTCAGGCTTTCTAAGGGCGTTACAGTTTTGAAGGCCATAAAATGCCAAGATGGCACAACCCCCCCCCCCCAAATGACCCCATTTTGGAAAGTAGACACCCCTAAATTTAGGGGTACACTAGTGAGACTAGGTAATAAATGGCGGGTGCCCTGAAACTATAAAAAAATAACTAACCAACCAGCGTCACCTGTAACAGTTATATGGTGATCACTGGTGAAAGGGTTAACTAGGGGGCAATCAGGGGGCTTTATGCGGTAGTATATGGGGGTCCCTGGCGCTATAAAAAGCTGCAGCGAACCTAAATACCTACCTGCCTAACTAGCGTCACCTGTGACACTAATACAGCGATCAGAAAAACGATCGCTTATTAGGCTGGGTTCACACTGGAGCGATGCGGGAACGGCACGAATCCGCGGCGGGTTCCCGCATCGCATGCCTCCCGGCGGCAGTTCACACTGCCCTATGCGAACTGCTGGGAGTGTCAGTGAAATGTTAATGACACCCCCAGATCAGTTCGCATATCGCAGTGCGATCTGCAAACTCGGATCGCATGGTGTGAACACCCATGCGATCCGATTCTGCTGCGGACCAAAGAAAGGGTCCCGTGCGAGTTTGCGGCAAGTGCGGCGCGAATTCAGCCATACTATCTGTATGGCTGAACTCGAATCGCACAGAGATCGGATGTGATTTGCACTGCAGTGCGGTGCGAATCACATCCGTTCTCATAAACCGCTGCAATGTGAACCCAGCCTTAGTGACACTGGCGACGGGGGGTGATCACGGGGTTAAACCTTTATTGGGGGGGTTAGGGGGGTACATTAGAACTAAAGGGGGCTAACCCTAACTGCCCTAACAGTTATAACAGTCACAAATGGCACCCGCCGGGTGATCAGGGGGTTAAACCTTTATTAGGTAATAAATGGCGGGTGCCCTGAAACTATAAAAAAATAACTAACCAACCAGCGTCACCTGTAACAGTTATATGGTGATCACTGGTGAAAGGGTTAACTAGGGGGCAATCAGGGGGCTTTATGCGGTAGTATATGGGGGTCCCTGGCGCTATAAAAAGCTGCGGCGAACCTAAATACCTACCTGCCTAACTAGCGTCACCTGTGACACTAATACAGCGATCAGAAAAACGATCGCTTATTAGGCTGGGTTCACACTGGAGCGATGCGGGAACGGCACGAATCCGCGGCGGGTTCCCGCATCGCATGCCTCCCGGCGGCAGTTCACACTGCCCTATGCGAACTGCTGGGAGTGTCAGTGAAATGTTAATGACACCCCCAGATCAGTTCGCATATCGCAGTGCGATCTGCAAACTCGGATCGCATGGTGTGAACACCCATGCGATCCGATTCTGCTGCGGACCAAAAAAAGGGTCCCGTGCGAATTTGCGGCGGGTGCGGCGCGAATTCAGCCATACTATCTGTATGGCTGAACTCGAATCGCACAGAGATCGGATGTGATTTGCACTGCAGTGCGGTGCGAATCACATCCGTTCTCATAAACCGCTGCAATGTGAACCCAGCCTTAGTGACACTGGCGACGGGGGGTGATCACGGGGTTAAACCTTTATTGAGGGGGTTAGGGGGGTACATTAGAACTAAAGGGGGCTAACCCTAACTGCCCTAACAGTTATTACAGTCACAAATGACACCAATGCAAAAAAATAAATAAAAAAATGCAATTGGTGTCACTGTGACTGGGGGGCAGGGGTAATTGGGGGGGTGATCGGGGGGTAAAGGGGGGGTGTGAGTGTGCCTGGCATGTTCTACTGTGTAGTGTCGTGTTGGTGCAACTCACTGATCCTCTCTCCTCGGTGCCGGAACGAAAAATACCGACACGGAGGAGAGATTACATCACTTCCTCTGCCTGTGTTTACATTACAGGAGAGGAAGTGATGCAATGCTTCACTTCCATTCGTCAGGAGCGATCGCGAGGGGGTGGCCATGAATGAATGGCCGCCCCCTCATCCCGGATCGCTCCTGCACGGATACCGACCGCCGCTGGCACCGGGGGGGGGGCCCGATCGGGCCCCCCACCCGCGGGAAGGCAGGGACGTACAGGTACGCCCATATGCCTGCCCGTGCCATTCTGTCGACGTATATCGTCGTGCGGCGGTCGGCAAGTGGTTAAAGCGCTTTTCAGGGGCTTTGGAAGTCCTGCCCATTCATTGCAATATGTAGGGCATTTTAGGAGCGCTAAATACAGCCCTCCCAACCCACTCCAAAGATGGTGTTTGCAGAACTTTTTGTAACATTGTGCAAGCAAACCACCCCAGTGTGAAAAGACACACTGCGATGAATGGGAGGAAGTTTTCAGGTGCTTTTCAGAGGTTATTTCTAGTCCTAAAACTCCAGAAAGCCACCTCAGTGTGAAAGTAGGTATAATGTGTATAATAAATGTATTCAATTAATATGAATGTAAATCCACTCTCATCATTTCTAAATTACTTCCATAGTGCTTATCTATAAGGATATACATACCTCCTGCATGTATCCTTACCTGTCAAATATTTCCCCTTTAGCTGTTTGGAGCCCTGCAATACTCCGGATTCTGTGGGGGGGGGGGGTCTGTTGTCCAAGGCTTGGTGAGTGGAGTCGTGATGTCAGTAGACTCCCCGCCCACCTCTATACTCCCCTTGGCCAGGCGTTAATATTTCTTACACTGAACTTCTGCAGATCTTGTGGATTATGCCCCATGATCACTAACATCCAAACAAAACTCAGGAAAGTCACCACATGAGTTCAGCATGCCCAATCATGCTGAGGTGTGGAGCAGCCAATCCTGGGAGAGCTGGAGAAGAAAGGGGGGGGGGGTGAAGTACACAGAATGCCTCTCTCACACTCCTGCATGAGATAAGGAAATCACCTGCCACTCACAGCAAGAGGGAAGAAATGGACACCTATTTCTCTGTGTGTCTGTTTTTATCTTACTGAAGAAAGATAAGAAGATTGCTCAGAGTTGGATTAACTCTTTGTGGCAAGACTGGGCACAGATGAAATGACATCCTCTGCTGTAATAGATATGAGCGGTAATAAAAAAAAACTTGGGGTTAACACCCAGTTTAATGTGCCACACTTCTGTTACCCTTTGTGTTAACCATAACATTATATAAAAAACAATTAAATAAATTGCTCCACACTACATATGTACAGCAGTGATCTACTCAATACTTAATGATCATGCGGTGATAGCACTGTGAGAAAAAACATGAGTATATTTTTTTGCCGCCCTTGATATATAAACAAACAAAAGTCCATTTCCTTATTGTCATGCTGACAATCACCAATCCTCTATGTGCTTCAAAGTGCTCAGAACTATGCAGCTGGTAACAACACCCCACTCGTGCTCCCCTGTCGGTGTATTCTCACTTTAACCCCAGTGACCTAACGATTAAAGGAGTTTTATTCTCCTTCCTCCAGAAGGTTTTTTATCTTAATACATTCTGTGCATTAAGATAAAAAGTCTTCTGTGTGTAGCAGCTGCCCTAGCACCCCTTAATACTTACCTGAGCCTCATCTCTGTCCATAAGTGTCTTGGCCATCCGGGACTCCCTCTTCTGATTCGCTGAGACACAGCCGCAGCACCATTGGCATCAAAGTCAGTTAGCCAATCAGGAGAAAGAGGGGTAGAGCCGAACCGCTGCACGTTACTTGTTAGGAACTTCAGGTATTGAGTCTGTCTTAGTAGAAGGGGACCTCTCTTACGGCTCTGGTTCTGGTCTCGCTGGAATGGGAACAGGGAGACCGGAGCGCAGTGGGGTAGGAGAGTCCAGCCAGGAGCAGTAGCAGGTATCCGGAGATGAGGGTTCTCAGGAGCAGGGACTCTCAGTAGTAGGAAGGCTGAGGACTGCAGGCCACCGGATCAGGTTGGATGGGTCCTCAGGATACAAGGTAGCGATGCAGGAACAAGCAGAGGTGTCAGGTACAAGCAGAGTTCGGCAACAGGAGATCAGTTCAAGAAGGGTCAAACAAGCCGGGGTCGGAGCAGGAGAGGTCAACAAGGTCAGACGGAGCCGGGTCGGATATCAGGTAGGTAGCAGGTAGACAAGCAGGTATACACAGGCACGAGCTGCAGACGAGACAGCACAGAGCTGCTGCAACTGTGCCTTTAAAAAGGGCCACTGGCGCCAATCGTGCTAACGCTCGCCCGTGCGTGCGTGTACCGCGCGCACACACGAACGGCGTGCACGCGCGCGCGTTGGAAGACGCTCGTGCCTACGACGACCCGCTGCACGAACGTGCACGCGCGCACGGAGAGCCGATCGCGCAGGACGAGCGGATCCCTGACATTGCCCCCCCACAAGGGGCAACCTCCGGGTGCCCCTAGTAGGTCTTTTCTCTGGGTGTGCAGCAAAGAAGGCCTGTATTAGTCTATTGGCATGTATGTTAGTAGCAGGTTCCCATGAATTACTCTCTGGGCCATAGCCCTTCCACTTAATCAGAAACTGACCTTGTCCCCGTCGTCTTCTGAAATCCAAGATGGCCTCCACTTCGAACTCCTCACTGCCATCAATCAGCACAGGATCGGGTGGTCTTGTTCCTCTACCAGGGAAGGGGTCAGGTATGACAGGCTTGAGTAGAGCTACATGGAAGACTGGGTGTATTCTCATGGAATCGGGTAAAGACAACTCATAAGATACCTCGTTAATCCTCCTTTTAACGGGAAATGGACCCAGAAACTTTGGTGCCAACTTCCTGGAGGGACATGCTAATTTTAAATTAGAGGAAGACAGCCATACCTGGTCCCCGACTTGAAGGATCAACTCTCCCCTTCTTCCTTGATCGAAACTCTTCTTGCTGTCAGCCTGAGCCTTGGTTATAGCCTCCTGCAGGATCCGGTTGTTCTGCTGAAGAAAGGATACTGTGTCCTGAACTGCTGGTACATGCGATTCTGTAGGGATATCGGGAAGAAAAGACAGGTTAAAACCGTAATTGGAAAAGAACGGGGACTGCCCGGTGGTAGCATGGCTGGCATTGTTGTAGGCGAATTCCGCCAAAGGTAACAGGGAAACCCAATCGTCCTGGACAAAGGAAGAAAAACATCTGATATACTGTTCGAGGGTTTGGTTGGTGCGTTCTGTTTGCCCGTTAGTCTGTGGGTGGTAGGCGGAGGACAAGGCCAATTCAATTTTCAGAGCTCCGCATAAGGCTCTCCAGAAACGGGAGGTGAACTGCACCCCTCTGTCAGATACAATGTTGGTGGGGACCCCGTGAAGCCTGATTATTTCCTTAATAAAAACGTGAGCCGTTTCGGTAGCAGAAGGAGTCCCCTTCAAGGGAAGAAAGTGGGCCATCTTAGACAGACGGTCACACACAACAAAGATGGCGGTACAGTTCTCAGAGGGGGGGAGTTCTACGATGAAATCCATAGTAATCATCTGCCAGGGGCGGTCGGGTGCGGGGAGAGGCTTAAGCAGGCCCCAGGCCCGATTCCTGGGAATCTTATTCCGGCAACATACTGGACAAGAGTTCACGTACTGCTTGCAGAACTCCCTCATGCCTGGCCACCAGAAGGAACGTTGTATCAGCTCTAAGGTCTTGCGGACACCAAAGTGACCCGCGAGTGGATGGTCATGGAGGAGCCCCAAAACCTTAACTCTCACCTCCTCAGGAACGAAGATTAGGTTGTCTTTCCAGAGCAGGCCCTCTCTGGATGTTAATGAGATTCCTGGGGGACAGGAAGATGTGGAAGAGGCACTCTTGAGCAGAGAAACTAGGCCCGGTTGGATGAGAAGAAAGGAGTTAGCAGGGAGGATAGTATCCGGAGGTGCAGAGTCCTTAGGATTGTCAAACATGCGAGAGAGTGCATCCGGCTTGGTGTTTCTTGATCCAGGGCGATAGGTGATGTGAAAACTGAATCGGGAGAAAAAGAGGGCCCAGCGGGCCTGCCGAGGTTTCAGTCGTTTAGCGGTGCGGAGGTATTCGAGATTTTTGTGATCCGTGTAGATGAGCACGGGGTGTACCGCCCCCTCCAGTAAGTATCTCCACTCCTCCAAGGCCGATTTAATGGCAAGTAGTTCCCGATCTCCTACATCATAATTCTTCTCCGCTGGAGAGAGTTTTCGGGAGAAGAACCCTACGGGGTGCATCAGGTCGTCTTTACCAAAGCGTTGGGAGACCACCGCCCCTACTGCTATCTCGGAGGCGTCTACTTCCAGAATATAGGGTCTAGATGGATCCGGATGACTGAGGATGGGGGCAGAGGTGAACAAGTCCTTGAGTCTTTCGAAGGCGACCTGGGCTTCAGGACTCCAAAGAAAGCGCATATTCTGCTTAGTAAGCTGGGTGATGGGGGAGATAATGGCCGAGAACCCTTTAATAAACTTTCTGTAGAAATTGGCGAAGCCTACAAAGCGCTGGACGCCTTTCTTGTCGGTGGGGGCTGGCCACTCGAGAACAGCAGCGACCTTTTGCGGATCCATCCTGACGCCTGCTGGGGAGATTTCAAGGCCAAGGAATTGGATCTCTTGTTGCTCGAACTTACATTTCTCGGCCTTGGCGTATAGTCCATGTTGCCTGAGCCGAAGTAGAACTCTGCTGACGTGCCCCCGGTGCTGTTCCAGGGACCTGGAGAAGATCAAGATATCGTCAAGGTAAACGATGACAAAAATGTCCAGGAAGTCCCGGAAGACATCATTAATCAAGTGCTGGAAGGTGGCTGGGGCATTGCACAATCCAAAAGGCATCACCAGATACTCGTAATGCCCAAAACGAGTTCGGAACGCAGTCTTCCACTCGTCGCCTGCTCGTATACGGACCAAGTTATAGGCTCCTCTCAGATCAAGTTTGGTGAAAATAACAGCCGATCTCAATTTTTGAAAAAGTTCTGGGATCAGAGGTAGGGGATAGCGGTTTTTAATCGTGACTCTGTTCAGTTCCCGATAGTCTACACAGGGTCGGAGGGTCTGGTCTTTTTTAGTGACGAAAAATATCCCAGCCCCGGCAGGGGATGTGGAGTGACGGATGAACCCCTTCTTGAGGTTTTCGGAGATGTATGCCTTCAGAGCCTCCTGCTCCTTCTCGGATAAGGGGTAGACACGTCCAAAGGGAATCTCAGCCCCAGGGAGGAGCTCAATGGGGCAGTCGTAAGGACGATGCGGAGGTAAGGAGTCAGCCCCCCGTTTACTGAAGACATCCAGAAACTGATGATAAGGCTCTGGAACCGATTGACATAGGTCCAGGTCTGGATCTAGACAGAGGAGTGTTCTGGATTGTGCAGGAGCCCCAGAGAGGCAGTGGTCCTGACAGTAGGTGGAGAGGAATCTTACCTCCCCAGAGGACCAGTCAATGGAGGGGTTGTGGGCTTGCAGCCATGGTATGCCCAGAATCACAGGAAAGAGTGGTGATGAAATGACATCAAGAGTTAGTAGTTCCGTATGTCGGCAGGAGGTGGAGGTGGGTAGAGGAAGGGTCTCATGAGTGACCCGGCCGGACTTGATCTGAGAACCATCGGCCAAGAAGATAGAAAGTCCATGAGATTTCGGCTGAAGTGGAATGGAATGCAGGTTAGTGAAGGCAGCGTCGATGAAGCAACCGCAGGCTCCGGAGTCAAGGATGGCTTTGACGTGGATCGTTCTTCCATGAAGCTGAAAAGAAAGCAGAAGGGCAACATGTAGAGAGTTGGAAGATGAGTTAACGAAACTGCGGGACACAGAAGAGAGGCACTTACGAGGCTTCACAGGGCAGTTGGCCACATAATGTCCGGAGCCGCCACAGTATAGACACAAGTTCATATGTCGACGACGGGCACGCTCCTCCGGAGACAGAGTAGGTCGGAGTAGTCCAAGCTGCATAGGTTCCTCGGGAGCAAGAGAGGTACTGGCAGGCCCCTTTTGAGAGGGCGGAGAGAAGAACGGATTGGGAGACGGGGTTCTGGCGGTCATCCAGGCAGGTCTCAGAGGTTGAGAAGAGCGTTCGGCCTTCCGCTCACGGAGTCTACGATCGATCTGGATGGCTAGAGCAATTAAGTCCTCTAAGGCATCTGGGATACCAACTCGGGCTAGTTCGTCCTTGAGGCCTTCAGACAGGCCCATGCGAAATTGGTGTCTAAGGGCCGACTCGTTCCATAAGGTATCTGCACTCCAGCGCCTAAAGTCCAAGACATAGTCCTCGGCCGTCCTACGGCCTTGCTGGAGCGCAGTTAATGCGGATTCTGCGGTGGCAGTCCGCTGGGGGTCATCATAAAGTTGTGCCATCCCTTCAAAGAAGGCAGAGAGAGTCTGAGTAAGAGGACTGTCATTCTCCAGGAGATGGTGGGCCCATGACTGAGGTTCTTCTTGCAGGAGAGAAATGACAAATCCCACCTTAGTTGCTTCCAGTGAAAAAGTCCTGGGCTGGAGGGCAAAGTAAAGCTGGCAGGCATTACGAAAACCCCGAAACTTGGAACGGTCCCCAGAGAATCTTTCCGGAATGGGAACCCTAGGCTCAGGTGGAAGCATCACGACTGCCGGATGAGTTGCAGGCTGGACTGGAGGAGACTGAGGTGCAGTGTCCGGGGATCCCGAAATGGAGAGATGTTGGACCCGCTCTTCCAATCTGGTGTAGCCGTCTTGAAGGGATTTCACGGCCTGGGTGAGAGCCGCAAGGTGAGAGCAAATCTCCTTCATGGCGGAGGCCCCTTTTGCAGACTCAGACATGGCTGTCTCGTACTGTTAGGAACTTCAGGTATTGAGTCTGTCTTAGTAGAAGGGGACCTCTCTTACGGCTCTGGTTCTGGTCTCGCTGGAATGGGAACAGGGAGACCGGAGCGCAGTGGGGTAGGAGAGTCCAGCCAGGAGCAGTAGCAGGTATCCGGAGATGAGGGTTCTCAGGAGCAGGGACTCTCAGTAGTAGGAAGGCTGAGGACTGCAGGCCACCGGATCAGGTTGGATGGGTCCTCAGGATACAAGGTAGCGATGCAGGAACAAGCAGAGGTGTCAGGTACAAGCAGAGTTCGGCAACAGGAGATCAGTTCAAGAAGGGTCAAACAAGCCGGGGTCGGAGCAGGAGAGGTCAACAAGGTCAGACGGAGCCGGGTCGGATATCAGGTAGGTAGCAGGTAGACAAGCAGGTATACACAGGCACGAGCTGCAGACGAGACAGCACAGAGCTGCTGCAACTGTGCCTTTAAAAAGGGCCACTGGCGCCAATCGTGCTAACGCTCGCCCGTGCGTGCGTGTACCGTGCGCACACACGAACGGCGTGCACGCGCGCGCGTTGGAAGACGCTCGTGCCTACGACGACCCGCTGCACGAACGTGCACGCGCGCACGGAGAGCCGATCGCGCAGGACGAGCGGATCCCTGACATTACTGAATGGATACATGGAGCTGCAGCTCAGCTCGGGTGCCCCCATAGCAAGCTGCTTGCTGTGTAGGCACTCGACAGGAGGGAGGGGCCAGGAGTACAGAAGAAGCACATGAGAAGAATAGGATCCAGGCTACTCTGTGCAGTGGCAAAGCTAACATTCTTTCACCAGGGGGAACGACTCATTTTGGAGCCCCCCTCAACTGGGAGAGAAGGCCTACGTAATCGTGACATAGGTGAGGTTTGAGCGAATTCAGGCCTCACTTCCAGAGCAGATTAGAAGGGGCACAACTGGAAAAAGAAGAAGTGAGCCAAAGCTTGTTGTGTGCTCTTCTTCCTTCTCAGTGACAACCTTCCAAATCTGCTCCAGAGGTGGGGCTTGAATTTTCAATTTGTTAATTTCACCTGTGTAGAAAAAAATCCTTCCACCCAACCTTTCACCCTGTAGTCGACTTTTAGAAATCACTGGGCAGGATGGACAGGATAGACCCCCCAGACCCCTCATCTACTCCATGCCCATTTGGTGATCAGGAAAGGTAGATCAGTGATGGGTGAAACAGAGGATTTCCTCCTCCTCCCTGCAGCTGGGCTCCTCATCCTGCACCGCCCATCACCCATTGGCTACAGTCCAGCCCCTCTTCTCCCCAGATGACTCCCTCTCTGTCAGGAGCCCCCCATACAGAGTTCAGGTTCAAAAGTACACTACATGAAGAATGCAGGGTTTAGGGGTATGTTGCGTACAGAGTGCAGGGTTCAGGGGTGCGCTGCATACAGGGTGCAGGGTTTAGGGTGCCCTAAGTACAGAGTGCAGGGTTCAGCGGTGCTCTACATAGAGAATGCAGGATTCAGGGGTGTGCTACTTACAGAGTGCAGGGTTTAGGGTGCCCTAAGTACAGAGTGTAAGGTTCAAAGGTGCACTGTATACAGACTGCAGGGTTTCCGGGCTAAGCTGCGTGCAGAGTGCAGGGTTCAGAGGTGCGCTATATAAAGAGTGCAGGATTCAGGGGTGTGCTACATACAGAGTGCAGGTGTATGCTGCATACAGAGTGCAGAGTTCATGTGTGTGCTATGTAAAGAATGCAGGGTTCAGGGTGTACTAGATACACAGTGCAGGGTTCAGGGGTGTGCTACGTACAGAGTGCAGGGTTTTAGGGGTGCACTGCATACAGAGTGCAGAGTTCAGGGGTGCGCTAAGTGGCGAGTGCATTGTTCAGGGGTACACTATGTCCAGAGTGCAGGGTTCAGTGATGCAATGCGTGCAGGGTTCAGAGGTTTGCTGTGTGCAGGGTTCAGGGGTGCACTGCTTACAGAGTTCAAGGTTCAAGAGTGCACTGCGTACAGAGTGCAGGGTTCATGGGTGCACTGCTTACAGAGTGCAGGGCTCAGGGGTGCGCTGCATACAGGGTGCAGAGTTCAGAGGTGCACTGTTTACAGGGTTCAGGGGTATGCTGTCATGCAGGGTTCAGGGGTGTTCTGCATGCATGGTTCAGGGGTGTGCAGGGTTCAGTACAAAGTTCTCCCACCCCCAAATCCTTATCCTTGACAGGATTGACATCTCGCCATCCAGTGTAAATCCTAACCCCCTGCCATCACAAACCCCCTTCCCCCTCCCCCCTGTACAAATGCTACAACAAAATTTTTGTTTAATGTCCCCTCAAATGTAACCTCACAACACAGACCTCAGATACAGTGTGGCTCGATGCGGGCAGGAGATGTTAATCCTGTCCTGTCCGTCTCCTCCTTGTGGTTGTTGTGAGACTGGGTAGAGCCAAGGAGGAGCCTAGAGGAAGCTTTCTCGGAGGCTCCGTTACGCAGGCAGCAGTCGGCCTGAAGAAATTATGCACCCGCCTGAGCCGGTAATGCCTCGATCCCCGGCACCCCCTCCCCTTGCTTCCTGTACATTACACCAGCCTCCCACACAGACCGCTGGACCATGTGGGGTGGGAGAGGGGGATTTTCTTGCAGCTGCACAGAGAATACATCTAACCTCTGTGTGTGCAGATCCCAGGTCTCCCCCGCTGTTAGTGGTGGAGTCGGCTGAGCTTCTGCTGACTGGGCTCAGCACAGAGCGGGTGTCAGGGCTGGCTTAGCCCTTCCTTCTCTGGGCTGGCTGCTCAGCTGTCGGCTAACTGCCAGCTCTCTTCTCTCTCCACAGTTACCAGCTGTTCCTGATGAAGGTCGTCTGACCTGCCTACTTAAAGCCATCCAGCTTACTTCCCCTCTGCCTTTGCCTTGGTCACATCACAAGAAACCATCTCCTGCGGTTTGTTTAAAGACTGGATTGCTGACATCCCTTCTGGCTCCTTATCCTGCTTGCTGTTACTCTACTTCTGGCCTGGCTGACTACCCGATCTGGTTATTGAACTCTGGCCTGGCTGACTACTCTATCCGGTTACTGGACTCTGGCTATGCTTTGACTACGCTTTTTCTATTTACCTTTTTATTTTTATTAATAAACAAGTGGGATTTAATTGTACTTCTGTCTCAGTCTGATTCATGGTTTCTGACAGTAGGCAAAGGCCATGAATTCAGAAGATACAGTCAATCCACTTGTTTGTAATATTTTTTCCAGATTGGATGAGCAAGATCACCGCATGGATCAATTTGCCATGGCATTAAAAACACTCCTGAATCACACGGCTCACCTGGAATCCCCCACAGTGACAACCTGAGTCGCAGGCCATCCCTGCTGCTGCGCCAGTCTCTGTGCAGGCACCCGCCTCGAGTATTACCTCTATAATAGGTATAGCTGGTTCTGCACTGCTTCCCTAGCGATTTGGGGGCGATCCAGTTCAATGCAGAGGGTTTCTCAATCAGGTTGAGATATACTTCGAGATGCTGCCCCAGGCGTTTCCCACGGACAGAAGCAAAGTAGGTTTCATGATATCTTTGCTTTCTGAGAGAGTCTTGGCCTGGGCTAACCCTCTATGGGAGACGCAAAAACCTGTTGTCTTGAGTTACCCTCAGTTTGTGGCCTCCTTTAAAAGGGTATTTGACGTTCCCGCACGCTCAGCTTCTGCTGCCAAGTGCCTCATGTCCATCAAACAAAGTACGAGAACTGTTGCCGACTACGCCATTGAATTCCGTACTCTGGCAGCAGAGGTTGCTTGGAACAATGAGGCCCTTGTGGATGCTTTTTCTCATGGTCTCTTGGATTCCATCAATGATGAGATAGCAGCCCGAGATATACCCACTGAGCTGGAGAGCTTGATCTCGTTTGCCATCCTCATTGACTCCAGACTCAGAGAAAGACTTTCTCTTAAGGACCGCTTGCGGAAGCCTCCTGCACATTTGCCTCCGAGCTTTGTAGTCCCACCCATGCCTCCCTCACCTCCCATGCCTCCTGGTACCGAGTCGGTCAGTGAAGATGAACCCAAGGACCTGGGCTTCACGCGTCTCTCTGCTGATGAGAGAGCCTTTAGGAGGAGGGAGAGATTGTGCATTTATTGTGGCCAGGCAGGTCACTTTTTGAAGTCTTGTCCTACCCGTCCAGGGAATGCTCGAACCTTGTGGTCCTGTCATAGACAGACCTTAGGTGGCGTTGTTTCGTCCCCTGTTATCCAGAATGATAAGCCCCTGGTTTTGGTCACCCTTTCTTGGGCTGAGTAGTCCATCGAGATACAGGCTCTAATCGACTCTGGGGCTGCAGGCCTGTTCATTGATGCTGCATTTGTTTCGCAGCACTCGATTCCGCTGCAGCTGCGTGACACTCCACTTGCCATTAAGGCTCTTAATGGGATACCTTTACAGCCTGCCCATGCGACTCATGGGATGGTTCCGTTGTCCATGGCAGTAGGGGCTCTTTACCATGAGATCACCAATTCCAAGTTATTTCCTCACCCAGGTTTCTGCTGGTTATTGGTTATCCTTGGTTACAGAGGCACAACCCCTCTTTTGATTGGCTCTGTGCTGACATGCTTCCCAAAGGTATCCAAGGTCCTGTGCACCTCTTCACTCCCCTCCCTGCCGGAGGAGTACCGTGATTTTAGCGATGTCTTTGATAAAGGTCAAGCAGGTAGTTTGCCTGCAAATCCTCGTCTTCTGCTGGTGCTGGTTTCTTCTTTGTGAAAAAGAAGAGCGGTGAACTGAAACCTTGTATAGATTATACGGGTCTCAATCGTGTCACGATTAAGAATGCCTACCCGATTCCATTGATCACAGAGTTATTTGACCGCCTCAAGGGAGCAACGATTTCCATGAAGCTTGACTTGAGAGGGGCATACAATCTTGTGCGCATTAAGGAGGGCGATGAGTGGAAAACTGCGTTCAATACCAGAACAGGTCATTATGAATACCTGGTAATGCCTTTTGGCCTTTGTAATGCAGTTTTCCAGGAATTTATTAATGATGTCCTCTGAGATTTGTTGCAATTGTGTGTGGTGGTTTATCTTGATGATATCCTCATATTTTCCAAGTCCCTGGAGAGCCACCATACAGATGTCTGTCGTTTGCTTCAGACACTAAGAGAGAACAATCTCTATTGTAAACTGGAGAAGTGCAAGTTCCATCGTGAACAGGTTACATTCCTGGGCTATGTCATTTCCACTACTGGTTTTTCGATGGACCCAGAGAAACTTTCAGCAGTCCTACAGTGGCCTTGACCCGTGGGTTTACGTCCTCTGCAGCGTTTCCTGGCCTTTGCCAACTACTATCGGAAGTTTATTTGTAACTTCTTGTCTCTGGTCAAGCCCCTGACTAATATGACCGGAAAGGACGGTAACCCACAGAGTTGGTCCCCGGAGTCCATTAAGGCCTTTGAGACTCTCAAGGCTGCCTTTGTTTCTGCTCCTGTGTTGGCACATCCTGATCCTATGTTGCCTTTTCTCCTAGAAGTTGATGCTTTTGAGACTGGAGTTGGCGCCCTTCTGACTCAACGTCCTACCTCTGAGAGCGCTATGTATCCGTGTGGCTACTTTTCCAAGAAATTGTCAGCTGCTGAGTGCAATTATGAGATTGGAGACAGAGAGCTGTTGGCGATCATTTTAGCCCTGAAAGAATGGAGACATCTCCTCGAAGGTACCACTGTTCCTGCTCTTATTCTTACTGACCATAAAAATCTTACATTCTTGTCTGAGACTAAGCGACTCTCTCCCAGAAGGGCGCGATGGGCTCTTTTCTTGTCGAGCTTTAATTACATTGTCTCATTCTTACCCGGTACTAAGATTGTAATGGCTGATGCCTTGTCACGACAATTTTCCTCCACTTCCAATTCGGAGTCGATTCTGGTTCCTATGATTCATCCTGATCGTATCCTGGCTACGGTTCGCACAAGTCTTCTCCTTTGAGTGACAAAATTCTTGCTTCTCAGATCCATGCTCCTCCTGATAAACCTTGTGACTGCTGCTTTGTCCCAGAGAGTCTCCGTACTGCTGTGCTCCAGACTTACCATTCTCCTAAGGCAGCTGGCCATCTTGGGAAGAATCAACTCATTTGGGCCATTTCTCAAGAATTCTGGTGGCATAGTCTACGGGCTGATGTTACTGCCTTCGTAGCTGCCTGTCCAGTGTGTGCTCAGAGTAAGACTCCACAACACCTTCCAGTGGGCCTCCTACAACCCATACCCAATGGAGAGAGGCCCTGGACTCACCTGTCTACGGATTTCATTGTGGAGTTGCCCAACTCCCAAGGTGATTGTCTCGGACAGGGGCAGTCAGTTTGTCTGCCGGTTCTGGCCAGCCTTTTGTGCACAGTTGGGAATCCAGCTTGCGTTCTCTTCTGCGTAGCACACGCAGTCTGATGGGGCCGCAGAACGAGCCAATAAGTCCTTGGAGCAATTCCTACATTGCTATATTTCTGACCATCATAACAACTGGTCAGACCTATTACCTTGGGCGGAGTTTGCTCACAACAGTGCCTTGAATTCTGCCTCCCGATTGTCTCCATTCATTGGCGAATTATGCTTTCCAGCCTTCTATGTTGCCTGACTCGTTTGTTCCGCAGAGTATTCCTGCATTAGAGGAGCATCTCCGTGGTCTTCGTTCCACTTGGGTACAAGTCCAGGAGGCTTTGCGTCATGCTAATGATAGGTACAGACTCCATGCTGACCGCAGACACCTGCCTGCGCCTTCCTACCAGGTTGGGGACAGGGTCTGGCTGTCATCTCGCAACCTCCAGCTTCGTGTTCCCTCACTGAAGTTTGCACCTCGGTTTATTGGGCCTTTCAGTATCCTTCGCAGGATTAACCAGTGGATTAACCAGTGGCTTACGCGTTGGACCTTTCTCCTAGTATGCGCATCTCAAATGTGTTTCATGTCTCCTTATTGAAACCGTTGGTCTGTAACCGATTTACCACCTTGGTGCCACGTCCTCACCCTATTCAGGTTGAGAACCATGAGGAGTATGAGGTACAATCCATTGTTGACTCCCTCGGCTAATTGCCAGCTCTCTTCTCTCTCCACAGTTACCAGCTGTTCCTGATGATGCTCGTCTGACCTGCCTACTTAAAGCCATCCAGCTCACTTCACCTCTGCCATTGCCTTGGTCACATCACAAGAAACCATCTCCTGCGGTTTGTTTAAAGACTGGCTTGCTTCTGGCTCCTTATCCTGTTTGCTGTTGCTCTACTTGGATCCCCGACTTCTGGCCTGGCTGACTACTCTATCCGGTTACTGGACTCTGGCTATGCTTTGACTACACTTTTTCTATTTACCTTTTTATTTTTATTAATAAACAAGTGGGATTTAATTGTACTTCTGTTTTAGTCTGATTCATGGTTTCTGACAGCAGGACATGCTGATTTTCCTCCACTATAGGAGCTGGCAGCGGCTTCCCTGAGAGGATCGCAGAGATTTTGGATGTCATTGGGGAATGAGAAGGAGGAGGAAGAAGCCGTGGCACCCCTCTCAAAGCGGCACCCGGGGAAGGTTGCCCCCACCCCCTAGTTTCGGCCCTGACTGTGCAAAACCACTGAACACAAGCCGCTGGTGGACGAGTCCTTTCATTGAGTACACTCTCTGTACCGTCCTCTTTGCCCCTCTTCTTTGCCCTTCCTCCTAATTGTGAGGTCACTGGGTGAGAATACACCCAAAGAGGAGCACGAGTGAGGTGTTGTCACCAGCTGCTTAGTTCTGAGCACTTTGAAGCACATGGAGGATTGGTGATTGTCAGCACAACAAAAAGCAATTGGAAGAACGAAAATAGGATGGCCGCACTCCCAAAGTAGATGCAATGAAAAAATATTTATTGAGGAGTAAAAACAAAATGCAAAGGAGCAATGACATAGGCAATAGCAAAAGGTGACGCGTTTCACACGACTAGCGTGCTTTGTCAAAACCATTAAGAACACAATCACAAACATGTTAATATACAAAAAAATCACATGATCACATAGCGTAGTAAATTCAAAACAGATGCAGCTGCTTCGGTGATTGGATACATATGTACTGTTCTTTGCTTCCAAATAGAAAAATCCTAAACAAATGGCATTAGCAATACTGTGGGATATACAAACACCATTTCTAAAAACATTTAAAATACCAAAAAACAAAACCTATAAAAGGAGATGCAGCATACCTCCGCCAGGAGGTAAAACCCACACATATGTATTATATATATGACGTAACTAGACATGAGATAACGGGCAGAACGATGACACCTTCACTTGAACTGATATACCCATATTATATATAGGGCAGAACGATTACACCTTCACTTGAACTGATATACCCATATTATATAATGGCAGAGCGATGACACTTTCACTTGAACTGATATGCCTGTATTATAACAAAATATTTCCCGTTAAGACATATAAAATAAATACATGAGAAACATATTGTTAAATGATGATAAAAAACAGTGCATTAAAGCAATAATAAAAATGTGTCAAATCCCATTCAAAATTCAGGCCCCCTCGGTTTCCTGGTTTGCAAAGAGAATATCCAAAACACCTCTTGCTTACAAAGTATTCTAAAAGTATCCCCACCTCTCCTGGGTGTACAGATTTTTTCTATACTTTGTATTTGTAATAAAGAAGTGTCCCCCCCATATGTCGCATTAAAGTGTCTAGCTACAGTAACATGGACAATTACAAGCTCCACATTTGTACAGATCAGTAAAATCCAGCCATGTACCTCTTTGGGCATGGGAAACAAAATCATTTGGGGACAACGTGTTGGCCAGAGAGGGGGCACACCTAGACACTGTTTTGAAACCCCTAGATAGAATTATTATTATTATTATTATTATAATACAGAATTTATATAACGCCAACAGTTTACTCAGCACTTGAAAAGACAGGAATCCTGATTCGTGCTTAGTTTTCCATAGCAAGCACTCTCTAGATATTTCTTCATCGATGTGAATCGCTCTTCCTAATGTGGGTGCATTATAGCCACCAGTGTTAATTTCATC
Organism: Lithobates pipiens; assembly: GCF_037356315.1. NCBI lineage: Eukaryota > Metazoa > Chordata > Amphibia > Anura > Ranidae > Lithobates > Lithobates pipiens. Next base: position 117,154,468 of record NW_027507784.1, read on the forward strand.
TACTAAAATGACAAACATTTTAATGACTAAAATACGACTAAAACTAAAACAACTGAAATGACTAAAATACGACTAAAACTAAAATGGCATTTTAGTCAAAAGACTAAAATGGAACTAAAACTAAAATGCCATTTTAGTCCTAACACGAAGACTAAAGCTAAATTGAAATTTGCTGCCAAAATTGACACTGATAGTCATGATCACTAAACCTACCATACATCTTTTTGTTGCTGGAAATCACTGTTATCACTGCAGATCCTGCACACCCTCAGAAACTGCCCCACAGGAATACCATGGGTGACATGTCTGGGGTGCCCAGAGTCTGCACGAAGGAGTGTGTTCCCCAACAGGGGTTTTCTGTACAAACTGGAAACAATACAATCCTCACGATGTGACAAAACCACATACAAAAACGTGACAGAGCTATCGTCCAAAACACCGGTAAACTTAAGATTTAGCGCAGGGATATGCAATCAGTGGACCTCCAGCTATTGCAAAACTACAAGTTCTATCATGCCTCTGCCTCTGGGTGTCATGCTTGTGGCTGTCAGAGTCTTGCTATGCCTCATGGGACTTGTAGTTCTGCAACAGTTGGAGATCCGCTAATTGCATATCCCTGATTTAGAGTGTTCAAATATTGTAAAAAAACTATCCAAAGTACCCACAGTACCAGAACAAATGAACAGAAGGTCATCAATGTACCAACGTTGCATCCTAATATCAAAACAAAACGGATTCATATCTCCAAAAATAATCAACCTCTCCCACCAACTCATATATAGGTTGGCGAGAGAGGGTGAAAAACAGGCACCCATAGATGCCCCACACTTTTGGAGATAGAAAGAGCCATCAAAACAAAAAAAGTTGTGTGTGAGACATCCAGTGATGTAATTCTTCAATATAGGCGAGTAACCACTGTACATATCCAGAAAGTATTCCACCGCTCGCAAGCCCAATGCATGCAGAATCGAGGAATACAAGCTGGACACATCACCAGTAATCACTAGTAATCCACACATCCCCCTCCATCCATTCAATCTTTTCACATACATGTAATAATTGCTTTGTATCTCTCAAGTAGCTAGAAAGTAACTTAACCAGTGATTGCTGCTGATAGTCAACCCAAAAACCCAGATTTTAATTTGGTGAGCCAATTCCAGCTACTATGGGGCACCCTACAATAGGATCAAGTGAGTCTTGGGGGGATGGTGGAAAATAGGAATTTCTGGTACCAGTGCTTCACCTTCTTTTTTGGACAAAACCCTCAAGTGGACACCCTTCTTTTTGGGTGTGGTTTGGTCACATGGTGAGGCTCTAATTGATTCCAGTTTGTATAGAAAACCCCTGTCGGGGAACACAATCCTTTGTGCAGACTCTGGGCACCCCAGACATGTCACCCGTGGTATTCCTGTGGGACAGTTTCTGAGATTGTGCAGGATCTGCAGCGATGATAGTGATTTCCAGCAACAAAAAGATGAGATGTATGATAGGTTTAGTGATCATGGCTTTAATGCACCCACATTACGAAAAGCAATTCACATAACTGAAGGGACATCTAGACTGTTTGTTACTCATAACTAACCCCAAATCTATTACAGTCAGGATTCCTGTCTTTTCAACCCCATATAGTATAGAGTACAGTAAGATTAAGAAAATTATGGAGCATTCTATCCCAATTTTATATGAAGATGAACAATATCAAAGTATTCTGAGCTATTAATATTCCCTCCCACCCGTGCCCCCCTCCCTGACTTTTCCATCAAAATCAACAATGCAACTATCAGTCCCTTCTCTCATGCCAGGGTACTAGTTGTAATCCTAGACTCTGACTTGTCATTTCAACCTCAAATCCAATCGCTGTCAAAAGTTTGTAGAATTCACCTCCGTAACATCTTTAAAATTCGCCCCTTTTTAACAAATGAAACCACCACCAAGCTCCTCATTCACTCCCTTGTTATCTCTCGCCTTGACTATTGCAATTCCCTTCTCATTGGCCTGCCTCTCCATAGGCTATCCCCTCTTCAGTCTATCATGAATGCTGCTGCCAGACTTATCCACCTTACCAAACGCTCAGCTTCTGCCAATCCTCTCCTCCAATCCCTACACTGGCTCCCAATCACCCAGCAAATCAAATTCAAAATACTAACCATAACATACAAAGCCATTCACAACTCTGCCCCGAGCTACATCACCAATCTTGTCTCCAAATATCACCTAAATCGTTCTCTCCGCTCTTCTCAAGACCTCCTACTGTCAAGCCTCTCCCATCCCCTGGAACCTGCTACCTCCACTGGTCCGGCTATCCTCTACTCTTGCTACCTTCAGGTGATCTTTTGCCACTTCCATCAGCTCATTCCCCACAGTTACAACCTTTTGTGCCACCTGCCGCACCCTATTAGATTTTAAGCTCTTCTGAGTAGCTGAGTAAACTATTGGCGCTATATAAATCCTGTATTATAATAATAATTCTATCTAGGGGTTTCAAAACAGTGTCTAGGTGTGCCCCCTCTCTGGCCAATACTTTGTCCCCAAATGATTTTGTTTCCTGTGCTCAAAGGATTTTACTGGTCTGCACAAATGTTGAACTTGTAATTGTCCATGTTGTCCTCGGGGTGATTCATTTCGCTCTACAGTTAACCATAGATCCTTTAGACTAAAGACCTTTGTTAATTGTAACAGAATTTTATTTATCTAATTACATGTAAGGTTTGCACAATACAATACATTGGTCTTACCTCTAGGAGACTCCTGGATTGTTTACATGATCATGTTTATGATATTGAAAAAGAACATGGGACTAATGTAGCTAGACACTTTAATGAGACACATGGGGGACACTTCTTTATTATAAATACAAGGTATAGAAAAAATTTGTACACCCAGGAGAGGTGGGGATAATTTTAGAATACTTTGTAAGCGAGAGGTGTTTTGGATATTCTCTTTGCAAACCAGGAAACCGAGGGGGCCTGAATTTTGAATGCGATTTGACACATTTTTATGATTGATTTAATGCACTGTTTTTTACCATCATTTAACAATATGTTTCTCATGTATTTATTTTATATGTCTTAAAGGTTTTGTTATAATATGGGCATATCAGTTCAAGTGAAAGTGTCATAGTTTTGCCCATTATATCATGTCTAATTACATCATATGTATCATATATATGTGTGGGTTTTACCTCCTGACAAGGAAGTATGCTATATCTGCTTTTATAGTTTTCGTTTTTCTAGAAATGGTGTATGTATATGTATTGTGGTAATTGTTTGTTTTTTCTTATATGATGGATATTCCCACAGTATTGCTAATGCCATTTGTTTGTGAATTTTCTATTTGGAAGAAAAGAACAGAACATATGGATCCAATCACTGAAGCAGCTGGGTCCGAATATCCGTCAGACCCAATTTTCCAACATGTTGGAAATATTTCCCGACCAACTGGTTTGATCGGACATACTCCGATCATGTGTAGCGAATTTTGATCGGACCAAGTGCCACGCATGCTCAGATCAAATTCCTACATCAAAGCTATTGGCTACTAGCCTGAATGTAGTCCCATCGTAACGAAATTACGTCATCACTTTCTGAAAGATCCGATTTTTCGACAACTTAGTCCGACCGTGTGTATGCAACAGTTTCGGACTAAATCCGACAGACAAAATCCGATGGATTTGGTTGGCAGAATCTCCGACCGTGTGTACAGGGGCTAAGGAGGGAGAAAATGCTTATCCGGATGATCCCATTCAGCATAAATAAGCTTTTCTAGCAATGCATGGACTGGAAATGCATGCAAAAGTTGTAAAGGTTTCAAAGAATCCAAGGAGGAAACTCTGTTAGGGGTAGCATGAAAGTGGAGAGAACCATTTCCGTAAGGATTTGTAACTCAGATTGTGAAGCTGATTCATCAACTGTTGTTTCCTCTGCAGAGGAATAATCGGCTTGTTTTTCCTCTCAATCATCTGAGGGTAACACCTCACCCTGACCCCATTGTTCCCTTGGTAAAGGGTTTGGAGTAGGAGAGAGGGATCTTGCACGCTATCTATCCCCTTGTATGGAGAATATGATTAAAGACGCTAATCTGCCTTCTAAGCCCTGCAGGGCAGAGAAAAATGCATCTTTAGATATGTATACAGGGGCTGAAGTGTGAGTATCATGTTGTAAAATGCAGCCTCACCTTAGTCAAACAGTGATGCTGCATACATATACATCCGGCCATATTATTTGCTGTATTTTTCCCATTTGGGGATCAGCTCCATACAAGAGCTGGTACGGATGGTCAGGTCAAAAAGAGATCCCTCAATTCGCCTTTGCATGAGGTTGTTAGGAAAGACGTTAGCTTCATTCAAAGCAGTTCCCTATGCACAGTTCCATTTGAGACTGTTGCAAAACAGCATCCTATCTGCTTGGAACAAATCGACCCAAGCTTTGGGCTTGCCAATGCAGCTGTCCCCAAGAGTGTCCCAAAGCCTCAGTTGGTGGTTACTAACCTAGAATCTGCTGAAAGGGAAATCCTTCAGACCAATTATCTGGAAAGTAGAAACAACAGATGCCAGCCTCTCAGGCTGGGGAGCAGTACTAGAGAAAACGACTGTACAGGGACAGTGGTCAAGATCTGAAAGAGCCCTGCCCATCAACATCCTAGAGATTTGGGCAGTGTGTCTGGCTTTGAAAACCTGGACCTCCAGGTTAAAGAATTGGTCTGTCAGGATCCAATCCAACAATATCACGACTGTAGCCTATATCAGTCACCAAGGGGGCACCAAGAGCAGTGTTGCCAACCGCCCGTATATTCATGGGCAGCCCGTAAAAAAAAGCTTTTTTCTGGTGCCCGTGAAAGCCTGTAGTAAGGGAAAAGTGCCAGTAAAAATTGCAGCGATCAGCTTGGGTTGGAATTGCGCATGCACAATTCCGGAAATCCCAGAGAAGATCCAAATCTTGAGCCGCCGCTGAGTCTCCTGCACAGCCTCCAAGCACCGACTGAGTCTACCCAGCGACAGCCAACCCGCCACCACCCGCCACCATGTAGCCAATGATCTAAGCGCATTTTCACGCCAACACCGCCACCAGCCTATAAACAGGCAGGAGCCAAGCGGGCAGACTGGAGAACCACGTGACATGGAGGAGAGAGCAAACTGGGATGCGGGGAGAGAGACCTGAGTGGCGGCGGGCCTTTTACTGTGTGTATGAAAGTGAGACCTTCATTCATACATTATGTCCTCAACAAATGGCAAGAGTTGAAAGGTTTCCAAATCTAGGCAAATATTTTAATTATTTCCTAATTTGCAATGCTGGAATACATGAGTATATTGTCTGGAGACTGGAGCAGCTCAGTACAGAAATATAGGTCAAGTGTTGCTTTCACGGTCACCTAAGCCAGTTGGGGAATTAGTGCTGCCTGCCACATCCAAACTCCCTCCTGGCGGTGGTGGCAGGGGGTGACGATGGTGGCAAGAGCTGGAGGGGGCTGGTGGTGGCAGGAGGTGACGGTGGTGGCAGGAGCTGGAGGGGGCTGGTGGTGGCAGGAGCTGGTTGGAGCAGGAGCTGGTGGTGGCAGGAGGTGACAGGAGGAGGTTGCAAGAGCTGGAGGGGGCAGAAGGAGGTGGTGATGGAGGCAGGAGGTGAGGGGGACAGGAGGTGATGGTGAACAAAAACTGATGGACTATTTTTATATTGAAAATAACAGAAATATGTTTTTTTTTACCTTTAATACCTACCTTAAATCCCATTGTTATTCAGATAGTGTACTTGTTTGTAGCCTAAATACTGAAATTTGCATTGCGGGGTCAGTTCTCTTTTTTATGGGGTTTAAGTATATTGCTTGGCTACAGGTATTCCTGTAAGGAGGAGGGGTCATAAAGGGGAGTCAACTTACTGTATTGGGTATACCAGTGTCAACACCTGAAGGTGGCCCATAACCCATTAAGTAATTACTTAAGGCTCAGTGTCCCATGATATACTCTTCAGTGTTTTTTAACATTTTTAAACCATTGAAAAAAGAAATCCGCTAAAAAACACTATTGCAAAAACATTGAAAAACATTGAAAAATTCACTGCAAAGCTACTGGCATTTTTTACAACGTTATTATAACGTCCAGTGTGCAAGAGGCCTTATATTGTGGCCATTATTATATGTATCTAAAGCTAAAAAAATGTTTTATTTCGGATGGAATTGGTAAAAAAATTCCCCTCTCTATTTGTCCTGATGACCACAATCAAAAATTGTCACTAGAACAAAAAGTAACAGTAAATATATTTTGAGGATACCAGTTCTGGCAACCACTGTCCAGAAAGGGAATTTCCCTCACTTTGAATGGGTTTCCTCTTACTTTGTGTTGTGTCTCTTGGGCAGCAAACGATGTTAAATTTCCAGAATGAAAGCCTAAAAAAATTTCAAGGGTTTTACCCTTCCCTACAATATCCACAACTAAAAAAAGGCAAAGAATAAAATCTTATTATGAAGAATTATTTTAAGCCCCGAATGAAACACGCTGATGTTCCCCAGTGTCACCTCTTCCTTCTGTATGTTTGCTCATTACTGCTTCTTATCTTTTTCTACCATTCGTCTGCAGTTAAATATGTTTACAGTGGATTCAGGACTTGGCAAAAACATAACAGTTTTCATAGTAGACTTGTCACATATTTATTCATGTTTTATTTGGGGTGTTTTTGCTTAAATGCTATGATTTTGACCTTATATTTAAGAAAGAGTATAGTGCATTTTAAAGGAGAAATTGGTCCTCATTTGGTCCTACTTCACCTGTGGGTCACAGGAGTACACTTTGTTCTGCACTCATGTGACCCAGATTCAACTGACAGCAGGCTAAAGTTCGCTGTTAGCTGACGTTACTCTGCCAGTCCAGGCTCTGGACGGATCCTGACTTTAATGTCTGGGTCCACCTCGATGCCTGAACGGCAGCTGGCTCAGTCTCTTAGCACACCACTGAGAGCCTGAGTCAGCAAGTCTTGCGCCTTTCCACAGCACAGCGCTCTAGTGAGAGCTGGAGAGGCAGAGCAGAGAGACGGTGACTGAAAGTCACCATTTTCTGCTCACTGAAGACCAGAGTGATGAGCAGTCTTTGATTGCTCAGGTCTCGGTGTAGAGGCAGCGGGGGGACAGATGCAGCATCGGGAATGTTGCTGTATCCACCTAGGTGAGTATGTCTGTTTGTTATTTTGAAATCCCACACTTCTCTTTTAAGTGAGCATGCATTTTGATACTGTTTGATATTGTTCTAGACATTATTGTTTCATTTAGCTCAGATTATTTTGTTTTATGACTTCCATTATGTTATGATGTTACAAGCTTTCTGTTCCATTTTTAAAAAATGTATTCAATATAGATTTGTACATTGGGCAAGGGCGGATCCAAAGTCTAATCTCAGGAGGGGCACTGCCAAAATGTTCGCAGGCAATTTGTCGGGGCAATAAGTAGTGTTGGCCCATCAATAATCACGGCACCATGGTTGATATCATGGTTGATATATCAGGATGACTGAAGCGCATTATTTCTATTATTACATTGTAATATAAAATTAAATTGTTCAACTTACCATAATGCAGAATCATTGGGAGCCCTGAGCGTGTCACTTGCCACCATCGCCTGCCACCAGATGCAGCATGTCAATTGCCACCATCGCCTGCCACCAGATGCAGCGTGTTACTTCCCACCATTGCCTGCCACCAAATGCGGATTGTCACTTGCTACATCGCCTGTCATCAGATGCAGCTTGTCACTTGCCACATCACCTGCCACCAGATGCAGCTTGTCGCTTGCCATGTCGCCTGCCACCCGATGGGGATTGTCACTTGCCACGTCGTCTATCATCAGATGCAGCTTGTCACTTGCCACCATCGTCTGCCACCAGATGTGAATTGTCACTTGCCGGTGGCCAGGGACAGTGTCCCTGTTGTCCCAGTGTGAGGGCGGGGAGTGAGAGATGATGTAACCTTTCTGCTGCCCGCGCCTTTACAGTAATGGCAGTCTTCTTATAGATGCAGAACTGCGATGATGCAGAGGGGCGGTGAGAGATTAAGTTATCTCTCTGCTTGTCTGCCCGCTCAGCAGCCTGCCCACCGGCCAGCTTGCTCCCTCACCCAACGGCCTGTCAAGTCACCTGCCAGCCTGCTCACTAACCCACTCGCCAGCCTGCTCACTCACCCACTGCACTGGCCTGCTCAACAGCCTACCTGCGAGTCACTCACCCAACAGCCAGCTCACTATTTTCTCTGGGGGGCAATTGCCCTGTTGCCCATTGCCCTGTTGCCCATTGCCCTCCTGGATCTGCCCCTGCATTGGACACAAGAGGGAGCTCAGAACAATTACTCTTGGCAATTGTTGAGATACTTTCAAGCCACAGTGCTTTGCTTTCAATTACTCAAACAAATTATTGAGCTGTATTTAGAAAAGGAACAGAAAAACTTGCCATACACTGTTGAGATTCAGGTGGTGGTAGTCCTCAAAGGTCCAAAGGGTCAAAGTGAAATACAGATTAGAGACCCTTACAAAGGCTAAAGGGAATCCACTGGAAAAATAAAGTGGAGAGCTGGGTAAGAATAACAGGGTTCCTGCGGGAGGTAACAATAACAGCGTTCCTGCGGGAGGTAACAATAACAGCGTTCCTGCGGGAGGTAAGAATAACAGTGTTCCTGCAGAAGGTATAAATGACTGTGTGTCTGTGGGAGGTAAGAATGACAGTGTTCCTGTGGGAGTTATGAATGACAGTGTTTCTGCAGTAGATATAAATGACAGTTTTAATGCATAATGTATACATGGCAGTGTTCTTACAGAAGTCATGAATGTCTCTTTTCCTTGCAGGCGGTATGCATGACAGTTTTCCTGCAGGATGTATATATATTCAGAAAAAATTGTATATATAAAGTTGCGCTAAAATTACATGAAAAATGAAAGTGAGAAATCTAATGCTAATCATTAAAATTACAAATCAAAAAACATCCTGTGTAGAGTTCAATCAAGAAAGAAGGAGTCTTTTGTAATCAGGGACTCTCTGTTTCCAAGAAAAACCAATGAATAGGGAAATCGATCCTTTTTACGAATTCAGTGTAATCTTCTTACAAATCCAGAGCTGAAAAAGGTTTGACTCTTACCGCAATGGGTGGACTCCAAATGAACGGAGTCGTTAGCGCGAGCAGACAGCCCTCTGCAGGGTTCTTTTGCGTGTAATCCGTTCCGGTGTGCTACTAGACGCATGGATAGATGCGGATCATTCGGACGTAACCAGCCCAGATTGAAACGATTCCGTACGTCCTACTTCCTCTCTCGATCACCGTAGAAAGTGGCTATCCGATCTCCCTGTACGTCTGGAGTTTTTATAGCTCCCCAGCGAATCGTCCGATGTCAAGGTTTTTCAATACGCAAACCTGTAGTAAAACACAAGATACTCGGGCCTCCCGGCCACGAGTAAAGGGAAGGGGAAAACAAAGAAGGACTTCGATCGTGAACGTACCGTTAAGCAGTCGGCAATTTTATTAAAAAAATTTCTAACATACAGCAGACCAAAGATATGACCGAATAGGTCCGATTCTAAAAGATTTTTTAATATACAGTAGACCAAAGGTATGACCGAATCGGTCCGATTCGAACGAGTAAAAATAAAAAAATATGCATAAAAAAACGGTTAAAATAAGAACAAATATACACTCGTGCTAGGGAATATTCTAAGCGTGGTGGTATCAGCACAAACAGCCCGACATGTTTCGTAAAAACTTACATCCTCCTGGGGCACAGGTGATATGCTGATCCATCACGTCTAAATAGCGTTACGACTAAACCAAGCCTCGATTCCGTTCGAAAGAGGTGAGGGTCGACATTACGGCCGAACCAAGCCTCACTTCCGAACGGCTACCATTTTTTCGAAGGTTATAGAAATGAACCGAATCCCTCGTCCCCCAAACCACTGGTCCCGCCCAGGTCGCCATTTTCGTGGAGACCAAACGCGGTCCGGGTCTGAAATTAAGTCCAAACTCGACTCGAGCTCTATTTCCTTATGGATTGAGCCTATATCTAAACTACACACATCTGAGTGGAAAGCACATATCGAAAGCTGTGTAACCACTCACGTTCGAATGGCACACGGTGTCCAATTCCTGTTTAGGAAGCCATCTTTCAAAAATCTAAAATAGAAGGAAGTGGTCTGTCCTCATTTAGTTCAAAAAACGGAGGAGACACCAAGAACATATGAAAAAAAGAACAAAAATATACTGTTCCCCCAAACAAACACATTTGCATCATATATCAACTATATTTCATACCCCTCACGCATTATCTATAAAGGCATTAATCTCTATATCTACGTTAAGTCCAAAAGGTTTAAGGCTTTAGATTTTATATATCCAACTCATTTCGAGTTTTGAAATCGCCCTCTTTCTAGGGCCTCCTCTCCAGGGTATCTGTAATTTATCGATTCCCAAGAGGGACGTTCCCCGAGGGTCGCGATCATGTACTTCCAAGTAATGTTTCGAAACTGGGTGTCCTTTAAATCCCCTTCTAATGTTACCCAAATGTTCCCCTAACCTCACCTGAAGAGGGAGCAATGTGCGACCCACATAGTGGAGTCCACAAGGGCAAGTTAGGAGATATACCACTCCCTCCATGGAACAGGTTATAAATGATTTAATGGGGAAGATCTGTTTAGTGTTTCCTGAACAAAATTCTGTTGTTTTCTTTTTCTTTATATTATTAATGGAACATACACAGCACTTATTACACTTAAAAAACCCTATCAAATTCTGAAAAAACATAGGTTTAATTGTCGGGGGGTCGCACACATTAGGTGCGATTTTATGTCTCATAGATGGTACACCCCTAAACACCACCTGTGGTTTCTCCGGGAGGAATGAGCCCAGAATTTGGTCGTTTTTGATTATGTGCCAATGTTTACACACAATCCTTTTGACCGAAAAATGTTGTTGGGAGAATCTAGTAACAAATGGACATTAAAAATTGCTGTTCATATTATTCCCCTCCGCCTCCGTTCTTTCTTTAAGTAAAAGACTACGATCAATCTCTCATACTTCCCTCAATTTTTCTTTTAAATCTTGTTCATCATAGCCTTTAGCCAGTAATCTCTCTACAAGAACCCCGGCCTGCGCATCAAAATCGTCCTCCCGGGAACAGTTGCGCCTCATTCTGATGAACTGGCTCTTCGGAACGGACTGTAGCCACGCTTTATGGTGGCAACTGTCACGTGGGATAAATGCGTTATGATCAGTGTCTTTGAAAAACGTGGCTGTCAATAGGGTATCTCCCTCATTCCAAATTTTAAGATCCAGAAAGTTAATGATATGTTGACTCGCTTCATATTTAAATTCAATCCCTCTATCGTTCCTATTAAGCTCCATCATGAATTCCTCAAGTGACTCGAGAGAGCCATTCCATAGGAGGAGGACGTCATCTATATACCTGGCCCAAAGAGCCATTTCCGGTCTTTTATCCAAGTAGACAACGTCCTCCTCCCATTTCCCCATAAAGAGATTCGCCAAACTGGGGGCAAATTTAGCCCCCATGGCTACTCCTCTCTTCTGGAGAAAGAAACCTCCCACGTGCCAAAAAAAGTTATGCGTAGTGGCATATTCTAGGAGTTCCATAATAAAATCCTTCTGTCTATCTACAAAACCTGAGTTTTTATCCAAAAAATATTTTACTGACCAGAGGCCCCAGTCATGTGGGATCACCGTATATAAGGATGTCACATCCGCTGTGACCATCCAAAAACCCTCCTGATATTGACAATTCTTAAGGATATTAATAGTATGACGGGTATCTTTAATGCAAGCTGGTAAAAGTTTAACTAGAGGCTGTAGGTACCCGTCTATGTATTTCCCTGCTCTTGATGTTAGTGAGTCAATTCCGCTGATAATGGGTCTACCCGGTGGGTGAACTGGATCTTTATGTATCTTAGGCAGGTAGTACATGACGGGTATCCTAGAAGAGACAGGGACCAAGAAGGTCTTCTCTTTCTTGTTTACAATACCCCTCTCAAAGCCTTGCTTAACAATATCCTCCAGCTCCTTTTTATATTTAAATCTTGGATCGCCGGGTAGTGGAATATATGTGTCAGTATCCCCAACTATTCTATTAAGTTCGACTAAGTAATCCTCCTTATTTAATATCACTATCCCCCCTCCTTTATCCGCGGGCCTAATGACCAGATTTTTCTGGTTACAGAGCTGATTAAAACCTAATTGTAATTCCTTTGCCATCTTTACCTCTTTGATTTTCAGGCATTCAAGGTCCCTAAGGACAACGTCCCTAAAGACCCTGATAGATGCAGACAGACCACCTGGGGGGTTGAAGAGAGATGCATTATTTAAACCAGAATGTTTAATATCTGTCTGGCTGATCGCATTCCTCTCCTGTGTGTTAGACAACATATACCTTTTAACGTTCAATTTCCTGGTGTATTTTTGTATGTCCATATACGTTTCGAATTTATTAAGAGCCTTAGGGGGGGCATACTTTAGCCCCTTATCTAAAACGGAAATCTCAGCCTCAGTTAGAATGGTACTACTGAGATTGAAAATTCCCTCCCCATTTATTCCCTTTTTCGTTTTGCTTTTTGATCTCCGTCCGCCTCTCTTTCCTCTCTGGGTTCTATTGGTCTTTCTAGATTTTGTTCCCCCCTGGGAAAACCCCACTGCTCTGATTGTTGTTCATCCCATCGGGGATATTGAGGGGGTCCCCACTCCAATTCCCTTCTTTGAGGATACGAGGGTTGGTACCATGAAGTCCTTTCTCTTCCTCCACCCCTTGGCCCCCTATATTCTCCTGGTAGATCCATCCTATTCTCAAAATATGCATCCTGGTTATTCATGCCCTGGAATCAATTCTGAGTTGGAACATTGTATTCCTGGTACCTCTCATCCCTATATATATTACCCTGGTTCCCATATGGTCCATACTCATTCCCATACATTCCATTTGGAAATGTAGTGTACGGGTAGTTATTCCCTTGTCTTACATCATTAAAGGGCTTCCTATTTTTTGGTTTCCAATAAGGGGATTTTTTTCCGGGGTTCTTTGGGGGGTAACCTGGAGTTTTTGGTCTCAATTGAGGTGGTTTATAGTATCTCTCAGGGGATCTATAAGACACCCTCCTATTGCTATCCTGTTGTTGGGATTGGCTTAGTGGGGGTCTATACTGGTTATTATCCGTTTTCTTAGGCCGACCAGTATTGCCCTGACTTATGCTAGACGTGGAGGGTTCTACAATTTCTGAACAAACCATAGGTTCCACTTCATTATTAGTAATTTTGCTTTGCCATTCGAACACTAAACCCTTCTTATAGTCACCTACATCTCTATTATACTTTTTTCTTTTCTTATTCTTTTGTTCGACCTCTTCCTTCTCTAATAGTTTTTTAAGGCTAGCGGATCTTTCTTTATACTCCTCACTTCCAATGTGAGGTAAAAGTTTATCCTTAATTAGTTTAATCTCTGCGTCTAAGCGACTCAGTTTATTATTCTTCCTCTGAGTTAAAAAAATGAGGAATTGAACCCCAGCTGTATTAAAATATTTAAACCAGTCTTCCAGGTCTGCCTCACCTTTTTGGGGGCCTACATCCCACCTTAAACTACGTGGGACCATGGATTCTGCCACGTATTGCTCTAAAAATGCTATATCCCATTGAGTATGGATTTCAGAGATCATTAAATTTTTTAATCTCATAAACAAACCTCCAAGGTCTCCCTCTGGTTCCCTATCTTCAAATACTCCATCTGTCTTAATGACCCTAGCGGATCTATATTCAAAAACATCCATAGTGATGCGATAACTCGTGCGACTTAAAAAATTAAACAATATTATCTATTGAATGTATATTGCAATCCTATAGTTGCGTATATAAAAAATAGAAAAAGTGTACCAAAAAGTGCACCAATCTTTAACAAAACACCAATATCAAAAAGTGCATATCCCCAGCTGCGAATATAACGATATTATCCAAATGCTGTAAAAACGAAAAAAACAAAAATATCGCGCTTAGGGTAAACCTAAAAAGCTGCAACTAAAAACCATCTAATATCAAGGTATGGATAAACTCAGAAAATTTTTTATATATAAAGTTGCGCTAAAATTACATGAAAAATGAAAGTGAGAAATCGAATGCAAATCATTAAAATTACAAATCAAAAAACATCCTGTGTAGAGTTCAATCAAGAAAGAAGGAGTCTTTTGTAATCAGGGACTCTCTGTTTCCAAGAAAAACCAATGAATAGGGAAATCGATCCTTTTTACGAATTCAGTGTAATCTTCTTACAAATCCAGAGCTGAAAAAGGTTTGACTCTTACCGCAATGGGTGGACTCCAAATCAACGGAGTCGTTAGCGCGAGCAGACAGCCCTCTGCAGGGTTCTTTTGCGTGTAATCCGTTCCGGTGTGCTACTAGACGCATGGATAGATGCGGATCATTCGGACGTAACCAGCCCAGATTGAAACGATTCCGTACGTCCTACTTCCTCTCTCGATCACCGTAGAAAGTGGCTATCCGATCTCCCTGTACGTCTGGAGTTTTTATAGCTCCCCAGCGAATCGTCCGATGTCAAGGTTTTTCAATACGCAAACCTGTAGTAAAACACAAGATACTCGGGCCTCCCGGCCACGAGTAAAGGGAAGGGGAAAACAAAGAAGGACTCCGATCGTGAACGTACCGTTAAGCAGTCGGCAATTTTATTTAAAAAAATTCTAACATACAGCAGACCAAAGATATGACCGAATAGGTCCGATTCTAAAAGATTTTTTAATATACAGTAGACCAAAGGTATGACCGAATCGGTCCGATTCGAACGAGTAAAAATAAAAAAATATGCATAAAAAAACGGTTAAAATAAGAACAAATATACACCCCTGCTAGGGAATATTCTAAGCGTGGTGGTATCAGCACGAACAGCCCGACATGTTTCGTAAAAACTTACATCCTCCTGGGGCACAGGTGATATGCTGATCCATCACGTCTAAATAGCGTTACGACTAAACCAAGCCTCGATTCCGTTCGAAAGAGGTGAGGGTCGACATTACGGCCGAACCAAGCCTCACTTCCGAACGGCTACCATTTTTTCGAAGGATATAGGAATGAACCGAATCCCTCGTCCCCCAAACCACTGGTCCCGCCCAGGTCGCCATTTTCGTGGAGACCAAACGCGGTCCGGGTCTGAAATTAAGTCCAAGCTCGACTCAAGCTCTATTTCCTTATGGATTGAGCCTATATCTAAACTACACACATCTGAGTGGAAAGCACATATCGAAAGCTGTGTAACCACTCACGTTCGAATGGCACACGGAGTCCAATTCCTGTTTAGGAAACCATCTTTCAAAAATCTAAAATAGAAGGAAGTGGTCTGTCCTCATTTAGTTCAAAAAACGGAGGAGACACCAAGAACATATGAAAAAAAGAACAAAAATATACCGTTCCCCCAAACAAACACATTTGCATCATATATCAACTATATTTCATACCCCTCACGCATTATCTATAAAGGCATTAATCTCTATATCTACGTTAAGTCCAAAAGGTTTAAGGCTTTAGATTTTATATATCCAACTCATTTCGAGTTTTGAAATCGCCCTCTTTCTAGGGCCTCCTCTCCAGGGTATCTGTAATTTATCGATTCCCAAGAGGGACGTTCCCCGAGGGTCGCGATCATGCACTTCCAAGTAATGTTTCGAAACTGGGTGTCCTTTAAATCCCCTTCTAATGTTACCCAAATGTTCCCCTAACCTCACCTGAAGAGGGCGCAATGTGCGACCCACATAGTGGAGTCCACAAGGGCAAGTTAGGAGATATACCACTCCCTCCGTGGAACAGGTTATAAATGATTTAATGGGGAAGATCTGTTTAGTGTTTCCTGAACAAAATTCTGTTGTTTTCTTTTTCTTTATATTATTAATGGAACATACACAGCACGTATTACACTTAAAAAACCCTATCAAATTCTGAAAAAACATAGGTTTAATTGTCGGGGGGTCGCACACATTAGGTGCGATTTTATGTCTCATAGATGGTACACCCCTAAACACCACCTGTGGTTTCTCCGGGAGGAATGAGCCCAGAATTTGGTCGTTTTTGATTATGTGCCAATGTTTACGCACAATCCTTTTGACCGAAAAATGTTGTTGGGAGAATCTAGTAACAAATGGACATTGAAAATTGTTGTTCATATTATTCCCCTCCGCCTCCGTTCTTTCTTTAAGTAAAAGACTACGATCAATCTCTCGTACTTCCCTCAATTTTTCTTTTAAATCTTGTTCATCATAGCCTTTAGCCAGTAATCTCTCTACAAGAACCCGGCCTGCGCATCAAAATCGTCCTCCCGGGAGCAGTTGCGCCTCATTCTGATGAACTGGCTCTTCGGAACGGACTGTAGCCACGCTTTATGGTGGCAACTGTCACGTGGGATAAATGCGTTACGATCAGTGTCTTTGAAAAACGTGGCTGTCAATAGGGTATCTCCCTCATTCCAAATTTTAAGATCCAGAAAGTTAATGGTATGTTGACTCGCTTCATATTTAAATTAAACCCCTCTATCGTTCCTATTAAGCTCCATCATGAATTCCTCAAGTGACTCGAGAGAGCCATTCCATAGGAGGAGGACGTCATCTATATACCTGGCCCAAAGGGCCAATTCCGGTCTTTTATCCAAGTAGACGACGTCCTCCTCCCATTTCCCCATAAAGAGATTCGCCAAACTGGGGGCAAATTTAGCCCCCATGACTACTCCTCTCTTCTGGAGAAAGAAACCTCCCGCGTGCCAAAAAAAGTTGTGCGTAGTGGCATATTCTAGGAATTCCATAATAAAATCCTTCTGTCTATCTACCAAACCTGAGTTTTTATCCAAAAAATATTTTACTGACCAGAGGCCCCAGTCATGTGGGATCACCGTATATAAGGATGTCACATCCGCTGTGACCATCCAAAAACCCTCCTGATATTGACAATTCTTAAGGATATTAATAGTATGACGGGTATCTTTAATGCAAGCTGGTAAAAGTTTAACTAGAGGCTGTAGGTACCCGTCTATGTATTTCCCTGCTCTTGATGTTAGTGAGTCAATTCCGCTGATAATGGGTCTACCCGGTGGGTGAACTGGATCTTTATGTATCTTAGGCAGGTAGTACATGACGGGTATCCTAGAAGAGACAGGGACCAAGAAGGACTTCTCTTTCTTGTTTACAATACCCATCTCAAAGCCTTGCTTAACAATATCCTCCAGCTCCTTTTTATATTTAAATCTTGGATCGCCGGGTAGTGGAATATATGTGTCAGTATCCTCAACTATTCTATTAAGTTCGACTAAGTAATCCTCCTTATTTAATATCACTATCCCCCCTCCTTTATCCGCGGGCCTAATGACCAGATTTTTCTGGTTACAGAGCTGATTAAAACCCAATTGTAATTCCTTTGCCATCTTTACCTCTTTGATTTTCAGGCATTCAAGGTCCCTAAGGACAACGTCCCTAAAGACCCTGATAGATGCAGACAGACCACCTTGGGGGTTGAAGAGAGATGCAATATTTAAACCAGAATGTTTAATATCTGTCTGGCTGATCGCATTCCTCTCCTGTGTGTTAGACAACATATACCTTTTAACGTTCAATTTCCTGGTATATTTTTGTATGTCCATATACGTTTTGAATTTATTAAGAGCCTTAGGGGGGGCATACTTTAGCCCCTTATCTAAAACGGAAATCTCAGCCTCAGTTAGAATGACACTACTGAGATTGAAAATTCCCTCCCCATTTATTCCCTTTTTCGTTTTGCTTTTTGATCTCCGTCCGCCTCTCTTTCCTCTCTGGGTTCTATTGGTCTTTCTAGATTTTGTTCCCCCCTGGGAAAACCCCACTGCTCTGATTGTTGTTCATCCCATCGGGGATATTGAGGGGGTCCCCACTCCAATTCCCTTCTTTGAGGATACGGGGGTTGGTACCATGAAGTCCTTTCTCTTCCTCCACCCCTTGGTCCCCTATATTCTCCTGGTAGATCCATCCTATTCTCAAAATATGCATCCTGGTTATTCATGCCCTGGAATCAATTCTGAGTTGGAACATTGTATTCCTGGTACCTCTCATCCCTATATATATTACCCTGGTTCCCATATGGTCCATACTCATTCCCATACATTCCATTCGGGAATGTAGTGTACGGGTAGTTATTCCCTTGTCTTACATCATTAAAGGGCTTCCTATTTTTTGGTTTCCAATAAGGGGATTTTTTTCCGGGGTTCTTTGGGGGGTAACCTGGAGTTTTTGGTCTCAATTGAGGTGGTTTATAGTATCTCTCAGGGGATCTATAAGACACCCTCCTATTGCTATCCTGTTGTTGGGATTGGCTTAGTGGGGGTCTATACTGGTTATTATCCGTTTTCTTAGGCCGACCAGTATTGCCCTGACTTATGCTAGACGTGGAGGGTTCTACAATTTCTGAACAAACCATAGGTTCCACTTCATTATTAGTAATTTTGCTTTGCCATTCGAACACTAAACCCTTCTTATAGTCACCTACATCTCTATTATACTTTTTTCTTTTCTTATTCTTTTGTTCGACCTCTTCCTTCTCTAATAGTTTTTTAAGGCTAGCGCATCTTTCTTTATACTCCTCACTTCCAATGTGAGGTAAAAGTTTATCCTTAATTAGTTTAATCTCTGCGTCTAAGCGACTCAGTTTATTATTCTTCCTCTGAGTTAAAAAAATGAGGAATTGAACCCCGCGTGTATATATATATAACTGTGCTCCTGCATTAGGTATGAATGAAAGTGTTTCAATGACAACATTGCTCATGACAACCATCTGATTCCAGATGATATTTTATGAAATTAGCAGTTGATTTGTTTTCTATGAGGTACATTATTACCTAATAATTTTAGTACTGATTTTGAGATACATTGTTACCTTAGAAGCAACGTTTCCTACTCCAAATATTCCTTCCTTTAACCACTTACAGACCGGACCATTTTTCCTGGTCAAAGACCAGACCACTTTTTGCGATTCGGCACTGCGTCGCTTTAACTGACAATTCGTGCGACGTGGCTCCCAAACAAAATTGACGTCCTTTTTTTCCCACAAATAGGTCTTTCTTTTGGTGGTATTTGATCACCCCTGCGGTTTTTATTTTTTGTGTTATAAACAAAAATAGAGCGACAATTTTGAAAAAAACGCATTATTTTTTTATAATAAATATCCCCCAAAAATATATAAAAAAACATTTTTTCCCTCAGTTTAGGCCGATACGTATTCTTCTACATATTTTTGTTAAAAAAAATCGCAATAAGCCATTATTGATTGGTTTGCGCAAAAGTTATAGCATTTACAAAATAGGGATAGTTTTACAGCATTTTTTAAAATAATTTTTTTTTTTTTTTTTTTACTAGTAATGGTGGCGATCAGCGATTTTTATTGTGACTGCGACATTGTGGGGGACCTATCGGACATTTTTGACACATTTTTGGGACCATTGTCATTTATACAGTAATCACTGCTATATAAATGCAGTGATTCCTGTGTAAATGACACTGGCAGTGAAGGGGTTAACCAGTGGGTGGCAGCGTAGGGGTTAAGTGTTCCTAGGGGTGTGTTACTAACTGTGGGGGGGTTGGGCTTTCATTTAGTGAACACTGATCTCTGCTCCAATCACATGGAGCAGAGATCAGCGTCACTAGTTGCTAGGCAGAATGGAGAAATGCTGTTTACACAGCATTTCCTCCATTCAGCCATCCTGTGAGACGATCGCGGGTATGCCCGCGGCGATCGAGTCCGCGGGTCCCGCGACCGGACTCATGGGGGTCCCGACCAGCGCGGGAGCGCACCGCCGGAGGCGCGCTCCGGATGGCAGAGCGGCATTGAAGATTGGACGTACCTGTACGCCAATATGCCTGCCCGTGCCATTCTGTCGACGTACATCGGCGTGCGCTGGTCGGGAACCGGTTAAACTGACCCTTTCACAGAACTAAATTTGCAAGCTATACTTGTAATCAAAGAGTATAAATACTTACCTCTCTTGCACCCCCCATTACTGAATGCTGTGCCATTCTTAAGAGATCATCTCCCATAATTCCTTGGGAAACTGTCCCCAGGCACACTTCTAAAATTTTCAATCTACTGGATCCCCCTGGTTTCTCCAGCTGACATCCACAGTACTAGTGTATGATATGTTCCTGCGCAATGTATAAATAACTGTGGAGAGATTTACTAAAAATGCAAAAATTACAAAATCTGGTGCAGCCAGGGGCGTACCTAGAGCATTTGGCACCCGGGGCAGATCCTATATCTCGCACCTCCCCTTTATTGATCATGCCTGTAGGCATTCAGCCCCCCTCACACCTGTACACACTCAGCCCCTTTGTCACACCTTTATGCACTCAGTCCCCCTCACAACTCTACGCACTCAGTCCCCCTCGCACCTCTAAGCACTCAGTCCCCCTCACACCTCTAAGCACTCAGTCCCCCTCACACCTCTACACACTCAGTCCCCCTCACACCTCTAAGCACTCAGCCCTCCTCACACCTCTAAGCACTTAGTCCCCCTCACACCTCTACACACTTAGTTTCCCTTACACCTCTATGCACTCAGTCCCCCTCACACCTCTATGCACTCAGCCCCTTACACCTCCATGCACTCAGCCTCCTCACAAATCTATGCACTCAGCCGCCTCACACATCTATGCACTCAGCCGCCTCACACATCTATGCACTCAGCCTCCTCACAAATCTATGCACTCAGCCGCCTCACACATCTAGCCCCCAACACACCCGTAGACACTCAGCTGTCCCCCCCACACACACACACATTTGTAATCACATACCTGTACACATTCAGCTGCCCCCTACACACACACTTAGCTCTCCCCCCACACACACCTGTACACACTCAGATGCCCCCCCCCAAACACACACCTGTACACACTCAGCTGCCCCCCCCCACACACACACACACACACCTGAACACACTCAGCTGCCCCCCCAACCACACACACACACACACACACACACCTGTACACATTCAACTCCCCACTCCCCTACACACACACATGTACACATTCAGCTCCCCACCCCCCCAAACACCTGTAATGTGGACTTCCTAGTCCCAGGTCCTGACTCTACATGTCCCTATGAGACCCTATGAGAGGAGCTGTAATCCAAAATATAGTACACGCGAGGGGTGCACATGTAGGAAGCAACCAGAGGTGGCAGTAAAGAGCCTGACTGTGAGCTGAATAACACAGGGGAGCAGGCGCTGCTGAGACGCATAGAATATAGAGAGCCAGTCGCAGCTACAGAGCACCCGTCCTGCCTTGTCCTGTCCCTGATAACTGGCCTGACACTCCCCCAATGTGTGGCACCCGTGGCGGCCCCCCCCCCCCTTGGGTACACCACTGCGTGCAGCTGTGCAACCAATCAGCTTCCAGGTTTTATTGTCAAAAGCTTAAAGTGTTTGTAACCCTAATAAAAAAAATTATAATAATAGATCCTGTTCCCTTATAGCAGATTAAACAGCACATTGCTTGTGCTTTCTAACCTGCCCCTCTCTATACTGTAAAAAAACCTGCCTGATCCTGCCATTTCCTGTGTCCCCCTCTCTATGCTGACCACGATAATCATGGCTGCTGGGCCCTGACCACCGTGGTCGGTTTGTGTCCCTTTGTCATCCGCAGCCCTGCTCTATCCCCCTCATCTCCTCCCTCCCTGCCTGTCAGCTCATGTGTCTGTGTCTCTGTCTCCACCCCCTCCTCCAGCCGCTATTAGTAGAAATAAAATATTAGACTTTTCTCACTGCCAGCCCCTCTATTATAACTAGTCCTAACACACAGGGTTAGTGTTTTATGAAAACAAAGCTTGTAAATACCTTTTTAGAGCTATATTCAGGCCGGTCACGTGACTCCCGGCCAGTCTCCTACTCCGATCCCTAGGCTACAGCGGGAAGGGCCGATATCTCACTCTGACCATCAGCTGGGGAGGTCATGTGGCTGCTCAGCCCCTCCTGCTGTAGCCTGGAGATCGGAGTAGAAGACTGGCCAGGAGTCAAGTGACCGGCCTAAAAAGGTATTTACAAGCTTTGTTTTCATAAAACAATAACCCTGTATGTTAGGACTAATTATAATAGAGAGTCTGGAAGTGAATGACATGACTGTGGTAACAATTAATGCATGTGGTAAATTAAACCCAATTCCCGAAAAAAAAATACGATTTTGCGGTAAACAATGAAAACAAAATTGTTGGTAAATATCGCAAAAAATAGCAGGAAATCAGTTAAGTCCAATTCACAAATGAAACAGGAACTTAAAAAAGGTGCGATATTTAACACCACCCTCTTGGTGGCGGTAACCATTGCAGTAGTGCAGTATTTCCTGTTGGAGTAAGAATGTGAATGTTGCTTGAACTTATAATAATACTCTCTTCTCTATAAGTAATTATTAAAAAAAAATCTCATCACTTACCTTCTTCTCCACAATTAGCATATCCAGCTGATACCAACAGACAATACTGTATAAATCAGCTGCATACCTTTTTGTTATATGAGGCTGTTAGGTGGTGCACATTCTAGATTATGCCATGACTACATGAGTGTCTTATCAAGGTTTGAATGTGATACTTAGACATTTTGATTAATAGACTAAAGTTGCACTTCATCTATTGGGCCCAATATGCAATATGCTAAACAAGCATATTGTATTCTTACAGAATAACCTATGTGGATACATGCACTAAGGATGCAGAGTATATACATGGATGTTTCTAACAAGAGCGGTTTGCTCTGGAGTATATTTACTCCCACGTCCAAATATTCATGTAAGCTAAGGCATGGCACATGAGCTCAATGTAAGCATATCCTATTCCAGCTCAGATTCATGTGCTTTAGTAAATTGGGCCCAATAGGAACAGTGCTACTTTAGTCTATTAATCAAAATGAATCAAAATGTCTAAGTGCACAATCACTGGCGTGACTTTGGACGGGACTTTGGAGGCACCAAAGGACACTTAGGAATGGAGACAATGGTATTAAAGTGGAGTTCCACCCAAAAATGGAACTTCCACTTTTTGGAATCCTCCCCCCTCTGGTGTCATATTTGGCACCCTTCAGGGGGGAGGAGGGAGCAGATACCTGTCTAATACAGGTATTTGCGCCAACTTCCTGGCATAGATCCCCGTGGTGACCTACGCCACTTCCGGTGCCTACTCTGTCCTCCCCCCCTCTGTATTCTGGGAGACACACAGGTCCCAGAACACAGCAGGGACCAGTGAGGACGTGCAGCGCGACTCGCACAAATGCGCAGTAGGGAACCAGGAAGTGAAGCCGCATGGCTCAGTTCCTGATTCCCTTACCAAGGATGGCTGCGGCAGCAGCCAAGAGTCAATGGACAGATCGGCTTTGGCTGCCAACATCGCAGGCTCCCTGGACGGGTAAGTATCCATATATTAAAAGTCAGCAGCTGTAGTATTTGTAACTGATAGCTTTTAATATGGCTTTTAACATGATGTATACAAAGAAGTAGGCCATACATGTCAAGATCAAACAATTGCATATGATGTCATTCCTCAAGGAAGCAATACTGCAACACAATACCCCTATGTGTTTCAGCTATAGCAGTCTTCTTCAGGGAGTTCTTTGTTGAGGACTCGGAGTACATTGAATAGACACTGAAAGACAAATGTCAATCAGAAACATATTTTGCAAAACACATGTTCAAACATGTACATCAAACAAGTGGCCTCTTGATTCCTGGATGTTCTGGAGCTGGAATTGTTGTCCACATATGATTGTTCTGCCTATATTGTGTAAGATACACTCACATTTTCAATGTTTGGTGTACATGTTTGAACATGATTTTTGCAAAATGTGTTTCTGATTGACACATGTCTTTCAGTGTCTATTCAATGTAGTCCTCAACAAAGAACTCCCTGATGAAGACTGCTATAGTTGAAACACGTAGGGGTATTGTTCTGTTGCAGTATTGCTTTCTTGAGGAATGAAATAATATGCGATTGTTTGATCTTGACATGTATGGCCTACTTCTTTGTATGCATCATGTTTTCATTTTACATAAATTTTAAGTATTTGTACAAATACAATTCTTAAAATTAATACCATTGTCTCCATTCCTAAGTGTCCTTTGGTGACTCCAAAGTTCCATCCTAGTTCTTGTTTTTTGTTTCAGTATTGTCTGAAGGACTAATGAGCGATGTGATTTCAGTATTTAGAATGAAATTGGATAGATCTTAATAGGTTGTCATGTGTTTTTTTTTAAGGATCCTACAATAATAATACCTGTAAAAATGTGTCCTCATATTTTAAACTGGTCTAGGGTGCAGCAGCACAGCACACAGCCTCTATAAAGTACTTCCATCATTTGCTGTGTGGGTGGAAGGATTGGTATTTTAGTGTGATGAATGATAACATACTTTAGGTAAAAAAAAAAGAGAGAGATTAGCTGTGGTGAGGACTTTTTAGACACACTTAAAGCAATTTAATAGCCTCATTCAGACTCAGAGAGGTTGTGGCAGGGATATCGATCTGAGTTCCCTGTTATGTTATAATGTTGTTCCAGTGAGCAACTCTTATATCTTAGTGGACCCTATCTAGGGCCAAATAACACTGGGGGCAATATATTTATGTACATGCGCAACATACAGTGCCTTGCGAAAGTATTCGGCCCCCTTGAACTTTTCAACCTTTTGCCACATTTCAGGCTTCAAACATAAAGATATAAAATTTACATTTTTTGTGAAGAATCACCAACAAGTGGGACACAATTGTGAAGTGGAACGAAATCTATTGGATAATTTAAACTTTTTTAGTAAATAAAAAGTGAAAAGTGGTGCGTGCAAAATTATTCGGCCTCTTTACTTTCAGTGCAGCAAACTCACAAAGACAATGATCCCAAACATACAGCAAAATCTACAAAGGAATGGTTCACAAATAAACGTATCCAGGTGTTAGAATGGCCAAGTCAAAGTCCAGACCTGAATCCAATCGAGAATCTGTGGAAAGAGCTGAAAACTTCTGTTCACAAACGCTCTCCATCCAACCTCACTGAGCTCGAGCTGTTTTGCAAGGAAGAATGGGCAAGAATTTCAGTCTCTCGATGTGCAAAACTGATAGAGACATACCCCAAGCGACTTGCAGCTGTAATCGCAGCAAAAGGTGGCTCTACAAAGTATTAATGCAAGGGGGCCGAATAATTTTGCACGCCCCACTTTTCATTTTTTTATTAATTAAAAAAGTTTCAAAAATCCAATAGATTTCTTTTTTTTTTTTTTTTCAAAAACATTTTATTGTAAATAAGAAAAAAAAAACAGAGTAACATGCAATCATAGTCACATATGTTGTAAGCAGTATAGAATACAGAAATACCAAATCTTAATCCAATGAGGTCAGCGGTACCTGCTAGTGTATAACCATCTTATGATGTCTGTAACAAGAGCATTTTGTATCTATGCCTTATATTGTGCGTTACTGTTTACATTATAAGGTACTCTTAGGTCTAGGATTGGAACGTAGAAGAGTAGGAAGAAGAATTGGGGAAAAGGAAGGGAGGGGCATTGTAGGAAAGATAAGGAGAGGGGGAGAGAAAGGAGATGGGGAGGAGGGAGGGGGGGAGGGCAGAGTGAAAGGTGGAAGGGAGGGAAGAGTGAAGTATGGGAAGAAGCTTAAACAGTCATCAATAAATATCATTGGAGTATAGTGCCACAACTCTCATAGAACAGTAAAAGCCTAAGTATAGTGTATGGGTCTAGTAGCAGAACTACAGGGGGGCATCTCAAGCCCTGTGATACTAACCACATAAAGTTCAATAGAGCACTCCGTAAAAAAGGAATACAAGCAATTCCTGAGAATTGTATAAGTATAGTATTAAACACTCATCCAGTTCTATTACATTTGGAAAACATGGGGTCAATATCAGCTTTTCAGTCAGGGTGTGAGAAAATGAGCCTATAATCTGATGTAGTCTCAAAATCCTTCCAGCAAGCCCATTTCTGGGTAAATTTATGCGGGGTATCTCTCGAGATGTTTATGAGTTCTTCCATTTCAGCTATTGCCTGAACCCTCAACGTCCAATCTTTGATGGACAGGCTAGTTTGGGATTTCCAGTGTCTGGGAATACAAAGTTTTGCAGCGTTAATTAGATGGATAAGCAGGGATTTTCGGTAAGTTGAAGTGCCTAAATTGGTATGGTGCAACAAGAATTGTGCTGGGGAAAAAGGTAAGATGTATGTTGTGACCTTCTGAATTATTTTATGGACCGATTTCCAGAAGGGCTGAATTCGGGGGCAATCCCACCAGATATGTAAAAGTGTGCCTTTTGCCAGCTGACAGCGCCAACAGGTTTCAGGGGTACTTGGGCTCCACTTATGCAAAAGTTCCAGAGTTCTGTACCAACGCGTGAAAAGCTTGTAGCCATTCTCTTGGGTACAAACGTTAAGAGAACCTTTGTGTATGTGGAGAAGTATAGTTTCCCATTCCTCCGACGTCAAAGTTATGTCTAGTTCTTTCTCCCAGGTTGCACATGTTTTAAGAGATTTAGGTGTATGATTATGGAAGAGAAGGGATTGAGTTTGAGAAATGAGATGTGATTGAGACGTGGAGGACATGCACAAAGATTCGAAAGGTGTCAACCGTCTAGAGCAATCTTTTATTTTAGCAACAGAGTGTAAATAGTGTGTGATTTGCTGGAATGTCCAGCTTGATATGGAAGGCTTTCCATGTGCTGTCGCTAAGTGATCAGCTGTAAGTATTTGTCCATTAGAGTAGAAATGTTGTAGCAGGATTAGATCAAAAGACCAGTGTTCTCGGAGAAATTGTCCATACATGCCAGGAGGGAAGTCTGGATTGAGCTTCAAAGGAGTAAGCGGGCCCAGAACTGAAGAAATCGAATGTTTCGCACAAATAGCGCGAAAACAGCTTAGCGTAGGAGCAATGAGTGGGTGTGAATCGACGTCTGTCTTGTAGTGTATGTGATTTATCCATGGTAAAGAGCATATGGGGAGTTTGGTGAAAGAGGCCTCTAAATATACCCAGTCTTTTTTTTGTGCATGAATGTTCCAGTCTGCAATTCTGGTCAAGTGGGCAGCAGCATAATAGTTATATACGTCAAGTAAACCGATCCCACCTAAGTGTTTGGGGAGGATAAGTTGTGCATAGTTGACCCTAGGTCTGTGTAAGCCCCACAGGAATTTGATGCATGCGGATTTATACGCCCTAAAGAAAGCTGGGGGGAGACCTATTGGAATGGCCTGAAACACATATAAAATACGAGGTAGGACATTCATCTTAATTATTGCAGCTCTTCCGAACCAGGAAACAGGCAGTTTACTCCAATTTTTGAAATCATCATTAATCTTTTTAAGGATGGCCGGGTAGTTAGCAACGTATAGATTGGTTAAGTTGCTCGGAATCTTGATACCTAAATATGTGATATCGTTCAAATTCCACTGGAAAGGAAAGTTTGTTTTACACTGTGCTACAACAGTTGGGCTCACTGTGCTACAACAGTTGGGCTCAGTGAGATATTCAGAGCATACGATTTACCAAAATTGATTTTGAAGTTAGAAAACAGGGCAAACCTACGGAATTCTTCTAGGAGGATCGGGAGGGGGATGTGTGGGTCAGAAAGAAACAATAGTATATCGTCAGCGTACGCAGCTAATTTGCTGATTTTACCTCCTTTACCTGATTTTGTTTAATACTATTGAGTAGAGGTTCCAAGGTTAGAATAAATAAAATAGGGGACAAGGGGCAGCCTTGCCTGGTCCCATTTCGGATGGAGAAGGCACTCGACAGGGTTCGGTTAACTCTGATTTTCGCAGAGGGATTTCGATAAAGAGATAGAATGAAATTGATCAGCTTCGGACCCAGACCAATATGTTGTAGGACTGCGTGCATATAATCCCAAGCCACCCTGTCGAATGCCTTCTCCGCATCCAGAGATAAAAAGAAGCTCTGCTGTTTGGAAGTTCTAATTATATGATGGATATTGATGGCTTTAATGGTGTTGTCCCGGGCTTCCCTGCCCTTAAGAAAACCAACTTGATCTAATGAGATTATGTTAGGGACAATAGTTAGCAATCTATTGGCTAAAATTTTGGAGAAGATTTTGATGTCCACATTAAGCAGAGAAATTGGCCTATAGTTGGCCGTTTGTGTGGGGTCCTTTTCTCCTTTGGGTATCACTACAATATGAGCTTCCAACATTTCAGGGGTTATGTTTTCAGAGGTAGTCAGGGAATTAAATGCTTTCATAAATGGAACTTTCAGAGTGTCCGAAAACGTTTTATAGTATGCTGCTGGGAGCCCATCCGGGCCTGGGGACTTTCCTACTTTGGTTTGTTTAAGAGCTGTGTCCCACTCTAGTTGACTAATAGGTCCCTCTAAGCCTTCTATAAGGTTTGTGGTGGTCAATTTTGGGCAATTTTGCTCAAGAAATTGATGCATCAAACGTGTACGTGTCTCATGGGATTTAGACGATTCAGTGGTTCCTCGTATATTGTATAATTTGGTATAAAAAATTTCGAATTCCGCCGCTATGTCTTTATTAGAGGTTAGCTTGGTTCCCGTGGGGGAGTGCAGACAATGTACATTCAGTTTGGATTTATGCGATTGCAAGGCCCTAGCCAGAAGGCGGCCACTCTTGTTGCCAAATTCGTAAAACTGTCTTTTGGTCAGGAGATATCTTTCGTCCGTTTGTTCAGTTCTGTCTGGATAGAGGAACGAACCTCTTGCAACTCTGCGAGGGTGCGAGAGGCCAATGTACGTTTGTGGGCCGATTCTAGCTGTTTAAGTTTAGTATAGAGTTCGGAAAGGAATGTTTTCCTGTCCTTCGCAATTTTCGCTGATATGGAGATCAGTTTACCTCTTACTACACATTTGTGGGCAGCCCATTGCGTCATGTGGGTTGTGTCAGGGGTCTCATTAAATTGAAAGTATTCTGTGAGGCAACGTTGAACTTCAGTTGTATACAGTGAGTTCGTCAAAATTTGGGAGTCCATGGACCACACCTGAGTGCGTTCTTGCACGTCTGGCAACGTCAGTGTGATAGAAACTGGGTGATGATCAGATAGGGACATGGATTCAATTTTAGATGCAGATAAAAGGGGAAGGTCGGTCTGTGTGATGAAGATGTAATCTAGTCTGGAATAACGGTTACGAGGGATTGAGAAAAACGTAAAGTCCTTCTCGGTGGGGTTTAAGGTGCGCCAGGTATCATGTAGCATGAGAGATTGTAGAGATAGTCTTATCTGTCGGATGGCTCTGTACGGCAGATGAGAAGTATCTGTCGAGGTGTCGAGAAGAGGTTCCAATGGGACATTGAAATCCCCGCCCAGTATTATCATACCGGATTGAAATGCGGCAAGTTGGGTGGTTACTTCCCGGAAGAAAGTAAGCTGACCTGAGTTCGGACTATAAATATTGGCTAGGGTAATAGGCCTACCCTGCCAAGTGCCTTTTATGAAAAGAAATCTACCTTGGGCATCAATCAGCGAATCAACGATTTGAATGGGGACATTTTTAGATAACAGGATTGACACCCCTTTTGTTTTGGAGTCTGGTGAGGTTGCGTGATAGCATGTTGGATAATAATGGTTTGAGAGTTTTGGTGTGGCTTGCAATTTAAAGTGGGTCTCCTGCAGGAAAATTACATCTGCTCGCATCCCCTTTAAATTGTGCAATATATTAGAACATTTTTCAGGGAGATTCAGACCTTTCGCGTTTAAAGAAATGAGTTTTAGCTTACTGGACATAATCGTAGTCTTAGAGGATGCCATTTAGGTTAGTTATCTAGTGACCCAGGAGAGAAAAAGGGTTGAAACTCCTTGATCTGTGGCTTTTTAAATGTGCGATGCTCGTAGTGGAATGTCACGTATTGAAGAAGGGAGGTGGAAGGGGAAGTGGTGAGGGAGGGAAGGGTGAAGCGACTGAGGGGGTAGGGAAAGATAAGGGAGGGGGAAGCACGTTGGGTGGGTATTGGTCTTATCTGCGGGGTGTCCTTCTAGTAACAGAGAGGATACCCCTGAGAGGGATGTGGTAACGATTGGGATCGGCGACAACTATTAAGTCTCACCGATATTGAAGTCCCAATACGTGTCAGGAGAATCTCAATCGAGATCCCTGTGTGGGAGTGATTGGCGAGCAAGGAAGAGAGGGTTCCTTTAAGGTGTTGAGTCTAGAGTCCCGTAAGGTCCTGTGAGCTAAGGGTTTGGCAGGCTATGAACACTACTGAGTGGGATATGGGAAGATGGGGAGGCTAGGTGGGCGTTGCAAAGAAGATTCCCCTGGGATCAACCGTATGCCATGGGAGTAAGAATACATGTAAGGGGGAGTCTGACAGGGATAAAGATTACTAAAAGAATGATCTTAAACCTTTAAAACGACTCAAAGTAAAGAAAAACTTTTTAACATTTAAGATTATAAAGTGGTAAGTCTACAACAATAGAGCAGAGCTGTCGCAACAGGCCTGGTATCGCGGCGTCAATCAATATTGCAATAAACACAGACAAATCAGAATTGCAGTCAGTAAATAACAATTTGTCAGCTGGTTCTGCGGTGTCCCATTAGCAGGGCAAAAAATATTGTGAAAGCTAATACATAAAACGATCAATGGCGTCCGCCTGGTTCAAACATCTTTAATCAAGGAAATCAGCCAATGCGAGTTTGCATAGGGTAGAGGTGTGCCAGCGTGCACAGGGTGGCGGGTGACAGCATCCTTAGCATGGTCGGTGGAAACATTAGTGAACTGTGCTAAAGGTTGCACAGTTTTTTTTTTTTTTTTAAACATGTGGGAGGCAACAGAAACAGGCGGATCACCAACCATCGTAACAATATATAATCAACAAAACTGTAAAAAAAGAAAAACGAAGGTTAGTAGCATGTTCTAACTTTGTGCCTAGCATCTATACAATTCTAGGTAACAGCAATCAGAATCCGTTTTGAGATAGTAGCCAATGTAGACATCTCCCAGTCAGGGTTGGGATAGACAGTATTAATACAATGTTGATCATTCGCAACCCCCAGCAGGGATCTCAGTGAATGTCTCAAAACATATAGGTTACTAATCCAGAGGTGAGGTCCCAAAAA
Organism: Lithobates pipiens; assembly: GCF_037356315.1. Lineage (NCBI taxonomy): Eukaryota > Metazoa > Chordata > Amphibia > Anura > Ranidae > Lithobates > Lithobates pipiens. The sequence continues at coordinate 117,185,542 of NW_027507784.1, forward strand.
GACATTGGTATAGTACGTATGAAACGGAATTACGAAATGTCATAGAAGTGGAACTGAATCACTGTGAAGAAGAACTCAGGCAAGCAGGTGATAGTAAGCAGATATAAAAGGTAAATCGCTGAGGTGATACACGTTGTTGTCCAGCCCAGTAAGTCTGAGCTTGAGTGGTGTGAAGAGAATAAGGAATAAATGTAGTATAGCAGGGCTCACAGGCCAAATATAGTCCGGAGTTGAGCTGCGGAGGGAGAGAGCGTTACACGAACTGAGCAACAGGCCAACTTTTTCAGCTAGGGGATATCATTGGGGTCTAACAGAACATGGGTAGTCAAGCAGGAAGACAGAAACAGTTCCTGAAAAGGTATGACCCAGAAAATTGGTGTATAAAAACAGCACTTATCTTGGTCACAGCGAGAAACACGGTGAAAACAAGGGCCGTTTCGTTCCATTCTATGATCGCCTTTGCCTCCTATGGACTGGAGATGCTGTGGGGCTCGTATTTCTCGGTAGCCCCGCAGGTCTCTGCGGGGAGGACGGGTGTGCTTGTCTGCGACGACGGCTTACACTGTAATTACCTGCTTCAGCAACTCCATCCATTGAATCTGCCCTATGCAAGGGGGATATGCGGAAATCACTATACCAGTCCGGTACTTCTACCACTGGGATGTGAAGAGAGCTACAGAAGTGTTCCAGATCTTCAGGAACTTTGAGATGATAAGTGTGCCCGTTGACGATGGCTGCTAGGCAGAATGGGAATTTCCATCTATATGGAATCGCTCTGGCCCTCAAGACATCCAGCAGGGGCTTCAGCTCTCTCCTCCTTTGGAGCGTGATAGCAGAGAGATCTTGAAAGATTTTGATTTCTGAGCCTCGATGTAAAAGTCTCTCATTGCTTCTAGCCTTACGCATTATTTCCTCCTTGAGGATGAAGTCAGAAAGACAGCATATAACATCCCTGGGGGGGTCAGTCTCCCTGCCTCTGGGACGCAGGGCTCTGTGGATTTGTTCCATTTGAATTACCGTATCAGGGGGACGGTCTAGCAAATAATTAAAAATGGTTGTAACCTCTCTTGCAAGTTGTGGGGTGTCTATTACTTCGGGGAGACCTCTCACTCTCAAGTTCCGTCTCCTTCCTCGATTGTCGAGGTCCTCTAAATGGCGGTTCATGTCGCGGAGGTGGATGGCGTGTGACTCAGATAGCTGCTGCACATGACATAGGGCCGCATCATGGCGGGCCTGCGTCTCCTCCACCTCCTCCATTCTGATGGCCATGCTGTGGAAGTCCTCTCGGAGCTCCGAGATAGCTGCTGACATGGCTGATTTTATATCAGCAGCCACGGCACGTAGGTCAGCCAGGCTCAAGGACTGTTGTGCATCAGCGGCAGGTGGAGGATGTTGAGGGCTACGACTCCTGGAGCGGGGTGCCGCTCTGCCCTGTGAGGAGGCCTCATGCATTGCGGCCTGCGCCTCCTGAGACGTACCTCGGGCTCGGGAGCGGAAAATATCCGGTATATGTTGCATCGGCGGGTGATCCACGTCCCGCTGAGATCCGGGTCGGGTCGTCGAGCTCGTCTGTGGTGTACTGCCCATCTTTGAACGCGGGGAAGCCGCCAAGCTGAAGATAGCTGGACCTAGGGGACCGGGAGCTCTGGATTAGGCCTCCATCTTCCCTCAGCGCCAAGCCACGCCCCCCCAATAGATTTCTTTCCACTTCACAATTGTGTCCCACTTGTTGGTGATTCTTCACAAAAAATAAACATTTTATATCTTTATGTTTGAAGCCTGAAATGTGGCAAAAGGTTGAAAAGTTCAAGGGGGCCGAATACTTTCGCAAGGCACTGTATCTACTTACGACTGTATACTGTCTATGAAATGCCCCATACACACGGTCAGACATTCCGACCACAAAATACATCAGATTTTTTCCAATGGATTTTGGCCCAAACTTGTCTTGCATTCACACGGTCGCACAAAGTTGTCGGAATTTCTGATCGTTCTGAATGAGGTGACGTCAGATACGTACGTTGGGACTATAAACGGGCCAATAGCTTTCGTTTCTTAGTTTATTCTGAGCATGCGTGGCACTTTGTCCGTTGGAATTGTCTACACATGATCGTAATTTATGCAATCAGATTTTGTTGTCAGAAAATTTTAGATCCTGCTCTTAAACTTTCTGCGTCAGAAAATCCGACGGAAAAAGTCTGATGAAGCCCACACACGGTTGGATTTTCCGACAACATGATCCAATCGCCCATTATTGGAAAATCCGACTTGTGTGTATAGAGCATAAGAGTTGAGTTTCTGGAAATTATTGTTTATGTCCTTGACTATTGGTATATTGATAAAATATTGGAGACCTATATATTGCAGATTATCTACCACCCTATCCACACGTGAACGCATATACTTCACAGCAACATTTTAACCTACTTTAATGCCATATGGATTGTTGGGTGGTTCAATTGCAGTATACAACTATTTAAAGAAGGGCTATAGTACTATACAGTATATCAGCTATATTTTTGCTTTTTGAGGGGGAAAAAAACAACTTTCACAGTTGTTTAATACTTTCTGACAATTTTATTGATGGTGTAAAGTATTCTCTTATGTCTCTCTTTCTCTTATGTGCCTTAACAGTCCCCATAGTCACGTTCTCTCAGTTTTTTTTTGCGTTAATATGGATATTGGCACATAACTGCAATAGATAATCCTTTATGTTTGCATAACATACTTTAGGTATTTTAGTGTGTTTTAGGACAAGCCAGCCTGTTATTCAGGGATACTCATTCTGTGACTTTGTAGAGCTGTCCTCAAGGGAATATTATATTTAGTTGAGTATTAGGCAGGTTGCCAGCACTGAGACACATAAATGAACCTCTGCAGCCAAAATTACCTGTGCTTGGGATAAATGTAATGATATCCTAATAAAAGCCAAGGACATTTTTCAAGATCATTGAGTTCAGTTCTGTTCTGTGACAAGGTTAATACATCAGACAGGGAAGCTAATAAGTCATTAGTACGTGTTTCTGGGTCAAAAGACCCATTGCTAGCAAATGACAGCAATCTCTTTTTTCTAGTACGTTGTTCTAATTGCAGTGAACCTATGCTGGATATATAAGGCAGGTTTGTTGATTTTATTCAGCTCATGGACAAAAGCAGCTGCTTGGCTTGTTTCTAGTGAAATTATAAAAGTTGGGGTGGACCTTTGTTAAAAATGGCTTTTTGAGTGACATTTTTGTAGTTCTTAGTGGTTTTCATTCTAAGTATTATTGTAACTAAAAACTGGGAAGTAGTTGTATTTAAGGTAGAGCTAAAGGCAAAAGAAGGGTTATAACCCCCATATGGTATTTTTTGCCTTCTGTGTCCCGGGGGGGGGGGGGGGGGTTCCTTCATTTCCTGTCACATAGCGAAAACAGGAAGTGAGATGAAATTCTTCCAAAGTGAGGGAATCCCTTGTTGTCACCAGGGTCACAGGAACTAGTGTCCTTATTGGTAAATTTCCACTGTATTCCTGTTCTGGTGATGACCCAAAACTGTGATTTTCTTTTACATATGGTGATAATGGCAAACAGGACAAATAGAGAGGCTGAATCTCCCCGATGGGGGCACAGACAACAATAAAACCTGACAGGTGTTCTAATTACTCTCAACTTCTTCCAAAATTAAACAAAACATTTTGCCTTTAGTTTAGTTTTATACTTTAAAATCCATCATACTGACCAATGGTCAGGATAAAAAAAACACTTGAAATATACATTCCCCCATATCATCTTTTACTGCACACTTACAGAACTTTGTTACTGCACATTTCTGAATACCTAATTTTCCATTTATTGTTGGTCAATAAGATGTAGAATGATTTATGCTGTTTGATATTGGTTTCTGATATACATGGAAAGACTTTTTTTTTGAGAAAAGAAGTTGATTGTACTGAGAGTTAAATGAACTGATGATTGAGTTAATAATGCATTGACTTGTCCCTAAGAAGGTGGCACACACAGGTTAAAATGGCTATTAAAAGTTAATTTCCCACATTTGTGGCTTTTTAAATTGCAATTAGCATCTAATAGTAAAATAGTAAATATAAATAGTCAATGTGTTTGTTAGCTCTCACGTGAATGCGCTAAGCAGGCTAGATACTAAGCCATGGGGAGCAGAAAAGAACAGTCAAAAGACCTGTGTAACAAGGTAATGAAATTTTACAAAGATGAAAAAGGATATAAAAAAATATCCAAAGCCTTGAATATGCCAGTCAGTACTGTTCAATCATTTAATAATAAGTGGAAAATGTGGGGATCTCTTGCTATCAAGCCAAGGTCAGGTAGATCAAGAAAGATTTCAGCCACAACTGCCACAGGAATTGTTCGGGATACAAAGAAAAACCCACAGGTAACCTCAGGAAAAATACAGGCTTTTCTGGAAAAGATGGTGTTGTTGTTTTTAAGGAGCACAATACAATGATATAGAGCTGCATGGTCAAGTTGCCAGAATGAAGCCTTTACTGCACAAGTTCTACAAAAAAAACTGGTGACAATATGCCCAACAACACCTTAACATGTCTCATTGGGCTTTTTTGTGGCATTGGCACAGTAAAGGCTTCCTTCTGGCAGCTCAACCATGCAGCTCTTTTTTGTTCAAGTATGTAGAATTGTACTCCTTAAAAACAACCACACTGTCATTTTGGAGAGCAGCCTGTATTTCTCTTGCAGTTACTTGGGGGTTTGTCTTTGTATCCTGGGCAATTCTTTGGCCAGTTGTGGCTGCAATCTTTCTTGGTCTACCTGACCTTGGCTTGGTATCAAAAGTGCACCGAATTTTCCACTTTTTAATAGGGAATTAAACAATACTGACTGGCATATTCAAGGCTTTGGGTATCTTTTTATATCCTTTTCCATCTTCATAAAGTTCCATTACTTTGTTACTCAGGTCTTTTGGCTGTTCTTTTGTACCTCCTCATGGCTCTGTGTCTAGCTTGCTTAAGGCATCCAAGTAAAAGCTAACAAACTAATTGACTATTAATACACAGACACTAATTGTAATTTAAAAAGCCATAAATGTGAGAAATTAACCTTTAATTGCCATTTTAACCAGTGTGTGCCACCTTCTGTGTCCAAAGCCAAACATTCCAGGGTATGTAAACTTTTTTATCAGGGCCATTTGGGGGATTTCTGTTATCACTGTGATTCAAAAAGGATCCAAAAAACGATGTGATAATAAATAGCTTCATGTTATCACTATCCTTAAATATAAGACTTTTTTTTGGCATGATCAGTCGTATTTTCCATATTAATGGCAAAATGTAAACATTTCTGACATGGTATTCAAACTTTTGAGCACAATTGTATATCAATCTTTAGAGGGTACAGCAGGTTACATATATTAAAGTGATTGTAAACATATGTAAAAAAAAAAAAAAAAACAACCTGCAAGACAAAGGCATATTGAGCTAGTATGCATAGCATACTAGCTCATTATGAAATACTCACCTTAGATCGAAGCCCCCACAGCGGTCCCGACACACTTCTCTGCCCAGCGACATGTCTCCCAGAGTTATTTCCAGGTATTGTAGGCTCCAGCGCTGTGATTGGCCAGAGCCGTGATGATGTCGCTCCCTTGCATGCACACGGAAGCTGCCGCTAACGGCACATCAGCTGAAGCAATGGGCCGTTGCTTCAGTTCGCATGTGCTGATGATGTCAGCACATGTTGATACAGGGAGCATCTCCTAAACCTTACAGGTTTAGGAGATATCCATGGTAGCTACAGGTAAGCCTTATTATATGCTTACCTGTAGTGAAAAGTGGTCTTTAAGAGTTTAAAACCACTTTAAGATCACAGCAGCCATGTATTTATATATCATGTGATCTACATCTTTATGAATCTTAAAGCAGTAGCTTGTGGATTAATTTAACACCATATCGATATGATTTTGAATTTTGGAGGATACCACAGCAGAAAGAACAAACCGACCCAATGCTGATAGGTAGTACCAATACTGGAATGTGCATATGTTACAACTTTTTTTTTCTACCTAAGTTATCATAAGTTGAAGGGGTAGACTGACTATGTGCCTTATATAAAGGCCTGTGTGCTGGATCCCTATGGTGCCTGTGGTTCAGGTTTGCATTTGTTGGGTGCTCCTTAGTTGAAGCTTACAAAAGCTCCATAATTGGTTGGATTAAAGCAAGGGCAATAAGTAAAGATGGAGAGACAACAAGCCAAAGGACAGCTACAGTGGGAAGAAGAGTAAAATAGTGTGATTTATTGTAGATGACACTGTTGCGATACACATGAAGTGTGGTTTGCAGAATACAGCTTTATACATCTGTTTACTACAATGTATAGGAATCTTGTAGCTATTAGTCTTGTTACAATATGCAGTATTGTGTTTATTAAATTGTGCATCTAAACTGTAAAGTTACATCTCCACTATCTGGATGCTTAATAAGCTGTTGTTTTCTATAATTATTATTACTAGCAAATTACTTTACTTTAAGAATATGACTATAGGAGACATGTGTTGTCAGTAATATAATGTCCTTCCCCTGTGAGGCATGGGAGTATTTTGACCACACATTGCACAGGGGTAACATTGCAGCAGTTGGTACTTGGTATAATTTAATCATCATAGAATATACTCTGTTACAACTTTAACAATCTCTACATAACAGCATGTATTCAAACAAAACAGTAATTACATGTTATGTATTCACTTTCAGCCCCATATTTAAAAACTCCAATTATCCCTGCATTATTCCTGTATTATACAAGATACTAAAAACATGCCCACGTATTTAAAAATCATACAGACCTTCCCCTTTTTTCTTCATATTTATAAATGCACTGCTCATTTATTTTGGACTCTTCATAAAGTATGAACAGGTAGCTTATACGTTTAGGGATGTCATTTTATTATTTCAGCATAAAGTTCCATTTATATATATACACACACAGCTTTATCCCTTATCATAAAGCATCTGGTTCCAATAAGAGCATGGAGTGCTGGCAAAACTTTACCATGATCCCCTGCTTAGGGACTGCTTTTGCCACTCATCAACCGGCAAGAACATGTCTTCTTTGCTCAAATCCCGCATCCAAAACACTCCTCCTTCTACTGATGCTAGATAAGCTTGGTTCCATGTTAGCAAATTACCAGAGGGATGTCAACTCATAGTAGCTGTAAAGTAAATGCTGGATCAAGCAATTAATATGCAATAGCTGTATAATAATTCCTAGTACACACAATAAGAATATTGGACGAATGATGGTCCTTTTTTTTTTTCATGCTAGGCCCACATCGAAAACCAATAGTTAACTAAAGTCATGAAAATTCTCGTACGTCAGAATACAACTTCAGTATCAATAGAATGTATTGTATTGTAATGTATTCTTTCATATCCAAGCATGTGTGGTCTTGGTTACATGATTTATTCTGTACAAATAAAATGCTAATTACACAAAAACTGTTAGTTCTGTTGTTGTACAAGAAAAACTTTCATGCTAGTCCCTACATGAATTATCATAATCAGCTCTCAAAAACTGTGTCCTAATGATCAGATTATCAGACGATTGATTAGAAAGCGATATTTTACAACCAATTTTCTTATCGTGTGTACAAGGCATAAGCCTGGACCATGCAGTCTAGCTGCAGAACCTTTGCAATAAATACTAGGCTTAGATGTCAAGCTTCAAAGGCTATTCAACAAGCACTGGGCAAAGCAATCAAGCTTCTGTCATTAAGCTGGAAACACTGAACATCTGATGTAGCTATGCAATTGATATTAAACAGGTATTTAGTTCAATCTTATTTTACTGAAGGGAACAAAGTGGGAAATGCAGTCCACATAGATACCATTATTAACAGTAGTAAGTAATGGCAGTAAACCATATGCATAGGGACCGGAGCTTATAAAAATGTAGTATTGTATCATGTTCGTTATGTGTGTCAAAAAACATTAATTAGAGCAACATGTTGAGGCATAACATGAAGAACTGAAGGGCATTCCCACTTCAAAGGAGAAGATTTTGTGTAAACATCATGTATTACTATCAGACATATTCTAAAAACCTGTTATGCTGTAGAGGATTTAGCTGTGATGAAAATATTTTGCATCAGGAGTAAGGCCGCGTACACACGGGCGGACTGTTCGCCCAACTTTGTCCGCTGAACAGTGTTTGGGCGGACAGTCCGCTCGTGTGTGGGCTTTCAGCGGACAGTTTCAGCGGACAGTTTGACGGACAAGGTTTTTCGGAATTTCCGAAAAACTGTCCGCTGAAACCTTGTTTCAGCGAACAGTCCGCTCGTGTGTAGGCTTGTTCGTCAAACAAAGTTGCGCGCATGCTCAGAAAGGATTTTCACGCCGAAAGCTATAATGCAGTGTATAGGACGTCGTATTTTTCGTCCCGTCGTACGTGCCGTTCACGTCATCGCGCACGGTTTCAGCAAACTGTTCGTTCGTCGTGTGTGGGCATGTCCGTCCATGCTAATTTTGAGCGGACTGTTTGCCGAAACTGTTGGACGGACAAAGTTGGGCGAACAGTCCGCGCGTGTGTACGCGGCCTGAGTGTTTAATGGATTCTGAGGAGTACATTTATACAAAGAGGAAAAGGAGTTAAGAGAAAGTAGGGGAAGCAGAAAGATTAGGAACAGGAATCGCTCCACCATGGTCATGAGGTGGTGCTGCCTATGTTGCTCTCTGCCCAGGAGATGAAGTCCAATGAGTAGTGGAACATGGACCATGAAGTCCAAGTGAGAGAGAACTGTTCGCCTTTATTAGATTCCTTGGCCAACAGACGTTCAAGGTCTCTAATAAGGTCCACTTCAGTAGCCCACTCCCCCAGGGAAGGTACGGTCTTCCATTTCCAAATTCTGTTGCCAGAATTTCTTTATGGGAAGGCAGTCCCAACAAACATCCCGTATGACCTGCTCTCCAAGTGGTTTTCGTTCCATACTTGTTAGATCTGGTGTCGCTGACATACAGGTCCATCAACTCTGGTAAGAGTGTTTTATCATATTTACCTGTCTGGATGTAACTATCCTTTGAAGTACAGTTGGCTGTTGACTTCCCCTGCTTGCGATTGACTTGACCTGATTCATGGTGGCCTTATTATCCTTCTAGATGCACTTCTAGTGGACTTATTTTGAATATATCACTGATTTATTTCATATTTTTTAGCGCTACATTTTTTCCTTTCCTTTGTCACATGCATTTTTGTCACATTCGTATGTAGATGCTTTATGCATTTTTTCTTTTTCACTTTTTTTTATAGCGCAGTAATTTTCTCTCTTTCTTTTTACTTATATTTATTTCCAAACTACGCATGGAATAAAGACAAAAAATGCTAGCATCTTATTTTTCAGTGCTTTTGATGGTTTTACATATGTAAGTTTTTATGAGAAATTATTTTACTGTATAAACTGATTTAGGATTGGGTAACAATAGAGTAAATGTTTGTATGATGGTGAAAAATTTATTTCTGACTACTACTATATCAATGGCTTGTACTGAAGTAGTTTTAACTAATGAATGAATTATAATTAATTGTATTTATGTCACAAAAGCTGCCTACACATAAATATTGGATATGTGATCTATAAAATATAGACTTCATATAAATATTCTTTTCTGCCTAGAAATAAATGATAATAGGACAACCAGCACTCATGAAGAGGTAAGTCAACAGCTCTCAAACAACCTTTATTACATCAGTCTTGATTTATGTGTGCATTGTTCCAAAGCTTTGCTTTTTGTGTCTAGTCTTCCACAATACAGTATGTCAGTATGTGACACTTCATGATTGGTGTGTCTTGGCTTGCTGCGTACTACCTGTAGCTGTACCCCCGTCAGGGGCTTCTAAGAAATGTGGTTTGTCTGTCACCCTGCCCAGCCCTGCATTCACTCTCAGGCACCCCCAGACACAAAGCAGTCAGTGCCTGTTTTTTTTTTTTTGTTTTTTTTAATTGAGGGATATAACTTGGATTGGGATGGGAGATATGGGATGCCCAGCATAGATCAATGAAACAGCACTTGGTTTTGGGACAACTATGTACATTCCCTATACATACTCCTTCAGTGTCCACCTGCACATCACTTGCTTAAAGCTCATCATTCCTCACTCCACTGCTCATTTCTAGCTGCAGACTGTTACTCCTAGTCACCTCCAGCACATCACTTGGTTCCCCAGGAACAGCTAGCACTATTTGTTGGTTAGGCCTGACACTGACTCAGCCAGGCCTCAGCAAATGCCCTTTGCAGGCTGGGACCATGGGCCCCAATGGTGTAGCAGAAAAGTCCTTGTGCTAGCTGCCCTAACTTTGGCTACTGATCCCAGTTCACCCTCTTCAGGCCCTGCCAGCCCTCTTGTCTGCAGCTGCCTATTTCCACTGCCCCTTCCACCACAGTCCACACTTCTGGTTCTGCACCCATCTCAGACTGCAATACCCCGTCCTCCTGACTGTGTCTCACTCACCAGTCCTCCTGGCTTTGACCAGTTGTCCTTCCTGGAGTCTCTTAGCAGTGCTCGCTCTTTTGCTGTGCTCTCCTTGCTCTCTCTTGTGCCTCTGGTCCAGGACCTTCTCATTCCTGAAGGTGGTCCCGACTGCACCCAAGCCCAGGTCCAAGTCAACCCTCCCAGACTGGGGAGGTCGCTAGAGGGCCCTGACAGCCTCCACACTCTCTCACTCCAGCTCTTCCACCTAACAACCCCCCTCAGCTGGGCTGACCCTTGGTATTTGAGGAGGCCTGTCCCCTGCCAATCCAAGGCTTCCCAGAACACCCCAGATGGCCTCAGCTCCCCTCCAGCCTCTCTTTCCAGAACACACTAGAAGATTCTAGAAAGAAGTAGGAGGTCCTAGTGCTGTCACCTGTGAGTCACCAAGCACTACCCTGAGCCACTTCCAGCCTAGAATGAAAACAAACAGGCCTAGCAATCAGTCAGGCCTGCTTAAATTTACCTATCCTCTCTAGCACACTACTAAAGGGTGCTACATACCCTTTATAAAATGGGTCTCTACCAACATTGTCTGAAGGAACAACTGTTCTTATTGCTCATAATAACCAATTATTGTCTTCTCCCACATTCTCCTGCCCTTAGACTGGGATGTGAGGTTAAACAGGAGAACTGGATTGCTTGCAATCAACAACTACAAGACAAAAACTTTTCTTTCTTAGAAAAAAAAATACTTCAAAACACAGCTAGGCCTCATCTAACAACTTGTCTGAATTAAGACCCATTTCCTTCTTGATGCCTTATTAAAAAAAAAAAAAAAAAAAAAAACCTTTACTAAATTGTATCTAAACCAAAAAACATAAGTTTATTATAATGCAGCTTACCAGTCCTTTGATGTGGTGGTTGCATTTTTTTTCATGCTTTTATCTTTTCTATGCTCTTTATTTTCACCTGTTGATTCTGCAAATAATATAGTTCATGCATCTTCAGGGCTTCACTCATCTCTCCACTGTTTCTATGGATGGAGCAATCTCACATTGGCTGGAATTCAAACATGTCCACCTCTATTAAAGTTCACTACATTTAAATTTTAGTACACATGAGCCGAATGTCAGGCGGCATCAGCCGGTTCAATAAAATCTGGCCAACATTTGGCCTGTGTGTTTGACAGCCAGTCTGACAGAAAACGGTCATTTGGCCATCTTCTGTCAGACGAGCATGCTGGAAAACCAGCAGCCAACTGGCTCCCAATCAGAGCTCTCAGCCAATGGCTGAGAGTGTTCTGGTGGGGGGGGGGGATGATGGGATTAGTAGTTTACAGAACAAAGATAAGATTGTTTTGCTTACCTTCTTAAGTTAGGGACACACAGGCCAAAAATCAGCCTGTTCAGCAGGAACCATCCAACTTTTGGTCAGTGTGTACAGTACAGCTGTCTATCTCTGACAGAAGCTTGTCTGACATTTCCCTTTTGGTGAAGGGAAATGTTGGAAAACTAGACTCTGATCAGCGTTCGCTTGTGTTGGTACAGTGATCTGTCAGAAAAAAACTATCAATGTGTACCCAGCTTTAATTTCGATATTTTGAATCAGCAACCCATAAGAATGCAAGTAACAACTTCTATATTTGCTCTGACATTCCTGATCTGCATACTTACTCCAGCCATAGGGGCAACAGCCAGAAAGAAGTCTGTAAGGTCCACCCATTCATTTTTTCTTATGATAAGATAGCTTTACAGTGACGCTTTAACAAGAAAAAACATGCTTCTGGCAGGTATAAAGAGCAGCCGTAAGAGGTGCAGATACATATACCAGCAGAAGCTTTTGATGCTTACATTCTGCCTGGAGTTTGCTCTCTCTCTCCCATTTCCATATCGATCCATTACTATGATGGGTTGGCTCACTTAATAATAAGAATACATGGGTGGGTGCAGGCAAGCTCGCCATTGCCAGGAAGTGCCAATGCTTTGCTTTATCAGATTGCCCTGCCATTTAAGCAAGCAGAAGCACTGGAATATGTTGCAGGTATTTACTGGCCCCTCTAGGTTTAGGAATCAGAGCCTTATTCTGAAGAAGCCACCATCTGCTTCCTATGTAATTCCATTTCATTACAAATCTGTTTATACCAAGTTTATAAATTTATGAATTTGGGCTATCTGCATGAGTTTGCCATTTGACTTGATCAACCTAACCTATATCAACCTCCACAGGGTTGTCTAAAATTCACTCCTTCCCCAATATAAAACAATATGCAGGCAGATTTCAGTCTTTAGAAGTTCTGCCTTCTTCAGTATATAATCTTTTAGAATTATAATGCATGGGTATGTAAATATATGAACTAAACGACATCCTTGTTTGTATATTGTAAACCTAGAACCTTTCCCCAAAACAGAGGAAGCAAAGTGTCTACTCAGCCCCGGCGATGAAAGGTACTGTCCAGGTACTGTTCAGTGTTCTGACATAATAACTTCTACTTATGCCATAATCATGTATGCTTATTTTTGTTTTACTGTCTTGTCATGTTGTTTTAGCTTAACTAATAACATATGTTTGCAACATGTATTTTTGCAACAAATGCTACCATATAAATGTCAGGGGAATCATACAATTTTTGGAGCTTTAAATTACAAGTTCTCAGACCAGCATGTTGGAGACTTTTTAAAAGTGTAGAGAATGTTACCAATATTCTTAGCTTTGGATGGAGTGGAGGGGGGTTAGAACACCTGTTAGTTTTTTATTGCTGTCTGTTCCCCCGCGGGGGACATTCACCCTCTCAATTTGTCCTGTTTACCATTATGACTAAAGTCAAAATAAAATAAAAAAATGTATGTTGTCATCTGAACAGGTATAGAGGGTAAATCTTCCAATGGGGCCACTAGTTCTGATGACCCTGGTGCCAACAAGAGATTTCTTCTCACTTACTGTTTTTGTTATCAGATGGAAAGTGTACCAATGGAACAAAGATGGCAAAAAAACACTGACAAAGGTTATAACTGTCCCTTACTCTAGCCAAAATGAAAAAAAAAAAAGATTTTGTCTTTAGTTCTACTTTAACTTTGCAAAGTTAATGTTCACTTAGATTGGTGAATAAATAGATGCTTTATGCAGTTAATTTCTGTTATGTACAAGCAAAAATACAATTACTTGAAGCCATCCCCACCAGGAGAAGACAGTGTTTATTCCTAGCAGTTATAGCAGCTGCTTGTGATAATCGTAAGAGTATCTGGCAGGCTGGTTGTACCCAATCTTGGTACATTCAGCCTGCTCATTAAGGGTTCAAACCTCATCCGGTTCCTATTGAACCACCCGAGATTCGAACCACCCAAGCTTTGTGTATGACCAGCCTTAGTTAGTTAACCCTATTGACTTTATAACATATATGCACATCAGGGCTCCCAATTTCCTTGGGTGCTTAATTGTTCTTGCTGAAAAATATAACAGTGGTACTTGTCCTGTTAAAAAACAAAACAAAGTGGGCACTACATTAAGAGCAACAGCCACAAACCAGCGCAGAGCAATGTCTGCTATAACTGCCTTTCTTCATCGTCACAGTGAGAAGTCAAGACATTCTTGCTGGCTGCTAATTATTATGGTTCTTGAGAACTTATTTGCTTATTGATGCCAAAAACAGACCTTAACAAGTTTAAACATTTTAATACAATATACAGTATTTGGAAAAGTATTCCTTGGGTTTGTAAGGAATAACCACAAAAGTACACTAACCACCACTAGCCTAGCAGAGAGTCTCTACCATGAATGACTGCTAAACCTATTGTACCTTTCACCCGTTGAGTTGGTTATAGGAACAAAAAACATTGTTGCATTTTCATGGTTGCTTGCTCAGCAATGACAGAATAATTTTGCACATTAAAATGTTTTCCACATTGTCTGATCTACAACACTGTGACCTTGACTCACAAAATGAAAGAAATTTTCAATTTTGGGACATTAAATGAGGAATGGCCTGATAAGGTCATATTCCTCCATCCCTGTTTATGGCGAAGAAGGAGAGGGGGGCTTAAAAGATTGGGACTTTAAATGAAGCACGTAGCTGAAAGAATGACAATAGTTGTTTAAAAACATGTTTATTAGTTCATGAAATTCTGTATATAACATGGTAAAAAACATAAATCATAATAAATATAATATAATTTATATACACAATCATATTTAGGTTCATTAACATCTGTAGGTAACAGGGTAATAAACAAAAATTTGTGGTAGTGATAAATATCTTGTTATAATTTTATAATTTATATATGTATAGCATATGCACATATGGGATGGTACAGTGCAACTACAAAATGGCTGAATATATATGACCTCCAGATTAGCTCCTGCACATAGATTGCAATGGAATAGAACCCCATAGTATGTTAAATGTAGATCCTAAAACCACATGATAATAAAATCAATATTGGCATAATTGGCGTACCGTATATACTCGAGTATAAGCCGAGATTTTCAGCCTCTTTTTTGAGGCTGAAAGTGCCCCCCTCGGCTTATACTCGAGTCATCGCTGTCTGCCCGCTCGATCAGCGCGTCGAGCAGACAGACAGCGGCCATTCTATTCAAAAGCCGCGCCTCCGGCTCCCCCTTCGCCTGTGATAGGCGGAACACTGAATTTCCCAGCAGCCTGTGTTCCGCCTATCACGGACATCGTATCATCCTCGTACTACGGACGAGGATGATACGAAGGCAGTGATAGGCGGAACACAGGCTGCTGGGAAATTCAGTGTTCCGCCTATCACAGGCGAAGGAGGAGGCGCGGCTTTTGAATTTTACAATGGCCGCCGAAGAGGGCACGGGACGGAGGCAAGGCAAGGCAAGGCAAGGCACGGCACGGCACGGGACGGGACGGGACGGGACGGAGGCAAGGCAAGGCACGACACGACGGCAAGGCACGGCACGGCACGGGACGGAACGGAGGCAAGGAGGCAAGGCACGGGACGGAGGCTCGGGACAAAGGTAGGCTGGACACACACACACACACACACACACACACACACACACACACACAGGGATGGGTGGATGGATGGAGACACACACAGGGATGGGTGGATGGATGGAGACACACACACACAGGGATGGATGGATGGATGGAGACACACACACACAGGGATGGATGGATGGATGGATGGAGACACACACACACAGGGATGGATGGATGGATGGACACACACACACACAGGGATGGATGGACGGACACACAGGGATGGACGGACACACAGGGATGGACGGACACACAGGGATGGACGGACACACACACAGGGATGGACAGGCATGTCTCACCCTCGGCTTATACACGAGTCAATAAGTTTGCCAGTTTTTTTGGGGGTAAATTGGGGGCCTCGGCTTATATTCGGGTCGGCCTATACTCGAGTATATACGGTATATACATAAAAGGCTAAACGCAGCTTATAATTAGCCCGGTGGCTGGGTAATTATCACTCTTCAGGAGAAAGCGCGCAACAAACAGTATGGCTGTGTGGAGGAGGTGAATTGCAAAGAGCTGGGAGCCCACCGGGCACACCGTTCATGGGAACTGTGTCAGAAAACATGAATCAGACTAAGACAGAAGTACAGTAAAATCACACTTGTTTAATAATAATAAAAAAAAGCTAAACAGGGTAAACGTAGTCAAAACATAGCAGTGTTCAGGAACCGGAAAGGATAGTCAGATAAGCCAAAATGTCAGGGAGCGAGAGATGAGTGTAGTAGAACAGCAAGCAGGATCTGGAGCCAGAAGGTATGTCAGCCAAGCAAGTCTTTAACAGGAACACAGGCGAGCGTCTCTAGAGATGTGACCAAGGTGAAGGCAGAGATCATCTGGGCTGGACAGCTTAAGTAAGCAGGACTGACGAGCTGGATATCATCAACAGGTGAGTCACTGTGGAGAGATAGGAGCTGACAATTAGCCAACAGCTGAGCGGCCATCTTTAAGAAGGAAAGGCTGAGCCCAGCCCTGACACTGTGGGAATGTAATCCATGACCACAACCCAACCTCCTGCACCACCAAGGGCAGACAAGCATCCAAGGTGTTTGGATCTTCTGAGGCTTAGGGGTGTTGGCAAGAGCCATCTCTCAGTGGCTTCTCATAGGATAGCAAAACATATTCCAAGGGGTGCATATTGCAGGAGAGAGCCATTCTTGCAGCTACATGCTTCATTTAAAGTCCCAATATTTTGCCCCTCCCCCCCCCTTCTGGATTCACAAATGGTGGCCCTACATTAACTTGAACATATTTGGTGTGGACAGAGGATAAAGACACAGAAACATTTGTGTCTTATCCTCTGTCCACACCCAATATGTTTGTTGCCAATGTTTGTTTCCTCTCACATTCATGTGTTAACCTAGTATCAGCCTTTGGAGACCTAAAACCCAAATTCCCAAAAAGTTGGGATGCTGTGTAAAATCTACAAAAAAACTGAATGCACACAGCGTCTCAACTTTTTTTGGAATAGGGGTTATTTAGACAAGGTCATGGATAGGATGCTTCTTTTATTAAAATTATGATTTAATTTTTATCATGTTTGAATGTTAAACAAAATAAAGAAAAAATATTTGGTTTTATTATTTAAACTAGTGTAGTTCAATATTTTAAACATATAGATGTTTGATCTTTTCCAAATGTTACCATCAATGTAACTGCGTTTTGGAAATGAGAACACTTGCTTGTTTGGAATTAATTAATTAATTTATTTTCAATTTGATGAGGAAGGTTGGACGGTAGTGAAGTACAGTTTCTGTTTTGAAACAATTAATTGTAACACTTTAACTTCTCTAATTGCCGTTTGGTACAGAAGCACTGGTTTTAATTCTGTTTTGCTTGCATGCCATAACATAACTGCTTATTTGTATTAGCTTGAGCCTGTATTGCTTTTATACAGTATGTTTAATGCGCATGTGCATGCGCTTTGTCATTGCAGTATTATATTTCTGACTCAGCATGTCAGGTCTCTGCAGAGAGACAACTGCTTCCACATAGACAGAAAGGGCCTTCTCTGCAGCATCCTTGCAGGGGACAGCTTATTCTTCTGTGTGGCTAAAGAAAATGAACTGTAAGATTCTGCACATGCTTTGTTTTGATGCATCTGAATGAATTTTGCTCACCTAAACTGAAAGTTCAGTTGGGCTTTGATTTTATTGTGTTTGCATATTTGATTTATTTCAGGTTTCCTTTACATGCTAATTTTCAGGCTATTAAACCTAAGAAATTAATAAATCCTAGTTACCTCCTAACCAGCCATTTTAGTTAAACGGACAGTTAAGGGAGTGGTTATTCTGAATGGACATTTTAAAAGATAAGTTCACCTTTTTGCAGGGAGCCTGTAAAGCATTGCACCCAGAATCAGCAGATTGCGGGTGCATTGTCAGGCTCTTGCAGAATGTCAATACACTGTCTGTCAATACCTTTGATATGGGCAGGGAGTTACTGAAGTCCAGGAAGCTAAATAAACTATGAGATCACACACAAGCACCCTTGCAGTTCATTGAGATCTACAATCCATCAGCCGCAGAGGCTAAAGCTACTTGTAAGCATTAATTCACAGAATTGTGTGGGTAGAGCCCTACATGGCCATTCTGTTTTCACATTGTGACAGTGGGTGCAGGAAGAAGGTCCTCCACCCCCTGTCACAAGAAAGGGGAGGATTCGAGGGGGGGGGGGGGGTGATGTATGCTCAACATTTTATATATTACACTTTAATATGGCCAAATATGGGTAGAACATATAATATATTGAGAAAGGTGGACTTAGCCTTTAAATATTATAGTGCTGATTGTTGGTGCACACTCGCAGTGCCTGTGATCATACTGTCCGTAGACAGCATAGATCACAGGCAAAATGTACAAAGCCAATCAGAGTGGCTCTGTGCATTGTGATGTCTGTGAGCCAATCACCACGGTCACACAGTTTTTGACCTTAGAAACACTCTATGGAAAGTGGTGGTTTAGAAATACCACCAAAAGAACACTCTTTTTCTGAATGAATTATAGAACATTCATAGTGCGGTCTTGCATGACTAATTGTCAGTCAATGTACCGCAGCACTAAAAATGGACAAAGGGGCTGGGGAAGGAAAGGGTGTAATTTGCTGGTATTGAGGTGGCTAGAGAAAGATTTCTCCAAAAATTTAGAAAAACCAATCCTATTAAACCTTTCCTTCCCCAGCTATCATTTTCCATTATAGGTTTGATGTTGCTTGTGTGCCATAAGGTCTTCCCTAAACTCTTTTTCAAATAATTAATATTTATTTTTATAAAGCAACCTTTAATTTCTTTTTTTTTCTTATTCGCTATGGTTTATTTTGTTTTATGTGCTTTGTTGCATGTGCAGGCAGCAATGAGCAGGCAAAACCTTTAATTTCTATTGATGATAGACATCAGTCCACCAGCATGCCGTATGAGCAAACAGTAACAGAGAATACCAAGCTGCTTGCGAAACCAAGACGAAAAGACACTCCATATCATCTTGATTTGCCATTCTTCCCAGGTAGGGTCTCTAGATTAGTGGGATATATAGGTAAGATACAATATTTAACTCAGTCAGGCAATTGCGAGATTTGCTTAGAGGAACATTACTAGTTTCTTCTTTAGGTAAAACTATGTTGTCTTTAAATTTTACACTGTAATGTTAAACCTTTTTTTTTTTTCATAGAGTAGGGAAAAGTTAGAATCCCCTGTGTCCCCACAAAATTCAAGCTCTTTTTTTTCTGGTTTTGGTCTCCGCAGCTAAAAGTAATAGGGAAATTCCCCAGGGCAGGAATAGAGAGGAAATCTATGAATAGTGACAACTGATTAAGCGGGGGCTTTCCTCTCCTTGGATGGATTTCCTGTTGTGTCTACAGAACAGGAATTGAAATCTCTCCAATGGGACAAAGATGGGTTTTAACCCTTCCGAATATATATATATATATATATATATATATAAAAAAGATTTGGCATTAGATATGCACATTAAAGGGACCCCACTGCCTTTTTATTGGCATTGGTAAATAGAGAAATGTATTAATGTAGTAAAATTTTCTCTTAACCCCCTCATCAATCCAGTTTACTGGGAAAAGCTAGAGCAATCATTAAAATCAGAAATAGCAGCAATTACACAGAATGATTAAATATGTAGGATACGTGTATGTTTCAAAGCAACAAAACATGCAAGGAAAATATAATTGCTGAATGAATTAAACCCCTTCTGTAGAAGATAATAAATCTTACTAGGTGATGAATTTATATAAGGTGACGACACTGGCATGAAGCACAAAAATATACCGGAATATATAAAAACAGGAAAAGCAGTAGATAAGAAAAGGTAAAAATATTTGTGGGCTAGAGATACCGGTTCAGTTTAATCACGAAAAGTCTGCAGTAAGGTTTCACTTTTTTAGATAACATGAGTTGTATTAGGTAGACCTGCCATTCGACCAGTCAATTCAAAAATATAAAAATGCTTTTATATAAACAGGAGCATTCTGTTTATTTTATCACTTCAGTCACGTTTTTTTTTAAAGAAAAATTAGATCAGTTTCTCATCAGTTGTACATACGTTTTTTTTAAATCCACTACCAATGCAAAAACAGAGGCAAAACAGACCATTTATCCATTTACATCTGTTTTTCGTTCATTTTGCTTTTTTAATGCAAGTAAAATAGGGCTTTGATCCGTTCCAAAAAATGGATGTTAACAAAAGTGGATGTAAATAGATGTAAATGATGATCATCCGTTTACATCCTTTTTTTCTATAGAGATGCATTGATGTCCGTTTTTCATCCGTCAACGGATGGATAAAAAAACAGATAAACGGAATGCCCCTGTAAAAGGGCCTAAAGTGGAACTAATCTCGCCTCCACTCCAGTAATGTGGTCTTCGGAAATAACCTGCTGGTCACTGACATCTTTGTCCAGTCTTCTTCTGGTCTTTGTTTTTTTTATTGAGTTCATTCAATTTGGCAGATGCCAAAATTGTACACTGATCTCTGCATGCAGGTAAGAATACTTTAATAAAAAGAAAAAAGAAACACACTACCAAAAGGTTGGAGAGTGCTGCTCACCCCTGAGTAATGACAAAAAAGAAAAAGGAGCAATTTCCCCTGTAATGGGGTTTTTAGGCAGCAAAACAATATATGTAATAAATGTAGGAGAATGTTGGATAAAAAAGATTTAAATATTTATTGGTACGTCAAAAATATGACACATTGGTTAAAAAATGAACTCCACTGGACAGTTAGTGAAAACTGAAACACAACATTAATAAAAAAAAATGGGTGTACATATACAGACGAAAACTTCACATAAACACTGTACAAATTTGCAGACAGTGGAGACGTGACCCTGACGTGTTTCAACCCGTGATATGGGTCTTCTTCAGAGGGGTGGTCTGCTACGGAAGGAAAACAACATGAGTATATACATTGAAAATTACTTCAATATAGTATAAATATCTGGAATGCTGACATAGTTACCAAATAATGTACATCAAGGTAGGTGGAAGAAACATTCACAGTGGAAATCCTTCTCAGAAAATGAGATAAAATAAACCGCTTATCTCTCTCCCTACATATGTATACAGAGGGCCCCGACGTTCCCAGCTGTCACCGCACACCAGGAGGAAAATGGGCGGAGTCTGATGGTGCAGCTTACAAGAGATCACACTGTTCACTCCTCTCCAATGTAATCCACAGGAGGGAGTGCAAGCATCGGCAACCAAGGGGTGGGAGGGACGCACCTGTAGTGAAATTCAATTAGCGTTGCTCGCTCAGTGATTAAATGAGCAGGCAACCAGGCTGCATTATTATAAAGTATTTATTTATACAGTACATAAATGTGCCTACAGGTATTCAGCATGCAAAGAGATGTAAAAAAAAAAGAAGGGGGAAGTATGTATAAAAAGACTCTATGTAGTGTATAGAAAAAGGAAAATAAAGAGAAAGAAAAATAAGTGCACAATGATGTCCACACAATAACAAAAAATTGTGATCATGCTGGAAAGTAAAATGTGTGTTGAGAAGTAAAATAAAATATGTGAACCGCAACAATGAAAATGTGTGATGGATGACAAAAAAGAGCATTAGAAGGAAAATAGTGGAAAAGGTGACTGATCAGTGCATAATATAACCAAGGGTGCTAAAAGTGGATTATTACCTGGATTAGTTACTATGTGGATAAAACCCCCCCCAAAAAAATAGAATGGGGAGGGGGAGAAAAAGCTGTGGGAACAGACCCGATCCAAGATAGATCGTAGGGGCAGATACCCAAAAGTGTTCAAAATCCAAGGGGGCAAATCCCCTTATCTATGGATAAATCAAATATAAATAACAATGTAATTGGTTGATATATTAACCTTACACATAAGTAGTGACTTTAAAAAAAAAAATATTTCCCCAAGTGTATGCCAAAATAATCAAAAGTACCTACCAAATAGAGGCAGGGTAGTCTTATAGTTTGCTTCCTGTAGGGATAAGGCTAAATGTCCCTCCATATGAGGGGGATATTTATAGTGGCCAAAAAGCACTTGCACATGCACAGAAAATCTGTAATTGGCAGGTCCCGCTCCTCCCTCTGCCTATTACCATCCGATGCTACATGGTCGCCATGGCGGCGAATCACCTGTGATCTCCCTGGTGTTCCGGAAGGGCATGAGCAGCCCCGTAATTACGTCAGCCCCGTCGCACCAGCGTGACGTCCGCACGTCCCGTGCACCCGCGGTGCCCCGTGCATGCGCTGTGAGGTGCGGCATCCGGGGATGTTCCGGGACACCGCCGACAAGGGGAAGTTCCCCAGTCGGGCAAGTGGTACCAGCCCAATTGCCCACACTTGGGGACACAAGGGAGGGGCCCGCGCACGCAAAGGCCCCTCCCCCCTTGCCGGGAAGCCATACCAAAAGGGTCCACCAATCCTGGGAACAGCAGCACATGGGACTCGGTGCGCCCCCGGTGGAGAAAGAAGGATGTACTATTAACCAAAAAGTGCCAAATTTGTCATATTCATTCAAAATGGGATTATCCGTATGTAATCAATACATATACACATGAAAACAGGGAACAGTAAATGTTACAAATCCATAATGTTATTACAAAGATGATTAGAACAAATTGTTGTTGTTGCTGTAAACAGAAGAAATGTATAACAAATATATATCTAACTACATTAAGACTGTCATCGCCAGAGCGTTCCCAATCTGGCATTAGGGGTGAGAGGAGGAACGGGGAATACTTTAACCTCTCTAGCGGTAATCCTGAATGTGGCTCGGGATTAATTTTCAGTACCAATAACCCCGAGCCACACTCAGGATTGCATCGCAGTATCCAGGTACAGTTACTTACTTTGTCCCTAGGATCCTGCGATGTCCTCCCGCTGTATCCTCTGGCTGGATCCTCCACCCGATGCATCAACCTAAAAAACCTCCAGGTCATATTTTCAGCCACAAAATACTTACTAGCTGTGCACACATAGTCCCACAACATTGACACTGACATAACAAAAGTATTAAGTGAATCTGGGATCGACAACGACAAGCATTCTTTTTTTATCTGTGAAATTTTGACAATTCAGGAGTGCATGAAGGCCATGGAGGAGAGGCAAGGTCAGGGCAGGCTATGAAGGGGGTGCAGGAGATGATCAGTGCCACAGTCAGGGCAGCACAGTCTTGTGCCAGTGTCCCAGTGTGCCAACCTGTGCTTGAGCCCCTCCCTCTGCCCGGCTCTTACCCCTACCTATGCAGGGCTCCACTGTGGGGGTCCGGAGGTTCCAGTCCAGTACTGATCCTCAGCCATGGTGCTGGCACTGCTATCTCCCTCACTGTCTGAAACCAGCACCGTGATAGAGACTGAGCATTGACACCAGCATCGTGATAGAGACTGAGCACTGACATCAGCACTGAGATAGAGAGCACTGACACCAGCACCGAGATAGAGAGCACTGACACCAGCACCGTGATAGAGAGCACTGACACCACCACCGTGAGAGCACTGACACCACCACCGTGATAGAGAGCACTGATACCAGCACCATGATAGAGAGCACTGACACCAGCACCGTGAGAGCACTGACACCAGCACCATGATAGAGAGCACTGACACCAGCACCGTGATAGAGAGCACTGACACCAGCACCTTGATAGAGAGCACTGACACCAGCACCTTGATAGAGAGCACTGACACCAGCACCCTGATAGAGAGCACTGACACCAGCACCGAGATAGAGAGCACTGACACCAGCACCGAAATAGAGAGCACTGACACCAGCACCGAAATAGAGAGCACTGACACCAGCACCGAAATATAGAGCACTGACACCAGCAGAGAGATAGAGAGCACTGACACCAGCACAGAGATAGAGAGCACTGACACCACACCAGCACAGAGATAGAGAGAGAGCACTGACACCAGCACCGAGATAGAGAGAGAGCACTGACACCAGCACCGAGATAGAGAGCACGGACACCATGCCACCACCGTGATAGAGAGCACTGACACCAGCACCAAGCTAGAGAGCACTGACACCAGCACTGATACCAGCAACTCGCTGCGGGATCCAAAAATATGACACCGCTCAACCTCTTCAAACAAGAGGGTACGGGCATATAGTACGGTGTGCTTTTTTTGTACAAGGAAGTGAGCCAAAGGTAGAAAAAAGGTCTGTGTGCCCGATTAAATAAATCATTTATAGAGTTATGCATGTACATGGTCTGATGGTCACATGTGTTGAATTCCTCCGAGATCCATGCCTCATTCATTTTTATAAATGTGAGGTAGTCAACACTGTCGTGAGCTAGGCGAGTGCGCTTATCGGTCACGATCCCCCCTGCTGCGCTGAATGTCCTTTCGGACTGGACACTGGACGAGGGGCAAGCCAACAGTTCCACTGCAAATTGGGCAAGCTCTGGCCAGAGGTCAAGCCTCCCCACCCAGCAGTCCAGGGGTTCATCACTTCTCAGAGTGTCCACATCGGCCGTTAACCCGATGTAGTCGGACACCTGTCGGTCTAGGCGTTCCCTGATGCTGGAGACCTGTCGATGGGTCGGCTGAAAGAATTACCTCATATCAGAAGTCACCAACACATCTTCAAACCGCCCTCTTCTTGCAGGCGCTGTTGGATTGGTACCCGCAACTCTCTCTGGGAGTGGGAATTGCTCCTCTGCCAGCGCACGCAAAAGCAGAATGCAGCATTTCTCGAAGCAAGGCCTGTAAGTGCTCCATTCTGACAGCCCTCTGTGACTGTGGTAACATTTCCACCATTTTGTGTTTGTACTGGGGGTCTAAGTACGTTGCCACCCAGTACTGGTCCTTGACCTATATGCTTTTTATACGGGGGTCCCTGGAGCATGAAGGCCCCCATTTGCACTAAACTGGAAGCGGTGTGGTGGCCTGTCTCCTGCTCATCATCCAGGATAATGTCATCCTCCTCTTTCTCCTCTCCCCATCCACGCACAACAGGGATCCCAGAAAGGTTTAAAGCATGCTCTTCTTGCTCCTCCTCATCCACACGAGTGCAGTATGTATGTGGAAGAAGGAATATAACACCTCGCTTCAATTGGTCGTTTTGGGGGGCCACTGGTCTATCACACCAGTTATAATACTTTTTTTTTTTAATTGCGTTTGTCACTCTTTGTAGTATCGCTGCAGAACCGCTCAGCAGTCACAATGCTGCACAGTGGAAATGCACTATACAATGCTTTCTATATTTGCAAGTATTTTATACGTGTATTATACCCCTATATACTGCACACCAAATAATACACCTATACCAGTCCTTAAAAGGACCTTTGTGGACCTAATAGTAGCTAGCTAGTAGCTAGGGAATTGCAGACTGTCCCTTCTCCAAACACCAAACTGTCCCTCCCTACACTGAGAAATTACAGCTGCAGAATCGGTCAGCAGCACAGCAGTGCAGTGCACTATAATATGCTTTCTATATTTGGAAGAAATTATATTATATGTGTACAACCCTATATAATGTACACCTATACCAGTCCTTAAAGGGACATTTGTGTACCTAGTAGCTAGTGATTTGCAGACTGTCCCTGCTCCAAACACCAAACTGTCCCTCAGTCCCTACACTGATAAAAGACAGCTGCAGAATCAGTCAGCACTCAGCAGCACAGCAGTCAGCAGTGCATCATAATATACTTTCTATATTTGAAAGAAAGTATATTATATGTGTACAACCCTATATACTGTACACCTATACCAGTCCTTAAAAAGACCTTTGTGTACCTAATAGTAATAGCTAGTGATTAAACTGACTGTCCCTGCTTCACACAGCATCCTGTCCCTACACTGACAAAAGACAGCTGCAGAATCGGTCAGCAGTGCACTCAGCAGCACAGAAGTCAGCAGCAGTGCACCAGAATATACTTTGTATATTTGAAAGAAAGTATATTCTTAGTGTATTACAACCCTATATACTGTACACCTATACCAGTCCTTAAAGGGACTTTTGAGGACCTAATAGTAATAGCTAGTGATTAAACTGACTGTCCCTGCTCCACACAGCGTCCTGTCCCTACACTGACAAAAGACAGAATGTAAAATGGCCGCCAGATCATGTCTATTTATAAAGGTAGGGGGTATGTCCAATTGTCCATGTGCTGAAATGTCTCAATTGGCTGTCCTGTACCCCATGATGGATGTGTCATCATGGGTCAAAGCTCTTCACAATGTAAACGCATATGTCCACCGCACGAACAGAGCTAGAAGTCCGCCGGTTTGGCGAATCGCGAACGAGCAGAATTTGCCGCGAACCGACCGCTGGGCGAACCGCAAGGCCATCTCTAGTCTGCATAGCCTCTTATAGTCTTGGTCAGGTGTGCATGTGACAGGGTTGACAACACAGGTACACAATTGGGAGGCAGTTGTCACAGTTTTATTACAGGAAGTGCCTAAACAAAGCTCTTCCATGCAAAAACACAAGCCATTATTTTAATGTAAGCTTCATTTTATAAAAAGATTTAAAACAACTATTGAAATTAAATTACATTTAATTTCCCAAGGTTTGATTTTTTCAAGCTCAGTGCTCTCACTCCAAGGAATCTAAGACTAAGTTTTTTGGCAAGATAATTTAACTTCCTAAGACAGGGCTCGACAAACCCCAGGCGCCAGGTCGCCAATGCGACCAGAAATCGGAACCTGGCACCTAAGCTGCCACCAGCCCACTCACTATTGATGCCCCAGACATGTAGCAGCATTAACACTGACTGCCATCCTCCTCCTTCCTCCACACTCAGCGGTGCCGTGCTAAGTGTGTGAAACTGACAAGCAAGGGAGAGAGGAGAGCGGGCGGGACCCATCAGCTATCAAACACCAGCCAATGGGATCTGGGCGGGCCGCTACGTGTATGTGGCCCGTCCCTTTTCTTAAGCAGCCCAATCGTTGGCTGGAGTTTGATAGCGGCTGGGTCCCGCCCACCCCGGCCGGGTCCCGCCCACCCCGACATCAAGCTCAAATCTGACATATCCGCCTCTCTGTTTCACACCCCAGCCGGGTCCCGCCCATTCCGTCATTAAGCTCAATTCTGACAGCTCCTCTGTTACATTTCAGTAACAGAGTGCTCCGTGTGAAACCTGCCAGTGCCATCTGCCAGTGCTACTGCCAATCAGTGCCACCTGCCAGTGTCAGTGCCACCACCAATCAGTGCCAGCTGCTAGTGCCAACCAGTGCCACACCAATCGATACCACCTGCAACCACCAACCAGTGCCACCGGCCACCTGCCAGTGCCATCTGCCAGTGCCACCTGCCAGTGTAAATCAGTGCCACCTGCCAGTGCCAATCGGTGCCACCTGCCAGTGCCACCATCAGTCAGTGCCACCTGCCAGTGCCGAGTGTCACCGCCAATCAGTGCCACCTGCCACCGCCAATCAGTGCCACCTGCCAGTGCCAACCAGTGTCACCTGCCACCACCAATCAGTGCCACCTGCCACCGCCTACCAGTGCCACCTGCCACCGCCTACCAGTGCCACCTGCCACCGCCAACCAGTGCCACCTGCCACCGCCAACCAGTGCCACCGCCAATCAGTGCCATCTGCCAGTGACTAGTGCCACCACCAACCAGGGCCACCTGCCACTTCCAAACCAGTGCCACCTGCCAATCAGGGCCACCTGCCAGTGCCAATGGTGCCAATGCCAGTGTCACCTGCCAATGCCATCTGGCAGTTCCACGTGCCTGCCAGTGGCAACCAGTGCCGCCTTCCAGTGCCAGCCAGTGCCACCTGCCACCGCCAATCAGTGCCACCTGCCAGTGCCAACCAGTGCCACTGCCAATCAGTGCCACCTGACACTACCAATCAGTGCCACCTTCCAGTGCCACCGCCAATCAGTGCCACCTGCCAGTGCCACCGCCAATCAGTGCCAACTAGTGCCACTGCCAACCAGTGCCACCTGCCAACACCAGCCAGTGCCACCTGCCAGTGCCAGCCAGTTCCATCTGTTGCCAGCCTTACTCTTTCTGGTCAGCCCATAACCCTGATGTAACAACGTTTCAATGGAGTTATTGACTGGGTGCTCCATTGTGAGTTAGGTATAGGGGGTGAAAATGAGTGGCCTTACCCCGGGAGTGGACAATCCATACCACTCTACACTCTAAAAAAAAAACAAAAAAAAAATACTGGCTCCTAACTTTTTTAACTGGCTCCTAAATTCAAAGCAAATTTGTCAACCCCTGTCCTAAGAAGCAGTGTTTTTTTTTAATGAACTATACAAATTACCCATTTAATTTTTTTTAGAGGGGTCAGATTGCACTAGCATTATTTGTGACTTTTTGTTCAATAATATATTTGTGCTGTGCTGTGTTTTTTTCTTTTTTTATTGCTTAAGTTTGAAAAACTTTAAAAAATGATTTGAAGAACTTTAAAAAAATATACAGAAAATTGATAACTTAGAAAATGACACCAGTTACGGAAAAAAGACACTGCGTCCTAATTCAAAGAAAAGCAATTATAGTGCCTTTGTTTAGACAGTAGAACACAGGAGCCTTGTAACACGAGTGCTAGATAATCTGGAACAATGTGACTTTTGATAAGCTCAATAAAAAATAGACAAAACAAATTCAAGGACTTGAACAGAACTGCAGTGTTCACTAAAACAAAAAACAGAACACCATGACTCCAAGCTGTTGCTAATAAAGACAGTTTAAATATACTACCAAACCATCTGTACTAAAATAATAAAACATTCACACCCTATAGCAGGACGTTCCTGCATAAGAACCTTTCTGGCAGTGCCATTAGGTATTCTTTTTAAAAGCTCACCTAAAACCATATTGTGTTCCTATTGCAGCTCCCTTTCTGTGCAAAGATGCTATCAGTGGTCAGGCTCAGAGGGCAGTAGAAAAGTTCACACCAGCTGGATAAATGCAAAAGCTGGTACCCCTGGTGGATGGCGCAGGATCTAAGCATTAAATGGTCTTCACCAGAGCACCTGGTGGTGTAGATGGGTTTTGCTGTGTGTTAGTGCCAGGACGTGGTCCTCAGGCTCGTCCCACCAGGCAGTGAGCAACCCGGAATTCTGATAGCAGAGGTAATAGGTAGGGATAAACTGTAACTGTAGTCGAGGAACAAGCCAACTAATGAGTGGTAGTGAAGAAAGGGACGGCAGCAGGAATGAAAAGAGCAACATACCGTGTGAAGAAGAGCACAATAATCTGGTAAACAGGAAGTGCAAGACATGGCTAAAATTGAAAGTTCATGGGAGGAGCAAGGAGTTTAAGGGTCACCAGAAAAAAGATAAAAAGTAACACAATTGATTAAAACAAAACCCTCAAAAAAACGTACATGTCACATTAGACCAGGTTCCCACTAGCTGCAGCTGTGGCTTGCAGCAGGGGGTCTAGTGCGCCCCAGAGCTCTGTTTCAGGGGGCGAATTACTTCTGAATTTTTGCTTGAATTCGGACTTGAAACTGAGCCAAAGACACACAGGACCCTTTTCCAGTGCTGGCTCCATTAAGAGCCAAACACACTCTCCTGTCATGTGAATTGAATGCAGGGAAACCTGCATCCAATTCCCATAAGTGTGAACCCAGCCTTTTACCCTCCATAATACATAAATCAACAAAAACTGTGAAATTAAATATGCAGGCTGAGACTGCCATTTACTATTACACAGCAGGCTTTGACTTCATGTGCTGCTCCTGGGACACCCATCACTCTCTATCTGTGAAAATAAATATCTTATGCAATAAATGTGCTTAACAAGTTATACAAAATCAATAGATCAATACATTTAAGTATAATGTGTGTGGGTAATGTCTGTCACACATTCTGTAACCAGAAGTATGGCGCGAGTCCCTACCCAGAGATGATGTCAGCTAAAGTTGCATCATGATGATGCGGGCCTAGCTTCAATGCATTTCCACCTGATTGGTCATCCTCGGGAAGCTGTAACGCAACTTCTTCTGACATCATCTCTGGGCGGGGACTCGTGCTGCACTTCTGGTTATGGAACATGTGATGGCCTATACCCCCACATGCAAACAAATGCTGTATACACCAGGGCCTGGTTCAAACAGCACTTAAAATAGTGTATATCAATATTTTTTTATACAATAAACTTTCCGTGTGGTTTTACACTATGAGATTCTCTTCCTGTCATCCTACCCTCTGAGTGGCAACACCGAGTTATCGAGCAGAACTGGGCGAATCCAGGAGGAGCTGAGCAATGAAGGGGAAATGCCACACAAGCTCTGTTGACCACACTAGCGATCGGTGGCCATATCTATTTGGTGAGTGCAAGTCCATGTGGGGCACTACATGCACAGTGGAATAGAGCACTACTTTTTAACTATTAAAGAGCACCATCACTTTGTCACTCGAGTCGGGATGATCAATGTGGGACTTTGCATTTGGCACTTATATTTAAATGTATTGATATTTTATAGATTTTTTAAATAACTTTCTATGCACATGTATTGCATAACATATTTATTTTCACAATTTTGTTGATTTATGTATAATGGAGGGTATAATGTGGTATTTTTTTTAGTTTTTTTTTTTCTTCAATCAATTGTCTGCGTCTGGGCATCATGTAGTTGCATTGCTGCTGCCATCTTCTTTCAGGTCTGCCATCTTCTTTCTTTAGCCATTCGTCAGCTATTGATGATTTTAAATTGTTTCAGCATCCAGCTTTTAGCATGCACCGCAGTTAGTAGCCAATTTAAAAAAAAGAATGGCTAATAGAAAGAGAAAGAGGTTTTAGTATACACGCAAAGTCTCTTCTGCCAATGTGCCAATAGCTTTTTAAATTTTAGTTTAGTCCCCCTTTAATAAAAGCTTCACGCTTAAAAAGATTTAAAAAAAAGACTTTTGATACTACACCATGTTAACTCTTATATGATATTTTAGTGATTAGATTTACATCTATTTAGTAAAGAGTGTTCATATATGAACAATCTAAGTTAAACACAATTTACATACACTTAAAACATGGGCATGCACATAAAACTGTTTAAAAAGGTAAATGTTACAAACGAAAATGTTATCCCTGTGTGCTCATATCACATATGCAAATAGTGATTTTAAGAAATGTGCCTCCTGCCTTTATTTTAGCTTACACATTCCCTTGTTGGCTCCTTGGCTTACGGGATAGGGAGCTTGGATAGAGGCAAGACCAATCATACTTTTAGTTCCTGATGCTCCTATTTACATATTCATTTCCCAACTCTTTGTAGGTATATATGCAACATCTAAAAATTTGCTTACCATGTCGGATGTGCTTGTTGCTTGCAGTGATGGAGAGACTATTTGGTCATGTGGGAGTTCACTAAAGGCTATTCAGACCTAGTTGTCTTAAACAGAGTATTTTCAAAATGTGTAAAATTCTCTATGCAATACCAACCACATATAATATACCAGGCCAATTAGGTGTACAAACAAACCTGACCCTTTTTCGTAACATCTACATAGTGAAAGTTTGTTAAAACAGGTAACATGCATCTAGTATACAGGAGGGAATATTTCGTTTAGACTTGTGCACAACGGAAAATTTCGTTTAGTTTCGGTTCGTTGTCATTCGTAAAATACATCATTTCGTTCTGTTATATTTGTTATGTTACGTTAATACGTTTTCAGATAATTCGTTATTATTCGTAGAGTGTCGAATTCATTCGTTCGTATTCGTTGAAATTCGCTATTTATGTATATATAGACATTCGTGATAATGATTCGTAGTTTGGAAAGTCGTTTGTTTATTGAATCTTTTAACACACACAATGACAACGTCTCTTCTCCTCGGCTTAAATACAATACAACAACCTTCTAACTCAGTTCTCAGGAATGCACTTTGCCAGTAATCCATCCTCCGGCAAAAAATTAATTAGCTGATTGGACTATAAGATTTACTTTGAGCTGACCTTTTGTTTCATTAGATCTTTAAAGAATTTACGGAATCATGTCGAATTCATTCTAATTCATTCGTTATATTTCTTTATATTTGTTGTTGTTCATTATTTTTTTATTCGGACATTCGGATGCATCCGAATGTCCGAAAGATGCAAAATTCGGCCGAATTTTATTTTGTTACAAAACGAATTGCACAAGCCTAATTTCCTTTGCTTTACAGTCAGAAAAGACCCAAGTTGTAATTCAGCAATATGTCAGCATAGGATGTCTCTGGAACCTGTCATAGGTAGCAGGGACCAGAAGAGACATGGTGTGTGTCTGTGGGAGAGCACCCAGATGCTGAGACCCTAGGGTGGACAACCACTTGAATGAGAGATACGGAGAGTTCAATGGGGGCAGATAGAGAAGAGAAAGTGGTTCCCCACAGTGAGCAGGCAGGGAGAGATATCTTGGGCAGTCTGCTTAACAAACTCTCTGGGAGCTCCCCACAGGAAAATTCTGACCTGGAAGAGACAGAGCTGATTAGATAGACAAGAGGTTTGGAACCAGCTCTCCGTTTAGTATCCAGTTTGAGCTCTTAAAGTTCATGCTAAGAGATAAGCATAATTTATTGCTTTCATCTTGCTGTCTGGCAGGGCATAAACCATTACAAACTGTTTGAGAGGATATATTCAGACCCAGATATCTGGAGTAGACTCATCCGGATCAATTTTATAATATATTTATCTGATAACAAAAAGTGCTCAGCTAGAAAGTGCTACTGGATTTACTGAATTAGACCTCCCTCACATTAGGATTCATAATTGAGTAAAGGTGACTAAACATCTTGAGACATCCAATAAAATAATTTATTGTTTTATAATTCTCTATTCCCTTTACATGGGAGGGTTGTCAACCAGAAAGTGGAACAGAATTAACAGTTCCCAACAAAATATAGTAATGCTCTCCTGCAAAGAATGGAGATGTTAGGCACCATGACATCAATAGATTTTATTTATCCAGTAAAGAATTGCCTTGACTGAACATACTGGGAGTCAAAGGGGAATATATCTTCCAAAAATTTGAGAAATTGGAAGGCATGACTCAGCACAACCCTCCAGTAACCGATCTCCGATATGAAACAATTGTTATGCACATAAGAAAAGTTAGTCATTAATAAGAATATTTGAAACATTCCTGGAGCTAAAGAAAATGTTGATAACCTAGAGAACACATCAAGACGTAATAACTTGAGACTGGTGGGGCTGTCAAGGTCCATGGTGTGCTGGAAGTTAGAGCAGTTTCTGAGCAATAGCCTCCCAGAAATGCTAGCTGTGAGAAAAAGGAAATCTATCAGTTGAAAGAGAGCATAGTGTGGGCCCTATTTTGGAAAAAACTCAGAATGGTTATTTTCATACTTTTAAGTTTTCAGCTTGAAGTGATAGAAGCTTACAGGAGGATTCCAGATTTATTTTTTTGAAGGGGTAAGGCTCGCTTTACACTATTTTGAAGATTTTTGCCCCAACTTGAAGCAATGCCTGTGTATTCTTGAGGTCTATGGACCTCAAGTCGCATCAAAGTGGGACTAAAGTAGTGCAGGGACTACTTTGAATTCGCTGCGACATGAAGTCGCACAGATTTGAACGGTACTCATTGGAAATCATGGGGTAGCTGAAACCGAGCCTAAAACAGCTTTTGTTTCATTACTAGTCAGGTGAAATGACTAATGATAACAAGAGAAAGCTGTTTGCCCCAGTCTGCTGAAACCTGGCTGGGAAAAAAAAACATTTCCCTACTGTATCCAGCCAAATTGCATTTTAAACAGATTAAGCATTAAAATACTTTGATGATCTAGCTTCTTTACTAGAATTCTTGACCTGAGATTGGGAAAGTTTAAAGTGAATGGGAAACAGAGGATAGGTTCCAAGGTTGGGATGATTAATAGGGAATTTAACTTATTAAATTTAATGAATTTAACATATATCATAAAAAATAGGAGGATTGCATTTCCCATCAAACAGATAGCATACTCTAGGATATGCCAGAAGGCAAAAACTGACTTATTTTATGCCTATAAGAGACACGATTATTTTCTCCAGAGGTGAGCAACCTTAAGAGAGGGTGGGTTATGGCAGTGTTTCTCAACTCCAGTCCTCAAGGCGCCCCGACAGGTCATGTTTTCAGGCTCTCCATTATTTTGCACAGGTGATTTGATCAGTTTCACTGCCTTAGTAATTACCACAGCCCTTTCATCTGAGGGAAATCCTGAAAACAGGACCTGTTGGGGCGCCATGAGGACTGGAGTTGAGAAACACTGGGTTAAGGAGTGGTGAATACTCTGTACAGTGTGAAAAAAAGAGGCATAGCAATGTTAAATGTTAAAAAAGGGCACATCTATTGAACCCGTGATGTAGTCAAAAAAGGATTATTTTTAATTCTTGGTGTGAGAATAGAATACATATGGAAATAAATTTGAGACCAGAGTGAAAATTCCCTGTTTTTTAAATCAAAATTTATTTATTGAAAAATATTTTTTCATGTTATTTTTACAAAATACATACAGCATGAATATAATAAAATTCTTATTAAGCTCTTTAAACCAGTCTCCTGTTCATGGGGGTGCACTAGAGACCCAGTACATCTCAGTTATCCTGTGGGCTACAAACAATGACCTTGTAGCAGCCACTGAAAGTATCTGGGTCTAAGCCAAAAGCATATGAATAATCCAAGGCACATGTGAGCAGGGAGTTTTTAGTCTCAGTACGAATGAGTCTCAGTATCTTACCCACTCTGAGCATCTCCACAGGAAGTGCACCAAATCCTCTGGAGCAGACCCAGTTAATCCCATTTCAAAAAGAAAAGCAGGGGTTCTTTATGCCCTTTGAAGAGTAAAAAACTGTTATGCTGTGTACACACAAATGGACTTTTCGACATACTAGATCCGACGGAATGAATCAGTCGCATATTATGATCGTGTTTGGGCTCCAGTTGATTTTTTTCCCCCAAAAGTCAGATGGACCTAGAAATAAAACATGTTTGAAATCTTTCAGACGGACTCGAGTCCGGTCAAAAAATCCATACGCCTGTATGCTAGTCTGACGGACGAAAACCGACGCTAGGGCAGCTATTGGCTACTGGCTACTGGCTATGAACTTCCTTATTCTAGTCCGGTCGTACTTCATCACGTGCTTGTGTGTGGCCAAGTCCGTTCATTCGTAAAGTCCCTCGGAACTCCGCCGAAAGTCCCTCGTTAAGACTGTCAGAAGTAGTCCGTCAAAAACTCTGGTCGTGTATACACGGCATTAGTCTATGCGATAATGGCAAAGAGACTGCTTAGACATTTAAATAAATGGTTCCCATATCATCCCCCCGATTTTTCTTTACAACATATTAAATGGCTCCCAAATGACTTGTATTGCACATGCGTGTGCAGGACAGAAATTATACCTTTAGTATCTTCTGACCCAACCAACTTATCCAGACTTCCCATGTCATTGAAAATCAGAGAATTAGTGCCACTTTGAGCTTGTATTGTGTGTCTGAGCTGTAGATATTGGAATAAAAAGTTTATGCCCTGCTTATTTTCATCTTGTGGTTGCTGAAAAGATTTAAGATAGTCGGCCCTGTACATCTGCTGAACAGATCCAATACCAACTTTGAGTTTTGAAAACCCTGAAGATTATCACATTCAGAAAGGGCAATATTGTCCTAAATAGGAGTGAATATTGTAAAACCTGTAATACCCATGTATTGTTTACAAAAAAACTGACATGGCTGTTGGAGAATACATTTTTTTAGACCTGGCATTAGAACAGCTGACTTGCCTAATACATGAAAAGAAGAACAAACACCCCAGTGTAAAACAATCCCATTAATTTTGAGAAAAAGTACATTTTTATTTTTTTTTGTTAGTGGTATGGTGATAAAGTGGAGTCCTCATTTCATATGTCAATTAAGGGTAATTGTAGACTTGCGCTAGGGTTATTTTATAAAATTGATCATGAATGGGTGAAAGACTGATTTAATAGGCTGGAAAGGTTTATTGTATGGATGAGAAATGATAACTATTTAGATAATATATATATATATATATATATATATATATATATATATATATATTAAAACTTCCCTATATATTTATTTATTTGCACAAAATGGATGGCGAGTTGATAACCCCAAGTATTTGAAGTACTTTTAGGGAATTGCTTAATTATTCAGCAATACTCTACAAATTAGTTCTATTAGGCATCATATGCCAAGGTTTTTAATTATGGAACTGTATACAGTCAAATGACATAGAAAGCAGTAAATATATAGATCAATTCCCAGTGCTTCCGTTTATAATAGCGAGGCTGTTTTTGTGTTTTTTTTGCTTATTTGTATGTTTACTGTAGTAAGAGAAAGCAAATAGGATGTTTCTGTATAATAAAGGTTGCTCCTTCTCTTGCAGTCCCCACCTTCCTTCTTGATGGCTTATGGTTTAATTTCTCCGAATGTGATCTGGTCAAATGTGCTTTATCTCTCCAAAAGCCAGACTGCCTCATATTCACTGTAAATATACAGTATGCTTATTAACCAGTTCACATACCCATCCACTTCCATTTATCCCCTTGACCTTACTTCTTCTTCCTGAGTGCTCTGGTTAAGCAATTATTTGGCAGTAAGTGGAATAGAGGAAGTAAAATAAGCTCATCCTTAAATATTATACAGGATACTGACTTTATTGCACACCTTACAAGTATTTTAAGCAGGACACACTGGTAAGTCTATCTAGAAAGTCAAACAACATATTGAAATTTGATTATGTCTCTACACAGGGGTTACACAGATGAAAAAACAGAAGGATTCTGCTTTTTGTGAGGAAGATGAAGAAAATAACAAGGATGAAGATGATGAGTGTGACCATTGAATACTTGGCCATTTTTTGTATTGAAGTATAAGAACTATAAAATGCTGATAATTTTGTCACCTTACAGAATTCCAGGAGGCATTTTATCTCTCAGCTATGTGTGGTGTTTTTTAAGCAGAATCTCTTTAATGAACTTCAGAATTTCAACGCACATCATCATTATAATCTGATACAGAATGAGAAATATTGTCAGGTCATCCATATTTCATGCATTACTGGTTTAATTGTACTCTTCTTATTGCTAACTTGCTAAATGGTGTTGAGAAGACAATCGTGTAAATAGTGCAAATATTAAAACTGCTATATAAATAAACATTTAGAAAAAAATCCAACTGATTAAAAACTACTAGTTATTTTAATGCAATAACTTCTATGTTTACATCATTGGTTATGTATGAAGGCCTAATTGTTTTTTTATTTTACTGTGGCTATAACTACAGTACAACACACAATACTTACAACACCACATTCGTCTATCCTATGGGTGGCTGAGATCCTGGTGATATATTATTTACAATTCTAATGTAGCCATACACAAGAAAAGGGCAAGTAGACACCGTTGTTGGATATTCAGGTGGCTCTAAAGACAATCAGTATATGCTCATAGAATCTTTAACATCTTAAAGTATAACTTAGGGCAAACATTTTTTTTTTCATATTGGTTGGAGTGGAGAGATTTTAGAACACTTGTCAGTCTTTATTGCTGTCTGTGTCCCCGTTAGGAAGATTCATCCCCTCGATTTGTCCTGTTTACCATTATCATTGAAAGTAAAAGAAAATCCCAAATTTTGGGTTGTCCCCAGAAAAAAAAAATAGAGGGGTAATCTAATGAAGACACTAGTTCTGGTGACCTGGGAGTCCCCAAGGATTCCCCTTAATTTGCACGGACTTCCTCTCACTTCCTGTTTTGGCTATGGGACAAGAAGTTAAGATAAATCTTTGCAATGGGACACAGATGGCTAAAAAATCTGACAGGGGTTACAACCCTCCCTTGCCCCATCCAAAATGAAAAACATTTTTTTGCCTTTGGTTCTACTTTTAAATAGTTTATTTTAAATTGCCAGCTTTTGTTAGAATAATATTAAAGTTCCTTATTTGGGCACATTCTGTTGTGTGGTGATAAATCCCTCCTAAATGTGCTCCTGGGTTCTCACCTAGTCGTTTGTGTTCCTGGTGGAGAGCATTGTATGGAGATGGTCTAGCATTGTCTTAAAGCAGGTACAAAGCAAAGATGATGCCTGTCCATGACCACAAGATCATATTGCTGATCATTGTAAGCTCTCCAGCATACTCACCGTTCTTCACCAAACATGGTGTAATTTTTTAGCTATTTGAATAACCATACCTGAAAAGAGAAAAATGTGTGTTCTTCTAATGTCGCGTACACACGATCAAACAATCGGGTGGAAAAGTCCGGCAAACTCAAGTCCGCCGGACAATCCCCCCGTGTGTAGCCTCTGGCAGACTTTTTTGACCCGAAAGTACGGCGGACTTAGAAAGTAGTTTTGCACTCCAATCTTCCCGCCGGACTTGCATTTTGGCGGACAATCTAGCCGTGCGTATGCCAGTCTGCCGTACTTTTAAAATGAACGGACTTTTCCCGCCCGGAAAAAAGTCTGCTCATCTTGAGCGGGTCTCCAGGTAGGCGGGGACCGCGAAGGAGACATCGCTGACCCCGCCACCTGGTATGGACTTAAAGGGGAACCCCAATGCCGGAAAAAATCGGCGCCCCCCAGGTCCACATCAGACCCTTGTCCGAGCACGCTACCCGGCCGGCCAGGAAAGGGGGGGACAAGCGAGCGCCCCCCCCTCCTGAGCCGTACCAGGCCGCGTGCCCTCAACATGAGGGGTGCCTTGGGGAAGGGGGGCTGCGCGCCCCCCCTTACCCCAAAGCACCTTGTCCCCATGTTGATGAGGACAAGGGCCTCTTCCCAACAACCCTGGCCGTTGGTTGTCGGGGTCTGCGGGCGCGGGGCTTATCGGAATCCGGGAGCCCCCTTTAATAAGGGGGCCCCCGGATACCGGCCCCCCACCCTATGTGAATGAGTATGGGGTACAATGTACCCCTACCCATTCACCTGTGAAAAAAAGTACAAAAAAAAAACACAACACAGGGTAAAAATAGTTTATTGCACAGCTCCGGGGGTCTTCCGTCTTCGGGGGTCTTCTCCCAGCTTTCTTCCTCGCCGCCGGCCTCTTCTTTTTCCGACTTCGGGGGTCTTGTCCCCCTCTTCGGTTCTTCTGCCGGGCCACCGTGTCTTCTTATAGCTCTTTTACAGGCGGTGGCCCAGTCTTCTGTCGCCGCTGTCGCCGCCGCCTTCTGTTCTTCTCTTCTTCTCTTCAGATGTTGACTCGTCGCATCCTCCGCTCACAATGGCTCCGACGCGACGCGCTGCGACTTATATAGGGACATCACCGGATGATGTCCCCGCCCATTATGGTGTCACAGTCCCAGAGGATGCTGGGACTGTGACATCATAATAGGCGGGGACATCCTCCGGTGATGTCCCTATATAAGTCGCTGTGCGCCCGGTCACCGTCATTGTGAGCAGAGAGAGCGACGAGTCAACATCTGAAGAGAAGAACAGAAGAACAGAAGGCGGCGACGACAGTGACGTCAGAAGACCGGACCACCGCCTGTAAAAGAGCTATAAGAAGGCGCGGTGGCCCGGCAGAAGAACCGTAAAGGGGGACAAGACCCCCGAAGACGGAAGAAGAGGGCGGCGGCGAGGAAGAAAGCCAGGCTCCTCCGCTAGTAAAAGAGCTAGAAGAAGATAGCGGAGGAGTCCGGCGAGAAGACCCCCGAAGACGGAAGACCCCCGGAGCTGTGCAATAATGTATTTTTACCCTGTGTTGTGTTTTTTTTTGTACTTTTTTTCACAGGTGAATGGGTAGGGGTACATTGTACCCCATACTCATTCACATAGGGTGGGGGGCCGGTATCCGGGGGCCCCCTTATTAAAGGGGGCTCCCGGATTCCGATAAGCACCCTGCCCACAGACCCCGACAACCCAGGGTTGTCGGGAAGAGGCCTTTGTCCTCATCAACATGGGGACAAGGTGCTTTGGGGTGGGGGGGCCGCGCAGCCCCCCTTCCCCAAGGCACCCCCCATGTTGAGGGCACGCGGCCTGGTACGGCTCAGGAAGGGGGGTGCTCGCTCGTCCCCCCCTTTCCTGGCCGGCCAGGTAGCGTGCTCGGACAAGGGTCTGATGTGGACCTGGGGGGACCCCCACGCCGATTTTTTCAGCGTTGGGGTTCCCCTTTAAGTCCATACCAGGTTGCGGGGCCAGCGACGTCTCCTTCGCGGGCCCCGCCTACCTGGAGACCCGCTCAAAATGAGCGGACTTTCCTCCGCGTGTGTGGGCGAGTCCGTTCATTTCAAAAGTAGGGCAAATAGTACGGCGGACTTAGTACACCGTATTAGTGCGCTGAAAAAGTGCCGTGTGTGGGCAAGTAGCCCGTTCGGAAAGTCCGGCGGGAATTCCGCCAGACTAAGTCCATCGGATAGTCGGCTACGTGTGTACGTGGCATTAGCCTGTCCAAAAATGACTGTACATTAGTTAGCTATCAAAATGTATCACCTACATTTTATCTTTTCTGTTACTGTCTATGGCTAACCCAATGCCATGTTTTACTTATAGAAGAAGTCTCATTATAGAAATGTTTTCATTAAACCAGGGGACAAATATTGTACTTTTTTACATTTGTTAGGTGCAGGGGATCCAGAACTAACGTGGTTGACTGCTCTCCTTCTTCCTCTCACCACTGTCTAACCATGCTGCTCTGTAGGGTCGAATAGTTAATTAGTTGTGATTGACAGTGCTGGCTTTTGGCATGTGCCTGAGACCAGTGCAGTCAATACTCATGCAGAGGGAAGGGCATGTCAGCACAAGTAATGTTATATGTACCTGTGGCTGGTTCCTGACTGTCACAGCACCAGAAAAATACAATGACACCTCTCCAGGTGACTAAGCAGCATCAGCCTTGGCTCTGTAAATAAAGAAACAGAAGTGGGTGTCTAGTGTTTTCTTGGGCTTAGCAATAGGAGATTTGTTGTGGCTGGTGCATAACATAGTTTTTCTCTGTCTGCTTTCACTGTACACATAGGTGGTGATACAATTAAAGTGGTCGTTAACCTACTGTACCAACATAGTCGTATCCCTTCTGTATCATAATAACATTTGTCTCTGTGTAATGTAAAAAATTTGCCACTCTGTACCTGTATAAGTTGCGCTTTGGGCACTCAGCTGACATGTCAGCTCCCTTGTTTCGCTGGCTCACAGCTCTAGTGGGCAGGGCTGAGCCGTCCCGCTGATGCCAGCCGGTGGAGGCGGGAGAGAAAGAGCGCTGACAATCATCTGGGAGCCGTTTATACAGGTACAGATCAACTGAGTTTTTACATTACACAGGCACAGGGACATATGTTCTAGTGATACATAGGGAATAAGATTATTTATGATCAGATACAAGAGGAGCAGGGGAGTGTGCTAGGTACAAGCAGGGAGGGGAGGGGGGAGGAAAGAGGAGACAGACACAGGAAGAGCTGCAGATAGCAGGTTGCAGCTGATGGAATCACACAACCAGACCATGGTATCAGGGGTTTAGCAGCCATGATTATCGTGGTCTGTTTGCAGGTTTTTAGGGTATACAGGGGGCCAAATGACACAACACAAGCACTGTGCTGTATAACATGCTTTAAGGGAACAGGATCAGGTTTGGAGTTTTTTTGGGGTTAAAAAACGCTTTAAGTCTTAGTGACATGTGGCATTATGGTTGTTTTAGAAAGTCCTGCACTCAATCTATGAAAGCAGTGCAACAATATTCTTGTTATTTCTGATGCATTCAACAAATAAAGATAGTTCTTACATTTGACCCTTTTACAGTCTGGCACTATGGTCACAACAAACCATAAAGAAATACCATTACATAAGTGATAATAAACTTGGAGGTAAATAAAACCTCTTTCATGTTGGAGTAAATTGTGTCATACGTATAAGTAAAGTTTGAAGCAATTCTGCAACAGATTCAAATACACCTTACAGAGAGTTCCATGAATCTGTTACAGGCTGTGCCATTTGTCATTTGGGCGAGAGAATCATGCATTTACAAACTGATGAGTATTCTTTGTCTCTGTGCTTCAAAACCTAGCCCAAAGAGGGTCCCACTGAGCACCTGAGGCCCATAAGACCCCCTATGAGGGGCCAGGTTACCAGGCAGGTTCACCCTGGGGAACCTTTCCCATTACCATCAAGCAGGTGGATCATCTTCCACTAGGCCACCATTCATCCCTAACCAGAACTGGTTGCACTATCCACACTCCCCAGGTATTGGCTGTATTGTACATTTCTTTACAACTGGTTCAGCACTTATTATACTTATAGTAGCAGCCCACACTGTAACCTTACTGATGTTTGTATATTGTCACCAATTACTTGATAGTCGTCACTGAACATAAGCACCACTGAGTTAAAAATATTACTGAACTTCCTTGCAAAAATGTACACAATTTACATAGTTTACATTGTATCCATATCTTTTCCAAAGATATGGTAGAGTGTCAATTGCGTGCCTTAAATTTCCCATAATTCACACCACAGTCTGGTGTTACAGGAGGAATGCCGCAGGCAGAACTCACAAGACTATGTTTTTCCTACATTTTAACGCAAGATGTCTTTCTGGGGAAGTAGGGCAGCAGGCAACACTGTGGAATACTACCAGCAATATAGAGCAGAATCTAACTTTAGAGGGAACACTGATGAGGAGATACAGTATATACTCACTGGCCACTTCATTATTGGGTACACCTGTTCAATTGCTTGGTAACACAAACTTCTATTTCAGCCAATCACATGGCAGCAACATAATGCATTTTGGCATCTAGATTTTGTGAAGATGACTTGCTGAAGTTCAAACTGAGTGTCGGTATGGGGAAGAAAGGGAATTTAAGTGACTTTGAAGGAGGCATGGTTGTTGGTGCCAGACAGGCTAGTCTGGGTATTTCAAAACTGCTGATCTACTGGGATTTTCATGCACAGCCATCTCTGGTGTTTACAGAGAATAATGCAAAAAAGAGAAAATACCCAGTGAGCGGCAGTTGTTTGGATGAAAATGCCTTGTTAATGTCAGAGGAGAATTGGCAGACTGGTTCAAGGTGATAGAACAGTACCTCAAATAACCACTTGTTATAACTAAGGAAAGCAGAATACCATCTCTGAATGCACAAGACATCGAAACTTGAAGCAGATGGGCTACAGCAGCAGAAGACCAGACCGGGTGCCACTCCTGCAAGCTAAGAACAAGAAATTGAGGCTACAATTTGCACAGGCTCACCTAAATTGGACAATAGAAGTTTGGAAAAACATTGCCTGGTCAGATGAGTCTCAATTTCAGCTGCAACATGCAGATGGTAGGGTCAGAATTTGGTGTAAACAACATGAATGCATGGATCCATCCTGCCTTGTATCAATGGTTCAGGCTGGTGGTGTAATGGTGTGGGGGATATTTTCTTGACACACTTTTGGCCCCTTAGTACCAACTGAGCAACATTTAAGCGGACACTGTTTAGGAGATATTTACATAGCATGCAGCCGGTTATCTCATTAGCGCATGCACTCTGAAGAGACAGCATACCCGTGCAATACCTTCAGAGCTTTGAGCCAGGAGTGATGTCATTGCGGCCCCAGCCACTCATAGAGCCAGAGTTTCTGAACTCAGAAGAAGTCCAGGTGAAGATGGAAGAGCCGTGGAGCTGTGACAGTGCTGTGCTGGAGGGCTCTGTCAAGTTTAGTCTTTCATATTGTGCTAGTATGCTGTATATACTAGTCCATTATGACTTAAACCTGTAGGGGGCACAATTCTATTTATTTATTTATTCTGGCGGTTTACTACCTCTTTAAGAGACCACAGATGATTCCAAAGTGTAAAATTGGCCAGAGGCAAAACAACTTTAATAAGCAAATTAACCACTTTCAGACCGGACCATTTTGCTGGTCAATGACCAGAGGTCTTTTTACAATTTGGCACTGCGCTGCTTTAACTGGTAATTGCGCGGTCATGCAATGTTGTACCCAAACAAAATTTGCGTCCTTTTCTTCCCACAAATAGAGCTTTCTTTTGATGGTATTCGATTGCCTCTGCGATTTTTATTTTTTGCGATATAAACGTAAAAATACCGCAAATTTTGAAAAAAAATGATATTTTCTACTTTTTGTTATTAGAAAAATCCAATAAACTCAATTTTAGTCATACATTTACACCAAAATGTATTCAGCCACATGTCTTTGGTAAAAAAAAAAGTCAATAACTGTATATTTATTGGTTTGCGCAAAAGTTGTCACATCTACAAACTAAGGTACGTTTTCTGGAATTTACGCAGCTTTTAGTTTACGACTGCCTATCTCATTTCTTGAGGTGCTAAAATGGCAGGGCAGTACAAAACCCCCCCAAATGACCCCAGTTTGGAAAGTAGACCCCCTAAGGAAATTGATAAGAGGCATGTTGAGCCCATTGAATATTTTATTTTTTTGCCTCAA
The DNA here is from genome assembly GCF_037356315.1 of Lithobates pipiens. Taxonomy (NCBI): domain Eukaryota; kingdom Metazoa; phylum Chordata; class Amphibia; order Anura; family Ranidae; genus Lithobates; species Lithobates pipiens. The sequence goes on from NW_027507784.1 coordinate 117,229,729, forward strand.
GCGATTGAATAATGACAAAAAAAATTTATTTTATTTTTTTTACACAAAGTTGTCACTAAATGATATATTGCTCACACATGCTATGGGCATATGTGAAATGACACCCCAAAATAAATTCTGCTGCTTCTCCTGAGTACGGGGATACCACATATGTGGGACTTTTTGGGAGCCTAGCCGCGTACGGGGTCCCGAAAACCAAGCACCGCCTTCAGGCTTTCTAAGGGCGTAAATTTTTGATTTCACTACTCACTACCTATTACAGTTTTGAAGGCCATAAAATGCCAAGATGGCACAAAACCCCCACAAATGACCCCATTTTAGAAAGTAGACACCCCAAGCTATTTGCTGAGAACCATGTTGAGTCCATGGAATATTTTATATTTTGCCACAAGTTGCGGGAAAATTACAAACTTTTATTTTTATTTTTATTTTTTCACAAAGTTGTCACTAAATTATATATTGCTCACACATGCTATGGGCATATGTGAAATGACACCCCAAAATAAATTCTGCTGCTTCTCCTGAGTACGGGGATACCACATATGTGGGACTTTTTGGGAGCCTAGCCGCGTACGGGGCCCCGAAAACCAAGCACCGCCTTCAGGCTTTCTAAGGGCGTAAATTTTTGATTTCACTTCTCACTACCTATTACAGTTTTGAAGGCCATAAAATGCCAAGATGGCACAAAACCCCCACAAATGACCCCATTTTAGAAAGTAGACACCCCAAGCTTTTTGCTGAGAGGCATGTTGAGTCCATGGAATATTTTATATTTTGCCACAAGTTGCAGGAAAATTACAAACTTTTTTTTTTTTTTTTTTTTTTACACAAAGTTGTCACTAAATGATATATTGCTCACACATGCCATGGGCATATGTGAAATGACACCCCAAAATAAATTCTGCTGCTTCTCCTGAGTACGGGGATACCACATGTGTGGGATTTTTTGGGAGCCTAGCCGCGTACGGGGCCCCGAAAGCCAAGAACCGCCTTCAGGTTTTCTAAGGGCGTAAATATTTGACTTCACTCCTCACTACCTATTACAGTTTTGAAGGCCATAAAATGCCAAGATGGCACAAAACCCCCACAAATGACCCCATTTTAGAAAGTAGACACCCCAAGCTATTTGCTGAGAGGCATGTTGAGTCCATGGAATATTTTATATTTGGCACAAGTTGCGGGAAAATTACAAACTTTTTTTTTTTTTTTTTTTTTTTCACAAAGTTGTCACTAAATGATATATTGCTCACACATGCTATGGGCATATGTGAAATGACACCCCAAAATAAGTTCTGCTGCTTCTCCTGAGTACGGGGATACCACATATGTGGGACTATTTGGGAGCCTAGCCGCGTACGGGGCCCCAAAAACCAAGCACCGCCTTCAGGCTTTCTAAGGGTGTAAATTTTTGACTTCACTCCTCACTACCTACCGTATATACTCGAGTATAAGCTCTTTTTTGAGGCTGAAAGTGCCCCCCTCGGCTTATACTCGAGTCATCGCCGTCTGACTGCTCGATCAGCGTATCGAGCAGACAGACGGCGGACATACTACAATTTGAAAGCCGCGCCTCCTTCTCCGCCTCCGCCTGTGATAGGCGGAACACTGAATTTCCCAGCAGCCTGTGTTCCGCCTATCACGGACATCGTCTCATCCTCGTCCGTAGTACGAGGATGAGACGATATCGGTGATAGGCGGAACACAGGCTGCTGGGAAATTCAGTGTTCCGCCTATCACAGGCGGAGGCGGAGGCGGGGCTTTTGAATTTTAGAATGGCCGCCGAGGCGATCCTGGCAAGGCACGGGACGGAGGCAAGGCAAGGCACGGCACGGGACGGGACGGAGGCAAGGCACGACACGACACGGGACGGAGGCAAGGAGGCAAGGCACGGCACGGGACGGAGGCAAGGAGGCAAGGCACGGGACGGAGGCTCGGGACACAGGTAGGCTGGACACACACACACACACACACACACACACACACACACACGGACACACACACACAGGGATGGATGGATGGATGGAGACACACACACACAGGGATGGATGGATGGATGGAGACACACACACACAGGGATGGATGGATGGAGACACACACACACAGGGATGGATGGATGGATGGAGACACACACACACAGGGATGGATGGATGGATGGACACACACACACACAGGGATGGATGGATGGATGGACACACACACACACAGGGATGGACGGACACACAGGGACGGACACACACACAGGGATGGACAGGCATGTCTCACCCTCGGCTTATACACGAGTCAATAAGTTTGCCAGTTTTTTTGGGGGTAAATTGGGGGCCTCGGCTTATATTCGGGTCGGCCTATACTCGAGTATATACGGTATTACAGTTTTGAAGGCCATAAAATGCCAAGATGGCACAAACCCCCCCAAATGACCCCATTTTGGAAAGTAGACACCCCTAAATTTAGGGATACACTAGTGAGACTCACAGGTAAAAAAGCACCTAGGCTGTCAGCGACTGTATCCAAACGCTACAAGAAAAACTGTTAGCGATCGCAGGGATCAGGCCTGACTCTGCGAACGCTGCAGTTATGCGTGTTGTGTTTTGTAAGTGACAGTGATCGATCGATACTGCACTTGGGTGGGCTGGTCTGGGCTTGGCGGAGGGGCTAAACGCAGGTGCTAGCAGGTATCTGGGCTGATCCCGCTAACAATGCGTTTTGGGAAACGTAAACTGCTGGCGACGCTAATATAGATCTGATCAGATACTATATTACTAAGGGAGGTGTATGCTTTGTGCGTGGGTGTTAGCGGTACTGGCACTAACCTGACGCTGCCTGGGGCAACGCAGACCTTATCTGACCCTCAAACTTATATCACCCGCCGGGTGATCAGGGGGTTAAACCTTTATTAGGTAATAAATGGCGGGTGCCCTGAAACTATAAAAAAATAACTAACCAACCAGCGTCACCTGTAACAGTTATATGGTGATCACTGGTGAAAGGGTTAACTAGGGGGCAATCAGGGGGCTTTATGCGGTAGTATATGGGAGTCCCTGACGCTATAAAAAGCTGCGGCGAACCTAAATACCTACCTGCCTAACTAGCGTCACCTGTGACACTAATACAGCGATCAGAAAAACGATCGCTTATTAGGCTGGGTTCACACTGGAGCGATGCGGGAACGCCACGAATCCGCGGCGGGTTCCCGCATCGCATGCCTCCCGGCGGCAGTTCACACTGCCCTATGCGAACTGCTGGGAGTGTCAGTAAAATGTTAATGACACCCCCAGATCAGTTCGCATATCGCAGTGCGATCTGCAAACTCGGATCGCATGGTGTGAACACCCATGCGATCCGATTCTGCTGCGGACCAAAAAAAGGGTCCCGTGCGAATTTGCGGCGGGTGCGGCGGGTGCGACGCAAATTCAGCCATACTATCTGTATGGCTGAACTCGAATCGCACAGAGATCGGATGTGATTTGCACTGCAGTGCGGTGCGAATCACATCCGTTCTCATAAACCGCTGCAATGTGAACCCAGCCTTAGTGACACTGGCGACGGGGGGTGATCACAGGGTTAAACCTTTATTGGGGGGGTTAGGGGGGTACCTTAGAACTAAAGGGGGCTAACCCTAACTGCCCTAACAGTTATTACAGTCACAAATGACACCAATGCAAAAAAATAAAAAATGCAATTGGTGTCACTGTGACTGGGGGGGCAGGGGTAATTGGGGGGGTGATCGGGGGGTGAAGGGGGGGTGTGAGTGTGCCTGGCATGTTCTACTGTGTAGTGTCGTGTTGGTGCAACTCACCGATCCTCTCTCCTCGGTGCCGGAACGAAAAATACCGAAACGGAGGAGAGATTACATCACTTCCTCTGCCTGTGTTTACATTACAGGAGAGGAAGTGATGTCACGGAGCATTTCCATTCGTCGGGAGCGATCGCGAGGGGGTGGCCATGAATGAATGGCCGCCCCCTCATCCCGGATCGCTCCCGAACGAATACCGACCGCTGCAGGCACCGGGGGGGGGCACCGGGGAAGGCAGGGACGTATATATACACCCATATGCCTGCCCGTGCCATTCTGTCGACGTATATCGTTGTGCGGCGGTCGGCAAGTGGTTAAGATCCAAACTTAGTAAAGACAAACAGCGAGGGGTTGAATTTTACTAAAGATACCGCATTGTAAAACTGGCCAGCAGCAGGGCAGTTTTAATCAGGGACAATAGGTCTAACTAATATATGCCTGACTTTTATTTTATCTGTGGGAATACAGGGATGCATTGAATGTGAGTTACATATAGTGTGGTATGCACTGTTCTTATTGTGAAAATAATGCCCAAAGTTATTGACCAAACAGATGGTCAATAACAAGTGAATGCTCCACATTAAGCACCCCAAACTTAAAAAAAGGCTCTATCAACATAAAAAAAAGAACATGCACACCCAAAAATACCATCCTTGAACCAAAACCCTCTTTTTTTAAAGGAAGATTTTCTGAAAAAAAAAAGCAGTATAACCTACTGTAAAGTAAATTCTTAGTAACATAACATAAAAACCAACATACCCCCTTAAACAAAAGACTCATTTTGAAATGTAAGCCTTGCGTAAAATAAAAGGTTGCTATGTACGGGACAGCAACTAAAAGTGACCACAGAGCAAGTAATCAGAATTAAAACTGTTTCCTAATTGACCCTGATCTCTCAGTTTTTTCAGCTTTCCTTATCCTTGCCCTACAGCTTCTTCCAATCCACTACCCCCCCCCTTTTGTAGTAAGGGGTTGGCTTATCCAATAACCCCCCTTACTTACTCTAAGCCTTTTTGCTATAGTCCAAAGGTGCATTAGGTTTTTTTTTAATTCTCCCAGTCCAATCTGCACAACGATTTGCCGGATCTGTGAATCTTAAACCTACAGGCCTCAAACTTGTGGTAGTGGCCAAAGTGCACTTTATCCCTAATGACTATAGTTTGGCAATATGTATTTGAAAAGAAAACAGTAACCAATTGCATCCACTCCAATTTTACATATTACCATTTAAGAGTATTTAGAATAAATATATACCGTATATAAGTTTGATTGTTACAGCAGGTCAACAGGCCAGAAGGCACATGAATATAATTGTTGCTTTACCAGGACAGAGAGGGCATGGCTCTTTATTCTACTGTATGTATAAGATATATCTCCCTTTGTTAATCTCAGAATGATTGTATTCGCTGTGTGGCAACTCAGTACAAATTTTTTATGGACTGAATACATTTGTAAAACCAGTCCAGCACATATTTTACTGCCTTTTATTTTGATACGGAAACTACATTAGGCTAGAGTATATTTTTTAATGGAATAGAGCTTTCTGAAACCGTCAATGGCCCATAAAAGTACATAAAAGTACATAATTCAAAACTGAGATCAATTGCTATGCATAATTGATAGGTGCAATGACTTTTCCGATAATGTTAGTGTAGACTAAAACTTGATGTCCTAAAATTTGCTTAGAATGTACACATTTCACCTGCTTGCAAAATATACTGTATTTTATATATTAGATAATATTATGCAGCAATGAGCAGCATTTGTCTGTTATCTCCTTTTATTTAATATTCCCTTGCTGCTAGTACAGTGCTTGTGTTGAGAGCAACTCCTTTTGGGTATTTCAATAAACTTTTTGTGGGTTTTGCATTACAACACTTGCACTCCAACAGTTCTTCTGTGTGACAAAATTATTTTCAGTTAATTTATTAAAATAAAACAAATAATAATAATGGCCAAAAAATAACACAAAACATTGTAGTTTCTCACCATATTGATCTCCCCTGATCCCTGATTGGCTGACTGACTTTGATTGACAGCTGCAAGAGCCGATGGTGCTCCTGCTGTGTCTTAGCCAATCAGGAGGAGTGTCTGGATGGCTTAGACACTAGTGGACATTGCTGGGGAGAGATGGGGCTCAGGTAAGTAATTGGGGGGTGCTGGGGAGGCTGCTACACACAGAAGTTTTTTTTATCTTAATGCATAGAATGCATTAAGGTAAAAAACCATATGCCTTTACAACTCCTTTACAGCGGTTGTAAAGTAAAAAATAACAAACATGTCTGTACTTACCTGCTCTGTGCACTGGAACTGCACAGAGCGGCTGCAAACCTCCTCTTCTCGGTTACACAGCTACATAGTGGGTAAGGCTGAAAAAAGACAATAGTCCACCTAGGTTCAACCTGTGTGAGTGCATGTGTATCAGTATCTATAGTGCTTTCTCATATACCTGTATGTTGTTGATGTGGTGCCAAAACTATGCAAGCATCATTAGACGGGAAGTCAGTCTGCCACTACTGATTGCTCCAGGAACCTCTAATAAGCTATGAAAGAACCCTAGTGTTCTATGGACACCTGGTTGAGAAAGCCTGCACAATCATGACCACTTTATGATGATCTCAACTTGGAATGCTCAGTAAATGCTTTTTGGTTTGCTAGTGTATTTAATTTTCCCACTTAGGACCCTTTCACACTGGGGCGCTTTGCAGGAGCTACAACGCTAAAAATAGCGCCTGCAAAGTGCCCTAAAAGAGCCGCTCCTGTCTCTTCAGTGAGAAAGCCGAGGGCTTTCACACTGGAGCGGTGTGCTGGCAGGATGGTAAAAAAAGTCCTGGTAGCAGCATCTTTGGAGTGGTGTGTATACTGCTCATCCACCACTCCTGCCCATTGAAATCAATGGGGCAGCGCTTTGCGGGTGGTTTTAACCCTTTTTCGGCTGCTAGCGGGGGTTAAAAGCGCCCCGCTAGCAGCCGAACACCCCTGCAAATACGACAGTAAAAGCGCCGCTAAAAATAGTGGCGCTTTACCGTCAATGCCCTAGTGTGAAAGGGGCCTTAAAAAGGAAATTTACAAAAAAATTTAAAAAAAAGTTTGCAATCACAAAGACTTTTATTACAGATGAGACATACTATAAACTCAATTCCACACCAAGATAAAGATGCTTATTTTCAGAAAATGGAATATAGTTGTGATAGGGCTCTAAATGTGCCAAAATCATTACACAAAAGTAATACATTATAGTTATATATTCTTCTTGTTCCTCCTCCATTGGTCCCCTTTTTGCTCTCCTGGGTTTTGGACTTGGGTGTTGGAGAGGCCCAGCTTGTGGGAGTGCCAGATGCATTTTGTTGCCCTACCCTATAAGCTCAGCTGTCATGCATATAGCAATAATGCCTTTGTATACTATGTTTCTGTAAATTGTCTGTAGGCATTATGTTTTGTCACTATTCCTAATTATGCACCCTTTACATACTCAGTATTCTCAAGTAGCATTCTCTTTCCTGATGAATCCTTATGGCAAAACATATTGAAGCTACTACTTGTCTACCAGAAAATGAAGACACTTGTGAAACGTTTTAACAGATATTCTTTATCATTCTGACGTGTGGAAACTTCCACTTGTTTTTAGGCATATGTGTATTTTTAAACAGTAGGGAAAGGAAATACTAAAAGTCACACATGACAGCAAACCCTGTGAGAATATGTACGACAACCTCAGCCTGGGCTCCAACCAAGCCACACTCCCCAATGAGTTTCACTCCTTCCCCGGAGCTTAACCATGGGGAGTCGAGGGAAACTCATTGGGGGGAGGGGGGCGTGGCCTGCTTGGAGCCCAAACTGACGCTGTCATACATCTTCTCACTTGGTTTTTCTGTGATGTGCAACTTTTAGGACTTCCTTTCCCTACTGGGTGTTTTGAGTTTGAACAAGCTCTGTCATTGTCCACTCCAAGCAGTTTGTCATCATACAAGAGCACATGGTGGAACCTTGAGCATCATCTGTAATTTTTGTTGTGTATTTTTAGACACGTTTTCTATCAATATAATGTATAACTTTTATGTAATGATTTGGCACCTTTGGCACCTTTAAAGCTCTATTACAACTGTATTCCATTTTTGTAGACTTACATTATTTAAGCAGAGTTCCACTCAAAATTGAAACTTCTGCTTTATTGCTTCCTCCCCCCCTCCGGTGTCACATTTGGCCCCTTTTAGGGGGGAGGGGGGAACAGGGTCCTTTTTTCTGACAGGTCGCCTTCCCCACTTCCGCTTTAAGAAATGTGGTGCCCAGTTTTCATTGAACTTTTTGCCTTTTCAGAAAAGTGACAGTTATTTTCAGTTAAAGTGGAAGTAAACCCTCCTATCTCTTTCAGCCAAGGAAGCTACCATTTTGGCCTTTGTTTAATCTTCAACTGTCATGATGCTGCGCATGTGATCAGTTATGACACCAGCCATTGAATGGTTTGACAGTTTGGTTGAGAGCACAACCAATGTGACAGCTAGCATTTCCGTCATGCCGGGAATGTAACTGTTTTTTTAAACTATTAAATTGATGGGTTTACTTCCGCTTTAAGTTCAATAATGTTTAAAAAATTAGCCACATGGCTGAACATAAAGCTTGTATCTCATTAATGCATGGCGGTGAACATCATCCTGGGACGGCCAACCATGATGGCTGAAGATGCAAAAGCAGGAGAATTTATTTTGGGTTTATCTTTGGTGGAATGTTATGGTAGTAGCAAGAAGTATACAGCTACATTTAAAATATATATATATATTTTTTTATATTTTGGGCCAGTTTTCCTTTGATAATAAAAAAAAAAACAGGAGATATCCAATACCATTTACCACCAAATGAAAGTCAAATTTGTTCTAAAAAACACTGTTTAATCCAACTGGATGCACAAAGTAGTTGCGATGATATGTATGGTTTTACTAACAGATGTCAAAGTTGCAAAATTGTGCTTGGGCATTAACATTTGTTTTAATCCTAGGCGCAAAAGGGTTAAATCTGAGTCTAATGCCACTTTAAAATGGTTGTAAACCCATTACAACTACTTTAACCTACAGGTAAGCCTAGATTAAGGCTTACCTTTAGGTGCAAGAAATATCTCCCAAGCCTAAAAGGTTTAGGAGATATTTTCAGAAATAGGGGCCCCGATGTCTACGGTGCATGCGCCGTAGACACTGGCCGGAGGCGCACTGAGCGTGCCATTTCTAATGGTGATCATGGTGTTAGTGGCAGCACCAGCGCGCATGTGCGGGATTGACGTCATTGCAGCTCCGGCCAGTCACAGCCCTGGAGCCATGATACCCGTAAGTCACTCCGGGATAGATGGTAGCGTCGGAGGAGGTGAACAAGGGCCGATGCGGGGGCTTCAATCTCAGGTAAGTAATTCATAATGAGCTAGTATGCTATGCATACTAGCTCATTATGCCTTTGTCTTGCAAGGTGTATTTTCTTTTTCTTAGAGGCTTTACTTCCTCTTTAAAGGATGACGATATTTTTGTACAGTCATTCTAAAATGACCACCCCTGCCCAGCAACCCTTTTCTTCCCTTCCAAAGCCTGGTGAAAACCTGTCCTCACTCAGGCCTGGATTTACTCCCTTTGCCGCCCCAAGGCTGGGTCCTTCAATGCCACCCTTGCCCACACACACACACATATTAGTAAGAAACTCCCTACAATTTTCTAGTTTTTTTTTTTGCAAATTCATCGATAATATCTTCGTAGGACAAAGTATTTAAAAGTTCTGACTCAATGGCAAGTAAAGCTAAACTGTTCAGTCTTTCTTGACCCAAAGATGATCGATAATGCTGCCACTGTGCCAAACGCGGCTACTGTGCCCATTAAACACTGCCACTGTGCCCTCAAATGCTGCCACTGTGCCCTCAAACGCTGCCACTGTGCCATCAAAAGCTGTCACTGTGCCATCAAATGCTGCCACTGTGCCCATTCAACGTTGCCACTGTGCCCATTCAACGTTGCCACTGTGTCCACTAAACGCTGCCACACTGCCAGACACTGCCAGTGTGCCCATAATATGCTGCCAGTGTGCCCATCAAATGAAGCCAGTGTGCCCATTACATTTTAAAACTTTCTACTTTTCCAGTTATACACATGGGGTGTGGGAGCCAGGGGAGGAGAAAGAAGACCTACCTTGTCCTCCTGGCCAGCTCAGCTCAGAATATGATCAATTCCTCCACACTGCTGCTGCTAGTTTCACTTGACCCCACTCCACGCCACGGTCAGACTCCTCCTACCCAGGCCTCTGTTCCTTCGAGTCCACTCACACTTGCTTGCAGGCAGACAGTGGGGATTTTCAGCTCCGATTTGCGGGAAGCGCATGCGGCACCACCCCTACACCACTGCCACCCCAAGGCCTGGCCTCGGTGGCCTTGTGGGAAATCCAGACCTGTCCTCACTACTGCCAGATTTCACTGTGTAATCCAGTGGGATCCGCATAACTGCCCCTGCAAAGTCTCCTGGCTGAATAGCTTCTTCTTTTGTACATTTGTGGAAGAATCTAGCAAGGAGCATACATACGATTATATTGAACAGCCATCAATCAGATTAAAACCTGTCCTACAATAGTAGAAACAAGTGTTGGCTGCGGGGAAATAACAGCATCTTTCAGCACTGACAATTTGATATATCAATCTCAGAACTTGTTAATTCTTTTTCTTCAACTGTCATGGAAGCTTTCTAATATGCCATAACTAAGCAAAATACAGTGAATCACCATTCATTTATTTATACATCTCAGTCTCAAATGCACAGCCAACCACTAAATGGTAATAAACCTCAGTTTACCTTTCCTTAGGTTATTGATTTTATTACACAGTGTGTTATATATTTAAGTAAAATTCCAGGCTAATGGAACAAATGTGCATTGTTATAAAAAGAGAAGCTGCTGAAACCACTAAAAGTATAACAAGCTAATATGCTTTCTAGTACCTGGTACTCATAATAATTATGTGTCTATGCCCACCCTTCACTTCATCATCACATTTTATGGTACAGTTTGCTGTAAAACTGAAAATGTTGCACCTTTAAAGTTGACTACACTTTTTAGCTGTAACAAAAATAACATTTCTTCTCCACATTAGAGAAAGGCATCATATAGAGGTGTGGTTGGTGGGGAGCAGTAAGAATGCACAGCAGCCAGAATGACATGGATGAGCGAGTTTGGGGTGGAGGAACTTGACTGACCTACACAGAGCCCTGACCTCAACCCGATAGAACACCTTTGGGATGAATTAGAGCGGAGATTGCTAGCCAGACCTTCTCATTCCACATTAGTGCCTGACCTCACAAATGCACATAGACACACTCCTAAACCTTGTGGACAGCCTTCCCAGAAGATTTGAAGATGTTATAGCTGCAAAGGGTGGGCCAACTCAATATTGAATCCTATGGTCTAAAGACTAGGATGCCATTAAAGTTTATATGTGTGTAAAGGCAGGCACCCCAATACTATTGGTAATATAGTGGATATATACAGTGCTGTGAAAAAAAGCATTTGCCCCCTTCCTGATTTAAATTTTTTTTTCCATATTTCTCAAACTTAAATGATTCAGATTATTAAACAAATTTTAATATTACACAAAGATAACCCGAGTAAAACCAAGATGCAGTTTTTAAATTATTATTTCATTTATTAAGGGAAACAAGCGATTCAAACCTGCTTGGCCCTATGTGAAAAAGTAATTGCCCCCTCCCATGGTGAATAATGAATGAGCGCTGCAGAATCCACGGCGAACTATGCCATGGCCGCCCCCTCCTCCACTCCCCCCGCTGTCTTCTGGGAGACACCAAGGTCCCAGAAGACAGCAGGGACCATTTAGAACGTGCAGAGCAACTCGCTCATGTGCAGTAGGAAACAGGCTGTGAAGCCGCAAGCCTTCACTTCCTAATTCCCTTGCTGAAGATCCCGGTGCCTCCACCCAGAGCCGAGGGATAGGTGGCTTCCGGTGAGGTCATCGCGGGCAACCTGGAGAGGTAAATTTCATTATTTTAAAAGTCAGCAGCTGCAGTATTTGTAGCTGCTGATTTTTATTTTTATTTTTTTGCAGGCGGAACTCCGCTTTAACCTTTCCTACTTCTTGCTACATAACTACTTTGTGAAAGATGTATGAGACCAAATAGAAGTGAACGTTTGTACCCTTTTCTACCCACACTCTCATTCACTGGAAGTATATTTTGGTTACTTTCTATGGAGACCTTCAGTTTATTGTACATCATTTACATGTAGTCTGTACTTGATAATCCAATAAAAATGTATATAAATGTATATATGTTAAATATGGGTGTATAAACAGGGCCAAGGATAAATCCAAGGAATTTGATCTGAGCATGTGTGGCACTTTGTCCACCGGGGTAGGCTACACATGATCGGAGTATGTCCGATAGGAGCATTTTGTCGGAAAATTTTACCGGCAAGTTGAAAAAATTGGTCCGTCAGATATTCCGACAGAAACAGTCCGATGCAGACCACACACAGTCGGAATATCCAACAAAACGGTCCGATAGGACACATTCCGACGGAATCTCTGACCGTGTGTACAAGGGCTTACAGTAAAAGCAGGGGTGTAACATGCAAGATGCCCCCAAAAATGTACTCATCCTTTAATGTAACAAAACACCTAACCTTTTTCTAAGCCTTTTCCTTCCTCAAGCTGCCCAAAAAACAGCTGGTGGTCATTTTATTCTTAAAGCCAAACTCCAGGAAATTTTCATTTGGGTGTACAAATCTGTACACACAGGCAGGGCACATAAGAAATGATACTCCAACAGTGTAATTTAATGAACTTAAGCATAATGTTAAAGAAGTAACCCCAATCACAAAATGTCATACAAGCTTTAAGATGGTGTCATTCAGAAAGCCCATTTTAAATGTATTATATAGTTTTCATGAAAATAACAGCTGGTGATACTGATAAAAAGGTTTGGTTGGGCACTTTTGTAATGGAGTGATGGGGACAGGCTGTAAAGAGGCTGTAGGACATTGGCATCAGTAAATGTAGTGAAGGATTAAATAAAGTTAAGAGATGTTCCCTTCCCCAACCCTACAAGGTACACATCATTTTGTTACCTACCTTTAGTAAAAGTTTAACATCCTGCCAGTGTCTAAAAGCTGTACGGTAATCTCTTTCTAAGCAATTTATCAGCAGTGTTCCTTATGATTTCCCTATCACATACAAAGCATATTGTCGATATGAGTGCTGTGGCTTCACAATTTTATAGTGAAGAGGTTGGCTTGTCCAAAAGCCTCTCTTAATAGCCAACTGACCCATCTTCAAATGCCAGGCTGTCATTGATCCTAGCTGCCATTGGTCCTAGCTGTCAGTGATCATATAACCAGCCACTGATCGCAGGATAACTGAATTAGGGTTGATTTACTAAACCTGGAGAGTGCAGGATCTGGTGAAGCTTTGCACAGAAACCAATTAGCTTCTAGGTTTTATCATCAAAGCTTAATTGAACAAGCTGTGATTTGAAGCTGATTGGCTACCATGCACAGCTGCACCAGATACTGAATGCAACAGGTTTGGTTAGGCCTGATTCACACCTATGCAGGTTGCACTTTGCATATTGCAGGTGCATTTTGCATTTTCCAATACATGCTTTTCATCCATTGAAGTCTTTGGAGCCAAAAAACAGAAAAAAGTCCTTGGCCCTTTCCATAAAATGCACAGATGTTAACTACATCCATAGGAAACCATGTTAAATGGAGTGTAGTGTATTCCTGCAAAACTGAAAACGTGCTAAAAAATGCATAGGTGTGAACCAGGCCTAAATCCACTCCAGTGGGTCCACAGATGTCTACCAGAAGATTCAGCTGGACTCTTTGAAATGCACACTTGATAACAAACTCCTTTAATTTTTAATCTTTTCAACATGCTATGTCAGGAACAACCATGGTATAGTTTAACACCAGTTAGATAAACAATTTTCTGATAAGTGGCTGGTGGGTAACAACATTTTTATTATAGAATGATATAAAAGAGACCAATGAAAAGCTGAATCTGCAAATAACCGTAGGTTGTCAAAAGAAGATAACACAAACAATCAAAATAAACCAAGTTTATTAACAGTCTGAAAAAGTGAAAAGAAGTTCACAAAGGAACAGCAAAGAAAAACAAACTGATTTTCCTAGTGTCAAAGACATTTTCTTTTGAAAGTACCAAAGGATACGTGTGCATAGGTCAACAAACTATTTACATGCTTATGATATTTACATGCTCTGATTGTGTATATGTGATTCATAAATAGTAAAACCCACTACAAATATCCCTTCAGTCCACCGCAATTATGTCGTGAATCGTATCCCAATCTTCTTGCCTTTGCTGTAATTTAAATTCTGAAGATAAATTATAATTTCCTCCAGTGTCCTAATTTCATGCCACCAAAAGGATACATGTATATATAAAGTGATTGTTGTACATTTTGACATATGCCTAAATGATATCCTAGTTTAGGCTTTTCCTCCATTTCCCATCAATCTTTTTGCTTTTTTCTATTGTCCATAAATTGTAAAAAAAAAAAAAAAAAAAAAAAAAAGATTACATTTCCCTTACACTTTCTTCATTGTTGTTAATGGATTTTGAATTTCTTTCTGTAAAGAAGGAAGAGAGTAAGCTAAATAAAACAGTTTAAAAATAATAAAGCATTTGTATACATAGTCCTTACATACAAAAGTAAATCACCACTACTTATTTTCACTTCATCACTGCCAAATATATTTAAAATATAAGACAAAGCAAAGCCAAGGTGCTACTTTTAACATTAATATCAGCAAAGATGTATTTGCTTAATGCAGCCTTTCTCAATCTTTTCAACACAGAGGAACCCTTGATATAGTTCTCCGGTCTCTGAGAACCCCTGCTAAAAATTAGAAATCTACAACTCATGATAGTGTGATGGTCAGTGGGAAGAATGGTCCTTACACTTGTGGTCATTGGGAAGAATTACCTCCTTACAGATAGCTAAAAAGATCAATGGTGTCAGTGGGAACTTATCTAAGAGGCAGAAATTGCCCAATGCTGAAGGAACCCCTAGCAACCTCTGGAGGAACCCTAGGGTTCCACAAAACCCTGGTTGAGAATCACTGGCTTAATGTATATCTGAAGTCAATTATTTTTGTTTAGATAGAATAGGGAATGGTTAAACCCCTGTCAGGTTCCTTTTTCTTTTAAATTTAAAGCGTCCTGAAACACAGTAAAAGGTGAGGGGTGATCTCTTCAAAGTGAGCGACATCAATTCTTTAATTGGAACATTTATCTCTATTGTGACAAGTCAAAATTTGGGATTTTGAATTACTTTTGGTCCAATCACCCCCTTGCTGTGCCGATTCCCCCTGCTTCCTGTCTCCCCTCTACAGTGCTGCCAGCTTCACTCCTCTCTCAGGAGTGGGGAAGGGGCTGGTAAATATTTAATTAAATGACCCCTTCCTTTTCTGAATGAACACAGTGAGTAATATGTGCCGATTGCTCCTGTCTTCATTCTTACCTAAAGCATGGTAAACTATGTTTCCTGAAGGCTGCAGAGAAAGAGTCTGGGGAATCTCTGTCCTCAGTTTCTTTCTCTGTCTCAAATGTGAGACACCAGGAATCTGTTTAGACCCTTGATATTTCACCAAAGCCCCATAAAATGAATTGTAGTAAAAGAATATTGTAAAAAATAAAAATAAATAAATAAAATTGTAAAAAAATAATTAATAAATGATAAAAATAAAAATCTACTGACACTGTCCACTTCTCAGCTGATATACATGCATGTGTGTTTGTGCTCTGGTTTGCACACCCTAATGCAATAAGCTGCAAACACCAATGCATGCTGTGTAAGGGTCCTTTCACACGGGGCGGATCAGTTCTGAGCCGCCCCGTGGATATCCGTTTGCTCAGCGGGGATCACTCCGCCGATCCCCGCTGAGCACGGAGATGACAGCTCCGTCTCTGCACACTGCGCAGGGACGGACCTGTCACAGCGCCGCTCTCCCCTATGGGAGATCGGATGATGACGGACCGCAGTGCCCGTTGTCATCCGATCCGATCCGCAGACGGATGGAAAAATAGCTTTTTCCTCCGTTACACTTTTTCGGATCGGAGCGGGTCGGATGTCAGCGGACATGTCACCGCTGACATCCGACGCTCCATAGACCTCTATGGAGCACCCGTTCAGGTCCGCCTGAAAAACTGACAGGCGGGCCTGAACGGGACATCAGTGTGAAAGAGGCCTAACGCTGGTGGTGGCTTGGAACTATTTTTCCCCACTTCTTTAAAGGATCACTCAGCCCAAAATGAATATTTTATTTAACTACTTCAGATCCACGCCATAGCCGAATGATGGCTACATCGCAGATCTACTTTGCCGTAAGGCCGTCAAGAGACGTCCTCCCCTTTGCACGCTCCCTGCAGTCAATGAGAGTCAATAAAACTCGGTTGATCACAGCCTCTTACCACGTGATCAGCTGTCAGCCAATGATCACATGATGTAAACAGAAGGTCGGTAATCTTTTTTTTTTGGTTTAGGTGCCCAGTAAGCAAGTGGTTAAAGGATTCTGCTCAGCTGAACCACACGCATTCTTTTTATATTTCTAAAACATCCCAAGAATAACATCCTCCCCAGTGGAGTTCTTGTGTCTGCCCCAGAATTGCCACTGCAGTCAATATAAAGGCTGCATGGAGGTCAGATTCCACAGTTTTTTCTCTCCATACTGGGAATTTTGGGGGGAAACCAGAATGACCTCTTGTAATGGCCATGGCAGAGAAACAGAGATGGAAATTCAAATGCAGAGATCTCACTGTTGAATCGTAAGGGAAATGTGTGAAGGCCTTAGGTCATTCCGTCCATCATTTAAAACCAAACTATTAGCTTTGACTGGATTGCCCTATATTTAGACTTAACCTCCCTGGAGTTATGATTATTTCAGATTTTAGGTGCTCAAAACGGTACAATTATTTTGCATGGAAATTTGGCATTTTATATTGTAGTCCTGTAATTCTTAGGAATAACTCACTTAAATCTGTCCAAACCACAGTCTAGTAGACATCCCGGGTATGATAAAGTTTGAAAAATGAAATCATAAATTATAATATCATAAATAACTATAAATAATTATACCAAATAATAATATAACAATAATAAAAATGATTCAATAATGTAATCAAATCAAAATCACAGAAATTTGCTCAGTTGCAGAATTGTCACTGTCATCACTTTTCAGTATTTGATGACAGATCTTCCCACAAATCACCATCGCTCAATTCTGCGAGGGATTCCAATTTATTATCGCTGTTTTCTAGCTGGTCTAAAACCATTTTTGATGTAAAGGGACAGTTTTGGTTGGTATGGACGATCTCCAGTTTCCAGGCATAAAGAACAGTATTTATAATATAAAACTGCATGCAGGACACTGGGGAAAACACTAGGGACAAAGGGGATGTGAAATAATTACATAAAAGCAATGTAATCTGCAAGATTACATTATACTGTATGTAATGTGTGTGTTTCACTTTTTGAATTTGGCGCTGTTCTCCGTCCCCGTGCGTCGCAGCGCTCACAGGGAATGGAGCTCGAGCTGGATTCAGCGATGCGGTCCTGAGTCTGGCTCGGGGTTACCGCTAATGGTACAAAATTTTCACCCCAAGCCAGACTTGGGAATACCGCCAGGGGGGTTAATGAAGCCTATTAAACAAGAAACTGTACAGTACTGGTATGATAAGTTCTTCTGAAGGAATCCAGGCATGTCTTTCTAGACAATATGGTATAAAAGTTGTAAATATCCATATAAGCTAGGACGGCATTGTTGTAAAATATGCATGGTTGCTTTCTAGCAAACCATTATAATGCTTTGTAAAAACTAGTATGAATTTATCACCTTTTCTGTGTGAAGAGAATGATGTTCACATTAACCTTGTAAACTGAATTTATAGCCACGATAAAAGACTTGCTCTGTCCAGCAACCGCTGATGCTTTATTGTACTCTTAACAAACGGGGATATCTTTAGGTAACTGACTAACTAATATGCTTTCAAACTAAAAAGCATTTAACCTGTGAACTCAGACTTTCTATTTTCAAAATATGGTCAAGTTTCTTTCTGCACCAAGACAAGACAATTATTCAAAATAATACAACATACACTATATTACCAAAAGTATCGGGACACCTGCCTTTACACGCACATTAACTTTAATGGCATCCCAGTCTTCGTCCGTAGAATTCAATATTGAGCTGGCCAACCCTTTGCAACTATAACAGTTTCAACTCTTCTGGGAAGGCTGTCTACAAGGTTTATGAGTGTGTCTATGGGAATGTTTCAGCATTCTTCTAGAAGTGCTTTTGTGAGGTCAGGCACTGATGTGGACGAGAAGGTTTGACTCGCAGTCTCTGCTCAAATTCATCCCAAACTCGCTCATCCATGTCTTTATGGACCTTGCTTTGTACACTGGCGTGTAGTCATGTTGGACAGGAAGGGGCCATCCCCAAACTATTCCAACAAAGTTGGGAGCATGAAATTGTCCAAAATATCTTGGTATGCTGATGCCTTAAGAGTTCCCTTCTCTGGAGCTAAGGGGCCAAGCCCAACCCTTTAAAAACAACCCCTACACCAAAATCCCCCCTCCATGAATTGATTTGGACCAGTGCACAAAGCAAGGTCCATAAAGACACGGATGAGCGAGTTTGGGATGGAGGAACTTGACTGGCCTGCATGAAGTCCTTACCTTTGGGATGAATTAGAGCAGAGACTGTGAGCCAGGCCTTCTTGTCCACATCTTTACCTGACCTCACAAATATACTTCTGGAAGAATGGGCAAACATTTCCATAGACACACTACTAAACCTTGTGGACAGCCTTCCCAGATGAGTTGAAGATGTTATAGCTGCAAAGGGTGGGCCAACTCAACATTGAATCCTATGGACTAAGACTGGGATGCCATTAAAGTTTATGTGTATGTAAAGGCAGGCACCCCAATACTTTTTGTTAATATAGTGGATATATACAGTGCTGTGAAAAAGTATTTGCTCCCTTCCTGATTTTAATTTTTTTTTGCATATTTCTCACACTTACTGTAAATGATTCTGATCAATAAACACATTTTAATATTATACAAAGCTAACCCGAGTAAATCCAAGATGCAGTTTTTAAATTATTATTTCATTTATTAGCGGAAAAAAGCTGTTCAAACCTGCTTGGCCCTATGTGAAAAAGTAATTGCCCCCATGCTGAATCATGAATGAGCACAGCAGAATCCATGGTGAATTACGCCATGACTGCCCCCTCCTCCCCCCCCCCCCCGCTTTCTTCAGGGAGACACACAGGTCCTAGAAGACAGCAGGGACCATTCAGAATGTGCAGCTCATGCGCAGTAGGAAGCAGGTTGTGAAGCTGCAAGCCTGGAGCTGTTACAAAGGGTGGGCCAACTCAATATTGAACCCTACGGACTAAGACTGGGATGTCATTACAGTTCATGCATGTGTAAAGGCAGGTGTCCCAATACTTTTAATAATTTAGTGTATATGTATTTTACTATGTACATTAGGAACTGTGCTGTAGGTCATTTAATGCAGCCTACCCTTGCATGGATTTAGTTTCAACCACAATAAACTCAGCCAAACACAAAATCACAGGGGACCGATTGGCAGTAGGGATTGCATTACACTGCCTTTACCACCTAAGCGTGGTTCTTTTCTCAGTAATAATGTGCTGTTTGGAAGCGCAGATATACAAACGCAAAGTCGGAAGTGATTCCAGAATACTTCTAGCACACATATATGGATTGAAAGGTTTGTAAAATTTCACAAATATAGTAGTGTTCTAGGTTATATGAGCACGCAGTATTGACTCATTCTGGAGTTCCTTAAATCAATTTCACCTTCTTTAGTGAAGCGTGAACTTAAAATAATGATAACTACTCTTTATTGATCGGTGTCACTACTGCAAGTCAGTAGTGAAAAATTTGGAATAGCAGCAAAGTAACGTAATTATCACAAGATCTCTAGTCCATGTGCTTGTTGTATAAAAACATTAACATCCAAAAATAATTTTTAATTATTGAATAATGTTCCTATGATAATGAAACCTCATTCTTTGGCACATTTCTTTTTTTTTTTTTTTTTTTTTTTTTTAAAGAATTCCCAGTTTAACATCTCATTTCACTCTGCTAATGAAAAGTCATACTGTCGTTTTCAATTCACCTCATTTTCAGTGGGCCAGAACTAAAAACAATTATGACATCAATACCATTTTCCACTTTGGCCAGAGCTTTGCTGGAGTAAAATATGTTTCCATTTGATTCAGCAATACAATTCTGCACACAGAAGGTAAAAGGTAACCTGACTCCTTATCAATCATATCAATGAGAATTCTTCAAGCACTAATGGACTGCAGATGGCTTTTTGTCTCCTCGATAATTGCAGCAGAGCACATTAGCCTATAAGTTTAAATGCCAAAGAGTCTCTTTAGAGGGATTTGCACTTTTCCAGACTGGCCTTGTATCATTGATGGTTTCTCATTACAGTCTCCCCTTCTGCCTAAATTCTAGAATGTACATGTCTAATCAGGCTAATTATAGTGCCATATGTTACTTTTATAGTCGCCTCTTTATCTTTGAATGGAAGTTATATTGGTAATATGTTTTTGTATTTCTGAGCTAGACGTGAAATCTGATCAGAGATCATTGGTATGTCATTAAGGTTGAAAACGTCATGCTTCATTGGTCTAAATCATAGTTTATTTTACTATAAAGAACGATGAGGATTTGCGCTCACCAAAATCTCAGCCGGATCTCAATGTTTATAAGTTTTCTTTTATAACAAGAATAGCAATAATGATGTTTGTCCTGCTGCTCAAAGCTATAAAAGCAATATAGGCTGGAGCAACGCATTTAAAGTGGAACTCAAGGAAAATCGCTAAAGCCCAAACTAGAACAATATTTTTATTTTAATACATAGTCCCCCCAGCAGTGTTATTAAAAAAAGCAGCTCAAGCTATGACACTCATCTTCAACTCTTTGCAGTCCTCTCAGTACCTCTTCTTGGATACAAAATGTCCCTAGTCTTCAGGGTTGAATGACTCCCAGCCTATTATAGGTTAAAAGCCCACAACTACTGTGATGTAATTACCCTAATTTGTACTATATTACACTTTTAGCATATTAAAATACCCTTCTCAATGAATAACAGTGAAATTCCAAAAGAATAGAGTTCAGATGACTCTATTACCAGTTCATTACGTAGTAAGGGAAATTTGAATATTATCCTCATCCTTTATCAGGGGTAATGTCTACATCTCATCTGCAATATCAGTTGTCCTGGGGTTTATTTTTTAAAAGAATAAGTTCACTTTTAAAAAAATAAAAATAAATATACATCTTTTTGCAGGTAAAAAAATGTGCATTTATTTTTTTTTTTTTACTTGGAGCCTGTAAAGCATTGCACCCACGTACAGCAGATTCATGTGGGACTTCTGCTCACCTCGTACAGGTACACACTGACAGATAGAGAGAATAAACTCTGCCCACCCCATCCCAAAGCACCTTGTCCCCATGTTGGGGATAAAGGCTTATTTCTGACAACCCTGAGCTGTTGTTGTGGGGGTCTGCAGGCAGGGGGTTTATCAGGAACTGGAATGGATAGTACCCCTACCCATTCACCAAAAGAGTGTCAAAAAGAAATAAAAACACACACATAGTTTTTGACAATTCCCTTGTGATGTCACCAATTAGTGCATGCTGGGTCAGTGACGTCACATGGGGTGGAGCCACCAGTTGACGTTGTCAGGTGGCCATGCTCCTTTACCTATTTAAGAACTGTCAAACAGCAGAGCAGGCAGTTAGCTATTAGCCTTCATCATGGGCGGAGATTTTTTATTATTTTTTGTTTGGGTCAGGCGGGCGTTGTGTTTGATGATGGATCTACAGCAGTGGACATTGTTTTTTTATTTTATTTTAAATGAAGAACTTGTCAAAAACCGTGTGAGTTTTTATTTCTTTTTAACACTTTTTGTTAGTGAATGAGTAGAAATACAATGTACCCCTTGCTCATTCACATAGGGGAAGGCAGGATCTGGGGACCCCCTTGTTAAAGGGGGCTTCCAGTGTCTAATAAGCCCCCTGCCCGCAGACCCCCACAACCACAACCACAGCCCAGGGTTGTGGGGAAGAGGCCCTTGTCCCCGTCAACAGGGGGACAAGGTGGTTTTGGGAGGGGGAAAGGACCCCCCTTGCCCAAAAGCACCCTACCATGCTGAGAGCATGTCGCTTGCAATAGATTAGGGGTAGGGCGCTTGCTCATCCCCCCTTTTCTAGACTGCCAGGCTGCATGGTATGATAAAGTTTATAATATAATAAATAATAATAAAAATTATTCAATAATGTAATCAAATCCTAAAACGCTGAAAAAGGGACACTTTCTGGTTGCTATGGACAATCTCCAAATTCCAGCCATAAAAAACAGTATTTATAATATAAAAGTGCATGCAGGGCACTGCACAGACCACTAGGGACAAAGGGGGTGTGTATTTTTTTATACAGTACTGTAATCTGTACTGTGTGTGTTTTGTGTCTTACTTTTCTGAATTTGGTGCTGATTTCCGATCCCGTGCGCCGTAACGTCGCAGGGAACGGAGCTCGGCGGCATTCGGGCACTGTGAATCGAGCGGAGGACAGCTCGATCACACAGTGCAGAGGACATCGCTGGATCCAGGGGACAAGGTGCCCTCCCTGTATCCAGCGATGCGATCCCGAGTCTGGCTCGGGGTTACTGCTTGTGGAACTAAAATCCCAACCCGAGCCAGACTCGGGATCACCACTAGGGAGGTTAAAAGTCAGCAGCTACAAAAAGTGTAGCTGCTGACTTTTAATAAACACACACTCACCTGTCCCATTGTCCATCGCCGCTCCTCTCCCTCTCCTCTTCCAGGCACTGGCATTGCAAGTGTGGGCACCTGGCTGTGACAGCTTGCACTGCACATGCGCGAGTCACACTGTGTCTTCTCAGTGGCCTGTGACATGTCCCAGAAGATTACAGGGAAGGAGGGGGAGAGGAGGAGTTGCCTAGGGGGAAGAGCAGAAGTTGGAGCTGGGTACCTATCAAGACTAGGTACCCGTTCCCCCCCTCCCCAAAAAATGACATGCCAAATGTGGCATGTAAGGGGGCGAGGAGGGCTTAAAGCGGAAGTTCCACTTTTGGGTGGAACTCCACTTTAACAAAATAATAATTTAAGTAAAATATTTATTTTAATGTACACAAACACAATGCAATTCAAATTTTTTTGATATCACAAGGGAGCGAACCAGGCACATATGTGTTATTGTGGGCATGTGACAGGTTTTCTTTGTGGAGATATCAGGGGTCTATTGCAACCCTAATATTGGCTCTGCCCTCTGCTACAGCCAATCAGGAAGAGAACTGCGCTTGAATGGCTGTTTAGCCAGGTTCAAAGCCAGGAGTTTAACAGCTCTGAACCCAGAAATGCTCAGTGCTGAACATTTACAGGTTCAATAATTGCAGTGGAGGTCAGGGAATGGGTTCCTCAAGCTACCACCACTCAGCATCCTGACACTATTTACTGTGGGCTTGTTTTAATCACTTGACGTCCAAGCCATTTATAATATTCCAATGAGTGACAAGTAGAGTTCGGCGAATAGCCGAACAAACGGGTCGTTCAACTTTTTGTTCGCCCCCCAAATCGAGCAGAATGCATTGGGTCACTGAACAATGCAGTGCAAGTACTGATTGGCTGAAGCAGTGAAAGCACTGTCAGAGTCATGATTGGACACTGTCTTCATGACTTTATCCAATCATGGCTCATTCCCACCCCACAGTATAAAAGTATTATTTCAATGGCAGCCATTTTCAGTGTGATTTTGGAGTGGCGAGAGATAGAACAGGGCTCTGTTCAGTGCTATTAGTTAGTGTGCTATACTGTGCTATTTTGCTTCAATTGTCAGTGTAGAATATTTGTTTAGTGTTAGTCTAGAGATAGTGTGAGTGTAGTGAAGAGGACCATCATTCAGCTTTGCATAGTGTGCAGCTAGAGTAGGGACAGCTCAGATAGCTTTACTGTAGTGTAATGAGACCGTGTCATTCATACATACATTAGTGTAGAGTAGGGACAGCTCATATAGTTTCAGTGTAGTGTAGTGAGACCGTGTCAGTAATCTTGACATTAGTGTATAGCTAGAGTAGGGCCAGTTCAGGTAGCATCAGTGTAGTGTATTGCCAGTTTAACGCCATTCATTTCTGTGTGCGTTAATGCCAGTTTAACGCCATATCGCTTTGCATGCATTACTGCCAGTTTAACACCATATAGTTCTGTATTCATTGCTGCCAGTTTAACGCCATATAGTTATGCGTACATTACTGCCAGTTTAACGCCATATAGTTCTGTGTGAGGTACTGCCAGTTTAATGCCATATAGTTTTACGCGTTACTGCCAGTTTAATGTCATTTACTTCTGTGTGTGTTGCTGCCAGTTTAACGCCATATAGTTTTGCATACATTACTGCCAGTTTAACACCATATAGTTCTGTGTGAGGTACTGCCAGTTTAATGCCATATAGTTGTACGTGTTACTGCCAGTTTAACACCATTTACTTCTGTGTGTGTTACTGCCATTTTAACGCCATATAGTTTTGCCTGCGTTACTGCCAGTTTAACGCCAGATAGTTCTGTGTACGTTACTGTTAGTTTAACACCATATAGTTTTGCGTGCATTACTGCCAGTTTAACGCCATATAATTCTGTGTGCGTTACTGCCAGTTTAATGCCATATAGTTTTGCGCGTTACTACCAGTTTAACGCCATTTACTTCTGTGTGCGTTACTGCCAGTTTAAGGCCATATAGTGCATGCATGCGTTACTGCCAGTTTAATGCTATATAGTGTGCAGCTAGAGTAGGGACAGTTGGATAGTTTCACTATAGTGTAGAGAGACTGTGTCATTCATACATACATTAATGTAGAGTAGGGACAGCTCAGATAGTTTCAGTGTAGTGTAGTGAGACCGTGCCAGTAATCTTGACATTAGTGTATAGCTAAAATAGGGACAGTTCAGATAGCGTCAGTGTAGTGATGGTTGAACACCGTCCATTTGATTGCATTACTGCCAGTTTAAAGCCATTTAATTATGTGAGCATTACTGCCAGTTTATCGCCGTATAGTTTTGTGTGCGTTACTGCCAGTTTAATGCCATATAGTTCTATGTGTGTTGCTGCCAGTTTAACGCCATATAGTTCTGTGTGCATTACTGCCAGTTTAACGTCATCTAGTTTTGTGCGTTACTGCAAGTTTAATGCCATTTACTTCTGTGTGCGTTACTGCCAGTTTAACACCATATAGTTTTGTGTGCGTTACTGCCAGTGTAATGCCATATAGTTCTGTTTGTGTTACTGCCAGTTTAACGCCATATAGTTCTATGTGTGTTGCTGCCAGTTTAACACCATATAGTTCTGTGTGCGTTGCTGCCAGTTTAATGCCATATAGTTCTGTGTGCATTACTGCCAGTTTAACGCCATCTAGTTTCATGCGTTACTGCAAGTTTAACGCCATTTACTTCTGTGTGTGTTACTGCCAGTTTAACACCATATAGTTTTGTATGCACTACTGCCAGTTTAATGCCATATCGTTCTGTGTGCGTTACTGTCAGTTTAACACCATATAGTTTTGTGTGCATTACTGCCAGTTTAACTCCATATGGCGCATTATATTGCAGTATATTATAGTGTTTCCGTGGAGTGTGTCTGTGTAGTGTGATTACACAAATTAAAGTGCACCAAACACCTCTTTACATTGATTAAAGTGCATCTATGTATAGATTTCAACTTCTTCTTTACATTTGCTTGTAAGCGCTGCCCCCTCCCTCCCAATAATGTCTGGGAGGACAACAAGGAGAGGCAGACATTCCCTTGGCACTGTAAGGGGGCAAGCAACAAATGTGTCCACTGGCAAAGGTAGACGTGGTGGTCAGTCCTCAGGCAGGGCACTATTTCCTCTGTTTAGTGAGTTTGCCCATGATATCCAGCCACAGCATGCAGAGGGGGTGGTGGACTGGTTTACTAAACCTTCCTCATACTCCTCATCCTCTGTCACGCAAGCAAAGTCAAGTGTGCAGTCCCCTGCAGTTGCCAGAGTAGACAGACCTGCCTCCTTGTCCACATCTATTCCTGCCATAGCCCCAACATCAGTCATTTAGGACTCAGCTGAGTTATTTGACCACAGCATCAGCTGCTCCTTGATGATGCCCAGCTTTTACTGGATTCAGATATTGGTTCTGAGGTTGAGGATGACAGGAACATGAGCCTAGAGAGAGGTTGAAACACTGGTGGACAAATTGGCATTCGTGTTCCCTAAGCCGCAGTATATTGCCAAGTTGTCTCCAGTGGTTATAATGAAGATGGAGGAGATGAAGATGATGATGATGATGATGATGATGAGGTCACTGATGTGACTTGGGTGCCAGATAGAGCAAGGCAGGAAACTGAAGGTGAGGCCTTACAACCCCAAGGAGGCCAACATCAAGAAATAGTAGAGAGCAGCCACCCTATTGCATTACATTCTGCAGATGTTATCTCCCGGTCTACTTCCCAGTGCTCAGCTATCAGGGCCTTTTTCAGCACATCTGCAGCAGATCGCACTGTTGCTATCTGCAAACTAAGTCTCAGGCACATTAAACATGTCAAAAACACCAACCATTTGGGTACCGTATGCTTAATAAGGCATTTAACGTCCAACCATTCAGCCCGTTGGCAAGAGCACCTAAAAGCCACACAAAAGGGCACAAATATGTCCCTCCTCCTCCTTACCCATTTCAGTCTGCCCCTGCGATACTGAGTCATTACCTCTCAGAAGCCTCCACTGACAGGGATGATGGTATAGCACAGGGTGTCCCAAGTCCTAGAAGCACATCTGCCAGCAGCACACCATCTGTATACTGTAGCCAGACTGTGGCCAGATTTCTCTGCCCCATCTGCTGCAGTAGAAAAGAAATACAGTCCCTGCCACCCACACGCCCAGCGTCTGAATGCAAGCTTGTCAAAGCTGTTGGCTCTCCAACTTTTTCCTTTCAGACTGGTGGATTCTGCCCCCTTCCATGAATTTGCACAATGTGCTGTACCACAATGGAAGGTTCCCAGTCGCTACTAATTTTCACATAATACAGTTCCATCTCTCTACCATCACATGGAAGGGAATGTTCTGGCATCGTGGGCAATGCAGTCAGCCGTAAAATTCACCTTACTGTTGACACGTGGTCCAGCAATCATGGGCAGGGACAATATATTTAGTTCACAGCACACTGGATATTGCTGCTTGCAACTCGAAAGGATGCAGGACAAGGCTCGATGCTGCAGCTTGTTGTGCCCCCACATCTCCATACAGCTGATGGTGATGATGCCAGACTTGTGAGCTCTACCCCCTCCTCCTCCTCCTCGGCCACCTCCATGCCCTCCTCTGCAGAATTGTCCTATGAACATCAGGTACCCCCTAAGAATTCAGAGGGCTATTCCCCGAGTCAGACTAAAAGGTGTCATGCAGTGCTTCAGCTGGTGTGTTTAGGGGACAGGAACCATACCGTAGCAGAGATTCTTGCAGCTCTGCAGGGACAGACCCAGATGTGATTCACACCACGCCCACTAGAGCCAGGAATGGTGGTGTCCAATAATGGCTCAAACCTCCTGTCCGCCCTTAGACAGGGAAAGCTGACACATGTGCCATGCCTGGCACATGTCCTCAATTTGGTGGTGCAGTGTTTCCTAAGTATGTACCCAGGGTTGCAAGATGTACTAAAGCAGGCCAGAAGAGTCTGTAGCCATTTTAGGCAGTCATACACAGCCAGTGCTCGGTTGGCTGTTATTCAGCGGGAATTACACCTGCCCAGAAACTGCCTGATTTTGACATGCCCACCAGGTGGAACTCAACTTTTAGAATGCTGCAGAGGCTATGCATGCAGCAGAGGGCCGTCAAGGAGTACCTGTGCCAGTACGGCACAACAACAGGCTCAGGCCACCTCTGCTTTTTTCATTACAACAATGGCTAATTATTAAGGATACATGCACTGTATTGTCTCCATTTGAGGAGGCCCCAAGGATGGTGAGCCGTGACAGTCCATGCATCAGTGACACAATCCCTGTTGTATTGCTGCTGGAGCAGACTCTGTGTGGCATTATGGACAGGGCACTGGAGGCAGAGCTGCTGGAGGAAGAGGAGGACTTCCACTTTATCTAGACACCATCATTCCTATGTCACAGAACACATAGGAGGAGCGAGGGGAGGAGAATGAGGAGAAGGATTCTGGCACTTTCATAGGCTTTGAAGAAGAGAAAGACATGTGTCAATCTGTAAGCGATGGCTTTCCAACCCCAGGACCTTTGGGAGTAGTACGTGGCTGGGAGGAGGAAGTTCCAGATGCTGTTATCCTGAGTGAATCAAAGGAATCTGCTTCTCAAGCCTTGGAAAATTTGAGGCGCATTGGCAACCTCATGCTTCAAAGCCTGCTAAAGAACCTAAGAATACATAGTATAAAAGAGAAGGATGATTACTGGTTGGCAACCCTCCTTGACCACCATTATAAGGGGAAGGTCTCAGAACTCATCCCATCCCCACAGAGATTGCGGAAGATAAAATCTCTTGAGACACGTTAAAGAGGATTTTATTGAATGATTTTTCTGACTCCTGTAGGTTACTGTGTTGTGGAAAACGTTGTTTTGAATCTTCTGTTGGTCAAGAGAGGAGCACTGGAGAGGGTGCCTGCCTAAGTGAGGCATTTTTTTTAGTCCTCGCTGCCCAGGGCTGTCAGCTTCCACATCCCATCGGTAGTGTCAGCATCACATGGTGGACGATTACCTCGGGGCCAAAACAGAGATGGAGAGCTTTCCAGCTAATGATCCACTGACTTACTGGGTCATGAGAATAGACCACTGGCCAGAACTTTCCCAGTATGCTATTGAGTTGTTGGGCTGCCCTGCATCCAGCTTTCAGAATGGGCATTCAGTGCTGCAGGAGGATTCATTACTGATCATAGAATCATAGATCCACAGACTCTGTGGATCGTTTGACTTTTATAAAAATGAATCAGTCCTGGATTACCAGCTATGAAGCCCCTGATGCCGATGTCACTGATTAAGTCTTTTTGGGATGTGGAATCTCTGCAGGACTTTGAGGCTTTGAGGAATGTTTTTGGTATAGGTTTCATGGGCACAATTAATACCCAAAGACCATTTTTTCAGCACCTGTTTGACAGGTGCATATCATTGCAATTTTTTACAGCAAGACCAATTCTTGCTTTCATCAAGATTACCTCTATAGGGTTATGGTGGGAAGGCGCCACCGACACCCAAAGACCAATTTTTACACACCTGTTACTTCTATCCAAAGTCAAAGTGACACCAGAATGTATCCAAAAAATCTCTAATCTTGTTCCCAGAGCACTACATTGTGGTCTCATCATACACAGCAGTTGCTGAGCAAAATAAAGGCAGCTTGCAGGGAAAATGTCATTTTTTTTGGCTTTATAAATGCAATTATTGCTGCAACAGGTTGTAATCATGGTACAGATCTGCCACTTTACAGGTAGACTAAGGGGGCCCCCCATGCACTATATTGGAAGGAATTTTTCATTTTTATGCTTTTACTTTAAAAATCTAAAAATCATTGTTTTGTGACAAACGTCACAAACTTTTTTTCTATTGATACATGTCCCTCAGGGCAAGACCCGGACCCTATAACCATTGTATGCCCAATTACTAGAATATAAGCCTTCAAATGAACACTTTTGATTTTTGACGTTCGGGTCCCATTGACTTTCGGTGTTCGAAAGTTCTGGTACGAACCGAACAGGGGTCCGTTCGGTCCATCCCTAGTGACAAGCGCTTAGTTTAGGTAATTCCATATATTCACAGAACAGCAGTTATCTTGTTCAGCACATCTTACTCATTTACAACTCATCTCTTACAATTCCCTATTTTTAACACTCACACTCACACTACAGGCGGTCCCCGGGTTACAAACAATAGGGGTCTGTATAGGGTCTGTAGGTATAGGGTCTGTATGTTTTTTCTTAAGTTGTATCTGTTTGTAAATTGGTACATGTAGCTCCAGCCAGAAAAACTATTTTTTAAGCTTTTTGGATAGCACATTGAAGGGATAACACCCCTGTAACATTTGTTTTGCTCTGCCCCTGTTCAGAAGATTTCACCTAACTTTCTGTCACAATGACAATTGGATTTTGAAAATTTTGGGTTGTTGTGGAAACAAGCATTGGTGATAAAGCATCAGTGGAGGTACCTTTTTCCCATAATAACGCTAATGCCCTGTACACGCGGTCAGAAATTCCGATGGAAAAGGTCCGATCGGATTATGTTGTTGGAAAATCCGATCGTGTGTGGGCTCTATCGGACTTTTTCCATCGGAAATTCCGACTGAAAAAGTTTGAGAACTGGATCTAAAATTTTCTGACAACAAAATCTGGTCAGACTTTTTCCAATCGTGTGTAGAGAATTCCGACGGACAAAGTGCCACACATGCTCAGAATAAATTAAGAGACAAAAACTATTGGCTACTGACTTCTACGTAGTCCCGCCGTACGTAACGATTGTCACCGTATTTTACGACAACCTTGTCTGACCGTGTGTATGCAACACAAGTTTTGGACAAAATCCATCGGAAAAAATCTGACGGATTTTGTGGTCGGAATGTCCGACTGTGTGTACAGGGCATAACAGGAGTACATTTTCCTTCCTAGGGGTAGATTTCCTCTGACTTCCAGTTGTCTCCCTCCGTTTGTAAGTAGGAATCGTTTGTAAGTCGGATATTTGTAACTAATTGGACCGCCTGTATACTGTATGTAAAACCATGTTTTTTTAACACTCAGAATTTACAATGGCCACTATACGCTGTGGCATCATAGTACACTTTGTGCGATGGACAATCTTTCACAAAAACTGTCCCTGCTTTAAAAGGGCTAGTTGGTTGGGTTTGTCTCCCATGCCACATGTTCCAAATTTCCCCTTGACTGTTTTAGAATAGGTAACCTTTAGTTTGACAAATATCATAAATAACAGGAAAGGGGTTTCCCTGTTGCTATTAAGGGGCTTTGTATAACTTCAGTAGCGAACACAGAATTGGTAAGACAATGCCAAATGTGATAGCATAGAAATACTTAGAAAGTTCCCAAGAAAATACTATTATTCACTAGTCATAATTATCTTGCCATTATAATAATCATGATTATTAGCATTTTAAACCAATAAACCTCTGATATCCAAAAAATGTATTCACATTTTATAGAAAATATTTAAAAAAAAGTAAACAACGTTTACCCTTTTCTTCAAACTATGGATTTTGACCACAGCAAGATAGACTGGAATAGTTTTTACAGACACAGTATTGATTTAATATTAAGTATGATCACATCCTAGTGACTAATAAACTCAGTATGCAGCCTGTGTCCTTACTATTTCCTGAGCTTTATGGTGGCCATATAGTTTATTGCTGATGTTATGTTTATTGGGCTGGAACTCTCTTCAATTTTTAATCACTAAATGTCATCTTTGCAAATGTGGTCATTTTATGTGTGCTTTCTACACTGGTACATAAAACACATGGTATTGTATACAAACAACATGAAGATTAATGAATGTTCTCTTATTTTTGTAAGGATTTACAACTACCCAGTACTCAAACAAATGAAAAAAGCGGTAAAGTCTTTTTCCAAAAGAAATGTATTACTTTTTCATAACTAACGAAGTATTGTCATATAGTAGGTAGGGGTGGGCGAACAGTTCAACAGGAGCATAAGTTCGGACCAAACTTTCATGGTTCGGTGAGCAGTCGAACAAACGGGTAATTCGACCGTTTTTTTTCGGCCCCCCCAAACCGGCCACAATGCATTGCGGTCCTGAAAAGTGCATAGGCAAGCCCTGATTGGCTGAAGCAGTGAAAGCTTCAGCCAATTATGGCACAGAGAACTGTCAGAGTCATGATTGGACACTGTCTTCATGACTTTATCCAATCATGGCTCATTCCAACCCTGCAGTATAAAAGTATTCTTTCAATGGCAGCCATCTCAGTTTGATTTTGGCGTGGCGAGAGATAGAACAGGGCTCTGTTCAGTGCTATCAGTTAGTGTGCTATACTGTGCTATTTTGCTTCAATTGTCAGTGTAGAATATTAGTTTAGTGTTAGTCTAGGGATAGTGTGAGTGTAGTGAGGAGGACCATCATTCAGCTTTGCATAGTGTGCAGCTAGAGTAGGGACAGTTTGGATAGTTTCACTATAGTGTAGAGAGACCGTGCCATTTATACATACATTAATGTAGAGCAGGGACAGCTCAGATAGTTACAGTGTAGTGTAGTGAGATCGTGCCAGTAATCTTGACATTAGTGTATAGCTAGAGTAGGGACAGTTCAGATAGCGTCAGTGTAGTGATGGTTGAACACCGTCCATTTGATTGCGTTACTGCCAGTTTAACGCCATTTACTTCTGTGTGCGTTACTGCCAGTTTAAAGCCATTTAATTATGTGAGCATTACTGCCAGTTTATCGCCGTATAGTTTTGTGTGAGTTACTGCCAGTTTAATGCCATATAGTTCTATGTGTGTTGCTGCCAGTTTAACGCCATATAGTTCTATGTGCATTACTGCCAGTTTAACGTCATCTAGTTTTGTGCGTTACTGCAAGTTTAATGCCATTTACTTCTGTGTGCGTTACTGCCAGTTTAACACCATATAGTTTTGTGTGCGTTACTGCCAGTGTAATGCCATATAGTTCTGTTTGTGTTACTGCCAGTTTAATGCCATATGGTTCTATGTGTGTTGCTGCCAGTTTAACGCCATATAGTTCTGTGTGCGTTGCTGCCAGTTTAATGCCATATAGTTCTGTGTGCATTACTGCCAGTTTAACGCCATCTAGTTTCATGCGTTACTGCAAGTTTAACGCCATTTACTTCTGTGTGTGTTACTGCCAGTTTAACACCATATAGTTTTGTATGCACTACTGCCAGTTTAACGCCATATAGTTCTGTGTGCGCTACTGACAGTTTAACGCTATATAGTTTTGTGTGCGCTACTGACAGTTTTACGCCATATCGTTTTTTGTGCGTTACTGCCAGTCTAACGCCATATAGCTCTGTGCGCGTTGCTGCCAGTTTAATGCCATATAGTTCTGTGTGCAGTACTGCCAGTTTAACACCATCTAGTTTCATGCGTTACTGCAAGTTTAACGCCATTTACTTCTGTGTGTGTTTTACTGCCAGTTTAACACCATATAGTTTTGTGTGCGCTACTGCCAGTTTAACGCCATATAGTTTTGTGTGCGTTACTACCAGTAAAACGCCATTTACTTCTGTGTGAGTTACTGCCAGTTTAAAGCCATTTAATTATGTGAGCATTACTGCCAGTTTATCGCCATCTAGTTTTGTGTGTGTTACTGCCAGTTTAACGCCATATAGTTCTATGTGTGTTGCTGCCAGTTTAACGCCATATAGTTCTGTGTACATTACTGCCAGTTTAATGCCATCTAGTTTCATGCGTTACTGCAAGTTTAACGCCATTTACTTCTGTGTGTGTTACTGCCAGTTTAACACCATATAGTTGTGTGTGCGCTACTGCCAGTTTAATGCCATATAGTTCTGTGTGCGTTACTGACAGTTTGACGCTGTATCGTTTTTGTGCGCTACTGACAGTTTAACACCATATCGTTTTGTGTGCGCTACTGCCAGTTTAACGCCATATAGTATTGTGTGCGTTACTACCAGTCTAACGCCATATAGTTCTGTGTGCGTTACGGCAGTGTCTGCATCACACGGTAAACGATTACCTCAGGGCCAAAACAGAGATGGAGAGCTTTCCAGCTGACAATCCTCTAACTTACTGGGTCATGAGAATAGAACACTGACCAGAACTTATCCAGTATGCTTTTGAGTCGTTGGGCTGCCCTGCATCCAGCGTCCTTTCAGAATGGGCATTTAGTGCTGTAGGAGGTTTCATTACTGATCATAGAACACATCTCCCCACAGATTCCATGGACCACTTGAATTTATAAAAATGAATCAGTCCTGGATTACCAGCTATGAAGCCCCTGATGCCAATGTCACTGATTAAGACTTTTTGGGATGTGGAATCTCTGCAGGACTTTGAGGCTGCCTAGTTTTGAGGGTGTTCAATCATTTCATCTGGAAGAATGTTTTTGTTATAGGTTTCATGGGCACAATTAACACCCAAACACCAATTTTTCAGCACCTGTTTGACAGATGCCTATCATTGCACATTTTTTTTGCCTTCCCCAAGAGAACCTCTATAGGGTTACGGTGGGAAGGTGCCCGCAACCCATAAAGAGTAATTTTTCTGCACCTGTTTGACAGGTGCATATTATTGCTATTTTTTACAGCAAGGTTAATTCTTGTTTTCATCAA
Organism: Lithobates pipiens; assembly: GCF_037356315.1. NCBI lineage: Eukaryota > Metazoa > Chordata > Amphibia > Anura > Ranidae > Lithobates > Lithobates pipiens. Next base: position 117,263,932 of record NW_027507784.1, read on the forward strand.
GAGTACCTCTATAGAGTTATGGTGGGAAGACGCCACCGACACCCATAGACCAATTTTTCTGCACCTGTTTGACAGGTGCATATTATTGCAATTTTTACAGCAAGGCCAATTCTTGCTTTCATCAAGATTACCTCTATAGGATTATGGTGGGAAGGCATCAGAATTTTTTTTACGTACCCGTTACTTCTATCCAAAGTCAAAGTGACACCAGAATGTATCCAAAAAATCTCTAATCTTGTTCCCAGTGCACTACATTGTGGCCTCATCATATACACTTCCCACAGCTGTTGCTGAGCAAAATAAAGGCAGCTTGCAGGGAAAATTACTTTTTTTTTGGCTTTATAAATGCAATTATTGCTGCAGCAGATTCTAGACATGGTACAGATCTGCCACTTTACAGGTGGACTAAGGGGACCCCCCATGCATTATATTGGAAGGAATTTTTCATTTTCATGCTTTCACAACTTAAAAATAAAAAATACACTGCTTATTTAAAAATGATGTTTTTCACAAACTTTTTTTTTTTATTGATACATGTCCCCCAGGGCAGGACCCGGACCCCTATAACCATTGTATGACCAATTACTTGCATATAAGTCTTCAAAATGAGCACTTTTGAGTTTTGACGTTTGAGTCCCATTGACTTTAATGGGGTAAGTTTTTTCAAAAGTTCTGGTGTGAACCAAACAGGGGTCCATTTGGCCCATCCCTAATAGTAAACCACTATGTACCGCAACTGTCCCAAAGCACAGCTTTACTGCCTCTGCTGCATATTGTGTATGTTTGCATTTAGTACTTAGGCTGGGAAAGAATGGTATGCTAGCATGCAAAATATATGCCCAGACAGCTATCCTTGGTTACTTGTATTATTATGGTTTTGACTAGCTTGTATTACTTTGTTCATGAAATTAAAAGATATAGAGGTGAATACTCACCATTCACTCAGGAAATGGTCAGTGTTTTTTCTTTATTAATTTCAAAGCATAGTTTCTCTTTATTGTTGATATCTAAGCAGACAGCTAAATACACAGATAATAAGGATTCTGTATATGGGGCTGTTTTACTTATCAAAGGATTTACACTATATTACCAAAAGTATTGAAACACCTGCCTTTTATTTTTCGCATACATGTACAAATCTTAATTTTTGGCAATGAAATGAATTAAACCCCCAGAACATTATATATTTTCTGAAAGCAGAGGCCCTGTAGAATAAAAAGGTGATAGTTGTAAACTTTTGTTTCACATGATATTTGTGCAACTGTTTATTAAACGTAAATTTTCAGGAAAAAATAATAATAAAATAAATATTAGTGTAAAACCACACCACATAATACCCATTTTTTGTTAAAATATAAACGATGAGCTTGCATCGAGTAAATAGATACCAAACATTCCATGTCTTAAAATTATGTGCGCCCTCAATATCGCCAAAAACGATAATACTGCTGCTTTAAAAGCCTTTGCAGCTCATCAGTTTAGAGTTACCTAGTAGCTCTTGTGCTAGAATTATTGTTCTCACTCTGATGTTCGTGGTGATATGTCACACATTTGGCATGACTGTGATTTACACGCACGTGCACACCCTGGGCTCGCTTTTGCATTTGCTTAGGTATGCGGAGCAACAGGGGGTTTCAGCCATTTTTATTTTTTATTTTAATATATTCTTTACTTTTCTCTTTTTTTTCTATTTATTTTTACTTGATGGCTATCTATCACAAGGGATTAATAAACCCTTATGTGATAGCATTAGGCAGGTGACAGGTACTCATTATGGAGACATTGGGGGTCTAATAGGGACCTCAATGTCTCCCCTGCCCTTCATACCATTTAACCAAGCAAAGGTTAGAAGTGCATCTGAAACCAGAAGTAACATCACATGTGAGATTGAGGCATGGATTTGCCTCGGTGCCCACTGCAATCTCTGCAGCACAGCCCAGGAACCATGGGAGAAGGGGGGGCGCCGGTGGGAGGGGACACTGGTGGAAGGCACCACGCGACTGGCTGTGTGAAAGCCCCATCACTTTCACTTTGAAGCCGGTCACTGGTTCTACAAAATCCACAAAGGTGCTGCAGCCATCAGCTTGTTATTAAGGGTTCACTCTTTGAACGTGCATAGTATGTCCAAAGAGCTCAATTGATTAATGGCATCCCAGTCCTAGTCCGTAGGGTTTCAATAATGAGTTGGCCCACCCTTTGCAGCTATAATAGCTTCAACTCTTCTGGGAAGGCTGTCCACAAGGTTTAGGAGTGTGTCTATGGGAATGCTTGACCATTCTTCCAGAAGCGCATTTGTGAGGTCAAGTTCCTATTGTTGGACGAAAAAGGCCTGTCTCGCAGTCTTTACTCTAATTCTTCCCAAAGGTGTTCTATGGGGTTGAGGTCAGGACTCTGTGCAGGTCAGTCAAGTTCCTCCATCCCAAACTCACTCATCCATGTTTTTATGGATCTTGCTTTGTGCACTAGTGCGCAGTCATTTTGAAACAGGAGGGGGCCATCCCCAAATTGTGCCCACAAAGTTGGGAGCATGAAATTGTTCAAAATGTCTGGTATGCCGACGCCTTAAGAGTTCTCTTCCCTAGAACTAAAAGGCTAAGCAAAACCCCTGAAAAACAACCTTACACCATAATCCCCCTCCACCAAATTATTTGGTCCCGTGCGCAAAGCACGGCCCATAAACACATGGATGAGCAAGTTTGGGGTGGAGGAACTTCTGTCAGACTGGCTGCAATACACATGGGCCAAATGTCGGCCGGTTTCTTTTGCCACCCAACATTCGACCCCGTGTGTACTAGGCTTAACCCTGTCCCAGTCTGTGCCCTGTTGTACAGGAAATGAAACAGGTATTGTATATGATATTAAATCAAATTCAGTTACTTGCATTGCTTGCATTTAAACTACATTTATTGGTATATTAATGAATACATACCTGCAATCATTTGTATCTTTTATGTCTGCCTGAAGTTCAGCTTTAAAATTGATGATTCTAATCCTCCAACAAGGGCCTGCTTTAAGCCCAATTTACATTAGGTGATTTGGAATCACAGGCACTATTGCACAATGCTTCCCGCAATTTCAAATCGAAGCAAAATCCACAATTTATTGGGTCCCAACAAGGTGTGATTCTGCCACAATTGTAGCGCAACAGAATAGCGAGCCAGTCAAGGCAAAACATGTATTTAAAATTTGCACTAAGCTTGACGCACAAAAAAGGATCAGAAGCTTCTTTTGGGTAACAAACGCACATAGGGCAGCCCACTGAAATGATTTGCTTGCCCTTTGTGCAACACATGGAAACATTTGTAAATCGCACTCTTAAAATTACAACTAGGAATGCTTGCATGAATACTTATTCCTGCAAAGCGATATCTGAATGGGGCCTTGATGTTAATTGATGATGTAAAAGATAAAACCTAGCAATTAGTGATGAATGAAAATATAACATTGTTTACTTTGAAAAAAAAACTATTAAAGTTACTAATGCACACAAAAAATATTTGTCTTTCCTTGTGTTAAGAAAGAAACCAAAATACACCCTGATAAAAATTATGCCCTGCGCATTGCACTCTGAATTGAGGGCACAGTGAATGTGCCATCAATCCAGAGCTCTGTATCATGACCATGACTCCCATGCCCATGCATAGGTGTGACGTCATTACGGCCTGGCCATTCAAAAGCCGGGGCCCGCAAAACAAGAAAGGAGACAGGGTGAAGATGGAAGCTCTCTCAGCTGTGACAGTGCGCCACTGAAGGGCTTACTTTTAAGGTAAGTCTTTCATAATGTGCTAATATGTAATGGATACTAGCACACGTGATTAGAGCCAGAGGCTCTAATTGGCTTAAAAAAAGGGTGGGCTCGGGGGGCAGAGAACTGCACCCTGGGCCCACCCTGTTGTGTGACATTAGCAAATGAATATTCACTAATGACTTCCTTTTTCTCCTCCCAGCCAATCAGCAAGCGGGTCTTGAGACCCCATTGGCCAGGAGTCCTAAGACCCAATTGGCCAGGAGGAGAAGAGATAGCTGCAACACAGAGAAGACAGAGGGGGGAAGCCGTGACCTGCACAGTTGAGCGAGCCAGCGACCAGGGATGGGGGTATCTTGTGTGGTGGGGTTCGGGGGGGTTATTGTGGGGTGGCGCTCTGGCAGGTTGGAGTGATGGGGGGAGCACCGATTGAGCACAAGCTGCCACTGGTAGAGATCTTCTTTAGCATTCACAATGTTATAAATGGATGCTGAAATTTACTTCTTGTAAGTTTTAGTGTGGAAGATTACAATTTTCAGTTTTTACTTTTATGACCCTTGTGGGAAGATTTATTCTCACTTCCTATCCCCATGACTCCCGTACAAAAAATGGGGTGGGCCGATGTCACCAGGACAGGAATGTATGAACAGCCAAAAAAAATAACTTTGTCAGAAGTTTTGGCTGGAGCTGGGTTTTAAATAGGCTATTATTGTGAGTTATAAATGAACCATCCCTGGGACAACTTGGTCCAAGGACTGATTAATGGATTTGAATATTATCAGAATTAAAATGACTCATCCAGAGAGGAGGATGTTGTGGGGGGGGGGGGGGGGGAGTACTGGGGTTATAATATGTGCTTGCAGTATGAAAAATATCTTTGCAGCTGCAGTAGGTCCACTTTAAGTGTAAACCCTGTCACCAACTCCATCTGATTGCTATTGGATATGATCCAGCTGGTTTCTATGGCAGCCAATGCTGATCTTTGCTCTAGTCACAAGGAACAAACAAACAGTAAATGTAAGCTTTAGAAATTCTCAGTAAGTGATCATAAATTATTTTGGATCTAAGAAAGCATATAATAAATCTCCACAAGTCATCAGCTTGAAAACCTTTACCTAATCTGTCCTTCTATCATGCAGAATGTATTGGTAAATGCACCTTCATCATATCCCTCCTTGACTACTGTCTCATTTTCCTGAGTCAAATTCTCACAGGCATTCTGCTACCACTCTATTATTTCCAGACCACTGATGCTTGACTCACCCACCTCTACTCTCTCTCTTTAAAGCAAATGTGTACTCCATGTTAAAAGTCATAGTGCTGTGCAAAACAGACAAGGCAATGTGTCTGTTATTACCTTTGTTACCTAGAGTGGTGCTCCTATTATGTTTTTATTTTATTTTATTAGGGTCTGACTTTCCCTGACTTCATAGCTAATCCCTAACTTCCAATGTCTAACCTCCACTGTCCAAGGAGACTGCCTCAGTGACCGGTAAGGGAATTCTAATTACACAGTGGGCTGCAGAATTGCTAACTCCTCGGTTTCTAGAAATCCTGTTTGGTTCTTCAGTTGCCATGCAAAGTGTCTACTTTGGAACTCCCCAAAATTGCCAGCCTAATCTGTGCCATATAAATTGCTGAACAATGCTGTTAATTTGATAGCTCCATATCATAATTGTTCAATATATTTTTTCTTAGTATTATTGTGCAGAGCAACAACTTTTCTTTTTATTTGTCAGTTCCAGCAAACATGCAAGTGCCAACATTTTTTTAAGTTAAAAGTTAAGACTATATATTCCAAGCAAATATCCCCAAAATACCGGGGGAATTGGCGCAGGAATTGGAGAATCCAATCTCAGTTCAAGAAGTAATACAGGCAATAAAAGAGACCAAAGGAGGAAAGAGTCCAGGGCCTGATGGCTATACAATAGAATATCTAAAAAAGTTTGGAGACATACTAGCCCCAATTTTATGTGCATATTATAATGGACTAGGTACAAAATATGGACTGAGCGAGGAGGCCTCCACTGCGACAATCTCCACGATATTGAAAGAGGGAAAAGAGAATACAATATGCTCAAACTATAGACCGATCTCACTACTCAATACGGACATTAAATTGTTCGCAAAAATATTGGCCGCTAGAATAAAGAAGTTAATGCCTAGCTTAGTCCATGAAGATCAGGTGGGATTCATTGAGGGGCGAGAAGGAAAAGATAATGGAGTAAGGTCATTATTACTGCTTCAGAGGATGAAGGAGAGTAGAATCCCCAGTCTACTCCTATCAATAGATGCTGAGAAAGCTTTTGACCGAGTAGACTGGGGATTCATGATGGGTACCCTAAGGGGAATGGGGTTTGGTCCCAAAATTTTGAAGTGGATAAAGGCACTATATAACAGCCCCAAGGCAGTGGTAAGAGTTAATGGGGTACTATCAACAGCCTTCAGAATGAACAATGGGACTAGACAGGGGTGTCCGCTGTCCCCCCTATTGTTCGTTCTGGCATTGGAGCCACTCCTGGAGACGATAAGGAGAAACCCAGATATAAAGGGGGTTGAGATAGAGGGGGAAATACATAAGACAGCCGCATTCGCGGATGATATTCTGTTTTATGTATCCAGCCCACGAATCTCCATGCCAAACTTGTTAAAGGCTTTACAGGAATACGGAGAATTATCTAACTTTAAAATCAACCCAAGCAAGTCAGAAATCTTAAACGTAAATATAAATCCGAGAGAAGAACTTGACATTAAGAGAGAATTCCCATTTCTATGGCAAAAAGAAATTAAATATTTAGGGATTAAACTGACTGCATCAATAGAAAAAATTTACCTAATAAACTATATCCCCCTTCTAGAAGAATTGAGAGAAGAAATAAGGAGAATGAGAACAAAGCCCCTGTCATGGTTAGGAAGAATTAATGCCTTAAAAATGATTATTCAACCTAAAATCCTTTATAAATTTCAGCTATTACCAATATATATCCCCCCCCTATATTTTAAAATGATAAATTCTTTAATTTCTAAATTTATCTGGAACAACAAGAAACCTAGAATCCCACTGAAGACTTTGCAAAAGGGAAAAGACGAGGGGGGTCTGAATGTCCCAGACTTTAGAAAATATTACGAAGCAGCAGTGTTAACACGGGTGGTGGAATGGGCAAAATTAGAAAGTAAAAAAAGATGGGGAAAAATAGAACACAGTTTATCAGGCACAAATTTAGGTAGAGAAATCTGGACTCCTTTAAAATATAGATCACTAGGGAAGACAACACCTTTGGTCACAAAAAATGTGTTTAGAGTATGGGAGGGAATACACAAACATAACAAGTGGAAATATAATTCCCCTTTAATTTATTTAAAAGATAATGATTTTTTTGCACCTGGTAAAAGTACAATAGGAGGGAAATGGATAAAACAAGATAATATGCAATTACGACACATAATTAAAGAGGGGAAATTGAAAACACTAGCAATATTACAGAAAGAAAATGATTGGATGGATTTGAATGAGTGGCGATACCTGCAGCTTAGACATTTCGTCTCAAGACTACCACAACCGCTTAGAGATGGAGAAAATTTGACTGCCTTGGAGCGGATATGTGAGGGGAAATCCCCAAGGGCAGGTATTGCCCAGTTTTATAAGGTCTTGAGACGGGAATGTGAAGCGGAGGTACCAACTTTCATTAAAAAATGGGAAGAAGAGATAGGAGCACGGGGTGAAAACCAAAATATAGAAAAAATATTGAAGATGGTGCACAGATCCACAGAAAATAGTAAGATGATAGAAACAAATTATAAAATTTTAGTAAGATGGTATAGGACCCCAGATATAATGGCAAAGTACCAGGAGGGACAATCTGGGAAATGTTGGAGGAATTGTGGACAAACGGGAAGTTTGGCCCATATATGGTGGGATTTGTCCCAAGATTAAAGAATATTGGAGAGAAATAATAAGATATATAGAAGTAATAGCTAAAATACAGTTACCTGAGAACCCATGGTTATGCCTATTCCATGCAGTAGATACCCCAATTAAGGAGTATAGGAATTCCCTCACAAGCTCATTAATAAACGTGGCAAAAAGCCTGATTCCGAAAAAATGGAAAGAAATAGAAGCACCCAAAGTAAAGGAATGGCTAGGAAAAGTTGAGGAAATGTATAGTATTGAAGGGCTGGGAATGGAGGAAGAAAGAGAAAGAAAGAGATTCCATGTGAAATGGAAATACTGGAAAATCTTTAGACAATCTATGATTTTTAACGAGGTAATGGGTCGGTAGGGTTGGGGAGAGGGGTGGGAGGGAAATATTTTAGAAGAACTCGAGAAGGAAAGAAAGAAAACCAGGATAATGTGAAAAATTGAAGGGCATGAATGTATTTTGGTCCTATGGTTTTCTTTTATAATACTTGATTATGTTTTGTACGCAACTTAAATGAAAAACTTAAATAAAGAATAATAAAAAAAAAAAAAGTTTGTTTCTAAACCTTTGTTAATCCCTTATTATCTTCTTTTTTTTTTTTTGCCTCATCGGAGAGGAAAGCTCACGTGGGGCACAGCTTAGGATATGGCTTTGTGAATTACTTAAATGCTAAAGATGCAGAAAGAGCAATAAAGACACTTAATGGATTGGGACTGCAATCAAAAACCATAAAGATTGGATTGAGAAAGCTGTGTCCCTTCTTATTGAGCCCATTTGGAAGACTCAGAGCTGCTCTTTATTACTGTACAAATAAACCCTTGGTGATCTACCATCACACCAGCTCATGTGACTCGTGCCCTACAGTATTCTAGTCTACGTTTTTCGGTATGCGGGTTTACTCTCTCTGTTGGTGGATCTCTGCACTTATGGTGCCTAGCCATATAAATTTGAATATTGGCTGGTTAGGGGGACACCCCCTGATAGAAGACCAAAGTCTGCCAACTGGCTTCCAATCAGAGCTCCCAGCCAATGGCTGGGAGCGCTGATCAAAAACCGGTTGGCAGACCTTTTTCAGTCATAATCCTATGACAGAAGCTGGCCAAACAGCCAGCTTCTATCTGACAGGCTGCCGTATGTACAGGCCAAATGTTGGCATGATGCCGCCCGACATTCTGCCCGTGTGTTCTAGGCTTAAAGAGGAGGGCCGTTTAAAAATTAAAAAGTCAGCAGCTGCAAACACTGCAGCTGCTGACTTAATAAGCACACTTACCTGTCCAGGGCGCCCGCGATGTCGGCCGCCTGAGGCGGACCGGCCCCTCGGCTCTCGGGTCCCGGCGCCGCCATTCCTTCTAAGGGAAACAGGCAGTGGAGCCTTGCGGCTTCACTGCCCATTTCCTACTGCGTATGCGCGAGTCGCGCAGCGCTTTGTGAATGGGACGCGCTGTGTTCTGGGACACACAGTTCCCAGAACACAGCGCGACCCATTACCCAGAAGACAACGCGATGAGGAGAGAAGAAAGAAGATCTCCTCGGAGGAGGAAGAGGAAGATTAGGATTATGTGCCTAGCAACAGGCATTTCTGATAAGTAAAAAAAAATTTTTTTCTCATTTTTCTTTTTTAGATTTTTTTGTAATTTTTAATATTTTTTTTTTTTCAGGGTGGCCCTCCACTTTAAGTGTACTAGTTACCAAATAAATAAATATACAATCCAAATTTCTAACTCAAATCTACAATGTCCTTTGCATCTTTCAGTAAGCTAAATATGGATGCAATGAATTATTGTTCTGTTCATTTACTACTGCGGTCAGCATTGCTTTATGAATAAGCCTGCATATGTAAAGTGATTTCCAAACATAAAGTTGGTGCTGTATTATATTTTTGAAACAGCAAACCACTTTGTTTTTCTTTGGGCATCAGCTTGCTATAAAGTCCAGACATACCTTGTACTGCAAGTTCTTTCCATCTTTCCTTGTTCTCCTGAATTATTTCAACCAAGTTCTTTTTGAAATGTTGTAAGTCCACAGATGCCAAAGAGTATTCCATTACAGATCCTCCATCAGTCTGCGACGTTCGCATGCTGGGTTTTCTTTGTGTATCTGTACCACCGCCAGCTTCAGAATTATTCAGACTAAAAAAGAAATGGCTTTTTAATGGAGTTCCTACTTCATGTGTAAATGTAGCCAAATCACCTTTACAACAGAAAATAAAAAAAGCTGAAATGAACGGCGTTATGGTGCAATTTAAAGCAACGTGTGTGCCTACAATCTTTCAGAATTCTGGTGGCTGGGTATCTAAATTGGGGCAACCTGACTTAAAAGCCAGCAGTGTCACAGTATTACAAGTCTATGATTGACTTGTATAGCTCTAGAAGGGTTAATATTGTTAATGTAAGCAGTCTCAAACATTAGAAATAAAAGATCCTGGTGTGTAATCCATCTGTAACAGTGGAAGTTTTGGCACTTTTGCATTGTTTAGGATCAGTGTGATACACATTGGATTTCTCTTTAATAGTAATATCAGTCTTCCTAAAATATCTAAAAGAAATAAACCACAATTTTTCTTTTTAGTAAAATAAGATAGGTAAACAATAATGTGCTGCGCACAAAAAAAAAAATATATATATATATAAAATATATATATATATATATATATATATATATATATATATATATATATATATATATATATATATATATATATATATATATATAAAAAATAAATCACGTGCTAGATAGTAGTATAAAGAAAATCCATGTTAAAAATAATAAAGATCCCAATGTCAAAAAACAATTACAAAGTCCACTTGAAGACGATAAAGTGTATTCCATGCCAGTGAGTCAACCTCCACCACAGATATTTCATGTGAAGCTTACCAGAACTGTATAACCTTCAGATTATGCAAAGGTCATGAATGGCATATGTTTTTATGCAGAACCACCGGAATGGCATTCTTCAGGAACCACCCACTGGTTGCAGGCTCACTTTAGGCATTCAGCTGTAAACAAAAGTGGTCCAAAAAGCACTCCCTAATTCCTCACATATGGCACTGCTATCAATATAGTCTCTTTTCAAGTCCCCCATGTGACCATGCTTAGAGAAAGAAGAGAAGGAGACCCATGTTTCACATAGTGTGGTAAGAATTTTATTAAAAAATGAAAAAAGGTAAGGTTCTTACCCTTTGAGAACGTCATATCTGATTAAATGAGTCAAGACAGAGCTAGCTGACGTTGTGAAGCACTGGGAGTGTCCCTAGAGATGGAATTTGGTCAACTTCTGTATACAGCTTTGTTTTATGTCCTGCTCATGTGGGTGCAATTTTAGTTTTTTAAAAGTATGTTAGGCAAACATAAAGGATTATCTATTGCGGTTATGTGCCAATATCCATATTAATGCAAAAAAACAAAGAGAACGTGACTATGGGGACTGTTAAGGCACATAAGAGAAAGAGAGACATAAGAGAATACTTTACACCTGGGATATGCAATTAGCGGACCTCCAGCTGTTGTAAAACTACAACTCCCATCATGCCTCTGCCTCCGGGTGTCATGCTTGTGCTGTCAGAGTCTTGCTATGCCTCATGGGACTTGTAGTTCTGCAACAGCTGGAGGTCCGCTAATTGCATATCCCTGCTTTACACCATTAATACAATTGTCAAAATGTATTAAACAACTATGAAAGTTGTTTTTTTCCCCCTCAAAAAGCAACAATATAGCTGATATACTGTATAGTACTACAGCCCTTCTTTTAATAGTTGTATACTGCAATTGAACCACCCAATAATCCATATGGCATTAAAGTAGGGTAAAATGTTGCTGTGAAGTATATGCGCTCATGTGTGGATAGGGGGGTAGATAATCTGCAATATATAGGTCTCCAATATTTTATCAATATACCAATAGTCAAGGACATAAACAATAATTTCCAGAAACTCAACTCTTATGCCCCATACACACGGTCGGATTTTCCGACGGAAAATGTGTGATCAGATCTTGTTGTCTGAAAATCCGAATGTGTGTGGGCTCCATCAGACTTTTTCTGTCAGAATTTCCGACACACAAAGTTTGAGAGTAGGATTTAAAATTTTTCAACAACAAAATCCGATTGTTTAACCCCCCCAGCGGTAATCCCGAGTCTGGCTCGGGTTAGGATTTTACTGACAGAAGCGGTAACCCCGAGCCCAGGATCGCATCGCTGGATGCAGGGGAGGACACAGAGAAGTTACTTACCTTGTCCCCTGGATCCAGCGATGTCCTCCGCGCTGTGTGAGCGAGCTGTCCTCCGCTCGGTTCACAGTGCCGAATGCCGCCAAGCTCCGTTCCCTGCGGTGTTACGGCGCACAGGAGCGGAGAACGGCAGCAAATTCAAAAAAGTAAAAGTACACAAAACACACACAGTACTGTAATCTTACAGATTACAGTACTGTATTACAAAAATACACACCCCCTTTGTCCCTAGTGGTCTGTGCAATGCCCTGCGTGCACTTTTATATTATAAATACTGTTTTTTCTGCCTGGAATTTAGAGATTGTCCATAGCAACCAAAAAGTGTCCCCTTTTCAGTGTTTTAGGATTTGATTACATTATTGAATATTTTTTATTATTCTTTATTATATTCTAAACTTTATCATACTCGGGATGTCTGCTAGACTCTGGTTTGAACAGATTTAAGAGAGTTATTCCTAAGAATTACAGGACTACAATATAAGACACCAAATTTCCATGCAAAATAATTGTACCACTTTCAGCACCTAAATCCAGACTGAATCATACCGCCAGGGAGGTTAATTGTAGACAATTCCGACGGACAAAGTGCCATGCATGCTCAGAATAAATTATGAGACGAAAGCTATTGGCTACTGCCCTCTTTATATTCCTGTCGTACATGTTCTACGTCACCACGTTCTGAACGATCGGCTTTTCCAACAACTTTGTGCGACCGTGTGTATGCAACACAACTTTCGGACAAAATCCGTCAGAAAACATCTGATGGATTGTGTGGTCGGAATGTCCGGCTGAGTGTACAGGCATAACATTGTGTGGAGCATGGATCTTCTCTTCTTTCTCTGAGGCTGGTAACAAGGGGTACTTGGAAAGAGACTAGATTGCTAGTGGTGCCATATGTGAGGAATTCAAGGTTTTTTTTGGGCCACGTTTTTATGCCCTGGAGGGCCTAAATTGAGCCTGCAACCAATGGCTGGTTTCAGAAGAATACCATTGTGGTGGTTCTTCATAACAACATACTCCTTACATAACCTTTCTATAACCTGAATGTTATAGTAAGGGCAATAATAATTGCGCTAGACCTCCTCTGCAACTCTAAACAGGTAACCTGTAAAGGCGTTTAAAGTGTCGCCTATGGAGTTTTTTAAGTATCGTAGTTTGTCACCATTCCACTAGTGTTCGCAATTTTAACTGCATGCTGACCAGCTGCCGCAGTTATACTGCGGCAACATGGCTCGGCTGCGCAAATCATGGTACGTCTGTAGCGAGCTGATGCGAGTGCCCGGCGGCTCCCGCGATCGCTTGGGGGACACTGACAGATCATTTGTTCATACAGAGTATGAACAGTGATCTGTTACCCTCTCTGCACTGTCGTCATCCCCCTTCAGTTAGAACACAAACTAGGACACACTTAACCCCATCACTGCCCTCTAGTGTTAACCCCTTCACTGCCAGTGACATTTTTACAGTAATCAGTGCATTTTCATTTCGCACTGATCGCTGTATTAATGCCAATAATCCCAAAAATGTGTCAAAATTGTCCGATGTGTCCTCCATAATGTCGCAGTCATGATAAAAATCGCTGATCGCTGCCATTACTAGTAAAAAAAAGAATTATTAATAAAAATTCCATAAAACAATGCCCTATATTTTAGACGCTATAATTTTTGCGTAAACCAATCAATATACGCTTATTGCATTTTTTTTTACCAAAAATATTTAGAAGAATACGTATTGGCCTAAACTGAGGGAAAATTTTTTTTTATATATTTTTGGGGGATATTTACTATAGCAAAAAGTAAAAAATGATGTGTTTTTTTTCAAAATTGTTTCTATTTTTTTGTTTGTAGCACAAACAAATAAAAACCGCAGAGGTGATCAAATACCACCAAAAGAAAGCTCTATTTGTGGGGAAAAAGGGACATCAATTTTGTTTGGGGGCCACATCACAGGACCGTGCAATTGACGCGACACAGTGGCGAATCGCAAAAAGTGCTCTGGCCTTTGGCCAGCCAAATGGTCCAGGGCTTAAGTGTTTAAAGTGTAACATGTTAGGTATCTACAGTCCATATTCCAATCACACACATTCCTGGACTGAGCTCTTAAGGTATTGGGTGCTATAGCCACTGCCAGCTGGATACTGGAACCTGTGCGATCATGTAGATATTCGCCAGCACACCGGGGATCGTCAATTTCGCCAAAGGGATTTTTATTAAAGGAAGAAAAAAAGTTGCACAAAACCGTGTTGTGCAACTTTTCGGAGCCACGTAGGATCCCTTCATCAGGCATGTGATTGGTGGGCTGGTGGATATCTACATTATGTTATGTTAGTATCTATTTACTTGGCATAACATCATCTTTGACATTTTACAAAAAAAATAAAATTTGGTATATAATTAGTTTTTTCATAATTTTTTTTTCAGAAAAATGCATTGCAAAACTGCTGCACAAATACCGTGTAACATAAAAAATTGCAATGATTTTTTTTTATTCCCCCGGGTCTATGTTAAAAAAAAAAAAGTATAATATTTGAAGGTTATAAGTCATTTTTCTAGCAAAAAATATCAATTTAAACTATGTAAACAAAAAGTGCCAGAAAAAGCCTGGTCCTTAAGTGGTTACAAAAATATTTATAGTTTTTTATGTTTTAATAAATTGGACAAAAATGTGTAAAAATTAATAATAACTACCTACATATATTTAAAAAAAATCCTTTAATGTTATCTGACAAATAGTGTTAATCTTTTTTTTGGCTGAAGGGGCATTTTCAGGTTGAAATTTATTTATGTATGCCTACCCTATTTTGCATTTGATTGACTTTCATTATTAGTTATTTTAAGCATATTTGAATGCTTAGGGTATTTGCACATATTGTATCATGTCAGGTCAATTCATAAAGATTTTGACAAAGGCTATCACTAAGGCCGCGTACACACGGGCGGACTGTTCGCCCAACCTTGTCCGCTGAACAGTGTTTGGGCGGACAGTCCGCTCGTGTGTGGGCTTTCAGCGGACAGTTTCAGCGGACAGTTGGACGGACAAAGTCTTTCGGAAATTCCGAAAAACTGTCCGCTGAAACTGTGTTTGAGCGAACAGTCCGCCCGTGTGTGGGCTTGTCCGCTGTACTTTCGAAATGAGCGGACTGTTCCCGCTCGGAAAGTCCGCCCATTTCGAGCGCGTGTACAGGTAGGCGGGGCCCGCGAAGGAGACGTCGCGGGCTCCGCCGCCTGGAATGGGCTTAAAGGGGAATCCCAACGCCGAAAAAAATCGGCGTGGGGGTTCCCCCCAAGTCCAGACCAGACCCTTGTCCGAGCACGCTACCCGGCCGGCCAGGAAAGGGGGGCGAGCGAGCGCGCCCCCCCTCCTGAGCCGTACCAGGCCGCGTGCCCTCAACATGGGGGGTGCCTTGGGGAAGGGGGGGCCGCGCGGCCCCCCCACCCCAAAGCACCTTGTCCCCATGTTGATGAGGACAAGGGCCTCTTCCCGACAACCCTGGCCGTTGGTTGTCGGGGTCTGCGGGCGGGGGGCTTATCGGAATCCGGGAGCCCCCTTTAAGAAGGGGGCCCCCGGATACCGGCCCCCCACCCTATGTGAATGAGTATGGGGTACAATGTACCCCTACCCATTCACCTGTGAAATAAAGTACAAAAAAAAACACAACACATGGAAAAAGTATTTTATTGCACAGCTCCGGGGGTCTTCCGTCTTCGGGGGTCTTCTCGCCGGACTCCTCCGCTATGTGTGTGTAGCTCTTTTACTAGCGGAGGAGTCCGGCTTTCTTCCTCCCCGCCGCCGGCCTCTTCTCCCGACTTCGGGGGTCTTGTCCCCCTCTTCGGTTCTTCTGCCGGGCCACCGCGCCTGGTCCGGTGGCCCGGTCTTCTGTCGCCGTCTTCCGTTCTTCTGTCGCCGCCTTCGGTTCTTCTGCCGGGCCACCGCGCCTTCTTGTAGCTCTTTTACAGGCGGTGGCCCGGTCTTCTGTCGCCGCCGCCGCCGCCGCCTTCCGTTCTTGTTCTTCTTCTTGTTCGTCTTCTTCTTCTCCTGGAGATGTTGACTCGACGAGCTCTCCGGCCGGAATGCCAGGGACACGCTCCGCTGCCACTTATATAGTGACAATGGGGCGGTGTCACATGGTATATGTCACATGGGTTGGTCACATGGGTTGATGTCACATGGGGACTATGACATCGTAAGGGGGCGGGGTCACCATGTGACCAACCCATGTGACATATACCATGTGACACCGCCCCATTGTCACTATATAAGTGACCGCACAGCGCGGCTCTGGCATTCCGGCCGGAGAGATCGTCGAGTCAACATCTCCAGGAGAAGAACAAGAAGAAGAACAAGAACGGAAGGCGGCGGCAGCGGCGACGACGACGACAGCGGCGGCGACAGAAGACCGGGCCACCGCCTGTAAAAGAGCTACAAGAAGGCGCGGTGGCCCGGCAGAAGAACCGAAGGCGGCGACAGAAGAACGGAAGACGGCGACAGAAGACCGGGCCACCGGACCAGGCGCGGTGGCCCGGCAGAAGAACCGAAGAGGGGGACAAGACCCCCGAAGTCGGGAGAAGAGGCCGGCGGCGGGGAGGAAGAAAGCCGGACTCCTCCGCTAGTAAAAGAGCTACACACACATAGCGGAGGAGTCCGGCGAGAAGACCCCCGAAGACGGAAGACCCCCGGAGCTGTGCAATAAAATACTTTTTCCATGTGTTGTGTTTTTTTTTGTACTTTATTTCACAGGTGAATGGGTAGGGGTACATTGTACCCCATACTCATTCACATAGGGTGGGGGGCCGGTATCCGGGGGCCCCCTTCTTAAAGGGGGCTCCCGGATTCCGATAAGCCCCCCGCCCGCAGACCCCGACAACCAACGGCCAGGGTTGTCGGGAAGAGGCCCTTGTCCTCATCAACATGGGGACAAGGTGCTTTGGGGTGGGGGGGCCGCGCGGCCCCCCCTTCCCCAAGGCACCCCCCATGTTGAGGGCACGCGGCCTGGTACGGCTCAGGAGGGGGGGCGCGCTCGCTCGCCCCCCTTTCCTGGCCGGCCGGGTAGCGTGCTCGGACAAGGGTCTGGTCTGGACTTGGGGGGAACCCCCACGCCGATTTTTTTCGGCGTTGGGGTTCCCCTTTAAGCCCATTCCAGGCGGCGGAGCCCGCGACGTCTCCTTCGCAGGCCCCGCCTACCTGTACACGCGCTCGAAATGGGCGGATTTGCCTCCTTACGTGGGCGAGTCCGTTCATTTCAAAAGTTGAGCGAACTGTTTGCCCAACCTTGTTCGTCAAACAGTCCGCTCGTGTGTGGGCAAGTCTGCTCATGCAAATTTTGAGCGGACTGTTTGCCGAAACTGTTTGACGAACAAGGTTGGGCAAACAGTCCGCGCGTGTGTACGCGGCCTAAGCCTTCGCTTCCAGATTTGAATAATAGGGACAATTGTGATGTTATACTAGAGTAGATCAGAACATGGCACTATTTGAAATGGAAATAAAATGAATTAATTGCAGATTTCATATAAATAGAGAGTCTCAATTTTTAAATATAAATTTCCATGAGAATAATATAATCATTTTACATCCATGCTACATTTACGCTTGTGAAATTAACATTTTGATGAGAAAATTATCATACATTAAAATAATAGGTGCAATTAAAATAAATCATACACCTAAGTGGATCGATTCTAATTTGTCTATATGAACAACAGACCTTTTTAAGGTACAAATAGCTTGCTTTAATTAATATTATGAAGACATGGTATATAATTAATGGTACAAACATTCTGTAAGTTTACCAAGTTGCCACTAGGTGGCAGTACTGTATAAGACAAAACTCAGAAAAAAAATCATGAAAATAATTTATGGCAGAAAAAGTAAAAATACATCCTAATACAAAGAGTAAGTATACAAGCTAACATACCTGGGCTTATTAAAGCCAGAGTGATCAGATTTTGTAGTTTCCTCTATAAGAGGAATAACAATTCTCTCTGTTGAGTCAGTTAGAAGTGTGAATGTCGGCTCCACTATGAAGTCTATGAACCCTAAAAGATAAATGTAAATGAGTTTCAACATAACACAATATTAATACAAAGTTCACTATACCACAATAAAATAAATACTAGAAATAAAATGGATTATATTGCTTTTTAAAATTATTATTTTTATTATTATAATTCTACAGGATTTATATAGCGTCAACAGTTTGAACAGCACTTTACAAATTAAAATGAATTTTACACAACTAATGTATCGTATAAAGGGCTTGATTCAACATATGTTTTTTTTTTTTTTTTTTTTACATGTGAGTGCAGAATGCACATTGGGCCTGGTCATTAGCAGCAAAGGGGAAAAGGGATGTACTGTATGTGGGAGGTATTGAATAGAACAAGAACTGCAGTACCAAGTCAAATGTTAACTTTAACGTAAAGTAAACACCTCACTGGGCGCTCATTGGCTTATAAACAGTGTACTGAGCCATTCGACTCTGAAGCTCTGGCTGGAGGAATATTTGTGGGCAGATTGGCCACATAACAAAACCTTTAAGAACCCCCTATTGCCTCTCTCATCTACATGTCAAAGACATTTACTAAATTGTAATACAGAATAAAGTGATATTGCATTTATAGCAATGAACCCAGCTAAATATACACTGTATTAACAAAAATATTGTGACACCTGCCTTTACACACACATGAACTTTAATGGCATCCCAGTCTTAATCCATAGGGTTTTTAATATTGAGATGGCCCACCCTTTGCAGCTATAACAGTTTGAGGCCAGTCAAGTTCTTCCACCCCAAACTCGCTTATCCATGTCTTTATAGATCTTGCTGGTCCAAATCATTTGGAGGGGGGATTATGGTGTGGCATTGTTTTTCAGGGGTTGGGCTTGGCCCCCTAGTTCCAGTGAAGGAAACTCTTATGGCGTCAGCTTACCAAGACATACGAATACATTTTGGACAATTTCATGCTCCTAACTTTGTTGGAACAGTGTGCGGATGGCTCCTTCCTGTTCCAACATGACTGTGCACCAGTGCACAAAGCAAGGTTCATATAGACATGGATGAGTGAGTTTGGGGTGGGGGAACGTGACTGTCCTGACCTCAAACCAATAGAACACCTTTGGGATGAATTAGAGCGGTGACTGTGAGCCAGGGCTTCTCATCCACACCAGTGCCTGACCTCACAAATGTGCTTCTGGAAGAATTTTCAAACATTCCCACAGGCACACGCCAAAACCTTGTGTACAGCCTTCCCAGAATAGTTGAAGCTGCTATAACTGCAAGGGTGGGCCAACTCAATATTGAACCCTATGGAATAAGACTGAAATGCCATTAAAGTTCATATGTGCAAAGGCAGGCATCTTAGTACTTTCGGTAATATAGTATACAGTATATTCATATCATCAAAATGAATTTGCCAAATGCCATTGTTACCTACATAAATCACAGTCCTGGCTCCTCTGTGTTTCTGAGCCCCATAACAGTCATTGCTTCACAAGGAGTTTACTATGGACCTCATTCTCGTCCCCTTGTGTATAGCTCGTTACTTTTGTAATTTTGTCTTGCCTTGTCACATAAACTATCAGTCTATTTGGGTTATGAGCTGGTTCATAGTAGATGCGTTGCGTTCTGCTGGGAAGCCTTTCCCAATGAAGTCCCAACACAATGACAAGGCATAAAGCCATGTTCCCGTATTATGCCAATTTACACCACTATGCTGTGCTAGTGTGCTATGAAAAAAAAAGACATGCAGTACTTTTATTCTGTGAAGCTACATAATCCACCAAATTGTGCCACACTGTGGCAAAAAGAACAGAATGAAACGCCACTTTGTGACATTTCAGTAAACTTCTAACATTAAAAAAAAGTTTATAGTGCAATGTGCTGTTTACAGTGCATGGGCATCACTGCCTTCACATCGTGATTTCAGGTACTGGAGCTCTAAATAGTTCAAATTAAATAAGGAGAATTGAAAATTTGTTCAATTTTTGGTTACCTAAATATTTGTATTTTTATTGGTCTTCTGTTTGAAGACCAATTTAAATATTCTCTTGTTTATTTATTCAGCTTGTAGACCTGCAAATATCACTACCAGCATAAAAGGATAGAATTTTTCTCGACTGCAGGGTGGTGTGTATCCAGAATCACTGGCACAGTCCGACTGCATTTCCATTGTAAAAATGTAAAAAAGGTCTTTGTTTTTGTCCCCTTATCAGGCAGGAACTTTTATCCATAAAACAGGTAAATACACATGGGCTACTTTGTTAAAGCAACGCAAATAGCAATGATGATGTGCAAAGTGCATCATTTT
Organism: Lithobates pipiens; assembly: GCF_037356315.1. Lineage (NCBI taxonomy): Eukaryota > Metazoa > Chordata > Amphibia > Anura > Ranidae > Lithobates > Lithobates pipiens. The sequence continues at coordinate 117,284,124 of NW_027507784.1, forward strand.
ATAGCAGCCAATTTGAGGTGATTTCTTAAAGCAGAGTTCCAGTCATAAAATACATTTTGCATTATTCAGCTGCATTACATATAAATAACAACCTTTGTAAAAAAAATATTTTTTTTTGCTCACCTTTATAGGTTTGTTGCTAGGGGGTCCCTCATAATCTGCCTCTTCCTCTCCAAGGCTCCTCGGCGCCTGTGCTCGCTAGTGCTCCTGGGAGATGTCTGTAATCATTTTCCAGGAGTCACTGGGCAGCGCTCAGGGTTTTGTTGCCATCACAAGGGGATGGGCACTTCCGATTACGCCACCCGTTGTGATGGCAATGTCAGAAGTGTACGACGCTGCGCCGTAGATATGGAGCATGCGCAAGAACGGGCAGTGCATGCTGGTCGCTCAGCTGCACCAGAGCCTGGAAGATAGTGCTTGTGGGCTTCACATGCACACAAGCACTATGGAAACTGAAATGAAACAGGAATATAAGATATATTCCTCAATAAAATCGCCAATCGAGCGACGATTAATCAGACAAGCGTGAGTGCTCTAAATAAGCATTATAACCAAAAGATATGGATCCTTAAAAAAAATTAAAATTAACAGTGGGAACTTCGCTTTAAAGGAAACCTGTACTTTGCCCACTTAGGGAGAAGTGACATGTTTGCTTGGTAGCCAGTCACTCTACTGCTGATACTTACCTTCCTTGTGCCCCCACCCCCTTTGCCAGAGCCCTATGAAATGCCCAGCACTCTGAGGTAGCATATGACTTTCTATTCTGCCTTCCACCATGCAGTGACCTGGCACCTGAGCAGCGACAGATGGGGCAGGGAAGGCTCTTTAGTCTTTTTGACCTCTAATGTAGACAAACCCAGAACTTACAAAGGGCTCTTTCCCTGTTCTCTGATGGGTGGAAAGTGCAGGGGGGCATCAAGCAAACCTGCTTCGCTTATTAGCATGCAAAGGTTTGCCTTTACTGGCCCCAGCAAGCTTAAATTGTATCTAAACCCAAAACCTAAAATATGGAATATATTGCAGCTTAGCCATGCGGCTGCATTGGTTTTCTTTTTTTAGTCTTCCTTGCTTTATGTTAACCGATCCTGCCAGTAAATCTGTTAATTTTCAACTTTTTTTTAACAGACCAAGCTGTCCAGCAAAAGTGGCAGTTAGAGCTTGAGTCAAACCATTCAACACTGACAGGGGTGCTAACAATGGCCAGCTTTTATTTATGTAGTCAAAACCATCATCCTAAAATGAAAATAAAATATATTTCTGTAACTACTTAAAAAGTGCTCACTGAAGTTAGGTTTTTGTTTGCTAGTCACTTATATAACATTTATATAAATCTACTAGTTCATCTAACACTATCCACTCCATGGGGTGGCAATGTTGCTGTCCAAGTATGGCTACTTTACTCTTCCATAGATACAGTAGAGTAGTGAGTGTTTCCACCCTAAGATGGGGAGTGTGTCACTGGCAGGGTCACCAGGTGAAAAAGGAAAAAGGAAAACGAATGCAAGCGGCACATATAAGGCCTAGTAGGCAAATATTATATTTTCTTTTTGGTTTTAAATTTATTTTCAGTTCTCATACTTTGCACATCATCATTTCTTTATTTCAGGTAGAATTTCTAAACTGCATCATCAGTAAAAGTTTCTCCACGTCTGTTTAGAGAAGGAATAAGCACATTACCTATTTGTGACTGTGCTACCAGTGTTGACTTTCTGTCACAGAGTGGTGAGAATGGAAGCCCTAATTCAGCCTCTTTGTCGCCCTGTAATGAAAAATGTCTGCTGTAAATATTTTGAATTAGGTATAAGAAATGTGCAGCTTGTACAGTATCACACCTATTATTGAACTGGCTCCCCTCTGCTTTAAGGGTGGGCTTGGATTTGGCTTGAATTTGGTCTGAACCTGATAGGAAGGTGGTAGTATCATTGACCTCATAAGGCCATGTGGTCATATTTGGTTAATGATGTCACGGGTATTCCTGCCCCTTTGCTTATGTGCAGTTGGAGGGTGAGGAATGCTGCAGTTGATTGGCTCAGCACTGAGAGCTTCCTACAGGAAGGTTTTGGACCAAACCCAAGCTCACCCTTCCCCTGCTCTGGAGCAATAACTGTGGAAGTGGGTTGTGCAGGTTTTACCTGAAAGACTGTGTAGTTCCTGGACTGACAAACATGTTACAGCCTGACTGTACAATTTCCTTTAGATTTACCAACAACTCTTAAGTGCAAAGGTTTATATGTCTCGGGGGAGAGAAGGGTTGGAAGGGAGGTGGACTTTTCTAAGTCATGCTCTATAGTTTCTACTTTTTTTAGAATATATATGTGAAAAGGTATACCATGTTCTTTGAAGCTGAATTTCAAGCAAATAACTAAATGCATAGATGAAATACATATATGGGAGCTGTTTTATTGCCAAAAGATTTGTATTTTTGTCCATGCAATTCTGAGATTTACACAGCTCTGCCACACAACACAACCCTGTCTAGCAGAGACCAGATTTTTTTTTTCCACCTGAAGTTCAGTAACATGGACAGTAAAAAACAGCAGACTGATGAGCTAATCCCTCTGTCTGTCTCTCTCTGCATGCTTCTTTAACTGAAGTGACACCTGATTGGATTCTTGTTGTCAGGGTCGGTGCTCCCGCTAGCTGAACTAGGCAGCTGCGTAGGGTGCACTGCTGCCTAGGGGGTGCAGCCAAGGCCCGCTGATTTCCCTGTTGGCATGGTAGGGAAGCACGGGGAACATGAGATGGAGGAGGGGAAGTGGTGGAGGTGGGCATGAGGTCGGGGGAGGTGGTGGGTACAGCTGGGGAGGCGGAGGAGGCAGGCATGAGGTCAGCGGAGGAGGCAGGCACAGCTGGGGAGGCAGAGGAGGCAGGTATGAGGTCAGCGGAGGAGGCGGGCACAGCTGGAGAGGCAGAGGAGGTGGGCACAGCTGGGGAGGCAGAGGAGGCAGACATGAGGTCGGACGGAGGAGACGGGCACAGCTGGGGAGGCGGGACTCTAAACATAGCTGCTAAGTTCGGTAAGTTCGCTCTCTTATCCTGTCCCCTGCGTGGCCCCAGGCAAGACTGATGACACCCGGGCCACAGTGGAGTGTTAGTCTTGCCTAGGGGGCAAAATAGTTAAGCACTGGCCCTGCTTGTGCTGCTTATGTATTCCTTAATTTGGGCTCTACTGTACAGGCACTGTAATAGGCTTATAACAGTCAAAGTCAGGTAAGTACACTGTTTACATTTAACAATAAATTTAAGAATGCATTAAACATTTACAGAGCATGGTTGGTTTGTGTCTTTTACATCTGTTTGGAGTTTAGCTATAGGATGATGCCTACATTTCACTTTGGTCCCCGGTACCAATCACTGTGGTACACTTGGTGTGGTGCCCTTTTTTTACCCACAGAAAACTGTCACTAACATGAATGCACAAGTTGGCAATATTTTTACCCAAGCTTAAAGATTCCCAGTCCTGTTTCTCTTTTATTATATATTTGGACATTTCTTCTTGCGATGCTACACTTATTTGATCCTATTACTGTCACACCATTACTATTACACTAGCCTCTCTAACTTTTGCTCTTCCTTCTTTGTTACTCATGGATCATATGCAACGTTTATCTTTTATTGGCCATTCAGTCTTAATTGGCATAAAATGTTACTATAAGCAAAGTGCACAGACACAGTCAGACAACAGAGTGTAGGGCGAGTACACCCAGTCACAAGCTGCCTGCCCAAAATGCAGCTCTTAACACAGTATAGATAGTGGTGGAGAGAGAAATAGATGGGTGGAGTTGTTGGTTTGTTCAAAGCAAGGTCCATGAAGACTTGGATGAGCAAGTTTGTGATAGAAGGAACTTGACTAACCTACAAAGAGTCCTGATCTCAACCCAATTGAAAACACTATTGGGATAAATTAGAGCGGAGACTGCGAGGCAGGCCTTCTCATCCTACATGAGTGCCTGACCTCACAAATGCGCTTCTGGAAGAATGGTCAAACATTCCCATAGACACGCTCCTAAACCTTGTGGACAGCCTTCCCAGAAGAGTTGTAGCTGTTATAGCTGCAAAGGATGGGCCAACTCAATATTGAACCCTATGGACCAAGACTAGGATGCCATTAAAGTTCATATGCATGTAAGGCAGGTGACTCAATACTTTTGGTAATATTGTGTAGGGCTCAGTGGAGATGGAAGTATGCATGAAGTTTAAGCAACTACATGTCCACACTTTCTCCAAGAACTGATGTTTATCTTTTCAGCGTCTAAATTTAGAAAAAATTAGGATAAGATGGGTTTATGTAGGGCATGGAAGACAGGATTTGCCAGTGTCAATATCATTGTATGTGCACTTGACTTAAAATTCAACATGCATCAATGAACACTAGTGGGGGCACAGGAAGTGAATGTGTTATTAGTTTAGCCTAATTGTTATTAAGGGATTAAATCTTAGTGATACATGGGTCTAATGAATCACAACTAGCCCAGCAGAATTTAGATGCAGACCTTGGCTCCTTCCAAACCTAAACATCAGATGCTCATTGAGAAAGTGCTAAATAGTTATGAACGTAGATTTTCCTTGGGATCCCTAAAGTCAGCTGTCAGTGCTAGGTCAGTGAGCTGTGGCTGAGGGATTCTCACACACAAAAGCCCAGGGATGCTTGTGACGTAATTGAATTAATAAGACCATATGCTGGTGGGTGGGAAATGTCCATGCTGCAGCTCATTGGCCCAGGAATTACAAATGCCTCCTAGGTTCAGCCAAACCCAAGCTCAATAATATCCTGTTATATCCTGTTCTGATTTGTCAGAAAGGCACATAGTGAACACTGTGGGCATCCCTTTTTCTTAATCAGTGGCGGCTGGTGTTTTTTTGTTTGGGGGGGACAGCAAACAACCACCCTCCATGGCACCTCAAACCCCTCCCGCTGTTTGCCAGTCTACTGGCACTTACCCGATCAGCGAGCACATTGGGGATCACCGGGCAGGGGAACAGGCTGTGACAGGCATCTAGCAGTTCCTTCCGTGTCCTCTTCCCTTCTGAGATCAGGGCGGCTTCCGCCATGAGTGTCCTCCGCTCCTCCTAGGCATCCAATTGGATCGCCTAACCTTTCTGCCAATCAGGAAACGGGTAACAGACCTGCGCTTCCTGATTGGCGATTCAGTGTTAGAAGAGCAAATATTAAGTTGCTTTTCTAACACATCTGGGTGAACTCTGAGCACAATGCTCTGCACACCGAGTCCACCCTATTTTGAAGCCTACGACCCCGCCGCTGTAATTCTGGTGCCCCCGGCATTCGAAAATGGGCCGGGCGCCTGAATGGGGGTGGCAGCAGTGGCCATGGATAGATTCATGCTACATTGATCCATTATTATTCACAGAGTTGGTGGCGAGGATAGAGGGGGCAGTGCCCGTGCGCCCTTAATGCACGAGCCACCCCTGTTCTTAATGTTGATGCGTTTGAAGGAAAACTCCACTTTTGTTAGAAGGGAGCCCTGGACAGCTCTGATTTACACTAAAATTGATATCTTCTACAGTCATCAGCAAAAATGAACAAAAATTATGCTGTTGAAAGCCAAACAAACTCTAGTTTCAGCCTGTAGAAAAGCAATCCCTTTTCTTTTCAAGAATGTACTGCTTCATAAATTAACAAAAAACTCCCTGCCCAATTCTTACACTTGGGCTCCTTGGTGGGAGCAGAAATTGACTTCGATATTTCCCATCTTATATTTTTAAAACTTGACCTTAACACTAATCCCCCCCTTCTCATCCTGTCCCTCTCTTTCATCCTAACTATACCCTCATTCTCACCAATTTTTAATCCAACTTGCTCTGTCTCCTATACTTTTCTCTCCTTTGTTCTGCAAATCCGAAATTTTTACTATTCATACCCAGACGCAGTAACGCACACATGATCATCCAAAAATATACTTTGGAGTCCTGCCACATCAGATAGAGACATTCCTTGAGATATTAATGGCACACCCATCATGCATCACTCTCCTCTCCTACCTATATGAACTTTGTAGTATCCAGTTGTAGGCCTAAAAGTGTCACTTACATTATACTCAGTCTTTTGTTACATCTACATATACTGTACCCGTTACACTTATTATAACCGAACTGCAAAACTTTAAATAAAGGCATTGTAAAAGAAAAATGTACCTTACCATTTTAATCTGCCACTACTTCAAGTTTCTAAAACTGTCAAAAAATGTAATGCAAAGGGTTAATCAGGAGCCGTTTAGTACACTGTTGGTGTACAGTATACCCCCAGAAATGTAATTTTCTGCTAGGGTGATTGACTGCACTTAGAAATCTACACTTAGCTATAAGTAACATTTTAGGTATCCCTGCAGTAGGAATTACATTTTTGGTGAGCTGCTCCCTAAGGCTTGTCTACCAAAGTTATGCAGGCACTACAATATTAGAATTCTGAAGATACAGAGCTGAAGTAAAATATACACACTTGTGCTAGTAATAAAATAATAGGAAACAAAAGTGCAAAAATCTAAAAAGTCCAGATTTTTTATAACTTTATCACAGTCCCAATTTTTTTATATATATAACAATCTTGCGCTTCACATCAATCTTCTAAAGCGAATCCCCACATGCTCCACACTCCTCCCCCACAAACTGCTCACCTCCTACTTTTGAGCTATAGAAATTAGGTCTGGGTGCGCCTTCCCCTTTAGAAGGGTATTATAGCCTGGATTGATGTAAGGTATAAGTCCAAATGTATCCATATATTCACTTCATATTCCCCATGCAACTCTGCTGTTTTTTTTAAGATGTTACTTAACATATTATTCTCCACTGGTGCTCAAAATAAAAAATATAAACCATCATAGTGTCTTCTGCATAGTGGCACCATGAATAAGGGGCAGAGCCAGTGATGTCAGTGTGCCATACAGGAAATCAGGCGGAAGGAACACTAGCCCATGGAATACAGTGAGAGGAGTTTAATCACCACCTTTAAGGGGACAGTGTGGACTTTATCTTAAAAAAATGAGGTTTCCATCTATACCTTAAGGGGACAGTGAGAAGTTTAAATAAACAAAAGTACAGCTTCCATCCACACCTTAAGGGGGCCATACAAGCTTTTTCTCTGCTGTGCACCAGATTAATGCAAATTAATGCAAATTGCCCTTTGAGTGTTTTATATAGTTTAAAAAAATGTTTATGTGATTAAGGAAAACACTATGATGGTTTACATTTTTTATTTTGAGCACTGGTAGAGAAAATTATGTTAAGTAACTTCTTGAAAAAACAGCGGACGTGCATGGGGCATATCAAGTAATATATGGATCCCTTTTGGCTTTTACACAGGTGAGCAGTTTGTGGTGGAGGAGTTGGGGAGAATATGACGTCCACTATGAAAGATTGATGTGAAGTACAATATTGATATAATTAAAACATTTAAGACTGTGATCAAATTTTAAAAATGGTGCTTTTTTAATTTTTGCGCTTTTTTTTTTTTTTTTTTGCATTTTTGTATTATTAGCATAAGTGTGTATATTATACTGCAGCACTGTGTTATGAGAATTCTAATATTGGTATGTGTTGTGTGGAACACTACAAGATTATAGCGGCAGCAGTAGTGTTTTAAAATTAATAGATCACAGTAGGGGGTATTTTTTGGGCATGACATTGTAACTTTGTGTGGTTGCACAGGAGATTTTATATTTTAAAATGCAGGCTTTCCTCATTAGATCAAAGAGTTTTACTCAGGTGGTTATAGTGAACACAGAAAATACCAGTCCGAATAGGGCTTAGTGAAACAAGCAGCTATTTCTTCAGAACAGAAACAGGTAGGAAATTTCCACAAAGTTTGTAAAAATTCTTAAAATGTACAGGGAATATTTTTCCTCAACAAAAGTGGAGTTACATTTTAAGCATCTGTGGTGAACATCACAAATGCAAAATGGGACTCAAATTGTACCAGCTGGAGGATTACAGCAGTATGGTGCGTGAGTAGAGCGTGAAAATAGGCCAGCAGAACCTACTGTCAGAGACCTAACAAGGATCTTAAAAGCCAATAACAATAATGAGAAATTTGCTTTTAGTGCACCAACATATTGCTTCATAAATCATAGCTCAGCTAGTTAATTTTTAAAAGAGATGCTGTACTTTTTAATATATACCTGTGAAACGTAAGTCTATTAAAGTGTGGCAGTGTTAAAAAAATAGACATTGTTTTCATGAAGGGCATTTTTTCACAGAAAATAGGTACAGGAACTCTAAAATGACCCCTTCAAAAGATCCCTCCCCCCACACCCTCCAAACTGCATTAAATAGTGGGTGTGGTCAAATGTCACTAACAGTGACACAGCCTTAAAGGAGTGCATTACATACAAAGTGAACAGTTTGGGAAGGGGGGTTACAAACAGAGTGCAGTGTTCAGGGATGCACTGCATACAGATTGCAGACTTTTTTCCACAGTTGCTTACCTCTGTATCCCCCATCCACATCTAACTTTCACCTCTTTTCAGCTCTGACCTCTACATGCAATATCCCCCCCCCCCCCCACGCACACACACACACTCCTCTCCCCCGCATTTTCTCCCCACCTCCTTAAAAGCTCCACCATCTTCCACATGTCTTACTTTTGTTTCTGCATTAGGCCGCATCACCCAGTCGGCTTTAGTACCACCCCACACACTGTAGTTGGTTCCACCTCTCTCACTTGGGGGGGAGATCATCCAGTGGGGGTGTTGACATCCGCACTGCACCCCAGACACCTGAATCTCCCTTGTCCCCATCCTGTATTCAGAGGGGGCCACTCAGATCAGATCTGTGGGAACCATTGGGAGAAAACTGTCAGTTGTAAACACAGAAGCCGGACTTCTGTGTTTACAAGTGATAGTGGTGAGCAGGAAGCAGAGGGCCTGAGCCAGAGGTGGTGGAACTGAGTTCCACCAAGTTCCAGCTGAAAAAAAGCCCTGTTCATGTATATATAAAAATTACACTGGCAGGCACTGCTTCCTTCTGATCCTCTTATCTCATTGATAAGGTCTGGATGACTGAAAAAAAAGACTACCCACAGTGTCTGATGATGACAAACACCCACATTGCTCCTGGTAATCATAGGGTTTCCCCATCTTTGTCCAGGCCCTGTAAATACCCTACCTAATGGAACTCGAACCATCAATTTTTATTAAGGCAAGAAAGAGGTTTTCTTTTTCTAAAAAGAGAATGTAATTAGGTAAAAGGTGATATGTGCCCCTTTTATTCATGTGAAATATAATTCTAAATAGTAAGTCCTCTTTTCAAAGTACATTATTAATTTTACAATTTGTAGATGTGATAAAAACTTCTGTTTTAGAATTGGGTTTTTCTGTAGTGAATGGAATATTGAACTAGCACCTGTCGGAAGAATTCCTCCATCAGTAAGTCTGTCCACCTCTGATGCATATCCCAAGTTTTTGCTGGATGACTGATGTCTGCAGCGTGAAGAATCAAGGACATTGCTTTCGATTTGTCTATTCTGTCAGATAAAGAGCACAGTTCAATTATTTTCTGAAATGGAACTCTGACAATGAAAGGAGAAATTTCTGGACGGCTCACCAAGAGTAATCTTAGTCTGCTTTATCTGCTAATTGCAAAATAATACAATGCGCTGTTATAAATACTGTGATAACGCTGCATATCAAACTGTGAGGAGAGTTTCATTTCATTTTTTATAGACTCTTACCTCAACAGTTTTCTTGGCTTTATTATTTCTAACACAATGCATACACACCATTCATATTTTTATATTAATAACCTTAAATACAGACAAAGAATAATTCCAGACGTAGTATAATTTTACATAGATACATTGTTCCAGCTTGGAGCAATGTAACTGTATATATATATATCACACCTGGGCAATCCCATGGAAAGCTGGAAATCACTGAAGTAGACACTGCTACTCCAGTCGTCTCTACTTTCCAATCTATATTCTTGGAACTACACAATTGCTCCTACTTATGTAATAGGGATGAGGAAAGGGATAGGTGATGGTAATCCAAATAAAAAAGTGGCCTAGGCTGTGAGCAGGCATTGTATCACCTCCTCACCACCTGCTTTAACCCCTTGGACCCCACACAAGCATTGCCATTCACCTAAATGGATTGCAATTGGTGGGCATACAGAGGGTATAATTCCTGCCACAGCTGCAAAAGGAAAAAAACATACTATGTCTCTGCCTGTCACTTGAACTGACCCATCTGCACGTTGGAGACATCAGTCCCAGCCATCCTCCGTGGACAACTGCTCTCCTGAAATGACAGGAACTATTTTGTTCTTCCTATCTTCGGCCTTCTGTACTTTCTGGTCGGTGAACATGGCATTCCTGGGGACAGCCAGGTACCAGTAGACTAGACTTGCTTGGCTTATAGTAATGAGCATTGCTATAGGTGATGTTACACTCATACAGAGGTGACAGTTACAGTACAGGTTTTGACACAATTGGTTGATTTATGTGATACACAAGATACACTGTCCTGTACATATTCAGTCCAGACAGTGAAAGTCTCACAGATGTAGTATCACTATACTTGAGTAGCAGAATGTGTTTTGGGTTGGAATGTGTGAAAAATGTCTTATTACATTGACAACTTTGTGTAAAATGTAAAGAAAAATATATTTTCATTTTCCAAAAACTTGTGGCAAAAAATGAAGTTTTAAAAAGACTCACCATGCCTCCTAACAAATTCCTTGGGATGTTTACTCCCCAAAATGTAGTCATTTTGTGGGTTTTTCCACTGTCCGGGTGCTCCAGGGCCTCCAGAAACATGATAGGTAGTCAGGAAATTAGATGTGCAATTTATTGCCCCTGAAACGCATGAAGGTGCTCCTTGGATTTTGGGCCCTTTTGTGAAAAAGTCTTACACTTGTGGTATCCTCATACTCAGGAGGCATAGAAGAATGTGTTTTGTGATGTAATTGTAAGTATGCCTGTGCTTTGCATAAGAAATAACTTGTTAAGATGACAACTTTATATATTTATTTTCTTCATTAGACAATTAAAAAAAAAAAAAAACTCGCCATGCCCCTTAACTGAATACTTTGGACTGTCTTTTTTTCCTAAAAATGGGTCATTTTGGTGGTATTTGTACTGTCTGGCATTTTTAGACCTCAAGAAATTAGATAGGCACTTATTACATCAAGATTGATAAATTTTCAGTTATTTATACTATTGTTTGTAGACTCTGTAGCTTTCACACAGACTAAATAATATACACTAATTTGGGTTTTTTTAACCAAAGAAATGTAGAATACATTTTGGTCTACATTTTTGAAAAAAGATAATTTATTTGCAAAAATTTAAAACAGAAACATGCTGTTTTTTGTATTACATTTTTTCAGCCCTTTATTGTTCATATAGTAAAAAAAAAACAACAAAAAAAGTGGTCATTAACCACCTCAATCCCAGACACTTTTACCCCCTTTCCGCCCAGGCTAATTTTCAGCTTTCAGCGCTGTTGCACTTTGAATGACAATTGTGCAGTCATTCAACACTGTACCCATATGATATTTCTACCTTTTTTTTTTTGGTTTTCTTTTGGTGGTATTTTATCATCACTGGGTTTTTTTCTTTTTTGCTACCAAACAAACAAAAAGAGACTTGAAATTTTGAAAAAAGAAAATCTTTTTCTTTGTTTCTGTGATTCAATTTTGCAAATAAGTAATTTTTCTTCTTCACTGATGTGTTCTGATGAAACTGCACTGGTGAGCATTGATGGGCTGCATTGATGGGCACTAATGAGGCAGCACTAATTGCCACTGATGAGGTGGCACTGATTTGCACTGATATGCTGCACTGATGGACAACGATTGACATTGATGGGGTTGCACTGATAATCAGGGCACTTAAATATCACCAAAGGAAAGCTCTGTCTGTACAATGGGTCAGACGGGAACCAGTCAAATATCACCAAAAGAAAGCTCTGTCTGTCTAAAATCAAATGATAAGAATTTAATTTTGAATACAGTGTTGCATGACTGGGGAATTGCCAATTGTGACAGCTTTGAAATCTGAAAAACAAAGTGGGCAAGAAAGGGGCTAAAATAGTTACATGAAATATTACTTTGGGTTAACGTCCATTCAGCTGATAACTAAAGTGTACATAGACATGAGTCTAGTAAAATATTACAAAGTTAAGTCCAATAATGGCATTTATCCACTTACCCTTCTGGCTGTTGTAGTGTACTCCTCATAGTTTTTATCTGCTGAAAGTGACCAGACATATCTGTAGATAAAACCATCTCAATGACCAGTGTTCTCAGGTCTCTGCAAACAATTACAAAATATAGTTCATATGACATACCAACAAGTTATTTTGCTCACTGTTGGCAGTGCCTCATACCCTGCATTCTTTTAAACTTCGTATACTCTTTCTCTTCCATTACTGCCAAGCATTTGATAAAGGTAATTGACAAAGAATAAATATACAAGGCACTAAAATAAAAATACCACAATAAAAAGGATAATAATTTGACTACATTGAACACACAGCCACACTACATAGTGTGCTTTAAATAATATCTTTATAGGGTATTATTATTTTAGTTTAAATTGAATAAATACATTCCAGGTGCTCTCTGCAGATGTCCAAAATTCCCTCTGCTGTGTCAGAGCCAGAGCTCTTCAAACAGAAGAAAGAATTAACTTTCCAATTCTTTAGATCTGACTCAGTAAAGGGTGCATGCTGGACCTCGGCAGAGAGCTCACTGCTTCCACACAGGGCACAAGCATCCCACTCTGAAGCTCTTGAAAAGGGACTGGCTCTTCTACTTAGACTGTGGATCCGTTTGAAAGAAAATCAACAGTAATATAATAAACACCTTTTGTTATGATGCACCTGGGCCATTTTAAAATGAACATTAAATTTTGCTTTAATGTTTAAATAAAGTGTTTGATGTATTGCAGACCTTCAGTCTGTTTTCCTCCTACAATAATTCTCTCTCCTCGCTAATACCATAGTGAGTGTTTTAGCAGGTCATCATGGGTTTGTAGCTGCTGGTTTTCTCTGAAGATAATGGGTGCTGGATGCAGCTGCTCTTACTAACAATGGCCGCCGACACACAAAATGCAAGCTAATGAGACTATTGGTAAGAATTAAGTCCCTAACTAGGATTAATGGCATAATTGGCTCATTCAGGGTTTTTTTTTTTAGTTTTAAAATTATTGATTAACCTCCCTGGCGGTATGATTCAGTCTGGAATAAGGTGCTGAAAGCGGTACAATTATTTTGCATGGAAATTTGGCTTTTATTTTGTAGTCCTGTAATTCTTAGGAATAAGGCCGCGTACACACGGGCGGACTGTTCGCCCAACCTTGTTCGGTAAACAGTTTCATCAAACAGTCCGCTCAAAATTTGCATGAGCGGACTTGCCCACACACGAGCGGACTGTTTGACGAACAAGGTTGGGCAAACAGTTCGCTCAACTTTTGAAATGAACGGACTCGCCCACGTAAGGCGGAGGCAAATCCGCCCATTTCGAGCGCGTGTACAGGTAGGCGGGGCCCGCGAAGGAGACGTCGCGGGCTCCGCCGCCTGGAATGGGCTTAAAGGGGAACCCCAACGCCGAAAAAAATCGGCGTGGGGGTTCCCCCCAAGTCCACACCAGACCCTTGTCCGAGCACGCTACCCGGCCGGCCAGGAAAGGGGGGCGAGCGAGCGCGCCCCCCCTCCTGAGCCGTACCAGGCCGCGTGCCCTCAACATGGGGGGTGCCTTGGGGAAGGGGGGGCCGCGCGGCCCCCCCACCCCAAAGCACCTTGTCCCCATGTTGATGAGGACAAGGGCCTCTTCCCGACAACCCTGGCCGTTGGTTGTCGGGGTCTGCGGGCGGGGGGCTTATCGGAATCCGGGAGCCCCCTTTAAGAAGGGGGCCCCCGGATACCGGCCCCCCACCCTATGTGAATGAGTATGGGGTACAATGTACCCCTACCCATTCACCTGTGAACTAAAGTACAATAAAAAACACAACACAGAGAAAAAATATTTTATTGCACAGCTCCGGGGGTCTTCCGTCTTCGGGGGTCTTCTCGCCGGACTCCTCCGCTATGTGTGTGTAGCTCTTTTGCTAGCGGAGGAGTCCGGCTTTCTTCCTCCCCGCCGCCGGCCTCTTCTCCCGACTTCGGGGGTCTTGTCCCCCTCTTCGGTTCTTCTGCCGGGCCACCGCGCCTGGTCCGGTGGCCCGGTCTTCTGTCGCCGTCTTCCGTTCTTCTGTCGCCGCCTTCGGTTCTTCTGCCGGGCCACCGCGCCTTCTTGTAGCTCTTTTACAGGCGGTGGCCCGGTCTTCTGTCGCCGCCGCCGCCTTCCGTTCTTGTTCTTCTTCTTGTTCTTCTTCTTCTCCTGGAGATGTTGACTCGACGAGCTCTCCGGCCGGAATGCCAGGGACACGCTCCGCTGCCACTTATATAGTGACAATGGGGCGGTGTCACATGGTATATGTCACATGGGTTGGTCACATGGGTTGATGTCACATGGGGACTATGACATCGTAAGGGGGCGGGGTCACCATGTGACCAACCCATGTGACATATACCATGTGACACCGCCCCATTGTCACTATATAAGTGACCGCACAGCGCGGCTCTGGCATTCCGGCCGGAGAGATCGTCGAGTCAACATCTCCAGGAGAAGAAGAAGAACAAGAAGAAGAACAAGAACGGAAGGCGGCGGCGGCGACAGAAGACCGGGCCACCGCCTGTAAAAGAGCTACAAGAAGGCGCGGTGGCCCGGCAGAAGAACCGAAGGCGGCGACAGAAGAACGGAAGACGGCGACAGAAGACCGGGCCACCGGACCAGGCGCGGTGGCCCGGCAGAAGAACCGAAGAGGGGGACAAGACCCCCGAAGTCGGGAGAAGAGGCCGGCGGCGGGGAGGAAGAAAGCCGGACTCCTCCGCTAGTAAAAGAGCTACACACACATAGCGGAGGAGTCCGGCGAGAAGACCCCCGAAGACGGAAGACCCCCGGAGCTGTGCAATAAAATACTTTTTCCATGTGTTGTGTTTTTTTTTGTACTTTATTCCACAGGTGAATGGGTAGGGGTACATTGTACCCCATACTCATTCACATAGGGTGGGGGGCCGGTATCCGGGGGCCCCCTTCTTAAAGGGGGCTCCCGGATTCCGATAAGCCCCCCGCCCGCAGACCCCGACAACCAACGGCCAGGGTTGTCGGGAAGAGGCCCTTGTCCTCATCAACATGGGGACAAGGTGCTTTGGGGTGGGGGGGCCGCGCGGCCCCCCCTTCCCCAAGGCACCCCCCATGTTGAGGGCACGCGGCCTGGTACGGCTCAGGAGGGGGGGCGCGCTCGCTCGCCCCCCTTTCCTGGCCGGCCGGGTAGCGTGCTCGGACAAGGGTCTGGTGTGGACTTGGGGGGAACCCCCACGCCGATTTTTTCCGGCGTTGGGGTTCCCCTTTAAGCCCATTCCAGGCGGCGGAGCCCGCGACGTCTCCTTCGCGGGCCCCGCCTACCTGTACACACGCTCGAAATGGGCGGACTTTCCGAGCGGGAACAGTCCGCTCATTTCGAAAGTACAGCGGACAAGCCCACACACGGGCGGACTGTTCGCTCAAACACAGTTTCAGCGGACAGTTTTTCGGAATTTCCGAAAGACTTTGTCCGTCCAACTGTCCGCTGAAACTGTCCGCTGAAAGCCCACACACGAGCGGACTGTCCGCCCAAACACTGTTCAGCGGACAAGGTTGGGCGAACAGTCCGCCCGTGTGTACGCGGCCTAACGCTCTTAAATCTCTTCAAACCAGAGTCTAGTGGACATCCCAGGTATGATAAAGTTTATAATATAATAAAGAATAATAAAAATTATTCAATAATGTAATCAAATCCAAAAAAAACTGAAAAAGGGACATGTTTTGGTTGCTATGGACAATCTCCAAATTCCAGGCAGAAAAAACAGTATTTATAATATAAAAGTGCATGCAGGGCATTGCACAGACCACTAGGGACAAAGGGGGTGTGTATTTTTTAATACAGCACTGTAATCTGTAAGATTACAGTGCTGTGTGTGTTTTGTGTGTTTTTACTTTTTTGAATTTGCCGCCGTTCTCCGCTCCCGTGCGTCGTAACATCGCAGGGAACGGAGCTCGGCGGCATTCGGCACTGTGAATCGAGCGCAGGACGGCTCGATCACACAGCACGGAGGACATCGCTGGATCCAGGGGACAAGGTGAGTAACGCTCCCTGTGTCCTCCCCTGCATCGAGCGGTGCGATCCCGAGTCTGGCTCGGGGTTACCGCTTATGTAATTAAAATCCCAACCCGAGCCAGACTCGGGATTACCGCTAGGAAGGTTAAGGTTCCTCTTTAACCTCCTTAGCGGTAATCCCGAGTCTGGCTCGGGTTGGAATTTTAATTACAATAGCGGTAACCCCGAGCCAGACTCGGGCTTGCACCGCTCGATGCAGGGGAGGACACAGGTAACGTTACTTACCTTGTCCCCTGGATCCAGCGATGTCCCCCGCGCTGTGTGATCGAGCCATCCTGCGCTCGATTCACAGTGCCGAATGCCGCCGAGCTCCGTTCCCTGCGACGTTACGACGCACGGGAGCGGAGAACGGCGGCAAATTCAAAAATGTAAAAAGACACAAAACACACACAGCACTGTAATCTTACAGATTACAGTGCTGTAGTAAAAAATACACACCCCCTTTGTCCCTAGTGGTTTGTGCAATGCCCTGCATGCACTTTTATATTATAAATACTGTTTTTTACTGCTTGGAATTTGGAGATTGTCCATAGCAACCAAAACATGTCCCTTTTTCATTTTTTTTTTGGATTTGATTACATTATTTGATTACATTATTGAATAATTTTTATTATTCTTTATTATATTATAAACTTTATCATACCCGGGATGTCCGCTAGACTCTGGTTTGAAGAGATTTCAGAGCGTTATTCCTAAGAATTACAGGACTACAAAATAAAAGCCAGATTTCCATGCAAAATAATTGTACCGCTTTCAGCACCTTATTCCAGACTGAATCATACCGCCAGGGAGGTTAAGTAAATTATAGGAAGTCAGCTGTGTGTGTATGTATGTGTATATATATATATATATATATATATATATATATATATATATATATATATATATATATACGGTATATATATAAATAATATGATGAAGGACATATGTGTTTATTATATGTATTATGTTTTGTGTGTAATTTTATATTATTCACTATAGCCAGCTCTCATGCAATACACCCTCTATCATAGAAGAATAATCATTTTGAAGGTCCAAATGATTAAATGTTCTTTTAAAAAAAACTTTAGTTTTTACCTCCAGTCATCTTTGGATACATTTACCAAAATATTCATGTCATCCTCTTGCATGATTCGATAGGCAGCACTGACATGATGATTTTCTAGTACGGAACGATCATTATACAATATTGCAGCATCTGACCTAAACAAAGAAATTAAACAGTGGCAAAGAATTTGAACCCTTCCATGACCATATGTCATTGAAGCCAAAATCCTAAAGCAAAATTGGGCAGCATCAGTGTGCGTTATTAATCTGAATAAAACTGTATGATTAATCTGGCAGTTTGATAGTGGGGTCTGTTAATTAGGGACACCCACTGGCGAGCATTCCTGGTTCTCTGCTGCAATGTTAATTCAAGTGGATGTAAATCCTCACATATACCCAGAGAAGTGAACAGCAGATGATACACAAGGATGAAACTAATCTCCCTATATAAGTTTTACATGTACATATATCTGCTGTCTTCAGCTTTCTACATTCTTTAGAAAATTCACATCTTGTTACAGATCCTTTTTCCTGTTTCAGCAGTGGGTGTGGAGTCTGGGCTTACACTGTGTGTGAGCTGATTGGAGGAAAGGCACCCCCCCCCCCCTCCCACATAGGCAGAGGAAGGAAGAAACTTGCAGAGTTTTACTGTGAATAGACAAGTACTCTGCTTATTTGTCTCTAAGTTACCTCCCTGACACAATTTTCTAGCTGCTTTTATCTTCCGTGTCAGAGAGCTTGTCAGAAGTTATCATGCTGATAACAGAGGAATGGAGCAGCAGAAAGACACGGGTCTTAGGGCTTTGGAGAGAAATAAGTAAACACTACAGATATATGTGCCCAGGTCAGATTTCATGAATGGGGTTTACATCCACTTTAATATTTTTATAACTGATTTAACAATGAGGTGGATGATACTTGATGTCCTTTAGCCCGAAAATTAGGTATTGGATTTACTGTAAATTCTAATGCACACTGTGAGATACGTACAGTATGCAGTGACATCAATGTAAGTGATTTTACTACAAGAGAGGAGCCTGTACAACTGTGGAAGACAGAAGATAAGGCTGGAGCTTAGCTTTAAATTAAACTGTTTTGTGTTATCATTTTAAATTAACACAGGTTTATTGCAAACAAGTCATAGAAAATATTAAAATTATTGTTATTATAGAGTCTATACCACTGGAAATGTTTTCCAGGATTTATTTTAGGGTTGGGTTGGCACTGAAAAGTTGTACTAGTGGAGGCAGGTCAGCACATCTGGAAGATCTCCTGAGAGTCAGCCAGGTGGGTTGGTGAGAGTCAGTCTGGAGGATTGTGGGGAGAAGTTAGCCTGGGGGGCTAGTGAAAGGGGCAGCTGCAACCAGGTGGGTTTCCATCCCTATTCAAGTTATATCCCTCAATAAATAACAAAAACAAATTCACAGACTGTTATCTGACTCTGGAGTGCCTGTGAAAATTTGGTGTGCCTGGCTGTGCAGGGTGGGGGATCCCAGTCTACTTATGGCTCTTTAGGGTGTGCGCTACACTACAGAATTATATTCTACTGTTTCCAGTCTTGTAGCAATATGTAACTTTCCTATTTATGTTGACCATACACAAAAAAATCTCAGTTCATGTTAATAAATAGAGCCGTTACCAAATTACTTATATTCTTGTCATGAGTAAAAAAACATACTGCCGTGAACACCATTATGTCATTTGAAATTACACTAAACTGACATTGTTTTACAAAATAATACAAATGCCTGAATAATAAATAGTAAATATAAGTAGAATGTACCGTCCAGTTCTCTCTTCCTTTGTCTCATTTCTTAAATGCAAGCTTTTTTTTTTTGCTATTCTCAGACTTTCTGTTCTAGGTTAGCTATGTTTATACCCAATGCCTCCCTTGTGTATGTGAACATAGCCACCTTTTGCTGCCAGTGGCCCACAAGCTTTTTTAGCAAAAATAAAATAAAATATTAAACAAATAAAAAAAATAAAAAGGATCTATAATATTTTTTTATTTTGAGTTTCTCTCTAGCTTTGCTTGTGCTGCTGTTGCTACTTGCTAGGTAGATTATAAAAATCAACTCTAATATGCCTAGCAACAGGACATCCGTCCGAAAAATAATTAAAAATCATTTAATCAAAAAGTTTAATCTAGAACACTGTAAAAATTAATTCTCCACCGTTATTGGCTGCTTACCAGTATTCTATTAAGTGAATAGGAACTTTGTTAATAGGAACTTTATTATTATTTGGTCCCTCCCTTGGCGGGTGCTAAGATCTTCCCTGCCTGCAGTTGCACAACATGGCCTGCTGTCCAGCCATTCACCCTCCCCCCTCCACAAGTTGCATTCCGACACTTGGTCTCTCACTCTCCAGTCTCCACTCTCCACCCCTGGCCATCCATCTTGTGTGCAGAGCAGATGGAGGAGAGCTAAGAGAGAGGAGACAGAGACTGATGGCGGCAGACTGAGCAGAGCACAGCGCTGGTGGGAATTGGGTGACCGTGTGAAAGGAGAGCGAGAGCAGCAGAGAACAACACTTAGTGCCAGCCGGATTGGGATTGAATCAGGCCTGGCCCCCTAGGATTCCTGTGTTTGTTATCAATCATGTATGTTAAACCATCACAGAAAAGATGAATGTCCTTTAGTGATAGAGATAGAGTATCATATAGTATATATATATAGTATAGTATAGTATAGTATAGTATATATAGTGAATAGTGTGTATAGTGTATATATATATATATATATATATATATATATATATATATAGTGTATATAGTGTATATAGTGTATATAGTATAGCATGTAGCATAGTGTATAGTGCATAGTATAGTGTCTATAGTATAGTGTATAGTATTACACTGTATAAAGTATTGTGTAAAGTATAGTGTACATAGTATAGTGTATATAGTATAGTGTATAGTGTCTATAGTATAGTGTATATATTATAGTGTATAGTGTATATAATATAGTGTACATAGTATAGTGTACATAGTATAGTGTATAGTATTACACTGTACTATACACTATACTGTACACTATGGGTGGAAGCAAGTGGGGACAGAGTTGGTGGGGTCTATAAGTGACCCCTCCCCCTTATGAGAAGTGGGAGGGGTCAAAAAGGAAGGATGGGATCTGGTGCCCCACCATCTTAACATTTCCACAGCCGCCACTGCTACACATCTACCTGCATAGATGTGGCATGCATAGAGTGGAGCAAGTGTTCAGAAATAGTGGCACTGCTTGCTTTACACTAGTAGTGATAAGGCACATCAGTGGATGATAGGGAGCATGCACCTGAAAACAATGGTAAGAACAAAAAAAAAAGAACAGAGTGATGGTATACTTGATATTTTAGAAAAATGTAAGCAATAAAAAAATTTGAGTTTAGTGTAATTTTAAGCTGGCCGTAGACAACTTGAATTAGAGTCGATTTTTGCTGAATCCCCTGTAAAATTATGAGCTGAAAATTGCATGAGTTCTATGAAATGATGCATGCTGCAATCTGTGGTGTTGATCTGCAGTTTGCCATTCATGTTAGTTCAAAATAACGTGTTGAAATCTGCGACACAATGTATAATGCCCCGTACACACGAGCGGACTTAAGTCCGACAGACTTCCAAAGGAGTTCCGTCGGAGTTCTGCTGGAATTCCGATGGAGTTCTGACAGACTTTTCGGCCGAACGGACTTGGCCACACACAATCACACTAAACTCCGACGGATTCGAACGTGATGACGTACGACTCGACTCGAATAAGGAAGTTCATAGCCAGTAGCCAATAGCTGCCCTAGCGTCGGTTTTAGTCCGTCGGAGTAGCATACACACGAGCGGAGTTTTCAAAGGGGACCGGGTCCGGCGGAGTTCCTTCGGGAAAATTTGAAGCATGTTCCATATTCTAAAGTCCGTCAGACTTTGGTGAATCAAAAGTCCGTTGCAGCCCACACACGATCGGATAGTCTGACGGACTCGGTCCTTCGGACTTTGGATGTTGAAAAGTCCGCTCGTGTGTACGCGGCATAAGTCATGCCAATGCAATAGGTATTAATGCACTGGTTTTATTTACATTTACCTTACTTTCCTTTTTTACCTTTATATGTATATTAATGTATTACCAATGCTACAAGTAAGCAGCAGGAAGCAGGTCTAGGAAATAAGTTCCTTAGCTGACCAGTGCATTATAGATATACGGTACTGTACATGAATACATTTTCATAAGTACAAAAACAGTCGTGGCTCCATATCCAGAATAGAGTGAAAGAGGCCTTTGGAAAACATTTAAAAAAATTGTGACCTTTGAAATGTGTCTAAATATTCAAATAAATTCCAGGACTAGCAGAGAAATGTTCCATATAATTTAAGTTTGCCCAGAGGGTAGTGTGTAATGGTTGTGTACTCCTATACAGCTAAATAAATCTGGGAGATTTTTTTTACCTTGTCTGTATATGGAAGTTGTTTGTGGTCCCAGTGTGCTCATAGTCATGGATAGCAGCAGCTAATATCATTGCCAAAATTTCCAGTTCTGTGAGCCAGTGCTGCCAAAGTGAGATAAATATATTATCACAGTTATTGTCATAAAAAGCCAATTTATATGTGTTAATTTCAAACATCAACTACAGGATTGGTGTCCTAGATAGCACACTGTTTGTCAGATTCAGACTAATTATATACAAAACTTCCCTCGATAGTCTAAAGCTCTTTTGTGGCTTTCTATAGCTTTCTTTAAAGTTTATTGGGAATATTTAAACACAATATCGTATTTTGTATTTCTATACTTTCCACTACCATACCCCTGTATTCCCCTCCTATCCATACTGCCCCATTTTGAACCCTCTCACAATTATTTATACGGTGATGCTCTCTTCTCCTGCACATACTCTCCATTGACATATGCTACATATTCCTCTCCTGCACCTAATGCCCACTCTCATATTCCCCAGCATCTTTCTCTTGCACATGCTGCTTGCTGTCATACCCTATGGCACTCTCGAACATGCTGCCCGCTTTCAGAAATACCCACACTCCTCTCTTGAATACACTGCCTGTTGTCATACCCATCCACATTCTTCTTCTGAACACTTGTGGTGCAGTATCCCCATTTAAAAAGCCTGTTCAGCTGTCAAAAAAGGCATTCAGGCATGGCAGTATCACCTCAGCCTCACCTTGCTTGCACATCTTTCTTAAAAGCAATCCACTGTGAACCACTCTTCATAGAGCAGCGCAAATGTAAATGAGCCCAAAGTGAAAATTGTCACTTAGGTTAGGGAACACAGTTTACCCAGTTTGCTAAGTAAGCATTCTCTATTTCTTTAATAAATCAACCCCATTCAATACAGAATAACCTAGAATTCACAGAACAGCAGACAAACCTTTTTTGGTATAAATTTTTTAGCATAGGGAAGACCTAAAACCTATCAAGTTTTCTTTTTTGGAGGGGGATTTGAGATTTTCTTTTTTACTTTAACTTCCAATGATGACGGTAAACAGGACAAGTAGAGAGGGTGAATTTCCCTAACGGGGCACAGAAAGTTATAAAACGAGTTCTAACCCTGTCCGAAACAAAAAAAAAAAGTTTTTGCCTAATTATACTTGAAATATTTACATATTTTGAAAACGCAATACAAGCACTTTAAATTAAGACCGCATTCTTCTTTGTAGCTTTAGTTATTGTGGGGTATTTCATCTTTCAATTTAACAAAAGCGGTAAAATCTTAGATATTTTCAATGGAGAGAAGATCTTGACAGCCTGCCAGTCTCTTCTTATGGAAACACAGAAGGTGATTCTAAAACGCTAGAAATAAACTAAAGCTGATTTAGGGTCTTTGTTGTAATCTTTGAGAAAAAATTACTTCACTGTGCTTGCAGCTACAGAGGTCAGAAATTGTTTATTTTACATAGTTGCATAGTAGGTAAGGTTGAATAAAGACAATAGTCCATTCAGTTCAATGTGTGTAGGTGCACATATGTCAGTGTCTGTAATTATTTTCCATATCCCTGTATGTTGTGCTCTTTAAGATGCCTATCCAAGAGTCTATTAAAAATATCTATACTGCCCGCAGCCACCATCAGTTGTGGATGAGAGTTCCACATCCTTATTGCCCTGACAGTGAAAACTCCCTGCACAGTTTAACTTTAAACTGCTCCTCCTCCAATCTCATTGTGTGTCCCTGTGTCCTCTAATGGCGCGTACACACAGTCGGAATGCGTCTTATCGGACCGTGTCGTCAGATAATTCGACTGTGTGTGGTATGCATTGGACTGATTCCGTCCGAATCTCCGTCGGACCCAATTTTCCAACATGTTGGAAATATTTCCCGACCAACTGGGCCGGTCGGACGTAATCCGATCATGTGTAGAGAATTTTGATCGGACCAAGTGCCACGCATGCTCAGATCAAATTCCTACATCAGAGCTATTGGCTACTAGCCTGAATGTAGTCCCATCGTAACTAAATTACGTCATCACGTTCTGAAAGATCGGATTTTTCGACAACTTAGTCCGACCGTGTGTATGCAACAGTTTCGGACACAATCCGTCAGACTAAATCTGACGGACAAAATCCGACAGATTTGGTTGGCAGAATCTCTTACCGTGTGTACAGGGGCTTACACTCCTTGAGACTGAATATTTATTTTCCTATGCTGGGATCGACATTGAGGTATTTGTAAATCTTGTCCCCTCTCAAGCATTGTTTCTCCAGCGAGAATAGATTTAGTGTTTGCAGTCATAATCAAGGTCCTCCAGTCTCCTTAATTAGTTTTCTTGCCCTTCTTTGGACTCTCCAGTTCCAGCACATCCCTTCTGAGGACTAGTGACCAGAACTGGGCAGAATACTCCAGATGTAGCTTAACCAGAGTTTTACAAAGTACAGGATTATCGTTTTATCCCTGGAGTATATCCCCTTTTTTATGCATGCTAATAATCTGCCAGCTTTGGTAGCTGCAGCTTGACATTGCATGCTATTACTCAATCTGTCATCTACTAGGACCCCCAGATCTTTCTCCATCCTTGATTCCCTGAGTGGTTCTCCCCCTAGTGAGTAGTTTGCATTTATGTTTTTTGCCCCAAGTTAATTTGTTCAGGTCTTTCTGTAATTTTTTATATCCTGATGTGAAGTTATTACCTTGCTTATTTTTGTGTCATCTGCAAAAACTGAAATTGAGCTATTTATCCCATCTTCTATATCATTTATGAATAAATTTAATAGAATTGGTCCCAAGACAGAACCTTGAGGCACCCCACTTACCACTCCAGAACAGAGTATATTTTATTCATCACCACCCTTTGGACATGCTCCTGTAACCAATTTTTTACCCAAGAACAGACATTATGGTCCACACCTGCGGACCTCAGCTTGTAGATTAAGCACTTATGGGGGACTGTATCAAATGCCTTCGCAAAATCCAGGTACACTATGTCCACAGGCCTCCTCCCTATCTAGATGGCAGCTCACTTCCTCGTAGAATGTTAACATATTGGTCTGGCAGGAACGACCATTCACAAACCCATGCTGACTATTACTAATGATATTTTTTTCCTCAGTAATTTTTGGGATATAGTCTCTTATCATCCCCTCCAATAATTTACCAATGATTGATGTTAGGCTGACTGGCTTGTAGTTTCCAGGAATTTGTCTCCGTCCTTTTTTGAATACTGGTACCACAGTGGCTTTCTCCAATCAGCTGGTACCAATCCTGTCAGTATGCTGTTCACAAAGATTAGGAACAATGGTCTGGCTATAACCTGACTGAGTTCTCTGAGGACTCTCAGGTGTAAGCCATCTGGTCCTGGTAAATTAATTTGTATTAAATTTATCTAGTCTTTCCTTCACTCTGGCTTCTGTTAGCCACGAGAGTATGCCCTGTGATGTGTCAGCTCCCTGGGCGGTGAACGGGAGACAGTGCGGGGGCTTCGTTCTAAGGTAAGTATTTCATAATGAGCTAGTATACGGTGCATACTAGCTCATTGTGCCTTTGCCTTGTTTTTTTTTGTTTTCTTCTTCTGGGTATACAACTGCTTTAACATACAGAAAATGTGTTGCATAATTCACTTGTGTTCTGTGAAAATCTTTCTTACCATGATACCTGTATGGAGCAATATGTAGTGCACAGTTTGGGTAACATCAGCTGCATGGACTAAATTGTGGTATGGATTTTTGTATTTGCTGTAACCAACTTCCAATGCTTCCACAAATGATACAAGGCAAGAAACAGGAATCTACAAAAGAGTTACAAAAGTCAGTTAAGAGCACTTGTACTCCAAACATCTATAGATTATTGAAATAATAGAAAAGAAACTGCGCTAGGATAAAACTAAATGAATGGCTGGGCATCTTAATTCAAACCATTCAGTAACTCGGGAGCTGCGATTCTCACGTATAACATAAATACAAAAAAGAAAATGAGAAAAGATATAGCATCGCGCTACCCATTTGATTCTAAGCTAGAATCAAAAAATCACATATATGAACCACCCGTTGTTCAAATAGTGGTAAGAGGACCCGGTATATAAAGTGACTATAAATGAACGATACAATGAAAATAAAAATGAATATACATCCACAGTTGAACTAATCAGTAATAACCAAAACCATCATTATTGTGTCCATAAATAATAAATCAAGAAAATGAGTGTCAATAAAAACACATGTAAAATCCATAAGTACACAAAAGTGAAATAATCAAAAATCAAAACATTGTGAACAAAATAAATGTACACCAGTGCACTGTGAAATAAAAGTCCATATAGTTGTGAAAAAAGCCGTCCTTACACTCTAGGAGCAGAAAGCTGTGTTGATTCCACCACCAGAACAGCAGGAATAAACTCTTACCGAATCACCATGATCCCCCATAACAGAGGATCAAGGAAAGCATGTAATAGATCACAACTTGGCTCCAAAAGACAGCAGGCGTAATCACAAATTCTGGACAGTCACCTCACGAACAATCAGACCGTCACATAAATGACGTGGTACATAGAAAATAAAAGTGGTCCATATAGTGTAAAACCTTATGAAAAATGTATTGTTTAAATAAGCAATACACTTACAATGTTACAGTTTGAAAAGAGCCTAAAGTCTGATGCACTGGCCGGAGCACAAACAGACAGCCCATCCTTCTGGGTAAACGAATGGAGCACATGCCCCTGGATGACGTACATTATTACGAAATGCGTAGGGCGGAGCGACGCACTGACGTCATCTCATGCTCCAATCTTTTACCCAGAAGGACGGACTGTCTGTGTGTGCTCCGGTCGGTGCTTTAGGCTCTTTTCAAACTGCAACATTGTAAGTGTATTACTTTTTTCCACAATACATTTTCATAAGGTTTTACACTAGATGGAGCACTTTTATTTTTTATGTAACATGTCATCCATCTGATTGTTCGTGAGGTGGCTGTACAGAATTTGTGATTATGTCTGATGTCTTTTGGAGCCAATTTGCTTTCCTTGATCCTCTGTTCTGGGGGATAATGGTGATTCGGTAAGGCCGCTTACACACGCGGGGACTGTTCGCCCAACTTTGTCCACTGAACAGTGTTTCGGCGGACAGTCCGCCCGTGTGTGGGCTTTCAGCGGACAGTTTCAGCGAACAGTCTGCTGAACAAAGTTTTTCGGAAATTCCGAAAAACTGTCCGCTGAAACTTGGTTTCAGCGAACAGTCCCCTCGTGTGTAGGCTTGTTCGTCAAACTAAGTTCCGCGCATGCTCAGAAAGGATTTACACGCCGAAAGTTGTAATGCAGTGTATAGGACGTCGTATTTTCCGTCCCGTCGTACGTGCCGTTCACGTCAACGCGCACGGTTTCAGCAAACTGTTCGTTCGTCGTGTGTGGGCAAGTCCGTCCATGCTAATTTTGAGCGGACTGTTCGCTGAAACTGTTTGACGGACAAAGTTGAGCGAACAGTCCCCGCGTGTGTACGCGGCCTTAGAGTTTATTCCTGCTGTTCTGGTGGTGGAATCAACACAGCTTTCTGCTCCTAGAGTGTGAGGACGGCTTTTTTCACAACTATATGGACTTTTATTCCACGTGCACTGGTGTACATTTATTTTGTTCACAATGTTTTGATTTCTGATTATTTCACTTTTTTGCACTTATGGATTTTACATGTGTTTTTATTGACGCTCATTTTCTTGATTTATTATTTATGGATTAGTTCAATTGTGGATGCATATTCATTTTGATCTTCATTGTATCTTGCACTTATAGTCACGTTATATACAGGATCCTCCTACCACTATTTGAACAACAGGTGGTTCTTATATGTGATTTTTTTGATTCTAGCTTAGAATCATATAGGTAGCGCGATTATATATCTTTTCTCATCTATAGATTATCACTGGGAGAAAAATTTAAAAATAAGCAGTGATAATAACCTGCATCCTTTGTGCCTGTGTTACCTGGATAAATGTGAGTAAGCACAAATGCACCAGACATCGCAATAAGCATTTTTTGTTCCTCAAGAAACTAAACTGTAAAGTCAGAACTTTAAAGTAATAGAAAAGGTTTGCTTTAACTTACCCTTTAGCAATCAAATACCCTAATACAAGTAAAGTGTTATGTGTAAACAGGGGTCAAGTCCTGAGGAAAAAAGTGTGGGAACTCCCACCTAAGATCCACTCCCCCACCAAAAAAAACAAAATGATACGCTCATATGCACGAACACTTCAAAAGTGGTATTTGTCATCCAATTTTCGTATTGTGCGTATGAAGCTTAACTGTTAGTACATAAAAAAAAAAAATACTCAATAAACATAAATACGGTAATTCTCTGAATTCATTCAATTGTGCTTCCATGCAAATGTGAACATCGTGTTCTGATCTTTTGGATAACACAGGGTTAAACGGAAAGGGCATAAATGAACTGCACATTATCTGGACAGAATGCTTGGGGAGATAGTGATGTGTTCCTGCTTAGGAGATGTATGTTAGCTTGGGGGGCTGCAAACTCTGCAGGGCTCCAACACACACTCGCTGCTATTCTAACCCTTCACATATTTCCACATAAACTTCCTTCCTGGCATTAAACTTTGCCTGTTATTGTGCTCAGCTTACCCCCCCCAAACTGATGTTCCTCACTCCTCAGCTCGCCTCTCTCCCTGCATGTCCTGTGAGCAGAATAGCTGATCTACCCATCACCTAGACCTAGACCTGATCCACCCGTCAGCTAGCTGCGATTGACAGGTAGAGCGGAAGCTGTCATGGGGCCCCCTACTGGCAATGCCTGAATGGTCAGGTGTGTGGCACTTACTATTGCGAGCTGTGTCAGTGGCTGCTGGTGTAGCACCTGCCACACAGCTCACATACTTCAGAGTTTTGCAGGACACGGCTGCTAACGGGAACTGAGTTCCTGTTGTGGAAAAAGTACAGGAAATCCGTTCCCATGCGTTCCCGCAGGACTTGAGCCCTGTGTGTAAAATGGCAAATAACTGTTTTCTTTACTTTTTTTCTTAAAAAATGCTCCCAACACATGACTGCAAAACTCATGACTTCTTTCAGACAGTGTGGCTGTTGGACGTGTCTGCAAACCACAACAATGCTAGGAGGAGCTGCAGCATATTCCCGTTGCTAGGTGTGCAGCATGGGAGTGGGACTAAATGGGACAGAGTCATGAAAAAGCCACAGAATCTGTGTGAGAAGTTCTGTCCTCTCTGCTGTCGACTACTGAGACAGGGGAAGGGGGGCAGAGACGAGTCTCTCTGTGGCTGCAGGTGAAGTGTGAGGGCCACATGAAATGGCCTGGAGGGCTGGATTCACCCAGTGGACCTTGTGTTTGATACATGTAGGTTAAGCCCTGTACACAATCCTGACAGAATGTCAGGATTCAAAAACTAAAACCATAAAACAGGTATGTCCGACAGAAGCCGTTCCATGCATGCTGGAAAAAACAGCAGCCGACCGACTCCAGATCAGTGCTCTCATCCAATAGCAGAGAGCACTGATTGAGGTGTTCTGACAGGGGGGCTGTCCCCCTGCCAGAACACAACAGCTCAGCAGGGGAGATCACAGGCCTAACCTTGCATGGTTAGTACTCCAGCTCAGACTGGAGCTGTTGATGGGGTACAACATTGGATCATACTGGTCTACTCATGTTTTGTTTTTTATAGATTTGCTTGCACCTGCCCCTGAAGAGTGGTATTATTCACGAAACACATTGGGATAATTTGGATGCACTTATTCTCATGCAGACGCTCCTACTCAACACATTATCTTGAGTTCTCCATCTACCATGTAATTTTAAGTGTTTTTTACTACATAGAGGATCCGTTCCATACCAAACAGTGGTTGGCTGGTTGCTACTAAAGTTTGTTTCTATATATGGTCTGTAATATGTGATTCAAAATTTTATTCATTGCTGCATGTATCATGACATTTTGCCATCTTCCTTGTTTCACCAATAAAAACATATTTTTGATATCTACTCATCTTCTAGCCATGTGTACTCACCTCATTTAAAGTCCAAAGAAAAAACCCTTTCTTTTTGCAGATTTAGGGATGGAGATATGTGACCCATATGTCTCATTTAAAGTCCCATACTCCCTCCCTTTTTTAGTTCATACAGTGCCTTGCGAAAGTATTCGGCCCCCTTGAACTTTTCAAAATTTTGCCACATTTCAGGCTTCAAACATAAAGATATAAAATTTTTATTTTTTGTGAAGAATCACCAACAAGTGAGACATAATTGTGAAGTGGAACAAAATCTATTGGATTTTTTTAAACTTTTTTAACTAATAAAAAAATGAAAAGTGGGGCGTGCAAAATTATTCGGCCCCCTTGCGTTAATACTTTGTAGAGCCACCCTTTGCTGCGATTACAGCTGCAAGTCGCTTGGGGTATGTCTCTATCAGTTTTGCACATCAAGAGACTGAAATTCTTGCCCATTTTTCCTTGCAAAACAGCTCGAGCTCAGTGAGGTTGGATGGAGAGCGTTTGTGAACAGCAGTTTTCAGCTCTTTCCACAGATTCTCGATTGGAGTCAGGTCTGGACTTTGACTTGGCCATTCTAACACCTGGATACGTTTATTTGTGAACCATTCATTTGTAGATTTTGCTGTATGTTTGGGATCATTGTCTTGTTGGAAGATAAATCTCCGTCCCAGTTTCAGGTCTTTTGCAGACTCCAACAGGTTTTCATCCAGAATGGTCCTGTATTTGGCTGCATCCATCTTCCCCTCAATTTTAACCATCTTCCCTGGCCCTGCTGAAGAAAAGCAGGCCCAAACCATGATGCTGCCACCACCATGTTTGACAGTGGGGATGGTGTGTTGAGGGTGATGAGCTGTGTTGCTTTTACGCCAAACATATCATTTTGCATTGTGGGCAAAAAGTTTGATTTTGGTTTCATCTGACCAGAGCACCTTCTTCCACATGTTTGGTGTGTCTCCCAGGTGGCTTGTGGCAAACTTTAGACAAGACTTTTTATGGATATCTTTGAGAAATGGCTTTCTTCTTGCCACTCTTCCATAAAGGCCAGATTTGTGCAGTGTACGACTGATTGTTGTCCTATGGACAGACTCTCCCACCTCAGCTGTAGTTCTCTGCAGTTCATCCAGAGTGATCATGGCTGCATCTCTGATCAGTCTTCTCCTTGTCTGAGCTGAAAGTTTAGAGGGACGGCCAGGTCTTGGTAGATTTGCAGTGGTCTGATACTCCTTCCATTTCAAAATGATCACTTGCACAGTGCTCCTTGGGATGTTTAAAACTTGGGAAATCTTTTTGTATCCAAATCTGGCTTTAAACTTCTCCACAACAGTATTACGGACCTGCCTGGTGTGTTCCTTGGTCTTCATGATGCTCTCTGCGCTTTCAACAGAACCCTTAGACTATCACAGAGCAGGTGCATTTATACAGAGACTTGATTACACACAGGTGGACTCTATGTATCACCATCAGTCATTTAGGACAACATTGGATCATTCAGAGATCCTCGCTGAACTTCTGGAGTGAGTTTGCTGCACTGAAAGTAAAGGGGCCGAATAATTTTGCACACACCACTTTTCAGTTTTTTATTTGCTAAATAGCAAATAAGAGCAAATGAGAGCAAATAGCAAATTAGCAAATAAAAAACTGAAAAGTGGTGCGTGCAAAATTATTCGGCCCCTTTACTTTCAGTGCAGCAAACTCACTCCAGAAGTTCAGCGAAGCTCTCTGAATGATCCAGTGTTGTCCTAAATGACTGATGGTGATAAATAGAATCCACCTGTGTGTAATCAAGTCTCTGTATAAATGCACCTGCTCTGTGATAGTCTAAGGGTTCTGTTGAAAGCGCAGAGAGCATCATGAAGACCAAGGAACACACCAGGCAGGTCCATAATACTGTTGTGGAGAAGTTTAAAGCCGGATTTGGATACAAAAAGATTTCCCGAGCTAAAAGTTTAAAATATCCAATAGATTTCGTTCCACTTCACAATTGTGTCCCACTTGTTGGTGATTCTTCACAAAAAATTACAATTTTATATCTTTATGTTTGAAGCCTGAAATGCAAAATGAAAGCAAAAGGTTGAAAAGTTAAAGGGGGCCGAATACTTTCGCAAGGCACTGTATCAATGTAGGGATGGAGGTGTGTAACTGGCTATTAGGGAGTCCTGTGATCATTTTGTTCCAATTTAATCTAGGGCGACTTTGTTTTTTAATTGCTCGCATTAGACCTATCAGACTTATCTAATTATCCATTTCACATCCATTTAGCACCAGCATTTTCATAAGTGTGTAGGTCTGGTTAATTGTGGGACCGGGATTTGATGTACTGTTCCTTCATTTATCTTATGTCCAGGAACTGCGATTTGTTGTGTGAGCGCCTTACCCTCCCCCCATTTTTGCATTGAGTGATGCGGGGGATCAGGTGGACTTGCCTCTACCGCAAAACAGCATCACACTTTCATTCCATGTGCGTGATGTCCCCACAGGGCTTCCTGGTGCTGGCGTGTTTGAATTTTTCCATCTGGTGTCACAATATGGAGGAGGAAGTCTCCAGCCTCCATGGGCTGCGGCTGCTGCTCGGGTGTGAACACCTCTGTTCCTCTCTTTATGCACCTGTGTGACGTTGGGAGGAGCCCGTGGGGTGTGCCGAGTGTATTTAACATCCTCACTCTGGGCTAGCCAGTCTTTATGGCAGCACCTTTTTTTTGCACACTGCACACTACTTCAAATTCACTTTTCTACATCAGTAACAGGTAATTACATGGTCATTTTTTTTCCTGTTCTTGCTCACAGAGGCACACTCTTATTTTTGTCATCCATACCTGTTTTATGGTTTTCTTTTTTTT
This sequence comes from Lithobates pipiens, assembly GCF_037356315.1. Lineage (NCBI taxonomy): Eukaryota > Metazoa > Chordata > Amphibia > Anura > Ranidae > Lithobates > Lithobates pipiens. The sequence goes on from NW_027507784.1 coordinate 117,316,642, forward strand.
TTCTTTTTTTATCTCTGATCTGCTCTGACCTTCTCACATACTACCCTTTACACTCACTTGTTCACCTGCACCTTGGTGTTGGGCTCTAGCAACTTCCCACAATATAGAGTATTTGCAGTATACCCAATATATATTTTTAGATATGAAGCCCACTCACACCACTATCTGGATCTTTGTCCTTTGTTTTCTTAGGCTTCATGTTTATACACCTGGTCCCTCTTCTGCAAGTCCCTTCCACAGCTCCCGATAGAGACAATTTGGACAGCCTCTGACTCCTTGTCCCCCATTTTCCAGACTTATTATGATGTAAGTACTCATAGGGGTGAGTACCTCTCTCCCTTTCTTTTTGTACAAATCCTCCCAGTTGAGGGGTACAACATTCGATCATACTGGTCTACTCATGTTTTATTTTTTATAGATTTGCGTGCACCTGCCATGTCATGTCATTTTGTCATGTTCCTTGTTTCACCAATAAAAGCAAGTTTTTGATATCTACTCATCTTCTAGCAATGTGTACTCACCTCACTTAAATTCCAACCCCCCCCCCCCACTTTCTTTTCACAGACTGGAGCTTACAACCCTTGTGAAAAAAACTGTAGCGTGTACCCAGCTTTAGAGTGTTCCTAATCTGTTTCTAATCTAGACAATCAGCAATTGGGAAGATGCATAATATAAAAGGTTTAGTTCATAAAGATACTAAGCAAGGGTATAATTTTATTTTCAACTTGAATTCTACGTTAAAGATGAATTCTTGCTGCACCCTAACTTTTGTCTTATTCAGTAAGCTAGAAAATATATATTTACCTTAAAGCGATTGATAAGGTCATATCGTGTAAACAGCTCATAAACCATAAATTTAAGTGCATGTTCTCCACTAGTTTCATTTAAGGAAAACACATTAAAAGACCATTGATCGATATCCTGTTGATAAAAAAGAGAACAACGTATGTAAAATGGAAATATTTTTTTAATGAAGTCTATTGCCTAATTCAGCTTCCAGCATCAGCTTGTTCATTTAACCTCCCTGGCGGTATGATTATGTCTGATTTTAGGTGCTGAAAGCGGTACAATGTTTTGCATGGAAATTCGTTTTATATTGTAGGCCTGCAATTCTTAGGAATAACTCACTTAAATCTGTCCAAACCAGAGTCTAGTAGACATCCCGGGTATGATAAAATTTTAAAAACAAAATTATACATTAAAATATAATAAATAACTATAAATAATTATACCAAATAATAATATAATAATAATAAAAACTATTCAATAATGTAATCAAATCAAAAACACTGAAATTTGCTCAGTTGCAGAATTGTCACTTGTCATTACTTTTCAGTGTTTGATGATGGATCTCCCCACAAATCGCTATCGCTCAATTCTGTGAGTGATTCTAATTTATTATCGCTGTTTTCTAGCTGGTCTAAATCCACTTTTGATGTAAATGGACAGTTTTGGTTGCTATGGACAATCTCCAGTTTCCAGGCATAAAGAACAGTTTTTATAATATAAAACTACATGCAGGGCACTGGGCAGACCACTAGGGACAAAAGGGATGTGAAATGATTACATACAGCAATGTAATCTGTAAGATTACATTATACTGTATGTAATGTGTGTGTTTCACTTTTTGTATTTGGCGCCGTTCTCCGTCCCCGTGCATCGCAACGCTCACAGGGAACGGAGCTCGGCTCTATGATACATCGAGTGGAGGACGAGCCGCTCACACTGCGGGGAGGACATCGCAGGATCCAGGGGATAAGGTAAGCATACTCATCCTGGATCCTGCGATGCGATCCCGATTCTGGCTCGGGGTTACCGCTAACGGTTCTCAATTTTCACCCCGAGCCAGACTCAGGATTACCGCCAGGGAGGTTAATAAAACCTGGACGTTGATTGGTTTCTATCCAGAGCTGCATTCGATTTTGCACTCTCCAGTTTTAGTAAATCAACCCCAGTATCCATACAAATTCACGGTTCAGTCCATTATATAGAATTTGTTTGGAAAGCAAGGGCCACCTTCATTTAACATAAGTATTGATACTGTTAAAAAATATTATGTTCAGTATACCAGATATAGTATATCAGAGCAAATATCTGTCAATTTAAAGGCGAGGCCATTCAACACACCAGTTACTGGCAAACAAGTCTAAAATAAATTTAATGCACCTATAATAAACCCGTGTTTGGCCAGCTTAACAGGTTATTTAGGTTTTTATTTTTGTCACACAAATTCTAACCCTTCCTTACTCTACTAAAAGTGTATTTTTGACTGTTTTCCAGATAGAAATTTACCATTACTCTCCAAAACAGACTCAGGTAGCAATAAAAATAAAGGCTATAACCCTCCTGCATTGTATCCAAAATAGTTTTGGCTGGACATATAGATATATGTAGAAATTCAAATGGAAGGTTGTAGCAGCCGTTTACATAAAATATAAATATATAAAAATAAATATGTAAAATATAAAATATAATTGCAGTGACTGAGTATCTTTGAGTGCAGTTACAAAGTAGGTTAGAGGATGTTAGGTTTTCTGAAGTCTAAATATACTGTATGTACCTGTGATTTCATTGTAGTACTCACACATATTTCATCTCACATCTCTCAGTTTAAAATAGACACATTTATAATTGTCAATTCCCAAGACAATCTGTCTCATATGGTCATGCTAACAAGAAATTGGAAAAAATATAATTTTATTAGCTGCATTTGATGTAGCCAGACAAATGCGTCCTCCAAAATAAATTCAGCCAGTTCTTGAGATCAATTGAAAGCAAAATAAATGATCATGATTCAGCTTTACTAGACCTTAACAAGTGGTCAGTCTATATTAGTGGAAAAATTATTTTTAGTCATCAGCATTATGTGAACATTTTAAAATATTAATGCACAATAAACATTTGATCTCAGCAAGCATCATTTATATCCTTATTTAAAATTCCATACACAAAGCCACACAGTAGAATTTATGACCTTTAGCAAAGGTAACATTCAGTCTATATTCTCCATGTTTTTTTCATTAAACTACAATCATTGCATTTTATAGTAAGAAGATAAACTGCAGCAGTTATCCACAGAAGTCCGGATACAGTCACTTATTTGAGCATGTATTGTGATTTCACATTATAGGAATTAAAATCTACATTCAAAAACAAAATTGCTGTAGTCCTCAACAGTGAGACTTTGCAAAAAAATGTAAAGATGAATGTATACATTTCAGTCCTGGAAGTAGACAAGAAGTATCCAGGACAAATAATGTCTAACCTCCAGTGAGTTAGAACCTTCCATCAAAACTACAACGTGACATTGGCTTATCAAATAACTAAAAATATTTACTCCTGCCCATTGAAGGCACTGAGGGTCCAATGCAGGGAGAAATATGGATCAAAACTTTTAAAGAAAAACAAAAAACAAAACTATTGTTTGTGAGTAAGATTCAGAGTATTTGCACTTTTTGCACAAATTATGCAATTTTTTAAAAAACAATTACTTGTAACAATTGTAACAATTACTATTATTTAAAAAGATCATCAATGTAGCTTCTTCGGCTTGTTAGAAACTGCTGGAACTAACTTCAATCTGATGGGAAAATACAACACTCCTAATGGGTGCCATATACATTGATCTGAAAGTATAACTAAAGGCAAAGCTTTTGGATAGAGTAGAGAGGTAGTAGAGCAACTGTTAGTTGTTATTGCTGTCTGTGCACCCATCGGAGAGATCCATCCTCTCTATTTGTTCTAAGATTTTTTTTATCCAATTTATCCATCCTCCTTTAATGTTGATATGAACATTTTCAGATTTGAAAACACTATCTTTCATGACAATGTGTTTGGAAACTGTCCACATTTTTCATATTCAGCCCTTTTACTTAGGAAATCAAACTTAATTTACTATTGGCAATGAGAGGAATTCTTCCATTGGGCATTTCTCTCTGCAAGTGGCTCTGTCATCCAAAGGAACCAATTTGAATCTTCAGAATGCAACAATTTCAAAGCTATGGGATTTCTGGTCCACTGTTGCACCAAGTAGTTTGATTCTAACGATTCTATGGGCAATGATTTTTAGCTTCATTGCAGTTTCACTCTGAAGGAAAGGTGAGTTTTAACTAACTTTTTGCAGGTAGTACTTTATTTTATTTATTTATTTTTACAACAGAGTTTCTTTAACCACTAGGATCAATCAAAAGCCAGGACCAGGTTCACAGGTATAAATAGACCTTGCTCAAATCTCCTATCCCAAAAGTCTACACTCTGGCACAGAGCTCTCACTACAAATACAGTGCTTCCTATATGGGATATTGGAATATTTTATAGCTGTGCTGCAAAAATAGGTGCAGGTGAAATATCTAATTACAGAATTATGTGGAAACATTGTATTTCTTTTTTTAACCGAAAAACAAACTTTATTGAAAAAAAAAGGAAGGAAACAGAGAAGATAACATACATAGTAGGCATACATACGGTACATCAAGTAATGAGGGCCAATCTGGCCAATGCAGTGTTGCATACATGAGTGCATTGGGTTAGCTGCGCTGTATAGGGTTCCGACACACATCATGGGTAGAGGCATTATAGAGCTAATTTGTTTTAACCGGGGGAGGGGGAGCAGGCAAAAGGAGAAATAAAAGGGGGAGGGGGAAGGGGACATAGTAAAAGTAGGTCCGTGAGGTGGAGGAAGCCCAGAAGGGGAAAAGCAGAGGGGGGAGGGGGGCAAGGGATCAATATAACAGCATATCAAGTACACGTCTCCCCATCCCCCAACCACCTACCCCAGATCTGCTCGTATTTAAGTGGACATCCTCTATGTGTATAGACCAATTTCTTATATGGGAGGGTATCGTTAACCTCTTTCTTCCAGCACTGGACCGTGGGGGGGAGGGCCTGCATCCAGCCACGAGCAATCACTTTTCTCGCCAGGAACAGTGTTTCATGTAGGAAGGTGCGAAGGGACTTGTCAGCTTCTAATTCTGGCAATAGACCAAGCAGGCACATCTTTGGGTCAAGGCTAGCAGGAGAGCCCATTTGGTCATGGAGAAAGCGAATTACCTGTATCCAGTATGTTTGGATAACTGGACAGGACCATATGAGGTGATAGAAGGAGCCTGGAGTGTGGTCGCATAAGCGGCATCCTGGATTATACGTGGGTTTGAACCGTGCTATCTTCTGGGGGGTCAGGTATGTCCTATGTATAATGTATAGCTGTGTGAGGCGGTCCGAGAGCCTGGGGGGGACTCTCTTCACGTCCCCCAAGACTTCATCCCACTCCTCATCCTCAATCACTCCCACATCCATCTCCCATCTGGCCTTGGCGGCATAAGCCAATGCCCCGGTGCCTGGGAGATGGATGGTGGAGTAGAGGGCGGAAATCAACTTGGTTGGCTCAGCACCTGTGACTATATCCACTATAGGAGGGACTGTCAGAGTGGGGTTGGAGCCGGCAAATTGAGTCTGTAGCACATGTCGGAGCTGTAAATATCTGAAGAAAAGATGGTTAGGGAGTGTGAATTCTTCCTTTAGGGATTGAAAGGATTTAATCCCAGTGTTAGTCATAATTTGGTGCACGTACAGGATCCCATAGCGTGTCCAGGCTGCGGGGTCCGGAACGGACAGCAGTTTGGGCAAATGAGTGTTGAACCAGAGAGGAGTGTAAGAATGAACCTGTGGGGTCCCAAGTTTGTTAAGGGCCGTCCGCCATATCCTCCGGTGGTGCGTCAGCATGTCTACCTTGTGATGAGGGGGACGTCTTGACAATGGGGCCCTAAGGACTGACTGAAGTGGGGTGTGGGCTGGGTCGTCAGGGCGTTTACAAAGTAATGTCTGGTATCTTGGTAGCTCACTCTTGTCAAAGTGATAGAAATGGGACAATTGGGAAGCAAGATAATAATCCTGGAAATCTGGAAGAGCAGCCTCTCCCATTGTCACTGGGTTCTTCAGAAGTCTCCAAGACAATTTGTGTCTGCTGTGGCCCCATATAAATGAATTAAGAATTGATTCAATCGTCTTGAAAAAATTTTGTGGTATATACAGGGGTGCATGCCACACCAAATAAAGTATCTTGGGCAGGAGTATCATTTTGACCAGATTGATGCGTCCCATAACACCCAGAGGTAGTCTGGCCCAGGTTTGTGTCTTGTTCTTGATCAGGGTGTAAAGGGGTTCAATGTTCAGGGGTATATAGTCTGTCAGCGATCTAGTGACCTGCACTCCTAAATACTTGATCACGGAAACCCTAGGGAGATTTAGAGGAGGGGACGTGGGTACAGGGGGGAAATGATCAAGCGGAAGGATCTGGGATTTGGACCAGTTGATGCTCAGACCCAAATGACTACCAATACAGTCTATGGTGTGAAGGGCTGCAAGAAGAGAGGGACCCGAGTCGGCTAAGTATAGGAGTGTATCGTCAGCATACATCCCGATCTTTTCTTCCAGATCTCCTATCCTAAGGCCACAAATTCTGGTGTCTGCGCGAACCATAATAGCTAGTGGTTCCACAGCCAACGCATACAGCATGGGAGAAAGGGGACAACCTTGTCGAGTCCCTCTCTCCAGCGGGAACTGATCAGAGAGCCAGCCGTTCACAAGCACCTTGGCCCTCGGGGATTGATACAGGAGTTGGACCCATCGAATAAAGTTGGGGCCAAGTCCGAATCCCGAGAGGCATTCCCACAAGTAGTTCCATTCCACGGAGTCGAAGACCTTGGCAGCATCCAAAGCCACCACGACCCGCGAGCCAACTTTATCATGGGGTCCCTGGATGTTCATGAGTAAGCGGCGGATATTCATGGCAGTGTTTATTCCTGGCATAAAGCCAGTCTGGTCAGTGTGGATCAGTGAGAGGATGACCTGATTAAGGCGGGAGGCAAGAATCTTGGCCAGTATTTTAATGTCGACCTGTAGTAGGGAGATAGGTTTATACGATTCCGGATAGTTTGGGTCCTTCCCTGGCTTGGGAATCACTACTATTTGTGCTTCTCTCATGGAGGGGGGTAGGATTCCCGTGTCAAATATGGATTTATATAAGTCGTGAAGTTTAGGGGTCAAAATTTCAGAGTAGGTGGCATAAAATTCAAGCGGTAGATCGTCCAGTCCTGGTGCTTTAGAAGTGGCCAGAGAGGAGATGGCCTCAGAAATATCCTCCTCAGTAATGGGGGCCTCTAAAAGGTCACGTTGGGCATCTGTCAGTTTGGGAAATGTAACTCTCGCTAGGTAGTCTCTGGTGTCTTGGAAAGTATGAGTGACCCGAGTGGCGTAAAGTGCTCGATAAAATCTTGCAAATTCCTCCGCCACCCGTTGTGGATCGGTAATACCATTCCCCTGGGTGTCTATCAGTGAGACCACGACTGGGGGATGGGAATCTAGGTGGGCGAGGTAAGCAAGTAGTTTGCCCGATCTTTCTCCATATTCAAATATCCTTTGCCTACAGAAAAAGATGCGCTGCTTGGCCTGCTCCGTATGCAGTTGGGAGACCTGTCGTAGCTGGAGCTTAAGGTTAGTAGCCGCGTCAGGCGAGGGGTCTCGATGAAACTCCTCCTCCAGTCTTTGTAGGTGATCCGTAGCCTGTTGGACAACAAGTTTTGGCGACCGCTTAAGTCTGTTAATACGCGCGGTGAGCAGGGAGCGGGCGTAAAGCTTAAATGCGTCCCACACTATGTCGTAGGTAGTGGAATCCCCGTTGACTGTAAAATAGTGTTGCAATTCCGTAGGGATGTCTTCTTGCTCCTGCAGGGCGGTTAGCCAAAATGGGTTCAGCCGCCATGTAGGAGGGGGAGAGGCCCTCAGAAGCCACATCGTATTCCAGTAGGGGGTGTGATCCGAGAGAATTATCGGAGCGAAGCCCACATCTTTCAGCCGGAAACATTGTATTTCTACTTTAGTTTTTCTGGTAGTACATTGGAATTTTGTATCTTTCAGAGCCTTAACATAAACATTTATATTCAGCAAATGTATAAAGATAAAGACACCTGTGTACAGATTCTGATAAAAATGCCCCATTTATTGCTAGTACCTCTGTCTTCTATATTTGGACATGCTTTTTTTTTTTTAAGTACCTTTTTTAATTTAAAATCCTCGCCATTTCCAGCCTAGTCCTCCACAGTGGCTAACACCATCCAGGATGATCCATTAAGTCCTGGGATATCTGTGTCAATAATGCCAGGAGTCAACAGTCATCCTCCACTTCTGTTTTGTGTTATTTCTAAACCCAAAATAACAAAATTACAGGTGCAGTTAAGCACCATTTTTGAATGAGAGACTTGCTGACAGGTAAGTATTGAACACATAGAGTGGCTGCTTCGGCAAGGGCAAAATGGGGTGTTTTGTGTGTATTCTGACAGAGCACTGCACACCACTGCACAGGCTTGATACTTTGAAGTGTATGCTGGATAGCCAGCTGCAGAAAATACCGGAAGTGTATGGACGCCGGCTTCAGATGTCCACACAAATGATGCCCACTGCCAGATTTTCAGGAGCAAATCTGCATAGACATGTAACACAGTAGCCAAAAGTATATAAGGCACTTGCTAAGCACCCCGATTATGTTTTTATTTCAATTTTGAAACTAAGATTGTAGCTTCGTCTTTAATGCCTTTATTGGCATGAAATTCATAACGCATTTTGTGTGTAGTTTCATGTGCATTTAACTGCATCTAAAATGCGTGCAGTAGGATTGATTTACTAATAGCAAAGAGGCTATTCACTTTGCAAGAGAATTTTCTCTTATCTTTGTGAATAAGGTAAAGTTCTGCTTATTTCCATCATCCAATCATATTCAAGAAAAAATATTTTTTTTCCTTACACTTGATTGGATATTTCTAGCAATATGAATTTTCACCACATTTACTAAGATAAGTGAAAACTTCCTTGCAAAGTAAATGGCCTTCTTGCCTTTAGTAAACTTACCCCAGTAAGTTTAAATTGGGCCTAGGGCTTCTTTCTGTCAGGTGCAGGAGAAATATAGAAAGCCACACAGCAGTTCAACCTGCATTTTCCCAAAACAGAATCTATTGTTTGTGAAGGGTTTTCCTACCAAAATACAGAACTTTCTTCTTTTTGTATGACACTTACAAAAAACAAAAGTCATCATTTAATATAACATTTACTTCCATTATGGAACTGAAGAAGGTTCTCACTTGAACTAAATTATAAATACTAGTCCAGAAAAAAGTACACTTTAAACAGAGGACGAGTACCTAATGCAGCTAGTTGCTAAATTATAAAGGAAAAATTAGTTACGATAATAGTAAATATTCAGTATGTAAATGGTTGGCTGAGAATAAATTGATTCTCTTTCCAAAGACAATTTACATGGGTATAAGAGAAAATTGCAGACGATTGAAGATTTTATTTAACTCTCCTGCCTTCACTTTCCATCTGTTGCTAAAATGTAAGTCCCAGTTTACTTTGCTAGAAAAATTAGGATCTGTTGGTAGCATGTGCCTTTTGCATGCTACTCTATTTTTAGTACTTTACTAACTGTAACAGTATATTGCTTTTGTCCCCAATGGTGTGTCTGTGTGTGTCTATACTCTAATACCAACTGCAAAGCCAACCAAACAACCAAATCTTTTTTGGACCTACCTCTCCTTTGGATCACAGGAGTACAGTTCATTCTGTAGTCCTGTAACCCATTTTCAGCCAACAGCAGGTTAAAGTCCGATGTTGGCTGATGTCACTCAGCCAGTCCAGGAGCTAGATTGATCCTGACTCTACAGTCAGAATCTACCCAGAAGCCTGGACTGGCAGCTGACTCAGCCTCTCAGCAAGCTGCTGGGAGGAGACTGAGCCAGCCCCTTCTGCTCCCTCCACAGCCCAGAGCCTTGACTGTCAGAAGCAAAGGGGACACTCAAAGCGAAGGGGGAGAACTGAGCGACCATGGATGTAAAGGTGGGGGGAGGGGGAAGACAGGTGCAGCATTGGATTGTTACTGCAGGTGAGTATGGATGTTTGTTTTTTGTAACCAGGACTTCTCATTTAAGTCATCAACTATTATTAGCAATGGGTCATGGGGGTCTCTTATTAACTGTTATGACAAGGTGCTTCAATTTTAATTTTAAATAACGGATAATCCGACCGTGTGTGGGCTCCATCGGACTGTTTCCATCGGAATATCCGACGGACAAAGTTTGAGAGCTGGGCTATAAAACTTTTTGACAACATGATCCAATCGGACTTTGTCTGATTGTGTGTCGAGAATTCCGATCGGACAAAGTGCCGCGCATGCTCAGATCAAATTCCTAGACCAAAGCTATTTTTCGGACAAAATCCAGTGGATTTTGTTGTTGGAATGTCCGACCGTGTGTACAAGGGCTAACTCTGGCTTCATCTCATTATTATTGCTTTGCATTACGTGTCCCTCTTCACTGATTCAGGTGAGTGCATTCATTTCTAATCATCACAATAAAAGTTAAACTTTTTTGCGCAAGTTCATTTCACTCTGTGTTCTTTTTTGTTTTTGTCTTTAAAGCTTCTCAGTATTCCTTGTGCTCCTGACAAGCAATGTTAATGTTGGCAGCAAATTAAAATTTAGTTTTAGGCTTAGTCTTAGGACTAAAATTGCATTTTCATTTTAGTCCCATTTTGGTCTTCTGCAAATGTACATTTTAGTCTACTAAATTCAAATGTGTTTAATTAAATAATGCATTATTTAAGCATTTCTCTAGAATTTCAAAAACTCATTACACACTCCTGGAATAAAAAAAAGGAATATCATGTTATTATTTATGGTTTGAACAAACTACACAGACACAGGAGGGTAAAAAAGGGGGAGGGGTATGCCTGTAACAAAAAATGATGTACAAGTATTGTGAGGGACGACATCACTAATGGAGCAAGGAAGGAGGTGGAATCCTTATGGGTAGAGCTACAAAGAGAGGAAACCAATGGCAAAGTAAAACTGGGAGTATGCTATAGGCCCCCTAACCAGAGGGAGGAGGGGGAGGCGGACCTCTTATCACAGTTTGGAATGGTGGCAAGGTTGGGAAGTGTCATATGGGGATTATTATTATCCAGACATAGACTGGGTGAAAGAAACCACACATTTTTCTAGGGCTTGCCAAATCCTAAATGTCTTGCAGGACAATTTCATGGGTCAGATGGTAAATGCACCAACAAGAAACAAAGTGTTTTTCTAGACCTACTGATTACTAACAATACAGACAGATTTGGAAATTAGGGGCAATTTAGGAAACAGTGATCACAGGTCAATTAGTTTCAGTATAAATCGCACAAACAGGAAACATAAGGGGAATACAAAGACACTGAATTTCAAAAGCGCCAGCTTCCCTAAACTGCGCTCTTTGCTAGAAGATATTCAATGGGATAATATAGTACTGGGATAGTACTGGGAACAAAGAACACAGAGGAAAAATGGGAGTGCATTAAGAGCGTATAAAATAAGGATATGAGCCAGTGCATTCCAATGGGAAATAAAACTTAAAAGAGCTAATAAAAGTTCTGGGTGCCTTAATGCCAATGTAAAAATGCATATAAAAGGAAAGTAGAAGGCCTTCAAAAAATACAAGGCTGAGGGGTCATCATCAGCATTCTAACTTTACAAAGTATGCAGTAAGAAATGTTAGGGTGCAATCGGCGCGGCTAAGATAGAACATGAAAGGCACATAGCGGAGGAGAGTAAAAAAAAATCTCAAGAAATTCTTTAACTATATAAATAGCAAGAGAGGGAGGTCAGATCATATTGGCCCCATTTAGAATGATGAAGAGAATCTGGTTACAAAGGTTCCAGTTTATTCTTCTCCTCAGCTTTCACAAGGGAAACGGGGGATTCAGTAACCATGACTGCAATGTTTATCCTCATGACACGTCACAGGAAGCAACCTAATGGCTAAGACCCCTTTCACACTGTGTCACCCATAGTGTCGGCGGTAAAACGCCACCATTTTTAGCAGCGTTTTACCGTCGGATTTGCGGCGCATTTTGGCCGCTAGTGGGATGCTTTTAACCCCACTAGCGGCTGAGAAAGGGTTAAAACTGCCCGCAATGCACGGCACTGCTCCATTGATTTCAATGGGGAGCAGTGGTGGAGGAGCGGAAAACACACCACTCCAAAGAAGCTGCTGGCAGGACTTTGCCTGATGTCCTGTCAGTGCACTGCTCCAGTGTGAAAACCATCTGGCTTTCACACTGGAGACAATGGAGCAGCTGTTTGAGGGTGGATTGTAGGCGCTATTTTTAACACTATAGCGCTTGCAAAATGCCCTTAGTGTGAAAGTGGAATTAAGAATACACTTGAAAAACGTAACATTAATAAGTCGCCGGGGCCAGATAGATGGCTTGCACCCAAGGGACCTTAAGAAACTTAGTTAAGTAATTGCCAGACCATTGTTCCTAATTTTCACGAACAGTCTACTGACTGGTATCGTACCAGCTGATTGGAAAAAAGCCAATGTAGCATCACTATTTAAAAAAGGACCAAGATATATCCCTGGGAACTACAGACCAGTTAGCCTAACATCAATAGTACGCAAGCTCTTGGAAGGGATGATAAAGGATTATATACAATAGTTTAGCAATGAAAATGTTATCATTAGCAGTAATCAGCATGGATTCAAGAATAGTTCTTGCCAAACCAATCTATTAACCTTCTATGAGGAGGTGAGCTGCCATCTAGATAAAGCTAGGTCCGTAGATGTGGTTTATCTGGATTTTGCAAATCAATAAATTTCAACACAAATCCCCATAAATGTTTACTGTACGTTTAATGATCTGCGGTGAGACGTTTTTATTATTCTTTTACATGATGACACTATATTGGAAACAGTGTAATGCCTCATAAAGGTTGAAATTTAAATCTATAAGTTGTTATCCTCATCCTCATTAAATTGAAGCAAAAAAAGAGGGGCGGGTTAACATGGGCTACTTCAGTTACAGTATTTAGCTCCCTGGGCTACATCTTTTTATTAGCAGCAAACCTCTATTAGGGTGGGTATTTTCACATGTGTTTTCTCCCCCTTTTCTGCTACTTGATTAATGTTCCACTATAAGGATTTCCCTCTTTTCCTCTTCTTCCCTCCTAATTTTTCTTTCCCCTCCCCTACCCCTTGAAACTTCCCTTCTCCCCTCCTTGTTTCACCCCCCTTCTTGCTCCCCTTTCTTCCTCCCCCCTTTATCCCCCTCCCCCCCTTTCCCCTTCCCTTGCTCTTCCCTTTTCCTTTCCCTCTCCTTTCCCTCCTCCCCTTCCTCCCCCTTTCCTTCTCTTTCCCTTCTCCTGCCCCCCAACTTTTAATCCCCCCTTTTTTCCTCCCATTGGAGATTCTTCTTTTTAATAGCCTATCCTAAATGGTGCCATGGTTTTAGCTATATATTCACCACATGCGTTGGTGAATATGATATGCTAGCTATATTTATATATTCTTTTTTCAATTTTAATATCTACAGCCATCCCAGTTTACTTTGCCTCCCGTGTCCGCCCCGGGGGTGGCAAACCCTTGCGGGGGTGCCACCCGTGCCTATTTTGCGGGCTTCCTTTGGGGACTTTGGTGGTAAGCCATGTCACTATCTTTGTTATCACTGTAAACTTACTCCATGTCTGTAATTCTGTAAGACTACAGTGTGTTTCTATTGTAGCAAACTATAACTATGAGACTGTATTCACTTAATTTTAGATGTGCCTAGAGACCTCCTGAAGACGCGACTTTCTCGAAAAACTAGTAGAGGACACCACCAGCTTGGGCACAAGTTTTCTTCTTCTTGTCTCCTTCCAATGAGGGGCAGGGCATTACTTAAATGTTACATTGTCTATGTTATGATGGTATAAACCTGCATATTGGTTGTTCATCAATAATTCTTTTATTCTCATGTAAAACTATTCCCATAAGATGTTGAACCAGACTCCCTGTGTGGTCTTGTCTGGTGCATGGAGGCAAGTGTTAAAGGAATATTTGATAAAGCAAGATCAATAGTGAACATCTTCAAGTTTTCCATTCCATTGCAAGACTGAAGATGTTGGAGCATTGCGGCCTTACTCTTTTAAATGACTGCCCCACACGCTGGTCAAGTAATACTACTAGTAAATTTAATTTGATCAAAAGACTCTTCAAAAACTAAAAAAGGTGGTCTGACAAATCGCAAACAACATGGGATGGAACACAACTTGCTCCCTAATTAAATGGAAAATCTCACATCATTGCATGACCTACTTCTGCCTTTTGCGGAGCAGAACATACTAAAGCCTTCCAGAGTGACACCATGTCCATGACCCTGCCCTCTTTGATCTACTCTTTACTCAGCCAACATGAGGGCTTTAAACAGTTCACTAGCTACCATGACTGTGTGTGTGTGCCACAATTGCACAGAAAATGAAGGAGAATGGGAACCAGCATTTTGTGTCATTCTTCAATCCAAGTCACCAATGAAATGTTCTCGCCAGTGCTTACAGCGGCTGCTTGTTTTTTTTTTTTTTGTCAATTCTGCAGTCTGTGAAAACCCTTGTTGATGTGGCAGATGAGAATATTCAGGAACTGCTTAACCACTTACAGACCGGATCATTTTGCTGGTCAAAGACCAGACCACTTTTTGCGATTCGGCACTGCGACGCTTTAACTGACAATTGCACGGTCGTGCGACTTGGCTCCCAAACAAAATTGATGTCCTTTTTTCCCACAAATAGAGCTTTCTTTTGGTGGTATTTGATCACCCCTGCGGTTTTAATTTTTTGCGCTATGAACAAAAATAGAGCGACAATTTTGAAAAAAACGCATTATTTTTTACTTGTTGTTATAATAAATATCCCCCAAAAATATATAAAAAACATTTTTTTCCCTCAGTTTAGGCTGATATGTATTCTTCTACATATTTTTGGTAAAAAAAAATCGCAATAAGCGATTATTGATTGGTTTGCGCAAACGTTATATCGTTTACAAAATAGGGATAGTTTTTTATGGCATTTTTATTAATAATTTTTTTTTTTTTACTAGTAATGGCGGCAATCAGCGATTTTTATTGTGACTGCGACATTATGGCGGACACATCGGACATTTTTGACACATTTTTGGGACCATTGTCAGTTATACAGCAATCACTGCTATATAAATGCAGTGATTCCTGTGTAAATGACACTGGCCGTGAAGAGGTTAACCAGTGGGTGGCAGTGTAGGGGTTAAGTGTCCGTAGGGGTGTGTTACTAACTGTGGGCTTTCATTTAGTGAACACTGATCTCTGCTCCAATCACATAGTTGCTAGGCAGAATGGAAAAATTTTGTTTACACAGCATTTCCTCCATTCGGCCGCTCCGTGAGACGATCGCGGGGATGCCCGCGGCGATCGAGTCCGCGGGTCCCGCGACCGGACTCACGGGGGACCCGACCAGCGTGGGAGCGCGTCGCCGGCGGCGCGCTCCCGATGGCAGGGCGGCATCGAATATTGGACGTACCTGTAGCTGTACCTGGCAGAATGGAGAAATGCTGTTTACAACGGCACTTCTCCATTCACCTGTCCCGTGAGACTATTGCGGGTATACTCTCGGCGATCGAGTCCGCGGGACCCACGACCGGACATCATAGCTCTGGATGGTCTGAGAATAGTGAGGAGGCTTGTAATGCTGCAGAGTACTCTAGACAGTGGTCTGAGGAGGCCTGCAATGCTGCACAGTGACATGGACAGCGGTCTAAAGAGGCCTGTAATGCTGCACAGTGCTCTGGACGGTGGTCCGAGGAGGCCTGTAATGCTGCGCAGTGCTCTGGACGGTAGTGTCAGGCAGGTCTGAGGGATGGCCTGTAATGCACAGTGTCCTGGATGCCAGTGGTCAGAGAAGGCCTGTTGTAATGCTACACAGTGCTGTATGGATGGAGGTCTCAGGTTTGAGGAATGGCCTGTACTGCCAGTGCCCTGGATGCCACTGCCAGTGGTCAGAGGAGGCCTGTAATGCTGCACAGTGCTGGATGGTGGTCCTCCAAGGAAAGGTCCGTAATGCACAGTGCCCTGGATGCCACTGCCAATGGTCAGAGGAGGTCTGTAATGCTGCACAGTGCTGGATGGTGGTCTGATGGATGGCCTGTAATCCACAGTGCCCTGGATGCCACTGCCAGTGGTCAGAGGAGGCCTGAAATGCTGCACAGTGCTGGATGGTAGTCTGAGGGATGACCTGTAATGCACAGTGCCCTGGATGCCACTGCCAGTGGTCAGAGGAGGCTTGTAATGCTGCACAGTGCTGGATGGTGGTCTGAGGGGAGGCCTCTGACCTGCTGTAATTGTAATGTACTACACAACTGTTACTGTACACAATCACAGTCTGCTCTGCTCTCTGTCTGCTCTGGGCACCTGGTGGCACGGTCATCTCCTGAGTTGGGATTCGGGAGTGGGACAGACTCAGTCTCGTCGAGACTCGGGAGGCCTGGCTGGCCTTTAATGCGCAGTGCTGCTCTCTGGTCTCTGGCAGTCATCACGGTGCAGCTGGAAGAGGATTGCGGTAGCAGGCGGAGCTCAGTGAAAAACCGGAAGTTAGTTCATGAGGGTAAACGTCCCTGCCTCACATTTTTGTCCCATCTTCATTCGTTAATGAAAATGGATTTGAATTGCGTCAGTGGACGAAAATATGCTGTACTTTTTGTTTTGTTTTCATCATTGTAAAAATGCTGCTGATGAAAACTTTGACAAAAATGTTTCCGTTAACGAAATAAACACTGCTGACAAGTGAGTTGCAGGATCCCGACTTTAAATAGTCGGGATCCTGCATATAGTATATAGTAAATGTTTGTTCCCAGGGTTGCTGTACAGTGTGGAAGGAATAAGTGTTATCTTTTTACCAGTGTTTCTAGCGTGGTAATATTTACTTATTTACCTTTAAACATGCTATCACTGTTGAGGGATATGTAAGACCAGCCATATTGGACGATCTTCTGTACATCCTAAAAAAAAGAAAATCATTAAAATATATATAGATATTATTTTTTTGCTATAAATAAATGAATGCAAATTTGTGGTTGCACAGTCACAATGACCAATAAAAAGTTCTTAGTATTGACACAGGAGATTAGCTCAGGTGATAATTAGAAGTTTTCCCACATCCTGAAATGAAGGCATCATATCATAGATAAGCTGGTCTGTCATTAACCTAGTATGAACCTAGTTTGTACATTCAGGTCAACTAGCCCAACAATAAGCTGTATAATGCAATTGTATTCATTTACATTGTAAATTGTAAATTGTAACAGTAATTACAATAGGGGATTTCCTTATTAAAATAACAGAAACTAGCTTGGGAGAAATTCAATTTTCATTACAGCATTTCATCATGCTGGGTTTTGTTCCTATTACTGTTAAACCATTGCTAAAAAATAGTATAGTCTCAATTCACAAGCAAAGACAAGGGTAAGGATTCTTATTTTCAATAAAAGTGACAATTACTTTAAATTAGTTCAATATGATTAAAAGGGATTGAATAATCTCATGGGTTTCCACATATCTAACTTTAGTTTCACTTAAAGCTTAAGAGTTCTATCTCTGTCAACTGTCAACCACCTGACCTCACTTTAATGTCTCCCAAATTGTAAGGCTTTTGTAATTGTTTATAAGAAGCTCTGGTCAATATATATGAGCTAAGTGCCAGTACATAGGGTCAGGGCAGTTAATAGCTTAACAACACCTCAACTAATAACCAACCCTGATTCCCAACTTTCAGGGGTAAAGAAAAAAGAAAAGAATAATGTAGAGAACATTGACTATATGCTTTATGTATGTATTTATAGCTTGCTGCAGGTGTAGACCTACTTGCACTGCATACTAACTGGGACCTAGAGAAAAAATGTTTTCTGTTTATCATATACAGCAGCTAATGTAATGACTGTATAAGAAGCCACCTCTTTATTATGTATATTACAGCTGTTTTGATCTGTCCTTGTGTTGAAAGAAGATTTGATTAATGTACAGTACCTGTATTATGAGATTCAGCTTAGTTTGTCTTCAACTTTCATTAGTGGCTTGTTGGAAGAGGATGTAAACATAGGCGTTTAGGTAGCCAACCAGCCCTAGAAATTGCTGGCACAAAGAGTTGAAATAACCTACCAACACCACATGTGGGCCATGGTGTATCTCCTACCAGATCACAAAAATTTGTCTCGCACATGGGGCAGCGAGTGGAGCCATTGTTCCCATACCAAGTACACTCTCCTAAATAACTAAGTGCCAAGAACTCATTGGTCTCTATATCAGTGATTGCTTCGATTTTTATATATTTTTCTTTAGCTAGAGTTGTTTTAATTTTTTTTCACAGGGCCATGTGTTTTGTGCACTGTGAATAATAACTCACAAAAATGCAGGGCAGAACATCACAGTAACAAATAGCTAAGCAGCACCTAAATACTGATTGGAAATGCAACATAATTTCTAGTCCTACAAAACTGTACACATTTATTATATTTGTTATACTTTTAAAGTAGAACTAAGGTAAAACTTTATTTGTATACATTTTGAATAAAGTAAGGGAGGTTTATAAACCCTGTCGGGTTTTTTTTTGTTGCCATCTGTGTCCAATAGGGGAGATTTCCTGTTCCATGGGCAAAACAAGAAGTAAGAGGAAATCCATACAGGGTAAATATCCCTAATAGGCGCACAGACAGCAATAAAAACTGACAGGTGTTCTAATCCCTCTCCACTCTATCCAAAACTAAGAAAAAAAAGCTTTGCCTTTAGTTAGACTTTGACTGATATATCAGGTTGAACTTGTCCTTGGTGGGTGCATCTACACGTGATTTCCCCAAACTAAGCAAAACAAAGGAAAAGCAGAAGCTTGATTTACCTACTGGATGTCATCTTTCTCCAGAAATATAATATAAGTAGGCTTGTGCATTTCAGTAGTATTTTTTCCTTTATTAACGAAAAACACTTTACAACTATGTCTTTTCACTGACAATTAAAGTAGAACACAATTATAGCTCACCTTTCAACGAATATTCCAGCTTGAACTGCATGGACGATGCTTCGAAACTTTGGTTTTTCTTCAGGCCTCCTTCTCCTCATGCCCATTTTCCTTGTGAAGGTGGATGCCAACCAGTCTCTCACCTCCAACGGAACTGAGTCTGTGTGGATGTCAGAGAGCTCATCCTCTGTATCCAATAGGCGTCTACATTTTTGGTATAAATAACATTTGATAGGTTTAGCATAAGGTGCACAACAGTAACATGAAAAAATGTCCTATACCAATATACAAATTTTTAATTAAATATGCCTCTGTGATAGATTAATGCTATTATTTATTTATTCAGTTATAATTTTCCCATTCTTTTAGCTCTAATTAGAGAGAAGCAAAGAAGGGTAATTTGGCCATCTAAGGATTCTATGTTCCTAGCCTCAAATTGTACCCTTTCGTATTAGATTCCAAGGTATATTCTGTGTCTAGCGGGGGGAGCTTGCACCAGCTGAATGTTCCTGGTACAACTCCAAACCAGAAATGCGAGAAACTGAGCATTTTTGTTTTCCTGAAAGTTTGGCAAAAGATATTGAGATTTTGAGGACGTGTCACATTTTGGAAAAAGCTATGTAAAACAAAGCAAAAAAACAAAACAAAAAACATTTGAAAGTAGACAAATAACAATCAAATATGCAACAAAAGGAAAACCACAATTACAGAAGAAAAAAAACACACAATTTTCTCAAGCAGCTCAATGAGAGAAATTAAGAGCTTCCACTTTGGTGGAAGGTACCAAGGTCACCAAAATTACTCATCTCTACTTGTGATGGTGCAATTTCTTAAAGAGTATTGGGCACCTACTTAAAAAAATTACAGAAAAATCAGGTACTAGAAATGCTTCCTTGTAGTGTTTTTTTCTTTCCATACATTTTTTCTAAATCCCTTGCAATGTGCCTATGAATTTGCTAGAACATTTGACTACTCAAGAGAAAGTCCATTCCCTAGCACAGTTCTTTCCTCCTTGCACTTCATATTCCTCTCCTCTTCTAGTTATTGTCTGTTATAGTCCAGCATATCCACTCTACTCCTCCCATCACTACGCTACATAATCTTTGTTGTAGCTGTGAAGGGGAATACTAAAGCATTGCTTGAGTTACAGCTCTAAGGCCGCGTACACACGGGCGGACTGTTCGCCCAACTTAGTTCGTCAGACAATCCGACAGACAGTCCGTTCAAAATTTGCATGAATGGACTTGACCACACACGATGAGCAGACAGTCCGCTGAAAGCGCGCGCGATGACGTGAACGGCACATACGACGGGACGAGAAATTCGAAGTCCAATACACTGCAATGCAACCTTCGGCCGTGTAAATCCTTTCTGAGCATGCGCCAAACTTAGTATGTCGAACTAGCCTACACACGAGTGGACTGTCCGCTGAAACCAAGTTTGGACGGACTGTCTTACGGAAATTCCGTAAGACTTTGTTCGTCAGACTGTCCGCTGAAACAGTCCGCTGAGGCCCACACACGAGCAGATTGTCCGCTGAAACACTGTTCAGCGGACTAAGTTGGGCGAACAGTCCGCCCGTGTGTACGCAGCCTAAGTGTGCAGGGGCTGCTTACATCACATCCAAGATGGCAGCATCCAGCAGCAGTTATAGGGCTTTTGGATGTCTACACAAGGGAGGTTTTTGTAGGTAAATGTATAATGTATATATAAATAAATGTATTTTTATTAAAAATTTTTGCAATACATGAAAAGTACACATCTGGTACAAACAGACAAAGTGGTTATTGCTAACTCGACACAGGAGTCAGCCTCATGAGAATTTTAAGTTATTAAGGCACATATAGCTAACAATAAAGGTGAAAAAAAGAATAGGGGGGGGGGGGGACACCATGGATCTGAGTAAGAAAATAATAAAAAAGAAAAAGAGAAAGAAAAGAGGATATGCGTCGGAGGTATGAAGTACAAATCCTGAGAGGCCTAACCTCAGCCAGTCAACCTAGAAAGCACATGGCAAAGTGTTAATGTGTGGATTCCGGGTTAAGCGGGGAATTATTCCATATATCCCAAGTCTTAGAAAATCGGGGTAGAGAGTCTTGGGTCTGGGCTGTCATGTGTTCCATCCTGCGAATATGTGCAATGGCCAAAATCAGTTGTGATTGCATCTGTGGTGTGGGGGACAACCAGTGGGTAGGGATCACTCTTTTGGCGGCTAGCAAAATAAATGCCATCAGTTTCTTAGCATGCTTAGACATACCCGGGATTGGAAGACCCAGTAGGTAGTGGGTAGGATTCAATGGGAAATGTATAATGTATATATTAAATACACATATAGTCTTATGGGAAGATGTTTGCTAAAATGAATGGTCTGATGACAGGGTCTCTCACATTACCCAAAGTGCTTTTTAAAATAATGAGCAGAAGTTCAACTTTGAGAAACTCTTTTTATTTATGCCTTCCATGTGAAGAAACTGCCAATTACTTTTGATGACTCCTGAATGACTCTGGACAAGAATAGGGAAGCAGACTAGCTAGTAAATTTCAAATTGGGCTGTGAAGGCAAATTGCCCTACCAATATCTTTATTCATAATACTCTGAGAATCGCCTGTTGGGAGTTGATGGATACAGGGGTTTTCTATTTTTGAACAAGAAAATGAAAAACCCTTAATTTATGTGCAATTTTCAAATGTGCCACTATGCTTGGGTGTGGCTGATCATTGTGGTAACTATATAAAAACATTTGAAAGATTTCTGGAACTATTAAAAGTGGTCTGAATTTTTTTCGTTGATGCAGGTCTTTGAAACCTGTTAAACTTATGTTGCTGTGACACATATTAATAAGCTCTCCCTCAATAACAATGAACATATATTGCTAGGAATAGCTTTATGGGGCCAAATATCACAGTGAAGATTTCAAATGCCACAATGAACAGGCAGCATCACCATGTATGGCTGTTGGACTATTTTAAGACAAGTCTTTCAACAAGGAAAGAGTTTAGGTCATAACTTAGGAAAAAACTGTTTCTGAAATTACTTTTTCCTCCTGAATGACCAAGAATAGTGTGTCTAATTAAATTACCTTTTTAGACCTAAAAGTAGCTTTGGGTATTATCCTAAATTATGTGTACACTCTATTTATATACAGTTTAAATGATTGCATGGACTTAGCCTAATTGCTTCATTATTATTATACAAAGACAATTTAGTAGAATGAATTCACAATATGTGACCACCCTTAATAATAGATTGGTGAGGAGTGGGTGTCTAATGCAAACGTTGAATACAATTTTTTTTATGTTCTAACAAGCACACACTACAATACATTTTTTTTTAAACCATTAATCATACATTATTTTAGAGCTGGCAAAATCAAAGCTGATCTAACTAAACTGACCCTAAAATTATATTTTTTAATTCAGTACAGTCATAGCCAAGCACTCTGGTATCTTCCTTTCACAAGTAAAAGTATAAACAGAAAAAGTCTTTCTCCTGCGCTCATGCAGGCGGTATTAATGTAAAATAGTAGTAATTTTGAATGGTAAGTAGTATAGGACAATCATGCGTGTCATGCTGACTAAACTGACCAGGGGTGGTCCAAAAGAGGCTGAGTGGAAATGAGGGGATGGAAGGAGCATGATCTAACGAATGAATCAAAGTGATATAGTTTAGTCATAAACAAAATAGATGAGTACAAAGAAATTACTATGAATTCATACAAACTAGGTTACAAGATATTCATTAAAAATTTGTTATGCCCATACAAGGGCAAATGATCAAGGTAGGCTAACGCATTTTGAGGTGTTCCCTCTTCATCAGAGCCTTGGAAAGTAAAAGAAAGTCTGTAGGTTGTGGTAGATATACATGGAGAGGGGTGACTGATTAGGAGATATATCCCACAGTGGGTGATGTATTCTCTTTTACTCCAGAGTTATCCACATCACATCGCTCTAGATGAGATAAATACCAAATGTATGTGTGTATAATTAAGGTTCTAGTAGAAGGCACATGTGTACAAAGTGTTGGAATTATACATTATACATTGTAATTACAGACAAGAGATGTATAATAAAAATGTTGAGTATTGAGTTATTGAAGTATTAAAACATTAAGGCATTAAAACCATTAGAAGCTAAAAATGATATTTTGGAAGTATTACTGAAAAAATACTTGAAAATCAGAGCAGTGAATTAATAAGACTGTAAGCCATTAGCCCTTACTATACTTACTTACTATAGTCGGTTCACTAAAACACAGTTGTAGTTTAAAATGTTAAATTCAATGTTTAAACACAAGAGCACATATATATACACGTACATATACACATGCATATACAAACATATACACATATACATACACAAAGAGAATATATATATTCCACCTGTCACTAGTCAAGTCACTAGTATATATTCAATGGTGACAAAATTGGAAAAATGCACCTGTGTGTATCATAACGCATCATAACGCATAGACGCCTGCATGGAAAAATGTGCATTAGGGTTTAAACCTGTGAGTGCCCAATGCAAAATGGAGTGAGTTGACAGACTGGTAAAAAATGGGCGAGGGGATCTGAATGACAACTACCTACATACTGTGGAATGAATGGTTGGTCTGTTATTTGTTGTTTGTCTGTCATCTGTACCTACAGAGATATCAATGACACAGAAAGATGGACCCAGAGGGAATGAGCCAATAAATTGATATAATACAAACTCGACAAACTCAACGGTGTCAGTGGGTATAAAAGAAATAGAGTGAATTGAATCATCCATATTGCTGATCTGTGTTTGAACTTGTTGTAAGGCTGCAGCCCATACAAATCAGTTGCTGGCTAAAGGCAGTCTTTCTGGAGATTCAGTGATTCTCCTTGCAGAGTGCTATCCTGTGTTGCAAGAGAAGTACTAGCAAACTGCAGCTGTGTGGGAACAAGCGGTATTTAAATCAGGATGCAGATGTGTGTAGAACGGCGGTGAACGGGTCCATGGAACAATCTTGTGACCCATGATGTCAGACCTAGGCAGTGGATCCCATTCTATAGAGGCTGGCCAGGCCGGACGGTGGCCTGCAGGGAGCCAAAACTCTGTAGGATGTTCTGACTGTGAGAGTGAAGAGACTGGGAGTCTCCAAGCGGCAACCATGTAATCGGTGTGTGAGAACCAGGAATGGAACCAGTCGCTCCCTGGAACACACACTATCATTGGTATAGGCATATAACGGAGGTGGTACTTGTGTTCAAAGACCAGCCCAGTCTGTGGCACACCAATCAGAGTCTCCCCTGCTGGAGCAATGGCCTGCATGCCAAAGCAGCTGACGGCTATGGAGAGTTTGTTAATATGGAATGAAAGAAAGGGGGTGAAATGTGGGTCTGCCCTCAAAATGGATTTAGGAGTAGTAAAATGACACCAAGTATATATGATATCTGATACTAGGCTATTTGAATGTATATCCTTTAGTCTAAGTGGTATTGGTATCATTCACACCACCTCTGATGTGATTACATGATGGTGATTACTGAAATGAAATTGATGCGTGAGGTGTAAGGGGCTGTATGAGCATTTGATTACAGAAATAAGCATAAATGTATATCCCTGCAGACCACCGCCTGGCCTGGCCAGCCTCTATAGAATAGGATCCCCTTCCTAGGTCTGAAATCATGGGTCACAAGATCGTTCCATGGACCCGTCCACCTCTGTTCTTCACAAACCTGCATCCTGATTTAAATACCGCTTGTTCCACACAGCTGCAGTTTGCTAGTACTTCTCTTGCAACACAGGATAGCACTCTGCAAGGAGGATCGCATAATTCCCAGAAAGACTGCCTTTAGCCAGCAACTGATTTGTATGGGCTGCAGCCTTACAACAAGTTCAAACACAGGTCAGCAATATGAATGATTCAATTCACTCTATTTCATTTATACCCACTGACAATATCGAGTTTGTATTATATCAGTTTATTAGGTCATTCCCTTTGGGTCCATCTTTCTGTGTCATTGATATCTCTGTAGGTACAGATGATAGACAAACAACAAATAACACACCAACCATTCATTCTACGGTATGTAGGTAGGTGTCATTCAGATCCCCCCCATTTTTTTTACCAGTCTGTCAACTTACTCCATTTTGATTAGGCACTCACACAGGTTTAAACCCTTATGCACATTTTTGTATGCATGCGTCTATGCGTTTTGATACACACAGGTGCGTTTTTACAATTTTGTCACCACTGAATATGCACTAGTGACTCCCATCATGTGGAATATATGCATTCTCTTTGTGTATGTGTATGTGTATATGTTTGTATATGCATGTGTATATGTAGGTGTATGTGTATATATTTGTGTGTAGCACTAACCCCCGAAGGAGCTTCTGGTTATTTTTGGGCTTACTGTTACCTTCCGTTCTCCTTGTTGCACGTCTAGGGGATATCCCGTGGTAGATGGCCCAGTAACTTGAGACTGACAATAGATCCACTTGAATGGATTTTATTTGCAAACTCAGACAATTGAACAGTCGTTCAACTTGGGATCAGAGGGTTGGAAAAGGAAGTTCAGGTGCTCTTAATGTTAAAGTCCAAAGTGTTAAAAAACTTGCATCCAGAGAATAGCCATTCGCAGCTGGATGAACACTCAGGTTGGACAGTCCCTCTCTCACAAGGTCTAGCAACCAACAAGGTGCTTACTCAGGAACAAAGTCTTTGTCACAGACGTTGTTGCAGAACATGTAGAGAAACTAAGCTTTAAAACACTTGTAGGATACCTAGATCTTTCAGCCTGTTTGGCGATATCCACAAGACCGGATTCTCTCGGTTACTTCAGCCCTTCCAGGCTCTTGTTAAGAAAACCAACCCGTATGTGGTGTTCTTATAAAGAGTTCTCCCCTGGAACGCTTGAAGTACACTGAGTCTCTCCCGAACCGGAGATGGGTGGATCCGCAGCCCAGGCCATAGCCTTCCTGGGGGCTGGTCAGGAGGACCAGGACCATGTAATCATCACTTCATACTGGACCGGAACCCCGAACCACGTGACGTCCGCATGTTAAATACCCTCTCCCAGAGGGCACAGCGAGAGGGCCACTCCCACTGACCTTGCTCCGATAGAGAATAATTTGCCCTTGTATGTAACTAATTTTTAATGAATATCTTGTAACCTAGTTTGTATGAATTCATAGTAATTTCTTTGCACTCATCTATTTTGTTTATGAATAAACTATATCACTTTGATTCATACGTAAGATCATGCTCCTTCCATCCCCTCATTTCCACTCATCTTCCTTTCACACTAAAGAGATACTAAAATAACTGCTTAAAAGAAACCTGTCATGAAAGAAATATAGAGGTTGCCATTGCTGACCTCTTCCTTGGAAAATTGTCTATCTGTCAAGTTGACCCTCTTGCCTTAGCCCCTGTACACACGATCGGAGAATCTGTCGGAATGCATCTTATCGGACCGTGTCGTCAGATAATCCGACTGTGTGTGATATGCATCGGACTGATTCCGTCCGAATTTCCATCCGACCCAATTTTCCAACATGTTGGAAATATTTCCCGACCAACTGGGCCGGTCGGACCTAATCCGATCATGTGTATAGCATTTTGATCGGACCAAGTGCCACGCATGCTCAGATCAAATTCCTACATCAAAGCTATTGGATACTAGCCTGAATGTAGTCCCATCGTAACTAAATTACGTCATCACGTTCTGAAAGATCAGATTTTTCGCCAACTTGGCCCGACCGTGTGTATGCAACAGTTTCGGACACAATCCGTCTGACTAAATCCGACGGGCAAAATCCGACGGATTTGGTTGGCAAAATCTCCGACCGTGTGTACAGGGGCTTAGTCCTCCAAGAGCTTGTCATTTTTCTGGTTTTCATATTTGTTCTAGGCTAGTGTCTTTAAAAGTATTGAAAACAGAGGGCAAACTAAACAGATATTCAACTAGTATTTTTATATTTCCCCTGTGATAGGTCCGTTTTACATTCCATTTTTAACTAGAATATTTTTTTTTGTTTGGTTGAAATATGAAAGGGTTATACAGTACATGCTTTCAGGTTTCACAATTGGGGAGCTTTCATCACACTTTTTGTATTTTGGCCAAATAGGAAGTGAGGAGATCTACCCAATAGTGACACAGTAATACAATTCCAATTTTAAATTAAGATTTAGATTAATCCACTCTGCTTAAAATATGTTTATTACTTTTTGGGTCTCCATGCTTCTGGTTTTGTGACCCAGCAGGAAACTAAAAAAAGCTCTTTAAAGCTTAAAGGCTAAGTTGACCTTTTTTTCTAAATTCCAACACCCCTATGCACCAATATAGCATTCATGTACTTTTTTTGCAAAAATATCAAAGTTTTCTATAAAATCTACAGACACTTACCTTACTGTCCTACATCCATGATTCAAAACGTATCTATTGCTTCTGTCTTACGTCCTTACAGACTATAGGTCATGACACAGGAAGGAGTTAACTGGCTGATCTCATTAGCACACACCCTGCATTATCTACCCTCCCGTTCCCAGCTGCACGTTTTTTAAATGAAATGCAATCAATCAGTGATCACCCTTCTCACTAAATACACAATCAGATTGCATAATGTATGGAAATCTTTATACAAGTACATAGAAGGGAGTGGACAAAAACAACCCGTTCACAGCTTTGCATATTGGCAACTCGCATTCCCACATGTGTTTTTTTTTTAGCTGGGGGGAAGTGTTTTGGAGCATTTTCACTCATCGCACAAAGGGCAGCCCACCCACCTGATTGGGCTGCCCTACATGCAGCAATCACCCCAAAGAAGCTTCAGAACTTTTTTTAGAGCAGAGCTTGGTGCATTTTTTACTGAGATTTTTGGTGCAGTGGATTTCTGAAATGTAAGAAAACACACCGATGTGAATGGAGCCTCATTGTTCTTGTGTTGCACCAATTTCACTTTCAGACCCCATTCACATCTAGCATAGTGGGAGCGCACATTTTGTGTCTCGTTTTCCTGTGACACGCATAGGGCAGCCTGCTGATTTAAATGGGCTGTGCTATAGGTGGCTTATGGGACATGTTGGCATTTTGTGGGTTGCATGTTTTTTACTGTGTGTTTTGCAGCATTTGCCATTAGTTTTTTCACATGCCATGTGTGTTTGCTTCTGTGTTTGGTGTGTTGTTAACAATTAATGGTACTGAAAGCGCAACTAGTATTTTTAGGTGTATAAAGGTGGCCAACACTATATCTGATTGTACAATCTTCTTTAGATTTGCCATCAATTATGTAGTGCAAGGGCCTGCCTGATTGAATACAGAGTGATTCGCTAGATAGGGGTTTCCTCCTATTATATAAATTTGGTAAATCTAAAGGAGATATGTATGTGTCTGTAGATTTTATGGAAAGCTTTGATATTTTTAGAAAAAAAAGTACATGAATGCTATATTGGTGCATAAGGGAGCTGGAATTTAGAAAAAAAGGTGACCTTCAACACAAAGCAAATTTATTTTGATTCAATTGGCCTCCAGATGGTCCTTTTAGAAAGTGTCACCACAACTCCCTTCGCTCATTGAGTATTGATGCAGAGAACTGTGCTGATGTCATCAAATCGGCACTATTCTCTGCATCTCTGAGAGCCACACACTGCTGAAGAAGATCAAAAGAGGAACCGTATCATGTGATTATCCAGAAGAAATTGTGAAAAGACAAGTATATTAAAAGCATGTAGTACAAAATTGGGGGGTCTCAGAGGGAAATAGGTATGTGAGGGGACCACAGAGCCTGGAGTTGAAGACTAAAGCCCCATCCCATACATACGATCGGACATTGATCGGACATTCTGACAACAAAATCCATGGATTTTTTCCGATGGATGTTGGCTCAAACGTGTCTTTCCTACACACGGTCACACAAAGTTGGTTGGAAATTGCGAACGCCAAGAACGCTGTGACATACTACACGTACAACTAGCTGAGAAAAATTAAGTTCAATAGCCAGTGAGGCTCTTTTGCTTTATTCCGAGCATTCGTGGAATTGTGTACACATGATCAGAATTTCCAACAACGGATTTTGGAAAATTTGAGAACCATATCTCAAATTTTGTGCAACGGAAATTCCGATGGAAAATGTCTGATGGAGCCTACATGGTTGGATTTCCGACAAAGGTCCCATCGAACATTTTCCATCAGAAAATCCGACCGCGTGTAGGGGGCATTAGTATCACTATGAGTAATAAACAATGGGAAGAGAAGGATCAGTGCTGTATAGTGGTATAAAGATTGCATGGTAAGGATGGTGTCACCTCTCTGTAATATCCATAATAACATCCAAATTCTGGTTCTGTTAGTGACTATATTCTTAGTCCTACTGTGTTGGCCAGACACAGGAAAACGGTGTGCTGTTTGAGTTTTGGTGTGCCCTGTTCTCCTTTTTTACATATGTCCATATATAACTCTTTGGAACAATTATTATCAACAAATGAAAAAATAAAATATTGTTACCTGGTTTCATCAATGTAAACTGCTTCCAATACAGATGCTGCATATTCAATATTATTTTTTAGGTCTGATACATTAATATCTCCTTTCTCAAGCTGTTTTACCAAACATCGTAATCTGTAAAAAATAATTAAAAATAGCAAAATAAAGGTCATAATGTGTTAACATTTATTAGTATTATAAGATGGCATATATACTGAAATCATTGTATTAACCACTTAAGGACCGCCTCACGCCAATATACGTCGGCAGAATGGCGCGGCTCTCACGACCCGGTCCTGAGCTCCATGATCATGCCGCGGGACCCGCAGACCCGATTGCCACCGAACAGGGAGAGGTAAGTGTAAACAAACCTCTCCCCGTGCTTCCTAGTGAGCTTGTCACGGATCGTCTGTTCCCTGTCATAGGGACGATCAGTGATGTCACACGCCAACCCACGCCCCTCACAGTAAAAAAACACACATTAGGTCACACGTGTCCGCCATAATGTTGCAGTCACAATAAAATTCACTGATAGCTGCCTTTACTAGTAAAAAAAAAATATTAATAAAAATGCCATAAAACTATCCCCTATTTTAACTTTTGCGCAAACTAATCAATACTCACTTATTGTGATTTTTTTTTAACCAAAAATATGTAGAAGAATACGTATTGGCCTAAACTGAGGAAAGAAAATGTTTTTTTATATATTTTTGGGGAATATTTATTATAGGAAAAAGTAAAAAAATACTGCATTTTTTCAAAATTGTTGCTCTATTTGTGGGAAAAAAAGGACGGCAGTTTTGTTTGGGAGCCATGTCACACGAATGCGAAATTGTCAGTTAAAGCGACACAGTGCCAAATCGCAAAAAGGGGCTTGGTCCTTTAGCTGCAAAATGGTCTGGGGCTTAAGTGGTTAAGAACCTGCAAGTATGTGTAAAAAGTAAAAGAAATTTAATTTTTTTTTTTAAATCTAGCGTTAGCATACCACGTATGATAACAAAAGGATAATGTCTTCCATTCTGCACAAATTAAATTCTGTTATGTAGATTCAGTTTGAAACGTTGCTCATATTGACCAGTCAGTTTCTTTCTTCCAATCCGAGAAGAGAAGAAGAAACCTGATTTGTCAATGTGCACAATAACTCCCATTTTTAATGTAGGGTTAAATAACACTAATAAAATCATTGAAAAAAAATGCAGTGTTCAAAGTAATACTCACCTTGTCCTCAGATCTGTCCACTTAAGAAACTCAGTGTGATCCACTGGTCATTGCCCCACTACCAGGTTGAATGTTGCCCTATTTCACTCAACATGGAAACTGATGCACATGCAATCGTGACTCAAAACCATTTACCCCTCTTTACTACAAAAGGTCTAGTTCATCTCCCAGTCAGACAATGTAGCAGTGCCCACAGGCCACTGCTGTGTGATGTATGTGCCCCACTCAAAATTAGGAGGACTGCAGAGGTCACATTGGTGCCACTTGGAAGAAATACAGGTAAGTAGATAGGAAAAATTTTAATAAAATCTAGAAACATTACATGCAGAACGAAAAGAGAATATGATTAGTTTTTTTTAAATATATTAGGCTTTAAAAATGTGTTGCAAGAATATACTTTTCATGCTGATATTGTCTGAGCATGCATGTATAGTACATTCATTAGTCAGAGGATGGGCAGACAACCACAATGCCAGTTTTATTCAAGGAAAAGAATGTTAATCAGTTTTTTAAAAAAATTACAATTTGTTTAAAAACGACTGACAAGTAGAATTTTCTGAACATATGCATATCCAGAGAATCACACAATTCATTATGTTTTGCACCAAATTGCATCTTCATCTACTCACAAGTCATCATCTTAATGATAAAAACGAGTAATACCACATGTCAATGGTTCAAGCATTTTAAGTAAATACCCACTTAAAATGAAGGGTAAGGATTTCATTTATTTATTGTCTGTTGTGCTGATCCTACATATTTCGAGGACAGGATTATTTGAATTTATTTTTTACAGTTAAAAACAGGGCTCAAGTCCTGCGGGAACGCGTGGGAACGGAGTTCCTGTACTTTTTCCACAACAGGAACTCAGTTCCCATTAGCAGCCGTATCCTGCAAGACTTTGAAGTATGTGAGCTGTGTGGCAGGTGCTACACCAGCAGCCGCCGACACAGCTCGCAATAGTAAGTGCCGCACACCAGGGGTGGACTGACCATTCAGGCATTGCTAGTAGGGGGCCCCATGACAGCTTCCTCTTCGATCTACCTATCAATCACAGCTAGCTGATGGGTAGATCAGGTCCCTGTTGATAAGAGAACATATTTAGTCAGACCTCTCGTGATGCGCTCCTCCCTGCCGTACCCTCCTTTTCTGTCTCCTCATCTTCCCCCCCAGTCTTCGGCATACTTGCTCTGTGTGTCCCGCTGAATCCCATCCTCCTTTATCTTCAGTGCCATATGATAAGAGAACCTAGAGGAGGAGCACAGCTATTCTGCTCACAGGACATGCAAGGAGAGGGGTGAGCTGAGGGAGGAACATCAGTTTGGAGCGATAAGCTGAGCACAATACCTGGCAAAGTTTAATGCCAGGAGGGAAGTTTATGTGGAAATATGTGAAGGGTTGGAATAGCAGCGAGTTTGTGTTGGAGCCCTGCAGAGTTTGCAGCCTCCCAAGCTAACATACATCTCCTAAAGAGGAACACATCACTATCTCCCCAAGCATTCTGTCCAGATAATGTGCTGTTAATTTATGACCTTTCCGTTTAACCCTCAGAACATGATGTTCATTTGCATGGAAGCACAATTGAATGAATGCTGATTATTCAGAGAATTATCGTATTTATGTTTATTGAGGATTGTTTTTTATGTACTAACAGTTAAGCTTCATACACACAATACGAAAATTGGATGAAAAATACCACTTTTGAAGTGTTCGTGCATATGAGCGTATAATTTTTTATTTTTTTTGGTGGGGGAGTGGATCTTGGGTGGGAGTTCCCACACTTTTTTGCCCAGGACTTGACCCCTGGTTAAAAACATCTACAGGCTAGTCATGTTTCTTAATCTTTTTTTTTTTTTTATTAATCAACACAAAGGTTTTTATTGATGAAAACTTAAGGCACCACAAGGTATAATTGTACAGGTACTCAATCAATGTACAACAGTGTTTGGTAAAATCTAAACAATCTATAGATATTTGAAAATGCATACCCATTTTTGGCAATTCCATATCATAAAGGCCATTGTATGACACCCGTCGCCCTCTCAGCACCCCTAACCAAAGGGGGCGCAAAAAAAAAAAAAAGGAAATAAGAACATATCATAAAACAAAATAAAATAACTCTCTTTTAATCCCACTGGCAAAATCAGTATTAATAAGAACATTCAGTTACTAGTATGTCTCCTCCAATATGTCTCTTGATCCACGTTTAATTACCTAGTAGTTCCCGTACTGAAGTTGCTATCCCATTAGCAATCTATCCAATGCCAACTGTGGCGGTGCCACATCTGATGAGTCCAACCAGCTCTGCCATATATCATAGAATTTATTTGGTGATTTCCTATGGTGGTATGTATTTTTTTCCCTAATAAGGGTGGTATTAATCTGCTGGATCCATTGTGTTATTTTAGGTGCATTTGCCGAGAGCCGCATATGGGCAATCAGTTTTCTGGCTATATATAGGAGTCTTGTGAGTGCAAAGTTCACCAAGGCTCCCCAATAGGCATGTCAGTTGGTCTATTTCCAACTGCACCTGGAAAATACTATTGATTTTGGCTATAATGGAGCTCCAGTACCTCACCAATTTAGGACGTCTCCAGAGCATATAGATAAGATCTCCTGTTTGGGCTTCACACTCTGGACAGATAGGGGTGTCCCTTCTACCCCAGCTGTGCAACTGCACTGGTGTGCGATACACATCATGCAATATGAGCAGATGGGATAGTCGCTGACACTGACACAAATGGTCCCACCTCCAAAATCTGTTCCCATTGTTCTCCATCAATAGGGCCACCATTTCTCTCTCACTTTTCCCTGCAAGGTAAGAGATCAGGGGCTTGTATATGTGATAAGAGATGAGTATAGAATCTTGAGATATCCCCTTTCTTCTCAGGTTTAGTGCATATCAAATTCAGGAACACTGATTCATCTAGCCTCAGATTAGTGTATTTACTCTGGCGTCTCACAGCATGGTGTAGTTGAATATATAGAAAGTGGTGGCCTTGAGCTCAGGGAATTCCACTAATAGTTGAGAGTATGGCTTCAATCTGGGTTCATATAAAATCTGATATATGAACCTAATCCCAGCTCTCTCCCAAATTGGGTGTTAAAGAACCTTGGCAAGATCTGTGTAGAGGTGATTACGCAAAATGGGGGTTTGACGCATATATTCTGCAACTTCAAGTGTATTCCAGACTCCCTTCCATGGTTTCATTAGTAATTGAGTTGTGGAGCAGTTAGAGGGTGTGTTAGGGAATCCCATTTCCAAATGAGACAAAGCTGTGTAAGCTACATCCGGGCCAACAAGAAGTCTCCTGATCGTCGTAAGGTCTCACCCCATAAAGTGCTGTAACTGGGCCGCAAAATAATACATTTGTGGATGCAGAACAGCCATTCCACCTTGATCTTTTGGGAGCTGTAGAGTAGCAAGCTTAATACGTGCCACACCACCTCTCCAAATAAGGGCCCTGAATTGTGAGTCAATCCATCAGAACCAATATTGTGGTATCCTGACTGGTGCATTATGTAAGATGTACACTAATTGTGGTCATCTTGATAAGATTTACGTGCCCAGTTACTGAAAGTGGCAGCCTACTCCAACTAGTCTGTTTTTGTTGAAATTTACGCAGTATCAGTTTTACCTTTTTCTTAATCTCTAGCCATATAAGTAAAAAAGAGTGCATTGATCTTGCAACCCCTAAGCTAAAAACCTGAACCTGGAAACAATTTCCAGTGTCCAACTAAATCTGAGGGAGGCATCATGCTCACCCTCCTTCCACAATAATTTAAACCATGCAGAAAATGTCTTATGGCTTTTCTATACCTTCTCTGATTTATTGATTTATAATTTAATGCTGATTAGCGTCTCAAAAAATAGCAAACTCAGTGATGTACAATAACATCAGCAAGTCAATCAACATTTTTAGAAGAAGCAAAATATCCAAAAATATCCATGCTGTAAAGTGATAAGATCAGATAAATGCACAAATTAAACGACGGGACTACGTTCAGGCTAGTAGCCAATAGCTTTGGTCTAGGAATTTGATCTGAGCATGCGTGGCACTTTGTCCGATCAGAATTCTCTACAAACGATCGGACAAAGTCCGATCGGATCGTGTTTTTATATTCAGCTCTCAAACTTTGTTGGTCAGACATTCCGACGGAAAAAGTCAGATGTAGCCCACACATGGTCGGATTATCTGACAAAGCGGTCCGATCGGACATTTTCCGTTGGAATGTCCGACCGTGTGTACAAGGGCTAAGAGTGGTAAGGATGTGGAATTCTCTTCCACAAGCAGTGGCTTCAGCAGGGAGCATCGATACTTTAAAAAAAACTATTAGATAAGCACCTCAACAACCACAACATGCATGGATATACAATGTAATACTTACATAAAATCACACACATAGGCTAGACTTGATGGACTTATGTCTTTTTTCAACCTTGCCTACTATGTAACTATGTAACTATAGGGATGAATGGGATTTTTCTGTACAAGTGCAGAAAAGGAGTTTGCAGAAGAGGCTATGTAGCTTAAAGTGAGCGTCATGGTGCAGATCTGGTAAGAGCATGGTCAGGTAAGTATAACATTTTGGTGAGGGATTGTCAGGGCTGGATTAACCCTTCCTTCTCTGGGCTGGCTGCTCAGCTGTTGGCTAATTGCCAGCTCTCATCTCTCTCTACAGTTACCAGCTGTTCCTGATCATGCTTGTCTGACCTGCTTATTTAAAGCTGTCCAGCTCACTTCATCTCTGCCTTCACCTTGGTCACACACAAGAAACCATCTCCTGCGGTTCTGTTTAAAGACTGGCTTGCTGACATCCCTTCTAGCTCCTTATCCTGCTTGCTGTTGCTCCACTTGGATCCCTGACTTCTGGCCTGGCTGATTACCCAATCTGGTTATTGAACTCTGGCCTGGCTGACTATTCGATCTGGTTACTGGACTCTGGCTATGCTTTGACTATGCTTTCTGTATTTACCTTTTTTTTTTTTATTTAATAAGCAAGTGTGATTTAATTGTACTTCTGTCTCAGTCTAATTCATGGTTTCTGACAGGGATGAGAGGTAAAAGAGTATAATAGAACTGCGCTTAGAGAATATATGTGCACTTCACTAGACATATAGTGTATAAAATGTTTGAACACCTTTCCGGTCTTCAATTCAGGCAATTTATTGCCAATTTTGACTAAGAATTTTGATTGGACTGTAAATCTATATAAATCACAGTGACTTGAAATGACCTCCACACCTCAGATGATGTCCAATAGGACAAAATGCATCGGATGTATTTGTGACGTCACTGTGTCAGATGGTGTTCTTGACATCGCTGCAATCTTTTTTTTTCTACTATCTATGGATTTGATGTTTATCTTTTTAGCACTATTTACAAGTAGACCTATGTAAGTGTACATCTATCTTTTAAATAAATGATTTTAAACAGTTTTACACTATGTGCGGATGCTTGCCATTTCCTCCACATGTATCTGTGAGCTGACAATTTTCCTGATGAGGTTAGTCATGTGCTGGAAGCCTGTCGTTTGATAATTGATTCCTTCTACCTATATTTTGATACATTTGAAGTATGTTAAATTAAATTGTTTTCATGTCAGCGTTAAAAATAACTGTTTAGCAGTGTTTTTGTAACACATTTTGTAACAAACATTGCAATCCTATTGTATTTTTAATTAGTAATCTGGCCTTTTTGATAATCCAGTTGTATTGAAACAACATATCAAACTATATGGACATTTGTCTATTGCTTTTAACTGAATCTCAAGCCAATTAACCTACCAGCATGTCTTTAGAGTGTGGGAGGAAACCCACAAAGGCACAGGGAGAATATGCTAACTCTATGCAGGTTAGGGTTGGAAAAATATCAGTCTAATGAAGTTTATTCTTGTTATTCTGGGATCTCTAGCTGTGATTCAGTGTTGGATGTATCAGACTCTGCAGAGAGACCATTGCTTCCCCACAGACAAGAACGGTCCTTCTCTGCAGTAGAGGAAAGACTTTTCTACTCAGGATGTGGCTGCATTATAACAAAAACAAACTTTAGGACTATGCACACCTTTTGTTTTGGTGCATCTGGAATGCATTTGGTTGATTTAAGTTTGAAAGGTCAGTTGAGCTTCATATTCCCCTGCACATTAATGGAAGTAGGAAGTGAATTCAAGTTCAGCTGAACTCACTCCACTCTATAGTAGAGTATGACAGGGCCATGGATCCTCGGTACATTTAATTTCTCTCAATTATGAGGAAAGTCACAAAAGGAGGCTGCTTGCCTCAGCCAATACCCATGTTACAAATGTTTACAGTCTGACATTTAAGAATGTAATAAAAAATGCATCTGCGATTACTAGGAGTGCACTGATCCCATTACTGGAATGTGCAAATGCTACAATACTAGAAACCGATACCTTCAGGTTCAGTTTTTTCAGCTGTCGACAGGGGAATGCGGGGGAACAAAAGAATGCCAGCAATTATTATATTGTCCTTAATAACCGTTGACGTTTGAGCTGTCCCCGCCTCCTTATTCCCTTCCGGTCTGCTGTCATTTCTGCCCTTTACCTCCTCCTTTCCCTCCCGCCAGCTTTGCTGGGTGCCTTTCCCAACTCCTCCTTTCTCTTTCACCAGCTATGCCAGATGCCTTCCCACCTCCTCCTTTCTCTCCAGCCAGCTGCAGTGTTCTCCTAGCCATTACCGGGTCTGTCATCTTGCATGGTCCAGCGGCTTATTGGTTGTCAGCAGTGGTTGCGGGTGGCTCTCCTCATCTAGCTGCTCCTCCCATTTTTACCCAGCTGTTACATCTGCTCCATTTCTCCCTGGCCAGGAGCTTGTTGTTGAGCCATGCATCCGGGATCCTATCCACACATAGCAGCATGTGAGTGGACAATCTTAATTCCACTTGACAATAAGGTGAACTACTTTTAACAGCTGTAACTTTGTTTAGTTTTCTCCTTTGCCCAGTGTTTCCTATGTTTGTATGATACACATAAACTTGGCATGGTATATACAGCAGTATTTTGGGATTTTATGCAGAGACTGTATATTATCTCAATTTAAAATGTCTGTACTTTAAGGACATTGCACTTTAAGGACTGGTTGTTCGGTATTCTTTTTTGCATTTATTAATTCAACAAATAACAATGAATTTATTTATACTTTTATTTAATTTTTTTTTATTTTTTTTTACTTAAGTATTATTATTTCTCAATCAAAAGTTTTATTGAAAACAAAGTCAGGTTTACAGTCAATGATCAAATATATGTATTATAGCAGTCTATCTGTAAACAGTAAAAACAAATAATTACATCACCAATGTGTTCAGATTTGGTTAACGATAAAGTATGAGGTGTTTATGCAATAGAAGACGTTAACTAGCGTACAACATTTGAGGAACGGTGAGTATTGAGTGGGATGTTTTGGGGGGGGGGGGGGGGGAGGTGGCAGGGGGTAAGGGAAGGGGAGGGAAATGTGGGATGTGGTTCGCCCTTTGCAATAGTATATAACTCCGCTTGTTACATATACACTTTGTCATTCTGAGCCTGATTCCTACTCTGTTGGAGGGTCAAAGATGCTGGAATGGTTAGCCTTTAAGTGTGCGGAATTCAGGAGAGAGTGTGAAGGCCAGCCATGGTTGCCATGTTTTGTTAAAATTTGTGCTGTTTTCATGTTTGGCCGCCACAGTCTCCTCCATCTTGTAGATGTATTGTACTCTGTTAAGCCAGTCTGTAATTCCCGGAGCTTTGGTCGTTTTCCAGTGAATTGGTATCAGTGTTTTGGCAGCTGTGAGAAGATGTCGGGTCAGCGATTTTTTGTATCGGTTTAAATTGATGGGGACCAGATTAATCAAGCATGTGGCCGCATTCAATTCCAGGCGAGTTTCTGTGATGTGCTTTATCCATGTTCTAATTACATCCCAATAGGTTCGTATTAGTGGGCACTCCCACCATATGTGCATGAAGGTGCCTATATGTGTTTTACATCTCCAGCATGTGTCCGAGGCGGAGGGAGACCATCCCCTGGCTTTTTGTGGTGTAATATACCATTGAGTGAGAATTTTATAGGATATTTCCTGGTATCTGGAGCTTAAGGAGCACTTGTGTGCCAAAATGCATGCCTTATTCCATTGCTCATCAGATATACCGGTCTGGAGATCACATTCCCACTTTGCTTTGAATTTAGTTTTGTCATCACGTGACGCTTGAGTTAACATTGAGTATGCAAGAGATGTGGTATTCACTATTGGTGATCTCTGTAGACATATATTTTCAATCGGAGTCAATGGGAGGCAAAATTGATGCTTGTGTTTGTTATTTACCAGGAAGTCCTTCAGTTGGATGTAAAACCAGTTTCCAGGAAACAGCTCCCCCACCTCGGCGTTTAGTGTTTCGAGTGTCTTGATTTGTGAACCTGACATACAAGTGTGTACCAGGAAGTCTTCTGGCAGTCTGTGGTGTAGGCCAGGAATGAATTCAGGGTTGTTCGTGAGTGGTGTCAGGGGACCTGGGTTCGTTGCGAATTTTTGCGATTTTACCAGTGCTTGCCAAATCTTTATGGTGGTTTCGATTAACGAGTGATCGATAAGTTTTGGCTTTCTGGAATGAAGTGACCATGGGAGGTAGAGGGTGTTGCGCGGTGCCAAATTACTTTCTAGTTGGACCCAGTCCTTATGCGATCCGTGGCAATGCCAGTCTATCACTCTTGTGATGTGGGTGGCCTGGTGGTACTTTTTAAAGTCCGGCAGTCCTATACCCCCATCCCTTTTAGACAGTGTTAAACGCCGGAATTGGATTCTAGGTTTCCTATCTGCCCAGAGAAATCGTCTTTGAATTTGGCTCAGTGTGTTAAAAAAGGGTTCTGGAATTTTAATTGGTAGAGCGTTAAATACGTACAGAAGCTTGGGAAGTACCGTCATCTTTAATATTGAGGCCCTTCCAAACCAGGAGAACATTTTTACATTCCATTTGAGAAGGTCGCTTTTGATCGTGGCAAGCAAAGGTTTGTAGTTTACATCATATAGTGACTCAATTTTACTGGTTAAGTTTATGCCTAAATACTTAAGGGTGTCTCGTTCCCATTTATAGGGGTGATTGTCTTGTATACTTTTAAGTTGGTTCTGTGATAGGGTAAGGTTCAGGGCTTCAGATTTCGAATGATTTACTTTAAAGTTGGATATATATCCAAAGGTTTGGAATATTTTGTGGAGGTTGGGTATCGAAATGTGGGGATTGGTGAGAAAGAACAGGAGGTCATCCGCGTAAGCAGCAATTTTGTACTCTCTATCCTTCAGCGTAAAGCCCTGAATATCAGCGTTTAGATTAATTGTTCTGATTAGAGGTTCTAGGGTAAGGATAAAAAGAAGTGGCGATAAAGGGCAACCTTGGCGGGTACCATTATGGATGGAGATAGGTTCTGAAAAAATATTATTAATTTTGATTTTAGCTTGGGGATTCTGGTAGAGAGCTGAGATCCATGACCACATGTTTTCGTTGAGGCCAATATGAGCGCATGTAGCCATCATGTAGTCCCAGGAGACCCTATCGAAGGCCTTCTCGGCATCGGTAGAGAGCAGCATGCCTTTGGTGTTAGATTTCTGTGCATAATGAATTAGGTTCAGGGCCTTGGTGGTGTTGTCACGGGCCTCCCTCCCCGGCATGAATCCCACTTGTTCGGGGCCGATTATTTTTGCTAATAGAGGTTTTAGTCTAGTGGCTAGAATTTTAGCTAGGAGTTTAAGGTCTATGTTAAGAAGTGAGATAGGTCTAAAGTTAGCGCAGTCAGTGTGTTCTTTATTGGGCTTGGGGATTACAGCTATATGTGCCATAAGGAAGGAGTGGGAGTCATGTTGGTTTTTCGCTAAAAAGTTAAAGGCCGAACGAAGGGGCTTTATAAGAGAATTAGTGTATGTCTTATAGTACTGTGACGTGAAGCCATCGGGTCCGGGGCTCTTTCCTGCTTTTAAGTCTGCAATCACGTTCGAGATTTCAGTGGTGGTTATGGGGTCCTCTAGTGCATTTGTATCTTCTATCGTCAGGGAGGGCAGTCCACTATTCTGTAGGAAGTCATGTATAGTGTCCTGTTTTGTGCTCGTCAGGTGGGACGGTTTGTGTTGGGCCGGAAGTTTATATAGTTTAGAATAGTAGGCATGGAACAAGTCCGCTATCTCTTCAGAATTGTGTTTTAAAGTACCCCTTTCGTCCTTTAAGGCATGAATATGTTTCGACAACGTGGCCTCTTTTAGGGCTTTGGCTAGTTGCTTGCCACTCTTGTCTCCGTATTCGTAGAAAATGCTTTTCTTAAAGAAAAGGGAACGTTTAATCTTCATGTCTAGCAGAAGCCTCAGAGAGGTTCTGTGTTGTGTTAATTGGTTTTCTAGTCTGAGTGACTGGGATTGTTTATGTTGTAGTTCAAGGTTTGCTATTTGCTGGGAGAGTATATTAATTTCGACTTCCCTTTCTTTTTTTTTCCGGGCACCCCATTTGATAAGTTCGCCTGACTTGTGTGCCTCCCAATTGTTTAATGGGTTCGTGTCGGTGTCGATGTTGTGGGAAAAATATGCGTTGATGGCGCTCAGGATGTCATCTTTTATAATGGAGTCGGTGAGGAGGGTGGAATTCAGTCTCCAATTAAATGCAGACTTGTGTGGTGTATTGAGGTGTAAGGTGACCGCCGTGGGTGCATGGTCAGAGAGGGCTATGATGCCTATCTCCGCTGAGAGCAGGTTACCAAGGTCCCTTTGCGAGATGAATATCATATCGATTCTCGAGTACTTTTTATGGGGTGCAGAGAAGAAGGTGTAGTCTCTGCCTGTGGGGTGCATGGGCCTCCATGTGTCAACCAGTGTCAGGGACTGCAGTAGCGCTTTTATTCGTTTGAGGATCCTATACGGGACTTGCGTGTGTCCTGTCGAGGTGTCTTTAAGGGGCGCAAGGGGGATGTTAAAATCTCCTCCAAGTATGGTACATCCTTCGGCAAACCATTTGAGTTCCTCTATAATTTTGTTGCAG
Organism: Lithobates pipiens; assembly: GCF_037356315.1. Taxonomy (NCBI): domain Eukaryota; kingdom Metazoa; phylum Chordata; class Amphibia; order Anura; family Ranidae; genus Lithobates; species Lithobates pipiens. The sequence goes on from NW_027507784.1 coordinate 117,358,189, forward strand.
AAAGAAATATGAGAGGAATTGGGGAAGTACACATTGGCTAAGGTTACAGGTGACCCTTCCCAGGAGCCTTTGAGAAATAGAAATCGTCCCTCGGGGTCTGTCAGTTGTTGTTTTAGCACAAAAGGAGCATCCTTGTGAAGAAGAATGGATACTCCCTTGGTTTTGGCCAAGGGGTTGGTGGCGTGATACACTGTGGTAAAGGTACCGTCAGTGAGTCTAGGGATATTGCCGCCCCTAAAGTGAGTTTCCTGAAGGAATACAATTAAGGGTCGAGCTTTTTTAAGTTCCCTTAATAATTTGGACCTTTTTTCGGGTATGTTCAGGCCGTTTACATTATGGGAAAGTACAGTTGGTGCCTTTCCTAAGAAAGCGTATGCCATGTTGTAAGCAGAACTTCAAGAGGAGGATGTCCAGAGATGTAATGAGTATACTATCAGTGTACACCGTATTTTCTGTGGTCGCGGGGCGTGAGCGGGCAGGGATAATATAGAAGAAATGGAACAATTGTGTGGTCGAGGAATAAACATAGGTGGGGGGGGGGGGGGGGTGGGGTGAGATTTTGTGGGGTGATGCGAAGGGATGAACCTATCTGCCACCACTGGAGGGTGAGTCAGCCTGGTGTTTAACTCGTTATAAAGTAAGGCGGTATTTCCCCTGTGGGGGGTAATGGGAGGTGTTATAACCAAGGCAGTATTATATGTTGCGCTAAGTAGAAGCGCGGTGTGTATCAGTTAGTATGTAACCCTGAGTAAAGGTCCGGCGGGACCTGGGGATCCAAACATCATGACGGGGGAAGTGTCCCCCTGAGAGTAGGGTAACTGGGATCATGTGTGATATCAATCCTAGATAGAGGTTAGTAGCCTATGGTGTCGAGTGAGATATTGACTTTACATCGGAATTGTTTCCATTCTGTCTGTTAGCATCTTATACTCTATCAACATTTTATAACTGTAAAGCGCTTACAAAATAGTCAAAGAGGAGAAGTTTTAAAAAGAAAAAGGGAGAAAAGAAAACAACATTTCAAGTCATATATAACGTAAACATAGTAATCTGTCAACCAAAAGCAGGAGTTCAGCACTCTGCAACCTAGTACGAGAAAGCAAACATTAGGTGACTCTACCCTGTAACGTATTCATAGAACCCATTAACAAGGAGTGGAGGCCTAAGGTAAATTAGTAAATAAACCCAGCATTACTCCCCGGCATGTACCAAAGGTCTCCACCGGGGGAGATTTAAAGTGTCTTGTACCGGATTCTAGATATACAAACGCCTCCCAGGAAAGGAGGTAGTGGTAATCCGGATAATCAATGTACTGCAGTTAGGGGTAGGGATAAGGCGACCAGTCAGCAAAAAGTGGGTAAACATCGTTGGGGTCCTCCCTCCACTTTCTTGGCCAGTCCCATTCCCAATGCGAGGCCGTGCATGGTACGGGTTAAGAGATTTGTGTCAGCCCTTCCAGAGGTTGTAAAGGGGTAGCAACCAAGGCCTCCACTTCTGCATAACTTCAGCTGGGGGTGGATTGTACAAGGTTCCTCCCGGGAGACAGTAGAAGGTATGGTGTGTTTCCCGCACAGTTCAGCTAGACGCAGAAGCCCAAGTTTGTTAGCAGGCTATAATTTCCAGGGGTCAGTCATGGCATAAATCTGTATATGGGACTGGCTGATACCCGAAAGTTCAGAAAAAAGTTAAGAAGTGCCGCCAAGGTAGGTGTGGCGGTGAGGTCGGTAAGCTCGGTAATCCAGCTTAGGCTGTAAACCGGTCGCGGTTTGTGTTCGGGTGCAGATCTCGCACTAACTAGGCGCCTGTTAACCTAAGGCAATCTAAAAACCTTAGTGTTCAATAGGTGACAGAAACTTACAACTTGCGGGAACAAAACTTACGCGTAACATCTGCATGTCAGTAGCCCCTCGTGTCTCTCCCTCTTGGGCTCCTAGCATTTCTAGAGGGATACGGGGGCTCACAGCAGCTCCTGTCTGGATTCCTGCGGTGTTTGCTTGATTGGTAGGGAGACTGTGCATAGGACGGTCCTGGTGAGAATTGCGGATTGTTCACTTCTGGGGGTGTACGAAATTCTGCGTACCACTCCGGAAGGTCCAGGGTGTCGATCTGAAGGTCTTCACAAAATTTATTTAGATCCTCTGGGACTTTGAGCATAATTTGTTTCCCCTGGAAATTTGCTTGAAGTGCGAATGGGAACTTCCATCGGTAATTAATGCCTTTTTGCCGCAGCACCTCTAGGAGTGGCTTCAGGGCCCTCCTGTTTTTAAGCGTAATGGGCGACAGGTCCTGGAAAAGTTGTATCACAGTTTCCTCATGTACAATCCGTTCTTTGGCCCTGGCCTTTTGGAGAATGTCTTCCTTCAGGCAGTAGTTGGGTAGGCAGCATATGATGTCCCTTGGGGGGTTTCCGTCTGGTGCTCTAGGCCTGAGGGCCCTGTGTGCCCTGTCAAAATCAATAGGGGATTGCTCTGGTCTGTCAATGAGGGTATTGAATATGGCAGTGAGAGTAGGCTTGATTTGTTCTTGGGATATAGTCTCCGGTACCCCTCTGATTCTGATATTGTTCCTGCGTCCTCGGTTGTCTAAATCTTCGATTTGCCGGTTCATATTGATCAAGTGTTGTGAATGCGTGGTTGCGATGTCGTCCAATCTAATCAGGGCTCTGTCCCTCCTTTTCCCCGCACGGTCCGCTATTGCCAGTTGTTCCGTTAGGCGCAGAATTTCCGTTTTGATGTCAGTGATCGCCGCAGCGAAGGAGCTTTTAATGTCAGCTGCAATGTCTGTCATGGCCGCATAGGTAAGCAGATGTTCATTCTTATTAGCGCCAGTATTTGAGTCTTCAGAGGCTGGTAGAGAGACCTCGTCATCCTCCATGTCTTCTATAATACTGTTACTCTGCGTAGGTGCCTTATTGGCGTTTCTACCGCCGCCAGAGTATTTAAATTTGCTTAGATTTGCAGATGATGTTTTGCTCTGTGGAGTCCCCAAAGAGCGCAGGGTATGGTTGTGTGTACTTCTCCGTGAGTGCGCTGACATAGTCAGTATGATCCGTTTTCACGTCTCAGGTCCCCAGGTCACCAGGGTCTTGTTACAGCATCGCCTTAAAGGCTATACACCAGGCCACAGCCCCTATTGCCAGTTCCTGAGAGTAAGTGGCAGTCCAATGGTTAGGTGGGGTGTACCTTAAGCACTGTAGTTGTTGCGGTCCTATAGTGCTCAGGACAGCTGGACCTCTGGGTAGGCTCGTGAGGGGGTAGAGTAAGCTGGGTGTAGCAAGATGGCCACTGGCTTCTTATCTGTAGGCCTGCTGGCTCATATAGTCCCACAGCTTGCTTCTGAGCCCTAAATGTCCCAGTTCCTGTAGGGTGAGGTGTCAGGGGGGCCTCCCCAGACTCTATGCCTCTGCAGGGTTCAGGATGCCAAGCAGCGGCCGTTACAAGGGGGGGGCGGGCTTTGCAGTACTCACTGTTTGCTGTAGGCCTAAGATGTGGCCTGAACTCCAGTGAAGCCTAGCCGCGGTTTGGGGCTCTCCGATGGCGCTCCGCAGCTTCCCTGGACCTGCCCGGATGCTGTAGTGCTCGGCCCCGGGTGATGTACTCCCGGGATGCTGCGTCTGATGCGGCGGTGCGTGGCGTGGAGCGGCTCGTCGGTAGGCCTCAAGATGGCGCCCGCTAGATCGCACAGCCTCGCGGCAGCCCGCGGCTTCAGCACTGTCCCCGTCGTTCAAATAACACCCTGATGTGCAGCCCAGAGTCCGCGGCAGCCGTCCCGTGCAGGAAGGGTGTTCGTCGGTGTGGAAATAGCTCCGGATGGCGGTGGATTGCGATCGCCCTCCTGGAGCTCAGCTTCCACACGTCTGCTCTCCTCCTCAGTTGGACACGCCCCCCTTAAGTATTATTATTATTACCACCACTCTACCCAGTCTTCCTAGGCAATAGGTATCGGTGATCTGTGTTGGCAAGTACTTTAGAAAAAGTATCTGTACTCCTAGCCTGTGTTAAAAAAAATGGTATTGGTGCATCCCTAGCGATTACACATCAATGTCTTTGCATGCCATTATTAATGAGGATACTTAATTTTTGTTTTTCTTAATAATAAAATTCATCAAAACCAAAAAACTTTAATAGCTTTGGATTGAGTGTGGAAGAGTTTAAACTACCAGGTTTATTTGCTACCTTTGTTCTCACTGGGGAGATTTTTCCTTCACTTACTGTCCCATATACATATAAGGAAATTAAAATAAATCTTAGTAGGAGTAAATCCCTTGGACAATTGTATCCACACATGCTCCAGTGGAAGGGTTTTCCTCCATTCCTCCTCTTGTGGCTCTTAAATGCTGTATTTTTCAGTTATTAAATCTGTGCATTTATGTATGATTTATCCTGCCACAATACTTCAAATAATTGCTATAACTCATAAGTAACATTTGAACTAAGAAATTTGTGCACAGTAGGAGATCCAGATCCTTAAAAGATTGATCTTGAAATGACCATTTCATACATTTGCCAATATCTGCAAAGAAGCTGTTAAATATTTTAGTTTTAGATAATTTTATAATTTATTCACAAATTCCTATTTTACTCATTTTGTTTCTCAATACTTGTTCAATATTTAGCTGAGGCTGCTTTCAGATTTGAGTTTTCTGAATTGCACTTGAGACCTTTTTTAACCACCTTATTTCCAGAAGCCCCTCTTCAATATCCCAAATATTTTTGAACATGTGCTGGTTTTGTACTTTTTGATTTGTAGCCTGTTCCTACTATTGGGTTTGATGAATGGGCTCCTAAGTATTAGGTTGTTATTTGGGAAGAAAGGAGGTTGGAAATAGAACATTTCCTGGAATTTCCCCAATTCCATTTTTACACAATTAGCATTCATTTGGATATTTGATCAAAATACAACCAACAAAGTCATCTTCATACATGTGATTTTTATGCAATTTTTAAGATATTGAAGATCAAAGATGTATGATTTTCAGTCTAGGACGTCTTATTTCTTTTTCAGGTCGTATGGATACTAATAGAAAGAGGGGTTATGTATTTTCCATAGATTTATTATATAATATTTAATAACATTTTACAGCTCAACAATTATAGTTCTGTTTCCAAGACCAAAAAGGCCCAATTTCAGCATTTGGACAGTAAGATGGGTTTCCATATCATTATTGCTTGTTTTTGCTACCTCAGGATGATGAATGTGTATAAAAATATGTAGGCTGAGTTTCGCAGTACTCCCCTTCTTCCACTGAAGTTGAAAATGGTGAGTATGAAAAGCGCTTCCTGGTAAATATGCAGGAAAAGGTTAAATAATGATATCTCTTGCCTTTAATGGATACCTGCATCCTGCATGATATTTCTCTGGGAATATGGGGAAGAACTTGACTCCAGAGCATGACTTTCTAGATTCTTTATTCATTGTTTAATTCCTTCTTGGTTTTAGTTATTGTAGGCAAGAAAAGCAAGGTAGATAAGAAATTCAATACTGCATAGGTATAAGGCTGGGTCCACTTCTTCCATAGATCCATGGTGAACGTTGGAGATCCTCGGTCCCGCAAATTTGTGTGCAGATTCCACTGAAGATTTTTTTTAAACCATATAGCACTGAATAGGCTTTGAGTTTTTTGGTTAAGCCACCTGGGTCAGAGCAGCCATAATGTCATTAAAATAGAAGCTGTTGCTGGCAAAAACTTACAATATGCAAATCTGCATGTGGAGAGGTTACAGTCAGATAAGAAACTGTACTTTAATTCTGATTTCTAGCTCTTTGGCAATTTCTTTGTTGCTTTCTTTATTTGTTCTTATTACTGGGGGATTCTTGTATTTAATTTTATTTTGTGGTTGATTTGATGTAAATACTCAATTTTAGCTGCTGCCCCAACCAGCAAACCTTTTCTTCTTGCATGGCTTCCCTTGCTTTTGTTTCAGGGGGGCAGTATTGTGAGGTTTTCAATTAGTATAGGATATTTTGCTTTTTATTTGGATAGGGCCATTTTTTTTTTTTTGCAAGGCTTTCTTTAAAAAAAAAAAAAAAATGTGCTTTTGTTTCAGGTGGTGATATTTGGGGGGTTTCATTTCTTTTGTTGGCTTTTTTATTTTTAGTTTTAAGTTTGGGTTCTCAAAGCAAAGCATTCAATTGGTATTAATGGCCTGTTCTAGGAACTGACAGACTGCTGCTGCATCATTTGAAAGAAAAGGCTAAGCACAAGAATAGCATGCACCTAAACCAGATCTTCACACTCATCTACAGTGGTGTGAAAAAGTGTTTGCCCCCTTCCTCATTTCCTGTTCCTTTGCATGTTTGTCACACTTAAGTGTTTCGGAACATCAAACCAATTTAAACAATAGTCAAGGACAACACAAGTAAACACAAAATGCAATTTGTAAATGAAGGTGTTTATTATTAAAGGTGAAAAAAAATCCAAACCATCATGGCCCTGTGTGAAAAAGTGATTGCCCCCCTTGTTAAAACATACTATAACTGTGGTTGTCCACACCTGAGTTCAATTTCTCTAGCCACACCCAGGCCTGATTATTGCCACACCTGTTCACAATCAAGGCATCACTTAAATAGGAGCTGCTTGACACAGTAAGGTCCACCAGAAGATCCTTAAAAGCTACACATCATGCCGAGACCCAAAGAAATTCAGGAACAATTGAGAAAGAAAGTAATTGAGATCTATCAGTCTGGAAAGGGTTATAAAGCCATTTCCAAAGCTTTGGGAATCCAGCGAACCACAGTGAGAGCCATTATCCACAAATGGCGAAGACATGGAACAGTGGTGAACCTTCCCGTGAGTGGCCGGCCACCCAAAATTACCCCAAGAGTGCAGCGACGACTCATCCAAGAGGTCACAAAAGACCCAACAACAACATCCAAGGAACTGCAGGCCTCACTTGCCTCAGTTAAGGTCAGCGTTCATGCCTCCACCATCAGGAAAAGACTGGGCAAAAATGGCCTGCATGGCAGAGTTCCAAGGAGAAAACCACTGCTGAGCTAAAAGAACATCAAAGCTTGTCTCACTTTCTCCACAACACATCTTGATGATCCCCAAGACTTTTGGGACAACATTCTGTGGACCGATGAGACAAAAGTGGAACTCTTTGGAAGGTGTGTGTCCAAGTATATCTGGCGTAGAAGGAACACTGCATTTCATAAAAAGAACATTATACCAACAGTAGAATATGGTGGTGGTAGTGTGATGGTCTGGGGCTGTTTTGCTGCTTCAGGACCTGGAAGACTTGCCGTGATAAAAGGAACTATGAATTCTGCTGTCTACCAAGAGATCCTGAAGGAGAATGTCCGACCATCTGTTCGTGTACTCAAGCTGAAACGAACTTGGGTTCTGCAGCAGGACAATGATCCTAAACACACCAGCAAGTCCACCACCGAATGGCTGAAGAAAAACAAAATGAAGACTTTGGAGTGGCCTAGCCAAAGTCCTGACCTGAATCCTATTGAGATGTTGTGGTATGACCTTAAAAAAGCCGTTCATGCTCGAAAACCCTCTAATGTAACTGAATTAGGACAATTCTGCAAAGATGAGTGGGCCAAAATTCCTCCAGGACGCTGTAAAAGCCTCATTGCACGTTATCGCAAACGCTTGGTTGCAGTTGTTGCTGCTAAGGGTGGCCCAACCAGTTATTAGGTTTAGGGGGCAATCACTTTTTCACACAGGGCCATGATGGTTTGGATTTTTTTTCACCTTTAATAATAAACACCTTCATTTACAAATTGCATTTTGTGTTTACTTGTGTTGTCCTTGACTATTGTTTAAATTGGTTTGATGTTCCGAAACACTTAAGTGTGACAAACATGCAAAGGAACAGGAAATGAGGAAGGGGGCAAACACTTTTTCACACCACTGTACATCCATAGATAAACTTAAAAGTTAGACATACACCAGTTAGGTCTACTATCTCTTATTAATATTGCCCTGCTGCTGGCCATTTTTTTTACTGCATTATTCTCTGCAGTATCTTAATTCTTAAAGTAAAACCGCGGCCTGTTCTTTTTGTCTCCAGTAGATTTGGACCTAGCCCTGCTTATTAAAATTTATCTGTTGCTGGCCACTTTTACACAACAGTATTAATGCCTTTTCTTATTTCCTTTAGTAAAATACCTGTACACTTTGTCTTTAGTATATTTTGGCCTATTCTAATTAAAACTTTCCTGCTACTGGCCACTTTTACCCTGCTGTGTCATCTGAATTCTATTAACTCTTAATGAAAGCTTGACAGAAACTTGCAAGCAGAAAGACAGTTTTGCATCAGTGAGAGCAAGGGACAACCACAGCAAATTACTGATCAGTTTCTGTGTGGGTCTATTATCACCTAAGCATGTTATTTAAGGGATTTCTGTTTTTCCAATGTTGCCCTTGAAGTAGCATGAAAAGAAATTTTCTCTGCTGTACAGCAGTTCTATTTTATTTTGTTTTTTGCATTGGTACATGCCCCTAGTCTTTTTCCCACCTAGCAACACCCCTGTTTATTGGGGACTTCAGCCTGAAGGTAAATTTGATAACCCCTCCCACATTTTAAAGTAAGTCCAGCCCAGTCTGTTGAAGACCGCAGTACAGCAGATGAGGAGGGGAGGGCTTTAAAACAGACCCAGAAGCCGGAACCGGAACTGGATGGAAGCCACACTAAGCCCCTGTACACAGGGTCTGAGATTTCCACAACCAAATCCGTCCGATTTTGTCCGTCAGATTTAGTCTGACGGATTGTGTCCGAAACTGTTGCATACACACGGTCGGACTAAGTTGTCGAAAAATCCAATCTTTCAGAACGTGATGGCGTAATTTCGTTACGATGGGACTAGATTCAGGCTAGTAGCCAATAGCTTTGATGTAGGAATTTGATCTGAGCATGCGTGGCACTTGGTCCGATCAAAATTCTCTACACATGATCGGATTACGTCCGACCGGCCCAGTTGGTCGAGAAATATTTCCAAAATGTTGGAAAATTGGGTCCGACGGAGATTTGGACGGAATCAGTCCGACGCATACCACACACAGTCGGATTATCTGACGACACGGTCCGATAAGAAGCATTCGGACGGATTCTCCGACCGTGTGTACGCGGCATAAAGCTGGTGGAACCAGCCCCTTTCCCCCCAATAAATTATCATATTTATCGGCGTATAACATGCACAGGCATATAACACGCACTCTAATTTTAAGAGGGAAGTTTCTGGGAAAAAAACGTGCATTTTAAATAAAGAACTTTGAAGCAAAATAAGGGTAGCTCTGAACTTTTTTATTAATAATATTTATAGCACTTATAAGGTAAATAGCGTAATAACACATATTAAATAACCCCCCCAGCACATTACACAGCCCCACCTGCACATTCAACAGCCCCCTTCTCATTACACAGACCCCTTTATATTACACAGACCCCCTTTACATTACACAGACCCCCTGCACATTACACAGAACCCTGCACATTATGCAGCCCCCCTGCACATTATGCAGCCCCCCTTTACATTACATAGCCTGCTTTACATTACACAGCTCCCCATACATTGCACATCCCCCTTTACATTTCACAGCCCCCTCCCCCTGCACAGTACACAGCCCCTTTCATTATACAGCCCCCTTTACATTGCACAGCCCCCTGCACTCCCTGGGGACCCTCAGTCTATTGGGACAGCACTGCCAACGTACTCTAAAGTAAAAAAAATCACTGCCAGCACCTTTTCATACACCCATCCTGACGAAGTTCCATTGGGCAGAACGAAACATGTAGATGGAAGGACAGGTCCCCCATCTTCCTGTGTTACTGCACGCTTTGATCTTTCCGATCCTGATTACCTGCTTTCCATCCAGCACTTTCAGAAGCCGGCCAGCACTACACTGTGGATCGGTTGCCAGCATGAGGTCTACTTGGACTACCTGGACTTATTGCTACCATTGATTGATATACCAGCATTACAGCAGGCTTTCAGCCTCTAGAGCATGCATTGCTCAAGGATCAAACTGAGACTGATATCACCTATGATGGCTGATGAATAATTGGACTCCAGATGTATATGTATAGGTCATATCGGCTGCGGTTGTAATCTGGTATGGGTTACCCAACTCTATGGGATCATCCCTACACTTCAGGCTGGACCTCAAGTTCCCCCTTCAGCAAAGGGCTATTCAATTAGTCAGGCTAAAGGGTGCCATGCAGTGCTTCAGCCGGTGTGTCTAGGGGATAGGAACCACACTGGGGCTGCGATTCTTGCAGCTCTGCAGGGACAGGCCCAGAGGTGGTTCACACCAGCTAGAGCCAGGAAGGGTGGTGTGTGATAATGGCACAACCCTCCTGTCCACTCTAATGCCCTGTACACACGGTCGGACTTTCCGATGGAAAATGTGTGATCGAATCATGTTGTCGGAAAATCCGATCGCGTGTGGGCTCCATCCAGTGCTTGGTTGGCTGAAATTCAGCGGGAATTCAACCTTCCCATAAACCGCCTGATTTGTACCATGCCCACCAGATGGAACTCGACTTTGGAAATTCTGCAGTGGCTGCACATGCAGCAGAGGGCTTTCAACGAGTACCTGTGTGAGTATGGCAGGCTCAGGCTGGATCGACTTTTTTTCCCGTGCCAATGGCTGCTCATAAAGGATGTATGCACTGTACTGTCACCATTTAAGGAGGACTTAAAGATGGTGAGCCATGACAATGCATGCATCAGTGACACAATCTCTGTTGTGTTCCTGCTGCAGCAGACTCTGCATGGCATTATGGACAGGGCATCCGAGGCAGAGCGGCAGGATGAAGAGGAGGACTTCCTTTCCTCTCAAGGCCCACTTTATGCAGACACCATTGATCACATTGAACACACAAGAGGAAAGAGAGGAGGAGGAGGAGAATTTTAGCAGTTTTGGAAGGCATTGAAGCAGAGGAAATTTGCAGTGCATGAGTTCCCTATGGTAGGTTTTTAGTCCTCGCCGCCCAGGGCTGTAAGCTTTCACATCCCATAGGCAGCATCTGCATCACATTGTGGACGATTATCTAGGGGCAAAAACAGAGATGGAGAGCTTTCCAGTCGACAATCCACTAGTTTACTAGGTCATGAGAATAGACCACTGGCCAGAACTTGCGTCTGTTCACAGACTCTGTGGACCATCTGACTTTTATCAAAGTGAATCAGTCTTGGTTTACCAGCAGCTATAAATCCCTTGATGCTGATGTCACTGATTAAGTGTTTTTGGGATGTGGAATCTCTGCAGTACTTCTAGGCTGCCTAGTATTGTGGGTGTGATTTCATTTGGAAGAATGTTTTTGGTGTAGGTTTCATGGACCAAATTAACACTCAAAGACCAATTTTTACGCACCTGTTTGACGGGTGCATATCATTGCAATTTTTGACAGCAAGGCCAATTCTATCTTTCATAAAGAGTAATTCTATAGGGTTATGGTGCGAAGGCGCCACAACACCCAAAGAACAATTTTTCTTCACCCGTTACAGAAGTAGAAATTCAAAATCTGTGGTAGAGACACTAGAATTTATCCAAAAAATCTTGTTCCCAGTGCACTACATTGTGGCCTCATCATACTGACTGCCTCCCTAAGCCATTGCTTACAAAATAAAGAAAGCTTGCAGGGAAAATATAATTTTTTAGGCTTCATAAATGCAATTATTGCTTCAGCAGCTTCTATACATAGTACAGATGTGCCACTTTACAGGTGGACTAAGGGGACCCCCAGGAACTATATTCAAAGTAATTTTTAATTTTTATACTTTCACTTTAAGCATCAATAAATCACTGCTCATTTAAAAATTAAGTTTTTTAACAACTTTTTTTCTGTTGATACCCCAGCGCAGTACCCAGACCCTATAACCATTGAAAGCTCAATTACTTTCATATAAACCTTCAAAATGGGCACTTTTTTTGCAATGTTCAAAGGTCTGGTGTGAACAGAACAGGGGATCATTCGGCCCATCCCTACTGCGCAGGAATGACACTGCTGGCGTGCTTTGTTCCAGTCAGTAAATCTTGCGATCATACCCACATTAGATGCCTGAAGACTTGTTGGATCAATGATATAGCTATCCCAGGAGTCAACGGGACAAGCAGCTGATGACGTAGTTGCCTAGACGGCCACGACCAAAAGTGGGGAAAGCTACTGAGAAAAAGAGAGAATCGTCTCACCGTATCAGGATCCAAACATTACATCACTACCGGCGCACAATACAATGTAGCTAATTATAAAAATTTTGTGGAACTACAGCTTTTTAAATGAAAACTGTGTTACAGAAATTAACCACTTAAGGACCGCCGCATGGCAATGTACGTCGGTGCAATGGCACCGACAGGCACAAGCACGTACATGCTCGCCTTCCAGCGGGTGGGGGGTCCGATCGGACCCCCTCCCGCTGGATGCGGCGGTCGGTTTCGCTGCAGGAGCGATCCGGGATGAGGAGATGGCCGTTGGTTTCTGCCCATCCCCTCTCGATCGCTCCTGGCGAATGAGAAGCTTCCCCCGCTGTGTATAGTAAACACAGGCAGGGAGGAAGTGATGTCGTTCTCCTCGGGGCGGTCTTTTTGACCGGACTACGAGGAGAACACAGAAAGTAAGTGTGCACCAACACTACACTGACATGTAGGTGCACATAGGCACACAAATCCCCCCCCCCCCCGATCGCCCCCCGATCCTCCCAGTCACAGTGTCACTGATTGCAGTGATCATTTATTTACTGATCACTGCATTTAGTGTCAGTTGTGACAGTAAAAACTGTCAGGGCAGTTAGTGTTAGGTCCAGGGTAGCCCCCTACCCCCCCCCCCCAATAAAGGTTTAACCCCCTGATTGCCCCTAGAGTTAACCCTTTCACCCCCTTTTGCCAGTGTCACTAAGCAATCGTTTTTCTGATCGCTGCATTAGTGTCACTAGTGCCGCTAGGTAGCTAGTTATTTTTTTAGGTTCACCCCCAGGTTTTTATAGCGCTAGGTACCCCCATATACTACCCAATAATGGTTTTAACCCCCTGATTGCCCCTAGTTAACCCTTTCACCAGCGATCACCGTATAAGTGCCACTGGTGACGCTGGTTAGCCAGTTAGTTATTTAGGTTCCCAGTCAGGTTTTTATATAGCACCAAGGACCCCCATATACTACCTAATAAAAATTTGAACCCCCTGATTGCCCCTAGTTAACCCTTTCACCAGTGATCACCGTATAAGTGTTACGGGTGACTCTGGTTAGTTAGTTTGCTTTTTATAGCATCAGGGCTATAGCATCAGGGCTATACCCACCATTTATTACCCAATAAAGGTTTAACCCCCTGTTCACCCGGCGGGTGATATCAATTAGGTTTTTCGGGTCAGGGTCTGCGTCGCCCCAAGCAGCGTTAGGTTAGTGCCAGTACCGCTAACACCCATGCGCAAAGCATACACCTCCCGTAGTGGTATAGAATCTGAACAGATCAATATCTGATCTGATCAGATCTATACTAGCGTCCCCCGCAGTTTAGGGTTCCAAAAAAACGTATTGTTAGCGGGATCAGCCCAGATACCTATTAGCACCTGCATTTTGCCCCTCCACCCAGCCCACCCAAGTGCAGTATCGATCAATCACTGTCACTTACAAAATACTAAACACATAACTGCAGCGTTCGCAGAGTCAGGCCTGATCCCAGAATTTATTTTGGGGTGTAATTTCACTTATGCCCATAGCATGTGTGAGCAATATATTATTTAGTGACAACTTTGTGCAAAAAAAAAAAATTGTAATATTCCTGCAACTTGTGGCAAAATATAAAATATTTCATGGACTCAACACGCCTCTCAGTAAATATCTTGGGGTGTCTACTTTCCAAAATGGGGTCATTTGGGGGGTTGTTGTGCTATTTTGGCATTTTATGGCCTTCGAAACTGTGATAGGTAGTGAGGAGTGAAATCAAAAATTTGCACCCTTAGAAATCCTGAAGGCAGTGATTGGTTTTCGGGGTGCCGTACGCGGCTAGACTCCCAAAAAGATCCACATATGTGGTACCCTCGTACTCAGGAGAAGCAGCAGAATATATTTTGGGGTGCAATTCCACATATAACTATGGCATGTGTGAACAATATATCATTTAGTGACAAATTTTTGTAAACTTTTTTTTTTTTTGTGTCATTATTCAATCACTTGGGACAAAAAAAAATATTCAATGGGCTCAACATGCCCCTCAGCAATTTCCTTGGGGTGTCTACTTTCCAAAATTGGGTCATTTTGGGGGGTTTTGTGTTATTTTGGCATTTTATGGCCTTCGAAACTGTGATAGGTAGTGAGGAGCGAAATCAAAAATTTGCACCCTTAGAAATCCTGAAGGCAGTGATTGGTTTTTGGGGTGCCGTACGCGGCTAGACTCCCAAAAAGTCCCACATATGTGGTATCCCCGTACTCAGGAGAAGCAGCAGAATATATTTTGGGGTGCAATTCCACATATAACTATGGCATGTGTGAGCAATATATCATTTAGTGACAACTTTTTGTAAACTTTTTTTTTTGTGTCATTATTCAATCACTTGGGACAAAAAAAAATATTCAATGGGCTCAACATGCCCCTCAGCAATTTCCTTGGGCTGTCTACTTTCCAAAATGGGGTCATTTGGGGGGGGGGGTTGTACTGCCCTGCCATTTTAGCACCTCAAGAAATGAGATAGGCAGTCATAAATTAAAAGCTGTATAAATTCCAGAAAATTTACTCTAGTTTGTAGACGCTATAACTTTTGCGCAAACCAATAAATATACGCTTATTGACATTTTTTTTTACTAAAGACATGTGGCTGAATAAATTTTGCCCTAAATGTATGACTAAAATTGAGTTTATTCGATTTTTCTTATAACAAAAAGTAGAAAATATATTTTTTTCTCGAAATTTTCGGTCTTTTTTCCATTTATATCGCAAAAAATAAAAATTGCAGAGGCAATCAAATACCATCAAAAGAAAGCTCTATTTGTGGGAAGAAAAGGACGCAAATTTCGTTTGGGTACAACATTGCATGACCGCGCAATTACCAGTTAAAACAGTGCAGTGCGAAAATGTAAAAAGACCTCTGGTCCTTAGGCTGACAATTGGTCCGGGGCTGAAGTGGTTAAGGACTAGCCACTGCTTACAACCTTCTAAGAAAAAACTGTTGCTTGGCTGTCAAACTTGCAGATTCTATGATTTTACTATATTTAGAATCTCTGACCCATTACAAGAATGCAACAAATGAAGTCGCAGTGATGTCAAATCTCTTGAAGTTCACATTATTTTGGAGTCAGTACCTTAGAAAACATTGAATCCAGAATATTAGCATGACAGCCAAGGAACTCATAACGCCTGCCTCCCTATCTCTCTACTGACAGTTTTCCATTATATAATGGCACTGTATTTTTTTTTCTCGTTTTGCGTATGAAGAGAGGTGCATGAAGGAATTCTTAGTGAATACATTTTATACTAAATAAATTGTATTGAAATTGATATTTTTTCATTAGAAGCAAACAAGCATAGCTAAATATTGTTATTTGATAAATGCCATTATTGTTGCTAATGTCAAACAAAACTAGAATTTCATGCCACATGTTCCCCGGTAGACAAAACTCCTTTCAAAATTAAAATTGCTGCAGGCTTTTAAAAACTCCTTTCAAAATTAAAATTGCTGCAGGCTTTAATAAAGTTATTTAGAAATATTCCATCAGTCTCTGAATACTCAAGAGAGGATATTAACAGTCAACAAGGGCGTGTGTTTAATGACTAATTTTCCTTATTTCCATTCAGAAAAAACAGAATGCCACATTGGGAGGAAAACCTGACTCACTTCTATAATACAAGAGGGTTTTAATCTCATTTCATTGGAAAGAAATAAATACAGAAGAATATATTAGGAAAACACCAACATTTGAGCCAATATCAAAACTGTGGAGTAACAATTGCACAAAATGTGCTAGCTGAAAAATGACAGTACTTTGTTTTCTGCTTTAATAAGTGGCATGCTATCTGGATCTTTGTAGTTTATTTGAAAATAAATATATAAAATTAACTGTTATATTCCCTACCATTCCTGTGTCAGTGCCTTTATTGCAAACAGCCATTACTTATATATAGTCATGAGGCTGCAGGTATTCCAATGTGAAAGACGATATCTCCATTGTATGCCTGCTTGTAGACCTATAACAAGTGTGACAGTGTGAAGCTCTGACACTTTGAAAATGGATATAGGAATGGGAAAGGGTTCACTCACATACAAAGTATGGGGCTCCAGAGTATTTAAAGAATATTAACTGGTTCCTGCCTGGTCTATGGGCGAATGACGCTGGGGTCGTCCTCTCGTCGATCCGGGTGGGTGCCATCTGTTGGCATGATCTGTCACTGGCTGTGTCCACCTGACGGTACCATGTGACCACTGTAACCAATCATAGCAGGTCACATGCAGTTGTAAACAATGGATGGCTTCCTTTTAAGCCATCCATTGTGTACAATTGTGTTGCTAGCTGTGATTGCTCACAGTGATCACATGATACAGACTGGGTCAATCACGGCCTATCTGTGCCATGTGATCATATGTGACTAATCACAGCTAATCACAACAAAACAAACTGAATTAATTGATTTAATTCAATAAAATGCTTATATATAGCAATGAAATAAAAAAAAAAAAAAAATATATATATATATATATATATATATATTTTTTTTTTTTTTGTACTGTCATCAGTCAGTGTCCCTGATCACTGCCATGCTTTATTTATGATGACGCAGTACTGCACAGATAACAGCATGTAAAAAGAAAACAAAAATTGAATTTCTTAATTTTCCATAAAATTGTGACAAAAAAAAAGACAACTTCAAAAACTCTGCCATGCCTCTTACTAAATACCTTGGACTGTCTACATTCCAAAGAGTGATCATTTTGGGGATATCTGTAGTGTCCTGACATTTTTGGGCCTTTAGAAATGTACATCAGGACATCAGGAATGATAAATTTTCAGATATATAGTATCTCACAAAAGTGAGTACACCCTCACTTTTTGTAAATATTTTATTACCGTATTTGCCGGTGTATAAGGCGACCCGGCATATAAGACGACCCCCTAATCTCACAGGACAAAAAACGTTTTAAAAGTGTACTTACCGTATAAGACGACCCTGCTTTCGAGGCTTCCGAGGCTTCATATTTCTTCCTTCTTCCTGCATTTGGTGGAGCCAATCACGGCGAGCGATGTATTCTATTAATGAATACAAAGCCTGCTTGGATTGGCAGAGGCTGTAACATCATCAGCCCGCGCCGCTCTGACTCTCCAAGCCAATCAGAGCAGGCTACAGAGTAGCCTGCTCGGATTGGCAGAAGTCGTTACTCCAATCCGAGCAGGCTTTGTATTCATTTGAATACATCGCTCACCAGGATTGGCTCAGCGGTATATACTGTATGTAGCCGAAGCTACATACAGTATTACCGAACACCCAGCCGGCATCCGAGGGGCTGACCCGGCGTATAAGACGACCCCTGCTTTTTGGCCAATTTTTTTACATGCAAAAGGTCGTCTTATACGCCGGAAAATACGGTATATCTTTTCATGTGACAACACTGAAGAAACTACACTTTGCTACAATGTAAAGTAGTGAGTGTACAGCTTGTATAACAGTGTAAATTTGAGGTCCCCTCAAAATAACTTAACACACAGACAATAATGTCTAAACCTCTGGCCACAAAAGTGAGTACATCCCTAAGTGAAAATGTCCAAATTGGGCCCAAAGTGTCAATATTTTGTGTGACCACCATTATTTTCCAGCACTGCTTTAACCCTCTTGGGCATGGAGTTCACCAGAGCTTCACAGGTTGCCACTGGAGTCCTCTTCCACTCCTCCATGACGACATCACGGAGCTGGTGGATGTTAGAGAACTTGCGCTCCTCCACCTTCCTTTTTTTTTATAAATTCTTTATTTTCTTTCACAAAAGTAGTAAGAAAGTTTTCACCAGTACATTAATAACACACAACCTTAGTGACTCCTATTTAATTGTAATTATTCAAGCTCCTACTGTTCAACTTCTACTTATTCAGACTTTCGGAATAATCTTATTGATAACAATTCAACTTTTGTAATATTTTTCCTTAACCAGAATCCACTCTGGTTATCCTCAAGCAGAAACACACCCCAAAGAAAAAAACAAAACCAAAAGATAAATAGAGAGATAGAATAGAGGTAGAGGTAAAAAAAAAAAGGGATATTAACCCCCCCGGAGGGTGGGTTTTGTTCCCTATATATCATATAGGGGGCCAATTCTCTCTGATATTTCTCATCATGCTCCCTCAACCTCAAAGTAAGATTTTCCATCTGTTGAACCTCTGTTGTCCTTGCTAACCATTGTGCCCTTGTTGGTGATACATTCGTTTTCCACAGAACTGGTGTGCAAGCTTTCGCTGCAGTCAACAGGTGCCTTAGTAAAGAATTTTTATATGTTTCAATGGATAGAGGAATATCATGTAGTAAGAAAGCTGCAGGATTTTCTTCCAGAGACACATAAGTAATTTCTTTAACTGTTTTAGAGACCATCGTCCACAATTCTTTCAACCCTGCACATTCCCAAAAGATGTGTAGCAATGTGCCCTCAGACTTCTGACATCACCAACAGACATTAGACACCTGAGGATATATTCGGTGCAATACTTCTGGGGTTCTATATCACCTAGTTAGAATTTTATATCCACCTTCTTGATACCTTGTTGGCATTGATGCCTTATGTGTAAAGAGCAAAATCTTATTCTTTTGTACCTGAGAGAATGTGACCTCCAGATCCCTTTCCCACGTTTGTATGAAGGTAAGTTCTTGTGGGGCATCTAGATCAATCATCAAAGCATATAAAATTGAAAGTAAGTGTCTTGGTGGTTCTCTGTTAAGGCAAATTTGCTCAAATTTAGTTGGTGTACGTACTACCGTCAATGTCATCGACTGCAGAAAGGCATTAAGATGTATGCTCCTAAACTGGTCCAATTCCACTGAGAACTCTCATTCAATCTCCTCCCTTGACAACACCTGGTTATTGATTAAAAAATGTATGAGCCTGTTAATTCCTTGTCGTCTTAAATCAATAAAACTCTGGTCTGTCATACCAGGCTGAAATCTCAGGGTGCCTAAAATTGGGATGAGGGCTTGGGAAAGGCGATATCTCAGTTGTTTTTTTTTTTTTACATTTTTGGTGGCTCGGAGAGTAGCCCCCACCATTGGATGTTTCCTCATGGCCTGTGGTATATCTGCCTCATACAGCCAAACCAGCCCCCCCAATGGTACAGCACTTGTTGCTTGTTCCAAATGAATCCAAGGCTTATCATTGTGGGGCTTACACCAGTCTACCACCCTTGCTAGATGAGAGGATTTGTGATATACTACTGGATCTGGAAATCAGACCCCTCCTCTTTCTTTTTGGTAGTGTCAACACGTTCCGCCGCACTCTTCCCGATTTTCCTGCCCATATGAATCTCATAAACCTCGCCCTTAGATCCCTCAGATATCCTGCAGGCATCTTAATAGGTAGGGTCTGAAACAGATAAAATAATCTTGGCATTACACTCATATAATGTTAATTCTGCCAAACCACGTGAAAACCTCCTTGTCCCATCTCTGTAGATCTAATTAAATTTGTCATGCCAGGGGAGCAAAGTTGAGTTGAGACACCCTATTTAATTGGATAGGTATCTTAGTCCCTAAATAGCATATATGTGAGTCTGTCCACTTAAAGGCAAAATGTGAAGACAATCAATGTCGCAGAGATACCTTCATCTCCACTCCCATTGCTTCTGATTTACTATAATTTACTCTAAAATTAGACGTGCGTAACTCCCGTAATAAGGATGGGAGGGATATGTCTGGGGCAGTTAAAAAAAATATCAGATCATCCGCATACACGGCCAATTTTTGTTCTTCTCCTCCCTTTATTAAGATACCCCTAATATCTAGATTAGCCCTTATAGTTCTTAAAAAGGGTTCCGATGCGAGTATAAAAATAATGGGTGAGAGTTGGCACCCCTGGCACGTTCCATTACATATGGAGAAAGGTTCAGAGATTATATAATTTATCTTGACCTTTGCCTTCGGGACAGAATATAAACTTTTAATCCAATTCTGCATACCCTTTCTCATTCCTAAATTGTAGCATAGTTTTTGAATATGTCCAATCTACTCTGTCAAATCCTTTCTACGCATACGCGGAGGCAAGCACTAAAGGTTTTTGATATTTTTGAGAGACGTGTATGCGTGTTTTCTCTACCTTCTCTATTGGGGGTAAAACCCACTTGGTCAGGATGTATTAAAGAAGGCATATGGGTCAGCAGTCTGTTAGCTAGTATTTTTGTAAAGATCTTCAGATCCACGTTTAATAACAATATTGGGTGGTAGCTAGAGCATTGGGATGGATCTTTTCCCTCTTTAGGGATTACGGTTATATGGGCCAGTAAGGTCTCTGTCGGCATCATTTGTCCATCCCGTATAAAATTAAAGGCAGCTAAAAATCTTGGTGCCAATTTATCTGCAAAGGTCTTATAATAGATCAGTGTGTACCCGTCAGGACCGGGCGCTTTTCCCGCTTTTAATACTTTAAGAGCTTCTGTAAATTCTTCTATTGTAATTGGACCGTCCAGGTCCCTTGCTACTTCCTCAGGCAAACTGGGCATTCCCGATGCTGAAATATATTCCCTCGCCTCCTCTCGTCTATCAAATGTCAACAATGATGACTGACTATCAATCTGATATAAATTAGCATAGTAGTCTCTAAATGCTTTCGCAATCTCTTGAGAGGAGCTTACTAGTATATAAGTATGTGTTTTGATACGGTCAATATGGTTCTCTCTGAGCACATTTGCTAGCACCCTGCCCGGCTAATTTCCATACTCATAGAAGGCTCGCCTGCAATGGATTAACTTAGCTTTCAGCTTTGTCTATTAATAATAAATGTAATTTCTCGCGTAGCGACACAAGTTTTTCCTCAATCTGTTGCGCATGTGATTTCTTATGCACTAATTCGAGCACCCGGATCTCTCCCAGTAAAGATTCTATTTGCGCCGTCATCAAGCATTTCCTATGGGATCTTATGGATATGAGGGTACCCCAAATAGCACATTTATGCGCTTCCCATACACAAAATGGGGTAACATCCCCCACCTTATTGATTGCAAAAAAGACTCTAATTCCTGGGCTATCTGTTTTTCGTATTCCGGTTCTTTCAGAATTGTCTCATTAAGCTTCCAATGCCATTCTCAGGGCCCTGCTTCTCCCCATTCTAGGACACAATTAGTTGGTTCATGATCCGATAAAGTAAATGAACCTATCGATGACTCCAGCAGAGATGTCAGGGCATTCTGAGATACAAAAACGTAATCAATTCTGCTATACGTCTTATTTCTCACTGAAAAAAGAGTATAATCCTTTTCATGTACATGGAGAGTTCTCCAGCTATCCACTAGCTGCAAATCTTGTAAAAGTCTTTTATCTCTATGGAATTTTGAATATGACAAGTGGGATACACCTTTTGAAACGTTGAGCGTGGGATTTAATGCCATATTTAGGTCCCCTACCATCAGCAGGGTTCCTTCCTTATTTTGGTGTACCAATTGTAGATACTTCTCCAGTGATGAGACTTGGTCATCATTTGGTAAATACAGATTGATTAAAGTGACCATTTGCCCACACAGAAATCCCTTTACAATAAGAAGGCGTCCTGTCCCATCAGCAATTATTTTTGATTCCTTCCATGGTATCTGTTTCGAAAAGATAATTGCTACTCCATTTGCCTTAGAAGTCTGAGAGGCACTATGATACACTATAGGAAACTGATGGTTCCCTAACCTTGGAATTCTGTCATTTTTAAAATGTGTCTCTTGAAAAAAAATAATGTAGGATTTAAGTCTCCAAGTTCAGTTAGCAATCTTGTACGTTTCTCTGGGCTATTTAGCCCTTTCACATTATAAGAGGTTAAAGTTATCCTGGTCATTTTTAATGTTTTAGTCTAGTAACTTCCCGGGAGAAATAATAAAAATAAATAGAGAAAAAAAAAGGAAAAAGGACCTCAAGGTTTTGATAACTATCTAAGACCTGGGGTAACAACAATCACCGCAGCAGCAGGTCCTGTATAATTTACAGGGCTACCTGCTCTCCACTTGATGTAAGAATTAGAAAAGTTGAAACGCCTCCGACTTTACCTCCACTGGAGGAGAGGCGTTTACAGTGGGGAAAGTGAATAAGCAAAGTGGAGATCACTGCTACAATATCCATGCTAGTGCACCCCAATTTGGCCTGATATTTCTATCATGGCCCTACCAGTTTATTCCCTTCATACATTCTACATTGCTCTATATATAGACCTAGATTTCCTGTTTAGAAAGCCATCCCTTTCCATCTATTTAATCATTTTTCCTTCTTCTGGAGAGGTTACATCATGCTCTTTTTACATATAGCACTTCTTTATTTCTAGTCATACTTCAGAGAGTCTTCAGCAATTCTTAAAAAATTCCCTGTTCCTATACCAATAAACTATAATAATGATAATATTACAAAAAAACAACAGCTCATGACCCCTCCCTTTCTCTTATATCCTCCACTACTTAGGTCTCCCAGTGATGGATCCACCCCTTCTCTTACCATGAATTAGAGATTCTACTTCATCTGAACAAAAAATATGTCTCCACCGCCAGAAGACCCAAGTACGGACCAATGATGTGGCTCCTATCCATTCATAATAAAGTGCAAAGACTAATAATCCCCATCCTAATGCTGTCGTTTCCCACAGTCAGTGTGTGTAAACTCCGACCACCCAACAAAAAAAATAAAATAAAATAAAATTAATAAAAAAAAAAAACTCACCCCTAACCTATCGGTGTATAGTGACAGAGTTAACTACTCATATTCCATTATATATGCCCATAATGTGTGCTTCGCTTGCACAAAACGAAACAATTGCGCCATGCTCAATGTTCGTCCCGGGAAACCAGCATTACCCTGAGACACCAAGAAACAAAAAAAAAATTAATTAATATAGTGCCTTCCCATCTTCTCCTCCTCCTTATGTGTGAAGAAAGCCTCTGTCAATCAATAGGCTTATTAAGTATAATTTATATATTGCTGAATCCTCCAACTTACACGTGTTAATCACTTCCTGACTGGCACATGCCGATGTACGTCGGCAGAATGGCACGGACAGGCAAATTGGCATACAGGTACGTCCATTTAAAATTGCCGCTGTGCCATCGTGTGCATGCCGGCGGCGACGAGTGTGTGCCGGTCGGGACTCCTGTGAGTCCGGTCGCACCTGCGATCGTCTCAAGGGGAGGCTGAACAGGGAGATGTGGAAGTAAACACCATCTCCCCGATCTGTCTAGCAACAAGTGACACTGATCTCTGCTCCCTGTGATTGGAGCAGAGATCAGTGTTCACTAACACACAGCCACGCCCCCCACAGTTAGTAATACGCCCCTAGGACACACTTACCCCCTACACTGCCACCCCCTTGTTAACACCTTCACTGCCAGTGTCATTTATAGGATTGCTGTATAAATGACAATGGTCCCAAAAATGTGTCAAAAATGTCTGATATGTCCGCCTTAATGTTGCAGTCACAATAAAAATTGCTGATCGCCGCCATTACTAGTAAAAAAAAAATATTAATAAAAATGCCATAAAACTATCCCCTATTTTGTAAACGCTATAGATTTTGCGCAAACCAATCAATAATCGCTTATTGCAAATTTTTTTTCACCAAAAGTATGTAGAAGAATGTTTTTTATATATTTTTGGGGGTTATTAATTATAGCAAAAAATAAAAAATAATGTGTTTTTTTCAAAATTGTCGCTCTTTTTTTGTTTATAGCGCAAAAAATAAAAAACGCAGAGTGATCAAATACTACCAAAATAAAGCTCTATTTGTGGGAAAAAAAGGATGTCAATTTTGTTTGGGAGCCACGTCGTACGACCGCACAATTGTCAGTTAAAGCGACGCAGTGGCGAATCGCAAAAAAAAAATGGTCCGGTCTGAAAGAGGTTAAGTGATAAAAAACACACATATGATCACCCTCCCCCCCCCCAAAAAAGACCATCTGGTCCCCAGAAAACACCAAAAAAAAACAGAAAAACAACACACAAACCAAGAATGAGAAAAACAAAACAAAACACTAAATTCATACATTTTTTAACCCACCACCACGCTACTCCAATCGAATCCATCTGTATATCTCCAGACAGTAAAAATATATCACGCTAAAAAAACAAAAAAACTAAATCCTTATTCATGGTATAGTTCTTTTCTTTTTTCTTCTCTCCCAAAGTTTTATTTATCTAACTTCTGATTCTGATGGCTCTGCAAGCCTAGGCATCATTCCTCCATCTTTTCTGCTCCTTCCCTGTTGTCTCCGCAGTTCCTGGGGGCCCCCTGTCAGAAACCATGAACCAGACCGAGACAGAAGTACAATTAAATCCCACTTGTTTATTAATAAAAAATAAAAAGGTAAATAGAGTAAGCGTAGTCAAAGCATAGCGTCCAGTAACCAGATCGAGTAGTCAGCCAGGCCAGAGTTCAATAACCAGATCAGGTAATCAGCCAGGCCAGAAGTCAGGGATCCAAGTGGAGCAACAGCAAGCAGGGTATGGAGCCAGTCTTTAAACAGAACCGCAGGAGATGGTTTCTTGTGATGTGACCAAGGCGAGGGCAGAGATGAAGTGAGCTGGACAGCTTTAAGTAGGCAGGTCCAACGAGTAGGATCAGGAACAGCTGGGTGACTGTGGAGAGAGATGAGAGCTGGCAATTAGCCGACATCTGAGCAGCCAGCCCAGAGAAGGAAGGGCTAAGCCAGCCCTGACACCCCCTCCATTAAGTTTGGCATTTCTATCCAATTAGGCACCTCAATGGGCTACGCGCCCAGAAAATGAAAAAGATCTGGTAGTTGGGCAGGGTCCTGTAAATAAAAACTGCACACCCCCCCCCTTTTTTCACAATTACTGCCATTGGGTACCTCCATCTATACGTTGATCCTTTGGAGAGCAGATAGTCCAGTAAGGGTTTTAGCAGACACCATCTGTTTTTTGTCTGGTGACATATATCTGGATATATGTGTACTCCCCCCCCCCCCTCGAAGTTCAATGGTCCCTTCTGCCAGGCTGCTCTTAGTAGGTCTTCTCTTATCCTATAAAAAAGTACCCTACAAAGGACATCTCGTGGATTGGCCTGAGCAAGATTACGTACGGTGGGGACCTTATGCACTCGATCCAGTTCAATCAAAATATTCAGGGGGTTTTCCAACAATTGATTTATAATAGCCATCACTGTGTCTCTAAAAGCAGGTCCCTCAATATTTTTAGGGACCCCCCTAATCCGGACATTGTTCCTCCTACTCCTATTTTTGGGAATCTTCTGCTTGTAGTTGTAACATAATTAATCTCTGAGGTTGAATGTGTAGCCTATCCTCCAGCACAATGCTGCTAAGGCTGATGCACAGACCAGACTTTCGTTTTCCAGGGGGGAGTGGCCTAAGCATGACTGAGTGAGGCTACACTAGACGAGAGCTCTGCAATAGAAAAGTGCACCCTCCAGGAGACTGTTCAGATGGAGAATCCCCAAAGCTCATGCCGAGGCGGGGAAAGGTTACAGGAGTGCCCTATATTCCCCGGCATTCATATATCACACAGTATCTTACAGTAAGGAGAGACGCCACCCAGCCCGCCGATACCGCCAGCATTAGCACGATCTGGGTACAGGAGCCAATGGTGGAGCCTACTCTGCAAATGTCAGTCGATACCATGCCACAGAGCAAAGTGCATGGTATGATATGAGCATCTACGGGCTGACCCCCCACCCTTTCAACCTCTGCAGCAATGCTGGCATCACTCATACGCCTATTTCCCTCTGGATATGACGTTGAGCAGGTGCACTAAACTTCTTTGGTCAACTATGGGGAGGCCTGTTCTGAGTGGAACCTGTCCTGTTAAACCACTGTATGGCCTTGACCACCGTGCTGCAGCTCAGTTTCAGGGTCTTGGCAATCTTCTTATAGCCTAGGCCATCTTTATGTAGAGCAATAATTCATTTTTTCAGATACTCAGAGAGTTCTTTTCCATGAGGTGCTATATTGAACTTCCAGTGACCAGTATGAGACATTCAGTAGAAGAAAAACAAAAAACGCAGTCAGCACTATATCTGAAATCGTAAATAGTATTGGCACAGATATTGTGGGGGTCTGCAGAATGCCCCAATAATGTTATATTAAATTATTACAGTTGGAGTCTCCAGAAATAAAGACAGAGGCACATAGGATCAAGAGGTAATAAACTATGGCACCTGTATGGCGCTAGATGTGTAATATATCCAGGTGGCCCAAACACTATAAAACTTTTCATATCTGTCCTTCGGCACTTTGCCACCCATTCCTCCGCCACCATGATATTATTAACCAGACAGATCCAATCAGTTCTTCCAGGAATATGTATTGACTTGAAAATGTATGAGAATTAGGCATCTGGCAGCATTTTAAAAGCAGGGCAGAACCGATTTACGGTAATTGCTAAGAGGAATGGATGGTACGTGACATAGAAACTCCAATGGGGAGATATTCTTATCAATATCTAGTATAACCTTTATCTGGGCTCTGATGTCTTGCCATAGTTGCAGGTGTATAACTGTGAAAATATGGCTGGGAGAAAAATACCCAATGATTTTAAAGAGGAACCACACCATGTGAAAGAAAAGAAGGCTTGCAGTTGAGAGTGCATATCAGGGGGAATAACAAGTGGGAGAATCTCTGACTTGCTATAGTTAATATTAACGCTGGAAAGGGAATGGAATCTCCAAAGCTCAGCTCTGAATTAGGAAGGGAAATCAGTAGGTCAGCTACATAAAGTACATCATCAGCATACACTGATAGCTTATGTTCTGTCGTCCCCATCCTAAACTCCTTAATGCTAGGGTTTAACTGGATCATATTTAACAGCTGTTCAAGGGAGAGGGCAAAGATAAGCGGGGACATGGGGCACCCCTGTCTTGTCCCATTCTATATAGGGAAGGTGCCAGAGAGAGTTCCATTTACCTTGACCCGAGCCTCCGTAAAGCTATATAAGGAACCTATCCACCTAAGCATGTTCTGGCCACGGCCCAACCTAGACAGCACTGCCTGAAGTTACATCCAGTCCACCCTGTCAAAAGCCTTCTCAGCGTCAGTGGACAGTAGCAGGCAGGGTGAACTGGTCTGTTGTGAAATTACTCAATGGATTAGCTGTATAGCTCGGTTGGAGTTGTCCCTGGCCTGTTTGTTCTGAGTGAATTACCGTCAGTAAGATGGGCTTTAGCATTTTCTAAGATCTTCGCCAAAATCTTAATGTCAGTATTTAACAGCAAGATCAGTCTATAGCTACTCAGGGTAGTAGGGTCCTTCCCTTCCTTCGGGAGGACTGTAATATGGGCCAACAGTGTTTCTTTTGGGATAGATGTTCCTGATGCAAGGGCATTAAAATACGCACTGATTAGAAAGGAGGGGGGGGGAATTTTCTATAATAAGCATTAGGGAACCCATCTGGCCAAGACTTTTTCCCTGAGGCAAATCCTTAATTACCGACTCAATCTTCGTCACAGAGATAGGCTTATCAAGCTGTTTACTGATTTGCGTCATCAGTTGAGGGGCTTGAACCTCGTTGAGATATTGTGAGAGATATTCAGCTTTCTGCAGTGATGTTTGAGTGGCGAGTGTGTCAGGAAGCTGGTAAAGTTGGGCATAGTAGTCTCTGCAGGCGTCCGCAATTTTAAAGGACAACACCGTCGGAGTTCCCGAGGTGGTTTGAAGTTTATGGACGTGACGAGATGTGCGTTGATACCAAATGGTACCTGAAGGGTACCCTTTAAGAAGACAAATCTGCCCTCCAGGACCGCCACTCCGACGAGTTCGAAAATGCGTTTCCTGCAAGAGTAAAATATGTGCCCCCAGTCTTTTTGTCTCAAGCCACAACTTAATGCATTTAGATGGAGAGATCACGGCATGAACATTATATGATAAAATCTTCAAGGAAGCCATTGTGGATCAACATGCAGGGGATTACCAGGGACCCAAGGATGACTGAGAGAGACCTGCAGGAAGCAGATCAACCCAGAAAACAGAGTGCTGAAGAGACAAAATACATAGGTAAGAACCAAAAGAACATCAGAAACACAGAACAAACAGAGAACAATTTGCCCAAAGGGCGAGCAAAAAACACTGGTATCGACGGTGCAAAGGTCAAAAAAGGTGAGGGAAGCATCAGGCTAGGGAAGCATCAGTGGGGAGTGGGGAAGCATCAGGCTAGGACCCAACTGCGGGTCTGGCTCCAGTTAGGGAGCACTACCAAAATTTGGTAGTTCATGCTATTAGTCTGCAGCAGCAACAAAAATCCTAAAAGAAGGAAAGAAAAAAAGTCAGCAGGAGCAGCCATTCCGGAAATAGACAAAGAAGAAGTCCTCTGCCCAGCCATTGCGGGGTTTGTTTCAGCACCTGTGGCATACTGGCTGCCATGTGTCCGGACGAACTGGAACCGGAATGTCTGAGGAAGTGCCCAAGTCCGGACTATTCACCGAAGGCAGGCCAAGGCGGGAGAGAAAATGGGGCAGATCTGATTTATTCCATAGAGAAACCTGATGACCATCTTTAGTAACAGAGAGGCTGAATGGAAATTTCCAGTGATAAGTCAGATGGGACAGAAGAGAGAGGCGCCTCTAAGTGCTGAATTAATAGCTATTTATTTCCCCAAACAAGATTAAAAACACTTACAAAATCTGGCAAATTAAAAAGCGTGTAGTCATTGTAATGCAAATGGTCTGTAAGGCGAATGTGTCCCTGGCATGTAAAGACTCTCACAATTGTGTCCTGTGCTGTACCAAAAACATGGAGCTACCGGTAAGCTGATGAATGGGTACTGTGACATTGGGGGATGTTTAACTCAGTGGTAGATGCCTTTTCAGTAAGTTCACAGCGAACAGGAACTTTAGTTTAAGGGCATGGTAGCCCACTTTTATTAAGGAACAAAATAAAGTTCATACATGCACTTGGTTGCCCACACAGGGGTTCTTCTCCCAAAAACAATACATGAAAAATGCCAAGCCACCTGGCTCTATTCAGCAGTACTGCCACCTAGGCTTTACACTTCAGCCCTCTTGGCCATATAACAGGGTTCACGTACAACTACTGTACCTCTTTTCAGCTTCCTTGCTGCTCAGGCCTTCCACTTCATCTGTCTCCTTAGATGCACACAGCTTCAACACACACAGCGTCTATCTAGAAAGCAGCCCCTCACTGCTCTGATCCTCAGACCTGCACTCTCTGGACTCCTGGAGACCTCTTGTCTCTCTCAGTGGAGCCCAGAACCCTAATCCTAACTCTGCTATAAGCCCAGGACCCACCTGCTCAATCAACCAGCCAGACTCCTGGCTGTTTCAAAAACCCGGTCCCAGGATTGGAGATTTCATCTCACCCATAACGCTATGGAATCTCCGGGCTCCAGGTCCCCAAGTGGATTTTACAAACTTTGGAGGAAACTGATAAAACAGATTCCTCCACATTAAATACCCCTGGAGCCCCTCAACCTGCCTATTTGAGAACCCTGAACGACAATTACTAGGACAGGGAACTGTACTGTCACAGTACACACACAGAGTTCATGATGGATGGAGATCCCGGAAGTGATGTCAGCAGTGAGAGATGGGAGCCAGCATGAACCGGATGTAGCCATAAATAAGGGACGCGTTTTGGAACATTAGTAAGTTCCTTTTTCAACCTAATGGCTGCAAGTGTACACACAGGTAAACTTATGCCGCGTACACACGTATCAGACTATCCGGCGGACTTAATCTGGCGGACAAACCGCTGGACTGTCCGCCGGACTTTCCGAACGAGCTACCTGCCCACACACGGCACTTTTGCGGTGGACTAGGTCCGCCGTACTTTTGAAATGTACCTACTCACCCACACACACAGAGGAAAGTCCGCTCATTTTGAGCGCCGCTCCAGGTAGCCGGGGCCAGCGACGCCTCCCTTGCTGGTCCCAGCTCACCTGGTATGGTGTTAAAGGGGAATCCCTACTCCGAAAAAATGGCGTGTGGGCCCCCCCAGGTCCATATAAGACCCTTATCTGAGCACGCTACCCGGCCGGCCAGGAAAGGGGGTGGGGACGAGCGAGTGCTCCCCCCTCCTGAGCCGTACCAGGCCGCGTGCCCTCAACATGGGGGGTGCCTTACCACCCCTACCCATTCACCTGTGCTAAATCCTAGACAAGCCTCCTTTATTGTTGAGGCTACCTTTTTTGTCTCACCCATAACTATTTTTTATTTGATAATGATTTTTTCTTACAGGTAAATGGGACAGCTATGGGGGCAAATTTTGCGCCCTCATATGCTATCCTTACCATGGGTCAATGGGAATCCTTGCATATTTGGAAAAATAACCCATTCTCTTCCCACATCGTGTTCTATGGACGATATATAGATGATGTGATCATCATCTGGGAAGGTGATGATTCCCTAATCCCAGAGTTTGTCACTCATTGTAATAATAACAGTATGGGTTTACAGTTTACTTCTGTCATGGATAAAGAAAGGTTAGCCTTCCTTGACTTAGAATTGTTTTTTGTTGGTAAGGAAATCCATGCCAAGAATTTCTCTAAACCTACTGCAGGAAATTCATTCCTTCATTACAAAAGTTGCCATCATCCCCAATGGCTAAATAACATACCCAAGAGACAGTTTTGCAGACTTAAAAAGAACTGTACTAGGAATAGTGATTATGAAAATGTCCTCACTCGCTATCAACAACATCCAGCGAGTCACTGATAGGCAGATCTCTTGGAGGATTTCACCTGGCACCCATGAGTGACCTATTAGCTACACCAGACAACTGCTCTATCGGGCCTCACCTCTCCCCTCACTCCCCTGCAGACTTGCCTGCAATGATGTCTGCTTTCTCTAACATGCTAATGAGGGGCCTGGCTCAAACAGCAGCCAAGATCAACTCATCTATGCATGCTGATTTGCAGCAAATAGGGCTCCGGATTGAAACGATAGAAAAGAAAACTGGTAGAATTAATCAGAACACCACCAGGATCCAAGACCTTCAGGATCAGCAGGAGATGGCCCTATTCAAAATTGATGACCTGGAAAATAGGTCCAGACGATACAATTTTAGAATTAGGGGTCTTCTGTAAAAGGTGAAAGATGTTCCAACGGCAGTTTGCTCCCTTCTTAGGGACCTAATACCAGAAATTCCAGAACACAGGTTAGAATTGTACAGAGCACGCAAGGCCCTATAACCTGTACATAAGGATGGTCTTCCCAGAGACTTAATTGTCAAACCCCATTTTTAAGCAGTCAAAGAGGGGTTGATGAAAGCATCACAGAATTCAGATAAGATATCAATCCAGGGCCACCAAATTCAAATTATTGCAGCGCTCTCCCCATACACAGTTTGAAAAAGGCGCGCTTTGAAAACATTGCTCCAGGTCCTAACGCAAAAAGGAATTGCATATAGATGGGTCTTCTCTTTTTACCTGAATTTCTCCTACCATGGCTACTCTCCCTATGGCTTCTCCTCTTTTGCTAGAACGTCTGAGGCTCATCGCCCAGGAAATCCCACAGCCGTCCACCATTAGAGGATCCCATTCCACAAAATGCCCATATCCGCCTCGCCCACTGACCCCGTCTGGAAAAAGCAGCAGTCAAAAAAGTCTAAAGACTCTCGCTCCCAATGTGATGCTTCACAATACTGGAAGTCCTTCTTTACTCTGCTCCTTCTGGAACTGTTCTCAAGATTCCTTGAAGTTTTCACCCGAGTCTACTTAAATCTACATCCAAACCCTGATTGGGGGAACTGCTCTTTACCTGTATTGTTTTTCCTCCCAACGAATGGCAAGTTCTGCAGTTAAAGGAGTCCTTTTCAAATGGGACAATTACTAAAGCTACCTGGTACTCAGTGAGAATGAGTTTTCCCTTAGTTCCCACCTTTTACGCCCTTCCCAAGGTCCACAAAGACCTAAAAAAATCCCCCAGGAAGGCCCATCATTTCTGGATGGGGGGCAATTAGTGAAAACACTAGTAGAGTGGTTGATGAATACCTCAGACCCCATGTAGTGTGCCTTCAATCCATCCGTGAGGGATACCATCCATTTCCCCTGAATTATAGACAATCTCAACTTCCCAGATACGGCTTACTTTGTTACAATTGATGTGGAAGCACTCTATAGCTCGATTCCTCATGATCAAGGACTCACAGCCATTATTCATGTGCTTCGCAGCAAAAGTGACAAGGATGAAAGACACAATGAGTTCATTCTCTCCATGCTGGAGTTCATTCTCTGTCACAATGTATTTACATTCAATGGCTCCCAATACCTCCAGGTGCAGGGGGTAGTGATGGTGACATGCTGTGCCCCATCGTATGCCAATCTGTACCTGGGGGAGTGGGAGCACACCTTTTTTTCAGACGAGATTTTTTCAATCTACATGGACCACATTCTTATGTGGCACCAGTATATCGATGATATCTTTGTTATATGGGATGGACCCTTGGAATTCCTAGAGAAATGCATGGAGAGAATGAACAGAAACTAGTTCAGCCTCTCCTTCAAAATGTCAAACAGTAGGTACCATATATCCTTTTTGGACATTGAGTTATGTCGAGGAGAGGATGGTTCCCTCTGCAGCAGCCTGTATAGGAAGTCAGCTGCAGGAAACACCATACTGCATGCCTCTAGTTTTCCCCCTATACCTTTGGTTAATTCGATTCTGTTTAGCCAATATTTCAGAACACAACGCAACTGTTCTGATGACATGATGTTCAAACTGGAGGCAGACAAGCTTTGTGACAGGCATCTGCAGAGGTTTATAGTCCCGAACATCTCTCAAAAAGGCATACTTCATACTACATCTTATACTTGCAAAAAATCAAAAATAAAGAAAATCCCTTGCGAATCATCACAAAATACTCGAATCAACACAATGTTTACTTTCAGAAGGGCCACTTCTATTAGAGACAAGTTGGTGAGAAACGAGTATAGAGACAAATCTGGAAAGGAGCATTGCAAGTATAAAGGCACTTTTATATGTAGGTCTTGCAGGTATTGCAAATATATGCATACAGCCAAAAAGCTAATCCTACCCAATGGGGACCTATTTAGGCTAAAGCGCTTTGCCAATTGCAAAACATTTGGAGTGGTCTATATGCTTCTCTGCGACTGTGGATGCTTTTACATTGGAAAGACTAGGCTTCAGTTCTGGCAGAGAGCATATAGACACATCAGGAGCATGCAGACTTGTAATCTCGATTTGCCATTGGGTTGACACACAAATATTGTCCACAATGGCAATTTCCCAAAAATCTAATTCCTTATTTTGGATAGGGTTCACCACAATTCTAGAGGGGGGACTGGAATAAGTCCCTCCTACAATTAGAGCTCAGATGGATATATATTTTAAGGGCTACACAACCCCCAGGCCTTAATGAGGCTGTATGCTACAAACCTTTCTTGGAAGAATTTGCCTCGGGAGGCATGGAGGAGTGGGAACTTTCCTTTGATTTGTGCTTTTTTCATGCTCTTTCTTCTTTTTTCCGTCTGATTTAATATATGGATTTCCATGCTCTAGTCTCAAATGGATCATTGTGTTTTGAATATTAATGTTGAAAGATTCTGTTGTTAACATCTATCCCAATCTGTCTACCAATGTATTGACCTATATTATTCTGTTTCCAGATTACCTGTAATGTATTCAAGCACACGTGGCCTTGGGACCTGATATTGTGCACCAGACCTAGTCCACAATTAGGGTGCCATGCCCACTAGATGTCAGTGGCCCTGACACTTTTTCTGTGGCATTTCAGGAACAGACAGATTGGCTGGCTTTTTCCAGCCACTCACCATCTTCCCCTGTTTCCTCTTTCCCCTGTGGTGATTTTGACCACTGAGGAATAAGACCCGTCTCGTTGGGGGGCGCGAGTGGGGCTCCGCTCCACCGCGCTTACGCAGTGATGTCACTTGTACATGCGGCATGGCGGGGGCTAATATGGATGGATGTCAGCCACGCGAGCTGCACACAGCCGACGCTGATTTCTGTGGGCGGTGCTGCAGGCAGCGACAAGTACTCAAGTAGGGTCCCTGATTGCGGACAGGAAATGCAACCTGTTCACAGAAGACCAGAGAGAGAGCCAAACGCCGACTACCATCAGCTCTAAGGTAAAGTCATGCCGGGCTTATTGCTGCACAGAGGGAGGGAATGTTTGGTTAATGGAGGTTTTACACCTCCAGCAGAGTTTGATGTGCATTTGATGTGATCCACATTTTCTGTCTGAAAATATTTATATTATATAAGTGGAACAAGGGAGACATGTACATCTCACTACCAGATTTGACTACAGGTGGCATGTCTGTGTTTTCTATGGCTGTGAATATTGTGTGGTGTAATTGTCACCACACTAGTAGAGCCCGGATCAATGCTGTACTACAATTTCCAATACTATCAATGCAGTTTATTTTAACAGCATGATAGCAATAATTCTGAGATAAATATATTATATATATATATATATATATATATATATATATATATATACTTTAACCACCCAGCACCTCCCCCAAACTCCAACTAGAAGAATTATATCTTCTCTACTCCTTTCTGAGCGTATACCCAGGTATGTTTAGGATTCCATTAATAAACAATATAATAGGCTACCGTGCATATATTACACTCTATAATTGTATATGTTCCTCTCTATTTTACTTTTACTGTAGGACTCCATCTATGGGCCTCAGTGGGTCCTCTTCTTTGTCCCACATAGAGAAAGCCTTCTGGGTTTGGGCTCCTGATTTCACTTGGATGACCATTATGTACTCTGTTTAATTCGATACTCTATGCTGGGTCCTTCAGGGTGATGGTGGTTTCTCGGGGCCACGCTGTTCTTTCTGTTTTTAATTCAATGGAGTGTGCTACAAGCACCTGATTGCTGCAATTGTAAGTGTTGAATGCAATAGACATATGTATAGGAATTTTATTGTTTACAATAGGCATTGATTGTTTGTACTTATTTTTGTAGAGTTCTCGTATCCTATCTACCCTTGAGGAAGGAGTATCTCTAGTAGACTCCGAAACGTGTCGGGTGAAGGATAATATCTACATACCACCCATTTGTAACTTTTGCATCATCAGCAGTGGCTGCCATATATACTCCATGATATATGTTTTAATCTATGTATTTCTAATAAAATTTAGGAATATTTTGTTCTACTACATCTATTTGTGACATTTATCCTTGTGCCGTTAAAGTCCAAACCCCAAGGGGAGCCCCTCTCTTTCTATATTCATATATTTGGATGTTGGCGCTGTGAAACAATTGCTGAAATTTTCTCCTGATGCCTCATATACTCTAAGGCCGCGTACACACGCGCGGACTGTTCGCCCAACTTTGTCCGTCCAACAGTTTCGGCAAACAGTCCGCTCAAACTTAGCATGGACGGACATGGCCACACACGACGAACGAACAGTTTGCTGAAACCGTGCGCGATGACGTGAACGGCACGTACGACAGGACGAAAAATACGACGTCCTATACACTGCATTATAGCTTTCGGCGTGAAAATCCTTTCTGAGCATGCGTGCAACTTTGTTTGACGAACAAGCCTACACACGAGCGGACTGTTCGCTGAAACAAGGTTTCAGCGGACAGTTTTACGGAATTTCCGAAAAACCTTGTTCGTCCAACTGTCCGCTGAAACTGTCCGCTGAAAGCCCACACACGAGCGGACTGTCCGCCCAAACACTGTTCAGCGGACAAAGTTGGGCGAACAGTCCGCCCCTGTGTACGCGGCCTTAATTATCGCTAAATTTCAATAGAAAATCATAAATTTTTGTCTTGGGGAAACAAGGACAGCGCTCCTCGAAAGATATTCTCTTCCGGCTCATAATGCAGGGAGGGTTAGGACTCCCAAACTGGTGGTATTACCAGGCAGCACAACTGACACAATTTTCCACTGTGTATTCAAAAGGCCCCAAACCGGACTGGATAACCATAGAGAGACAAGCAGTTCCTCTTCACACAATAGACTTCCTGATGTGGTGCCCCCAAAACAAAGACCCCCCCCATCTTAGCTACAACCGTTTCACATTCCTTGTCATTTTGTGATGTATTCCACAAAGAGAACACCCTGGCCTCTACCATAAAACCTCTAACCCACCTTTTTTAGAACCAGAACTTTAAGCCAGGGATGAATATTCCAGCCTTTAAGTGGTGGTTAAACAAGGGATTGTTCAGAATAGGCCATTTCTTCATCTCAGCTGGCCCACTCACACTGGGTTACTGCTACAAACTGGAGATGCCAAATGTGGAGAAGTTTAGATTCTCCTAGATTAAGCATTTTCTACCTACCTTATGGATAGACAAACCTAACCCCCCAAAACCAACAGCCTACGAACAATGGTGCTCCAACCTCATGGATCAGAGAAGTAGGATTTCGATCATATGCGCCTCCTTGGCAAACAAGACCAACACACCCCTCTATGATCAAGCTTGGGAATCTGATCTGTAACTACAACTGGACCCTGGAAAATGGTTTGTCTCTTTTTTTAAATCATATAAAAGGTATCTTAAATACTGGTCAAATTTAAGCCAATGTTAAGATTCTCACCAGATGGTAGTATATTCCTTCTAGATTGGCAAGAATTTACCCAGATGCCTCTCCCTTGTGCTTCACAGATTGTATTATGCACCATATCTGGCGGACCTATCTACGCATTAGAAGCTACTGGAATAGGTTCTTCCTAAGTTCTTCTCACTAGAATCGCAATTCCCCAGAACCCCAAATTTGCACTTTTGAGCCACAGAATAGACAACACTCCAAAACATACCCAAACCCTGATATTTTTCATGCTTTTGGGAGCAAAAATTACTGTGGCGGGGGGCATGGAAAAAGCCCAGGGTATCAAAACTGATCATGAAACATAAGATCTCTTGGATCATGACACAAGAACAAATTGCAGCAAAACATTTAGACAAGGTACCTAAGTTTGAAGCAATTTGGGTACCCTGGGCATCATATATTAAAATTCCCCTTTATCCGGGTCATAAAACCCTTCAAGCAGACTAAACTGGATGACTGGCTTTTCCTCTCCCCTAACTTTCATTGATGCGCTATCGATACTCCATAGCTGCTCCTTCGTCTGACTGCCCTCAGGCTACTTATTTACCAAAAACATGGAAAAGGTTAACTTAATTCAACATGCTCATGGCTCGTGTATTATTCCTGCCTTATGGATGGACATTTACACATCTCTGTATTGTAAAAATCTACTGTTACTTACCTAACCTTTGTCTGTAAGTCTCTCCCGACAGGCTATGTTGGCCTACAGGAGATGGTAATATTTACATTGTTATTTTGTATATCTGAATGAAAAATTTCAATAAACATATTGAACGAGAAATTCAAGTTCCCGGCTTTTGTTTATAAGGTGCACACGTTTATAAAACTTAGTGGAGTTTTGATTCGTCTGTACTTTTATATTTGCTGTTCTACAAGTTGATTTGGCAGAAAATTGGCTCACATGCAATAAAAGAGACAGAGAGGAAAGAAGACAGACAGAGAGAAATAGGAATGGTGTATGTTGATACGCAGGGCAAAAAAACCCACCATTAGTTTACATGCAATCTTTCTACCTAAAAAAATGACCTAGAGTGCTTACGCCTTATCATCTTTTTCTTTTCCAGGGTTCTGCTAAATCTGCTGCAACAATCAAAGTAGTTGGAAGAACAAAACCAGCCATCTGCCAGAAAAACTTAAATTAAGTACAGAAAGCAGCTCAGTGGTATATCAGTAAACACTGCAAATGAATTTGGAATAACCAGTATAAAGGCTAGAAATACATAAAGACAGGCAAATCTTAGTGCAAATACACATGTAAAACTGCATATCGGGAGCAGAACAATAGTAGCAAACATTGAGCATCTGGTGCCAGCAATGCTCGGGGTTAATGTACGCACACTGGCGTCACATGCAGCTATGAATCACTGCAAACATTAAACTTGCAGACACAGTTACACGTCATTAAACTGTAAGTACTATAATTTAAAGGATATCAGTACCACTGAAGGACTGCAGAAATGTTACTCTGTTCAAGAACAATAATAAATCATTTCAATGATTCTGTAAACCAAGAGTAGCATTTCCTGTCTCATATTTTTTTTCTTTCGAAAACTATGTGTTAAACATACAATCCTGTGAGCCATGGATTATTACCAACTGTGCTAATAACAAAGGAGCTGCTAAGAGATATACTGTATTTATTGGCATATAACACTCACTTTTTCACCCTGAAAATCGGGTGCAAATAGTGTGTGCGTGTTATATGCCGATACTGCAATTTGGGCTGCCTAGGAGGGAACGAGGAGGGGACGGGACGAGAGCCGTCAGATTACATACAGTGAGAATCTCCTGTTTACTCAGCGGCCTCTCCAATAGGAAGTCCCATCTCCTGGACCGGGATTGGAGCAGTGTTCTGTCTATCATAGAACTTTGTATTAAAGAGTCTGCCAAGTAAACAGGAGATTTGCACTGTATGTAATCTGACAGCGCTCGTCGCGCCCCCATCCCTGTGCTCCTCAAGTCAGCAGTAATCTGAGGTGAGGCTACAGATGGTCATTGATCAGGCTGCATTCATGGCAAAGGTGAGGCTGCATATGGGCATTGATCAAGCTGCAATGATGGGCAATTATAAGACTGCAGATGGGCATTGATCAAGCTGTATTGATGGGCAATTGTGAGGCTGTAGATAGGCATTGATCAGGCTGCATTGATGGGTAATTGTGCGGCTGCAGATGGGCATTGATCAATCTGCATTGATGGGCAATTGTGAGGCTGCAGATAGCATTGATCAGGCTACAGATGGGCAATGGTGAGGCAGCATTGATGGGCACCGACTCTTATTTTGCTTCAAATTTTTTTTTTCCTGAAACTTCCCTCCTAAAATGAAGGTGTGTGTGTTATATACCTGTTCGCATTATATGCCTATAAATACGGTCTCTATCGAAAACTGGAAACACACATTACAATATCATTGTAAAACCCAAGTTTTACCAAGTTCAGGTTGAACGTGGAAAATAGAAAATGTAAGAAAATTTTATAAATGAGAAGGCTGAAAGTGGTTGTAAATCTTTGACATGAAAAATTAAGAAAGCATATTCTTCTATAGCGGGTATTGCTTCAATCACTTAAGCCCCATACACACTATCAGTTTTTCTGCTAAGTTTTTCCTTTAGATTTACCAAAACCATATAATATGAGGTCAAACCTTAGGAGTTTCAATTTGTATGTAATCAGGCAGGCCCTTGCACTACATAGTTTTGGTAAAGCTGAAGGAAAAACTCAGTAGAAAAACTGATCGTGTGTATGGAGCTTTAGTTTGATTTCTGTCTGCAGTCTTGTTCTTCTTCTTCGATCTATCCCTTTGTTGCCATTTTGTTACCATTAGGGACTTTTTGTCTTTAATTCCATTATGTGGTGTGACCAGGGCAGGACTTAGGGTGGTGGGGGCCCCTGGGCTTGAGTCACTTTCGGACCCTACCTTCTATACATTACAGTGTTTATCGGCGTATAACACGCACCCCAAGTTTAGGAGGAAATTTTAAGGAAAAAAACTTTTAGGAGGGAAGTTTATTTAAATGCCTATCAATGCAGCCTTATCAGTGTCTATCTGCAGCCTTGTCTAGTGTCATCTGCAGCCTTGTCATTGCAGTCTTGAAGTTTAAAAATTGCGCCACCGAGATACAGTGTCCTGTGTATCTCGGCGGCTCTCGGCTCCTCTTGCAGTCCCGAGCGGAGCCGAGAGTAGCCAAGTGTACTCTGTTGGGCTCACATTCACGCCCAGTCCCTGTGTTATGTCCATCATAGGGCAGGACTGGGCTTGACTATGAGCGAAGCCGAGCACACGGCGGGGAACACGGGGCCCCCTATTGGGTGGGGCCCATGGGCTTGAGCCCATTCAAGCCCAATGGTAAGTTCAGCCCTGGGTGTGACACAGCTAGGCTTTGTCACTATGAAGGTGGCCAGGAAAAAGACACAGAGTTTGCATGTTTGCTGACTGCAGGGTTACAGAGCATATGTTCTGAGAGGAGAAAACTGCTATGGCAGTTTTCCCCAGGTTTTGCTATTCTTAGATGGTGCTCTGTAGTTTGCAGATTCCTAAGAGTCTTGGGTCAGATGGAATCTACAACCTTGTGTCCCGGTGTGGACAGCCAGCAGGGTGTGTGCCCAGGTGTACACAGCACCTATAATGATGTGCTGGTGGGACTTGGTGCTGTTTGAAGACAGGACCCTGTCAGGAGAGCTGGTTGTCCCTGTTGGAGACTTCAGTTCATGTGAGGAGCATTTTATGCCCAAGGACTGGGAAAGGCAGGCCAGCTATGAGAGGTTGAGAGACTGAGGAAGCTGCGGAGGCCAGTGAGTCCAGGGGTGCTGGAGCGAATTTGTAAGTCTCCGGTGGGTGCAAACTGGATGTACTGGGAAAACCCTGTCAAGAGGCCATGTGGGTCTGAACAGCAAGATGCTGTCAACTAGGCTGAGAGAGAGCTTGAATAACAAGTGATCAGAGAGACCAAACCAAGCAGAGGTACTGGCTCAGTATATTTTTAATTTGTGTTTGCTGATTAATGTTGAAACCCCTGCATGGGAATCCTGGGTGGACTTTTATTTTGTTTTTGCCTTCTCATAAAAATAGGCTATCAGGCCTGTGTGATATGGACTATACAAAAATAGAATCTAACATGGAGCTAAACATCCCCCATGTCACAGTGGTTCTTTGAGGTCAGTGGTCAATTTTATCTGCTATTCCATCCACAGGAAATTCTTGCTGCAACTTTTTTATTAAAAGAAAGTGTTTTTTTTCTTTTGGGGGGAGGGGGTATATTGTTTTTTGTTGTATGTTGATAGGGCCTTCATTTTAGGTTAAATGTCAATTTTGTGCTGCAAGGTGGAACTTTCAGGGGTTGTATTTTGGGGTTTTAATTTCATAGCAGCTTCCTTGATTTTTTTTTATGTTGATAGGGCCTTTTTTAACCATTTGACCACTGGGCAATTAAACACCCTTAATAACCAGACCAATTTTCAGCTTTCGGTGCTCTCACATTTTGAATGACAATTAATCAGTCATGCAACACTGGACCTATATGAAATTTTTGTCCTTTTTTCACACAAATGGAGCTTTCTTTTGGTGGTATTTAATCACCGCTGGGTTTTTTATTTTTTGTGCTATAAAAGAAAAAATACAGAAAATTCTGTAAAAAAATGAATTTTTCTTTGTTTCTGTTATAAAATTTAGCAGATTAGTAATTTTTTCTTCATAAATTTTGGCCAAAATTTATACTACTACATATCTTTGGTAAAAATAAGTACAAATTGGTGGATATTATTTGGTCTTTGTGAAAGTTATAGAGTCCACAAGCTATGGTGCCAATATCTGAAAATTGATCACATCTGAAGTACTGGCGGCCTATTTGAATTCTTGAGACCCTAACATGCCAGAAAAGTACAAATACCCCCCAAATGACCCCTTTTTGGAAAGAAGACATTCCAAGGTATTTAGTAAGAGGCATGATGAGTTTTTTGAAGTTGTCATTTTTTCCCACAATTCTTTGCAAAATCAAGATTTTTTACTTTTTTTTTTTCTCACAAAATTGTCATATTATCAGTTTATTTCTCACACAGCATATGCATACCACAAATTACACCTCAAAACACATTCTGCTATTACTCCCGAGTACAGCGATACCACATGTGTGAGACTTTTACACAGTGTGGCCACATACAGAGGCCTAACATGCAGGGAGCGCCATCAGGTGTTCTGGAGCACCCAGGAGAATTCTGACATTTCTCTCCTACATGTAAAAATCATCATTTATTTGCAAGAAAATTACATAGAACCCCAAAACATTATATATGTTTTTTTAGCAAACACCCTGGAAAATACAATGGTGGTCATTGCAACTTTTTATCTCGCACGGTATTTGCGCAGCAATTTTTCGAATGCTTTTTTTTGGAAAAAAAAGCAGTTTTGTGCTTAAAAAAAAAAAACACAGTAAAGTTAGCATAATTTTTGCATAATATAAAAGATGAAGTTACACCGAGTAAATTGATACCTAACATGTCACTCTTCAAAATTGCACAGGCTCATGGAATGGCGCCAAATGTCGCTACTTAAAAATCCCCATAGGCGACGATTTTTTTTTTTTTTTTACTGGTTATATGTTTTGAGTTACAGAGGAGGTCTAGGGCTAGAATTATTGCTCTCGCTCTAACGTTCGCAGCGATACCTCACATGTGTGGTTTGAACACCGTTTTCATATGTGGGCGGGACTTACGTATGCGTTCGCTTCTGCATGCGAGCACATGGGGACAGGGGCGCTTTAAAAAAAATAAAAAATGTTATTGTTCATTTTACTTTATTTATTTTAGTTTTACATTTTTTCCCCCAAAAATACATTTTTTGATCACTTTTATTC
The DNA here is from genome assembly GCF_037356315.1 of Lithobates pipiens. Classification (NCBI taxonomy): domain Eukaryota; kingdom Metazoa; phylum Chordata; class Amphibia; order Anura; family Ranidae; genus Lithobates; species Lithobates pipiens. The sequence goes on from NW_027507784.1 coordinate 117,400,669, forward strand.
CTATTACAAGGAATGTAAACATCCCTTGTAATAGGAATATGGCATGACAGGTCCTCTTTACAGTGAGATATGGGGTCAATAAGACCCCGCATCTCACCTCTAAGCTGGGGAGGCCGAAAGAAAAAAAAAAAAAGATTCTGGATTTGATCGTATTGGCGAGTCGGTAGAAGCACCGGAGGGCGGCGGGAGGGGGGGGTGTCTATGGCTGGGTATTGCAGGGTATCACCGACTATGGCTGGGTATGGCTGGGTATCTCAGAGTATGGCGTTGCAGAGTATTGCGTTGCAGAGCATTGCAGGATATTGGAGGGTGTTGCAGAGCATTGCAGAGTGTTGCACGGTATTGGTGGGTGTTGCAGAGCATTGCAGAGTGTTGCAGAGCATTGCAGAGTGTTGCAGGGTATTGGCGGGTGTTGCAGAGCGTTGCAGGGTATTGCAGAGTGTTGCAGGGTATTGCAGAGTATTGCAGAGTATTGCAGGGTATTGCAGGGTATTGCAGAGTATTGCAGGGTATTGCAGAGTGTTGCAGAGTGTTGCAGGGTATTGCAGGGTATTGCAGAGTGTTGCAGGGTATTGCAGAGAGTAATGCAGAGTGTTGCAGGGTGTTGCAGGGTATTGCAGAGTGTTGCAGGGTATTGCAGAGAGTAATGCAGAGTGTTGCAGGGTATTGCAGAGTATTGTCAGGGAATTAAGGGGTTAATTTTCAGTGAGCAGCGATGTGGGCACTGCAGATGCAGCCCACATCGCTGCTGACACCGATCTCTTCCCCCTCCGCTGTTCCGATCGGTACAGAGAGGGGGAGGGAGGAACCGGAGTCATAACATGACGCCAGTTTGTTTACAAGTGATCACTCCGTCATTTGACAGAGCGATCACGTGGTAAACGGCCGCTATGAGCGGCCGTTTACCGTGATCCGTGATGTGGTCATGGATGCTCTCGAGTATGACGGCCTCCCAGAGTTAAGAAACCACCCTGTAGCCGTCATTCGGCTATAGGGCGGTTGTTAAGTGGTTAAAGTAGTATTCCCCGGGTTAGTATATAGTTTTAAATAGTTTTTTTGGGCTAAGCTGGCCCAAACAATTTCCATTACATAACTTTGTGGCTGCAGTTGCAGTGCCAGTAACACACATGCTGTCCTAGGGTGACAATGTTCATTTATTGCATTGTATTGATAGAGAGCAGCATCACCCTAAGCTGGTTTCCTAAGCTGGATTTCAAACATGTCCTTCATTTGCCATTTCCATTACGTAAGGAGGAGGACATTTGTACTTCACAGAAGATAGCTGGGAAATCTGAAAACATTGAGATATCAGTTCAGTACAAAGTAATCTACAAGGACACCAGAATTCTAGCAAGGTTAACAGGTAATATTCTGTATGTGCAGAAAACATGCAGTACTTAATGCTTAATGCTTGTACACACGATCAGATCAGAGCATCAGGCTTTTGTCCAAAGGGCGTGTGCCTGGATTTTGTCTTGCGTACTAATGGTACACAATTGTTGGCCAACAAACACGAATGTAGTGACTTACTACATGGAATTTAAGCTCTTGAGTGCCACCTTTTGGGCACCTTCTGCTAATGTCGTGTTTAATGAGCGTTGATTCCGAGCATACATACATGTACTTTGAACTTTTGTGTGACGGATTTGTGTACAGACGATATGAAAATCTGACAACAGACCGTTGTCCACCAAAAATTTACTAGCCTGCCATCCAAAATTTGTTGGCGGAAAGTTGGACAACAATTGTCTGAAGGAGCATACTAATGGTAGGATTTTAGGCAAACAGTCTGTCATCACACAATTCCCTGCCGAAAATCCGATTTTGTGTATGAGGCGTTAGCCTACAAAAAAAAAAGTAGCAGTATATAATACATTTTTGTTCCTTGGTTTAGAATGCTTTAGCATTCTTGTGTGTTTACACACATTGCATGATACTGGACATCACTTACAATCCGGAAGTGCATAACTAGAGTTTCACTGTATAAAGCAGTTCACATACATTAGAGGAATGTCGCACTGTGTGTTCTCTGACTGTCAAACTACTTCCTGTGATTTTTACATAAACATACATACTTGTATCACTAAAGCATGCGTGTGTTTACATTTGCAGACATTGCTGGTGCCAATGTAATCCCAGGGAAGACACAGTGGTACTCCGGGAAGATCCAAATTGGCTGATCAGTGTTTTTTACCCCCACGACTGGTTGGCTAGGACTGTCTGATCACAATTGAACAGTAAATGATAATCTAATGTTTTCTGGAGTCCTTGAAGTAAAACTTTCTTATAGACTTATTAGGACTATATAACTTTGTTCTATACAGTATTTACTAAAAAGGCTGTTTTTTCCATGTAATTATATAGTGCATATCACACATTTACACCACTTGTTTAACACAAACTTTTATGTATGTATGTACAGTATACAGTGTCTTGGAAAAGTATTCTTAACCCTTGAAATTCTCCACATTTTGTCATGTTACAACCAAAAACATAAATATATTTTATTGGGATTTTTATGTGATAGACCAACACAAAGTGGCACATAATTGTGAAGTGGAAGGAAACTGATAAATGGTTTTCAATTTTTTTTACAAATAAATATGTGAAAAGTGTGACGTGCATCACTCCCCTTTACTGTAATACCCCTAACCAAAATCTAGTGGAACAAATTGCCTTCAGAAGTTACCTAGTTAGTAAATAGAGTCCACCTCTGTGTAATGTAATCTCAGTATAAATACATTTGTTCTGTGTAGCCAAAAATTTGTTAGTGAAAAAACAGCATCATGAAGGCCAAGGAACACACCAGACAGGTCAGGGATAAAGTTGTGGAGAAGTTTAAAGCAGGGTTAGGTTAAAAAAAATCCCAAGCTTTGAACATCTGATGGAGCACTGTTCAATCAATCATCTGAAAATGGAAAGAGTAGGGCACAACTGCAAACCTGCCAAGAAATGGCCATCCACCTAAACTGACAGGCTGGACAAGGAGAGCATTAATCAGAGAAGCAGTCAAGATGTCCATGGTAACTCTGAAGGAGCTGTAGAGATCCACAGCTCAGGTGGGAGAATCTGTCCACATGATAACTCTTAGGCCGCGTACACACGGGCGGACTGTTCGCCCAACTTTGTCCGCTGAACAGTGTTTCAGTGGACAGTCTGACGAACAAAGTTTTTCGGAATTTCCGTAAGACAGTCCGCTGAAACTTGGTTTTGTCCGTCCAAACTTGGTTTCAGCGGACAGTCCGCTCGTGTGTAGGCAAGTTGGACGGACTAAGTATCGCGCATACTCAGAAAGGGTTTACACGGCCGAAGGTTGCATTGCAGTGTATAGGACGTCGTTTTTCTAGTCCCGTCGTACGTGCTGTACACGTCATCACGCTCGTTTTCAGCGGACTGTTCGTTCATCGTGTGTGGTCGAGTCCATTCATGCAAATTTTGAGCGGACTGTTTGTCGGATTGTTTGACGAACTAAGTTGGGCGAACAGTCCGCCCGTGTGTACGCGGCCTTAGTCATGCACTTCAAAAATCTGGCCTTTATGGAATAGTGGCAAGAAAAAAGCCATAAGAAGTCCCATTTGCAGTTTGCGTGGGGTACACAGCAAACATGTGGAAGAAGGTGCTCTTGTCACATGAAACCAAAATTGAACATTTTGGCCTAAAAGCAAAACGCTATGTGTGGCGGAGAGCTAACACTGCACATCACCCTGAACACACCATCCCCACCATGAAACGTGGTGGTGGCAGCATCATGTTATGGGGATGCTTTTCTTCAGAATGTACATGGAAACTGGTCAGAGTTGATGGGAAGATGCTTGGAGCCAAATGCAGGGTACTTTTAGAAGAAAACCTGTTAGAGTCTGCTAAAAACTTGAGACTGGGGAGGAGGTTCACCTTTCAGCAAGACAACGACCCTAAACATACAGCCAGAGCTACAATGGAATTGTTTAGATCAAAGTATATTCATGTGTTAGAATGGCCTAGTAAAAGTCCATACCTAAATCCAATTGAGACTCTGTGGCAAGGCTTGAAAATTGATGAAAACAGATGCTCTCCATCCAATCTGACAGAACTTGAGCTATTTTGCAAAGAATGGGCAAAAATGGCACTCTCTAGATGTGCAAAGCTGGTAGTGACATCCACAAAAAGAGGTGGTTCTACATAGTACTGACTCCGGGGGGCTGAATACAAATGCAGGCCACAATTTTCACATATTTATTTGTAGAAAAAAATGTAAACAATTTATCATTTTCCTTCCACTTCACAATTATGTGCCACTTGTTCCCAAAACACTTCAAAACTTAACTTCCTATTATTTTCAGTGGTGCCTGTTCACACCTGAGAGTTGTGTCGCTTGAAACTTGTTGCACAAAGCTAGTAAAAGTCTATTACATTCTCTGGGGCAGAACCTAGTCTTATGCCGCGTACACACGATCAGAATTTCGGACAGCAAAAGACCGATGAGAGTCTTTCATCGGAAAATGCGGCCGTGTGTATGCTCCATCGGAATTTAGCTGGCCGAATTCCCGCCAGTAAAAATTTGAGAGCATGTTCTCAATTTTTCCGGGAAAAACTGTCGGAAATTGCGATCGCTTGTGCAAAAACTCATGCATGCTCAGATTCAACTAGGAGATGGAAGCTATTGAATACTGGGTATTGAACTTCCTTTTTCTAGTCCCGTCATACATGTGGTACGTGCCCATGTTCTTGACGGTCAGAATTTGGTGTGACCGTGTGTATGCAAAACAGCTTGAGCGAAATCCTGTCAGAATTCCGTCGGGAAAACCATCAGAGCTTTTTCCGACCAAAATTCCGATCGTGTGTACGCACCATAAGACTTGCTTAAATCTGCACTTGATTTTGCTGCAGTGCAGGGATTTCTCCCACAGGATGTGTCTATAGAGGAAGTTGGCTAAGGCCTTTAACATCGAGACCCTATGTTCATGATTCTGATGATAGTGTTAGCAGTGCTGTGACATCAAAGGACAAAGGGTGAACAGCTAAATCAAAGGAACATTGTAATAGATTCTATAGTGTTCCACCATGTACACTACAACTCAAAATTTAGCCTAAACCATGTCCCAGGTTTCCAAAAATTGTACAAAAAAATTTGCTAACGATTATGGCTTAGAGTTCCCTTATGTGTCAGATGAACTAAAGGATGAGATTGAGAGTGCCAGGGATTCTTGATGCAGAGAAGTTGCATAGGCACCAAAGCTTTTCTGTGGCAAGGATATATCCCTAATATTCATGAGTAAGTTGAACAGTTGTATGGACACATGGAGATCTATGATTAAACATGACCTATTGTCATGATCTAGAGTCAGGCTCAGAGACCAGTAGCTATAGCAGCAGAGCAGATATTCACACAGGTCACCCTGGCTGATGGCACGGGTTCACCTGAGGTGCGGGGTCTAAGCACTAACCGGTATTCACCAGAGCTCCCAAAGGTGGAGATGGGCTTGGCTGCGTGTTAGTGCCAGGTCGCGGTCCTCAGGATAGCCCCACCAGGAGGTGAGCAAGCCGGGGGTCTGGTAGCAGATATAGCAGGCAGAGATCAAGCAGAAGCGTAGTTGAGAAACAAGCCAAAAGTCGGTAACCAATAGTTGCAGGTTGGGATTCAGCAGAAGCGTAGTCCAGGAGCAAGCCAAATGTCGGTAACGAAAGGTAGCGAGGATACGGTCGGCAGCAGGAGAGATAGAAGCAAGATATTGGCTGGTAAAGGCACAATATTCTGGCAAGGAGGAAGTGCAGAGACATGGCTTATATCAGGAAGTTCATGGGAGGAGCAAAGGGTTCAAGGTTCAAGGCAAACAAGATTCAAGACAAGATCACTAAAGGAATTGTCCAAGGAGCTGTCCAAGGAGCTGTCCAAGGAGCTGTCCAGCATTCCAGGTGGCTCAGCAAGCAGAGTCACTGCCAGACACACCAGAGGTCCCAGGTTCAAGCCCAGGTCCTAACACCTATGAATGGATGATGGGCAGATGTTTGAAAAGTGCAACCCTTTCATTTATATATCATGTTTCATTCATAGAAGCTACAGTCCTGCTTCTAGAAATGAAGCAGCTGGGTGGAAAGGGTGGGCACAGTTGTGCTCTCTTGATGAGAGCCTGTGACAGACCCTTAAGCCGGCAATAGATGGTGAGATTTTCTTTCCTGCAACCATTGTGTTGATGGAAGAATCCCTCCGGCGGAGCTATTGTGTTCCCCTGGTGGGAGGGAGACAGGGGGAGCTGTCCCTGCCGCAAGAACACACAGTGATTGTTGCCAGCTATAGTTACTTGGGCATGATCAACTTGCCCATACATACACATGGGCACCGTCAAAAAATGTGTTTCGTTTCGTTTCGTATTAAAAAAAAATCGAATTTCGTAATTTGTGTCCAAAATTAGATTCGGATTCATAAGAAATACGAATTTTAGTTAGATCCGTAAATTTTTCGTTAAAATAACGAAAGTTTATTATGATGAATTTATCATTATGAGGGGCTCTCACCATCCCTGTGCTGTGCTGATTTCCTGGGTTTCTGTAACAAATTCCGAATTTTCGTTATGAATTTGGATCCGAAATCCGTAAACAAAATTTTGTATTTCGTACAGAATTAGTTTGCATAAAAATTCATATTTTGGATTCGTAGAAAAGTACGAATTTCCGTAAATTCATACAAATTTTTGATTCATATGAAACTAACACGCTCGCACATGTCTAACACCTTGCCCATACATGGTTTGAATATATCAGTCCCTGCTGAACTAACCAAGATTTGTAACCATCTATGCCCGGCTTTAGTTCTATTAACTTCCACTGCACTGGAAGATTATGGCAGCGGGTGGGGGTAAGGGCATGGATGGAGGAGGATTTCACCTAAAAGAAGAGGCTTCAGCACAAGGGACACACCCTACTCACTGTAAACTATGCCCCTTTCACTGATTTTTCTGTTTGTTATTTTGGCTGCGCTTAGGCTTGTATTAGAGGTAAAAGAGGACTTTGTGGTCAAGAACCATCTCATAAATCATAAATATTTTCATCTAATAATTTGCTTCAAAAAACAAATGAATCATCAGTGCCCATAATCCACATATCTGCGTGATACCATCAATCATCAAATAATGCACTTTTTGTAAAATAATGTGATATCCTATTGCAGGGCTCAAAATTTCAAGTCCTGAGCTACTAGCCAGGCCTCAAGGGTTACTCGCCACCAGTTGACCCACCCAACCCCTACCCTGCCACGCCCCTAAACCTGCCCTCATAAATTATCTCATGAAATGACACATTAATGTTTTATGCAATTAAGTTATAAAAATATTAACAACTTTATCCATGCCTACCAATGCAGCCTGTGTCCCACCGTGCAGCCTGTGTCCCACAATGCAGCCTGTGTCCCACCGTGCAGCCTATGTCCACCAAGTGCAGCCTGTGTCCCATATGCAGCCTGTGTCCCGTGTGCAGCCTGTGTCGTGTGTACAGCCTGTGTTCCGTGTGCAGCCTGTGTCCCGTGTACAGCCTGTGTCCCGTGTACAGCCTGTGTCCCATGTGCAGCCTGTGTCACATGCGCAGCCTGTGTCCCATGCGCAGCCTGTGTCCCGTGTGCAGCCTGTGTCCCATGTGCAGCCTGTGTCCCATGTGCAGCCTGTGTGCCATATGCAGCCTATCTGTGGGGGGGAAGAGAGGAGAGCCACCGGCTGGATGATCAGAGCAGGGAACATCACAGCTTTAATTTCAATAGCTGTGTTTTCCCCCGCCGCACGCCATCAAATAAGCCCCTCCCCTTGTCCGGGGAACTTTGATACATGTCACTCATCCTAGGATTGGACGGGTGATATGTCTATCAAAGTCCCAGAAAAAGAGGAGGGGCTTATGTGATGGCGCACGGCGGGGGGAACAGCTATTGAAACGAAAGCTGTGATATTCCCTGCTCTGATCATCCAGCCGGCGGCTCTACTCCCTTCCCCTCTGTGATCAGTGGTGCTTGTAACACCCCCCCACCTGGCTCCCAGGAAGCCCTTCTCGCCAGCCCTGAAAATTCACTCGCAAAATGTGAGTGTGTGAGTGTCATTTTTGAGGGCTGGCCTATTGATCATTCATTAATCAAAGTTTATATGCTTCCATAGCAAAGCATTGTGTAGCCACTGCACTTCAAAGGAAATCATTTCCCTCATGCACTTCTCCCTGTGTTTCCAAACCATAATTCTACCAATAATTCTTCACACCCTCCTCAGATGGACATCTATAATTATAGGAGGTCTTCAACACCTTTCTTTAAACCTCAGGGGTTAATACTCCTTAGAATCCAGCAGAACCCATCATTCAATCAAGCTAAAGCAGAAAAAAACAATCTCATAGTGCTGTTTATTTATTAAAATAAAAAAATACAGTTAAATTTAATTTAAATATATATTAAAATTAAAAAGCAAGTCTGCCATCCAATGGATCCAGACAGAATATCACTCAGTAGCAGTGGGTTTCGCGAATGCCGCTATACTCCCACCACCCCTCCTCTCAGCGTGATCACGGCATGGAACTCCGACTTGCACGTTTATGTCTCTCAAGGACTTTCTCAGAGCAAAAAATTGCAAATATGCATCATTAGTTAGTTAGTAGGATTAACCTAGTCACTCCAGTTCTGCATTTTCCTTTACAGTATTTTTTTTTAAATGGGTACTATATTATTTATCTTTTTTTTTTTTTTTTTAAATAATACCAATATATGTAAAAAAGTGGTGAACAATCTACATTTGTTAAGGTCAAGTTAGTACCTAGTAGTAGTTAGTCACATTCAACTAAACTTGAATGTCACTAACTAATAGGTAGGGGTGAATCTGGCCAGGTTCAGTTTGCTGATGTTTTGGCAAATCCTGTTTAAAAATTGGTAACTCTGAATTGCAAATCTCAATGAAGACTATAGGCGGAAATCCTGTTAGTGAATTCAGAACATTTTTAGGGATGATAGGTAAACTACTGTCAAGAAAAGGCATTGGAAGATTTGAACTGCCATGTGGGGCATGTACCAGTGCAAAAGAGAGGGTCTTTTAAAGTGTCTTTTAGGGGAACAATGAATACACACACACATACTTTAAATACCATGCTTGTGGGTACCTTAACCACTTCAGCTCTGTAAGGTTTACCCCTTCATAACCAAGCCATTTTTTGCAATATGGCACTGAGTTACTGTAATACTGCATACACACGACCTGATTTTCCGACAGCTATTGTTGGATGTGAGCTTGTTGCCGATAAGTCCAACCGTGTGTATGTTCCATCAGACCTATGTTGTCAGACTTTCCGCCAACAAATGTTGGCTAGTATGTTCTCAAATTTTACACCAACAAATTGTATTGTCGGACTCTCCATTCTTATGCACACAAGTCCAAAGTACAATTACGCTTGTTTCGGAAGCAGAAGACCAACGTCTTGTAAACTAGCGTTGGTAATGGAGAATTAACATTTGTGACGTGGCAAATTATGAAATCTCCAAATCCAGTGCACAATTCTCTTCTTCTTTAATGGGATAATAATGAAGCTGCTTTGCTGGTGATACTGATGGAGTTTTTGCAATCAAATTTTCAAAGGCTTTTTTTTTCTAGTGATATCAAGAATAACACTATTATCATTTTTGTTTTTTTGTTTTTTATTATTCGTGCAAGTTACCAAAACATCATTATCTCGTAGTTTTTAAGAACAAAAATACAACTATGTTGGTGTCCCTTGTCAATTTTACATTGCATTTTTAAAAATTTAACTGTCTACTTCAAAACTGTCATTTGAAGTAAAACACATAGCCAAGTATTAATCTACACAATTTTTGTGCATTAAAAAAAAATAGACGTGCTATCTGCCAATAGAAAATAACCAAAAAGTGCATTCCATGCATCCAAAAATATAGAAAATTTACCAAATCAAATCATTATTCAACCAAACAAATAATGTCAAAGAAATAACTCCAAGGCCAATAATAAATAACATGTTATCTCCTCCGATTCTGCAACATGTCTGGTTGACGAATGGCCATTCAGAAACTAACTGAAAAGCACAAACTGAAAAGAGATCAATGAAAAACGTGAAAAGAAAAGAGCAAATCAACACTGGCCAAACTTCTACTAACACAAAATTAGCACAAGGAGCCCAAAGGGGGGCACTAAAGAGCTGAAAAACAAACGTAGTATGTCTAGTATGTCACTACGTTTGTAATTGTTGGCCAACATTTGTGTGACCATGTGTATGCAAGACAATTTTGAGCCACCACCCTTTGAACAAAATTCTACGGTTTTGTTGTTGGAAAGTCTGATCGTGTGTACGAGTCTTTACTGACAATTGTGCGATCGTGTGATGCTGTACCCAAATACAATTTATATCTTTTTTTTCACACAAATAGAGCTTTCTTGCGGTGGTATTTGATTGCCTCTACAGTTTTTATTTATTGCGTTATAAACAAAAAAAGACTAACAATTTTGTTTCTGCTATAAAACACATCCAATAAAAAAATGTAAAAATAATAAAAAATTTTCATCAATTTAGGCCAAAATGTATTCTGCTATATATTTTTGGTAAAAAAAAAAAACAATAAGTGCATATTGATTGGTCCGTGCAAAAGTTATAGCATCTACAAGCTATGGGATAATTTATGTAATTTTTTTTTTTTTTTTTACTTGTAATGTCGGCAATCAGGGACTTAGCGGATTTGCAACATAGCGGGACAGCAATATTGCCATGGACACATCAGACACCTAACTGACAGTTTTGACACTTTTTGGGAACCAGTAACACCAATACAGGAATTAAAAAACAGCACATTGCTGCTGCCAGAAGACAGCTCTGTGTTTGTTTACCTACACAGGGCTCTCTTTGGTAATATCCAGAGCTAATTGTCGCGTGCCAGCAGCCTTCTAATTGGTTGGTGCTGCAGCCAATCGCAGCACAGCTGTGGCGGGGGGCTATATGGGCACGCTCTTTACCCTGGCGCATGGATCACATGTGGCCACTCTGCTGCAGTATATCAAAGGTAGGCGGTCCACAAGAGGTTAAATTGTAGTGGTATGAAGCTTTAGCATAGATTTTGGAACAGGACAATTTTCACGAATAGTCTAGGTGACAGCATACACTGGAAGTGCATATGTTTCTGTGAAATTGAAATTTTATATCTTACAATTAGCTTGACTGACATACAGCAGTTATAGTTTTACAAGGAACACATGATATTCATTAAGTGGTTTTAGTCCCTCTTTGACTAACAGGCAGACATTGCCCACTAGTTCACTAAAGCTGTCCCTGTCCTGACTGATGCAAAACTGTCCCGATGCTTGTCAGTTTCAGTTAAAATAAATAAAGTGTGAAAGCACTTCCTTCTATTAACCACACATTATATGAGAATATCTAACTGTGCTAGCTTAGACACATTTTTTATAGAACAATAATAATGAAAGCCTTACCCCTTGGCGCCGCCACCTCCTGGCCCTTTAAGGGGTTTCAGGTGACTGGAGGCAGGGTGGGGTGGGGTTTATGATCATGTGACTGCTGTGATGGGCTGTCACAGAGGTCACATGATCGGAAACCTCTGGACTGCAAGCAGCGATCAGGAACTTTCCATTAGCCATCGGTAACTGTATAGCTCAGCACCAAGGCCCACCTGTCGGAAGGTTGCATATTTGTGTGCTGTTGGCGCTATGAGGTTAAGCTGGACTGTTTTTACATGTACTAGTCACACTCTCCCAATCCAGTCTATGTGGGTAATATGTGTGAAATAGTCTCAGCCTTGCATCACTCCATAAGCAGCTACTGCTGTGTTGCATCTTAAGCTAACCCATTTCTCTCTGTATTACTTTGTCATTATTAAAAAAAATTGTAAGAAAAAAAAAAGACTGTATGCATAAAGAAATATAAACACAAATAAACATAAAAAAAATACCCAAAACCCTTTAGGCCCCTTTCACACGGGACGGGTCAGTAATGATCTGCCCCGTGATGATCCGTTTTTTCAGCGGGGATTGCTCTGTTGTCCCCGCTGAGAGGGCGGATAACAGGGCAGTCCCGCCACACTTTGCAGGGACTGCCCTGTCAGCTCTCTGCTCTCCTCTATGGGGGATCGGATGAACATGGACCGTCTGTTTGTGGATGTTTATCCGCAGACACCCGCTTCCCATAGGAATACATGTATGTCCGTATTTCATCCGCAAACGGATGATGAAATACGGACATACTGTCTGCATGTGTGAAAGGGCCCTTTTTATTAGAAAAAGTGACCCTTAAAGTATACATTTTCATACATCAACAGCTAAAGCCACACCTCCTGAAGGCTTTAATTTCAACAAATTAAACACTTTTTTCCCTCTGTCTGAAGTACACAATCTTATCTTTGCAATTTTTTTCTTTTCAGTATGCACATATGTTCTCTATATTCTTTCCTAAATCTTTTGCGCTGACATGAGTGGCTGTATAACATTTTACCTCTGTTTTATCTCTCTGTATTTCATTGGCAGTAAAGAAAATTAGTAGCTTCAAAAAGTATCACAGATCCCCTCCTGCAAAATGGGTATTATGGTTAGAATTCAAATTTGATATTTAAATTATATATTCCTCCAAGCTTGGTAACAATAGATGAGATATCTGTCTTTTCATAATAAAACACAAAAGAGCACAGAAATTACCTTGGTTACTAGCACAATCCACACAGTCTAGCACAGTGCAAAGGCAGCAAGCGTTTTAGACGTATTTCATCGTATAATGTTAAAGGAAATCTATAGTCTTTGCAATGTTTTTTTTCAATATAGCTGTACAATTATGTAAATAACAGTTTTCATGTTTATTATCATAATTCATGTTATTAAGGGTTCATTCACACTGGTGCAATCTGCCTGTACAAATCAATGACAAGCTGTAGATGTACCCCAAGTACTGAACATCTGAGCATTTACATGTGTATAGGGAAGGATGTGCACACTGAACCCAAGCATTTTGCATCCAACGTCGTTTATCCAACTCTGTGTCCATATAAACCCTTGGATTTGAAGGTACCAGCTTACAACCACAGCCTGTCATTGATTTGCACAGATGGCTGTACACAACATTTCCAGGCACAGAAATTTTAAACAATTCACAGACATTTGTGCTGTAAGGCTGGATTCACACCTATGCATTTTTACAGTCCATTTAACATTGTTTCCTATGGAACATGTTCTTTAGTGCAAATCTGCAAAATGCAAAAAGCACTAAAAATGCATGGGTGTGAATCCAGCCTAAGAACGAGTCCTAAATGTGAAAACATGTAGTGTCAGATGCAATTTCAGATGCAACTTGGGTCACACAGAATCACAACAATGGAAATCATGTTGTTTTCAATGGTGCCTATTTACATCATGCAACTCAGCACACTGTGATTTTGGAAAAGGTTCCTGTACTACCTTGGTGAATTTCCAGCATGATTTTGGCCCCATGGAATATGGGAACTACTTCAAAGTAGCATCCAAGTTGCACAACATAATCGCAGTGAAAGTCGGATCAAAATCAGAACACTGAAGTGGAAACCTAGCCCTAATCCCAGTTCGCTGGACAAAGTCAATACACTTTCTATGTGGCTAAAGGGTGAGTACCTTTACACAGCAGCCATGTAGGGGGTAAAGCACCACTCGTTTTAGTGGTGCTTTACCGTCATTTTAGTGGCACTTTTTGGGCAATAGCGGGGCACTTTTAAGCCCCGCTAGCAGCCGAAGAAGGGGTTAAAAGCGCCCGTGTTGCAGCACTTCCAAAGCACTTTTCAGGCGATTCAAAAGCGCTGCCCATGCATTCATTCCAATGGGCAGGGGCAGTGTAGGAGCGCTCCTACACCGCCGTAAAGATGCAGCAAGCGCACCACCCCATTATGAAAGCACTTGGGCTTTAACACTGGGGAGGCATGAGAGGCAGTTTTCAGGCACTATTTCTAGCGCTAAAATGCCTGAAAACTGCCTTCAGTGTGAAAGGGGTCTAATTAAAAATGAGTGATTGCATACCTTATTGGCTAATTTCTAAATCTCAAGATATATAATAAAAATAGAAAAATTAGGAAGAGCAGAGTCATAAAATAATTTAATATAATCACAGCAATAACTTCTCTAAATAATGTGCTTGCTGAAAATACACTAAATGTTCCCTTTAAAAGTAACCTTGTGTGTTTTCAGAATGTATTAAACTTATCTATCTATTGTAAGATTAAAACTAAAAATAATATTTCCACAGCTATACATGCCAGCATTGTGATATTTGTAACTAGCAAAGTGAGTCAATTTTTTGAACGGTAATATAGCCTGGCCACATTTCATGCATACAATCCTTCAGAGATGGTAGTTATTCCACTCTGCGGTTTTGTCTATAATGCTGTGTACACACAATCTGAATTTCGGTCAGAAAAAGCTCTGATGGTTTTCCCGACGGAATTCTGACAGGATTTCGCTCAAGCTGTCTTGCATACACACGGTCATACCAAATAGCGACTGTCAAGAACGCGGTGACGTACAACACGTATGACGAGACTAGAAAAAGGAAGTTCAATACCCAGTAGCCAATAGCTTCCATCTCCTAGTTGAATCTGAGCAAGCGTGAGTTTTTGCGCATCGGAATTGCATACACAGGATCGTAATTTTCGAATTGAGAACATGCTATCAATTTTTTGCTGGCGGAAATTCGGACAGCTAAATTCCAATGGAGCATACACACGATCAACTTTTTGTGATGAAAAGCTCTCATCGGTCTTTTTCTGGCCGACCATGGGTGTGCGTGGCATGAGTTTATATATATATGTATATATATATATATATATATATATATATATATATATATATATATATAAAACATTCCTTGTTTTTCAAATAAACTCTAAAACATGACAAAGGATTCTACTGTGGGTCAGCCAAAGACACATCACAGCAGTAGCTATCCACTCTCAGATTGGGCCATCTACGTTATAAATTAAACTTCAGATTGAACAGCCTGATAAGGCACGATTCACTCCTGTCAAAGTCCTTTCGATTTAGTTGACTCATTCACCTATTGATTTCTATAAACACAGGCTTTTTACAACACCATGGTTACTAGAAACTGTACAGTGTAAAATGTAAATGAGATTAGGGTCCTCTGGGCTAAGTACCCACCATGTTGAAGGCATGTAGCCTGGTATGGTTCAGAAGGTGGGACACACGCTTGTGCTGTCCATTCCTAGCCAGCCAGGCTGCATGCTCAGATTAGGGTCTGGTATGAATTTTTTCTTGCTTTTAGCATGAAATTCCCCCTTCAAATCTATACCAGACTGGAGGGTCTGGTATAGAATTTGGGGGACCTTGTGCTATTTTTTTTTTATTTGTTTCTGGCCATGAGGTTCATCCTAAAATTCATACAAGACCTGAAAGGCCAGGAAGAAGCTGTCATATAAAGTAGTGGGGGAATTTGACTGAAAGTCCAATGTTTAGATGGACATCTGAACAAGAAAAGTTCAAAATGAACTGGGAGCTCATCCTTAGTTGTGTTGATACAATAATGCGAGGGGGACAGACACAGCATCTAATCTTAATTCAGGGCAGGCAGAGACAACAAAATATCATGAAAGTGAACAAAAAGTCCTGTGCAAATCAATCAAAAAAGTAATTTTAAAGGGCTAAGTGCTGATGAAATATGAATAAATAAAAAACGTATAAATGTATGAAATGTATGAAAAAAAATATATATATTATGCAACAAATTAAAAGTCCATAAAGTGTAATTCACAGGCACCAATGGTGAAAAGTTACAGATGAAAGCAGTAATATAAATCCCAGGATTAAAGGCTCTCAGAACTCTCACCTCCAAGTATAAAAAACAGGCACATCAGAAAAAGCTGACCAACTCCACTCCTCGTCTCCAGCCACCAGGGGGGTCCTCCACTACAGCAGACTAAGAAGCGATATTCTCCACACCGGGCCACAAGGGGGCCATATAATGCATGTAAACTTATACTGTAGTTGCGGGGAAGATATTCACAGAGGTGTGCAGCTGGATTGTGGGTGATCCATATGTGCTGATAATTCTGTTCATTGATGTGACTCTGATATTTTCCCAAGACAAATCTGGAGAGCCGCCGCGAAAGGATGAAAATAATACCTGCAAATCATCAGACGGCGCTGACTCTCAGCTGCCTTCCTTTCAGATACAACCTGAGTATTCCCGCGGAGTATTCATGTACCGACAACATAATCAACGCGCCACTCTCTCTTCCTGTACTGGAGACACAAAATCCCGCTCTAGCGGCTGACGTCTCGGCTGCTGACAATGTCTTTTGATCAAACTGCTTTCATCTGTAACTTTTTACCATTGGTACCTGTGAATTACACTTTATGGACTTTTAATTTGTTGCATAATATATATATATTTTTTTCATACATTTCATACATTTATACTTTTTTTATGTATTCATATTTCATCAGCACTTAGCACTTTAAAAGGACTTTTTTGATTGATTTGCGCAGGACTTTTTGTTCACTTTTATTTTTGCTGGGTAGTTTGTGTATGCTATCAGGTTCAGCTGCATTTCTTGCACCTTACATTTGCACGTGCACATTTGTTGTTGATTATTCATATATTTTTTATATTTACTATTTTATACACTGTTTCTTTGAAGAGGTATCTTTACCCTATTTATTGTTTTTTTGATTAGTAGCACGAAGGCCCGTTTTCATCATAACAAAATATCATGGTTGTCTTGTCTAGGATGTCAGCTAATTTGCATATTAGAGGCCCTTCCAGCTTCAACAACTGTGACAAAAATGATAACAGGTTATATTTAGAAAAACTAAACATCATTGCCATTGGAGTCTATGAGAAAGTTCTACTTTGAACTGTTGTTTTACAGTAGGAATATGTCTGTGTGCCTGAGAAGACAGAGGAAGACACCAGGAATAATAATGCAGAGGAATGTTGGATGAATATACTAAAATGAACTCCAAAGATTTTACTTATGCCGCGTACACACGATCGGAATTCTCGTCGGAAAAAGCTCTGATGGTTTGCCTGATGGAATTCGGCTCAAGCTGTCTTGCCTACACACGGTCACATCAAATTCCAATAGTTTATAACGCGGTGACGCACAACAGGTACAACGGAACTAGAAAAAGGAAGTTCAATAGCCAGTAGCCAATAGCTTCTGTCTCGTAGTTGAATCTGAGCATGCGTGATTTTTGACGTGTTGGAATTGCATACACACGATCAGAATTACCGAAAGAAAAAGTTTTTCCGTCTGGAAAATTAAGAACATGCTATCAATTTTTTGCTGGCGGAAATTCTGACAGCTAAATTCCGATGGAGCATACACACGATGAAAAGCTCTCATCTGTCTTTTTCTGGCCGGAATTCCGATCGTGTGTACGCGCCATAACATACCGTTCCCATGCTTTTCAGCCTATGTGTATCTAAACCCTGTGAAATCTTATACACAATTTTTTTGTGAAGTTCGCTGTAGAGATTAGATGAGAGTATGTGAAAGTAACTCAGTAGATGATGATTTTACCAATACATTTATGCTGCAGCCAGATATGAAAAGCACTGTTCCCTCTTGTCTACTCCTTACCTACCTGACCTCCGTAGACTACCTCCCATCTGACCCCGCTCCTCACAGTCGTCTCCTTCTACCTCCTATGCTCTCTCTTTTGTTTCTTGCTTTTCCCTTTTATTTTTTTTTCTTCTCCCCTTTATGTTTCTTTTTTACGCCACCCTATATCTCTTTTGTTCATTTATTTCTAGGTTCTCTCATTGTTATTATTTAGCCAAAAGCGTTATAGTCCTCTTCTGGGAGACCATTGTTAGAATATTGTCATGAGACCAAGTCTAACACATCTTGTCATCTTATCGCTTGACAACTTCACGATCAGCTCTCGCAAAAGCTTACTTTATTTGAGTGTTGATTGTACTTCTCTGATAATGGAAATTTGTACATGAACATTTGTTGGATGTTTATTTCTCTTGTTCTAGTATGTATATTCTTTACAACATACTTGACGGCATTAATTACTTTCCTTTTTTTCTTTTGTTCTTTTATATACTATAGACACTGTATGCCTTTGTTCCTGTGGTATATTGTTCTCATGTTTTAAAATGATAATAACATTCTTGAAAAAGAAAAGAGCTGTAAAATGGAGTTTTAAAACTAATTACATGTATTTTTACATAAAACTAGCATAAGTACTGATATCCTTCTGAATATCAGGCTCTCATCATTACACACCAGCAAAGGCAAGGAGCACGGGGGCCACACTTGGTGCAATGCTGCTTTTTTGCTGTCCAATTAACAGGCTGTGGGCAGGGAGGTGACACCACTGTATCCCTTAAAGTAGTATTAAAACCTAAACTTTTATAACAGAAACACATCTTTATATACCATTTGAACACAGAAGTATAAATATGTCTTTACCATACAGTTCCTCTTACTTTTTTGTGCTTTCAACCGCATACTGCAGGTTCATGTGCACCATTTTCCTGAACCTCTGGGTGAGGTGCACAGGAACCTGGAAGATGCGTGTACCTGCATTTATATAATTTAATTTCTCAGATGGGATGATGCTGACTGCTTGTAGACAGGGGTTGTGCTGCAGTTTATTTGTTGACCTGAAGATGCTGTGTTGCTTTGGGCTAGCAGAAACTCATTGGGGACAAGGTTGTCTTATAAGTTTCAGGCAGCCATCCAGGGGAAGCCAGTGCCTGCTATTGGCACTGAAATCCCATGAAAATTGATCTGGCTTTTTTATGCAGCTGTGTGATATACAGAATATACTCTATGTCATGCAGCAGTATAGCAAAATGCACATGGTCACTTCTTACAGGCAGTGAGCCTGTACTCCAGCTATCCAGGAAGTTTTTTTTTGTGTTGGGCTTAAAAGGAAGAGGGACAGTCAGGATGTAGCGCTGACAGGATGCAAATGCACTCTTTCCCCTATCTAGGTGAGTGCAGATGTCAGAAACTATGAATCAGACTGAGACAGAAGTACAATTAAACCTCACTTGTTTAAGAATAATAAAAAAAAGGTAAACAGAGTAGACGTAGTCAAAACATAGCCAGAGTTCAGGAACCAGAACAGATAGTCAGACAAGCCAAAACGTTAGGGAGTCAGAGAGGAGCGCAGTAGAACAGCAAACAGGATCTGGAGCCAGAAGGGCAATTTATCGGGGAAATTACTGGTGTTGGCACTTAAATCAACCTGGCACCATGGTTGATATGGTGTCAGGATGATTGAAGCGCATTATTTATATTATTACATTGTAATATAAAATGAAATGGTTCAACTCACCATAATGCAGAATCAGTGGGAGCCTGAGTGTGTCACTTGCCACTGTCTCCTGTCACCAGATGTGGATTGTCACTTGCCACGTCACCTGCCACACATTGCGGATTGTCACTTGCCTGCCACCAGTTGCGGATTGTAACTTGCCATGTCACCTGCCACAAGTTGTGGATTGTGACTTGCCATGTCGCCTGCCACATGTTGTGGATTGTCACTTGCCTGCCACCAGATGCAGATTGTCACCTGCCACGTCACTTGCCACATGTTGCGGATTGTCACTTACCACACATTGCAGATTTTCACTTGCCATGTCCCCTGCCACACCTTGCGGATTGTTCCTTGCCACGTCATCTGCCACACCTTGCAGATCGTCACTTGCCACGTCACCTGCCACACCTTGCAGATTGTCACTTGCCTGCTAAGGTGATGTTTTGCTTGTCTCTTGCCTTGTCTCACCCAGAGTCAGGCAGCAGAGAGATACAGCACAGTGAAGTTACTGCAGGGATGCAGGGTGATGATGTAATCTCTCTGCTCCCCCGCCCAGCAGCTCGCTGATTGGCCAGCTGCCCACTCAACTGACTATCCGCTTTCTCAGCCGCTGCCGAGTCCCCCACCTGTCCATACACTGAGCCACCCGGCAGCCCGGCCTGCCCGCTCTCTCACGCACCCGCCTGCTCACATACCGAGCCTACCGCCCCACCCATGGAGCTGCCCGCTCTCTCACCCGCCCAGCCTCCGGCCCGCAACTAATTTCTCGGGGGGGGGGGGGGGGCAATTACCCCGTTGCCCCCCTGGATCCACCCCTGCATGGACTATACACTCAAGGCACATTCTTTGCTCTTCTAAGGAAGTGATTGACAGTGACTTCTAAGGCAGAGCCCTTAATTTCATCCTGATATAGAAAGTGCGTGTTTAAAATAATAATAGAATATTCAATAGTTTAGGAGAAAGGAGTGAGGTAAAGTAAAATATGTTATTGACTGTCCTTTTGTTTTCCTTATGAGATAATTTGCTAGAAAGGCAGGCACAACACAGAGATCTCAGCCATTGCACGAGGGTTCCTATTAGGATTTCCCTACAGCGCATTAGGCCGTCTTTTTAATTAAAGAGGTCATATCCATCAGGTGAGCAGTTTTCATATCTGATCACTTCTGAGGGTGTTTTATGTTCACGGTGAAGGATTTATTTTTCTGCCATCAATTCAAAATATGGATTTTGTATCACTGTCTTATTTCTAATATTTTTTTAGAATGTTTTCTTCACATTGGTATATATTCTGTTGCACTGTTTTTTTAAACAATTTATATCCTTGAGTATTTTTTCTGGCAGGTATCAGATACCTCACACAGCACTTTTACTGCACATGTCACTTTATTCCATGTAATATGGTCATTAAGATTAGGCACATATTATAATCACACAGCGCTCCCCGTCACTTATTTTTTCCAATTGCACAGTGTTTTTTCATTGTTATTTGGGGGAGCAGCTATACTTATATTAAGCTTTATTTTATTAAGTATTTTTTGGCGCAAGGTTCCCTTCTTACGCTAAGTAAAATGCATACCTCAAAAGTAAAATGATGTACGCGGTAGCAGAGTTGCTAGCTGGCAGAAAGGTGAAATGTTTGGTGCTTTTGGGTGTAGTGACAGGGGTGCTGGGAGGCAGGGAGCTTCAGTGTCAGGGTATAGGTAATATGGAACCTTGGAGGCCGCAAAGTTTAGAGTTAGTTCAGAATAGCAACTGTTCCCATCAAATGCAGCCACTGTACCATCAAATGCAGCCACTGTGCCATCAATTTCAGCCACTGTGCCATTAAATGCAGCCAATGTGATATCAATTGCAGCCTCACTGTACCCATTATGAGGGGTTCACTTCCCGCTATCATCCCTGTGCTGAGTTTCCAGCCAGCATGTACACCTGATGTGCCCAATATAACTGTCCCCACTCCCCACTGATGCAGTGCATCAGCAATAACCCACTGACCTTGTCCAGCAGCAGCATATATGATGTAAGAGCTGACTTGTATATAGATTAGAGTAGAACAATACACTGCTGACTGAGTCTCATACTTACCTTACAGGCAGCTCCGCTTGGGCCGTGCGTTCCACGGAGCTGCCGACGTCACTTCCGGTTCACCACTAGCATACTTAAACCAGAAGTAACCAGTTAACTAAAAGAACAAAGCACTTGCCTGCAGTAATACTATGGGTGGAAGTTGTCCGGCGCTTTGGAATTGGCCACAAAGCAGGTCAAAACCCTGAAAATGGTGTGCCTCGTCTGCAATTGCGCAAATGCATTGACGTGGTACTTCCCATAGTAAACTGCGTCCAGTGGGCCTTTTTTTTGACTGCCAGCCATGTGCATCAGGTACCCTGCTGTGTAGTGGGCATGCACGTGTGCCTCCGCCGGTGCTCACGCCCCCTCTGGTGGCCGAAAAGGAAAAGGACATACCCATACGGGATGGCTAGAAGAGCCATTCTAACGCAGTATATCTGGGTGAGCCGGTCAGAAACCGGTTAATGCCTTCACACATACATGTGATAATACTGTTGTATATTGTAAGATATGTAACTTTACTCTTTCAGTTTGATTGTGGATCCTGAATTTGACATTGTGACATCTATACTCTTTTCTTTCTCCTTATTTTCCTTGTTTTGTTACTCTATACTTACATTATTATTATTCAGATTTTAACTTTTCTCTCTTTGATTTACAACAACTCTTTTACTAATTAGCTTTTTTAAATTAAGTTTTTTATTTTTAAAGGACATATAAGGTTTCTACTTGTTTCATCAAAAAACAACAACATTCTTCTCTCCTATAGGCTGAAAAATTTGCAAAAAGTATCATTTTTAATGTTTAAAATGCATCTGGCAATTACAACATTAAACAGATGCATATTGCCTTCTTCAGGCTAAAGGGTTTTTTTTGGCAATAAAGCCTCCAGCCTACATGTGATCACTATGTTATAGTTGACATATTGATCAAATGATGGGAACCACTCTGATTGTTTCCCATTTGCTAGCTGGGAACTTCTGTTGTTAATGACAGCTGGGTTTGAGAGTCAGCAGCTGCACAAAGTGTTGGCTGCTATCTCTCAAAGGGATGATGCTTATTAACCTTTTCTCTCCATGGTAAGGGGTTAAAGGAAACCTATAATATAATAAACCTGTAGGTCATTAACATTATTACAGTAAGTACAACAACAAAAATAGTGAAGGTAACATTAAAAATACTGCAATAACATGCTCACTAAAAATGTACCATACTGAGCTTCTGAAAGGACCTTCATATTCATTTTATAAAAGGTTCCTCATAAAATATAAGTTATTACCAGATTATTTGTAACTCTCTGTGAAGTTATAGGGCTATATTTTTGTAATGTAGGTCTAGTTAATATTGTTGAGAAATATAAATGAAAACAGAACCAAGATTTACCATTGTTCATATTTTACTATATTGTACAAAATGAATTATGTACTACTGACAGTAAGGTCAAACAGTATTTAACCATAAAATAAATAAGCAGTCCTGAATCCAAAGCCAAAGAGAAAAACACACCATGTGTTTGCACAATAGGATCTGTTCCATGAGAATCAAAATAGATAAAAAGGAATTATTATTTCCTGTAATTTCAAAGCAGGTTCTGTACTAACAAAACATTTCTTTGTTAGTGGGTGTAAAATGAGTGACAAAAATTAGTGCATTAGGTCACGTGAAGCCATGATTAGTACATAATGGTCCATGTGTGTGTTTAATTTCGCACACCAACAATCTTTAGCTCGTAATGACTACGTTTTGCTGTGATGCTACATGGTTGTAATTTGTTCAGCTTAGGTTAAAATATATATATATATATATATATATATTTTTTTTTTTTTTTTTTTTTTACCAGGGCTACATTTACTTTCTTTACCTGAGGACCTGGCATCTTACAACAAAGCAAGAATGACAACTGTAGGTTCAATATGCTCTTTCATGTAGACCACTCACAAATCAGTCTTTACTGATCTGACTGGTTTACCTAAATGAAAGGTGTGATCTTACTAGTAGCAATCCATTTTAAATATCATAACTGTTCTTGCAACACCTGGAATTGCATCTTTAAATAAAGTGGGCATCCTTCCCCAAGGGTCCCTGATCTAAATGTAATGATAACTATGCTTTAGTCGGCTATTGCATGGGTAATTCAGCTTTTTTCAGGTTTTTCCTAAGCTCAGTGGTATGGGTTGCTTCTGTCTGCTGCTGGGAAGTGTCCCTAGCAATTATTATTATTACTAGCAATTATTATTATTATTATACACAATTTATATAGCACCAACAGTTTATAAGGGGGTGTATAAGGAGGGACAACACAATTACAATATAATACAAAAGGTACAGGAGGGCCCTGCACCTGCACGAAGATCCAATGACCTTAATTATGAATGTTTATGATTGCGCTGTCCATATTAACAATTGTATATGCCTTTGAAGAGTGTTAAAAATTCCCCTCAAACACCTTCTTTCAATGACAGTGCGAACTAGGCCGACATGAGTTTTCCTGCGGAGTTATTCATAGTTGGTGGAACCAGAAGTACCAGACGTGAGACTTCACTGCTGAGCTGAAGAGTACACTGGATAGCTGGATATAGGCTACTGCCAGTGGACATTGCAGGAAGTTCTGGTGGCTCATCCAATAAGTAAGTGTGCTGATTTGAAGCTGCTCTACAATTCAACTTTTACAGGAAACACTCAACTGGCTTAAAATACCTATTTTTGTATTTACTGTGATTATGTAGGGGTCAGCCCCTAGGATTACTGAACTATATTGCACTGTGTTCCATCTATAATATATACAGCCTGCTATTTCCAGTTTAGCCACAAGATGTCACTGTTGCTGCCCACCCTTCAGAGGAGAGGAAACAGGAAGTGGCAGTGAGAGAGTACTGTGAGGAGTGTGTGGGCAGCTGAGGAATTCCTGTGCGGAGCTGAGGAAAAGTCAAGTCTGCCCTGAGGAGAGGGAGACTTTGTGTGGATAAAGAGTCGCAGTATCCAGCTAACGATCGGGCACCTCGGGCAGAGAGAGAGAGCTGTGGTGATTTTGGGCCGCATCTGTGTTCATCCATCCGTCCCAGACGGGCAAGCTGCAGCACTAGGAACTGGACTTCACCTGCCTCATGAAGGAGGCCAAGACAAGGGACCCTCCAGCTGTCTAACAAACTGTGAGTGAGCACCGGTGCTGGATTGTGATAGGGAATAGTACAGTCCCTACTGAGATAGTACGTTGTAGAAACGTGTCCCGATAAGCGGGAATCAGGCAGGACATATTAGAAGAGGGTAGCCTGTATCACTGTGCATGTGTTGGCGGGAAAGCCATTTTGTGTACCACATTCCAGTTAGCCTTACTGTAAACTACTGTGAATTGTTAATACTGTTATCCTCCTCCTCCGGCCATTATATCTTACTGTTTAATAAAGCCGGTCTTTGTTTCAGCCTCCTTGTCTGCTGTCCCGTACTTGAAACCTGCATTGCGGTCTCCTATACCTCTGACCGCTACAAGTGGCGCTGCGAGCAGGGTACGGTTACAGAGATGGAGGCGGCTGAAGGCAACGTACCTGATGTTGATGTGAATGCCTTAGGTAATGGTGGAACCCCTACAAGGACCCTCCCTATGGGCATGCTTTTTAACTTGTTGCCAAAATTTGATGGCCAGAACATGTCACTGTCAGACTGGGTGACGAGATTACAGAGCGTTGCTAGAATTTACAATGTCAGCCCAGAGCTACAGGTGGAAATTGCTTTGGCTGCCCTGGAGGGTGAAGCGCGGAAAACTGTTTGCTTACAACCGGAAGCTACGCGCAGTACCTTGAAAGAGATTGTGCGCTTTCTAGAAGAAATATACGGTGAAACAGCTAGTGCGGGCCACCTCCGGGCAAAGTTCTTCTACCGGGTACAGCAGGAAAATGAAGGGGTCTCACAATATGCAACGGCTCTACAGGAAGTACTGGCTGAGATACAGAAAAAAGAGGCAGACGGGATAACCGCCATGGGATCCGCAGACCGGATACTGAGGGAACAATTGATCCTGGGACTCTACAGCTCTCACCTGAGACAAGCCCTACGGGAACGAGTCAGAGTGGACCCTACACTGAATTTTCGGCAAATATTGGCTGAGGCCGTGGAGCGAAGTAAAGAAGAAATTTATGCCTCTGGAGTGATACGGACCCAGACCGCCTCCCTCGGGGTTGCGAAGAATGAAGAGGTCCTGGTTAGAGTGGTGCAGGACCTACAAAGCTCCCTGGGTCTCATGCATGAGAAGTTGACGCAAATAGAGAGACGGATGGATTTGAGCTACCCCCCTGAGGTTGCATATCTGGGGCAACAACAACCTTATCAGACTGCCTCGATGGTTCCTGCACCAGAGCATCCTTACCCACGTATTCCCACCTACCGAGTCCCTCAATATCCTCCAGTGAGCTCGGCCAGTCCAGGCCTACGGGCGCCTCCCGCACACAGACAGAGAGAACAACGCAGAGAGGCTCAGTGCTGGCGGTGTGGAGAAAAAGGACACTTCGCTAGAGAATGCCGGAGGGACCTGCCTAGACGCCCAGAGCCGGCGTTAAACTTCAGGCCCCCGCAGTAATGAGGCGCACTGCGGGGGAGGTAGAGTGTCAGGCCACTCAGCACAGCTCCGAACACCTGGTTGCAGGATGTCCCACCATAAGAGCCGAGTTTGAAGGCATTCCAGTCAACTGTTTAGTGGACACCGGATCACAGGTAACGACCATGCCTGAGTCATATTTCAACCGTTACTTTCAAGCACTGGCCAAGCCAGAACAGGGGACATTGATCCGGGTCACAGCAGCTAACCAGCAACAAATCCCTGTCACAGGTGTCGTATGGATGAATGTACGTCTGTGTGGACAGGAAGTTGGAAAAAAAGGTATCCTGCTGGTCCCTGAAACCTTCAAAGAAGATGTACCGGTGATAATGGGCATGAATATCCTGCGAGAGTTGGATCAAATTATGTTCACTAAAAGGGGGCCGGGCTATTGGAAGAATGCCACTCCACACAAACCAACGCAAAAGGCATTTCAACGGTTAATCCGGTTTTGTGGGACACAGAAGAGTGTCCCAGTACATCAGTCTGTAGGAAATATTCGAGTGCCGGGAAGGGCTACCCTTACCCTCCCTCCTGATCGGGAGACTATACTGACTTTGCCCGTGGGAACCTCCCGCAACCTTGAAGGTATGGAGGTGATCATTGAGCCTGCAGGCCTGGGAGAGTTAGGTCAGGATGTCCTAGTGGCCCGGACACTGGCAGTAGTCCAAAATGGACGAGTACCCATAAGAGCTGTAAACGTTGGACAACGGGAAGTCTCTCTGGTGCCAGGAGTGGAACTGGCTCGCGTGTACCTACATCGGGGAGAAGTGCTGAGTCAGGGAGAAGTGACTCTAGCTCCGATAGGCAATTCTGCTTGGACCTTGGCAGTTACTGCAAAGCCTGCAGAGGCACCGACCCCAGAATGGAATGGGACAGTCATCTTGGAACAAATGGAGATAGATGTGAAAGCTCTAAGTCCGGATCATTTACGAGCAGTTGAAACCATGCTGTGGGAGAATCAAGCTGCGTTTGCCCGCAATGCCAATGACTTTGGTTGCACAGATGCTATCACACATGAGATACCGACGGGGGACACTCCCCCAAGCCGAGAGAGATATCGACAGATTCCACCCAAGTTGTATCAAGAGGTGAAGACATTGCTGAAACAGATGATCGATTCAGGAGTGGTTCGGGGTAGTCAAAGTCCCTGGGCAGCCCCAGTGGTGCTTGTCAAGAAGAA
Source organism: Lithobates pipiens (assembly GCF_037356315.1). Lineage (NCBI taxonomy): Eukaryota > Metazoa > Chordata > Amphibia > Anura > Ranidae > Lithobates > Lithobates pipiens. The sequence continues at coordinate 117,427,766 of NW_027507784.1, forward strand.
GGATGGCACCATTCGATTTTGTGTGGATTACCGGAGATTGAATGCGTGCACAGTGCGGGACTCATATCCTCTGCCTCGCATCGAAGAGTCCCTAACAGCCCTAGGGCGGGCTAAATACTTCTCCACCTTGGATTTAGCAAGTGGATACTGGCAGGTACCGGTGGCTGAACAAGACAAGGAAAAGACAGCATTCATACTTCCCATGGGTCTGTTTGAATTTAATAGGATGCCATTTGGGCTGTCTAATGCCCCAGGAACCTTTCAGAGGCTGATGGAAAAATGTCTGGGAGATCTAAATTTTGAAGCTACCCTGATATACTTGGATGATATTATAGTGTACTCTGCTACTTTTGAAGAACACTTGGCCCGATTAGGACAGGTACTTGAGCGACTGCGGGCCCATGGCCTGAAGATAAAGCCAAAGAAGTGTCATCTCTTCAAGAAGGAGATCGAGTACTTAGGCCATACGGTGTCCAAAGACGGGGTGCTGCCATCCCAAAATAAAGTGGCTGCCATTCAACAATGGCCGGAGCCTAGAACGCTGCGTGAGTTGAAGGCCTTCCTTGGTCTGACTGGTTACTACCGGCGGTTCATCAAAGACTATGCAAAGATAGCGGGCCCTCTGAATGAGATTTTGAGAGGAACTGCTGGGCAATCCAAGAGTCAAAGTGTTCCCTGGGGACAGAAGCAAGAGGAGGCCTTCCTGACCTTGAAAGAGGCTCTGACATCGGCCCCCATCTTGGCTTATGCTGATTTTGACAAACCATTCTTCTTATCTACTGACGGTAGTCTCTACGGACTCGGGGCAGTGTTGTCACAGATGCAGGACGGACACGAAAGAGTGATTGCCTATGCCAGTAGGTCCCTGCGGGATACGGAGCGAAACCCTCATAACTATAGTTCCTTCCGGCTAGAGCTCCTTGCCCTGGTGTGGGCCATGACAGAGAAGTTTGCCGGTTACCTTACAGGGGCTAAAATCTTTGTACGGACTGATAACAATCCCCTGACCCATCTGGATACTGCTAGACTGGGAGCCCTGGAGCAACGTTGGGCAGCTCGCCTTGCAAAGTATGACTTCTCAATTCGCTATCGCTCTGCTACAGAGAATACCAATGCTGATGGTCTGTCGAGGGTTACTTTTGAAACTCCATTGGGAGAGCTTGATGAACAAAAGGAAGAGGATGAAATTCCAGACTTCCGCAAGTTTACACCTCCAGCAGTCGCAGCACAGACAAGCGGGGAGGCCCGGTCCCTGCCTAAGGCATTAGCAAGAACTAATGAGGAATGGGGGCGAATACAAGATGAAGACATTGGACTGCGACAGATAAAAGGTTGGGTGGCTCGGCAAAGAAAACCAGACAGAGAGGAAAGGGCTGATCTTGATGCTGAGATGAAGTCAATTCTACATCAATGGGACAGACTAGAGGTTCATGGAGCTGTTCTATACCGCAAGTGGCAGCAGCCTGCCGATCTGGAGGCAAGATGGCAGGTTGTCATACCAAGGAGTCTGGCACTAGAGATAGCCAGGGAAGCTCATGAATTTGGAGCTCATTTCGGGCCAGTCAAAACTTACCAGTGGCTGCAGCGTTATGTGTATTGTCCACGACTGGAGGTCGTAGTTGAAGAAGTCTGCCGACAGTGTAGAGTGTGGGAGCTTACTAAAAGCACAGAGCAGAGGGCACCCATACAGCCCATACAGACCAAGGAACCGCTGGAGGTATTGCTGATAGATTATCTCCTCGTGGGACAGTCAGCCAGAGGCCCACAATACTGCCTGGTCATGATTGACCACTTCTCCAAGTTTGCAGTGGTCACTCCAACTCGGGACCAGACGGCTGAGTCTGCAGCTCGGGCCATCTGTCAAGATTTCATCCGGGTCTATGGATGCCCGAAACGGATTCACTCAGATCAAGGAGCATGCTTTCAAGGGAAAGTGATGGAGGAGTTACACCGACTGTATGGCATTGGAAAATCCAGGACAACTCCATATCATCCCCAAGGGAATGGGGCCTGTGAGCGCTTTAATCGGACTTTGCTTCAGATGCTGAGGACCTTAGAGGAGGACAAAAAGACACACTGGCCAGACTATCTGCCTGAATTAGTCTGGGCCTACAATAATCGTGTCCACACTACCACCGGCTATACCCCATACATGCTACTGTTCGGTAGAGCCGGACGAGAAATTATCGAATTGAATTTGGAACAGCCAGAAGATGTGATAGAGCGATCAACCACCTCATGGGTGAAAGAACACCGCAAGCGACTCCAGACCATCTGCCTGTTAGTAGGCCAGAGATTGCAAGAAAAGACTTATACTGACCGTCCTCCCATCCAAGAGATTCCGTTGCAACCTGGAGACCGGGTGCTGGTTCGAGAGAAACGGCCCAGAGGCAAGTTGAGTGAGCGTTGGGAGGTACAGCCGTACAAAGTGATCAAGAGAGTGTATCCCAATGGTCCAGTTTACGAAGTTCGTGTTGAGAATGGGGAGTCGGCTTCAAGGGTTCTACATAGGAATATGCTACGGCCATGTCGGTCAGAAGATCGGATACCTGCACAGAGGACACCACTCCCTGCCCCTTCCTCAGAATTTGTCATTTCCGATGGGAATAATATTGAAGACTGGTGGATTGTTCCTGACTCTGCACGTGATGAAGCCCCTGTTATAGAACCAGTACCAGCTCCAAGGGAGGAAGGACAAGTCCTAACAGAAAGACAAGACCTTCGGAGATCTAGTAGGTCTACTGCAGGGGTTCCACCAAACAGGTACAATGCTGATCAGTTTATTTGGTCTAACTGTATGTATTATGAACAATGTTGTGCTGCCGTTAAAGATTGATTTAACCCTTTTCTTCCCCATGGACTATATAGCAAGGCCGAGGACGGCCACCTTTAAGCGGGGAGGCATGTAGGGGTCAGCCCCTAGGATTACTGAACTATATTGCACTGTGTTCCATCTATAATATATACAGCCTGCTATTTCCAGTTTAGCCACAAGATGTCACTGTTGCTGCCCACCCTTCAGAGGAGAGGAAACAGGAAGTGGCAGTGAGAGAGTACTGTGAGGAGTGTGTGGGCAGCTGAGGAATTCCTGTGCGGAGCTGAGGAAAAGTCAAGTCTGCCCTGAGGAGAGGGAGACTTTGTGTGGATAAAGAGTCGCAGTATCCAGCTAACGATCGGGCACCTCGGGCAGAGAGAGAGAGCTGTGGTGATTTTGGGCCGCATCTGTGTTCATCCATCCGTCCCAGACGGGCAAGCTGCAGCACTAGGAACTGGACTTCACCTGCCTCATGAAGGAGGCCAAGACAAGGGACCCTCCAGCTGTCTAACAAACTGTGAGTGAGCACCGGTGCTGGATTGTGATAGGGAATAGTACAGTCCCTACTGAGATAGTACGTTGTAGAAACGTGTCCCGATAAGCGGGAATCAGGCAGGACATATTAGAAGAGGGTAGCCTGTATCACTGTGCATGTGTTGGCGGGAAAGCCATTTTGTGTACCACATTCCAGTTAGCCTTACTGTAAACTACTGTGAATTGTTAATACTGTTATCCTCCTCCTCCGGCCATTATATCTTACTGTTTAATAAAGCCGGTCTTTGTTTCAGCCTCCTTGTCTGCTGTCCCGTACTTGAAACCTGCATTGCGGTCTCCTATACCTCTGACCGCTACAATTAATCCGTAACGTTGGTCTTTTGGCGTTTCCTGTGTCCTAATTACTCTCTCCCTGCATTTATTAGTCATTTAACAAACACTTTTAAAACTTTGGCCATAAAACCTGGACACTGATTGGTTTCTGTGCAGAGCTGCACCAGATCATGCACTTTCCACTGTTAATAAATAGCCCCCAGAGAGTCTGCAGGAGCCCGGGTTTGCCTCTAAGTTGCAATGCTTTACAGGCTCCTAAAAAAAATGCACATTTTTAAAAAATGTTTTAAAGGTGAAGTTATCCTTTAAGGGGTAAGGGGGTGCTAACAAAAGCAACTAACAATAAAAAAGATTTGTCACATTTATATTTGATATTAATTTTAACACTTTCCTTCAACATAAAAATTGTGAACTTAAAAGACATCCACATGGCAATACCAGTGTTACACAACAAAACCGATTTCTCTCCACAGAGCCCTTGCTGAAAGAAGGCTATTTATAGACTAATAAATTCCACTGCTGCCTGGGAAATATTAAAAATAGGTTGTTCTGTGATGATAAAACACTAAAAACTATTCCAATCCATTATTTCCAAAGCAACCAAACCACAAAGCATTAAATTGAACATTAAGGTTACTGCGTCAGAGTAGATTGTAAGTTACAATGTTGAAGATACTTAAGTGAACTTGTGTGTGTGTTTGTGTGTATGGGTTGGTTATGTATGTGCAAAGGGGTATGTGAGTGTGTCGTAGGCAGAAAACTAGCACCAAAAGCCGAACAAAGAAAAGTACAAATAACCCACAGCAGTAATAGGACTTATCTAAACCACTAGACAAAAAGTAAACTGGTGAAATGCTTGTGTAATTGTGATCACCCAGGAACTCTACTCCACATATAGTGTTCCTGCCCTATTATCACCAGGTTCTGGGAGGTGGTCAACACTTTTCAGTAGTTCATATATTGATGACTAGGGATGAGCTTCGAGTTCGAGTTGAACTCATGTTCAGCGAACAGTGAACAATTTGGGCTGTTCGCAGCAAATTCGAAAAGCCGGAACACCCTATACAGGTCTATGGGAGAAATCTAAAGTGCTAATTTTAAAGGGTAATATGCAGGTTACTGTCCTAAAAAGTGTTTGGGGACCCGGGTCCTGCCCCAGGGGACATGGATCAATGCAAAAACAAGTTTTAAAAAACGGCAGTTTTTTCAGGAGCAGTGATTTTAATAATGATTAAAGTGAAACAATAAAAGTGTAATATTCCTTTAAATTTCGTAGCTGGGGGGTATCTATAGTATGCCTGTGAAGGGACGCATGTTTCTGGTGCTTAGAACTGTCCCTGCACAAAGTGTCATTTGTGCAGGAAAAAAAGTCTTTTAAAATCACTTGTGGCTATATGAATTTTCGGCTCCCGTAATACAGAGAACATTCAATGAGTGTTCTCTGTATTAGCTGACAATTCAGTCATTCATTCATTGATAAAAAAAAAAAAAGCGTGGGGGTTCCCCTAAATTCAATCACCAGGCCCTTCAGGTTTGACATGGATATTAAGGGGAACCCCGTGTCAAATTAAAAAAAAATTGACGTGGGGGTCCCCCTAAATATCCATACCAGACCCTTCAGGTCTGATATGGATATTAAGGGGAACCCCGCATCAAATTAAAATTTTTTTTTACATGGGGTCCCCCTAAAAATCCATACCAGACCCTTTATCCGAGCACGCAACCTGGCAGGCTGCAGGAAAAGAGGGGGGGACGAGAGAGCGCCCCCCCCTCCCTCCTGAACCGTACCAGGCCACATACCCTCAACATTGGGAGGATGCTTTGGGGGTCTGTGACCCCTCAAAGCACCTTGTCCCCATGTTGATGAGGACAAGGGCCTCATCCTCACAACCCTGGCCGGTGGTTGTGAGGGTCTGCGGGCGGGGGGCTTATCAGAATCTGGAAGCCCCCTTTAACAAGGGGACCCCCAGATCCCGCCCCCCCTGTTTGAAATGGTAAGGGGGTACAAAAGTACCCCTACCATTTCACAAAGAAAGTGTAAAAATGGTTAAATAAGACAAACACACTTTAAAAAAATTCCTTTATTAAAAAAAAAAAAAAATTAAAAAAAGATTCCAGCGGTGCTAATCCACTCTTGCTATCCAGCGACGGATCTCCGGGGTCCAGCGATGGATGATCATATCCAGCGACGGGGGATCTCTCAGTCCAGCGCTGTCCATACATCCTTCTTCTGTCTCCACTGCGGAGACTGCGGAGATCCCAGCGCTGACGTTTCTTATATTAGGAGGGCGGGGTCACCCGTCACCTGACCCCGCCCCTCTGGCGCTGGAGAGGGAAGCCAGGGGTTCCCCAGTGACGTGTGGGTGACCCCGCCCCCTCTGATGTAACGCAGGTTTCCGTTACATCAGAGGGGGCGGGGTCACCCATACGTCACTGGGGAACCCCTGGCTTCCCTCTCCAGCGTCAGAGGGGTGGGGTCAGGTGACGGGTGGCCCCGCCCTGCTAATATAAGAAACGTCAGCGCTGGGATCTCCGCAGTCTCCGCAGTGGAGACAGAAGAAGGATGTATGGACAGCGCTGGACTGAGAGATCCCCCGTCGCTGGATATGATCATCCATCGCTGGACCCCGGAGATTCATCGCTGGATAGCAAGAGTGGATTAGCACCGCTGGAATCTTTTTTTTATTTTTTTTATTTTTTTTATTTTTAACCACTTTCAGACCGGACCAATTTGCTGGTCAAAGACCAGACCACTTTTTGCGATTCGGCGCCGCTTTAACTGACAATTGTGCGGTCGTACGACGTGGCTCCCAAACAAAATTGACGTCCTTTTTTTCCCACAAATAGAGCTTTCTTTTGGTGGTATTTGATCACCCCTGCGGTTTTTATTTTTTGAGCTATAAACAAAAATAGAGCGACAATTTTGAAAAAAACACATTATTTTTTACTTTTTGTTATAATAAATATCCCCCAAAAATATATAAAAAAACATTTTTTTCCCTCAGTTTAGGCCGATACGTATTCTTCTACATATTTTTGGTAAAAAAAAATCGCAATAAGCGATTATTGATTGGTTTGCGCAAAAGTTATAGCGTTTACAAAATAGGGATAGTTTTATAGCATTTTTATTAATCATTTTTTATTATTTTTTTTTTACTAGTAATGGCGGCGATCAGCGATTTTTATTGTGACTGCAACATTATGGGGGACCCATCGGACATTTTTGACACATTTTTGGGACCATTGTCATTTATACAGTAATCACTGCTATATAAATGCAGTGATTCCTGTGTAAATGACACTGGCAGTGAAGGGGTTAACCAGTGGGTGGCAGTGTAGGGGTTAAGTGTTCCTAGGGGTGTGTTACTAACTGTGGGGGGGTTGGGCTTTCATTTAGTGAACACTGATCTCTGCTCCAATCACATGGAGCAGAGATCAGTGTCACTAGTTGCTAGGCAGAATGGAGAAATGCTGTTTACTCTGCATTTCCTCCATTCGGCCGCTCCGTGAGACGATCGCGGGGATGCCCGCAGTGATCGAGTCCGCGGGTCCCGCGACCGGACTCACGGGGTTCCCGACCAGCGCGGGAGCTCCCGATGGCAGGGCGGCATTGAATATTGGACGTACCTGTACGCCAATATGCCTGCCCGTGCCATTCTGTCGGCGTACATCGTCGTGCGCTGGTCGGGAAGTGGTTAATAAAGGAATTTTTCAAAAGGGTGTTTGTCTTATTTAACCATTTTTACACTTTCTTTGTGAAATGGTAGGGGTACTTTTGTACCCCCGTACCATTTCAAACAGGGGGGGGCCGGGATCTGGGGGTCCCCTTGTTAAAGGGGGCTTCCAGATTCTGATAAGCCCCCCGCCCGCAGACCCTCACAACCACCGGCCAGGGTTGTGAGGATGAGGCCCTTGTCACAGACCCCCAAAGCATCCTCCCAATGTTGAGGGTATGTGGCCTGATACGGTTCAGGGGGGGGCGCTCTCTCGTCCCCCCCTCTTTTCCTGCGGCCTGCCAGGTTGCGTGCTCGGATAAAGGGTCTGGTATGGATTTTTAGGGGGACCCCCACGTAATTTTTTTTTTTTTTATTTGATGCGGGGTTCCCCTTAATATCCATATCAGACCTGAAGGGTCTGGTATGGATATTTAGGGGGACCCCCACGTCAATTTTTTTTTTTAATTTGACACGGGGTTCCCCTTAATATCCATGTCAGACCTGAAGGGCCTGGTAATTGAATTTAGGGGAACCCCCACGCTTTTTTTTATTTTTATCAATGAATGAATGAATTGTCGGCTAATACAGAGAGCACTCATTGAGTGTTCTCTGTATTACGGGACCCGACAATTTAGCCGCAAGTGATTTTAAAAGACTTTTTTTCCTGCACAAATGACACTTTGTGAAGGGACAGTTCTAAGCACGGGAAACATGCGCCCCTTTACAGGCATACTATAGATACCCCCCAGCTACGAAATTTAAAGGAATATTACACTTTTATTGTTTCACTTTAATCATTATTAAAATCACTGCTCCTGAAAAAACAGCAGTTTTTAAAACTTTTTTTTGCATTGATCCATGTCCCCTGGGGCAGGACCCGGGTCCCCAAACACTTTTTAGGACAGTAACTTGCATATTACCCTTTAAAATGAGCACTTTAGATTGTGAACGTTCGAGTCCCATAGACTTTAATAGGGTTCTAAAGTTCACACGAAGTTTAGGTCTGTTCGCAGGTTCTGGTGCGAACCGAACAGGGGGGTGTTCGGCTCATCCCTATTGATGACTCACATTGCATATAGCTCTCCTAGGAATAGGCATCCGTGTCTTACCTCATCATATACACAATTCACAACTCATACCCTCATTGCTGCCAGACTAGCTGCTGCAAGACCATGGAAAACCGCACAACCACCTCATCTACAAGATATTCAAATTTTCAACAACCATCTCTTGCTGGAATTGGAATGCTAAAACCCATCTCAGAGTTTCTAAATGTCATGACCAGTGGCTGGAGACAACAGGAGCATTCCAGTTTCCTAATTTTACATCACCTTTCACCCCTGTTTCCACCTCCTTCTTCAGGAGCTAAAGCCCTGTTACAACTAAAATGTATATTCTAAGTTCTCAAGGATCGCAACGCTCATTGTTTACTACTTTAGATCCAATCTATGATGTATTATGCTATTGTAACTCACTGCCCTATGTGTATTGTTTGTTATTTTGCACTACTGTTTTTGCTTAGAAGCTTGAGCCGTTCTTGGGGAAGTTGCCAACCCACAGACTGGCTGGATCATTATGCTGCTATTATTGTTATTGATGTCATGTTTAAAGATATGATTTTTGTGGTTTTCGTCTTTGTATCATTATAATAATAAAAAAAAGAGATTCATGGCAAAAAAGTAAACCGACTAGTAAAGGATATAAATATAATATACAGACTATAATAAAGTCCTTGTAGTCCTCAAACACAGCAGACTGCAGACACCTGAAGCAGGCAGAACAATAGTTACTGATCTTGTGTGGCCAATTAGCAGTAGAAAAGGCACTTTTATTACAACAAATAACATCCAAAGAATGGCTAAAGGAAGCTGCTCATGTGGTGGGGAGGATTCCAGGTTCCCTATATGCTGGAATCTTCACCACCACAATGTCCGCGGCTTTCTTGGGCAAATGGAAGTGATTCCACATGTAAGTGAATGTAATTTGTTGTAATAGAAGTGCATTTGTGGTGATTTTGATTGTCCTATGGGTAAATTTAGAGTTTACCAGGAATCATCTCTAGCAACAGCAATCGAAATGCTATAAATAACAGAACGTGACCTCTTTTGTCCCTTTAAAGCATGTGAAATAATTAGGATAAGTTCCTTTGGCCATGCCCTCCCATGTACACAGCCCTTATGGGTGTATAAAAAAAGCAAGTGTGCACACACTGGGAGTGGAGCGTGGAGAGCATAAAGAGACAGCATAGTGTGCAGGGGAGGATGCAGCCAGAGCAGCAGTTCAGGGTTCAGCAGGACCCGGTATAAACAATAGACACTATTCTAGCAGGAGGCCTTGCAGCAAGACTCACAGAGGACAGGAGGAACAGCAGTATGAGGTTCATCAGTTGAATGGAGAAAGAACTAAGAATTACCAAATCTTAGCTTTGGGCCTGATAATAAAATAAAAATAAAAATATAATTATCTTTTCTTTTGTATTTTTGTATCATCTGGTTTCCATGCAGAGTGGAAACCATATTTAAAGCTGGACTCCAGGCACGTAGCTCAATATAACTGAAATATATGTATGTGAACTCTTTTCTAGACCAAAAAAATGTAGCCAGTGCTGTGATGTAAACCCCTATCAGACAGTCTAGCCAGGTCCCTGAACCGTATTTGATTAAACAAAATTCCTTGGTCAAACCTAGACACCATGCAGACCAGATTGGTTTAGAGCACCTATTATTTTTGCTGTGCTTCTGTTCAAATTACAGGAAGCAAATATGCAAAGACACCAATTACTTATACAGTACTTTTTGAAAGAGAAGCTCAGGGTTTAAAAAAACTATTTAAAATCAAAAGCGTGTAGCGCATTCAAACCATGCCCTTAATGATTAAAGTGCAAAAAAAAACATCAAATAAATGCAATAAAGATGAAAACATAAAAAAAAAAAAGAAAAATTGTTAATAGTCCAAGTGTCCCAATTTTTCATATCCATAAAGTGAACTCAAAACATGTGCTGATCCAATGAGCTCAACCGCATCCACTACCCAGCCTACTTAATTGGATTCCACATGAAATAGGAAGATAAACTCATTGGACAAAATTCTTTTAAAAGCACACAGAAATTTATGAAAAAATTGTACTTACAACAAAAATGATAAAATTAGGCTCAAAATGGAAACATTTGTTTGTCCAGCACCCTCCACGAGTGTTCGGACGTCACTGCCACTCCGTGCCTAGCCTGACGTATGTTTTGTCCAATGGGACTTCTTCTGTGAGGCAAAAGAAACATTTATACTCATTTAGGTGGATACAGCATCGATCTGATGCTGCATCTGTCCCCCCCTCCCCCATCTCTGTAGTGAGAACTGGGAAATCAAACACTGCTGATTGCTCAGTTCTTCCTCTCCGCTCTGAGAAGAGAGTGGTGACTGTCAGTTAGTGGCTCTCTGCTCTCTCCTCCAGCGCTCACTGGAGCTCTGGGCTGGGGAAGGGGCAGGAGGGGCCAGCTCAAGCTCTTAGTGGATGGGAGGCTGAGCCAGGTGGCGATCCAGGCTTATGGGCGGACACTGACCACATGGTTGGAATCTTTTCTGAATCTGGACTGTCTCTATGATATCAGCCCTCTGTCAGCTAAACTGGATCATAGGAATGATCTATAAGAGATGTATGGACAAAAAAGCTTTGGCCATACTTATCCTTTAACTTTTTTTTAATGAATACATATATAAAATGCAATTGCAGTCAACAAGTGAAAAAATAACCAGTGAGTTACTTATAGCATCCAGCAAACACTGCAACTATCTGAAAAGTTCTGTGTAATCCACTGTAGCCAGAATCCAAACTCTTACAAGATCAATTAAATCGTACTTTCAGAAACTTGTGATTTCAGTTTCTCTATGTCTGCTTGCTGCCTCGCCAAACACGTACAAGCATTCAAAGCAGATTTGAATTTTCTTGGGATTTAAGGAACTTTAGTATAGATATTTATTTTTTACTTTCTATAGGATTTCTATATACGTAAGACCAGAGGAGTCTACAGTGGGCTTGCTTGGGAACAGCTCTGCTGATTAGTAGCAGGGGTTCTCAAATCAGTAAAATCACCATAGCATTGACAAAAGAAAATGGGGTGTGCAAGAGCAATATGTACAGTTGATAAAAGTACTGGGCAAGTGGGTTGTGTTCTCTGTTTGCATTTCATGGTTTAATTCTTCCTGGACTGCACCTTTAATAAATAATGGAGAGTACTGCGATAAATGAACACCACGATATATAGTCATTCTCACAATTCAGAAAAATCCTAGGCATAGTAACACCAATTGCATGACGAGATAGTAGGAAGTGGAAAATGTGTAATGAACGGAATGACATGATGGAAGCATATAGATAAATATTAATAGAGAAATACACTAGTGCCTAGCAACAGATCCTCAGAACGTCAGACACCATCATACTATAAACTAAAAGAAAAAATTGCATTATGTCTAAGGCAGTTTTATTTGTTCTTTATCACATTAAAAGTGTGATCTTGACATTTATAAATTGCCAGTGACATGCCGTGTTCTAAGTGATAAATGAAAATATTTCCTGCCTTTTTGTTCAGTCATTATCATTTGAATTTTGATATTGAGTATTATGCAGCACATCGTTTATGGGGATGTGAAGAATGTTTTTCAAATATAAAATGCAGGCTGCATTAACAAAATCATGCTTCTAAATTTTATGTTTAAAATTGCTTTTCTGTGTTTAGAAATTGCCATGGATTCTACATTTAGTAAAAAGTCCACCTAGTGCAACTCATTGTAAATCCAAACACTGTTCATCAACTGGATCTTACAGCAAATTCACAGTGGAAGAGCTGCTAGCTTATCCTAATGCTGCGTACACATGAGCGGAATGTCCGACAGAAAAAGTCAGACGGAAGCTTTTCATCGTATATTCCGATCATGTGTATGCCTCATCTGACTTTTTTTTTCTTACGAAAATTCTGACGAATCTAGAAATAGAACATGTTTTAAATATTTCCGACGGGAACCAATTCCTATCGGGAAAACCGCTCGTCTGTATGCTGTTCCAACGGACCAAAAACGACGCTTGCTCTGAAGCAAGTATGAGACGGAGGCTATTGGCTACTGGCTATTGAACTTCCTTTTCTAGTCCTATCGTACGTGTTGTACGTCACGGTATTCTTAACGATCGGACTTTGGTGTGATCGTGTGTACGCAAGACAGTTTCAGTGGAACTCAGTTGGAACTCCGTCGGAAAAACCTTCAGAGTTTATTCCAACGGGAAAACCGGTTGTGTGTATGCGCCATTATTCTTTAAGATAGAACCATTTAGGTCCTTTACACTTGACCATTATTTAATCCTAGCTTGTAAACACTCAATTAAAGAGCACATTCATCAAGCATTTTCAAATAATTTAGTATGCTTCAGACAGAATTCTGGAAGTTTGTAAAAGGAAATCTTTAATGAGAGAAATATGTAGGCTTTTATTATATCAAAAAACACCAGTTAATGCAGATACAGTATGTATCATTACACAAGGCGGAAGTCCAAATTGACTAGAGACTTACAGAAAGAAGAGAGGAGAGACTTGGAATGTTTGGCAGTAAGGGTGGCATGCAGTGGCGGCCCATAATACAGGGGGCACGGGTGATACCCCCTATCCATGCACCCTATCCATGCGTCCGGCCCCTTAATCTACTTGCAGGGCGCCGGACCCATGGATTCCAACCGGGTTTTTTTTAAAGCACGTGATTAGAGCCAGAGGCTCTAATAGCCTTTAAAAAAGGGCCAATGGCTGTTTACCAGCGTTGGTGATGAACAGTGTTCCCGGGAACACGCCACCACCGTCATTCATGCGCAGTACGCCCGCGATCGCGCACATGCGCCATGCACAGTGGGGCGGAACCATCTGTGATTGCCCGTGTATTCATCATGGTTGATCACGTGGTAAACAGCCATGACCAATGGCTGTTCATCCCCTCGGTGGTGAGCGGTGTCTCTGTGACACGCCGCCACCGAAGGAACAGGGATGTGCATGCACAATTGCACACATTACCTGTTTAAATGGAGGGCCATCATATGACGCACTCCCAAAATGAGAGCTGCGCCACCTGGCCATCATATGACGGACGGCGGACGGCAAGTGCTTAAAAAGAAAGCCTCTGCCTTGCTTCCATGCAATAATTACAGGGATTTGAATACATTTACTTTCAAAAACCTTTATCCACTCCCTTTTTTCCTGAAATGTTGGAAAGACTAGGCTCTGCCAAAGTATTTACCAAACTAGATTTTACAGCGGGCATATAACCTTGTCTGCATTCATGAAGGAGATGAATGGAGATGAATGGAAAACTGCTTTTAGAACCAGGTATGGACATTCTGAATCCTTGGTCATGCCTTTTAGCTCCTACAACATTTCAACATTTCATCAATATTGCCCTGTGGGATCTGTTGGACCAGTTTGTTATCATGTACTTAGATGATATCCTTATCTTTTTTGAAAATCTAAAAGGGCATTGCAAGCCTGTTTCCACGGTCTTTGAAAGATTAAGCCTAGGTTTACACTGCTACTGTATTGAAATTGTGCGAGTTCAGCTGAACTTGCACAATTTCATACCTGCATGTCAGTCAGACTTGCGGGTTCCTGCACAGATGCCAATTGAAATCGTACCCGAAGTCACCAAAAGTATTACAGAAACGACTTTTTGGAATTGGTACAATGCCACAAAGCCGATTTGGACGGTGTCATTGCCGTAAATAGCTACTGATTTGGCATGCAATTTGACATGTCAAATCGCATGCCAAATTGCATCAGTCAACTTTACCAAAGATTGGACAATAGTGAATTTGAAAAAACCCAGATACAGTAGAGTTCTTGGGATGCGTCATTTCTTTTAAAGAAGTGAGCATGGATTCTAATAAGATCAAAGCAGTGGTGAATTGGCTTGCCCCTAGAAATATTAAGGAAATACAACGATCTGTTGGATTTTCCAGAAGATTCATAAGAAGGTAAGGTAAGGTAATTGCACCAATTACACAGCAGACAAGAAAAGTTTTACCCTTTATGTGGTCAACAGATGCACATGCTGCCTTTAGTAAACTAAAGACTCTTTTAACTTCTGCACCAGTATTTGTACATTTTGATACTGAACTATCTTTTATGGTGGATGCGAATGCCTCAGAGTCTGCCATGGGAGCCATTCTTTCTCAGGGAAGAGGAGAAAAGATGCAGCTTTATTGTTGTGCCTATTTCTCTCACCTAATGTGTTTATCTGAAAGGAATTATGACTTTAGGAATAAAGAATTGCTGGCAATTAACCACTTCAGCCCCGGACCATTTTGCTGGCCAAAGACCAGACCACTTTTCGGCACTGCATCGCTTTAACTGACAATTGCGCGGTCATGCGACGTGGCTCCTAAAACAAAATTGATTTCCTTTTTTTCCACAAATAGAGCTTTCGTTTGGTAGTATTTGATCACCCCTGCGGTTTTTATTTTTTGCGCTATAAACAAAAAGAGAGTGACAATTTTGAAAAAAACGCATTATTTTTTACTTTTTGTTATAATAAATATCCCCCAAAAATATATAAAAAAACATTTTTCCCTCAGTTTAGGCTGATACATATTCTTCTACATATTTTTGGTAAAAAAAATTACAATAAGCGATTATTGATTAGTTTGCGCAAAAGTTATAGCGTTTACAAAATAGGGGATAGTTTTATGGCACTTTTATTAATAATTTTTTTTTACTAGTAATGGCGGCGATCAGCGATTTTTATTGTGACTGCGACATTATGACGGACACATCTGACATTTTTTACACATTTTTTGGACCATTGTCATTTATACAGCAATCACTGCTATACAAATGCAGTGATTTCTGTGTAAATGACACTGCCAGTGAAGGGGTTAACCAGTGGGTGGCAGTGTAGGGGTTAAGTGTTCCTAGGGGCGTGTTACTAACTGTTGGGGGCTGGGCTTTCTTTTAGTGAACACTGATCTCTGCTCCAATCACATGGAGCAGAGATCAGCATCACTTGTTGCTAGGCAGAACGGGCAAATGCTGTTTACAACGGCATCTCCCAGTTCAGCCGTTCCATGAGATGATCGCGGGTATGCCCGCGGTGATTGAATCCGCGGGACCCGCGACTGGACTCACGGGGTCCCGACCGGCACGCGATGGCAGGGCAGCATTTAAAATTGGACGTATGTACGCCAATATGCCTGCCCCTGCCATTCTGCTGACGTACATCGGTGTGCGGCGGTCGGGAAGTGGTTTAGGAAGCTTTTTATGGATAGAGGCATCTGCTGAATGGGGCTAATTATCCTGTAACTTGTCACTGATCACAAAAATCTAGAATTCATTTGTTATACTAAGAGATTGTCTTCTATACAAGCACATTGGTTGCTGTTTTTTTCCAGGTTAAATTTTACTATTTCGTGTTGACCTAGATGAAAGGTTGGTAAGACTGATGCCTTATCTGGGATGTTGTCTGGGACCCTCTAAGCAACTCTGAATGTACGATCCTGTCTCAAAAGAACTTCCAAGGGCCACAAGTTCTAAGACATTCTTGAATATTCTCAAAGAGGGGTATAATATTGACCCACTTCTCAATTCATCCTTCTAAGGACATAAACCTCAATTGTAATGGTTTTGGAATTCCAGGAGCATTGCCTATATGTAATTGAATCTGCTCGGGTTGAAGCCCTTAGGTTCGGTCATGATTCCAAACTGCAATAAGAAAACCTGATCTTCTCTTTTGGTTTTGCTTCAGTCACTCCTTGTTCTATTAGGACCATGAGGGTAAATTTCGATGGACTTCGTGATCGATCTACGATAGGTCGAGTTTTCCTCATAAGAAATGAACACTATCTTGGTAGTCGTTGAACGTCTCACTAAAATGACTCATACCAGTATACCAGTTAAGGGGGTACCCACTGCTGAAGAAACTGTGGAACTGATTAAAATACATGGAATCACTGATGATATAGTGTCAGACAGAGCCATGCAAATTCCTTGGAAACTCTGGAAAAGCTTTTACCAGTCTATTGACCAGACTGAGAGGAACAATCAAACTCTGGAAGGGGCCTTTCCAGGGAGTATGAAGATTCATCCCTCGTTTCATGTATCCTTGCTCAAGCCATTTCATGAAAACCCATTTTCTGGAAGAAATCTCCTTCCCCCTCCACCTGTTGAGGTGCAAGGTGAAGAAGAATTTGTGATTGAGGAAATTTTCTAGGATCTTTAGGAACAAATGACATTGTTTGGTTCAATGGGAAGGATATGGGCCAGAAGAAAACTCTTTGGAACCTGAGGAAATTACCAAGAGAATTCCACCAGAGGTTTTCTGATAAACCTGGCCCTAATACATGCTGAAAGGAGGGGAGTACTGTCAGGACTTGGAACTGAAACCCAGGACCTCTGATGCAACTGGCAATAAAAATTTTCTGAGCCACTTGAGGTGTTGGGCAGCTCCCTGCCTGATCCCTTGGACAAACTTACTTTCTATCTTGTTTCTAGTAAACTCATTTGCACTTCCTGTTTGCCAGATTAGTGTGCTCTTCTCCAGCCAATATTTTGTTCCTTATGCAAATGCTGCCATCTGCATCTTCATTACCATTTGTTACTGGCAACTGGCGTATTCCTCGACCACACTTCCACTTGATCACAACCTGCAACTATTTGTTATCAAGCCTTGCCTTGTTCCTTGACTTTGTTTCCACTTGATCCTAATCTACAACCACATGTTATGGACCTTTGGCTTGTTTACCCAACTATACTTCTGCTTGATTCCTACCTGCTACATCTGCTACCGCATCTCAGATTGCTCATCTCCTAGTGGGGTGATCCTCAGGACAGTTACCATCAGGAGCTCTGGTGAAGAATGGTTAGTGTTTAGACCCCGGGCTTCAAATGAGCCCATTTGTCATGAGTGTGTAGCGTTCCTGTTCCATGACAGCTGCTGGTCTCATTCCAACATCCTGGTTTTGGCTGAGCTGCATTCAGGAGACCATACCTGTTTTAAAGTTATTGTAAACAATCACCTTGTAAAAAAAAACATTCAGTTTAAAATAGAAATTAAAGGCAAAACAGTTGTTTATAGATATATAAAAACTTTTTTCTCCTTTCATATAAGTGATCACATATTCTCTATTCTTAGCTGCATAACAGCTGGGGGAGGAGAAGCAACAGTACAACCTCGGACCTATGCTCAGAACTCAGCCTCCCCTGAACCCAGACTGTTACGGACCACTCTGCCTGCCGATCACAAGTACCTGTTAGCTTTGCTCAGTTCCCACCTGCTCTGGCATGGTAGCCAGCTACTATAGCATTATGTATAAGGCCTGAGGGCAACTGAGTGGTGGTAGGCCCTTGGAAAGGGGTCTGCTATAGGTGAGGAACACAGAAGCCTGCTATAGTGCCTCACTATTTAAGCTAGACGTGACACTATGTCTCCTGTCAGGGGAATCTTCTTGTCTATTTATCCTGCTTGTTTCTGTGTGAGCCTTTCCACTGCTATAATCACTGGCCTTCAAGCCTGACCATTGCTTGTAACAGGCTGTGAACAGAAAGTGACTTAGCTGTTTTACTCCAACTGCAGTAGAGAAAAGTCAGGTCACCAATCTGGCTGTGCTGTTTGGCAGCACTGAGTCAATCTCATCTATTCTGGAAGGAGAAAAATACAAGTGCTTTGGCAGGTGAGGCAGCACCCATATATGTATTTCACCTTTGTATTTCGCAGTTTGCCTGGAGTTTAACTATAATGAGTAAAGTTAGTTGGTTTAATTATTTCCCTGCAATAATAAGATAGACATGTTAATTTGGGGGTTGGACCTTCGTTAGAGAAGGGGTCTCCAAACTATGGCCCTCCAGTTGTTCAGGAACTACAATTCCCATCTTGTCTAGTCATGTCTATGAATATCAGAGTTTTTCAATGGATGTGTGGTTCTGCAACAGCTGGAGGGCTGTAGTTTGGAGATCCCTGTTTAAAGAATGGGGTTTGTTGTCTTGTATATAAAGGTAAAGTTAGGAATCTTGTAGCCATGAACATACTTGTGTCTTTTTCTAACATGTTATATATAAAAACGTAAGTGGAACGTGCTGTTCAGTGTGAGCGACAGCTTATGAAACATATCTGTGTTACCCATCTACTAATTATCACTTATTTTATCAATCTCCTGTTGTTAAGGCTGTAGGTGGCTTCATTAATGGGCCATCACTCACTGGGCTGCACTTCATTTGCACTCATTAGAAAAGGATAACAGAGGTAAAAAATCACTACAAAAACTTCATATTACAGGTAATGGTAATTGTTTTCTGTGAGCCCTTATAAATTATTGATCCATAAAAATATTCACTGAAGACTTCTAAGAAAAAGATGAAAGTTAAATGACATAATCACATTTATCCTAATAAATAATAGTGTACAAGGTTTAGCATGTCATATAATTAATCTCTATAATACTGACCTATTAAATTGAACTCTAATTAGTAGCTGTGGGTTATGGCTCTGCGAACATCCTTTTTTTTTTCTTTGTCCTGACTTTTGAATTATCTTAATCAGTAAAATAGGAAAGTGTGCAATAGACCTCTAACATTTTGATTTTGTATTTAACCACTTGCCAACCATGTCACACAGATATACTGTGGCACAATGGCTCTCCTGGGAGAAATCCAGTGTGAGTGCGTCCTACCCTTTTTTGGGCACCAGAGGGCATGCACAGGGGAACTGATGCGAACAGCCAGCGGGCACAATTGCCGCCAGGCATGCGCGATCGCATGCACGAGTGCCAGCACAGGGATTTGTGTGTGTAAACACACAAATCCCTGTGCTGTCAGAGGAGAGGAGCCATATTGTTTGTTCCTACTAAGTAGTCAATCCTGTCCCCATACAGTTAGAACACAGTTCACAGAGGGAACACACAATTAACCCCTTGATTGCCCCTTCCCTGCCAGTGACATTTACATAGTAATCAGTGGATTTTTATAGCACTGATCGCTGTATAAATGCCAATGGTCCTGAAAAAGTGTCAAAAGTCTCCGATCTGTCTGTCACAATGTCGCAGTACTGATATAAATCACAGATCACCGACAGTGATAGTAAAATAATAATAATAATGCCATACAAATTTCATAAATCTTTTCCATAGTTTGCAGACGCTATAACTTTTGCACAAACCAATCAATATACACTTATTGCAATTTTTTACCAAAAATATGTAGAAGAATATATATTGGCCTAAATTGATGAAGAAATTTGTTTTTTTTTAAATTTGGAGGATATTTATTATAGCAAAAAGTCAAAAATAATGTTTTTTTTTTCAAAATTGTTGCTCTTTTTTTGTTTATAGTGCAAAAAATATAAACCATATAGGTGATCAAATACCACCAAAAGAAAGCTCTATTTTTGGGAAAAATGCACGCAAATTTTGTTTGGGTATAGCGTCGAACGACTGCACAATTGTCAGTTAAAGTGACTCGGTGCCAAATTGGAAAAAGTGCTCTGGTCAGGAAGGGGGTAAAATCTTCCGGGGCTGAAGTGGTCAAGACAAATACATGGTTCACTTTGTACTCTACAAGTACATTTTCCCCAGAGATTATGGTAAACATGCATGTGGTAAACATTTAAAAAAATAATAAAAAAAATCCTACTATGCAACCCGCCAAAAAAAGAGAATCTGCTGACTGCCAACACAATCCAAACCTGACAACTGTTCTCCCACAGAGCAGCACTGGCAGATGAAAGCTAAGTAGAAATAAATGGATATGATCTACCAGATGAAGTTATTGATCAAATATGGGCATAACCTCATTTGATCAATGATGTTGCCTGAGGGACCCTGCCCCTTTGTTTACACTTTACTGTCATCTGCCGGAGCTGTTATTAAAGGGAAAGCAATCATCGGGATTGGATAGCTTTGGCAGTTGTCATTTTTTTTTTCTTTTGGTAGGGTTGTTCATGGTGATTGACATGGATCTGCATCATTGGACAACATGATAGATGGTCAATATACATTGTGGTTATCTTTTTTATTCGCTGACATGCCAAAAACTGTGTGTGCTTTTAAAGGGGGCTTTCTTATTGTTAAGGGGGGCTTCCAGATTCGAATAAACCCCCTGCCAGCAAACCACTACAACCACAATGCCAGAGTTGTGGAGAAGAGGCCCTTGTCCTCATCAACATGGAGACAAAGCACTTTGCCATGGAGGCCCCCAAACAAGGTACCCCTCTCCCATATTAATGTCAGGTGGTCTGGTATGGTTCAGGGAGGGCACACTTATCCTTCCTTTCTTTCTGGCCAGGTTGCATATTTAGATAAGGGTCTGGTGTGGGTTTTTGGAGAGGACCCTACACTTTTCTTTTTGTGTGGAGTTCCCCTTGAAACACCTACTAGAATTTGGGGAAATATCACCCCTTTATTCCCATGAGGTCCCCTTTATAACTCATTCAAACCTTAAGAGCCTGGAATACATTTTAGGGGGAGTCCCACGCATTTATTTCAAACTATTCTGGCTGCTTTATTTACATGGCCAAGATTTTCCAGCAAGTAAATGAACAGGGCTGTATGACGTCATTGGTTGCTAAGGACACGGCAGGTGCAGGCACCTGCTGCTTTATTATCAACTTTGTCAGTGGAAGAAGGGAGCTGTTAGATAAAGTAGTGGGAGAAAACCTTGCTATTATAAATGATGTTCTGCCGAATGAGCTGAAAGTCTGGCATATGGATGAATGCCTGAACAAGCAAAGTTTGGTCCAAAACTTTGTTCAGATTGAACAGGGGGCTTATCCCTAACCATAATGTAGCCCTACCCAGGGCTCTCCCAGTCTCGTTCTACCCAATCCTGGCTACAGGTTCTCCACTCAACTTGTTTAGACCTATTCATTTAGTACATGAATAAAGAGTACCAAGTCAGACTTCAATCTTGTATAAAAACTTTAATAAATTGAAGTCAATGCATAGCCTGCTTAGGCTTGTCCCTGTGACCGATTAATTTCACAATAAGGCCGGATTCACATCTATGCATTTTTAGTGCTTTTTGCAGATTTGCACTACAGAACGTGTTCCATAGGAAACCATGGTAAATGGACTGTAGTGCAAATCTGCAAAATGCAAAAAGCGCTAAAAATGCGTAAGTGTGAATCTAGCCTTAAACTTACTCCACCTTACAACTAAGCTCTATAAAACATGCCATAGGGAGGAGTCAACAAAGTTTTTATGTGCGATTAAAGCGCATATCGCAGCTCACATTTTTTTCACAAGCATGCTTGAATTAGAGTCATGCTGTATGACTGGCAAACTGACATAGACAGCAACTATATGCACAACAAACACATAGTAAGGATACCTAGTGACCGTTATTAGAGAATAAAATTGTATTTTTTATTGAAAGCTGTTCTATAAACAATATTGATGTTTCTTATTTAACAAAGTAGCATCACATAAAACTCAACTCAGGCTCTTGAATTTTATTGTTTGAGGAATGCCAGATGGTTTTAACTGATGAACAAAAACTACAAAACCTACAACAAATACCATAGCAACTAATTTATGTTTAAAGACAGTTTAGGCTAAAAAAAAAGTATGTAATCACACTGCTCTATGAACCTAAATAATCAAGACTAAAAACACATAAAAAATGTTCCGTAAACATTAGGCATTACTGTAATGAAATTTCCACTAGCTTTTTTCAACTATGTTTTCTTTCCTATAATACATGCTTGTATCCTCTATCATTAGAACTGTCAGTGCTTTGCAAGACCAGATGGCCATTTGAAGAAAGGAGAAATAAGCAGCCCAACAAGCAGAGAAAACAAAAATAACAAAGTAAAATGATCAAAGCAATTGTACCAGAATGAAAATAATGAGCTGGAGTTCACAATCTGAGAAGTAGCATATTGTACAGCAGAAAATGGTAAGAAATTGTGATTTAATAGATATACCGGTAGTTCCCTAAATATAAAATGTACTACTATGCTCAACAATAGATTTACTGGGACTGGCTCTAATCAATCTCTTAATGGGTTCTTATGTCCTAATGTGCTGTGTTAGATGTTTCTGAGAGGAATCTAAGTGGATCAAGGGTATTGTTTATCTAGCCCTGTCCTATCTGTGAGGAGGCCCTGCTTCTGAGATCCTCCAGTCATTTTCTTTTTCCTTCAGCTGGCCATTTTCCTCTATATTTATAATAAATATATTAAAAAAGATTAAGCTGTAGGTCTGCTATAAGCCTGTGTTTCTGAATGCACAGTTGATGACTGAGGCAAAAGCAATGGTTCTAATCAGGGCTTTTTTTCTCAGAAAATAAGTGCAGGAACTCCCCCTTTCCTAGTCACCCCTTGCCTCTGTCTCCTACCTACCCCCGTGCATTGTCCCTTGGTTCCATCCCCTACCCACCTCCCATTACTGCCCCTTTTAGAGAATACAGAACCAAGTATAATTTTGGGGTTCAAGTAATTTGTATGGAATTTGTTGAAGATAATAGGAAAGGAGTAAAATAGATCCTCCCAGCAACAACAGTTTCCTATCAACAACAATAGATCCCCCAGCAACAATAGATGCCCAGCAACATTAGATTCCCCCCAGCAACAATAGTCTCCTGGTGCAACAATACACCCCGGCAACAAAATACCCCCCACAGTAACAAGAGACCCACTCCAGCAACAATAGACATCCTCAGCAACAATAGAACCTCCCTGCAACAATAGATATACTCTGTGCAACTACCCCCCCCCCCCCCCCCCCCAATAATAACAGATCCACTCAAGCAATAATATACCTCCACCAGCAATAATAGATTTTTACAGCAGACAGCATCAATAGACCCTCCAGCACACCACAGCTCCTCTTGCCATTACATATACTCAGTGTTAGAGGTGCCTGAACTGCATTCCCCTGTGTTCCCACTGAAAATAGTTGATATACTGTATATGAAGTACCCTTTATTTTTGGAAATGGTATGTAAATACCTACTGTTTCCAGAAGGCTATGCTGAACTTGGCTGTAGTTTAACTAAGAATTTAGTTAATTTTGAGAAGTGGGTTAAGAGTGAACTTGTTCTTCATGCTAAACCTGTAGATTGGGCATCATTCAATCTACTTCCTGAGAGCCCAGGGCATCAAGGCTACACCTCTCCCCTCCTCCAGTCTCACAGGGGAAGGAAGAGTAAAGTGGTGTCATATCATTAAGTGACACCACTCTCTGTAGCAGAGGGTGAAGAGGGCCTGTGACATCACTGGACTCAGCTAAGGATACCTGTAAAAAAAAAGTTTAAGGTTACGGTCAAGCTCTTATTGGGGGGACAAGCATGAAGGGGAGCCCCACTTTAAAGCATATAGGGATATGACTTTCATGAAACAAAGTGAGGATCTAACCTCAGTCGGTACATTTCTGGTGAAGAATGTGGAGAATATTGTTAGCGGTTTATTTTGCTTTGGTTGCCTTCTAATGCCACGTACACACGGTCAGAATTTCAGCCAGCAAAAGACCGATGAGAGCTTTTCGTCGGAAAATGCAACCATGTGTATGCTCCATCGGAATTTTGCTGGCTGAATTTCCATCAGTAAAAGATTGAGAGCAGGTTCTCAATTTTTCAGATGGAAAAAGTACCTATTGGAAATTCCGACACGCAAAAACTCACGCATGCTCAGATTCAACTACGAGACGGAAGCTATTGGCTACTGGCTATTGAACTTCCTTTTTCTAGTCCCGTCATACGTGTTGTACATCCCCGCGTTCTTGATGGTCGGAATTTAGTGTGACCGTGTATATTCAAGACAGCTTGAGCGAAATCCCATCGGAATTCCTTTGGGAAAACCATCAGAGCTTTTTCTGACCAAAATTACGATCGTTTGTACGGGGCATACGTTTTGCAAATATTGGGATCTCACACTAACAAGCTTTTACTTCAGTACATTTAGGAGTATGTTTGGTCTATATTCACAGAGAATGTAAAGTTTATCTTATTCCAAAACTCTTTTTTTAGTTTTGGATTGCATAGGGACTGGCTAGAATCTGTAAAACATTTTATTGTTGTTGTGATATCCCACTGGGGAGATTTCCCTTTAGTTCCTGTGATCTATTTTTCATTGTTTCCACCCAAGATTCAGCCAACTGTCCCCCCAAACTTATAAGTTTTTCTACTTACATTTTATGTAAAAAGAAAATTGAAACGTGGATGAAAAAATAAATAGACCCCCCCGTTGGTGACAACACCAAAACAGCACTCCTTCCTCTCTGTAATAAAAAAGTATTTTTATTACTATTGTGCTTCTGTTACAGAGTTGTTTTCTCGCTTCTTTTTACCAGGACAGGAAGTAACAAAGTATCCCCAACAGGGTGACAGACAGTTAAAAAAAAATCTTACCAAGGTTTCTAACCATTCCCTATTCTAAGCCAAGGAAAACTAGGGTAAATATATAAGAATAAGGTAAGTATGTGCAGTAATAATTTAAACAAAATCTAACTGAACTCAAAAAGTTAAACTTTCCTGTATTATAGGGAATATATATAAATGTTAATTGCACTTAAAGTGGTTGTAAAGGCAGAAGGTTGTTTTATCTTAAAGCATTCTATGCATTAACCCCCCTGACGGTATTCCCGAGTCTGGCTCGGGGTGGAATTTTTATACCAAAAGCGGTAACCCCGAGCCAGACTTGGGACCGCATCGCTGGATCCAGGAGGAGATTACTTACCTTCTCCCTCGGATCCAGCGATTTCCCCCCGCTGTACGAGCGAGCCGTGTCTCGCTCGATCTATCACATCGCCGATCTCCATGCCCTGTGAACGTTGCGACGCACGGGGACGGAGATCGGCGCCAAATTCAAAAAGTAAAACACTCACTATACATACAGTATAATGTAATCTTACAGATTACATTGCTGTATGTAATAATTTCACACCCCCTTTGTCCCTAGTGGTCTGCCCAGTGACTTGCATGCAGTTTTATATTATAAAAACTGTTCTTTATGCCTGGAAACTGGAGATTGTCCATAGCAACCAAAACTGTCACTTTACATCAAAAATTATTATAGACCAGCTAGAAAACAGCAATAATAAATTAGAATCACTCGCAGAATTGAGCGATAGCGATTTGTGCGGAGATCCGTCATCAAATACTGAGAAGTAATGACAGTGACAATTCTGCAACTGAGCAAATTTCAGTGTTTTTGATTTGGTTACATTATTGAATAATTTTTATTATTGTTATATTATTATTTGGTACAATTATTTATAATTATTTATTATATTATAATTTATGATTTCATTTTTCAAACTTTATCATACCCAGGATGTCTGCTAGACTCTGGTTTGGACAGATTTAAGTGAGTTATTGCTAAGAATTACAAGACTACAATATAAAACGTCAAATTTTCATGCAAAATAATGGTACCGCTTTTAGCACCTAAAATCCGAAATAATCATACCGCCAGGGAGGTTAAGATAAAAAGCCTTCTGTGTGCAGCAGCCTCCCCAACACCCCCTAATACTTACCTGAGCCCCATCTCTCTCCAGCGATGTCCACGAGTCTCTCCTGATTGGCTGAGACACAGCAGCAGTGCCATTAGCTCCCGCAGCTGTCAAAGTCAGATAGCCAATCAGGAGATAGAGGGGGTGGGGTCAAAAGGTAGCTCCATGTCTGAATGGACACACGGAGCTGCAGCTGGACTTGGGTGCCCAATAGCTGGGGGAGGGGCCAGGAGCAGTGAAGAGGATAAGAGAACAGGAGGATTCTGCCTGCTCTGTGCAAATCCACTGAACGGGGCAGGTAAGTATAACATGTTTGTTATTATAAAAAAAAAAAAACATACAATCACTTTAAGCAGTACCCCTAAAAATGTACCTTTGAAAATTGAAATGAAAGTCTGAAATTCTGTCTACGAAATAGCAGTGCACTTCCTGGTATATGATTGTGCCTACAAATTTATAGCTGTATATCTGCCATATAAGATCTAAGGCACTGCCGCCTCTAACTGCTAATTGCAGGAGTTGGTGAGTGAGATCTTGGCAGTGCCACTACTGTGCTGCCACTGTTTGCACATAGAGATGCAGTGAGGCAAATCAATTGGGAAAAAACAGCTGTATAATGACCACAGGCAATATTGGTGTTATTTGTCATCTGCCTTTTTATGCACAACTTTCAAAGTTACCTTCTTCTTTAGTATTTTACCCAGCTAAAGATATACCCCAATGAATTCCACTAAATTAATTTTGTTTGGGAAAAATTCACCATGATTCACAGTTATACCTGGTAGGTTTTTTAAAAGAAAAGGGGAAATGAATAAAGGGGACTGGAGGGTAACCAACCCCCGGGACTTTCTTAACGGCACCAGATATGTACAAACAATAAGTAAAATCAATAAAGTTTTATTCAATGTACAAAAAACATTTCTCAGAAGAAAAAGACAATTTTGTCCATATACATACAAAGTAGAAAATATAAATATATAAAAAAGTTGGTACAGAAGCCTACAGGACTCCACAAATTACCACATTTATATACGATTTAGCCTGCATTGTTTCTTTCCTACATGTTTCGCTCTTCAGAGCTTCCTCAGGACAATTGCAGCATACAGCAATCAATAGAAAACCCATATGCATCTAAAAGGACAAACAACGGGAGAGGACACATGGGGCCGCTCCCAAACGGAGGAGCATTCGAATCTCTCTGATTATTATATTATTACCTTACAAAATAGATCAGCACAGAGAAATTTCTCATGTTTTAAAATATATTTTGTTTAGTTTTCATCTGACAACACACGGAGTTTGCTGATGTTGGGCTTGTTCAACTGGTTCTAATTCAGCCATTTCCTGGGCATAGCCAGACTCGTGGAGGAGATTGCGGATCCCTAGCGTTGCTTTCATCACAGTCCACTTATTTGGTGGAAAAGGAGGAGAATTTAAACTTCTTTTGCTTAAGCAATAATTTAATACCTTTAATAACAATAATATAATTGCACAAATCCACAAACCATATGGGTTTTCTATTGATTGCTGTATGCTGCAATTGTCCTGAGGAAGCTCTGAAGAGCGAAACATGTAGGAAAGAAACAATGCAGGCTAAATCGTATATAAATGTGGTAATTTGTGGAGTCCTGTAGGCTTCTGTACCAACTTTTTTATATATTTATATTTTCCACTTTGTATGTATATGGACAAAATTGTCTTTTTCTTCTGAGAAATGTTTTTTGTACATTGAATAAAACTTTATTGATTTTACTTATTGTTTGTACATATCTGGTGCCGTTAAGAAAGTCCCGGGGGTTGGTTACCCTCCAGTCCCCTTTATTCATTTCCCCTTTTCTTTTAAAATTTCTCAACTGGGATGTGGCACTTTTTTACTTCATGTACTCATGTAACCATTAGCCTTTCTATATATATCCTCTGTCTATACCTGGTAGGTGTTTGATGTGGCAAATAGTTAATACTTGCTTTATACATGAATTATATTACATATACCTAATTAATTATATCTAATTTTTAGGGACTCATTAATGACATGAATAGTATCACTGGATTGGCGCAGGGCCAATGTGGTGCCTATATTTAAAAAGGGAACAAAGTCTTTACCAAGTAACTATAGACCTGTTAGTTTAACTTCTATAGTTGGGAAGATACTGGAGAGATTAATAAAAGACCACATAGATGAGTTCTTGCAGGAAAAAAATATTTTAAGCAACAGACAGCATGGATTCACGAAAGACATAAGTTGTCAGACAAACCTGATTTCTTTTTACGAGGAGTAAAACCTTGGACAGAGGGGTGGCAGTGGACGTGGTATACTTGGATTTTGCAAAAGCGTTCGATACAGTTCCGCACAGATGGCTCATGTGTAAGGTAAAGGGGGCACTACAAAAAAAATAGTAACTTTATTGTTACTATTTTTTTGTAGCGCCCCCTTTACCATTTCACAACCCACAACTCACAAAGTAAAATTCCTTTGCACTTTTGAGGGGAGCAGCTTATATACTTATTCACATATTTGTAGTCCAAGCACAGGGTATTCCAAATTATTTTGTCTTTTTCTACTATGTGTAAGGTAAAGTCTACAGGTTTGGAAATATCATTTTGTAAAAGACAGAATTCAGAGAGTAGTGGTTAATGATTCTTACTCTGAATGGTCTAAGGTTATCAGTGGTGTACCCCAAGGTTCAGTGCTGGGACCCTTACTTTTTAATTCCTTTATAAATTATATTGGGTCTGGGATCAAAAGTAACATTTCCCTCTTTGCAGATGACACCAAGCTATGCAGTGGAATAACGTCCTTACAGGATGTCTCCAATTTACAAGCCAACCTCAATGCTCTGTCTAATTGGGCGACTATGTGGCAAATGAGGTTTAATGTTGAGAAATGTAAAGTTATGCACTTGGGGGTTAAGAATATGCATGCATCATACATTCTAGGGGGAGTACAACTGGGGGGGGGGATCCATAGTGGAGAAGGATCTGGGGGTTTTGGTAGATCATAAGCTCAATAATAGCATGCAATGCCAAGCTGCGATTTCCAAAGCGAGCAAAGTAATTTCTTGTATTAAGAGAGGTATAGACTCCAGAGAGAGAGATATAATTTTGCCCCTGTTCAAATCATTAGTAAGACCTCATCTGCAATATGCAGTTCAGTTTTGGGCACCAGTTCTCAAAAAGGATATTGGGGAACTGGAGAAAGTGCAGAGAAGGGCAACCAAACTGATAAGAGGCATGGAGGAGCTCAGCTATGAGGAAAGGTTAGAGGAACTGAATTTATTCACTCTTGTTAAGAGGAGATTAGGGGGGATATGATCAACATGTACAAATATATAAGGGGTCCATATAGTGAACTTGGTGTTGAGTTATTCACTTTACAGTCAACTAAGAGGACAAGGGGGCACTCTTTACATCTAGAGAAAAAGAGATTTCATCTCCAAATACGGAAAGGTTTCTTCATAGTAAGAGCTGTGAAAATGTGGAATAGACTCCCTGCAGAGGTGGTTCTGGTCAGCTCAGTAGATTGCTTTAAGAAAGGCCTGGATTATTTCTTAAATGTACATACTATAACTGGGTACTAACATTTATAGGGAAAGTTGATCCAGGAAAAATTTGATTACCTCTCGGGGGATCAGGAAGGAATTTTTTCCCCTGCTTTAGCAAATTGAATCATGCTCTGCTGGGGTTTTTAGCCTTCCTCTGAATCAACTGTGGGGATAGAATTGGGGATATGGGATTGTAAGATCTTATTATTTATTTTTTTTTGTTTTTTTTTTGTGGTTGAACTGAATGGACTTGTGTCTTTTTTCAACCTGACTAACTATGTAACTATGTACAGGCATACCCCACTTTTAAGTACACAATGGGGTTTATTTACTAAAGCTGGAACGTGCAAAATCAGGCTAATTTCTGCATAGAAACCAATGAGCTTCCAGGTTTTATTACCAACGCTTAATTGAACAATCTGGGGTTAGAAGCTCATTGGTTTATATGCAGAAGTGAGCCTGATTTTGCACTTTCTAGCTTTAGTAAATAAACCCCATTGCATACTTAAAAGTGGAGTATGTTTGTAACTATGTTGATAAAAAGCAAGTCCCGTCTACCCTGCCTACAGGAAGTAGGAGCAGCAGTTCACTCATCTATCGGAGTGTAAATACCTTAAAAACTAATAGCAAATGTGGCAGGTTACAAAGAGATTTTATTTTCTTTGCTGCATAAAGCCCGTCTCAGAAATTATGGCTTTGTGTTGATTTCAAAATCTCAGTAACAGGTGAAGGATACATTTACAGTATACAGGGATCCTGGTGATATAAAGGTCACACTACAGAGTTCTTTTGTAAATGTCAGCTTCTTATTATGCAAGTGTCTGTCATAAGCACATTAACATTTACAGTTTTCATGGAGTTCAGATAGCATCCTTTTTACATATGTGTGTCTCTGTTTTTTCTTATTGATTGATGGAAAATTATTTATTTAGCTTCTTAAACACACAACTATTTTACATAAAGTGTTTAATGGTTTACGCCATAACTATATATATACAACTATGCAATGACATAGGCTTATTTAAAGAAGGTAAATCCCTGCTCTACTTTTTTGATTTGAGTCTACTTAGAATTTTTTTTACACAAGAAACATACCACTTTCACAGAGGATTCCCATTTTTCTAATTGGATTAAATTCAAAAAAATTTTAAGAATTCTGCGTGAGAGCAGACATTTCAAAATTGATCCATAGGTTTACATAAAAGAAGATCACCTAATTGTGAATAATCTTTTTAAATGGTTAAACGCATTTTTAATGATTAGGGGAAACATTTTTTTAAACATTTTTTTAAACTAAAATTTTGTATCAATTTTCCTGATTTATTTATTATATAATTTTTTTATTTTTCTTATAAACATTAATGTATGTTCTCCAAAAACAATGGTTTGCATTCTGGGTTTTCTAAAGAGAGAACACTGTGGTAGCTTTACCTTCTCTTTCTAATTTTTACTACATATAGAGCTTTACAGAGTAGGGAATTAATACATTCCGCTGTGTGTAATCTAAGCTTCAGCTATTCAGCTCTGTGACAAACTTTTTTTTGGCAAAGCAGGTAACATTTGCCTAGTAAATGTGTGAAAATTAGTTCCTACCTGTTGACTAGAAATAGTAGATATAAAATATATATTTTTTTTTTTAACAGACTGAAAAATGAAAATGATTCCATCACATAATAGATAATTTACCCGATTATATACAAAACACTATACATTCATTTTAGTGGATCGCAATCCTCATTTTTACTTAAAGTGAATGTAAACCAGATTCATGAAATTTGAGCTGGGCACATATATCTGCAGTGAATCAAAAAACAAGAGAGGGAATTAGGGATTTTAACGGTGCAAATAGCGACTAGATAGTAAACATTATTGAGTAGGATACAGAATTATAATACAAATATTTATTGAATTCAAAGTTAAAATCATTAACAAATTATGCTTGAAATAGAAAAACACAGGACAATGCAGTGCAGTAGTTGTTCTTATTAAACACACATAATCGGCTGAACACACTGCCTCCCTTCATGCTCTTACTACTAAGGTGCGGGCGCTGGAGTATCGCGCGGAGGACGCAGAGAACCGCAATCGGAGGAACAATCTCCGGATCATTGGCCTGCCAGAGGGATCTGAGGGTTCTAACCCTGCTGCCTATGTGGAGCGCCTGTTTCGCCAGCTCTTTCCCCAGGCGGCCTTCTCGCCGTTTTTTGCGGTTGAGAGGGCACACAGAATGCCGGCGGCTAGGGGGCCTCCTGGAGCCCCCCCTCGCACACTTATTCTGCGTCTCCTCAATTACAGAGACCGAGACCTGGTGCTACGTGAGAGCAGGAATGTGGAGGAACTCCGCTTTGAGGGGACTCGCCTCATGCTTTTCCCGGATTTCTCGGTGGAAACACAAAAGCAACGGAAGCAGTTTGATCATGTGAAGATGGCCCTGCGGCAGAGGGGCCTGAAGTATGGCATGCTCTTCCCGGCGCGCCTGCGAGTCCAAGATGGGGAGACCTCCAGATTCTTTACCTCGCCCGAAGATGCCTCCAACTGGCTGGAATCCCTGCCGCGACGTTAACAGGTGAAGCTGCCCTCGTTCCCTTTTTACCTGGTTCTTATTTCCTGTGCGGGCTCCCTCCTGCAGTTGTTGCTGACTGGATTTATGCTGCGCTTTTTGATCTGACCGGAGGGTAGACTAGCTAATGACACTGGGTTCCCTTATTCCTATTCGTGGCCCCTCTTCTCCCCTTCCCTTTCCTCGTCCCTCCTTGACGGGGCTGCGAGACTGGGAGTGCTGACCGTGACTGTTATGTGCCTACCATCTATCCTCGGGGCTGGAGAGAGGGGTTTGTACTGTTCCATTTTTTGTGGGATTATTCCAGCCGTTATGTCCAGCGCTGCTGTTTTGCTTATACTTACCCCACGATCTACCAATTTTAAGAACTGTGCCCCCGGACCTCTGTCCGGGTGACTCCCTTTTCCGCAGGGAGATCGATACTGCAGGACTCTTTATCCGTCTGACTATGTGGTGGCAGGATCATCATGGTTGACTTCTACTGTGCCTTCTAGGCGCCCTCTTGAGGCACTGCTTCCAAGGGTCTGAGAGACATGTACGTTTTTGGGATACAAACGCGCCCAAGTTGGGGGGGTAGCGTGGGGTGGGGGGTGGGTGGGTTGTTTTGGGTTTGTTATCTGGGCCCGTGTTTTGGGTAATTTGTATGCACTTTTCTCAGTACATTGTAACGTGCAGGGGATCTCCTGTTCTGGGTGTAGGGTACTGCTCCCCCTTTTTTTTCAATATGGATTATGGAGGGTGGGAGGGGGTGATGGGATCCGGACTGCTATATTTTTGCACTCACTATTATGGCTCCCCTAAGGTTGGTGTCCTGGAACGTGCGGGGATTGAACTCCAAAATTAAGCGTTCCCTAGTTTTTTCTTATCTTAAGAAGTTCCTCCCGCACATCTGTATCTTGCAGGAGACTCACCTTACGGGTTCTCGTATTCTGACACTTAAAAAACCCTGGGTGGGCTCTTACTACCACTCCACTTTCTCCTCTCATTCTAGGGGGGTCAGTGTTTTGGTACATAAGGCGCTTCCCTTTCAACTGCTTAATTTGCACCTAGATCCTGATGGGCAATATGTTATTATGCATGCAATGTGTGATGGGGTGGAAATGGTGGTGGTGGGCCTTTATGTCCCGCCGCCGGCAGGCCTCTCGACGCTTAGGAAAATTCTTGCGGTAGTGGCCAGTTACCCGGTGACTAATGTCATTCTTGCTGGGGACTTTAACATGACTCCAGATCCGAGTGTCGACAGGCTTGCGACAGGGCGGGTGGCGGATCCGGGTTTAGCCAGTTGGGCTGCATGATCTGTGGAGGTGGAAACATCCGGTAGCCAAACAATTCACGTGTCATTCAGCTACTCATGCCACTCTGTCCCGGATTGACCTGATATATGCGAGCACTCCTCTGTTGCAGAGGGTCTCCGAGGTCTCCATACTGTCCCGTGGTATCTCAGATCATGCCCCGGTGATGCTGACTCTCCAGACTGACTCGGTGGCGGGGATGGGACTTTGGAGACTTTCCCGGTACTGGATTACGGATGAACAGGTGGTCCCGCTGGTGCTGCCGGAGTTGGCGGATTATTGGGTACATAATGCTGACTCTGCATCGCCGGCTTCGGTCTGGGATGCGTTTAAGGCATATGCCAGGGGCAGATACCAGTTTACCATTGCTCAGGTCCGCAAGGCCTCAAGACTGATGCTATCGGAAGCTGAGCGTAAAGCACTACTCCTGGAAGACCGCTATGCCAGCTCTCCGAGCCCGAGTTCCCATGCAGATATGCTCACCGCATACAGGGAGCTGGCGCTTATCCGCACCGCTTCCTGCCGCCGCTTCCTTCTTTCCCAGACGCAGAGAATTTTTGAACAGGGTGAACGCCCGGGAAGGTTGCTGGCCTGGCTGGCGGCGGAGCGGACGGGGAGCTCCTGCATTGCGAACATTAGGGGGGCTGATGATACTCTTCTCTCTGATCCCATTCAAATCAACACTAGGTTTGAGCAATACTACACTCACCTGTACGAATCTAAGGCCACGTACTCCCAAGAGGAATTGACCTCCTTTCTGGACAGGGTGGCTTTCCCTGTCCTGACCCGGGAGGCTGCACTTGCCCTGGAGAGCCCTATTACTGTGCTTGAGGTCCAGAGGGCGCTTAAGTCCCTTCAGGCGGGGAAGACTCCGGGTCCGGATGGACTCCCCTCAGAGTTCTATAGAACCAACGCAGAAGTGGTGGTCCCTTATTATCATGCTAGTCTAACCAAGGCCTTGGAATTGAATGCCCTTCCTGACTCCTTCTCTGAGGCCATCATAGTGCTGATCCCGAAGCCGGGGAAGGACTCGGAACTCTGCTCCTCCTACAGGCCGATATCTTTGTTGAATGTTGACGCCAAGTTATTGGCGAAGATATTGGCAGGTAGGCTGAACACGGTCATACATGCGTTAGTTAATGGGGATCAAACAGGTTTCATGCCTGGAAAAGGCACTGATATTAATTTGCGGCGCCTCTTTACGAACATAGCGTGGCTGGGGAGGGGGGAGGACGTGGGTGCGGTGGCCTCCCTTGATGCGGAGAAGGCCTTCGACTCCGTCGAGTGGGGTTTTCTCTGGCAAGTCCTTGCCCGATTTGGCTTTGGTCCTAAATTTGTGACTTGGGTACAACAATTGTATGCCTCCCCTGTGGCTCGTATACGCACGGGCGGAGTCCTTTCCTCCCCTATCCGCCTTTGCCGGGGCACGAGGCAGGGTTGCCCCCTGTCTCCGGGGCTCTTTGCTCTGGCCATTGAGCCCATGGCGATTCTTTTACGCTCTGCGGGGGGCGTGGCGGGGTTGAGGGTGGGTCCCTTGGTAGAACGGGTGTCGCTCTATGCGGACGACGCGTTACTATACCTTGGGGATGCTTCGGAGTCCCTTGCGTCGGCCCTTTCCATAATTGATGAGTATGGTCGTTTCTCGGGGGTCCGGATCAATTGGAGTAAGTCAAGTTTGTTTCTGCTCTCTGATTCTACACCCCCCCCGCCCGCCTCGTCCCCACTGCAGAGGGTATCCCGGTTTAGATATTTAGGGGTTGAGATCTCTAGGGACTTCTCTCAATTTCTAACTAACAACTTATACCCTGTCCTGAATGCATTAATAGCGAAATGTCAGATCTGGAAAACGCTGCCCCTGACGCCGGTAGGACGGGTTAACTTACTTAAGATGACGTTTCTTCCGAAATTTTTGTATGTGTTCCGTAACACACCCGTCCCGATCCCTGCCATTTTCTTCCGCAAGCTAGATGGGGTAGTTTCCTCCTTTGTATGGGGTGGTAGGGTTCCGCGGATTTCCAGGGCCAAACTACAGCTGCCACTGTCCGAGGGCGGACTGTCGCTGCCCTGCTTCCGGCGGTATTATTGGGCCGCAGTGTTGGTCACAGTCCGTTGGTGGTTCACCCAGCCTAAATCTAATCCGGCGGTCACGCTGGAGGCGGCGATCTTGGGTTCCTACACAGCCTTGGCGGGGATAGTCTATCGGGGAATCAAATCCAGCCCGCACGTAACGATCCCAATGCGGACTACCATCCAAGTTTGGGACAGAGTCGCGGCCACTGTTAAGGCTGCGGACTCCGTCTCCCCTCATAGCCCGCTGTGGGGCAACCCCAGGCTTCGGCATTTTGGTTCTATCCCAGACCCCGGACTCTGGACTAGATTTGGTATCACTACCCTTGCTCATATTATGCCTAGGGGGTCTCTCACCCCCTTTCCGGACCTCAGGGAGGCCCATGGCCTTCCCTCCTGGATGCTGTTTCGGTTCCTTCAGCTGAAACATGCCTGGCAGGCCCAATTTCCCGGGAGGGTACTAGTCGAGCCTCATGGGATAGAGAGGTTTCTCATGTCTCGTGGGGCAGACAGGATTCTCTCTTCCATATATTTACGCCTCACCTGTGAAAAATCGGAGGGGGACTCACCCCTGTTCCTTGTGTGGAAGGGAGACATCCCTTCCCTCTCGGAGGAGGAGTGGGAATCGGCCCTTCAGAGTTACCTTCCTGGGGTAATCTCTGCAAAGGGATAGGTTTATCCAATTAAAATTTTTGCATAGGGCCTACTACACCCCTCAACGCCTGGCCAGGATCTATCCCGCCCAATCCGAACTTTGCCCGAAGTGCCAAAGGGCAGTAGGTACATTCTATCATGTTACTTGGGAATGCTCAATCATCCAAGATTATTGGCATAAAATACTGGGGGAAATTAACGCAGTCACTGGTCTCGCAGTGTCCATGGATCCGAAGGTGCTTCTCCTTGGAGTCACGGATACTGTGGTGCAGGCTACATATAAGAGGCTCCTACTCTTTTATTTATGTTTCTATGCTAGGAAAGTGCTTTTGCAGATGTGGAAGGATTCTTCTCCCCCTACGATGTCCCAGTGGCACTCGATGGTGGACTCGGTGCTGCCACTTTATAAGCTTACATATATGGGGCGGAAATGCCCCAAGAAGTTTGGCGGCATCTGGGATCCATGGTTGAGTGCTCGCTCTCTTACGGTTTAATTTGTGTTATTTTTCCTGTCCCCTGCATGTGGTCACTAGGATTGGAGGTCTAAATTCTGTAACCGAATGTGCTTGTATTGAGAATTGTGCATAAGTTGTATTGCTAACTTGTTTTAATCAATAAAAACGTTTCTGTTAAAAAAAAAACACACATAATCCCGACATGTTTCGCAATAGGTTGCTTCTTCAGGGGATGTGTGAATATATCTGCAGTGTTTTGTTATCTCTCTCCAAACCACTAAGTTTCGTGGCTTTCTCCTGCTCCGTTCTATTGTCAGCCTGATAACTTCTGACAAGTTCTCCATTAACTGAGATAAAACCAGACAGAATTTTGTGTCATGGGAGGTTGCTATGAATAGATTAGCAGAGAGCTGAACTATTCATGAAACAGCTCTGCAAGTCTCTGCCTATGTGTCAATGGGGTTTGGGGGGGGGGGGGTGCCTTTCCTTCAATCAGCTGTCCTGGCTGTATGCCCAGACCTCACTTCCAGTGCTGAACAGAAAGAGAAAATCTGTAACACGATCTGCAGTTTCTAAAGAATATATAAAGATGAAGACAGCAGATATGCATGTAAAACTTATGTAGGGAAATTTGTTTCATCCCTGTGTATCAACTGAGGCTGTTCACTTCACTGGGTATAGGAGAGGTTTTACATCCACTTTAACCTCCCTGGTGGTACGATTATTTTGGATTTTAGGTGCTAAAAGCGGTACCATTATTTTGCATGAAAATTTGGCGTTTTATATTGTAGTCCTGTAATTCTTAGGAATAACTCTCTTAAATCTATCCAAACCAGAGTCTAGCAGACATCCCGGGTATGATAAAGTTTGAAAAATGAAATCATAAATTATAATATAATAAATAACTATAAATAATTGTACCAAATAATAATATAACAATAATAAAAATTATTCAATAATGTAATCAAATCAAAAACACTGAAATTTGCCCAGTTGCAGAATTGTCACTGTCATTACTTTTCAGTATTTGATGACGGATCTCCCCACAAATCACTATCGCTCAATTCTGCGAGTGATTCTAATTTATTATCGCTGTTTTCTAGCTGGTCTAAAACCATTTTTGATGTAAAATGACAGTTTGGTTGCTATGGACAAAACTGCATGCAGAGCACTGGGCAGACCACTAGGGACAAAGGGGATGTGAAATATTTACATACAGCAATGTAATCTGTAAGATTACATTATACTGTATGTATACTGTGTGTTTCACTTTTTGAATTTGGCGCCGATCTCCATCCCCGTGCGTCGCAACGCTCGCAGGGCACGGAGATCGGCTCCGTGATAGATCGAGCGGGGCACGGCTCGCTCGTACAGCGGGGAGACAACGATGGATCCGAGGGAGAAGGTAAGTAAACCTCCTCCTGGATCCAGTGATGCGGTCCCGAGTCTGGCTCGGGGTTACCTCTAATGGTACAAAAATTCCACCCCGAGCCAGACTCGGGAAGACCGTCAGGGGGGTTAATGTTTGGGATTATGAGCCTATGTTTCTCACTGACTAATGGCCGTCTAATTGGAGAAATCAATTTTTTGCAGTCTATAATACTGACATACATCTACAATGTATTTGGTAGCCAAAAAACATACCTAGACTTTAATAGACAGAATGGAAGGCTTAGCAGAATTTTCATACAATAAAAAGTTTCTGTGCTCAAATATGTAATGTTTATATAATAATGTATACTATGCTTTTTCTGACATGTGCCTTGTTAATACAGATAAAGTAAATTTTTAATGACAGTCTCACTTTTATTAGACATATGCCCCATACACACGGTCGGAAATTCAGACGGAAAAAGTCTGATCAGATTATGTTGTCAGAAAATCCGATCGTGTGTGAGCTCTATCGGACTTTTTCTGATGGAAAAAGTTTGAGAGCTGGATCTAAAATTTTCTGACAACAAAATCCGATCCGATCCGATGGTGTGTAGAGAATTCTGACGCCAAAGTGCCACGCATGCTCAGAAAAAAACTTGAAGAGGAAAGCTATTGGCTACTGACCTCTACGTAGTCCCGTCGTACATGTATAACGTCACCTCATTCCAAATGATCAAATTTTTTGACAACTTTGTGCGACCGTGTGTATGCAAGACAAGTTTCGGCCAAAATTAGGCAGAAAAAATCCGACGGATTTTGTGGTCGGAATGTCCGACTGTGTGTATAAGAAGAATGTCTAACCTACAGGAAGCAATGAACCATAATGTTTTATTATTCTGACTGTTCAAAATTAAATAAAACTGAAATGTTATTGATATGTGCAGCTCTGGTATATCAGTATTGTGTTTTATCAGATTCTAATTCAAGTAACCCAATAATAATATTAGAGAACTACATATTGTTACACTATGGGGCATTGTGACTACACTATATCTAAAGAAAAGTGACATATTTACCCTAGGCTCATTTCCATAACCTAGTGGGAAGATGTTTTGTAGTTTACAGAAAAAAAATAGAAAAGCTGATTACATTTTTTTTGAAATTTCAGCTCAGTGAAAAGGGTTGTTACAAGGGCACTAGATTTCTCTCAAGACCAACAGGTATTTTTCTGTACTTTTGCCTAAAAAGAAAAGAAAAGAAATGCAGCCACCACATCTAAGGAACGATAAACTACAATATATTTATTTTTTTCCTCGGGTTCAGATAAACGTTAATGCTGTAAGTGTCTAAAGTCAACAAATAACAGTGCTTTGTGAACATTGGGGACATGGACTGGAATTTATTCTCAGTATAGTGTGTGATTAAAATTTTAGATCACATCTTTGATAGTATATCCCACGCATATGGCCACAAGGCCTCTTCTGACCTGTCTGATTTATGCAATGCTTAGTGTTTCTGCATTCATTCATTTTCTCCTTTTCTCCAGCTATAAAACCAAACTTTGAGCCTGCATTGAAATATGGTACATTTTTCCAGAAAGAACAATTAAACAGTAATCCTCACTTGTACGTCAGAGGAATAGGCTTCAAAATGATAGAATCCAGGCACTTCTCAATGGAAAAGATTACGCTAGTTAAAGTCAAATATTTTAATCCTACGAGTTCATCATTTTTTGTGAGAACTACATTTTCACCACAAAGAACAAAGCAGATACATTTATGTTTTGATGCTTCAGACAGCAGTTTAAGGAATAAAAGATGAATGGCTTGGGTAAGAAACGATCTACTACATTAAAAATGACCGAAAAACAGTTTTACTGGTAATCCAGTTTTAACTATGCCAATACTTTGATTGGCCACAAACATATGAGATGTGATCAGAACCTGACTAAGTAGTATGAACTCATGCAGAAGAATCGACAAGATGGGTGAAATCATTTTGTTTCTTTGTTTGTTTTCAGGTTAGCATTATAATAGCAATAAAATAAATATATAAATACTTAAAGTGGGCTTAAACTCCCATGTATCATTTTTACCTATAGGTAAGCCTACAATAAGGCTTACCTATAGATACTGTAAATATCTCCTAAACAAGCACCGTTTGGGAGATACTTACTTTAGATGCAGCCTGGTGACATCACCGGCACATGCACTCTGAAGGAATGGCATGGGTATGCCATTCCTTGAGAAGGATAGCATTATAATAGCAATAAAATAAATATATAAATACTTAAAGTGGGTGTAAACTCACATGTATGATTTTTACCTAGAGGTAAGCCTATAATAAGGCTTACCTATAGATACTGTAAATATCTCCTAAACAAGCATTGTTTAGGAGATACTTACTTTAGATGCAGCCCGGGGACATCACCAGCACATGCACTCTGAAGGGACAGCATACCCATGCCATTCCTTCAGAGCGGTTCCATAAACAGCGACTCCCGAATGCATCTGTGGGAGTGATGTCATTTGCGGCTCGGCCAATCAGATAGCCAAATCCCGCAAACCCGGAAAGAAGACCTGGTGAAGATGAAAGTGCCTTCAGCGGTGACAGCGTGACGCTGGAGGGCTTCGTTTTCAGGTAAGTCTGTCATAATATGCTAGTATGTGATGCATACTAGCACATTATGATTAAACTGTCCGGGGCCTGATTTTTCTTACTTTATTTGTTTATTTATTTGGATACGGTTTACTACCGTTTTAACTTGTACTAATTATACTGATTTAAAGCGGAGGTCCACCCTAAAGTGGAGCTTCCGCTCATTGGAACCCTCCCCCCCTCCGGCGCCACAATTGGCACCTTTCAGGGGGGAGGGGGTGCAGACACCTGTACAGTACAGGTATCTGCACCCACTTCCGGCATAGATATCTGCAGAAGGTATGCCCCTTTCCGCAGAATCTACGCCCCTTTCCGAAGGTCCCCCACTGTCTTCTGGGAAACACATGGATCCCAGAGACAGCGGGGACCATCCTTATTGCGCAGCGTGAC
The DNA here is from genome assembly GCF_037356315.1 of Lithobates pipiens. Classification (NCBI taxonomy): domain Eukaryota; kingdom Metazoa; phylum Chordata; class Amphibia; order Anura; family Ranidae; genus Lithobates; species Lithobates pipiens. Next base: position 117,468,577 of record NW_027507784.1, read on the forward strand.
TCGCGCATGCGCAGTAGGGAACCGGGAAATTAAGTCGCAAGGCTCCACTTCCTGATTCCCATACCCAAGATGGCGGAGGCAGCACCCGAGAGACGATCGAGAGATCGGCTTCGGGTGCCGACATCGCGGGCGCGCTGGGCGGGTAAGTGTCATTATTTTAAAAGTCAGCAGCTGCAGTATTTGTAGCTGCTGGCTTTTAAAAAAAAAAAAAAAAATGGCCGACTCCCGCTTTAACATTCTGTATTAAAGAAAAAGTAGAGAGACTTTTTCAGTGGGCATGCATTTTGAGCTTTGATGGCAGCATTAATATTTTTTTAAATTTTGTCCAACTAATCCACTAAACCCTTGTGTAAATTAGAACACTACCAACTGGTTTGTAAGAGACAGAATCTGAAAGAATTTGATCATATATTCAGCTTTGTTTAAAAGCACAATAACAATAATACAATAAAATTCCATTTTGTATCCTTATATCTTCTTAAACAAAAATAGTTATGTGTCCTTGAATAATCCAAGATAAACTGATGGTGAAATATTTTCAAATAGTTCTGCAAATTTGCTTTTCTAAATAATGTTTTATGGCTGCCAAATCGTGATAATGTGAAATATATTGCTTGTATATAGTAGGGATGTTCGAATGCCTTTGAGTTCAGTTCATGGGGGTTTCATCAAATTCATTGTGAAGTCCTAAAATTGCAGACTAAACGCATACTGTTAGACAGGTTTAATTGGTTGTCTGCGAGCTGGTTGGTAACTAAGCTAGCTTTTTTCCCTTGGATTTATTCTTGGCTCTGTTTATATAAAATGGTAACCAAACTGAATCGTGAAAATCAATTCTGTCCATTGTCAAGATTAATAGTCAAGGGATTGTCAAACAAAGAGCGCGTGGATCTGGGCACTGCCTTATGGGACATGTACCAATGCAAAACATGTTTTTAAAATACCATTCAGTGGTGACAAGAGTCTTCATTTAATGGGTGTCATGGAAAAAACACCAATCCTCGCAATTACATGCTTGGGAGAAGCCTTTAAGCTGTATATGGTGTTACTGACAGCATTAGCATTACATATTTTACTTGTGTAATTGTTTTTTTTTTTTTTTTTACTTTCAAAGTTTGCCTGTTATATGATGATGCTGTACTGCTCTGGTGACAGTATGCAAAAAAATAAAAAAATGTGAAATAAATGTTTTTTTTTAATTTCTTAATTTTCCAAAAAAACTGTGACAAAAATTACAACTTCAAATAACTCACCATGCCTCTTAATAATTACCTTGGACTGTGTACTTTCCAAAAATGGGTCATTTGAGGGATATTTGTACTGTTGGCATTTTCAGGCCTCATGAAATTACATTGGCTGTCAGTATATCAGGATTGATTGATTTTCACATATACCATATATACACCAATTTGCAGGCTCTATAACCTTCCTACAGACTATATAATAAGCACAGATTTGGGTTATTTAAACCAAATAAATGTAGCAGTATACATTCTAGCCTAAACTTATGAAGAAAAATTATTTGCTACAAAATGTTATAACAGAAACAAAGAAAAACACTATTTTTACCCCAAATTGTTGGTCTTTTTTAGGTTATTTAGCAAAAAATAAAATAAATAAACCCAGTGAGGATTAAATATCACCAAGAGAAAGCACTATTTGTGTGAAAAAAAATGATAAAAATTTCATATGAGTACAATATTGCATGACCACGCAATTGTCATTCAAGTCCAACAGCACTGAAAGCTAAAAAGTTGGCTTGGGCAGGAAGGGGGTAGAAGTGTCCGGTATTGAAGTGGTTAAGTAGATTAGTTTGTTAAACCTGATTTTCTATCTAGTAGTAAAAAGCTTGAACTGAATGGTGGAAGTAGCAGCAACAACAACTCTAAAAGATAAAGGAAAAGGTAGACAAAAAAAGCAAAAACCCTCAACTTTATGCCAAATAGCCAGTGGCAAAACATAGTATAATTTGTGAGCTTCTATTTTTTTCAGTATTATACTATATTGTCTTAAAAGTGTAATAAAACATGAAAAGATATACAAAAAGCACTTCAAAATTACAATCATAATGCCGATTCCACAGTTGACAGAATACATTAATCAGCAACTGCAGCCATTGACCTAGAAACCTTTTCCAGCTTATCCATTTGACAGAAGCCAATCAAATGATCAGTATTTGTCTACCAGGAAAGACCACACACTGTTGGACTGGCCGAATTTCAATTAGTGTATGGCCAGCTTTAGGGGGCAGCTAAAGTATCATTTTTTTATTTCAAGAGCACATATTAGGCATTTTAATGCCCTTTTGGATGAAATGGGTTGGGTGGAGTTTTTAAACCTGTAATGTTAGATGCCATATCTACAGTTTGCTGTGAGTCATTTTTTTTTTGTAATAACATTTTATTGAGTTTTACAAAAAGTACAAAGAGTATAAATAGTACAATTACTAAACAAATAGTAAACACAGCAACAAAATCCACATATGTGTAATAGTTTGCATTTCACACCAATTCCACATTGATAACAATTTCAACAAGAATTGTTCAAGGATCACAGGCAGGTAAAGTAGACCTAGAAGCATTCAAGAAAACGTACCATGGTAAATCACCTGACCCCACACCATAGTTAGCACAGATACGGACAGACCAAAACACCTCACAGGACCTGTTACTGTGGCCAAATTAAATTTCAAGTTTGTTTTTAAATAAAAAGGTGTTATTTGCATGATCAGTTTTTATTTTTATTTAATTTTGAATCTCGTTGTGGGAATTTTGCTTATGTGGATGCTACTATAACACTGAGGATATTGCCGATACTGATGTGGGGTATGCCTGGGAAATTGTATCACAGATTGAAAAAGTATTCTTTGACCTCTTGGTAATTCTGAGATCAGTATATCCATTGAGTGCATTGTAATCCATCTGGTGGTGGTATATTTAATATATGGTATTTTTACAGTATATCACACTTGTAAGCTGCTTGCAAATTAATATTACTTCAGCAGTGGCAAACTGGTTTCTGCTTCTCTGAAAGATTATGAATATTTTAAAGTTGGATCTAACTGCTTTTTTTAACACTTAGACCCCTTTCACACTGGGGCGCTTTTTAGGCATATCACCTATATAGCACCTGAAAAGCACCTGTCATGCCTCCCCAGAGTGAAAGCCTGAGTGCTTTTACACTGGGGCGGTGTGCTTGCTGGACGGGGAAAAAAAGTCCTGCAAACAGCATCTTCGGGTCAGTGCGGGAGCGGCTCCTAAACTGACCCTGCCATTGAAATCAATGGACAGCTGCCGAAGCAGCTAAAAAGCACTTTTAACCCTTTCCTCAGCTGCTAGCGGGGGTTAAAATCGCCCCGCTAGTGGCCGAAAAGCGACACTTTAACAGGTGCAAAGCACCGCTAAAATGCCGCTTTACCACTAACGCCCCCCCACCCCAGTGTGAAAGTAGCCTTAAGAGGGGTTGGTAGCTCTGGACACAGAGTATGGACTTTTGCACATTTAAAATATATTATAGTATGAGAATTACACAATAGATATAATTCTATTTGAAAATATGTGCTTAACAGAATGGTTTAGAGTGAAATGCATCCCCCACAGTGTGGTGACATTAATCAAAATGGGCAATAGTTTCAGTTTTTCAATATATTTAACCTAATCTCAGTCACTTTTTATGCAGAAGGAAAAGAGGAAACTGCAGTTGTTGAATGATGGTAATAATAAGGTATAAGAACTTTTTCAAGAACAGAAATAAAAGAACAGAGTATAAAATTAAATCTGATAAATTAAAAGAAACTCTTCTAGAAAAGAAAACTAAACAGCAGAAGAAGTATTGAGGAGAGATTTGGATGAATATAAAGACAAAAAAGAAGCAGTAAAAAAAAACCTTCTCCATTATAGAGGTGAATCAATTCAGGGGATCTGGATAGTAAGGGGCGTATAAAGAAGAAACTGGTTCAAGAGAAAACAGATTTGTTTATAGAAGTTCTGATTCATAGGGTGCCAATTATTGGAGGGGTAATACTTTTGCATAACCTATAATGTATAATGTACTACAGATGTATGGAAAATAGAGCCACAGCTCAAAATTAGAGTATAATAGTTTGCTCTGTTTCATAACTATAACAGATTTGCCCTTTTCAACATTATAATGATCAACACCAATATAGGAACAATGAGGTTAGAGGCAGGATTATTTATAACAATTCCAATAATTTGGGAGATCCCAGTCATCATTTTTAGGAAAGGGAATACTCAAAAAACAGGATGTTTAGACCAAAAGGTATATAGGGCTAGAAAGAATAAATAAAAAAAAAGGTAATTGGAAATGTAATTTTTTAATTTAGGATTGGTTTCAATAAATTTGAATAAACTCAAAGTATATGGTGTGCCCCCATAGCAAGTTGCTTGCTGTGGGGGCACTCAACAGGAGTGAGGGGCCAGGAGCACAGAAAAGGGACCAGAGACGAAGAGGATTAGGACTCCTCTGTGCAAATCCACTGCACAGGGCAGGTAAGTATAACATGTTTGTTATTTTTATAGAAAAAAAAACAAGACTTTACAATCACTTTAAGGTGAATGGAAAGTAGGATGATATGAGGATTCAAAATTTAATTAAAGGTTTAATATTATCTAAAGATTCGATCAACCACCCAGCAGATTGGGGGGGTTGTGCATTTAAAAAAAGCTGATTACAAGAAATGGATGAGGTTCTTTCAGATACTGATACTTACAAAACAATTGGTAGTGATCCCAATTTAAAATTTATACTTTTCTAAGCTTTTCTAATTAGTTAAAATCAGGGCTGGCATTCTTAGCAAAATTTTAAAAATGGTATTTCCGCTGCATTGAGAATACTGTTTTTATTTCTTATTTATTACTATTTATGATTTTTCCAAGGTGCATATGAACCTTGGGGAGAAAGTATCCAGGAGACCATTTTTTAAAGGATTAAGCGCAATCTGGGTGAAACGCATCAGTGGGGCATGGCCAAGGACAGGGGCTGTGCAGAAGCTGCTGTCTTGGAATAAGACTCAATGGCTGGAATCTGGTGTGGATTCTGTACCAAAAGGATATACACAGGAGGATTGAGGCTGCGTTGTCTGGTCTGTAATGGAAAATTAGGTAGGAACAATAGATTTATTACTTTTTATAGTTTATTGTTATGAAAATGTCATAATTTTTAGGTACACGAAACATGTACTTCATTAAAAATATTATATATGAGAAACAGTTGGGAGAAATGCATTGAGAGAAGCTTTTGAGTCTTTGATGTCAGGTACTATATCTAAAATTTGCTATGAAAAAAATAATTTTGATTTTAATGCTTTTGAATAAACAGATGTTATTTGCATGATTTGTTTTTATCTTCCTTGGAATCATGTTGTGGGAGTTATGCTTATATAGATGCCACTATAAAACAGAAGATATCCCAGGGACTTATTTAGCTGTGGAGGAGCCTCTTGGGAAAGTGTATTATAGAATGAAAACGCATTGTTTTTTCCTCTTGATAATTCTGGGTTCAATATATGCAGAGAGTGCATTATAGTCCTTATGGTGGTGGTCTCACAACTTGCTTTGTGTGGCACAAAGGGTGATGAAAAATATTGGAAAACTGCACTTATAAAAACACTCATAATTTTATTACCTGTTGGTCCTGCCAGTAAATCAAAATGTTCTACTTCCTTTAACAGGGTGTCCAGGTTTTTACTGAAATTATGAAATCATACAGCAGCATTCTCACACTGTGGATGGGGTAGTCTCAGATGGGCATGGGGTTTATATGGACTTGAATTATAAGACAAACAAATTAAAGCCAAACTTTCAATAACACGTTTTATGCTGTTATAGCAACAGTTTTCATTTTTTTGCAAAAAAAGGTTGAAGTCATAAAAGCTAACCATTGTAAGGACCCCTGCAGTTGTATATGGTTTGTCCTAACCTTGTAACTGAAATATTTGATGGACAGCTTGTTACAGCAAGTGGAAAGTAATCTACTGGCAGAATCAACATATAATAAAAGTATGTTACTGTGAAAAAACAAACCTACTGTGAATGCTTGTGATAGATTGCACAACTTTTACACTTTTACAATTTGGCTTTTCCATATTTTTGTTATTGCATAAAACATACAAATTTGTATAATAGCCACTAGAGGGAGCACAAACTCAATTTGCATTCACTATGCCTGTTTCCTTAACACACACAAAGAGTGTATTGTTTTCAATGTGCTGGCCAACTTACAGATTTGCATTCTGAGGAGAATTAAAGGATAATCATTGTGTAGCATTGCAGAGCAAAACGCAGAGGTTCATGTTTCAATAAGGTCATGTTTTAAATAAATATGGTTACCCCCTTGTACATACAGTATATCTCACCTCCTATTTAACATTTAAACATTGTAACATTTTCTTTATGTCACTGCAGGCTATGGGCAATACTTGTACTAATAATGTGTCTATGCTGTGCTTATAACATTTTAATGTAATGTTCAACCTTCTGACAAATGTTGTATTATAGAACAGTACAGTTGAGGGATAGTCAAACCTAGAATATTTTTAAATCATTAAAGGCTATAAAACTGAATGGAGAACAATGTTAGCTGTCTAATTTATAGTACAGTATTTGTAGCTGTATAGTATTAGTTGTCTTACTGACTTTTTTTTTCAAAAAAGCTTTGGAAAGCTCTGAAAGCATAAAAGATAGAGAGAAGAAAGGCATGCCATAATGCAGTTTTTCATTTTTAAAAAAACATAAACACTCACAATAAAATAATAGATCGGTAGCTTTACTCGGCAACAGCAATCTGTTGGAATTCGGAAGTATACCAGATGTTAGCCAGAAGGGGAGCTGGAGAAAGCTGTAAAAGTCTAAGCACTAATCCTTGCCCTTAGTCATATTCACTACTGGTCTATGCTAACTGAATTGTGATGTTCAAACTCCTTGTTTCAATCAAAATAAAATATTATGACTACAAAATAAAAAAAAACAGTTTATAACAGTGCGCTTCTTTTATTTTTACCTTCCAAGGAAATAAACAACTAATGCAGCGTACACCCGGTTGGAATTCCCACCAGCAAAAGACCGATGAGGGCTTTTCATCAACCGTATGTATGCGCCATCAGAATTTTGCTGGCCGAATTTACGCCAGCAAAAGATTGAAATTCCGATCGTGTGTATGCAATTCCGACGTGCAAAAACTTACACATGCTCAGATTCAACTACGAGACGGAAGCTATTGGCTACTGGGTATTGAACTTCCTTTTTCCAGTCCTGTTGTACGTGCTTTACATCACCGCGTTCTTGACGGAATTTGGTGTGACCGCGTGTAATGAAGACAGCTTGAGCGAAATCCCGTTGAGAAAACCATCAGAGCTTTTTCTGACCAAAATTCCGATTGTGTGTACGCGGCATTAATGTGCAAAATTTGCATTTGTAGATAAATGGCATAATCTATTTTCCTAAACAAATATTCTGTAAGCAGCTGTAGCTACATCCACATAATAACATACAGCACAGTAATGTTTCTCAGAAAACTCAATGGAATTTTTAAGAACTTGTACAAGCATATAGGGATCACAATTTGTTAAGGGCTTTGGGACATTTCTATAAGGTTAAAGATAAAAAAAAAAAAGTAAACAGTGCTATTGATTATTTATGACACATTGGCACCACTCCCTTCACAGGGCTCACCAACATCCATTGTATAACACTTCCCCTAGTGGAAACGAGACCTTAAAGTATATTACCTGATTACTACATTGATTGAGATTCAGATACAAGGAGGGAGTCATACAAATATGCCATGTTTTAATAAGGAATGGAAACCGGCAGTGATAAAAATATGGAGGATGCTATCATTAGGCTCCTTTTGAAAATGCTATTTGCTTGATTGTCTTTATAAGAATTCCTGATCTGCTCATAGAGAGTTCTGAATCACCAAGTAACCAACATTATCAGATCACAGGTCAGAAATGTCTGTCTACATATAACCCTTGCCAAAGATTTCCTTTAAAAAGATGGTAATGCTTTAAGAATGTTAGTAAGCACAATATAACATACGCAGTAGCTCAAACATAATAACCAATCCAATACCATATTACACACTTCATTAGCCATCACCTTTTGGGTATAATGTATGAGCAAGGTCTGCTACTCTGTTACCCCTAAGCCTGTGCCCGTGCCTATGGCCCCTGTCATACGGTAGTATCACAAGGACGGGAAGATGGCCAGAAAATCATAAGTCAAACCATGATAAGCTGAAGGAAACCAGAAAGTAAAATATAGAATAGTCGTAGAACAAGCATGGTCTAAGCCAGCCATGTGAGGTTGACAGGGGTACAGTACTACACTTAAAGCTAAATAAGGAACAGGATTGTAATATAAAATCGTGGAAAACTCAGTGAAAGTGGAGTCCAAGAGACCAGGACAAGGATTTGGCATCTAGGTAAAACCAAAAAAAGCAGAGCCACACCAACAGGGCCGGATGCCTGCAGGTGGCGCTGAATCAAAAGCTTGCTTGATTAAGCTCTCGACTGAGCACATTTCACCTAAATGCATAAATAGAGCACTAACTAGAAATAAAAATAAGAATCTAAAGCATGGGAAGACCCCAAAAAGGGGCACAGAGAAATAGGTAGCAGAACTGGCATTTTTAGAAGCAACAGTTGGGGAAGAAGCATCAGCATATAACTATTCTATAGGTATATGACAGGACAGCTTTGAGAATGTTGAGCTCCAGCCAACATGTAGAACCCTGACCAAGCTGTGGAAGACCACTGACCATCTGGCAGTTTATATCCTATTCAGGTGGGTCTAGGAAACATGAGATGTGTTTTCGTATTTTCTGAATTATACAATTTGTTGAGTCAGTGTGCATGCATACACACACACACACATACACACATTTGGTTTTATTTTACAGTAAACCAGCTTGACTTTACACATGTTTTAGCATTAAAGAAAAAAAAACACACTTTCTTTTTATTAGTATTTCAATAAATTTAACTGAGGTTAGTGGTATGAAAAATGTACCATGTGGTGAGAGCTGTCAGCAATTGGTGCTCGAAAAATAGTTCACTGTTTCATAGTGTCCTTTTAAAATCATAAACATTTCCACAATATTCCTTATGAAATTACAAAGCTTTACCAAGATATCATTTCTCAAGATAGTAAAGTTGATTTTACAATTGCATTTTTTTTTTCACTTCTTAGATACAGCCTCGTCAGTCAATTTAAGATTTGTGAATCATTCTTCATTGTTTAAATCATAATAGCTCTCGAGTATCATTTTTAGAATCAATTGATGGAGTGGGAAGAGGTATGTCTGGTATATAAATTATACTTTGTGTTTTCATTCATCTGGAAAATCCCAGCACAAGCAGCTGCCTGGTTACTGATACTCCCAAGTCTATGCTAGGTGCTCTCCTAATGTCTGGGGGATAACTGCCAACACCCAGGGAGAGCAAAGCAAAAACCAAGGTGATTCATGCACAATGCATTGCTTCATTCTAAAGCCAGCCTTACACAGATCAAAATTCAGTCGGTTCAGCAGGGACTGGCCTCATTTCAATCCATGTATGGGTAGGGCGGTTGTACAGAAGTCTACCAATCGACTGTACAACTGCCCTGTTGGATTTTTGCTGCTCCATCAGACTTCTAGTTGGGGTACACAGATAACGGGTTGACAGAGCTGCATACAAAATCTGGTGTAGCTGTACATAGTAACCAATCATCTGAACTGAACTGAACATGCTGATGTTAGAAGCTGATTGGTTACTATGCACAGCTGCACCAGATTCTGTGTGCACCAGTTTTAGTAAATCTCCTCCAATGTCTTGCTTTCTTTTAAAGGAATGCAATGCCTTCTGTGATTGGTTGTGGTGTGGATGAACAACACAATTTCCCCTCCTCCAATAACAGAGCGCCTTGCATTCTTTAAAAAGAAAGCAAGAAATTTTCTGAATACAGAGAGCTCAGAACTGAATGTTCGACAGTTATTGCAAGGGCTGAATGAAAGTATGAGTTTTCTGAAACACAGAAGCAGCCATACATGTCACACTCTTCATAAGTGGTAATTTAACGTTACTGTATAGAGCAACTGTCTGAAAACTCTAATTGGCTGGAGTTAAGCTTTAAAATTAATCTAAACCCAAGAAGATTTTTTATATATATTGCAGCTTTCTAGTTGGCTGGTTATGTGGTTGGTGGCTGCATTCATTTTCTTGTTCAGGCTTTTTTTCTTTTATTCCCTTTATTCTCATCTAGTGCTCTTGCCAGTAACACACTTCCTGTCCAAGAGGGACTCTCACACTCCCTATCTCCATAACACAAGGGCAGGGACATATTCTGCAGTTCTCAAAAATGAACTGGACAAGACAGACATCACCTGAAATAACACAGAATTGCAACCAGGAACATATAGATTTCTAGCATGAACAGGTATTTTTCTGCACACATATGACAAACATTTGGCAATAATATAAACAGACCAAAAGACAGCAAATAAGCGAAGATCATTGTTATGGTTTAAAAATACTTCTTTTGTATCCTGTCTGATCAAATAATTATTTTTTGAAGAAATGATTCCACAAACATTATGTATAAAGTAATTGTCCAACTAATCACATAATTTTAAAGGAAGGTTCATAAAAGCATGTCTCTATCCAAGTTACATAAGACATGGCAATATATATTGAACTATAACCTTGTCATTTTTGTAGACTCTCTTGAATTATTACATACTGTACACAGCAATGTTCTCATTACATGCAAAGCTCCAGATGTCTCCTTTGAAATATAAAAAAAAAAATAATGTAATGTCTTTCTAACTATTTTCTGTATTTAAAAGCCTGACATCATTTTAAATGGAAAAAGTAATAATGTAGACGACAAGTCACCTTTAATTTTTTTTAACTTAGGCACATTAAAGCCTCCTTCAAGTTAAAATCTTTTCTTTAACAATTAGAGAGAAACGAGGACATTGGATACAGTAATATATATGTAGCACCAACACACTTTAGAAGTTACTTTCCAGTGGTTTGTCCGTTACCCCCAAGCAGGAACAGAGAAGAATTAAACACTGAAGGCCACTGTCTTTTTGATGTGCCAGAGCTCAGATCTAAACTTGGCTAAGAGCTTGAGTATAGTAAACCTTTCTGCTTCTAATTCAGACAGACTTCAACCCTTTCAAAGAATCTGTCATTAAATTAAAAAACAGCAGGAAAAAGCAAAATAAAAGAAAAATAAACTCCTACTTTAAGTGTTTTTGTTTCCTATGAACTAATTCGTAAATGCTTTATTTTTGCATTAGAAGTTTCAAAGGAGTTTGAGGAAGGTTTTTTGATTTTCTAGCACTGTTTCAGCATTTGCTCCCTCCTCCTGCCATATCATTGTTTTTCCTAGCATTTCTCACCACAGCCTTGCAAGAGCTCAAATCCCAAGGCACAGTTTGGGAACATAAATAGAAAAGCATGGACCTGACAGGTAAGAGCAATGCAGTGGCATTTTCAGCAGCAGGCTCAGGAGCAGGCACAGGCAGCTTTAACTCCATTTTCCGCAACTCCCTTGTCATGCCCAAGGAGTATAAATGTCTCAGCTTCTCTCCCTAAGCAGCTCAGAGAGGCTATACCTGTTGAGGCATAGATGGGTGGGCAAGTGGTCTGCAGTCAGGGGGGATGCCCGGCGCTGTCAGAACCAGCAAAAAAGCAGAGCATAAAAGCGACATGTTTCTTTGGAAGATCCAGCTACTGCGGGGGGCCCCTCCCCAGTTGCTACCAGCACTGCAGTTCCAGTGCCACTTTGTCCTTAGATTCCTTTAGCTGTTTACTTGTGTTACCAAAGCTACTCTGACTATTAAAAAAAATAAGAAATGGGACTTTAAATGAAGCACGTGTGAAACGGCTGGTAAAATGATCAAATGTAAAAAGCATTTATTAATTCATATATATATATATATACACACACAAGTCAAATGGTAACATAACAGATAGCATGATACAATTCATGCATAATGATAAAAAAGAGCCGATTAGTATTTGAGTCCTCCTATACAGTCTATAAATGAATAATATGTTTACAGAAAAATGTATATATAACAGACATGTAAATGCATAAATGTAAATGTAGCAAAAAATGCATCCAAATGGCTCGACGTGTTTCATGGAGAATGCTCCACTTCCTCAGGAGAAGGTGTATAATGCATAGATGCGTATAGGTCGGCTCTAAAATCAACATATGGTACCATGGATCACGGCTTGTCATGGACATTTGTACCGGGAGCCGTGGCAGCATTAATCGTGACCAGTGAAGCACAAATAAATAAACTTCAGAAGAAGAATAGTAGATTTCCATTTCATAATTGATGTTGATGCAACTAGCAATTCTAAAGATTGTCCTATCCCATATGTGTAAGCCATAGTACGAAGTACAGTGCATAGTGTTCCTGCAGAAGGAGTCGAAGAGAGGAGCTACTCTGAACTTCAATATTATAAAGATAATAGCATATAGCCATTTTCTGAACTGTTTAACTGAAGTAGTGATTCTCACTTACAATCTCTGTTGTTATAGAGACTTTTAGATCCTATGCAGCCATATGTTACCCTTGCGCCAGAGTGATATTGCAGCTTTCACGACCAGTATTTCATTATTCTACAATTCATGCATGTTTTGCTATTCCGCACTGGTTTTGCATTATTGCTCTTAACTCTGCACCTGTTTGTTAAACTGCACATTTGTTTTTGATGTTTTGTTCCTTATTTTGCAGATCCAAACAGATGATTGCTTTATTGCAATATCTGCTGGATGGAAAAAGATATTCTTAAGGTGAATTATCCTAAAAGGACTTTATACCTGCCATTACTTTCAGTTTGTAGTATCCTACAGAGATAGTACATTGCTTACAACTTGCTTTGAAAAAGGATTTGTGTAGTGTGCAGTTGTTTAGGGATCCAACACTGACCCATGAGCTCACCAATGGACAAGTTCAGGGATTATATTACAGTTAGTTTAGCTATATAAGGGAAAGTCAACTGCAATAACATTGCTGATGTACTAATGCCAATACTGTAATTACACTTTTGAATATTGAATTTGTTACTCTGTGAGTACTAACCATTTTTCTTATTTTTTGCATGGAGCCACACTGAATAAAGTTGCATATTATTTTTTAATATTCTGTTTGACTGTATCACATGATTTTGAGAGTATCACCACATTCATATCTATACATATATATATCTAAATCGATTCACTTCCACATCCTATGCAATATATAGTGAACCAAAACAAAAAGAAACCCCTCAAAGGCAAAGAGGCGCCAGGACTTTTAGAGATGTGGAGTTGACACCGAGGTGAGCACATACACAATATTATCACCACATTCATGTAGGGGCTATACCTACGTCCTTATAAAAGCCAACACCCAGGGGTGTGCTATAAATCCATGATGAGCATGTTTAGAGTGGTCTCTTTCAAAATATGAACATATGCTGCCTTAAAATGCTAGAAAACACAAAATTATTCTTAATTCAACCATCTGAAAGTTGGTTCTTTAGAAGGTTTGGCACAACTTCCAAATGTTTGTCAGATCCAGATGTCTCAGGACGAAAGCCAAAGTTTGGAAATGCTCACAAAGCAATAAAAGTAGTCATAAGATAACCATGCGCATATGCTGACAGATGTGAACCCTATTTAACACAACTGTTGCAGGCGGTCACACCTGTCGACCAAGCTTTTTCTGTCACTTTTTGTTTACAAGTTTAAATCAATATATTTTGCTAGGAAATTACAAAACATTTTTTATGCCACACGGTATTTTCGCAGTGGTTTAACAAACGCAATGTGTTTGGGGAAAATGCAGTTTAATGAATTTAAAAAACCAAAACACAATATTTACCCCAATGTTTTTGTAAAATGTAAGAGATGATGTCATGCCGAGTAAATAGATAACTAACATGTCGTGCTTAAAAACTGCGCACACTCATGGAATGGTACTTAAAAAAGAATGCTTTAAACACCTTTACAAGTTACCTTTTCAGAGTTACTGAGAGCGTCTAGTGCTAGAATTATTCCTCTTACTTTAATGTTCACGGTGATACCTCCCATGTGTGGCGTGAACACATTTACATATGCATGCACGACTTGCATGTGCGTTTGCCTCTGTGAGCAAGCATGGAGTGATGGAAGTACTTTACATTTTTTTTCCTTATTTATTTTACTTTTTATTTTTTATTTTTACACCGTCCCTTCATTTTTTTTTTCATCCCTTGTAATAGACATGAGGATTACATGTCCTCTTTGTGGTGACATCTTGGGTCAAAAAGGCCCCAAATCTCTTCTTTATCTTTAAAAGCAAAAGATTTAAAAAAATATGTTTTTTGATCTTTTGCATTAAAAATAAATTATTTATTTCTAGCGTGGACCAGAAGTGATATCATGTTGTCGCTCCAAGTCTCCAAGGCCATAGAGTCGATCAAAGAGTATTTACTCTTTGATCGCCTATGGGAGCAGCCGGCACACCGTCTGATTGTTTCTCAGGCAAACCGGTGGAAATGGTAAGTCCGAGAAAAACCGGTGAGCATCCCATGCCACTGCTTCGGAAAGCATTCCAGTAGCTCAGGAGCCACTCAGAATGCTTTCATGAGAGACCCAGCCACCGGCTGCAAAAGACGGTACCTGGGTTATGGCTGATATCTTCAGCCATAATCCCGGTAAACCACTTGCAAACCACCATGAATATATATACACATTACAGTTGGCAAGTGGTTAACATAACAATCACATATTGGGCAGTTCAACTGGCCTTTGCCAGAATTGCCAGAGAAGGAGGTGAATCATGCAATGAGGTCCCTGATTACTTCCCTGACTTCTCTCTATTCAGTGGATGAGAAAGGTTCAAGCACACTGAGGGAAGTGAAACTTAATTGTTACTATTGAGTCCCGGTTCACACATATTCGATGCGGGAACCCGCACGATTCCTGTGCAGGTTCCCGCATCGCATGTCACTTGCAGGCAGTTCACACTGCCCTCTGCGAACCACTTTGGGTGTCAATAGAAAGTTAATGACACTCCCAGATCGGTTCCCAGATCACAGTGCGAACTGTTAAATGGTGCAGGAATTGGATTCGCATAGATGTGAATTTTCTGGTGCGAATGCAATGTGATTTTAGCCATACAGTTTGTATGGCTAAATTCGTATTACACAGACATTGCGCGTGATCTGCACAGCAATGCAGTGCGAATCACATGCGATGTCTGTGATCGCACAAGTGTAAACCCAGCCTTAAGGTGTAATATTGAAATTGGAATTCAAGTCTGAAAATAAAAAATAAAAAAATGCTAGGAAATAGAAAAAAATCTATTCCACTTTATTCTAGAAACTCTTTACTTTATGTGTGCTGCCTATAGCAATGCAATGACATCATCCGGCTCTGCCCTATGCATTATATCAAGGAGAGCCCTATGTGTTATGTCACACTTGCCAGCTGTCATTTTTTTGAAGCATGATTTGATGCAATTAGCCTGTGTATTTTTTTTTTTTTCCTTTGTGAGTGCATTTTGAGCTATTTAAGAAATAATATTGGTCACATTTCGTATTGCACTATGAGTTTGCTGTGCCTTTCCCATTTGAGGTAATAATTTAGGACAATGGACCCTTTGGAGCCCCTTAAAGGTGACATGCCTGGAATTTTTGATAACTCATTGTGGGAAAAGAGATTGATACCTGGATTCTTTGAATGCATTGGAAAGACGAAGAAGAATTAAGTGCACAATTATCTTTGGATAAACGATTGCTTTATTTGAGAGACTGTTCCACTGAATAAATAAAAGATCACAAGAAATTAACCATAATGAAATTATACACAAGGAGTGAATGCACTGAAATGCATAAAATAAAAAAGTTCACTGTAAGACAGTGTATATCCAAAATATAAACACCAAAAGTCCAAAAAGTGCCAACAGTAAAAAATCCACTTCCGCAGAAGATGGATAGCTGAGATTTCAAATGGAATGACTCAGATACACGTGGAAACTTCAGTTGTCAAATGGAAAAGATGAAATACTCTTACCGGATGTGATGGACACACATCCCATACGGCAGTGAGTGTAATGGGATTTGAGCACTGATTCCTAATGCTCTAATGTAGTGAAGATGGAGAGGCCGGATGAGACCAAATGTTAGATCCCTGGACTCCAAACCATACGACCGGGTAACGTCAAAGAGACAGCCGGTGGATGAATGCAGAGGATAGCTGAAAATTGTGATCACAAAAAATAGTGGTATAAAAGCAATGTGGAAGTCATAGGATAAGCAAGCCCGACGCGTTTAGACACCATAGGTCATATCTCATGCCTCCCCACATTGCTAAGATATTTATAAACTGATTCATGATGATGCAAAATACCGGCAACGCCCCCAACAGTGTGCGACTGGAAATGAGGCCAGCGGCTTGCCCTCCAAGCCTCTGTATCAGTCTGAATAGCTGAGAGAGGTAAAGACAAACAGGTCTCAAAAATTGTACAATAATTCAAAGTGCATACATAAAATAGAATAAAATAGAACCCTTGAAAAAGGTTATAGATGCTGACATTGAATCTCTCTCCAGGGTGGATAGAAACTCTCAATTGGTGGATCATCCAAAATCCATTTGTGAGAATAAGTTTAAGTGGTCTTTTTTTTACCTCCTTTTCAATGCAACACAAAAAGATCAAAAAGATTTTGACTAGACATTGGAAGGTGCTACTAAGTGATTGGGTTTTGGGACCGTCTCTCCCTGAACGGGCTGGCATAATTTTTCAAGGTGCTTGCTCCTTTGAGGGCGCGATTGCTCCCAATACTATTGACCACCGAAAACTGTGTCCTTCTTTCAACAATGTAAGGGATATTTCCCATGTAGAAAATGCAACGTCTGCTTACATAACATCTGTGGCAGACGTATGACTGATACTTTCCTTTTCACTGTTACTATGCGCAGTTACAAAATGAAGCACCTTACAACTTGTGCCACTAGGTTTATTGTGTACCTGATCACATGCCCATGCAAGAAACAGTACGTGGGTCAAATGATTAGGACTTTTGCAATAAGGGTTAATGAACATCTGGCAAAACTTAAAAAGGGTTGTATTAAACATAGCGTACCACGTCACTACCTGGAACATCACAATAAAGACCCGACAGGCACACAGTTCCAGGTTATAGACAAATTTACACCTCATTGGAGGGGTGATTCTTGCTTGTGAGGTGTTTCACGGCTTGAGATCTACTGGATTTATGAGTTGAAGTGCTACTCACCCCATGGTATGAACGTTGATTGGGACACTTCCTTTCCAGTAGTCTGCTATACACTACCCCATGTTTATGTTAATAGTTTCATTGCCATATTACTATTATTATAGTTGTATGCTCCTTTTTATGAACAGGATATTTTCAAAAATATTCATATATTTTTTTTCCTGTTTATATATTACCTGTGTCTATTACATGCATCTCACGAGTTACTATTTTTATGCATTTTTGCATTTGAACTATTTACATTGTTCCTATGGCACTAACTGGTCCAGGCCTATATATGTCCCTGGTCGTATATGGTCTTTTCTCTGTATTTAGGAGACACCACCTTTGGCCTGACTTGATTGGCAATTTTTCGCGATCTACTATTGGCTAAGTTCTGAGCCCTCATTGATGACAGTCTTTGTCAGCTGAGCACAATGAAGATGTACACGCCCATACACCTTGGCATTGGCATTGGCTTCTTAGCATCATCTGAGGCAGGTTCGCGTTTGGTAGGCGGAGCTACTGATGCACCGCTTCCGTGATGACATTGTAAGTGGTAAATATGCAAGTGGTAAATATGAACAGTTCATATGCAATATTTCATATTTACCAGATAAAAGGAAATACAATATTGCATTGAACACAATTAATAAATAAAATACGTAAAACTACAGATTGCCTTCAACTTTGCTATCCAAGGCACACATGTTAAATGAGCAGATCGTTAAAACATAGAAAATGAACAATGTGAAGCTCCTTTAGTTTGCTGCTTTCTCCCTGCATCCCCAAAGGCCCCTTTTCCAGACTATATAACAGTAATTAGTGTCATCTTGGGATCGGCAGATTAGCAGTTTCCTTGTACTATTTTTGGAATACATTCCTCCTCAGGAATTCATGTTCTAGTATTATTTTTATATAAAAATGTTGCTTTGCTGGAAAAAAATTATTATGAATTATATTTATTACCTGTTAATGTCAAAACAAATGGTTAAGACTGCAACAAATTGGGATGATTTGGATAAGATGATCAGTTTTAAACTATCCCAGTGGAAATTATGTGAATAAAATTGCCCTTTTCTGGCTGTATAGTAGCAACAAATACGTTCAGAGTGAAAAAATAGCTAATATGACTAATGTGAGTTTTCACATTCTCTAGACACACAGATAATAGTATTTTTTTTTTCTGTAAGCTAGACACAAAAAATGCAAATGTTGTTATTGTATTGTGCAATTCTTTAATCACAGTAGCTGGAAAAACTGTTCCAAGTGAAAATAAATGGTATTTGCATAACATCTGCAATAGAAGCCACTTAAAACTTTCTTAAACCCCAAACCAAAAATTTTATTTATTGCAGTTTATTAATCATTAGACATGGTATGTGCATTCCTTTTCCTTTTTTATGCTTTTTTCCCTCTGTTTTCATATGGTGATCTGGCCAGTAATATAATTAGCGTGCCCCCACTCTGGTTCCTTTATACAATAACATTGTCAGTTTGAGGGGAGGGGAGTATTAGATGGATTAGCAGATTTAAATACACTAACACACTGAAGCCAAACTCCAGCTAATACTCTATAAGAAGTTACAGCAACAGTTTTGTTATTTTTGGGATAAAGGCTTTACATACATAAATTAAAGCTGATCATTAAACCCCCATCGGTGGTAAATCGTTGTCTAATCCCTGTAACTGATACAACCTGCAGGACACCTTGTTCCTTTGAAAAACAAAAGACTTACTGGCTGTATCGCCAGGTGAAAATAAAGGAAAGTAAGCCTAAAAAATAAAACAAATGCAATCATCACATCTAAGCCCTTGTACACACGATCGGAGATTCCGATAACCAAATCCGTCGGATTTTGTCCGACGGATTGTGTTCGAAACTGTTGTATACACACGGTCGGACGAAGTTGTCGGAAAATCCGATCGTTCAGAACATGATGACGTTATTTCGTTACGACGGGACTACATTCAGGCTAGTAGCCAATAGCTTTGATGTAGGAATTTGATCTGAGCATGGGTGGCACTTTGTCCGATCGTAATTCTCTACACATGATCGGAGTATGTCCGATAGGAGCATTTTGTCGGAAAATATTTCCGGCAAGTTGGAAAATTTGATCCGACGGAAACAGTCCGATGCATACCACACACAGTCGGAATATCCGACAAACCGCTCCCATCAGACACATTCCGTCGGAATCTACGACCATGTGTACAAGGGCTTAGAATGGGTAAGTTGCAATATAATAAATGTTTGCAGTTTAATACTGTTTTAAAGTGGTCCTTAAAGCCCTTTAGGACTGCCCATGTGCTGAGAGCACGATCAGTTCGCGCTCCCAGAACATAGACCAAACTGCCAAGGAAAGTTCTCGGTACATACTAAAGGGGGGTATCACCATCATTCTGAGGAGATCGCTGGGAAGATGATTCTGCACTATGCTGGAACATCATCATGAAAGATTTGATATGTATTTCTCAGGAGCTCTTTGGCAGGAAGCTGAGGGAAAGATGAGTATATTACCAAATTTTTCTTAAGGTAATGTAGCATTTCAGCACAGTCTGAATGTTGCGCTATTCTGACAATTAAAGCTCCAGTGCTTCTGATTTAAATCTGAGCTCCAAACCCCACCCCTACACATTACTCTTGGCCTATCACTATGACTGGCAGACTAACTAGCCAATAGGAACCCACAAGAGGCTAGAACGGGTGGGGAAACTTTGATGCCAGAGCAGCTTGAGAACAGGAGCGTATATGTGCACCTCTAGGAGCTTGGACTTCATACCTGCAGCATTTTACCTCCTTCCTCTTAGTGACGAGTTTCTTTAAAGCTTTATAGCTGAAACTTCGTTTTTTCTCTACAGCTTTAGTTACATTGCTTACCTGTAATGAAGTATGCCCCAAGGTGTGTAGGCTGATGGATTTCTTCACTACAGGGCTGCCCTGTCTTGTCCCTCTGGAAAGGTGGAGGTTCGAGTCTCCAGACTCAGCTGCACTAAGATGATCAGACATCTAATCCTTTCTTCCATCTCCTCAATTGAGAAAACACTGTCTATGAATGGGGACAGAATCCTGATCAGACTTTAATGCAGCTGAGTCTGGAGATCCAAAGCTGTTAACCCCTATAGTACTAATAGTTCAACAGCAGGAAGAGGACAAGGCAGCTCTGTAGTGAAGCTGTCTACAGAATGAAGCAGTCTGCATAGCATGGGATATACTTCTTTAGAGGTAATGTCACTAAAGTTGCGGAGAAAATGAAACGTTTTTTTTTTCATTTAAACTTTGGCTTTAAGTAGGGCATACCATGGGAGATATGAATGGGATGCCATTGCTGGTACCACATCTGTACCAGATTCATACAGTATAAACTAATGACATAGTTACATAGAAGGCAGCACACCATAGCCTGTACAGTCACTAATCAGAGCTGCTCAAAAATGCAAACGTCAAGCATTGGTGTATAGGTGCTTCTCCTTCCGTAAGGCAGTGCTTAGTGCCAGAACAATCTATATCCAGGCCTAAGCTTTGTCACTTGATGTGTAGAAACAGAACGAAACTCTGGATAGCTGCACTCCGGATTGTGTAAAAATGAGATGCCTTTATTTCTTCAAAATGCAAGTGCAAAACTCCATTGAACAAAACATCACAGCAAAAAGGGAACAAAAAAGGATTTTTGAATAAAAATTTTTTGCTGTGACGCTTTGTTCAATGGAGTTTTGCACTTGCATTTTGAAGAAATAAAGGCATCTAATTTTTACACAATCCGGAGTGCGGCTATCCAGAGTTTCGTTCTGTTTCTACAAATCAAGTGACAAAGCTTAGGCCTGGATATAGATTGTTCTGCTTTGTCACTTGATGTCGAGGTGACTTTCCTATGTCCACACAACTTTCTGAAAGCATGTATTCTCACAGGAACTTCAAGAAACTTCCGCAAAGCTCTAGTAAGTTGGGCTGCCACACTGTTGATATGAAGTGGCACCTCAAAGTAGGAGAGACCATACCCACGACTAGTGCCCAGTGATCAGGAACACGCTGCAGAGCCAGAGGCGCCCACACCACAAAGGGACAGATACCCACCAGGCCACATTGAAGACCTACGAAAGGCCGCGTTTGTTTCAGAAGCCAAGGCAGTGAGAGGGAAAAGGAGAGCCACTGCTTCTTAATGGAGGTGTACCTGTATGCCCTTTTGCCTACCAGCGCCATTCTGCCGACGTACATCGCCGCGCGCTGGTCTGAAAGCGGTTAATGAATAAAGAGAGACATAGGTATTTACATAAATGTTGGAGTGAGCCCATGAACTCAGTATAGCACCAACATAGAAAACGGTTATTGTGTTTTACCTGAAACAAAACTCTTTAGGAAGGGAGCAAATGTAATTGATTTGTTAAGGCCAGGGTATAGTGTTGCCTGCAACCTAAAAATCCATTGTTGCTCTCTTTGTAGGGGAGACTTGTTCCAATCGCCCCCCCCCCCCCCCCTCCCCGACTGAGATATGAATTTGGTCAAGGGCATCGAAAGATACTTTGGGCATGATGTACTTGTGTGTTAACACCATATGTCTACCCAAAGGTAGATGTAAATTCCCGATTTGCACATATGTTGGGCAATGCGACACTTGAATGCCTAGTTTTCCCAGTGTAAAAATGCTTTACATTTGCAAAACATAACATAGACTAAGCCACGTGAACGGCAATTTGAAAAGTGAGAAGGTACAAATTGTTCTCCATTAGGAAGAAGAAATATTCTCTCTTTTTTAATTAAGGGATATTGGGAGCAGTCACCGCAGGGAAAAGAACCCCTTGCAGGACAGTGCTTTTTGATTGTTTCGCCCTTGAATTCGCTGGTCACTAATCTGTTCTTGATTGTCAACGCCCTTCTAAACGTGATGGAAGGAGCATCTGAAACAAATTTTTGGATTCTTGGATCATCTGCTAGAATTGGCCAATGCCGTTGAATGATTTCTTGAATTTTTTGATGTTATTTGGAAAAACGCATAAAAAGTCTGGCATCATTAGTAACAGAGGATCGTTTTATTTGATTCCTAAAAAGCAGTTCATGACGTGACTGAGTGACTTCTTTGCTGAAGGCCTTCCATAAACAGGACTGACTGTAACCCCTTTCTAGGAGTCTCTCCTGTAGTTTACTGGCTTCTACCCTATATAAGCCTTAATTTGAGAAGTTTCTACAAAGATGCAAATATTGCCCGTAGGGTATAGAATTTTTAAGAGATACTGGGTGGGAACTCTCAGCATGTAGCATGGTGTTCCCCGCCGTCTGCTTTCTGAACAGCGTGCTACATAGTTTCCCTTTGGGAGTGGAAAAAACCGAAACATCCAAAAACGTGATTGTATTTGCATCAAAAGAGATGGTAAAGTTTAGGTTGCAACTGTTTACATGAATGCGATGTTAAATTTCCATTAACATAACCTCTGTCCCCTCCCAGGCGATGAAGACATTATCGATGTACCTCAGCCATACCTTGATATGGCTGGTGTACTCCCCCAGGTACAGATTGGCGTAGGATGGGGCACAACATGTCCTCATCGCTACGCCCTGCACCTGGAGTTACTGGGAGACATTGAACAGAAAAAAGTTATGATTTAATATATACTTTAAAATTTTCAAAATAAAAGTAGTTAATGATCTATCTAATGAGGAGAGCCATGTTATAGAACCTTGGATATGACTGTCAGACCCTTCTTCATTCGGGATCGAGCTATACAAAGCTTCTATGTCCAGAGCAAACAAGATCGATTCATTTGTTAGGGTCAGTTGGTCAACTTTTTGCAAGAATTGGATAGTGTCTTTTGTGAAAGATGGTAAAGCATAACTTAAAGTATAACTTGACTGAGGTTTTCAGATATACTGCCATTTCCTGAGACAATGGGGTGCCCTGTGGGATCATTGAAATTTTTGTGAATCTTTAGGAGGCTGTAGAATGTAGCAACCCAAGGGGGCCTAATAAACTCCCAAGGGTCCTTGGTGATGTCCCCTACCTCAAGAGCTTGATCCACAAGTATATAAAAATCATTGTTAAATTGATTGATGCAAAGTGGAGAGATATTTTTGTACCCCTATAGAATTGTTAGGAATTTGGAGGCACGTGTTTTTAATGAAAACTATTCATCACCACGACATTGCCCACCTTGTCTGACGCCTTGATTATGATAGACTTATTTTTATTTAAGATTGCAAATGCTTTATTTGCATCAGCTGTAAGATTGGTGGCATTATTCTTATTTAGTGGTAACTTACATACGTCTCTAATAGTTTGTTTCAGAAAAATGGATACATTAAGATTACTGTTAGCCCTTGTGCACACGGTCAGGCATTCCGATGGAAAATGTCCGATCGGACCATGTTGTCAGATAATCCGACCATGTGTGGGTTCCATCGGACTGTTTCCATCAGAATATCCGACCGACAAAGTTTTAGAGCTGGGCTATAAAATTTTCCGACAACATGGTCCGATCGGACTTTGTCCGATCGTTTGTAGAGAATTCCGATTGGACAAAGTGCCACGCATGCTCAGATCAAATTCCCAGACCAAAGCTATTGACTACTAGCCTAAACGTAGTCCCACCGTAACCAAATAACGTCATCACGTTCCGAACGATCTGATTTTCCGACAACTTTGTCCGACCGTGTGTATGCAACACCAGTTTCGGACAAAATCAGACGGATTTTGTTGTCAGAATTTCCGACCGTGTGTACAAGGGCTTAGATGGAGGAAATTTAGATGAGGATTTCTTAAAAGCTAGAATGGGATTAGTGGCAGTTGTATCAGATTCCTCAAGAATTTGGTCAAGGTCAGTTTCATCAATCAGATCAAAAGTATTGTTTTCTTGAAATAAGAGAGTAAGGCCGCGTACACACGCGCGGACTGTTGGCCCAACTTTGTCCGTCCAACAGTTTGAGCGAACAGTCCGCTCAAACTTAGCATGGACGGACATGGCCACACACGACGGACGAACAGTTTGCTGAAACCGTGCGCGATGACGTGAACGGCACGTACGACGGGACGAAAAATACGACGTCCTATACACTGCAATGCAACCTTCCGACGTGGAAATCCTTTCTGAGCATGCGCGAGACTTAGTTGGCCGAACAAGCCTACACACGAGCGAACAGTCCGCTGAAACCTTGTTTCAGCGGACAGTTTTTCGGAATTTCCGTAAGACCTTGTTCGGCCAACTGTCCGCTGAAACTGTCCGCTGAAGCCCCACACACGAGCGGACTGTCCGCCCAAACACTGTTCAGCGGACAAGGTTGGGCGAACAGTCCGCGCGTGTGTACGCGGCCTAAGATCTCATAACGCTTTGAATTCCTTCATACTAAATTCTGACCAATCCGTGGTATGTACTTCGGATTCGTTCTTGGCATAGAAACTTTTCAACAGAATTTTTCATGCAAAAAGTTGTACAGCAGTAATGGCCTCAATGAGAGTGAAATTGGTCTTTGGACAAAAAGTTAGACTACGAGATAGCAGTTGAATCTCAACATCGGTTAATTTGTAGGCAGAAAGGTTGATCACACTTGGGGATCGGGCTTCATCCAAATAACATACGGGTCCAGTCCCTTGCCCCCCCCCCGGGTGTCTGAGGGGAGGAAATTACTCCCCGTGTTAAGTTTAAAGGTTTAGAAGATTTAGATGGTTCTTTAGTTCCAGCCAGATTACTGGCATGTATTGATCCATCGGAGGGGGAAGAGTCCTGTTCATCCACCTCAATCTGGTCTTTTAAAATAGAGATGCCTGCAGATAGAGTCAGATCAGCCGATAAAATTTGTTAGCATGCGTGTTTGCAGCGTTTGCAAGAAGGTATGCTTGGAATTTTTGTGAATCTACTACACCTGTGCCGAATGATGTCGGGACACGATCGCCAACAACTCAAAAGCAGCTAAGTACGAAAGGGATGCAAGATGGGAAACATAACAAATAGTAACAACGCGTATGAACAAAAAGGTTCGAACTCTATCTGCAACAGCGAGTGAGAACTGCCGACGCAGACCACGAATGGAGAAGCTGTAAGACATTTGTAATGGAACACACAAACACACGAGCACGAGGTGAGCTGGGAAGAGTTGGCCTAGTGACGTGTAGTATCACGCATTGGAACCGACAAAGAGCAAGGTCCAAATTGGGCTCAAAGTGTCAATATTTTGTGTGGCCACCATTATTTTCCAGTACTGCCTTAACTCTCTTAGGCATGGAGTTCACCAGAGCTTCACAGGTTGCCACTGGAGTCCTTTTTCACTCCTCCATGACAACATCACAGAGCTGGTGAATGTTAGAGACCTTGTGCTCCTCCACCTTCCGTTTAAGGATACCCCGCAGATACTCAATAGGTTTTAGGTCTGGAGACATGCTTGGCCAATCCATCACCTTTACCCTCAGCTTCTTTAGCAAGACAGTGGTCGTCTTGGAGGTGTGTTTGGGGTCCTTATCATGTTGGAATACTGTCCTGCGGACAAGTCTCCAAAGGTAGGGGATCACGCTTTGCTTCAGTATGTCATAGTACCATGTTGGCATTCATGGTTCCCTCAATAAACTGTTTCTCCCCAGTGCTGGCAGCACTCATGCAGCCCCAAACCATGACACTCCCACAACCATGCTTGACTGTGGGCAAGACACACTTGTCTTTGTACTCCTCACCTGGTTGACACCATCTGAACTAAATCATTTTATCTTGGTCTCATCAGACCACAGGGCATGGTTCCAGTAATCCATGTCCTTAGTCTACTTGTCTTCAGCAAACTGTTTGCCGACTTTCTTGTGCATCATCTTTAGAAGAGGCTTCCTTCTGGGATCACAGCCATGTAGGCCAATCATATGCAGTGTGCAGTATATGGTCTTAGCACTGACAGGCTGACCCCCCACCCCTTCAACCTCTGCAGCAATGCTGGCAGCATTTACATGACTATTTCCCATCTATTGGTTGCTGTTGGTCTTAGAACCCCGGTGGTTGGTTCCGGTATTGCAGCCAAAGGTCTATAGCTGTTTATCCACGTCCTTATGGCTTAGGGGCCATAGCCTAAGCCATAGGGGCTTATGGCTTAGGCTATGCTGAACTACTCCATGCACTGTGGTTGTGTGCTATCTCCTACCAGGCTGCATTCATGTTGTGATTCTGGATTCCTGGTGGAGTGGGAGTGTGTGACTGCGCAGTATGGCCGTAGAACCTTGATACAGGAAGTGTTCCTTCCAACCACCGGGGGGTTCTAAGACCAACAGCAACCAATAGACAACCCTACATCTACACTCTACGGTTTTGACAGTGCTGAGACGTGGAAAGATACTCCTTATAGCGAAAGATAATTCGCCCACAACACTACACCACTTATGTAGTGATATACTACCCATCCAGCTTCCTATAAATATATCTACTTCAATATATGCAAACACAGACTATATTTTGCCCTTTAAGGCTCTGATGAAGAGGATGATCCTAAAAACACGTTAGCCAACCATTTTAATATCCCTTGTGTGGAGAACAACATATATCATCCATTAAATGTTTAACATTGCTTTTACCTATATGTACGAATATGTAATATTTCCTTGTATATATCCTTTGTGTTCACATTCAATTCTTTGTTTCAACGATTCATGCAACAGGCCACATGCCTTTACTTTTTATTTTCACAGTTTACTCACTTTTGTTGCCAGTGGTTTAGACATTAATGGCTGTGTGTACAGTTATTTTGAGGGGACAGCAAATTTACACTGTTATACAAGCTGTACATTCACTACTTTACATTGTAGCAAAGTTTAATTTCTTCAGTGTTGTCACATGAAAAGATATAATAAAATATTTACAAAAATGTGAGGGGTGTACCGTATATACTCGAGTATAGGCCGACCCGAGTATAAGCCGAGGCCCCCAATTTACCCCCAAAAAACTGGAAAACTTATTGACTCGTGTATAAGCCGAGGGTGAGACATGGCTGTCCATCCCTGTGTGTCCGTCCATCCCTGTGTGTGTGTCCATCCATCCATCCCTGTGTGTGTGTCCATCCATCCATCCATCCCTGTGTGTGTATCCATCCATCCATCCATCCCTGTGTGTGTGTGTGTGTGTGTGTGTGTGTGTATCCATCCATCCATCCATCCATCCCTGTGTGTGTGTGTGTGTGTGTGTGTATCCATCCATCCATCCATCCATCCCTGTGTGTGTGTGTGTGTGTGTGTGTGTGTATCCATCCATCCATCCATCCATCCCTGTGTGTGTGTGTGTGTGTGTGTGTGTGTGTGTGTGTGTGTGTGTGTGTGTGTGTGTGTGTGTGTGTGTCCGTGCAGCCTTGTGTGTGTGTCCAGCCTACCTGTGTCCCAAGCCTCCGTCCCGAGCCGCCGTCGTCCCGAGCCTCCTCCGTCCCGTGCCGTGCCTCCTCCGTCCCGTGCCGTGCCTCCCCCGTGCCGTGCCTCCTCCGTCCCGTGTCTCCTCCGTCCCGTGCCGTGCCGTGCCTCCTCCGTCCCGTGCCGATGGATCGCCGCTCTTCTCGGCGGCCATTCTACAATTCAAAATTCCGCCTCCGCCTGTGATAGGCGGAACACTCAATTTCCCAGCAGCCTGTGTTCCGCCTATCACAGACATCCTCTCATACTCGTCCGTAGTATGAGAATGAGCGGATGTCCGTGATAGGCGGAACACTGACTGCTGGGAAATTCAGTGTTCCGCCTATCACAGGCGGAGGCGGAGAAGGAGGCGCGGCTTTTGAAAATTAATGTCCGCCGTCTGTCTGCTCGATACGCTGATCGAGCAGTCAGACAGCGGCGACTCGAGTATAAGCCGAGGGGGCACTTTCAGCCTCAAAAAAGAGGCTGAAAATCTCGGCTTATACTCGAGTATATACGGTACTCACTTTTGTGAGATACTGTATATATATATATATATATATATATATATATATATATATATATATATATACTGTAAATTAAGAATGCTTTCAGGAATAGAAATGTTAAAAGTTTATTTTTATCAATTAACAAAATGGAAAGTAAATGAGTAGAAGAGAAATCCAAATCAAATCAATATTTGGTGTGACCACCCTTTTGCCTTCTAAACAGCATCAATTCTTCTCTGTACATTTGCACATAGTTTTTGAAGGAACTCAGCAGGTAGGTTGTTCGAGACATCTTTGAGAACTAACCACAGATCATTTGTGGATGTAGGCTGCCTCAAATCCTTCTGTCTCTTCATGTAATCTCAGGCAGACTGGATGATGTTGAAGGGCTGGAGAGTAGTACAATAATGAGTGTCTGCAGGCAACAGTGAAGCATTATACCGTCACCTGGTATGGATTTAAAGGGGAACCCCTACGCCCAAAAACGGCGTGGGGGTCTCGCCAAAGTCCATAGCAGACCCTTAACCGAGCATGCAGCCCGGCTGCTCAGGAAAGGGGGTGGGGATGAGTGAGTGCCCCCCTCCTGAGCCATATCAGGCCGCGTGCCCTCAACATGGGGGGTGCTTTGGGGAAGGGGGGCTCTGTGGCCCCCCCACCCCAAAGCACCTTGTCCCCATGTTGATAAGGAAGGGCCTCTTCCCGACAACCCTGGCCATTGGTTGTCGGGGTCTGTGGGCTGGGGCTTATCAGAATCCGGGAGCCCCTTTAATAAGAGGGCCCCCAGATTCTGGCCCCCCACCCTATGTGAATGAGTATGGGGGTACGATGTACCCCTAACCATTCACCTGAGGTGAAAAAGTGTTAATAAAAAAAAACAACACAGGTTTTTAAAATACTTTATTTGACATCTCCTCGGGTTTTCTTCCGTATTCGGGGGTCTTCTCACCGGACTCCTCAGCTATCTTCTGCTCTTTTACTAGCTCTTTTACTAGCAGGGGAGGCTTTCTCCTTCGTCGTCGCCGCTGTCCGGGGATCTTCTTCCGACTTCGGGGGTCTTGTCCCGCTCTTTGGTTCTTCTTGCCGGGCCTCCGCTTGCTTCTTCCAGCTCTTTTACTAGCGTTGGCCCGGTCTTGGCACTGTCACCTTTTGCTTCTTCTGCTTCTTCTTCTTCTTCTTTCTTCGTCTTCTTTCTTCTTCCTTCTTCTTCCAATGTTGACACAATGCTCTCTCTGGCCATAATGGCATGGACACGTCGCACGGAGACTTATATAGGCATAAGGGGTGGGGTCACGGGTGATGTCATATGGTGACGCTTATGATGTCACAGTCCCAGCATCCTCCGGGACTGTGACATCACCCGGTGACCCCACCCCTTATCCCTATGTAAGTCGCCGCACAACGCGTCCGTGCCATTACGGCCAGAGAGAGCGTCATGTTAACATCGGAAGAAGAGAAGAAGAAAGAAGAAGAAACAGGAAGGCGGCAGCAACAGCGACAAGACCGGGCCAACGCTAGTAAAAGAGCTGGAAGAAGAAAGCGGAGGCCCGGCAAGAAGAACCGAAGAGCGGGACAAGACCCCCGAAGTCAGAAGAAGACCTCCGGACGGTGGCGGCGATGAAGGAGAAAGCCAGGCTCCAAGTCCGCCGGATAATCTGATCGTGTGTATGCGGCATTAGTTTATATCATATGTAAGCACTTCAGATCTACATTTATCAACTTACTTAAGTTACAGAGTCCTGTCACATATACTATTTTGAATAAAGCATAAAAAAATTATACTGTCTGATGCTTCTAAAATGAAGACGTCTTTTTACACAAATTCAGTCTGCAGAGCTATTACTGTGTTCAGTCTTTCAAGTGCTTTAAACATTTGGAGTGCATTACCACCAATGCTTATTATTTTTCATGCCAATGGGTGGGGTATTGCCACATCTGTCTTTCATTAAAGTAACCATGTGATTTCCATAAACACAAAAAAAAACACAATATTTTCCCTTTAAACTCAAATACACAGTTATACAAAATAATATTATGTGCTCTCTATAAGCAAAACACCAAAGTAGGGCATAATTGTCTGTGATCAAAGACTAATCTTTGAGCTGTACATGAGTAAGTGGAAAGGTTGGGACTACTGCCAGGAATACCAAAACATCTGCTTGTTTCCAGCTTACACTCTGGAAGTTCAGGGGACAAGTCGCTGGTAATCTAGAGCTGATCTGGATTAAGCACCAAAGATAAAAACAGATTCAAGATCCATTAGCATCAAAGTCTGTTTTTTTTATTTTTTATTTTTTATTGTGCAGCATTTCTCAGCTTCATTTAAAGCATATATGTTACGGAAATATCCTTCACTATAACAATGCTACATACAATGTATTCAAAGCTGCCCCAAACAGATGTAAATGTTTATGCAGCTCTGTATTCATTAATATAATTTTAAATATAATTTCAAATGGAAGAAGATTATACATCTTAAGGTGGCTCTAAAAGTCTAAAATGAAAAATTAACAAAGCTCATCCTTCTATAGTGTATACTAGCGTCAATCCAAAGCACCTAGTGTGATTCCTAGTTTTTTTCCCCTCCCTTTCGCTATTTGCGTGTGTGACTTCTGATTATTTTTTCCGACACCAAGCAGAAGAAGACAGCCCCACCTCCATCCCCAGCACACACCAGGTGATTGATAGCCTCAGTTGTTCATGTTTTCCTATGAGACACGGTAGAGAGGGTTGTGTCCATTTCCTCTACTCAGGTATCAGATTACACTCAACTCTCCCCTCTGTGCATAAATCTCAGAACTGGATCGATAGAAAAACAAATTCTTTGGTAGGTAAAACAGCTTCCATCATTGTATTTATCTGTTTGCTTGCAGTCTGGATTTAAATATATTAAGCCTAGCTGAGTGACATATATGCCGCGTACGCGCGACCGGACTTTCCGGCAGACTAGGTCCGACAGAATCAATGTCCGATGGAATCAATCCCTATCGGGAAAACCATTCGTCTGTATGCTGGTCCAACAGACCAAATATGACACAAGGGGAGCTATTGGCTACTGGCTATTGAACTTCCTTTTTTAGTCCCCTCTTACATGATCACGTTCAAAACGAACGGACTTTCGACCGGACTTAGTCCATTCATGTGTAGCCAAGTCCGTTCGTTCGGAAGTCCATCGGAACTCCGCCGAAAAGTCCGGTCGTGGGTACGCGGCATTAGCTTGCTAAGGTACCATGCTTCATACACAGTTGCCATTTTGCAGTTTGCACACTTTTTGTCCATTTTTTGTATATTAATACTGTTGATCTGTAGCCTCTTTGCAGCCACTCCCAATATACATGCATGCATTCCAGCAACTATTTTTTGTTGAAAAATATAATTTATATATATATATATATATATATATATATATATATATATATATATATGAAATATAACAGAACTTACTTAATCAGGGTAAATCCCCCCATTTGTGTGATAAATATATCACATAACAATATGCACTCCAGAAACTGCTGTACGTCTTTTGTTTTGGAAGGTCTTCCTAAAAACAGTGGACCATGACTGAGCAATACATGTCAGTATTACTGTTTGTATTTTCGATTGAATGAGCATGGGACAGGATGACACCTGCAGTGATCAGACTGTTGGCGTCCAGGGCTGATCACTTGGCAAGAGGAGGGGCCCAGAGCAACGGCTTGGGACCCGAGAAGAGGAGGATCTGGGCTGCTCTGTGCAAAACCAACTCCACAGAGGAAGTAAGTATGACATGTTTGTTATTTTTTTTTAAACAAAAAAATCTCCTTTACAATCACTTTAAGCATGGTCAGAAAGATGGACTTCTCTTTCAAACCAGAGTAAGACACTGAATATGGACAGAGACTGTAGTCAAAACCTTGTGCTTTTGGAAAATAGAATTTAGCTGTCCATTATGTATTGCTTGACAAATAGAAAACCCATTTAAGAAATGTCATCATTTTTGCACTGAAACAATGGTTAGAGCTTTGGTCTTGCAGTACTGGGTTCCTCTAATCCCATTCAGGATTCTATCTGCATAAAGTTTGCATGTTCTCCTTGTGCTTGTGTAGGTTTCCTCTGGGTACTCTGGTTTACCACATTCCAAAGACATATTGGTAGGTTATTGGCTCTTGTCTAATCTGGCACATTTGTAAATGTGAGGTATGGAACATAGTTTGTAAGCTCCCTGAAACCAGGGACTGATGTGATGAATAGTACGTAGGTAAGCCAACAGGCATTTCCCCTCGTTTTCAGTGTTGTGACAAGGTTCAGTATCACAAATTAGAGATGAGCTTGATGTTTGAGTCTAAAGTAAGTTCGACTCGAACATCAGGTGTTCGCCCATTCACTGAATTTAGAACATTATGGGGCTTTGCCAAAAATCTGAGAGCCCGTGGAAACTTTGGAAACTGAGTGACTACATGCACGCTACTCCTTAGGGGGATAAGCATTTGGTGAGTGGGGACCCGAGCAGGGGAGGACGGAGGTCACTTTTTTCTCCTGATCTAGCACCAAAGTCACTTTTAATCTGATGTATGGCTATCTCCTGTCTAGGGCTGGCTTATAGCTCTGGGGCTGAATACATACTGAGTGTGCACTTTAGTGTGATATAAAATATCCCCTCTTCCAGAGGGTCCAGCGAGGAGCACACGTATATACATATGTAACAGATGGTTATAGATTTTTCTGATTGATGTTTTTTATGTTTTTTTATGCATTTTGTGTTTTACCTTTTTTGCACTTGTTTGCATTTTTTGCACTTGTTTGCACTTTTTGCACTTTGGAAGATTGATCTTCCCCTTCTTTTGCGCAAGATTTGGATTTGGATTTAACATATATGGATCACTGTATGATATAGGGTTCTCTCTTTTTGCGACCATATGGAGACATGTGGTGTGTAAAAACTGAGTAACAGATAAACACCTTTGGTCTGACCTAACACGTCACATATATATAATTTGTTCTTTTTTATTTATAGTCACAATATGGTTTCGAATTATTTATTTAATTGTTATATATTTTCTCACTTTGGTATTGTATATTATCTTATAGAACACATTATCTGAACGGGGCCCAACTGGATGATCAGTTTGCTGTATGATGTGTATGTGCACTTAGTAGAGGGAGGTATCCTGAGAACACAGGTGTGGGCTTATTGGAGGCTATAATTTAATATAACCCCATTCGAAAGTTTTTAAAATATACTAACCTGTCGTCCTCGCTTCATGAAGAGTAGAGAGGCCCCTAGGAATCCCTTCTATTACTGACTAGGCATGTATAATATAGAAACTTTTTGTGGCAGCGCCGTGGGCCCTATAGAATACTTTTAAAATTCTCGTTTGTCCACAGTCTCTCTTTGGGGGGCTGTGGATCTGTAGGGGGCAGCAGCCAACTTGATAACCTTAGCGCGGCCTTTATAATATTTCCCTTATTTCATTTTTATTGTTTCACTTTAAGCATTATTAAAATCACTACTCCTGAAAAAACAGCTGTTTTTAAAAACCTTTTTTGCATTGATACATGTCCCCTGTGGCCGGACCCAGGTCCCCAAACACTTGTTATGGCAATAACTTGCATATAAGCCTTTAAAATTAGTACGTTTGATTTTTCATATTCAAATCCCATAGACTTTAACGGTGTTCGCACACATTTTTTGCCTGTTCGCATGTTCTGCTACGAACCAAACTGGGGGTTGTTCGGCTCATCCCTAGCACAAATACAGAGGATAAAAACGGGGGGAGGTGGGGCAAAGACACCAGTAAAAACTTGATATGGGTGGTATTCTTCCCTACCCTATCCAAAACAAGCAAAACAGTCATGTAAGGAGAGAAACATGGGGGTTGTCATTGCTGACCTGCTTTCCTGGCTATTACTGTGCCCAACAGGTGTTTAAGTCACTCATCCCAAGCAGGTATGCAGTTCAGGGAGGTCGGAAGTCCTTATCTGTATATTTGTTATTGCTACACTAGGAATTTATTACACAGAAAATCAGATATTAAACATTTTTTAAGCCTTATAAACTTTGCCATTAAATACACAAATTAGACTGCAGCTAGCAGAGATGTAGTGACGATATTTATCTATGTTTATATGGTTTTGGGCATTACAAGCTCATACCTACTATGACTGTGTAACAGCAATTTCATACATCTTATGAAAATAATATATAGGTTTATAAAACAGTCAGGGGAGTTGCAAGGAGCACATTCAAACTGTGAAAAATAGGGCTTCAGTGTTGTGTACAAAAGTGTAACTAAAAGGTTTGGATCCTACTCGATTTATGACTCCATCTTACACAAACTAAATGTCATACAGTTTGGATTTAAATTCACCCCAAAGTGTCATGCTAATGGGAACTTATTCTTCAGTTTTTTATTAGTTTTTATTAGATGTTAGAGAGCTAATCTAGACCCAATCACTAAGGTCTCACCACAATAATTTACAAAAATAAATATTTAAAACAAAATGCTGTCTGCAAAGATGAAATTACATACAGTACTTACCTCTTCTGCTACCCACATCTCCAATCTCTGCAGTAATCTAAAGAAGTCACTGGCTGAAGATCCTACAGAATCCAACACTTCCAGGAGTGACAATTTTCTGACCCCCCCAACCTAACTTGCTAATAACCTACAAGAGAAAGTAGTGATGTACCAACAGAGCAAAATGTAGAACACATCTACAAGTGCAGCACCCTCCTCTAGTTAGGCTGCTAGGTAAATGGAGTTTTTTCTCCACTATAGTGAGTGGATCACTCATTGATTGTTTTGGTCTTCTAGGGTTTGCTGAGCTTAGAGTTTGATTCCTTCCACCTGCCTCTGAAAGAAATGTCCAGAGCATGAAGCAGGGAGATTTAAATAATGGTTGCATTTTTATCATAACTCAGTAAATCCCTGGAAGGAGGCATCCAGAAGGTAGCTAGGGAGGTGATAAATGTGCAGGGGCCCTGAGAAGAGGGTTCTTTTCCATCAAGGGAGGGTTCCAGTTCTCTTGGAGGCAGTTCCACTAAAACAAGAATCTACAGTCTGGGCCTCAGCAGCTGTTGGGCTGAGGGCTCGAGGGAAGATTACTGG
Source organism: Lithobates pipiens (assembly GCF_037356315.1). Classification (NCBI taxonomy): domain Eukaryota; kingdom Metazoa; phylum Chordata; class Amphibia; order Anura; family Ranidae; genus Lithobates; species Lithobates pipiens. Next base: position 117,503,771 of record NW_027507784.1, read on the forward strand.
AGGATTACATTTTCTGGAGAGCACTGCACTGAAGTCCTGGTCTGAAGAAGGATCTTGTTATCTCCCTCATTACCTACCTACCAACCTATCTACCTGCTTGGTGGCAGACAGATCCTGGGGCACTGCGAGTAAAGACCTTGTAGGGGGTCTATTGGTTGTGTAAGCGCCAGAAGGGTATTAAGTGCCAGAGGTTGCTATATGGACTGCTATTGTAGGGTCCTAGATATACTGGCCTCTTACCTCCAGAAAAGCTGCTATGGGAGGATTAGAAAGAAGTTTGTCTTTCTATCATTGCTGCTAATCATTTTAGAGTATCATGTGACCCTAAACCCCTCTCCTGCTAAAGTTCTTCAGCAATAAATACTAAAAAGACATCCTCTAGACTGAGCCTAAATTGCCGGTGAATATGGGACTGTGTTTGTGTGATTGAGAGACTCTGTACTACTTTGGGAGAACCTGTCTATTTCCAGCGGCCCTACCGGGGCTAAGCACTCTAGAAGTATCACCATAAGTAACCGTGAGTATTCACTCAGTAATACCAAACTGAAGGTGTCTTTGCAGGCAAACAGGTACCTCTACATCATCTCTGAAAGTCAACAGTATTAACTGTGGCCATTTCAGCAATGCTAACACTATGCAAAATGAACCCTAAGGTGATATGAAGCAGCTTTATTTGGGACCACATCTCATTTCGATGTGGAACTTCACCAATGTATCAGGAAAATACACATTTATGCTCAAATAACGTTTCCATTTAAACCCCTAGGCCCTAAAGTATAAAGCTCCTGTGAAGGGAGGTTACTCACTAGATTTACCTAGTCAGTGTCTACATAATTTAATATGTTATAACTACTGGTAAGTGTCATCCCTACATTAATTGTAAAGGTTTAAAACAGTGAAGCATTAGATAAAAACACATTTAAATGTAAAATATTTTTTTATGTATAAAAGCCAAACTGGTTCATGGTAAATAATATATAAAATCAAATGGGACTGAGCCCTCAGCGGTGTGCTTGCTTATAGCGTATAAGTATTTTTCCTTTTTTTTTAATGACATACTCACCTGTTTCTCCGCTCATCCTCCACCTTTTCTTTACCCTTTTTTGGATGTTCTGAGGGGGAGAGAATTGAGGCAATCTCTCCCCGCCAGTTATCCTCTTCTCACTAGAGTATCATGCTCTACTGCCTGACACCTCTATACCCTATTCTTCTTTCTCTATAATCTGCTGCGCAGAATTGTTCTTATGACATGTTAAGTTTGTTGGCATTGACAATGCATTGTTTCCCACGACTCTTATGTAATTTGAGCTGTACATGCTGTTTTATGTTCAATAAAACTTTAAAACTCAAAAAAAATAAATAAATAAAAAATATATAAAATCAAATGTCGTAGGCCTCATGTACACTGCTGCTGGTAAACGGATGTTTAGGAGCAGTTGGGAGTTCTTTCCGCTGCCCCTGAACTCTCCTCTATGTTATCTTATCAGTACATGTACACAGGGTCGTTTACAGTGGGTTCTAGACAGTTGAGCTTAGAGGTATTTTTTGGAATGCAAAAAAATGCATTCAGAAGCTGAGTTTACAGACATTTCAAGCGCTAAAAGCTTCTAAATTAGGTAATTCGCGTTTAGCCACGTTTCGTTTACAGGCATTTTCATTTTTGGCTATTTAAAAAACTAAAAATACATTTTACATTTTTTTTTTAAATGCTAGGCGCAAACGTGGCAAAACGCTGCTAAACGCGGCATGTAAATGCTGCAAAACAGACGTTTTAAACATGGGTTAATATCTGTCAAGTTAAATCATTCAGGAGAGGTTGTAAAAATGCCCCATGCATATGAAGCCTTACATGTTGTACTAGTTGCATTATGTAATATATATATATATATATATATATATATATATATATATATATATATATATATATCTGCGGGGGACATGCAAGGAAAATAAAAAACAGCATTTTAGCTTGCACATGATTGGATGATAAAGTCAGCAGAGCTTCCCCTCATTTCACATCTTCCCCTCAGATCTACAGCGACTGCACTTCCAAGTGCACTCGCAGTGCACTTGTAGTGCAGAGTGGATTTGCCTTTAGTAAATCAACCCCTTTGTTTGCACTTTGTCAACATCATTCATCCTGTATAGCCCAACTTGGGGCTCCTTGCTCCCACCATTTCCTGTAGCCCCCCCAATTGTTTTTTTTTTTTTTTCAGATGTCTTCTGGCCAGTTACGTTTCATACTAGGACCTCTTTCTCCCAGAAGAGGGCAGCCCTGAATGATTCAGGGAGTGGTGCTAATGCGATTACATTAGTACACTGTAGGTGCAAGGCGCAATGTGCAGGGGACTGGGCCATGAGAAAGTAGAGTTGATTTACTGAATGCAAAAAGGCTGTTCACTCTGCAAGGGAAATTATTCTTAAAGCTTAATGAATGTGGTGAAAATTCACTTTACAAAGAATACACAATCACATGACAGGAAAAAAATATATTTTGTGGCACATGATTGGTTAATGGACGTTAGCAGAGCTTCACTTTACTAAGCTTTGTGGAAATTTTTCTGCCAAAATTAACAATCTATTTGCCTATAGTAAATCAAGCTCTCAGTCGGAAAGAAGATGTACTGTAGGGGATAGATCTAGATTGAAGGTGAGTATTGCAACAAAGTTTTTTGTTTTTTTTTTCAACATCTAATGGTTCATAAAATATATAAAATAAAAAATATATATAAAAAATATATTGTATATAAAATATACAAAACTTGTGCAAAATGCATCTGAAGGAATAACTGTCTTTGTTTCCCTAAGCATCCAGATTCTTCTATTCTTTATTGCGGTGTACTATAGAAACTTGTACAAGAAGCACATTTATTGCTATAGGCAAAAGGAAAACACTTTTTCTTCAAACACATCTAATCACACAGCCCAGTGTTCCAATATCCTTGTAAAACACCTCCAAGCAATATTTCAGCCTTTTTTTTCTAGTCCAGGAAAAAGTAGTTCAATCCTAAACCATCAAAGAAATATATTATGTAAATAAAAAATGTATGTGCACACAACAGTCATAAATGTATCCTGAAGTGTTAGTAAAACACAGATGTGCATTAAATCAGCTATGTCCTTGTAGGTTAATAACTGTACAATGTGTATCACCATGACCGGGCTGCTTTGACACAACTTACATCCGTTTAAAACTTAGTAAAACTAGTGCTTGCAATGTTTTCCATTAACTAACAAAAGTTAAAGTATTACTACTTTGCAGCGACAACAGCAATTCAAATCTTTAGACCAAATATATTCAAAGAGCGCATTTCATCAAAGCAAACTGGCCTGGAACATGTGATACTGGTTTCAATTAAAGTAGACCTTGCTTGAAAATTCAAGGTCTGCTTATTAGCTTGCCCCCCCCCCCCCTCCCCAAATAAATCAATAAAAACTAGGTTAAAAAATTAAGAAAAATGTATAAAATATCTATTACCCCCACTTCCAGTGTATTTGCCTAGGCAATGGTGACATCACTAAGGAAATCTGCAGTACAGGAATGCATTCCCATGGTATGCGGGATCCTTAGATATCCCAGAATCCCTTGAGACAGCCACTGATGTCATCAACACCTATGGAAAGTGGCCAGAAGCAAGATGAATAGTTTTACTTTTTTTTTTGATGTTTAATGTTTTCTCTTAAAACTTTTAATTAAGAGGGGAGTTGGCTAGCCAATAAATTGTCTTTGCACTTTATATGCAGGGTCTGCTTTCATACTGTAAACAACGTGTTTAAGATTAAATTAGATGTAAACCCAAATACTAAAATTTCATATAAGCTTTGCCACATTCATATAATCTCAAAAGTCATATCCAATATGCTCAAACATGCAGCTTTCTTTAAATTATTATTATTCGGTGATCCTAATCTGGTGCAGCTGTGCATGGTAGCCAATCAGCTTGTTCAATTAAAGTGGTTATAAAGGCTGTTTTTTTTTACCTTCATGCATTCTATACATGAAGATAAAAAAACCTTCAGTGTGCAGCTTCCCCCTCAGCCCCCCTAATACTTACCTAAGCCTGATCTCGAGCCAGTGATGTGCACCAGACCCAAGGCTCTCTCTGGTCTCTCCCTCCTGATTGGCTTAAATGCAGCAGCAGGAGTCATTGGCTCCCACTGCTGTCAATCATAGCCAGGGGGATGGGGCTGAGCCGAGTTCTCTGTGTCTTATGGACGCAGAGAGTCAGCTCTGGAGCGAGCACGTGTGAGTGCTCCCACAGAGGGTGGTTTGCTAAGGGGGGCACTGGGCAAGTGGGAGGGGCCCAGAGCTTCAGCGGGGGGCCTGAAAAGAGGAGGATCGGGGCTGCTCTGTGCAAAACCACTGCACATAGCAGGTAAGTATACCGGCCTATAACAGAATGATGACCAGGAAGTGGCTCTGTTATCCTGACTGGGCATCATATGACGCCCAGCAGGATAACATGCCGGTGCGCGCCCGCGGCGGCCGTGAGTGTGGTGTGTCAGTCTGACACACCGCATCTCTGATTGTGATAAAAAGCCTCCGACAGGGGCTTCTTACCACATGATCAGCTGTGACCAATCACAGCTGATCATCGCGAGAACTAATGCCCCGTACACACGAGAGGGATTAAGTCTGACAGACCTCCAAAGGAGTTCCGCCGGAGTTCCGCCGGAGTTCTGGCGGAGTTCTAGCGGACTTTTCGACCGAACGGACTTGACCACACACCATCACACCAAACTCCGACGGAGTCGAACGTGATGACGTACGACTGGATTCAACGTAGGAAGTTCATAGACAGTAGCCAATAGCTGCCCTAGCGTCGGTTTTAGTCCGTCGGAGTAGCACACACACGAGCGAATTTTTCGAAGGGGACCGGGTCCGGCGGAGTTCCGTCGGGAAAATTTGAAGCATGCTTCATTTCTAAAGTCCGTCAGACTTTGGCGAAGCTAAAGTCCGTTGCAGCCCACACACGATCGGATAGTCTGACGGACTCGGTCCGTCGGAGTTTGGATGTCGAAAAGTCCGCTCGTGTGTACGGGGCTTAAGAAGTGCCGGTAAATGGCACTCCTCGGTTTGCGCTGACAGGGAGAGCCGATCAGCAGCTCTCCCTATCAGGGAGGGGGATCTGTGCTGAAAATCAGCACATTGATTATCAGCACGGCCTCATCATATGTGGCAATCAGCTGCCAATCAGTGCCAAACAGTGCCCCAATAATAAAGTCTGCCAGTGCCCATCACAGTGCCAGTGCCCATCATAGTGCCAATCAGAGCCCACCATGGTGCCAATCAGTGTCCATCACAGTGCCAATCAGTGCCCAGCATTAATACCTGTCAGTACCTGCCCAATCAGTGCTGCCCATCAGTGCCATCTATTAGTGTCCATCAAGTCCAATCAGTGCCGCTGATCAGCGCCCACCAATGCCGTCTGTCAGTGCCATCAATGCTGCCTGTCAGTGCCCATCAGTTCCGCCTGTCAGTGCCCATCAGTGCCTCCTGTCAGTGCCCATCAATGCCGCCTGTCAGTGCCCATCAGTGCTGCATATCAGTGCCACCTATCTGTGCCCATCAATTCTACATATCCGTGCCCATCAGTGCCACCTCATCAGTGCCAACTCCTCAGTGCCCATCGGTGCTGCCTCATCAGTGCCCATCAGACTCATCAGTGCCCATCAGTGAAGGAGAAAACAAAATGTTATAACAGAAACGAAGAAAAACTTTTTTTTTCAAAAATGTTGGTCTTTTTTAATTTGTTTAGCAAAAAATAAAAACTGCAAAGGTGGTCAAATACCACCAAAAGAAAGCTCTATTTGTGGGAAGAAAATGATAAAAATTCAGTTTGGGTCAAGTGTTGTATGACTGCGCAATTGGCATGCAAAGTCAGCACTGAAATCTCAAAACTGTCCTGGGCAGGAAGGGGCGAAAGTGCCTGGTATTGAAGTGGTTAATACATTTTTTTCCTTTACAATCACTTTAAAGTGGTCATAAATGATCACCTTGTAAAACAACCCCTTCAGTTTAAAATAGAAATGAAAGGCAAAATATTTTTGTATAGATATAAAAGAACATTATAAATACAATTGATCGCATTTTCTCTGTTCTCCGCTGCATAAGAGCTGGGGAAGAAAAGCAGCAGCACACTGATCTTCCCAGTAAATGGCTGTGCAGCTGGGCCATGTCAGGACAATTGATCATTGGAGGAAAGCACAGTGAGTTCCCAGCATAGCTATTGAACTGACAACACTGTGCTCTCCGACTTAGTGTGGTCAGTTTTTAAAAGGGAAAGAAGGAGGGTTGACAGATATACCAAGGATTTCACATAAAGAAAGCAACACAAACATAACTTTCTCATACAAGTACATAGTACAGCAGGCACATATCAGGAACATTAAGTGCTGGCGTAAAAAATGCTTTAAGCTTTGATTTAAAAAAAATGGCAGCAGATTGGTTTCTCTGCAGCGCCGCACCAGATTTTGCACTCTGCAGTTTTAGTAAATCAACCCCTTCATGTTATAGTGTGACAACGCTATTTGCCTGTCTATTTGGGTTATGACTAAGGCCTTAAGCCCCATACACACTATCAGTTTTTCTGCTGAGTTTTTCCCTCAGATTTACCAAAACCATATAATATGAGGTCAAACCTTAGGCATTTCAATGTGTATGCAGTCAGGCAGGCCCTTCTACTACATGGTTTTGGTAAACCTGAAGGAAAAACTCAGCAGAAAAACTGATAGTGTGTATGGGGCTTTATAGGCTGAAAGACGTCAACTGATTTAATCAGTGTGTGTTCACTGTGGCTATTCAATAAAATGAAATTATTGACATCGAATGCGAAGTTGACTAGACTGATGGAGGCCACTTTATTCTTTTTTTTGGTTTATGTTGCACTGATTATTGTTTTAAACATATGTTACTATGTAACTATGTAACTATGTTTAATTTAAAGGCCTGGATCCACTTGTGGATGGTTTTACAATATCTTTGCTATTATTACCAGTGGAATTGTGTCACTTCTTATCCCCAGCAAAGCAATGTCATTACTACAAGCATCCATTCTCTACATAACAGCCCAAAATGAATAAACTTCACCCATATTTGTGTTTGTCCATTCAAGTTCTGGTAAAATCCTATTTCTTTAGCTTATGTCAGTCGGTAAACATTTCTCCTGTAATTCAGAATGACTGATAGAACATGTGTGTCATTCTCATCATTGAAATCCATGTCAAGTACCCCAGACATAAAAGACCCACAACTACAATCTTCTTTATAGCTGAACTCCAGACAATGAGCTAAATATACAGATAAAATACAAATATAGAGACTGGTCTGTCTATCCCATCCTAAGATTTACACAGCATGGCCCGGTCCAGTAGGGGAGAAGACCTGATCCTTCTCTGCTGCATTTCAGCAATACCTACAAGTCTTGTACCCCCCATTTAGGCTGTGACTGGACAGTGAAAGGAGAAGTAGAAGACTGATAAGTTAATCTCTCTGCCGCTAGTCTCTCTTCTCTTATCAGCATGATCCTTAGAGTACAACTGATTGGCTTCTTGTGCTGCTTCTCCATCCCCAGCCTGAGTTCTGCTGTTCAAGGAATGCAAGAGGCTGATGCCAAATCACATTTAAGTATTTACATTGCTTGCATTTAAAAAATATAATTAATGATGTATTAATGAATGCAGACCTGTGATAATTTGTGTCATTTATATCTTCCTGGAGTACAACTTTAATTTTACTTTTAAATATGAATGTGTTTTCCTTCCAATAAAGTAAACATAAGTTAATGATTGTCATATACTATGAGCAACTATTTTCTTTTCTACACAGGTCTGCTAGGCCAAAGCCTGTGCAGGAAGGTTCCCATTTATTTCATAAGATTTCATAATAACACCTGGCATACCCTTATAAGTAACAGCAGGACCCCTATTGCGTCATTTTTTTATGGTGCCCTGACACTCTAAACCTGATTTAATACCACTGATATATTACTTTCACATCTCAAAGAATCTGCAATGATAACTGTTGATAAAAAGCATTTACATCTCCTAGTGAAAAGAAAGGATTGAAAGAAGAGAGAAATCCCTCTTTGCCGCTACAGGGAAGTAAATTTATTTTGTTATACTTAAGTGGAAATTCCCTTTAAGGAATGTACAGTACAGTACAGGTAATTCATTATTTTCAGAACTAAAAACATTTCCATTGAAATGGTTTTTTTTCAGTACGTTAAACAAAAGCTATCTGAGCTCACCGTTTGTGCCTTTGATGAAAACGATTTAGCAGTTTACAAAATTTAAAACGTAACTCCACTTTTATGGGGAAAAAATTGCAAATAAAAAATATATATATATATAGTGTTTACAACTGCGACACAAGTCATATTGTAATTGAATGTTATTTAAAATTTCCATAAATTTTCAATCTGCAGCTCTGTAATTTTCTATTGTTCAAATATTTTATTGATGGAACAGTTCAGTACAGTACATCGTGAAAGTAATACATTTTGTGGTAAATACGTAATAATCAACAGTAGTCAGAACATAAAAACAGGATTATGCATGGCCTTCAGAGAAAATATGTTGTAGACTTAGAAAACATGTCCTCAAAAAGGAGTGTAGGACCATGGAAAGGGGACAACTTGCAAATGAAAATGAGTGAATTGTTCCTAAGGGCATGCTCGGTATTTCGCTCAGAAAGGCTCCTCAATATAGGGTAGCCGAGGTGCAGTACAGTGTTGTCCCTATGGTTATGTGAGAAATATACCAAGTTTGTGGGCAGATATATGCCATCATACATCCCTCTGGTTAGAAAAAAAAAAAAAAAAAATATATATATATATATATATATATATATATATATATATATATATATATATATATATATATATATATATATATATATATATATATATATATATTTATAATATGTCAGCCCTCAAAAAAAAACTCTACTCCCCTGCTCGCATTTTGCGCACCTGAGCTCCGTGACCGTGGTCGCGGGACATCAGCGACAATTGGGTCCGCTGGTCCCGCAGCCACAGTCACGGAGCTCAGGACCAGGTCGGGAGCGTGCCGCCGAGTCACAGAGCTGAAGAACGAGGAGAGGTCTGTGTAAACAAACCTCTCCCTATGCTTCCTAGTGTGGCTGTCACTGATTGTCTGTTCCCTTTTATAGGGAAGGACGATCAGTGACATCACATGCCAGGCCACGCCCCCTACAATAAAAAAACACATACCATCATACATAACATCTACACTGCCCCCTAGTGGTAAACTCCTTCACTGCCAGTGTCTTTTACACAAGAATCAGTGCATTTAAATAGCACTGATTGCTGTATAAATGACAATGGTCCCAAAAATGTGTCAAACATGTCCAATGTGTCCGCCATAATGTCGCAGTCACAATAAAAATCACTGATCGCCGCCATTACTAGTAAAAAAAAAATATTAATAAAAATGCTATAAAACTATCCCCTATTTTGTAAACGCTATAACTTTTGCGCAAACCAATCAATAATCGCTAATTGCGTTGTAGAAGAATACGATATTTATTATAGCAAAATATTGAATTTCTTTCAAAATTGTCGCTCTATTTTTGTTTATAGCGCAAAAAATAAAAACCGCAGAGGTGATCAAATACCACCAAAAGAAAGCTCTATTTGTGGGGATAAAAAGACGCCAATTTTGTTTGGGAGCCATGCCGTACGACTGCGCAATTGTCAGTTAAAGCGACGCAGTGCCGAATCGCAAAAAGGGGCTTGGTCCTTTGGCTGCAAATTGGTCCGGGGCTTAAGTGGATAACATATTTGTTATTTAAAAAGAAAATTATGCATTTGCAATCACTTTAATGTAAATGTAATACAGGTAATGACATGTAGCACAGTAACAAAAAAAAAATTCACCAATCACACATGTGTTAAGTACTATAGAGGCTTTTTACATATGGTTTTAGTTCTTCTTTATTTTATTTTAGCTCAGCTCCAAATTTTATTGTAACACCAAAAAAAAAAAATAACCATATGGAATAAGCATTAAACATGTTCAGTCCTGGATAATTTATGAGTTTCCTATCTCGCTGCAATTTGGGATTCTATTATCTGAACCTTTGACCCATAGGTAAAATATAACATTCAAACATGAACTATAAAACACCTTGTAAATCACTCAAGAGCGTAAAAAAGTAAAATTCTGAGAAAAAAAAAACATCAATTTCCCCTATACATATACGTGCTTTAGCCTTCACGTGAACTCAGCCCATGTAGAATAACAGCTAAGATCTCTGTGAGTTTCTTATGCCAGATTGCACTTCTTTTGCATGAATGAGTATGAATGCCAAGAAATAATATTCATAAGTACTTATGCCCTAACAAACAAATCGAGATTTTGAAATACCAAGCTTTGAGCACGCCATGTGAATCGTTCTATAATTGGCATGCTTTGTTTTGTTATGTTAAGTACAGCACTAAACATCTGCCCATAAAAGTTAATGATGGAGCAAGAATTACACAGCAGAACAGGTCCCCACTGCATCTTCCTGCAATTACCGCTTTCAGAAGTAAAGATAATATTGTCTTTAACTATGTATACCCTTCAATGTCTCCTTAGAGGAGCATAAGAAATTTTAAAGTTTCAGCTTGTTAATCTTGCATTCTATATTTGGAGAGATATTTTCTCATCAGAAGAAAGCAATGAAAAAAAAAAGAAAAGAAAAACTGGTTATGATTTCATATAAAGCACTGTTGGGATGGAACAGGACAAGGACAGTCAAGCCTTTGGTTTGTTGAGTACATGTGGATAAATGGGTTCATATTTTATATCTAGCCACTATCAGAACACTGTTTTAACTTGGCTGGCCAACAAATATAAAATCATATGAACTACTGATATTTTTAAAGCTGAACTTTGGGCAGGTAGACAAAACACTAATAAATGTAGCTCTTTAATCACCAATTCATTATTCAATGCAGCTCTCTAATCATCAATGCATTATTCAATGCATTTTTAAATGCAAGCAACGTAAGTACCTAAATGTTGTTTTTATTTTTTGCAAATTCTTTATCTAAAGTATCCGGCATCCACAGAGCAGTAAAACACAATATTATAACGATACATACTGTACATTAAGTGACCCCAGAAAACGCCCTAAACCTCAGGAAATACAACATCAGTTATAAATAACGTAAGGTGCAGGGGCGAACTGTTTGGAACCCCCAGAAAAAAACATCATTACTTAAAATGGGATATGGGGAATCACCTCTCCTGGATCAAGCTGCCACCATGAATGGAAAGGATATAGCAGTTTTTCACAGTAGATCAGGAGGAAGGGAAGGGGAAGGTAAGGACTGGGAAGAGGGAAAACACACACGGAAAGGAGAAGGGGTGGGATAGAATATGGTTAGGATAGGGGAAACAGTATGGGTTGAGGGGATAAAAAGGGGGGGGGGAGTTGCCAGAGGAAGGGTGAATGACCCCGCAGGAGGGGCATTAGTATATAGTATCTTAGTGCGTGCAGGATGCAAAGAGGACCTTCCCCTCATCCAAGATTATGAACATGTTCCAATAGACCCATGTTTTGGAGTAAGCTTCATGTCTGTTTTGAGCAGAAAGTAGCAGATTTTCCATTTTGTTCACTTCCTCAACTTTTGGAAGCCAGAGCGAGATAGAGGGAGGTCGTTTGTCTCTCCACCACAGTGCAATTCACGATTTGGCAGCATTAAAGATAAAGTGATTTGGGTAGAATGGATTTGTTGTACATTTTCTCGGGAATATCCGAGACATGTAGTGGAAAAAGATCAGGGTTGTCTGGGAGGGTGTATTTGTGAACTTTTGAGAGATGTGGTGTACCTCCTTCCACAAGTGCTCCAATTTTGGGCAGGAACGAAAAATGTGCATCAAACATCAAACTCCCCTTTTCTGGCATCTCCAGCAACTGTCTGGGGTCGTGGGTAAGTAGTTGTGAAGCACTGATGCCGTGTGGTACCATTCAGTAAGGAATTTAAAATTGGTTTCCTAAGTACATATACAGATGATTGGTTTTAAAGCAAAACAAATAATCTGCCTATACTGAGCTGGGGAAAAGGTTCTATTTCATGTCAGTTTCCACTTCAGTATGAAGGGGGAGCATAGTCATCCGGTGGTGCAATCAGCTGAACATACATTTGAGAGAGGGAATGGGGAAGGGGACCTGTCCCCTCACAAAGTTTTTGAAAAGTAGTCAACTACCGTTGAAAACTGTCAAGTACCTTCATTTTACCTAGTATGAGCCTCTTGCCATCCCTGTACAGCAAGGCAAAGGAAGAACCAGTACAAAGTACAAGTGTGTTGAAAGTGGCATGCTCATAAGAAGTGAAAGAAAACTGACACACAGGTGAGCTTATCACCATGCTGCTTCTCCTTTTACTGTCCAGTCACAGGCCTGGGCTCAAAGGCAGTGGGTTGAATGGTACTCACCATCAGAACGAGGACATCTAGCAACAAAAAGCTGTTTTTTTATTTTATTTTATTTTTTAATAGGTTATTAATTTTTATCTTGTTATGGTTTGACTGGGCTTCTGATTTAAATTAGATGTTGTTTAAAGCTAAAATACAGGCACATGCCATAATCTGTAGAGCTACAGTAGCAAGCACACTTCCACTTCTTTTTCACAGTAGTCACTGCCATCTTCTGCCTTCCTATACTCTTGTCCTATCAGCAGCTGAAGTGCTCAATAGGGATGGTCGAACAGTTTGCCCGGCGGTCGTTTCGCAGTGAATTTCGGCTGTTCGTGGTCCGCCCGATCGGCGGACTATTGTCGCCGTTCGCCCAGCGGACTTCCGTGTTTACTGTGTAAAAGAACTTTGACCTATGATGACACATCCATCATGGGGTACAGGACAGCCAATTGAGACATTACAGCACATGGACACTTGGACATTCCCCCTAACTTATAAATAGACCCGATCCGGCGGCCATTTTACATTCTTTCTTCTGTCACTATAGGGAGAGGTTGCTGTGTGGAGCAGGGAGAGACTGCAGTGACCCAAATCGCTAGCTATTAGGTCCACAAAAGTTCTTTTAAGGACTGATATGATGGTATAGGTGTTAGATGTAGTTCAGGATATAGGTTTGAGGCACTGCTGTGCTAGTGATTGTTGCAGCAGCCTGTCTTTTGTCAGTGTAGAGAGAGGGACAGGACACTGTGTGCAGCAGGGACAGTCAGTTTAATCATTAGCTGTTACTATTAGGTCCACAAAAGTCCTTTTCAGGACTGGTATGGTAAAGTAGTACAGGATATAGTTTTGAGTGCTATTCAAGTTATTGTTCCAGCAGCCTGTGTTTTGTCAGTTTAAATAGGATCAGGCAGGAAGCTGTGCATGGCAGTGAGGGACAGTCAGTTTAATCAGTAGCTGTTACTACTAATCGCCTAGAGGTGATTCAGTTTGCATTGTGCGCTATACAATTTTTTTTATTCATTCATTCATACTATTAGGTCCACAAAGGTTCTTTTCAGGACTGGTATGGTAATAGGCTTGTACACGTATAATATTCTTTCTTCCAAATATAGAAAGAATATTATACTTGACTGCTGCCCTTCTGCTGCAGTAGTCCTTTATGAGTAGGGGACTGAGGTACAGTCTGCTAATCATTCACAACCTACTAGTTCCACAAAGGTCCTTATAAGGACTGGCAAGGTATAGGGTACTACAGTACATAGGGTTGAGTGAGGTACAGTCTGCTATTCCTTAAGGACTGGTATAGGTCCACAATATATAGGGTTGAGGTGGACTACTGCTGACTGCTGCCGTTCTGCTGCAGTAGTCCTTTATCAGTATAGGGACTGAGGTACAGTCTGCTAATCATTCACAACCTACTAGTTCCACAAAGGTCCTTATAAGGACTGGTAAGGTATAGGGTACTACAGTACATAGGGTTGAGTGAAGTACAGTCTGCTATTCCTTAAGGACTGGTATAGGTCCACAATATATAGGGTTGAGGTGCACTACTGCTGACTGCTGCCCTTCTGCTGCAGCAGTCCTTTATGAGTATAGGGACTGAGGTACAGTCTGCTAATCATTCACAACCTACTAGTTCCACAAAGGTCCTTATAAGGACTGGTAAGGTATAGGGTACTACAGTACAAAGGGTTGAGTGAGGTACAGTCTGCTATTCCTTAAGGACTGGTATAGGTCCACAATATATAGGGTTGAGGTGCACTACTGCTGACTGCTGCCCTATACTGCAGCAGTCCTTTATGAGTATAGGGACTGAGGTACAGTCTGCTAATCATTCACAACCTACTAGTTCCACAAAGGTCCTTATAAGGACTGGTAAGGTATAGGGTACTACAGTACATAGGGTTGAGTGAGGTACAGTCTGCTATTCCTTAAGGACTGGTATAGGTCCACAATATATAGGGTTGAGGTGCACTACTGCTGACTGCTGCCCTATACTGCAGCAGTCCTTTATGAGTATAGGGACTGAGGTACAGTCTGCTAATCATTCACAACCTACTAGTTCCACAAAGGTCCTTATAAGGACTGGTAAGGTATAGGGTACTACAGTACATAGGGTTGAGTGAGGTACAGTCTGCTATTCCTTAAGGACTGGTATAGGTCCACAATATATAGGGTTGAGGTGCACTACTGCTGACTGCTGCCCTTCTGCTGCAGTAGTCCTTTATCAGTATAGGGACTGAGGTACAGTCTGCTAATCATTCACAACCTACTAGTTCCACAAAGGTCCTTATAAGGACTGGTAAGGTATAGGGTACTACAGTACATAGGGTTGAGTGAGGTACAGTCTGCTATTCTTTAAGGACTGGTATAGGTCCACAATATATAGGGTTGAGGTGCACTACTGCTGACTGCTGCCCTTCTGCTGCAGCAGTCTTTTATCAGTATAGGGACTGAGAGTTTTGTCACGGGGTCATTTAAAAAATGACAGGCAGAGGAAGAGGCAGGCCCTTCCGCAGGGGTGGCAGGGGTAGGGCAGGAGCAACAGGCTTGAGCCAAAGTGGGAAATTGCAGAAGGTGCGTGCGATTACGTCTAAGGAAGCACCAGAATTGGTTGACTGGCTCACTCAGCCTTACTCTTCTGCACCCTCCTCATCCTCTCGGTGTCATATTTCTACTGGGGCTGTTTATTATGAGGGGCTCCCACCATCCCTGTGCTATGCTGACATCCTCCTGGGGCTGCTTATTATGAGGGGCTCCCACCATCCCTGTGCTATGCTGACATCCTCCTGGGGCTGCTTATTATGAGGGGCTCCCAACATCCCTGTGCTGTGCTGACTTCCTCCTGGGGCTGTACCTCTGCTGTGCATATTATGAGGGGCTCCCACCATCCCTGTGCTATGCTCATTATGAGGGGCTCCCATCATCCCTGTGCTATGCTGACTTCCTCCTGGGGCTGCATACGGTGCAGGTGTCAGTGCTGTATATCACGGTGCTGGTGTCAGTGCTGTATAGCACGGTGCTGGTGTCAGTGCTTTATGTCACGCTGCTGATGTCAGTGCTCTCTATCACGGTGCTGGTGTCAGATCACTCTATCACGGTGCAGGTGTCATTGCTGTATGTCACGCTGCTGATGTCAGTGCTCTCTATCACGGTGCTGGTGTCAGATCACTCTATCACGGTGCAGGTGTCATTGCTGTATGTCACGCTGCTGATGTCAGTGCTCTCTATCACGGTGCTGCTGTAGGTGCTGTATATCACGGTGCTGGTGTCAGTTCTTTAGGTCACGCTGCTGATGTCAGTGCTCTCTATCACGGTGCTGGTGTCAGATCACTCTATCACGGTGCAGGTGTCATTGCTGTATGTCACGCTGCTGATGTCAGTGCTCTCTATCACGGTGCTGCTGTCAGTGCTGTATATCACGGTGCTGCTGTCAGTGCTTTATGTCACGCTGCTGATGTCAGTGCTCTCTATCACAGTGCTGGTGTCAGATTACTCTATCACAGTGCAGGTGTCATTGCTGTATGCCACGCTGCTGGTGATCATCTTCTGCACCCTCTTCTTTGCCTACCCTGACCTTCCCTCTCCTCCATTGCCTTCATGCGCTCCACAGTCCTGAATTGTCACAACAATTTCACATATAAAAAAAGAATGCTTGTAGTTGTCGATACCAGATTCACCTCATACATGTGTTATGTCATTGGCCATGTGGTGGGACTATGTTTGCACAGCTAGTAATTATTTTGTGGCTGCAAATTTGACCTGTAGGTTTGCAAAGTTCGCCTCCCATTGAAGTCAATGGGGCCCACCGCGAACGTTACGGTTCGTGAACTATCGGCCGTATTCGCGGTCCGCGTTCGCGAAACGTCCCATCGGAAGTTCGTCCATCACTAGTGCTCAATGTCCTGGTGATGAGACTTATCACCCCAGTGAACTGATTATATGCTAGGTGACTGGTCACCTCACCAACAATCTTTATAACTCGAAGAACCAAAGATTCTATCTACTTTCCATATAATCATTGTTTTCAGCATTATGCTTAGTGCTAAATGACAGATGTAATGTAAGTAATTTTCAGACAATAATATCTGCTTGTCTTCCTCGATAAACCGATGAACTGAGGTAGGGTAACTGTTCTTAATGCAACACAGAATGTAAGCACTAGCTGTTTTATAATGCTAAAGGTCAAATTACATGGCTTAGTTTATATAATGAAAAGGGATCTGGGTTGTTGTAGTTCTAAGCAGGTAATGCTAATGTCATCAGTAGAGCACTGTCATTTTCACTGTGGAGAGCTCCATAGCTTAGTGATTATCACTTCTGCCTTGCCATCATTAGTTTAAATCGGAAAAAACTGTGACGTGGCCTGCATGGAGTTTGGCTCCTTGGCTCCTTTCAAAATAAATTTTGTGGCCAGAAATTTTCTTTTCTTTCCAGGTCACAGCTCATGTGCATTTCTTTTTAAATTATATTTCCCACACAATTTATCATTGATTAGAAATGTCTTAGTTTTTCAAAAAATTTCCAACATGCCTGATCACTCAAATTTGATGGTGACATGAAAATCGGCCATTGTTACTGCTCAGTAATGGTGTGAAATCAGAACGAAAATTCATAATTACGATTTTAGAAATAAAATTTGTTTGGAATTCGGCCAGCTTAAAACAGATTATAAGATGTGTTCTTGTAAAATGGTGACCTCCCAATAGTGCAGCTGGACTGTGCACTACAATGTTGATTGCCCAACACTCTACTTATAATATGACTTACCAGTAAGTACTCTATCTAGTCATGGACTAGCAGCAAAGACATTAGCAAGCAGCTGCATTGCACCTTATGCTACGTACACACAATCAGACTATCCGGCGGACTTGGTCCGACAGACCAGAGTCCGCCAGACAATCTGCCCGTGTGTGGGCTCCGGCGTACTTTTTCTTTCCAAAAGTCCGGCGGACTTAGAAAGAAGTTTTGACTCAAAATTGTCCGAGGTTCGCAGTCCAGCGGACGATCTGTGTGCTAGTCCGCCGGACTTTTGAAATGAACAGACTTGCCCACACACGGAGAAAAGTTCGTTCATTTTGAATGCGGCTCCAGGTAGAAGGGACTACTGAATGTCGCCACCTCCATTGGCGAGATTGATACCTCGCTAGCCCCATCACCTGGTATGTACATAAAGGGGAAGTCCTACGCTGAAAAAACGGCGTGGGGGTCCCCCCCAGTCCATATCAGACCCTTATCTTACCTTACCCCACGTACCCTGGCCGGTCAGGAAAGAGGGTTGGGACGAGCGAGCCCCCCCTCCTGAGCCATACCAGGCTGCGTGCCCTCAACATGGGGGGTGCTTTGGGGAAGGGGGGCCCTCTTCCCAACAACCCTGGCCGTTGGTTGTCGGGGTCTGCGAGCGGGGGGCTTATCGGAATCTGGGAGCCCCCTTTAATCAGGGAGCCCCCAGATACCAGCCCCCCACCCTATGTGAATGAGTATTGGGGTACCATGTACCCCTATATATTCACCTGGTGAAAAAAAGGGTAAATAAAAAAACACAACACATATTTTTAAAATAATTTATTGGACAGCTCTGATGGTCTTCCGTCTTTGGGGGTCTTTTCACTGGACTCCTCTGCTATCTTCTGCTCTTATGCTAGCTCTTTTACTAGCGGTGGAGCCCGGCTTTCTTCTTTGTCGTCGCCGCCGACATCCAGGGGTCTTCTTCTGACTTCGGGGGTCTTGTCCCCCTCTTCGGTCCTTCTTGCTGGGCCTCCGCTATCTTCTTATAGCTCTTTTACTAGCGGTGGCCCGGTCTTCTGTCGCCGCTTCCTTCTTCTCTTCTTCTCTTGGCGAGAGGGCTTTTTATTTTCTGTCTGTTTGGTTCTGGTGGTCCTCCTGACCCAGTCCCATGGCCCACCTGGCCTGGGGTGCGGAACCATGCATCCCGGCTGGCCCGAGGCGACGCAACTGCTGGGACAGGCCTGACTGGATTTCGGGGCCTACTGATCCAAGGGTGGTCTGGTGCCGTCTCATCTGAAGGTAGAGGCCCAGCAACTGAGGAACACTAGGGCAGGACTCTTCAGTAGAAGGCCGTACGCAAGGCTGGCTTCTCTGAAGGAGCCTGGAGGGTTAGTTGAAGGACACAACCTGGATCAACACACATATGGTATCGCCGGATCGGCTGAGAGAACCTGGTACCGTATGTTAGCTCTTTAAAGTTATCTACGTCCCTCAGTAACACTCAAGAGTACATCACAAGTTTGCTGGGCCTAGTGAGAGGAGGTCTATCCGGGGGTTGTTAAATCCAGCTGTTAAACAGTCTTTATCCTCTGGATTTTCTCTAAGGACTTCCATAATTTCTGCAATCTAAGTACCTGATCTCATTCCTAACCCTCTACCCTTTATTGAAAGACTCTGTTTCTGTTACAAATAAATAACCCAAAAGAGGATTCAGTGTCAGTTTCCACATTCTTTGGACCATCTACCACGGGAACCCCTAGACTGAGAAGTAAACAAGAAGGTAACGGTAAGCCCAACAAAACCAGCAGCTCTTTCGGGGGTCAGTGCTACATGTATAACCCAAAAATTGAGATATAAATCATAAAGTGCTTTAGACAAACTCAACAATAAACATCCAGGAAAAGATGCAGAGGAAAAAAAATCCAGAAATAAGACTAAACGGAACAAGCTACAGGGCACAAAGCAGAACTAAAGAAGAAAGTACAGGCAGATGTATGTAGGAACAGAAGGCTACATAAATAGCAGCATTGGATCAGAACAATGAACCTGCCTGGGGTAGACTGGGACAGAAGACAATACAGTAGCAAGAGGTAGAACAAAATGTTGCCCAAAGGCATACTGCAGAAACAACAGTTGTATAGTAGGACAAATGCACACTAAGCCAACAGGAAGAGGCTTTGGTAAGAACCCTAAAAAGAAGATCAGAGACATGACTACATTTGGCCCTACACTGTTTTTTTTTTTAGTTTGGCCAGCCATGGAAAAAAGTGGATGGAGGAATTTTTCTTCCATCCCATCCCATTAGGACATTGTATACAGACAGACCTGTATACGGACCTGCTACTAATAGAGTACACTGATCACCAGCTGTTACTTCTGATCAGCAAAAGTTTTCCAACTTGTCCCTTCATCAGAGGCCAATCAAACAATTTACTTCTGTTTTGCAGGGATGGCCAAACAAGGATCTCACTTCAGAGAGTCCCTGCTGAATTGGCAGAAATTCCATTAAATATTGCCAACTGAAGAGACAAAATTACAGTGAACACTCGAATTTGCGAGGCACTTGGCAGGATGTTCACCTGCCGAGCACCGCACAATACATTGCTCATTGCACAGTGCATTCTAAGCCCTGATTGGGCAAAGCTTTGCCCAGTCAGGGCACAGTAAACAGCTGGTTGTTAAGGAACGGGCCATCAGCTGTCAATGGGCTTCTCCGCTGACAGCTGAATGGAACAAAAACCCCATTGCCAGCAATAGAACATGGGGGGTCCGTCCCCAAATCCATACTAGACCCACGCCAAGATCTTTTAAAAACTGGCGTAGGGCCCCCCAAACCAGACCCTTATTCAAGCAGGCCTGGCAGGGCAGGCCAGAAAGGGGGAGGTGAACGAGTGCCCCCCCCCTCCTTTACCATACCAGGCCACCAGGGTCTCTTCCCCACAACCCTGGGTTACGGTTGTGGGGGTCTGTGGGGGTCTGTGGGCAGGAGGCTTAAGTATGGGGTACATTGTACCTCTACTTATTCCCCAAAAAATGTGTCAAAAAGAAATAAAAACACACACAGTTATTGACAATTTCTTTATTAAAAATAACAAAATGCCCCTCCAATGTAGATTCATCATCAATCACGACACCCCACGCCACCATTGATACATGTACTGATGGTAAGGGGAAGGGCCACCTAGCGGGGTCACAAAGACAAGTGCAATGTTTCAGAGCCTCGCAGGACCCATTCCGGAAGCATGTTAATCAGTATATGTGTATGTGATCTTGATATGTGTGCATGCATGTGTGTGAATGTGTGTACATGTGCGCATATGTATGTGTGTGTGTATATATATATATGTATATGGTTCATTTTGGAGCTCCTAGTTAAGGTTTGCCTCTCGTTAGACTGCCCACAGATATAAGTGGGGCACCTGAGCTGCTCAGGGATGTGTCTTGTAGATGAACATATCTATATAAGTAGCTGTAGGAGATAACACTGCTAGGCTCTGAGGAAGAAGGTAATCCTTCAAAACGCATCAGCAGCAGTGGCTTGCATGTCCTTTCTCTAGGTTCTGGAGACTGCTACCAGTAGACGGATTGCCATGAGTCAAAGGCCGTTACATGGTGGTTTTCTTTCCATCCTTGTGAGTAGTTTTTAATACTTTTTATTTTAATAAATATATCAAAGGATAATGCACAAGGCTAAACCCCATTGAGCATCTGTGGGGCATCCTCAAATGGAAGGTGGAGGAGCACAAGGTCTCTAACATCCACTAGGATCATTATGTCATCATGGAGGAGTGGAAGAAGACTCCAGTGGCTACCTGTGAAGCTCTGGTGAACTCCATCTCCAAGAGTGCTGGAAAATAATGGTAGCCACAAAAAATATTAAAACTTTGGACCAAATTTGGACATTTTCACTTACATAGTCACTTAGTTACATAGTTAGTCAGGTTGAAAAAAGACACAAGTCCATCCAGTTTAACCACAAAAAAATAATAATAATAATAATATCATACAATCCCATATACCCAATTCTATACCCACAGTTGATTCAGAGGAAGGCGAAAAACCCCAGCAGAGCATGATCCAATTTGCTAAAGCAGGGGAAAAAATTCCTTCCTGATCTCCCGAGAGGCAATCGGATTTTCCCCGGATCAACTTTACCTATAAATGTTAGTACCCAGTTATATTATGTACATTTAGGAAATAATCCAGGCCTTTCTTAAAGAAATCTACTGAGCTGGCCAGAACCACCTCTGCAGGGAGTCTATTCCACATTTTCACAGCTCTTACTGTGTGGAAACCTTTCCGTATTTGGAGATGAAATCTCTTTTCCTCTAGACGTAAAGAGTGCCCCCGTGTCCTCTTTTTTGACTGTAAAGTGAATAACTCAACACCAAGTTCACTATATGGACCCTTTATATATTTGTACATGTTGATCATATCCTCTTTTAATCTCTTCTTATCAAGAGTGAATAAATTTAGTTCCTCTAATCTTTCCTCATAGCTGAGCTCCTCCATGCCTCTTATCAGTTTGGTTGCCCTTCTCTGCACTTTCTCCAGTTCCCCAATATCCTTTTTGAGAACTGGTGCCCAAAACTGAACTGCATATTCCAGATGAGGTCTTACTAATGATTTGAACAGGGGCAAAATTATATCTCTCTCTCTCTGGAGTCCATACCTCTCTTAATACAAGAAAGGACTTTGCTCACTTTGGAAACCGCAACTTGGCATTGCATGCTATTATTGAGCTTATGATTATTATTATTATTATTATTATTATTATACAGGTTTTATATAGCGCCAATAGTTTGCTCAGCATTTTACAACATGAGGGAAGACATTACAGTTACATTACAATTTGGTACAAGAGGAATCAGAGGGCCCTGCTCGTTAGAGCTTACAATCTAAAAAATTATGATCTACCAAAACCCCCAGATCCTTCTCCATTATGGATCCCCCCAGTTGTACTTCCCCTAGTATGTATGATGCATGCATATTCTTAGCCCCCAAGTGCATAACTTTACATTTATTAACATTAAACCTCATATGCCACATAGTCACCCAATTAGACAGAGCATCGAGGTTGGCTTGTAAACTGGAGACATCCTGTAAGGACGTTATTTCACTGCATAGCTTGGTGTCATCACTTAGGGATGTACTCACTTTTGTTGCCAGTGGTTTTGACATTAATAGCTGTATGTTGAGTTATTTTGAGGGGACAGCAAATGTACACTGTTATACAAGCTTTTCACTCATTACTTTACATTGTAGCAAAATGTAATTTCTTCAGTGCTGTCACATGAAAAGATAGAATAAAATATTTACAAAAATGTAAGGGGTGTATTCACTTTTGTGATAGATATATATATATATATATATATATATATATATATATATATATATATATACATACACACACACACACTATATTACCAAAAGTACTGGGATGCCTGCCTTTACACGCACATGAACTTTAATGGCATCCCAGTCTTAGTCCGTAGAGTTCAATATTGGGCTGGCCCACCCTTTGCAGCTATAACAGTTTTAACTCTTCTCGGAAGTCTGTCCACAAGGTTTAGGAGTGTGTCTATAGGAATGTTTGACCAATTTTCCAGAAGCGCATTTGTGAGGTTAGGCACTGAGAAGGTCTGGCTTGCAGTCTCTGCTCTAATTCATCCCAAAGGTGTTCTATTAGGTTGAGGTCAGGACTCAAGTGCAGTAATGCTTAGTCATGTTGGAACAGGAAGGGGTCATCCCCAAACTATTCCCACAAAGTTGGGAGCATGAGATTGTCCAAAATGTCTTGGTATGATGACGCTTTAAGAGTTAGGAGACATCGCCAGCTCCCTGGACAGGTAAGTGTCCTTACAATAAAAGTCAGCAGCTACAGTATTTGTAGCTGCTGACTTTAATTTTTTTTTAATACAGGCTGGAATATAGATTGTTGCACATTTTTGGCATACTACTTCTGTTGGAGCTCGACTTGTCAGTTGAAGCCTAGAACTAATGTATACCAATGCTGTCCTTAAGAAGCTTATACTATTTTGGCGTATGCTCCATGTCAAATTGTAGACTACATCTGCAGAATTATGATGTGTGAACTGATTTGTTTAGTTTAGTTTAGTAAAGGCCACAGTGGATGTAAAACCCACTATATATAATAAACTGTTAACAACACAGATCCCTCTTCATTCTATAAACTAAATTGGCCATTTAATCTATTCTTATAGCAATATGGAATAGTCAGTGCTCGTATTCTGTCCCATAGCACACAGTTGCCCAAGAATGTGCTGTGTATTGAGTAAGAGAGGCAGAACGTGTTGCCTGAACATTAATTAAATCACACCTGTCATTTAGTATTAAAGCTGAACTCTAGAAGAAAAATGACTTTGCAAATAGCACCAGTTAAATAAGTTACCACTTATTTATATACTAGTCATCCACAACTATACTAGTTGTGGATGGCTGCTGTTTTTTTTTTTCTTTTATCAATGTTTTGTATTGCAGTAAAAAATTCTAAATAATTCTAAAATATATTACAAAAATTTAATGAAATTACAGATGCATAAGTATCTGTTAAAACATGAGCTCTGTGATAGAGGCTAACTAACATACATGATGATACAGCCGTACAGTGAACATTTAAAACATAGCATGATGTACATATATAGTCATACTCGAACAGCCCCAAGACGTTTTGACCATATGTTGTAGAGGTCTTCCTCAAGGAGAAAAAGCACAGAATTCTAGAAAATACGATATATAAATGAGTACATTTAAAATCAAACAATAATGTATAATGATTCCAACATATTACATTATAATTATTAAAATTATATTTACCATTAACGGCTGTAGAGCAAGCCTCCCAAATATTGCGCCTAAAAAGATTGCACAAGGATTCAGACAACGCAGCAAAGACTCACAAGACTCCCATGTGACAAGAGGGCGAATGCTCACAGGGCCAGAAGCTCAGGTGGCTACTTTCTATAGCCTCCCAAAGATCCATAAAAATCACACCGACCCCACGGGACAACCTCTGGGAACGGCAGTATTTCTGAAAATCTCAGTAGAGTGATAGATGCATTGTTACAACCTTATGTTCTTGCCCTGACCTCCTTCATGAAAGGCACCATACATTTTTACAAAAATTGATAACATAGCCTTGACAAATTAATCCATTTTGGTAGCCCTGGATATAGAAGCCTTGTACAGCTCAATTCCCAATGAGAAGGGTCTGACAGTTATCTCCGAGGTCCTTACTCATGGTTCCTACCATGATAAATCACTTAATATTTTCATTTTGAACAGTCTTCAGTTCATATTGAATCACAATTTTTTTTATGTTTGACGGCTCCCACTACCTCTAGGTGCAGTGCGTAGTGATCCTACGCCAATCTGTACCTGGGGGAGTAGGAGCAGACTCTCCTAGGCAATGGGGACTTTGTTGAGTACACCAGCCATGAGGTACTTCGACAATGTCTTTATCGTCTGGGAAGGCACGGAAGCTATGCTCATGGAATTTTTCGATCTTATCAACGTAAACAATTTCGATCTCAAATTCACTATTACTTCTGACATGAGTACAATTACCTTTCTTGATGTCCGGGTTTTTTCCACTCCCGAGGGCAAACTATGTAGCAGAAGGAGACAGCAGGGAACACTGTGCTACATGCCAATAGTTCCCATCCCATATCTCTAAAAAATTCCATATCCTTCGGACAGTATTTGCGCCTTCAGAGAAACTGTTCTGATGAAGGCTTCTTCAGGGAAGAAGATGGCAAACTACAGGACAGGCTCTTGGAAAGGGGATACAGCTGATCTTTTTAACGAAATGCCTTCAAAAAAGCGGCCGCCAGGTCCCGCTGTGATCTCCTTTTCAAGACTCAAATCAAAGGGTTTTCTGACTGCAATACCACTCGACTCATCATGCGTTTCTCTAAGTAACACAAACAAATTAGAGAGATCATTCAACGTCATTGGTCAATTTTAACCGACGACTCAAAAATTAAAAAAATTGTTCCTAACGATCCCTCTATTACCTTTAGAAGGGCTTTGTCAATTAAAGACAGACTTGTTACTAGCGAATTCAGGGGAAAATCGATCAAAGAGCACTGTCCCGCAAGGGATTCCTTTCCTTGGGGTCACTGTTCCTATTGTCCCCTGATTAGAAAAGAAAAAGCTGTTCACTGTATGGCTGTATCATCATGTATGTTTGTTAGCCCCTATCACAGAGCTCATGTTTTAACAGATACTTATGCCTCTGTAATTTCATTCAAATTTTTGTAATACATATATTTTATAATTATTTAGAATTTTTTGCTGCAATACAAAACCCCATAGGGAAACCTTTTCCATTTTTTGTACCTTTATTGGGGCATGCAGCTTCTTCCTTGCTCACCCATTGTATTGCCTTCCTACTTTGCAGTAACCCTGATAATTAACCCTGCCATTACCCAAATCCTAACACCTAACCTAACTTTCTAAAATCAACCCTTAATACTTAGAATGCAAGTAACAATTATGAGTCTTTTTAAAAAGTGGCCATTCTATTTGAAAATGTGCCTATTTATAATGCATAGAAAAATGCTTAAAGCTGTTCTCAAGCCTTACCATCAGTCTTGCACAGTTGTACAGGCACATCTCCTTCTTACTATGATTTGACTGCACACTGTGAGTGTCTCACAGTGTGTATTAGACGCTACAGCAGCAAGTCAACCTGCCATATTTCCCGGCTGGAGGTTGGACCATGTGTACACATATTCTTCACAATTAGTGATCTCTGGAGTGCTGCCAACACATGCAGGAAGGCTTGCAGTAATAAGTGCTTTGCCCCACACCTTCCCCACTGGGTCCAAGTGTGTGGCTCCCTGTAAGCCGCGTGGACTATGGACACACCTGGAGGGTTGGAGGGAATGAGCAGACATTGTGGGACCACCGAATGTTACAATTTTAATAACTCTGGCTGTGTGACATATTCTCACTTTTCCATCCTCAGAATGAATAAAAAATACCCCTGAAGAAGACCAGAACTGGAAATGGTCGAAATGCATCGGAGTATTCCTGGGGTATTCATATGGATAACAATATTATAATGTAAATGTATAAAAAAATGTAGCTGTACAATTAGGATCTCCTTGGTGTATGGTTTGCCAAGAATGATGGTTTCTGTTGTTGTTTATGTCGCCAACCAGAATTTATATTCAATATTGATTGTACAATGAAATGTATTTTATGTCATAATTAAATAATAACTTTTTTTATCAATTACGGTTTTACAATATTTCGCTGCCAAAAAAAACCCTCTTCCACCTTTTTTTGCATAAAATGTTTGGGGTGTGCAGCTCTCAACTCATACATGTGTTTTTCCATACCAAACTCATACAATACATCCCAGCCTATAGGCAAGCATTCATCTTTTCAACTTACAAAAGCAGGTGTGTAGTGATTTTACAATATTTGAATGCTGTTTTATTTAATTAAAGTGTTACTAAACCCACAACCAGTTTAGCAAGTTATAGTTACAAAAATAATTGCATTTCCATGGTCTGTGT
Organism: Lithobates pipiens; assembly: GCF_037356315.1. Classification (NCBI taxonomy): domain Eukaryota; kingdom Metazoa; phylum Chordata; class Amphibia; order Anura; family Ranidae; genus Lithobates; species Lithobates pipiens. The sequence goes on from NW_027507784.1 coordinate 117,530,476, forward strand.
ACTGTGGGAGCCACCGGGCACTACCACACTCCCCCACCTCCACCGGCTGTCCTTACCTTGGATGCAGGCGGTGAGAGCGTGGCGGACTCAGGGGAAAACTGCTCCAGTGTCCTTTTCCTGGAGCAGGTTCTGTGGTGTCACCTCTCTCCTCCTCCCGATGCTAGGCATCCATTAGGATCACCAGACTTTTGGCCAATCTGGAAACAAGTTTCATACCTTCTTCCTGATTGGCCAGGAGGAGGATCAGTGTTGCAACAGCAAATTTTCATTTGCTGTTGCAACACACCTGGGTTGGGCTAAAGACACAATGCTCTGCGTCCCAAGTCCACCCTATTTTGAAGCCTATTAGAGCCTATGGCTTTAATCAGTGCTTCAAAAAAAACAACCCTGGCTGCTGTAATTCATATGCCCGGTGACCCGAAAGGGGCCAGACACATGAATAGGGGGAGGCCATGGTGGCAGTGGATAGATTCATGCTATGCATGAATCTATCCATTATGCATAAAGGAGGTAGCGAGGATAGGGGAGGCAGCGCCCGGTTGCCCCTAATGGAGGGTCCACCTCTGAATTGATTACAAGGAGATACAAAAACTAAGCATAATGTATTCAATTTGAATAAACATGTTTGCATTTCAGCATCATTTTCAAAATCAGATATACACTATATTACCAAAAATATTGGGACGTCTGCCTTTATGAACATGAACTTTAATGTCATCCCAGCCTCGTACACATGATCAGATTTTCCGACGGGAATTGTGTGATGACAGACTGTTGGCCTAAAATGCGACCATTTCTATGCTCCATTGGACAATTGTTGTTGAATTTTCCATGTCAAATGTAGAATGGCAGGCCTATACAAATGTCTGTTTTCAGATTTTCCGATCGTGTGTACACAAGTCCGTTAGACAAAAGTCCAAAGTACAAACACACATGCTCAGAAGCAAGGACGAGCCAGAAGCAGTCGGTCTTGTAAACTAGCATTCGTAATGCAGAATTAACATTCGTGACGCGGCAAATTATGAAATCTCGAAATGCAGCACACAATTCACTTCTTCTTTAATGGGATAGTAATGAAGCTGCTTTGCTGGTGATACTGATGGAGTTCTGCCAAACATATTTTAAAAGGCTTTTATTTTCTAATGACATCAAGAATAATATTTTTATGCTTGTTTTTTTTTTGGCAAGTTACCGCAACACCATTATCCCGTAGTTTTTAATATCAAAGATAAGCCTATGTTGGTGTCCCTTGTTAATTTTACATTGTATTTTTTAAATGTAACTGCCTACTCCCAAACTGTCATTTGAAGTAAAACACATAGCCAAGTATTATTCTCCACAATTTTTTTATTGTGCATTAAAAAAAGAAAATAAATAAAATTAGACAAGCTATCTGCCAATAGAACTTAACCAAAAAGTGCATTCTATGCATCCAAAAATATAGAAAATATACCAAATGAAATCATTATCCAACCAAAAAATAAAATAAAAGCCTCATGCATGTGTCCTGCTTCTTAATATAGTGGGTCAACAATGCCATGAGTTGGTGAAAGCAGGGGTCCGTCATCCAGAAATAATTTCGAAAATCATCCAGATTATTCTCCTGGAGCTCCCGCAGCAAAGGCATATGACATAATTGGTCACGATTAATAAAGCAACCAATTTTTTACCTCAGCACATACTCGCTCCATCTGCTGATCTTACACCTCCCTCCTCCAGGTCGGCAGGAAGGATCTCCGAGGTCCTACACTGTGCTCTTTTCTGAATGGCAGGAGTGATGGCGGCAAGTCATTCAGATAGCTGGAGAGTGGAGCGCTCATCGTCTGTGAGTGCCCCTTCTCAACTTAGCGCCTCTGTGTCCAGAACATGTGTCTCTTCTGCCCACCCCTTGTCTCGGCCCTGGTGTTGAAATCTTCTAATGGGGACCCTGGTGATACACTGAGACTCCCTCCCTTTGGAGGGATTTTTCTCTTACTTCCTGTTTTTACTGGAGGACAGGAAGTGTAGGGAAATCTCCTAAATGAAACACAGATGGCAAAAAAAATGACGGGGGTTATAACCCTACATTACTGTATCCAAAATGTAAAAAAAGTTTGCCTTTAGTAAAATTTTTAAGTTACACTTAAATCAATTTGATTTTGTAAAGTGAATTTGAGCCTTATACTAGTCCATAGATGTTCTGGCTGGACTCTGGATTTTCGCTGGTTTTTCTTTTTTATGATTTTTTTTTTTCCTTTATTTTTTCCAAACTTTTTTCTTTATTTTCATCTGGTGATCTTGTCAGTAACACACTTCCTGTCCTAGTGCTTCCTGTGCTGCAATCATTGAGCAACAGTGTTGTCACTCTAATGCCGCATACACACGGTCGGAGAATCTGTCGGAATGCGTCTTATCGGACCGTGTCGTCAGATAATCCGACTGTGTGTGGTATGCATCGGACTGATTCCGTCCGAATCTCCGTCAGGACCCAATTTTCCAACATGTTGGAAATATTTCCCAACCAACTGGGCCGGTCGGTACTAATCCGATCATGTGTAGCGAATTTTGATCGGACCAAGTGCCACGCATGCTCAGATCAAATTCCTACATCAAAGCTATTGGCTACTAGCCTGAATGTAGTCCCATCGTAACGAAATTACGTCACTGCGTTCTTGGCAACCGCTAAATCAGACAACTTGGCCCGACCGTGTGTATGCAACAGTTTCGGACACAATCCGTCGGACTAAATCCGACAGACAAACTCCGACGGATTTGGTTGCCAAAATCTCCGACCGTGTGTACGTGGGCTAAGACAGGAAGTGTGCTAAGGTTATAGGGCACCTCTTCCTCTCCTCATCTCTATAGGGAGGAGTTCTGGAGTTCACAGAGGTGAACTGAGCAGGGCTGATAATACTCTGTTTGGGATAACTCTGCAGTGTTCCCAGAAATGTGTGATTTATACTGAATTTATGGCAGGATCAACATGTAATTTTGCACTCATTGACCAGTAAACACAACTATTTTATTGGTATATTTATCAGAACAAAATGGTGGAAGAAAAATTCATACTGTATACTTTTTTTTATAACCTAACAATCTTGAGTGGGATTCTGTCGGAAAAAACATCCAAGATTTTTCCGACAGAAAATCTGCTCGTATGTACATGGCATAACTGTCACATTTGCTTGTGCTCTCAACCAAACTGTCAAACCATAAAATGGCTGGTGTCCTAACTGGTCACATGATCACATGTGCAGAATCATGGCAGTTGCAGATCAAGCAGAGGCTAAGATGCCAGCTTCCTTGGCTTTAAAGTGGTTGTAAAGCCACTTCTATAAAATACTTCCATCCCCTCCGTATTAGAACAATAAGTTCCCCTGTGTCTGTGTTATATAATAGCCTCCTCTCTCCTCTGCCCGGTTCAGAGTTCCAACAGGTGGGGCTGAGCACTACCACTGACGTCAGCCGGGGAGGAGAGGGGAGAGGAGAGACAGAGCCGAGGACTCACATGATCATAGGAAGACACTGTGTTATCGGTACAGATAAGCATATTTGCTATATAACACAGACACAGGGGAACCTATTGTTATAATACAGAGGGATGGGAGATTTTAATATTAAATATAAAAGCAGCAGGAGTGAGGGGGCGTCACGGGTGCTGACAGAAGCAGTCAGAGAGGGGAGGGGGGAGAGGATGGAGGAGAGGACACAGGAGACAGATAGCAGGCTGCGGCTGACAGAGGCACGTACGCTGACCATGGTGTCAGGGCTCAGCAGCCCTGAATATCGGAGTGAGCGTACAGGGGGAGGGGAAGCCAGGCAGGATCAGACAGGTATTACAGGTGTTACAGGGGGCCAAATGACACAGCACAAGCTATGTGCTGTATAACAAGCTTTAAGGGAACAGGATTAGTTTTTTTTTTGTGTTAACAAACTCTTTAAGCGATGTGACTGTAATTTTCAAATCTCATCTTGCATGCAAGTGAAAATAATTTTCAATTGAAAAAAAATAAGAATTCTTATCCAGGTGCTTTAGTTCTGTAAATCAGACTTTATGACCACTAATCAATGTGCTTCTTTTATTCCAAATTAGCACAGGACACAGGAATAAAGGGGTTGTAAAGGCAGGTTTTTTTTTATCTTAATGCATTATTCATTAAGATAAAAAGCCTTCTGTGGGCAGCAGCCCCCTAACACTTACCTGAGGTCCATCTAGTTCCAGGGATGTCCATGAATCTCTCAGCCATCTGAGATTACCTTCCTGATTGGCTGAGACACAGCAGTGGCACCAATGGCTCCCGCTGCTGTCAATCAAAGTCAGCTAGCCAATTAGAGGAGTGAGGGAGCAGGGCCGGGAAGAAGAAAAAAATGGCTGCACATCCAGAACTTCTGATTGCCTTTTATTTTGTTTCACAAAGATAACACCAAACACCAAACTGTGGTCACATAGACGTGTTTCACACATACATCTGACAACTGATAGATCTTACATAGACCACCCCAATAGCTGTTCGGGGGGCGGTGATAATCAGTAATGAGAACACAGCTCGATCAATCACCAAACCTCAGCCCCAAAGAGCATGCGGCTAGAAACTTGAATAAAAGCTCAAACTGAAGGTCCATGTTCTTATGCATACCAAAAGGTCCTGCATACACATAGGAACATGGACCAAACATTTATAACTAATAATACCGTGAACCAATAAACCAATAAAATCATTTGAATAAGGAGAAAAACAAGAAATGAATATACATACATAAAACATGAAAAACGAGGGGCAGGGCCGGGGTGGGTGGTGTCTGAGTGGACACAGGGAGCTGTGACTCAGCTCGGGTGCCCCCATAGCAAGGTGCTTGCTGTGGGGGCACTGAACAGGAGGAAGGGGCCAGGATCACAGCTGAGAAAACCGGGATCCAGGCTGCTCTATGCAAATCCACTGCAACATAGCAGGTAAGTATAACATGTTTGTTATTTTTTTAGGAAAAAAAATGAGCCTTTACAATCACTTTAAGCTCTAACGTGTTTCCCTCTGTACTCAGCAGTTTGTCAAAAAGTACAACCTTCCTTTTACTTTTCGCAACATGCAATCCCCTTTTTTATATTTGTGACTGAAAGAACTCTCTGCATTTGCATGTCTGCAGCCAATCTGACAAAGTCAAGTTGATCCAGAAAAAGACCTAATACAAAGCATGGCCAATTTTTTCCAAAAATAAAAAAATATGATATAGTGGGATCAGTTTAGTTCAGATTAATACATTATATCATAGGTGTGCACAGCCTGTTGCATTAGGGTGTGCACCCCCAAGTTTAAACACATTTGCGTGTGTGTGCATGTGTATACAGTATATACTGATGGTGTCAGCAGAGCAATGGATGATGTCAGTAGGACAGAGAATGGTGTCAGTAGGGCAGTGGAAGGTGTCAGTAGTTTTTATTTTATGTTTTTACAATTTGATTTTTTTTAGGAGCCCTTGGGGAAATATCAGGGGTCTAAACAGGGGGTATCTGTGACACACTGGTTGATCAGGCACACCTGGCACACCCTGTGCGCACGCCTATGCATTATATTGTTTATAAACATATAAAATCATACTTCTGTTATTTGGGAATATTTAAGCAATGTGTTTATTGACAAATGTGACAAATTATAGAATTCATTTGAGATCATTTTACTTTTTTTAGCAACTTTTACTTTATATTCTACTACCAGTTTATGTATTTTTCACTTTTTTTTTTTTTCTGAAAGCTTCATGTTTTATAGTTTGTAGGAGAACTGTTCTTTAGTCAAGAGAATCCATTGTTTATAGATCACATTTTGCACGCTACATCCCAGATATTGTCCTTGATAACGTACACAAGCAAGCATCATTTTGCTGGCAAAGTGAAGTGAAAGCTGCTCATCCTCACTGCCAACATGAGCTTCACTATAGTTTATCAGGCAGACCCATGGTGTCTGCTCAGTCTTTTCTCTCATTCCTTTTAATTGTGTAGCAAAATATATTTATAACAGATATCTTGGTGCAGACTTTGGAGACACTTCTTTGCTAAGCATCTGAGAAATACCTATACTCCATGCCAGAAAAGCTATTACTAGTCTGCAAATTGTTTACTTTAAAGCAATCTACAGTTGGCGTTACTGAATTTTACATGCGTGCGGTATTACGGTACTACAGCATTTCACTTCCTATTTTTTTGCCAGCTGTCATCATAGTAAGATTTACTATTCTATCCAATTAAATTGTAAAGTTCATAATATATCTACTGAGGGAGCTATTTAAGGCAGTATAGTTCCATTGATATTCTGTAAGTACACTATTAAATGATTAAGCAGCTTGTAAGATATGTATTGCATAAAAGATTGCTCATTGGATGATGAGTTCCTGAAATGTGTCTTTCCCCTTTTCTGACTTATAATGACTTATAATGCCAGTCATTGTGGTACCTCCAAAGATAAGGAGAAAAAAAGAGGCAGAGGCCACAGGAGAGTTTCTTATGGTGTAGTAGTTTGACAGATAATTAGATGAAATATATGATGAAAAGGTAAAGTGCAATGATGTATTCACATCTGAGAGGTTGCTAAGCTGGGATATCAGACAACCTGGCATGTAAGCATGCTGGGAATATGACTGTCCCTGTGCGTAGTAAAGTCGCTCTCGATGCTCAGTGGGGTGATCCAGACAATCCTAGGCTCTGTGGACTTAGAATTCTGGTGTGTTCACAGTAATGTCCCGTATACACGATCAGAAATTCCGCCAGCAAAAGTCCAATGTGAGCTTTTAGTCAGAAAATGCGACCATGTGTATGCTCCATCTGACTTTTGCTGGCTGAATTTCCGCCAGCAAAAGATTGGGAGCAGGTTCTCTATTTTTCCGACGGAAAAAGTTCAGATCGGAAATTCCAATCGTCTGTGGCAATTCCAATGCGAAAAATTCCGACGCATGCTCTGAAACAATTCGGCGCATGCTCAGAAGCATTGAACTTCATTTTCTCTGCTCGTCGTAGTGTTGTATGTCACCGTGTTCTTGACGGTTGAAAGTTTGGGGAACTTTTGTGTGACTGTGTGTATGCAAGCCAAGCTTGAGCGGAATTCCGTGGGTAAAACCATCCAAGATTTTTCAGACGGAAACTCTGATCGCGTGTATGTGGCCTAAGAGGTTTAGGAGCCCCAAAAAGATAGGAACCTGGTGTCAACAGAGGTGCCCGAATGTGAAGGAGAAGCTAAGAAATTGATTCTTCATTGATTTGATATTTATTTCTCACAGAATAGTACAAAATACCATACAACGCTTTGCATGGCACTATACTGGCCACTTCCTGCGGATGGTGCCTAAAACACTGATAAACAAAATAATATATTTAGGTAGAGAAGAGAAGTATACAAATATATAGTATAAAATATATTTGTTTGTATGTATATGTTATCTTGTCCAATGTTTATCACATTCAAGTGATCAAACATCAATAATATTCTATAAGTTTATATGATAGAACGGTCTTTCCAAAAAACATTATCCGAAAAAACTGATTCAACAGTCTAAAGGCCCATACACACGATCAGACTTTTTGACAACAAACATGCAAATTAGCTGTTTTGGAGCAACATCCGACTGTGTGTACGCTCCATCGGACAAACTTTTTTGGTTTTCATCGGACTTTTGTTGGCTGTGCGAACGGACAAACTTTCTGGCAACAAAAGTCTGATGGAGCAAAGTCTGATCGTGTGTACAGAAAACCATAGGACTTTTGTACAAAGTACAAACGGGCATGCTCAGAACCAATGCAAAAGATCAGACAACAATACAGAAGTTGACCAAAGGTGGCGGTAAAGAGCAGAAAAACCACGTGGTTTGGTGAAAGTTGGCTGAAAAAGTCCTGCTGTGTGTATGCAATACAAGTTCAGGGCCGACGCCCTTTGTACAAAAATCCAAGGGAAAGTTTGTACAAAGTCCTATCGTGTGTATGAGGCTTAAGACAAAAGCACAAAATCTATACAGAGATAAATTGATATTTCCAGACCCAAAAGAAAAAATCTCCAACAAATACAATTATAACTTCATCACTAGATATAACACTGATTACAGCAAAATCAAAAAATCTATGAAAACACACTGGCATATACTTTTACAGGACCCCTATTTGAAAGCAAACCTACCCAGGACACCCAGCTAGCTGCACCTTCCAATGCTGAAGGAATATTTTAGCACCTAGTAGACTAAAAAGCAGTACAACAGACAAAAACCTGATATAAAAAGATCTCCACAATAATACACTAACAGGAAACTATAGGTGTGGTCACCCTCTATGCCATACATGTAATATTATTATCAACAGAGACAAGGAATTTACATCCATGTGCACATTGATGTCCTACCCAATTAAGTCCTTGTTGACCTATGAAACTGAGGAAGTGGCCAATGTAGTGCCACAAAACGCATTGTAAGGTGTTTTATATTATTCTGTGAGCAATAAATATCAAATCAATGAAGAATCCATTCCTAAGCTTCTCCTTCACATTTGGGCACTTCTGGAGACACCAGGTTCCTATCTTTTGGGGCTCCTAAACCCCTTATTAAGTCAGACACTGCTCAGATTTATAAAGCTGGTGTGGCATGCTTTTGTCAACTCCTGGAAGTGGTATTGTAACACCCTTGCTTATACCCAGTGAAGTGACTTGCCGCACATGATACACAGAAAGGAAACATAAGTGGTATCTGTTTATGTGCAGCCACCTGATCTCTACAATATACAAGGAAAAGAGAGTGCACAGCTGCCCTAGTGTAATTCCCTTTTAATGATACAAATGCAAAATCAAACAATAGAGGATTACACTCACAAACATGGGACTTAGATCGCATGTACAGCAGGCTGTATGTCTCCCTTACTGGCCTGTATAACTGGTTTGTATAACACGCCTCCGAAACATGTAGTCTTGGCAACCATTTTTTGTTAGCTAAAGAGGAGACATCTCACTCACCTTCTCCGGCCACGAGTGACATCACGCAGCACCGGCTGGACCGTGTGCATGCCCTACAGCAGACACAGCCTGACGAGATGAGGAAACAGAGTCCTCAGTGACTTCTCATACCATCACCACTTGTTATTGGGAGCCAACCCAGTTATACAGGCTAGGAAGGGAGACATACATCCTGCGGTACATGCGATCTAAATCCCATTGTTTGATTTTGCATTTGTATCATTAAAATGGAATTACACTAGGGCAACCATGCACTCTCTTTTCCTTGTATATTTCAGATTAAGTCCACCGCCCCAGTGGATCTTTGAGAGAGCTGCAGCACCTAGAGCAAGAGAACTTTTTCTATATAGACTGGGAACATTTGAGAGTTAGTTGTGGGGTCGGCGCTGACTTTTTTTTTTGTGTTTGATCTGAGTTCTACAGCCTTTTAAAATGCATAATTTACACAGCATTTCTGAGCTTCCAGAGGTATGGGACATGAATCTGACATCACACACTGACAAGAGAGAAGAGCTGAGTGTGATCTGAGACCTGAGTGGAGAGAATTTCACAAACAATTTCATAGAGAAGCATACACAGCTGAGGGTGTTGATCGCATGTTGTGTGCTGGAGCTTGGTTACTTGAAGTCGGCACGACTTGTCAGAAATTAGCCAATAGCAGAGGAGCAAGGAAGCAGACAGAAGAAGTCACACTTGGTGTTTTGGATTGAGGCAAACACACATTATAGAGGGATTTGCTTTGTTCATTTTTCATGTCAGTGGTTTACAACCACTTTAGGTGTTGTCTCTTGCAGAGTTGAACAAACTTTAGGATTATTCAGGGGTTGATAATGTTTCCAGAGAAAGGTGAGGGAATGAGCCTTTCACTGCAATAGTACGTGAAAGCAGATCGTAGATCTGGTTTTGTGACAGTCTCAGTGAGGATGGACATATTTCTCAGAGACAGCCTTCAATTTACAGTATGTACAGCCTTATGTCAGATTTTTATGGTATATCAATGTTGTCTTTGCTTTCAAAAGGGGTTTTCCATAAACGTCTAAGTGGAAAGCCCCTGTGCTCTGTAGGCAGTTATGACTGGCAAGTGTTGCACTATTCATGTCCACTTGGCTTCTTGCAGTCCCGGTTAAAGAGGGATTCCACCCAAAAAAAAATATTAAAAGCCAGCAGCTATAAATACTACAGCTGCTGACTTTTAATAAATAGACACTCACCTGTCCCGGGTTCCAGCGATGCTGGCAGCCGAGGCCGATCGATCGCTCGGCTCTCGGCTGCTGCCGCCACCATTCTAGGTGAGGGAATCAGGAAGTGAAGTGAATCGGCTTCACTTCCCTGTTCCCTACTGCGCATGCGCGAGTCGCGCAGCGCAATAGGAAATCTCCGCGCTATCACTGGGACCCGTGTGTGTCCCAGCAGACAGCGCGGCAGGGCAGGAAATGGCGTAGACTCCCACGGGAGTCTATGCCCGGAAGTGGGTGTAAATACCTGTCTTTGACAAGTATCTCCACCCCCCTCCCCCCTGAAAGGTGTCAATTGTGACACCGGAGGGGGGGAGGGATCCGATCAGCGGAGGTTCCACTTTAGGGTGGAATCCAGCTTTAAGCAGGTGATGCTCCAAAAGCAGCAGGACCTGTTCAGCACATACTTTCAATGGGATTCTCAGGCATTAGAGTAGAAATAAGCTCAAAATTGATTAGCAGAGATCACAAATAGCTGGTCAGCAGGGGCATGCCATGAAAGAGTGAAAGAGTTTTTACCTATGGATAGAAAAATGTTTAAAGTGTGGCTGTCCATGTAGTAGTTGTACTGTTGAAGGGAAATGTTGGAAAACCTTTTCATGATCAGTGACTGCAGCCACTGAGCAGTGTATTTTGACAGTGGAGGTGTCCTGCTGTCAGAATACAATTTCTCAGCAGGGAGGACACGCATTCTTTTTGTTGAGTCCTCTATGTCTACCTTTACTGATTGCATTGGTTACTGCAATTTATATCTACCCATTTCTCTTTGCACTGCTCTTTTAGCTAGGCTTCAAAGTTTTCTTGTTTTCTTGTTCAAAAGAAATCTATTATTGCACAGCCATAGAGGACTGCCATACTCTACCCTTTTGTAAGGGATATATCTAGATAGCAAGCTACAAAAAACATATAGCAACACTAACTCCATAGAATACCCGCTTCTTCTGTTAAAATAAATACAACTCTAGTACGAGTCTGCTTACAGTGTAGGGTGTGCACCATACTTTGACGAGCAGGTTCATATTACTGTTGATTTTATGTATAACAGCAGGAGGGGTATTACGTAGAGTGAGCTCTGTTATACATTTTTTAGCACTTGTTATTTTTACATAGAAACATAGAAAAGTGACAACAGAAAAAGACAGAATAGTCCATCCAGTCTGCCCATTTTTCTTTTTTGTTTAGTTAACTTTATTGTCTGACTATAGATTTATGTTTATCCCAAGCATGTTTGGAGCCATTTACTGTTGACTGTCTCACTACCTCTGCTGTTAATTTATGCCAAGCATCAACCACCTTTTCAGTAAAATAATACTTTCTAAGATTAGTTTTGAACGTTCCTCCAGTTAGTTTGAGGTCATGTCTCCATGTTGTTGTTTTTATTGTTTTTATATATATATATATATATATATATATATATATATATATATATATATATATATATATATATATATATATATCTTACACGCATACCTATAGTTTTGTAAGATTATAAGCTTGTGTGCACAGTATTTGCATACTGATAATGATGTTTCAAATTGGGTCAGTGACAAAGCAGGAACTTTTATTCCTAAATAAACTATGCATTTTGCATTAGGCAATTGAAAATATATAAATGCCAAACACAAAAAGGAGTGACGGCCCAGTCAATGTGGTCTTTCATTGTCTCGGCAGGACTAAGCAGATAGAGAATACAATCTTTTTGTAGATGAATGCAGTTTGCACTTTGTTGCTTCTTTCATAAACTTGTCTTACGAGCCCAAATGAGTTAAACATGTAAAAAAGAGTCATAATACTTCCAAACAATATCGACCACAAACTGGGATAGTCCCGTGCCTTTGAAAAATTCCCATTGAATTAGCACATGCTGTATTATAAATTCACTTTTGAAAATGTTACTTATTAAAAGACACACTCGATTTCAACAGTACTGCTAGTAAGTAGTAACAAAAGCATCTGAACACTGCAGAGATCAAAGAATAAAGTATTAAGAAACCCTGGGGCACCCTCCTAACACTTCACAGTTACAGTGAGAGAAGTAAATGAAGGCTTCCAGCAGTTAAAAACATAAACATGTTCTCTTTTCAACAACACAAAACTTTACGTTACAGGTAAAACTCTCAAACAAATAATACTTAACACAATGTAAAGGGTAAGTACAAACTGTACTGCAAAATCCAATTTTATCATGGCACGTCGGAGAAAGTTGAAACAAAGTTCTACAAAGTACAGGACGACTTACCTAAATATTGGTTTTTGTAGGTGCTTTTTCTTAATTGTAATGCAGTCACCCATTTAAATTTAGTGCAGGGTATAGATTTCCAGAAATTGAACCACAAACACAAAACAATAAAAGAAGGAAAAAAGTCCAGAAACAGAAGTATACATAAAAAAGATCTTCTTCAGCTATTGTGCTGTGCACAGTCCCGATAGTATGTTGTGTGTTCGAAGGAGTTTACCCTCTTTAACTGCTGAGTGAAAAAAATCCATTGAGGCCACATAACTGTGCACACAACTCAACAGAGCGAACTGCACAAAAGCACATGTTTAGAGTTGACTGAGAAAGGAGAAGGGCCACAGTCACAGACTACTAAAGTCTGCAAGGAAAAGTGAAACTCAGCCAAGAGCATTTGAAGCTTTAAAAAAAAAAAAAAAAGTCAGCAAGTTCTCATCATCAAGCTCTGAGAATGTGCTCTGCTTATATTCGTCAGAGCTCCTTAAACATATGGGCATGTCGTAGAATTTAGACTACTGCTGGAAGCCTGTTTTTTTTTTTTTTCTTTTCTTTTTTTATTCAAACTAAAAGTTTGAGGACTGCCCGAGAGTTTTCCATGTTCACATCGTAAGAAAGTTTCTTCAGTAACAAGCAGCGTACACAAATTAATAAAGACGGATAGATGCAGTCTGTGTGGCTGGCTGCTTTTCAAGAGATTATAATTACTGTACAATCTGGCTTTTATTCCCTTCTGGATATGAGGTGTAGATAGGCCAGTACAAAATTAAAGGGTTACCTTGTTTGTCTGGCACTTTTCACTGTGGAGGGTATTCCAGATTATGACAGGGCACAGTGTTCAGAAAAACATGTAAATAACTCTTCAAAATGATATTATGTAATGACAGCATAAAGGAGCAGTAAACTAAAAATACAAGTTACCTTTATTTTAAAGAACATTCCAACCAAACTTTAAAAAAAATGCATACGCTTAATGTAGAATTCCAGCACAACCCCACTAATCTTAAAAATGCTCCCTTCCCCTCTGCTGACACCTATGCTGACTAACCTGTATAAGATGTTTGTACACACCTACAGCATGGTTGTCCAGTTCTGCAAGGGCATCTATTGATGTCCTCCCAGAACCGCGTCTCCCGTGTATCCGCTGTGGCATGCCCCCAGCAGGCTCTGTGATTGCTGTTTCCTTCGGATACAGCTGATCACAGATCGGGGTGAAGAGCCAATCACAGTGGCTCTTTACCACATGATCATCTGTGTCCAGTCACAGCTGATCATGATGTAAGCACACGTGCCAGTTATCAGCATTCCTTTCCTCATGCTGTCACAGTGCAGGGAGAGGAGAGAGCCGGTAATGAGCGAGTATGAAAGGAGACATATTACTAATTTCAACCAGCTATAGTCCGGTCATGTAATCTCCCTTGTGTCAGCCAGTGCTGACTGCAGGGGAGAGAAGGTAGTACTCGACAATTGCGGGCTATGCCTAAGTAGTCACAGAACCCATAGGCTCCTATCGCCCATCTGTTGTTGTCGCTCCCTCCTCTTCCCTGCAGCCGCCACTGGCTGACACAGGGGAGCCGAATCATGTGACAGGAATGGAGAGGCCTGAAAATAGGTAAGTATATAAAGCCCCATACACACTATCAGATTTTCTGCTGATTTTTTCCTTCAGATTTACCAAAACCATATAATATGAGGTCAAACCTTAAGAGTTTCAATGTGTATGCAATCAAGCAGGCCCTTGCACTACATGGTTTTGGTAAATCTGAAGACAAAAATCAGCAGAAAATCTGATAGTGTGTATGGTGCTTTAGACAGGTTCACCAGCATAGATGTTAGGAGGGGAGGGAGCATTTCTAAGCTTAGTTAGGCTTGTACTGGAATTCTACTTTAAGCGGACAGCCTATCTGCTGAGCAGCTGTAATTTTTTTATCCTGGCCCCACCAACAATTTAGAATCCAAGTGTAATTATTTAAAGCAGAACTCCTTGGGTGTCGGTCTGTGGGCAGGTGAGCTTTTTATATAATGTACAAATATTGTACACTTATCTCTCATTGTGCCCTCCTCCAGTTGTGACAGTTCCAGCCTCAAATGGCTGCTTTGTACAATAACGTCATCTCCCCAACTGTTTCTTCTGGGTCCTCTGATGCTTCTCTTTAGGCATTGGATGGCCACCGATGATGTAATTTCTGCTAACATGCATTATCTGCCATCCAGCTGTATTCTAAGCATGTTGGGAATAAGCCAGGATGTACACTGCACAGCACATGCTCTGTGAAGTGTGCATTCAGAAAAAACAATTGCCAGGAGCATAAGGTAAAGTTTTATTGGGCAAAAACTCTTTTGCCAAAAACTGTAACACCTAGCAAATTTTCTAAGTGGGGCTCTGGTTTTACTTTAATCATACAACTCCAGTATGACAAGCCATGAAGCCAACGTGTTTCTGGCATTCAGAGGCCTCCCTGCATCAGGGTTTTAGGTGCTGATAGCAGTATGTAGGTAACCAACTTAAAATGGTTAAAGGTTTAAAAATAATTAATTAAGTTAAAGAATATACCTATATATTAGTATGTAGGCCACAACAGCTAGTTGTTGCAACCCTGAAAAAAACAGTTGCTGGAGCCTAATTTCTAGCGTATTGGTTCTATAGAAGTTCTATAGAGATACCTGGGAAAAGAAAGATGTATTTTCCATTCATCTCTGTAGAACCTTTTGTTGCACCTGCATACTGGAGCACAGATGCTTGGGCACATAAAAATAAGTGAAAACGCTATGTCAGAAAGGCAGTTGTGTATGTGGTCATATTACCTAGGAAGGGGGTGGGTTTTTCATGTAAAATTTTTATACAAATGTCAATTTGTCAATTTGCAAATTAAATCAAAAGTGAAAACTATCATTTATTTCCCAATGTGGCAGCTCTGGTAAAAAAAATAATTCTATAAGAAAAACTTCATGACATTGTTATATCCGTTTTCCATGTTTTAATGGCATGCAAAATTGTCTGAATGGTCTTATAATCCCCTAATAGCTTTAACCTTTATCTGCATTTGCTTAAAAAATATGTTTGCAGTGATAATTTAATCAGAAAGCAACATAAGCTCAATAAAACGAAGGCTGTAGTGTTCAGAAAGGGATTCTCCAGATATGCAGCTCAGTTACTCAATTAACTCACTCTAGCTAACAGTAACACCAATATGAATGATATGGAAAAAAGGCTAACATTACAATATGCCTTTCAGTAGCTGGAAGCCTTTGGATAATCCATCTTTGCTGTATTTTGGACATTCTTCTTGACAAGGTTCTCATTTACACACATATGGAAGAAGTTCCGTACTAGGGCATAGGCTGTGTTCAGCATTGAATCTTAAAACTTTTTTCCATGGGCCTTTGGTCTGGTCACGTGTGGCGGTGGGTAATCCTAAATACTGCTGGTTGTTTTAACCACTTCAATACTGGGCACTTTCGCCCCCTTTTTTCCCAGGCCGATTTTCAGCTTTCAGCACTCTTACATTTTCAATGAGAATGCTACGCTGTAACCAAATGAAATTTTTATCATTTTGTTCCCACAAATAGAGCTTTCTTTTGGTGGTATTTATTCATGACTCCATTTTTTATTTTTTGTAATATAAGTGAAAAAAGAGCGGAAATTTGGCGAGCGGTAACACCTCCCCCTTACACAGAGAACACACACTGTACAAACAGCTTCCTCAGTCTTAACTTTCCATTCCATCTCATCAGCGGCAGCCATTGACAGGCTCTGTCAGCGTCCTAGCCTTCTCCCAAAGCCGGCACTGCTGTGTATGGCAGGAGTTGTAGTTATCCGTACTGCACACACTGGTCTTGGTCTGCTGCACCTGCACTCTGCAGAGACTACACTTCCTGGAATGCAGGGAGCGCTCAGAAAGGACGCATGGCTTCTCTGACTTGTAGTAGGGGACAGAGGAGTGTATAGGGCTAGTTGCCCTGGAGCATGCTCATCTGTAACCATGCACCCAGCTGCGGCTCTAGTGTTTTGCGGCTGCTGCAGCAATGTGGCATTTTTTAAGCTGTTAGTCAGGTGGAAACTTGTCATTACCATAATAAGACCGGACTCCTGTGTGTTCACTCATTCCTCCTGCATTCTGCTGTGTCTGTGCTGGCAGTGGTTCTGCTTCTAGTATCCACATTGGGAACCTAAGTCCATGTTTACAAGAGCAGGCAGTGGGGACATGTAAACTGCAAGATATGGTTGTAATAAGAGGAGGTGATGATAGTTTTGGCCAGAGTTACCCTTTTTCATACAGAGTTCCCCTGGCCCCTTGCACTGTAAGGTGGAATCTTTCAGACACCGATCTAAGGGGGAACTTTTAACTCTGTGGACTCTTGTGTAAAGGGGGGGGGGGGCTCTGGTGACCACAGACCCTCCTACATCAGAGTTCTGCTTTAAATCAGGGTCTACAGTGTTACCCTTTGCATCAGGGTCTGCAGAGTTCCCCCTTAAACTGTAGGAGGGGAACCCTGCAGATGCTGATGTAGAGGGGAACTCTGAGTACTCTGATGTAAGAGAGAACTGTTATGTAAAGAGGAGCTCTGTGGACTCTTGTGGGGGGGGGCTTTGGTGACCAGAGACTCCCTTACATCAGAATTTCTCTTTATCAGAGTCTGCAGCATTCTCCTTTACATCAGAGTCCACAATGTTCCCTTTTGCATCAGGGTCCGCAAAGTTTCCCCTTGTACGGTAAAGGAGGGCCCTGCAGACTCTGGTGTAAGGAGGAACTCTGTGCTGGGTTATATTAACCTGACCTTCCTGTAAAAAAAAGTTTTTTGCCTTTTGTTACACCTTAAGCAGATTGTTTGTAGCTAAAATATTGAAAATGGCAATTTTGCGTAACTTTTTGAACGGTTAGTAAAAAATATGGCTCTGCCAGTAATTTTTTTGTGTTGCGTCAGTAAACAAGTGGCTCTGTCTGTGAACTTTTTGTGTTGTGTCAGTAAATTTCACTTTGAGAGGTTGGCAACCCTGTGTTTAGACTTCCTATAACGTTTTTGAGGTTTATCAGTAGGAAGATCAAGCAGTTGCTGTACTAGACCGATTATACAACAGCACATTTGGACCTGTGTTGTGTTTTTCATTTACACATATATTCTGCATTTGCTGGAAGAATCTTTTTCACTTCTGTGATTGTTTTTTGGACTTTTCACTTGCAGAGACTGTATTGGTAATAACAATTTGGATTCTTTGCACAATTTGTTATTTTCTGGTATTCATTGAGTTTCGCACATATATGTTGTTTGTACTGTTTATTTTTAAATAGAGTAGCACATTTATTTTTATATATCTTTGTGTTTTCTTATACCGTTAGGTCCATAAATAATTAAACACAGGCACAATTTTCATACTTTTGGCTCTGTATGCCACCATAATAAAATTAAAACAAAACAATCCAAATTAATTTGAAGTGCAGACTTTCAGCTTTAATTCAAGGGGTGGCACATAAATATCAAGTACAAAAATTAGGAACTGCAACCATTTTTATACACAGTCACCTCATTTTCAGGGGCTTAAATGTAATTGGGCAAATGACTATAATCATAAATAAAATGTTAATTTTTAATATTTTGTTAGGAATCCTTTAAATTCTGATGGTTTTTCCAAAGGAGTTCTGCTAAAACAGACTTGCCTACACACGATCACACCAAAGTCTGATCTTTTAGAATATGGTGATGTACAACACGTACGACGGGACTAGAAAAAGGAAGTAAAATAGCCAGTAGCCAATAGCTGCCCTTGCATCGTTTTTGGTCAGTCGGAACAGCATACAGACAAACGGATTTCCCGATAGAAATTGATTCAGTCAGAAAGATTAAAAAAAAAGGGTTCTATTTCTAGATCCATCAGAATTAAAAAAAAAAAAGTCCACTGAAGCCCATACATTATCGGAACATCTGATGAAATGATTCCGTCTGACTTTTTCTGCCGGAAAGTCCGACCGTGTGTATACAGCATTACTGGAAATGACTGCCTGAAGTCTGGAAGCCATGGATATTACCAAAGACGGGGTTTCCTCATTTCTGATGCTTTGCCAGGCTCTAACTGCAGCTGTCTTCAGTTGTTCTTTGTTTGTGGGTCTTTCTGCCTTTAGTTTTGCCTTCAGCAAGTGAAATTCATACTCAATTGGGTTGAGATCAGGTGACTAACTCGGCCATTGCAGAATATTCCACTTCTTTTCCTTCAAATGCTCCTGGGTTGCTTTTGCAGTGTGTTTTTGACCATTGTCCATCTGTATTGTGAAGCTCCGTCCAATCAACTTTGCTGCATTTGGCTGAATCTGGGCTGACAGTATATCTCTAAACACTGCAGAATTCATCTGGCTTCTTCTGTCTTCTGTCACATCATCAATAAACACCAATGACCCAGTGCCACTGGTAGCCATGCATGCCCATGCTACCACATTGCCTCCACCATGTTTTACAGATGAAGTTGTGTGCTTTGGATTAGGGATGAGCTTCGTGTTCGAGTCCAACATACGTTCGACTCGAACATTGGCTGTTCGTCCGTTCGGCGAAGTCCGAACATTTTGGTCCGTTCGCGCCAAATTCGTGTGGCGCTCACGGCCCACAATGCACTGTGATGGCGCAGTGCATTGCTGGCTCATGATTGGCCAAGCATGCACTGTGACCCCGCATGCTTGGCCAATCGCAGCGCCAGCAGCGAGGAGAGCCATGATTGGCCACAGGCAGGATGCGCGGCGGCCTTGTGTAGTGTGTTGGCGTCTGAAGCAGTGGGTGTTCTGTGTACCTTCAACACAGTACACACCGATCGTTTTCGCCCGATTTTCGATCTTGCTGTTGTGTAGTGGTTATTGTCTGCGTGCACTGACCGCAGTATACACCGCTATATTCACCTCACCTATATAGCTAGTGATTTATCTTTTATAATAGAGCTTGCAGTCAGTAGTGTTAGGAGATAGTGCGTGCTGTCTGCGTGCTCTGTACCCAGTACATACCGCTATATCCACCTACATAGCTCTTCTCTATTTGAGCCCACTTGCCATCTGCAGGAGTTATTGGAAGTTGTGTGTGCCTCCAGCACAGCACAGTATACATCTGTATATACCCCTTTATCTCTGGTGTTCTATAATAAAGGCATCTGCAGGAGTTAGTGGGTGTTGTGCGCCTCTAGCACAATATACACTACCCAACTGCTTTTTTACCCAACTCCCTTCAGGCCATTACCATGTCTGGAAGGCCAGCAAGGAGAGGCAGACAGGCGCGAGCCGATAAAAGAGGGCAAGCAGGCTCTGTGTCTAGAGACAACAGTGCTGGTCGTGGACGCGGTGCATTGTCATCAGCACGTGGCCATGGGACACGCTTGTCCTTCTTTTTGGCAGCTGGACATGTTGAACTGCCAACGACTTGGTAGAGTGGATGACCAAGCCCTCTTCATCCTCCTCATCCTCTCTCACCCAGTCTCAGGTACTAGCAAAGCAGCTGCCAACGCCTTCCCTCCTCTCAATGTCATCATCAGTGACTCCTTCCCTAGACCCACCACGTCCTCCTGAGGAGTCTCCTGAACTCTTTGAGCACAGTGTTGGGTACATGCTCCAGGAGGATGCCCAGTGTTTTGTGGGCTCTGATGATGACAATCAGCTAGAGGAAGGCAGTAGCGTGAGCGCAGAGAGAGGGGATGCTCAAGATGGACAGCAATCTGGCAGTCATGTTCCACAAGCTGCAGCATACTGTCAGGTTTGCTACAGCGATGAAGAGGGAGGGGATGATGAGGGCACTGACTCCACGTGGGTGCCTGGAAGGAGAGAGAAGGAGGAGGAGGCACATGTCCAACGAGGCAGGATGCCCTCCGGGGGCCAGCTTAGGGGCAGCACACCGACTGAATCACACCGCAGAGCTCCGCCTGTGCAGAGCGCTGCCTCTGCGTGTTATTCTAAAAGTTCTTTGGTGTGGGCCTTTTTTGAGACGAGTGCATCAGATCGCACCGCTGCTATTTGCAACATATGTCTCAAGCGTATCTCACGTGGCCAAAACATCAGCCGCTTGGGCACCACATGCTTGACCAGACATATGTTGACCTGCCATGCAGCTCGTTGGCAAGCGTACCTCAAAGACCCACACCAAAAAACAAAGCGGACCTCTCCTTGCTCCTCATCAGCTGGCATCTCCAACCCCACTAGACCTTCAGTCCTCTCTGAAACCTGCTCTGAGAGGAATGAAGGTGTAGAATTAGGTGTGTCACAGCCAAGTGCTTCCGGGAACTCTGCTAGCGGTACACCCACGTCCGATTATAGCAGGCAAATATCCCTGCCCCAGCTGCTGGACCGGCGAAAGAAGTTCACTCCCAGCCATCCACATGCCCAGCGGTTGAATGCTAGCTTGGCTAAATTGCTAGCACTTCAACTGCTGCCTTTTCAGTTGGTAGACTCGGCCCCCTTCCGTGAGTTTGTACAATGTGCGGTTCCTCAGTGGCAGGTCCCCAAACGCCACTTTTTCTCACGGAAGGCGATTCCGGCTCTCTACCGGCATGTGGAAGGCAATGTCCTTGCCTCGCTCATGGTCCAGCAGGCATGGACAGGGACGTTACCTGTCTTTCACGGCCCATTGGGTCACTCTTCTGGCAGCTGGGAAGGATGCAGGACAAGGTGCAGTAGTGTTGGAGGTTGTTCCGCCACCACGCCTCCAAAATGCTACTATTGGTTGTGACACACCTCTCTCCTCCACCCCCTCCTCTTCTTCTTCCTCCATGGCCTCTTCCAGTGCTCTGTCCTCAGAACCAGCGGTGCTTCGTAGGCGTTCCAGGGGCTACGCAAGTACGCAGGCAAAACGATGCCATGCCGTGCTTGCGCTGGTTTGTTTGGGGGACAGGAGCCACACTGGGGCGGATGTTTTGTCAGCTCTGCAGGGGCAGGCCGAGAGGTGGTTGACGCCACGCCAGCTCAAGCCAGGAATGGTGGTTTGTGACAATGGCACCAACCTCCTCTCCGCCCTCCGACAGGGACAACTGACCCATTGTCATGGTCGGTTCCGAGTTCCAGCAGTCCATGGAAGACTTACCCACAGTATTGGTCCGTTGAGTGCTAATAGGTCTTCCCGGGCGCGTGTTAGAGCGAACGGACGCACGCGGGTGCGAGCAGGTACGATCGGGCGCACGCGGGTGCGCGAGGTTGCGAACGTGCGCACGCGGGTGCGCGGGGTCACGAACGGTTGCACGGTTTCACGTGGGCGCGAACGGGCACGCCGTGCGACCGTTCTTGGCACCCAGAGGGCTTCTTAAGTGATCCGTTCTAGTGGCCCGGTGCTGTCCTGTCTACAGCGTTCCTGTGAGTTACCTCTGCTAAACCTGATTGTTCCTGCCTCTGATCTACCCGGCTTGTTCCTGTTTACCCCTGCTTGCTGCCAGCCTTGACCCTTGGACTTCCTGACCACGCTTCTGCCTTCTCCTTCGGTACCTCTACTGCCTGCCCGTTGACGACCCGGCCTGTGTTTGACCCTGCTGTTGCCTGCTTATCCAGTTTGTCTCCGTGACCGCTGCTGCCAGTTGCCCGCCTGCCAGCCGTTCCTGTGTGACTACCTGCACCTGCTGCCAGCTGCTGACTGCTCTCCAGCTGTTCCAGAATCATCCGCCTGCACCCGCTGCTGTCTGACACCAGCTCCAGGACCAAGCCCACCTACACGGACTTGGCACTTGTGCCCTCTGACCTCTAGAGTCCCTGTTCCCACTCTCAGGGGATCTCGAGCCAGAGGATTACGAGAGGCCACTCCCTGCACTCCGGGCTCCTTCCACCAGGTACGTGACACCCATGTGCCCTGTGTAGCTCACGTCCTTAACCTGGTGGTGCAGCGGTTCTTGGGCAGGTACCCCGGCTTACAGGATGTCCTGAAGCAGGCCAGGAAAGTCTGTGTGCATTTTCGCCGATCATTTAATGCCTGTGCTCGGCTGGCTGAGCTCCAAAAGGAGTTGAACCTGCCCAAGAACCGCCTTATATGTGACATGCCCACCAGATGGAACTCAACATTGGCCATGCTGCAGCGGCTGCACATGCAGCAGAGGGCCATCAATGAGTACCTGTGCGACTACGGCACCAGGACAGGGTCAGGGGAGCTTGGTTTTTTCTCACCACGCCAGTGGGGCATGATCAGGGATGCATGCACTGTCCTGTCACCGTTTGAGGAGGCCACAAGGATGGTGAGCAGTGACAGTGCATGCATCAGTGACACTGTACCTCTTGTCCACCTCTTGGAGCATACGCTGCGTGGAATAATGGACAGGGCACTTGAGGCAGAACAGAGGCAGGAAGAGGAGGACTTCCTTGCCTCTCAAGGCCCCCTTTATCCAGACAGTGTTCCTGCTGTGCCACCCATCACACAGGAAGAGGATGAGGAGGAGGAAGAGGAGGAGGAGGATGATTGTGTCAGCATGGAGGTGGAGGCTGGCACTCAGCATCAGCATCAGCAGCAGCAGTCTTGTAGGGATGATTTACAGTCCCAAGAAACACGTGGACTTGTACGTGGCTGGGAGGAGGTAGCTGCGGATCATGTTGTCCTTAGTGACCCAGAGGACTCCGGACCGAATGCCTCAGCTAACCTACGCTGCATGGCCTCCCTGATCCTGCAAAGCCTGCGGAAGGATCCTCGTATTCTTCGGATCAAGGAGAGGGACCATTACTGGCTGGCCACTCTCCTTGATCCACGGTACAAGGGTAAGGTTGCCGACCTTATCTTGCCATCGCAGAGGGAGCAGAGGATGAGACATCTCTGGGAGGCCTTGCAGAAAGGTCTGTGCAACGCGTTCCCAGAGACTGGGAGGTTACAAACTCCTGGACAACGTGTTGCTGAGGCATCGGTCAGAAGGAGCGGTGGAGAAGGTGGCCGTCTGACTGATGCTTTCAGACAATTTTTTAGTCCGCAGCCCCAAGGTATGATCGGTTCCAGCACCCATCGCCAGCGTCTGATTTACATGGTGCAGGAATACCTAGGGGCAAGGTCAGACTTGGACACCTTTCCCACCGAAAATCCTCTGGCTTACTGGGTCTTGAGGATGGATCACTGGCCAGAGCTTGCACAGTATGCAATTGAGCTACTGGCCTGTCCTGCATCCAGCGTTCTTTCGGAACGCACCTTCAGTGCTGCTGGTGGCTTTGTTACCGATCACAGGGTGCGCCTGTCCACCAAATCAGTTGATCGACTGACCTTCATCAAGATGAATCAGTCTTGGATCACCCACAGCTACCAAGCACCTGAAGCTGATGTAACAGAATAATTTTTTTTTAAATATCACATCCCTTCAAGACTGCCTATGCTGATGCTGAGTGACTGTCCTGTTATGTTGATTATCTATCCTCTTCCTCCTCCGCTGATATGTTGGAAGAACATTTCTGGTTCTGGTTGATGCCATCAGCCCAATTTTTCTGCCCCTGTTTAACAGGGGCGTTTAAGTACAATTTTTGATGCAATGCTTTGCAGCAGGGCTAATTCCTGCAATAAAACTAGAGTATATGGCAGAGGTTGCAGTGTGGTGGCACCAGCACCAGTGCCTAAGGCCCAATTTTTCTGCCCCTGTTTAACAGGGGCGTTTAATTACAATTTTTGATGCAATGCTTTGCAGCAGGGCTAATTCCTGCAATCAAACAAGAGTATATGGCAGAGGTTGCAGTGTGGTGGCACCAGCACCAGTGCCTAAGGCCCAATTTTTCTGCCCCTGTTTAACAGGGGCGTTTAATTACAATTTTTGATGCAATGCTTTGCAGCAGGGCTAATTCCTGCAATAAAACTAGAGTATATGGCAGAGGTTGCAGTGTGGTGGCACCAGCACCAGTGCCTAAGGCCCAATTTTTCTGCCCCTGTTTAACAGGGGCGTTTAATTCCAATTTTTGATGCAATGCTTTGCAGCAGGGCTAATTCCTGCAATAAAACTAGAGTATATGGCAGAGGTTGCAGTGTGGTGGCACCAGTACCAGTGCCTAAGGCCCAATTTTTCTGCCCCTGTTTAACAGGGGCGTTTAATTACAATTTTTGATGCAATGCTTTGCAGCAGGGCTAATTCCTGCAAAAAAACTAGAGTATATGGCAGAGGTTGCAGTGTGGTGGCACCAGCACCAGTGCCTAAGGCCCAATTTTTCATCCCCTGTTTAACAGGGGCGTTTAATTACAATTTTTGATGCAATGCTTTGCAGCAGGGCTAATTCCTGCAATAAAACTAGAGTATATGGCAAAGGTTGCAGTGTGGTGGCACCAGTACCAGTGCCTAAGGCCCAATTTTTCTGCCCCTGTTTAACAGGGGCGTTTAAGTACAATTTTTGATGCAATGCTTTGCAGCAGGGCTAATTCCTGCAAAAAAACTAGAGTATATGGCAGAGGTTGCAGTGTGGTGGCACCAGCACCAGTGCCTAAGGCCCAATTTTTCATCCCCTGTTTAACAGGGGCGTTTAATTACAATTTTTGATGCAATGCTTTGCAGCAGGGCTAATTCCTGCAATAAAACTAGAGTATATGGCAGAGGTTGCAGTGTGGTGGCACCAGCACCAGTGCCTAAGGCCCAATTTTTCTGCCCCTGTTTAACAGGGGCGTTTAAGTACAATTTTTGATGCAATGCTTTGCAGCAGGGCTAATTCCTGCAATAAAACTAGAGTATATGGCAGAGGTTGCAGTGTGGTGGCACCAGCACCAGTGCCTAAGGCCCAATTTTTCTGCCCCTTTTTACCAGGGGCGTTTAATTACAATTTTTGATGCAATGCTTTGCAGCAGGGCTAATTCCTGCAATAAAACTAGAGTATATGGCATAGGTTGCAGTGTGGTGGCACCAGCACCAGTGCCTAAGGCCCAATTTTTCTGCCCCTGTTTAACAGGGGCGTTTAATTCCAATTTTTGATGCAATGCTTTGCAGCAGGGCTAATTCCTGCAATAAAACTAGAGTATATGGCAGAGGTTGCAGTGTGGTGGCACCAGCACCAGTGCCTAAGGCCCAATTTTTCTGCCCCTGTTTAACAGGGGCGTTTAAGTACAATTTTTGATGCAATGCTTTGCAGCAGGGCTAATTCCTGCAATAAAACTAGAGTATATGGGAGAGGTTGCAGTGTGGTGGCACCAGCAGCAGTGCCTAAGGCCAAATTTTTCTGCTCCTGTTTAACAGGGGCGTTTAAGTACAATTTTTGATGCAATGCTTTGCAGCAGGGCTAATTCCTGCAATAAAACTAGAGTATATGGCAGAGGTTGCAGTGTGGTGGCACCAGCAGCAGTGCCTAAGGCCAAATTTTTCTGCCCCTGTTTAACAGGGGCGTTTAAGTACAATTTTTGATGCAATGCTTTGCAGCAGGGCTAATTCCTGCAATAAAACTAGAGTATATGGCAGAGGTTGCAGTGTGGTGGCACCAGCACCAGTGCCTAAGGCCCCATTTTTCTGCCCCTGTTTAACAGGGGCGCTTAATTACAATTTTTGATGCAATGCTTTGCAGCAGGGCTAATTCCTGCAATAAAACTAGAGTATATGGCAGAGGTTGCAGTGTGGTGGCACCAGTACCAGTGCCTAAGGCCCAATTTTTCTGCCCCTGTTTAACAGGGGCGTTTAAGTACAATTTTTGATGCAATGCTTTGCAGGAGGGCTAATTCCTGCAATAAAACTAGAGTATATGGCAGAGGTTGCAGTGTGGTGGCACCAGCACCAGTGCCTAAGGCCCAATTTTTCATCCCCTGTTTAACAGGGGCGTTTAATTACAATTTTTGATGCAATGCTTTGCAGCAGGGCTAATTCCTGCAATAAAACTAGAGTATATGGCAGAGGTTGCAGTGTGGTGGCACCAGCACCAGTGCCTAAGGCCCAATTTTTCTGCCCCTGTTTAACAGGGGCGTTTAAGTACAATTTTTGATGCAATGCTTTGCAGCAGGGCTAATTCCTGCAATAAAACTAGAGTATATGGGAGAGGTTGCAGTGTCGTGGCACCAGCAGCAGTGCCTAAGGCCAAATTTTTCTGCCCCTGTTTAACAGGGACATGTAATTACAATTCTTGATATAATATTACACAGGAGGGCCCCTTCCTGTGCCCACCCAGAGTAACGGTGAGGACTTATAGTGTTATGGCACCAGCACCACAACCACCAAAGGTCAATTTTTCTACCACTGTTCAACAATGGCATGTAATTACAATTCTTGATATAATCGTTCACAGCAGGGG
Source organism: Lithobates pipiens (assembly GCF_037356315.1). Classification (NCBI taxonomy): domain Eukaryota; kingdom Metazoa; phylum Chordata; class Amphibia; order Anura; family Ranidae; genus Lithobates; species Lithobates pipiens. The sequence goes on from NW_027507784.1 coordinate 117,557,051, forward strand.
GCTCCAGCGCCCCCCACCAAGAGTCACTTTGAGGGCTTACAATGTTGTGGCAAAACCAACACCTTGTTCCGCCATTTCTGCAGAGCATATAGGGCAGGCACCTACTTTCAAACATCCAATTTACAAACATCTCCTACTTGCAAACGGAAGGAGACAACAGCAAGTGAGATGAAAAAAGATGGACGACAAAACAAATTATACAGGGGTGATAACCCTTCCCTATGTTTTCCAAAAAGCTTAAAAATAGTTTTTTTGACTGGAGCTACACTTTAAAAATGTACCAGTTGAAAATTACAAACAGATTCAACTTAACACAACAAACCTACACAGTCCCTGTCTTGTTTGCACCGCCTGTATACTGCTGTTCTGAGTATATAGGGCCTGGGGGCCACACGCATTTCCTTTTTTTAATATGGGTACGGGGTTCCCCTTAATATGCGTACAAGACCTAAAGGGGCTGGTAATGGGCAGGGAGTGCTACCCATGCCATTTTTCTCAATGATTTTCAACAATATTGCAGGAACCAGATATAACATTATAACCGCAAGCAGTTTTAAATGGTGTTATTTCCGTTTAATGTCATTTTGTGCAGGGACTGTTCTAAACACGGGAAACACGTGGCACTTCACAGGCATACTACAGACACCCCCCAGGCACCATATTTAAAGGAATATTTTTCACTTTAATCGTCATTAAAATCAGTGCTCCCGCCAAAACGGCCATTTTTAAAAACATTTTAGGCATTGACCCATGTCCACTGGGGCAGGAGCCAGGTCCCCAAACCCTTTTTAGGACAGTATCTTGCATATTAGCCGTTAAAATTAGCACTTTTCATTTCGAACGTTCGAGTCCCATAGACTTCAATGGGGTTCTAAAGTTCGTTCGAATTTGGGGTCCGTTCGAAAGTTCTGGTGCGAACCGAATAGGGGGGTGTTCGGCTCATCCCTACTTTGGATCATGAGCTGTTCCAAGCCTTCGCCACACTTTTTCTTCCTGTCATCCTGGTACAGATTAATCTTAGTTTTACCCATCCAAAGAATGCTTTTCCAGAACTAGTCTGGCTTTTTTAGATGTTTTTTGGCAAAGTCTAATCTGGCTTTTCTATTCTTCAGGCTTATGAATGGTTTGCACCTTGTGGTGACCTCTCTGTATTTGCTCTCGGGAAGTCTTCTCTTGATTGTAGACTTTGACAATGATACGCCCACCTCTTGAAGAGTGTCCTTCACTTGTCTGGATGTTGTGAATGGGTTTTTCTTTACCATAGAGAGGATTCTGTGATCATCTACAACTGTTCACTTCCGTGGACCTCCAGGCCTTTTTATGTTGCAGAGCTCACCAGTGCGTTCTTCTTTCCTCAGAATGTACTAAACTGTTCAATTGACCACTCCTAATGTTGCTGCTATATCTCTGATGGATTTGTTTAATTTTTTAATATCATAGAGTGACACATGTATGAGAGTCTGAGAGGGCTGCACACCCCAATTGAAGTCTTTGAAAAGAAAAAAGTGGAAAGTTCCCCACTGGGCTTTTTAGCAGGAAAATCATTTTTAAGCCTTACAATGGCCTGTTTTACTTGCATGGACAGATAGATTCAAAATGCAAATACTACACTAACGGCGCATACACACGCCCAGACTTTCCGGCAAACTAGGTCCGACAGTCTCCCCGACTGACTTTCGGCGGAGTTCTAACGGACTCTCTGAACGAACGGACTTGGCCACACACGAATGTACTAAGTCCATTCATTACGTGATGACATAAGAGGGGACTAATAAAGGAAGTTCAATAGCTGGTAACCAATAGCTTCCCTTGCGTCATATTTGGTCCATCGGACCAGCATACAGACGGTTTTCCTGATAGGAATTAAGTCCGCTGGACAGATTTGAAACATGTTCTATTTCTAGGTCCGTCTGATTTTTTTATGAAAAACTATCGGATTAGCACCCACACGATCGGATTGTCCAACGGACTGATTCCATCGGGCATTAGAATCAACTCCAGACCTTTTCCCTGCTTAATTGATGAATAAATAACAAAAGAGTAGCCCACACCTGGCCATGAAAAGCTTTTGATTCAATTGTCCAATTACATTTGGTCCCTTGAAAAAGGGGGGGTGGCTATTCTTAAACTGTAATTCCTAAACCATTCCTACAATTTGGATGTACATACCCTCAAATTAAACATGAGAGTGTGTGTTTTCCATATATAACTATAGCTTGAACATTAGTGATGGACGAACTTCCGACGGGACGTTTCGCGAACGCGAAACGCGAACGGACACAAACGTTCGCGAAAACGACCGTTCGCCGCGGGCTCCATTGACTTCAATGGGAGGCGAATTTCGCAAACCTTTAGGTCGAATTTGCGGCCACGGGGTAATTATTAGGGGGTAGCACGTAGTCCCACCACCTGGACAATAGCATAATACATGTATGAGGTGAATTTGGGATCGATAACTACAAGCATTTTTTTTTTATTTGGGAAATTGTTCTGACAATTCAGGACTATGGAGCTAATGAAGGCAATGGAGGAGAGGGAAGGTCAGGGACCAGGGTAGGCAAACAAGAGGGTGCAGGAGATACAGAGCACTGACAGCAGCACCGTAATACAGAGCACTGACATCAGCACCGTGACATACAGCGCTGACAGCAGCTCCGTGACATACAGCGCTGACAGCAGCTCCGTGACATACAGCGCTGACAGCAGCTCCGTGACATACAGCGCTGACAGCAGCTCCGTGACATACAGCGCTGACAGCAGCTCCGTGACATACAGCGCTGACAGCAGCACCGTGACATACAGCGCTGACAGCAGCTCCGTGACATACAGCGCTGACAGCAGCTCCGTGACATACAGCGCTGACAGCAGCTCCGTGACATACAGCACTGACAGCAGCTCCGTGACATACAGCGCTGACAGCAGCTCCGTGACATACAGCGCTGACAGCAGCTCCGTGACATACAGCGCTGACAGCAGCTCCGTGACATACAGCACTGACAGCAGCTCCGTGACATACAGCGCTGACAGCAGCTCCGTGACATACAGCGCTGACAGCAGCACCGTGACATACAGCGCTGACAGCAGCTCCGTGACATACAGCGCTGACAGCAGCTCCGTGACATACAGCGCTGACAGCAGCTCCGTGACATACAGCGCTGACAGCAGCTCCGTGACATACAGCGCTGACAGCAGCTCCGTGACATACAGCGCTGACAGCAGCTCCGTGACATACAGCGCTGACAGCAGCTCCGTGACATACAGCGCTGACAGCAGCTCCGTGACATACAGCGCTGACAGCAGCACCGTAAGCAGCCCCAGGAGGAAGTCAGCACAGCACAGGGATGGTGTGATCCCCTCATAATAAGAACCCCCAGGAGGAAGTCAGCACAGCACAGGGATGGTGGGAGCCCCTCATAATAAGAACCCCCAGGAGGAAGTCAGCACAGCACAGGGATGGTGGGAACCCCTCATAATAAGCAGCCCCAGTAGAAATATGACACCGCTCAACCTCTTCAAAGAGGAGGGTAGGGGCATATAGTACGGTGTGCTTTTTTGGGTCAGGGAAGTGAGCCAAATGAATTAAGAAGGTCTGTGTGCTTGATTCCAAAAATTGTTTATAGACATATACATGGTCTACTGATCACATGTGTTGAATTCCTCCGAGATCCATGCCTCATTCATTTTTAGAAATGTGAGGTAGTTAACACTGTCGTGAGCTAGGCGAGTACGCTTATCGGTCACAATCCCCCCTGCTGCGCTGAACGTCCTTTCGGACAGGACACTGGATGAGGGGCAAGCCAACAGTTCGATTGCAAATTGGGCAAGCTCTGGCCAGAGGTCAAGCCTGCCCACCCAGTAGTCTAGGGGTTCATCACTCCTCAGAGCGTCCACATCGGCCGTTAACCCAATGTAGTCGGACACCTGACGGTCTAGGCGTTCCCTGATGCTGGATCCGGATGACACCTGTCGATGGGTCGGCTGAAAGAATGACCTCATATCCGAAGTCACCAACACATCTTCAAACCGGCCTCTTCTTGCAGGCGCTGTTGGATTGGTACCCGCAAATCCTTCTCTGGGAGTGGGAATTGCTCCTCTGCCAGCGCACGCAAAAGCAGAATGCAGCATTTCTCGAAGCAAGGCCTGGAAGTGCTGCATTCTGACAGCCCTCTGCGACGGCGGTAACATTTCCGCCATTTTGTGTTTGTACCGGGGATCTAAGTACGTTGCCACCCAGTACTGGTCCTTGACCCTCATGCTTTTTATACGGGGGTCCCTATTAAAACACTGGAGCATGAAGGCCCCCATTTGCACTCAAGCGGAAGGTATGTGGTGGTGGTGGTGTTGTTGGTGGTAGTGTCTTTGGGGGTGCACATAGCAGAGAGTGAAGAAGAGGGTGCAGATCGAGAGGATGAGGAGGGTGCAGAAGAATAAGGCTGAGTGAGCCACTCAACCAAGTCTGGTGCGTCCTTTAAAGTAATTGAACGCACCTTCTGCAACTTCCCACTTTGGCTCAAGGCTGTTGCTCCTGCCCTACCCCTACCACCCCTGCGGAAGGGCCTGCCTCTTCCTCTGCCTGTCATTTTTTAAATCACCCTGTGACAAAACTCTTAGTCCCTATACCGCTGAAGGACTGCTGCAGTATAGGGCAGCGGTCAGCAGTAGTGCACGTCAACCCTATGTATTGTGGACCGATAGCGGTCCTTACAGAACAGCAGACTGTACTGCACTCAGGCCTATGTACCGTAGCACCCTATACCAAGTTACCAGTCCTTATAAAAACTTTTGTGGACCAAGCAGGTTGTGTGTTAGTGTTTAGCAGACTGTGCGTCAGTCCCTATACCGCTGAAGGACTGCTGCAGTATAGGGCAGCGGTCAGCAGTAGTGCACGTCAACCCTATGTATTGTGGACCGATAGCAGTCCTTACAGAACAGCAGACTGTACTGCACTCAGGCCTATGTACCGTAGCACCCTATACCAAGTTACCAGTCCTTATAAAAACTTTTGTGGACCAAGCAGGTTGTGTGTTAGTGTTTAGCAGACTGTGCGTCAGTCCCTATACCGCTGAAGGACTGCTGCAGTATAGGGCAGCGGTCAGCAGTAGTGCACGTCAACCCTATGTATTGTGGACCGATAGCGGTCCTTACAGAACAGCAGACTGTAACGCACTCAGGCCTATGTACCGTAGCACCCTATACCAAGTTACCAGTCCTTATAAGAACTTTTGTGGACCAAGCAGGTTGTGTATTAGTGTTTAGCAGACTGTGCGTCAGTCCCTATACCGCTGAAGGACTGCTGCAGTATAGGGCAGCGGTCAGCAGTAGTGCACGTCAACCCTATGTATTGTGGACCGATAGCGGTCCTTACAGAACAGCAGACTGTAACGCACTCAGGCCTATGTACCGTAGCACCCTATACCAAGTTACCAGTCCTTATAAGAACTTTTGTGGACCAAGCAGGTTGTGTGTTAGTGTTTAGCAGACTGTGCGTCAGTCCCTATACCGCTGAAGGACTGCTGCAGTATAGGGCAGCGGTCAGCAGTAGTGCACGTCAACCCTATGTATTGTGGACCGATAGCGGTCCTTACAGAACAGCAGACTGTAACGCACTCAGGCCTATGTACCGTAGCACCCTATACCAAGTTACCAGTCCTTATAAGAACTTTTGTGGACCAAGCAGGTTGTGTATTAGTGTTTAGCAGACTGTGCGTCAGTCCCTATACCGCTGAAGGACTGCTGCAGTATAGGGCAGCGGTCAGCAGTAGTGCACGTCAACCCTATGTATTGTGGACCGATAGCGGTCCTTACAGAACAGCAGACTGTAACGCACTCAGGCCTATGTACCGTAGCACCCTATACCAAGTTACCAGTCCTTATAAGAACTTTTGTGGACCAAGCAGGTTGTGTGTTAGTGTTTAGCAGACTGTGCGTCAGTCCCTATACCGCTGAAGGACTGCTGCAGTATAGGGCAGCGGTCAGCAGTAGTGCACGTCAACCCTATGTATTGTGGACCGATAGCGGTCCTTACAGAACAGCAGACTGTAACGCACTCAGGCCTATGTACCGTAGCACCCTATACCAAGTTACCAGTCCTTATAAGAACTTTTGTGGACCAAGCAGGTTGTGTATTAGTGTTTAGCAGACTGTGCGTCAGTCCCTATACCGCTGAAGGACTGCTGCAGTATAGGGCAGCGGTCAGCAGTAGTGCACGTCAACCCTATGTATTGTGGACCGATAGCGGTCCTTACAGAACAGCAGACTGTAACGCACTCAGGCCTATGTACCGTAGCACCCTATACCAAGTTACCAGTCCTTATAAGAACTTTTGTGGACCAAGCAGGTTGTGTATTAGTGTTTAGCAGACTGTGCGTCAGTCCCTATACCGCTGAAGGACTGCTGCAGTATAGGGCAGCGGTCAGCAGTAGTGCACGGCAACCCTATGTATTGTGGACCGATAGCAGTCCTTACAGAACAGCAGACTGTACTGCACTCAGGCCTATGTACCGTAGCACCCTATACCAAGTTACCAGTCCTTATAAAAACTTTTGTGGACCAAGCAGGTTGTGTGTTAGTGTTTAGCAGACTGTGCGTCAGTCCCTATACCGCTGAAGGACTGCTGCAGTATAGGGCAGCGGTCAGCAGTAGTGCACGTCAACCCTATGTATTGTGGACCGATAGCGGTCCTTACAGAACAGCAGACTGTAACGCACTCAGGCCTATGTACCGTAGCACCCTATACCAAGTTACCAGTCCTTATAAGAACTTTTGTGGACCAAGCAGGTTGTGTATTAGTGTTTAGCAGACTGTGCGTCAGTCCCTATACCGCTGAAGGACTGCTGCAGTATAGGGCAGCGGTCAGCAGTAGTGCACGGCAACCCTATGTATTGTGGACCGATAGCGGTCCTTACAGAACAGCAGACTGTACCGCACCCAAGCCTATGTACCGTAGCACCCTAGACAGACCAAGTTACCAGTCCTGATAAAGAGCTTTGTGGAACAAGTGAGTTGTGAATGATTAGCAGACTGCAGCAGAAGGGCAGCAGTCAAGTATAATATTCTTTCTATATTTGGAAGAAAGAATATTATACGTGTACAAGCCTATTACCGTACCACTGATACCAGTCCTGAAAAGAACCTTTGTGGAACTAATAGTAACAGCAAGTCTTTAAAATTATCCTCACTGCCTGACACACTGCTTCCTGCCTGTCCCTATACAAATTGGCAAAAAAGAGTAGGCTGGAACGATTAGCTGGAATAGCTCTTTTGTGGACCTGATAGTAACAGCTAATGATGATGATGATGATGATGATGAAGAAAGACTAATCTGGCTGAGCTGTCCCTAAAATAGCAGCATACAGCGCTCTGTCCCTTTATCTAAACTGACAAAAGAAACTCAGGCTGCTGACCTAACACCTATACCAGTCCTGAAAAGAACTTTTGTGTACCAAATAGCTAGCGTTTTCTCTGTCCCTACTCCACACAGGATCCTTTCCCTACAGTGACAGAAGAAAGAATGTAAAATGGCCACCGGATCGGGTGTATTTATAGGTTAGGGGGAATGTCCAAGTGTCCATGAGCTGTCATGTCTCAATTGGTTGTCCTGTAACACATGATAAACGTGTCACGAAAGGTTAAAGTTCTTGTATACATTAAACACGTAAGTCCGCCGGGGCGAACGACGGAAAAAGGCGTTCGAACCCGCGGACGGCGAAAGTCGGAAATTCGCCGCGAAACGACCGCCGGGCGAAACGTTCGTCCATCACTATTGAACATGTTTTGGTAGATACCTGAGAAAAACAAAATTGTGCCTGTCTTTTCATCTATATGGACAAACTGTATTTGTTACCTAAAGTGCAAATAATTGTTATCTCAAACAATATTATCAGCCCTGCCCTTTTCACCTATATCACTCTACAAGACACTTTCCCTATATTGTGGAGATGAGGAGGGGGGGGGGGGGGGGGGTTCTCTGTAGTTCTAACACACACAGGGATTGATTTACTAAGACTGTAGAGTCCTGGAGCCGGTGCAGCTCTGCATAGAAACCAATCAGCTTCCTGTTATTTTTTTTATTTTTTTGTTGTCAAAGCTTAAAGCTTAAAGATCATTAATATTCTTCAAAAAATGTAAAAAAAAAAAAACATTTGAAAAAAAATTTTTTACCTTGTCAGAAATTCCTGTTGCTAGGCAGTCTTCCTAATCTGCCTTCTTCCCGCTCCTCTGTGATCTTCGTCTTCTCTCCTCATCACGTTGTCTTCTGGGTAATGGGGTGCGCTGTGTTCTGGGAGCTGTGTGTTCCCTAACACAGTGGGTCCCATTCACAAAGCGCCGCATGACTCGCGCATGCGCAGAAGGAAATGAGCAGTGAAGCCGCAAGACTCCACTGCCTGTTTCCCTTAGTGAGGATGGTGGCACTGGGACCCGAGAGCCGAGGGACATGTCGGCATTGGCAGCCGACATTGCAGGTGCCCTGGAAAGGTAAGTCTCCTTATTAAAAGTCAGCAGCTACTTTTTTTTTAGCTGCTGACTTTTAAAAAAATAAATAAATTCAGCTGAAACACCGCTTTAATTGAACAAGCTGAAGTTAGCATATTTTGCAATCTCCAGTTTTAGTAAATCAACCCCTTTCTGTCATAAGGTGAAAATGCTGCTCCTCCATAAATACAGTACAGTGAGTGACCGTTCTCACCCTAGGACAAGGACTGTGTTACTTGTAGGAATACCAAGTGAAAATAAAGGAAAAAACAACAAAAAACGAATGCATTCACCACATCCAAAGACTGGTAAGCTGCAATATATTATTTATGGTCAAAACCCTTCGTCCTGAAGGTATGGAAGGAAAACATAAACACGCCACATGACGAACAACATAAAATAGACCTGAAGTGTGCCCTGGTCTGCATTAAGGTAAACCCAGTTGAGCTGGGCAGTGAGCCCTGTGCTACTGGGCGGTATGCTAAGAGAAGGGCGCATACCTGAAGAAAGTAATGGTTGTTCCTGTAGAGAAACTTGTTTTTTGAGTGCTGTGAGAAAGGGAAATGGGTGGGAGGGTACCGCGCACTGGAATCGACACTGAACGGTGTGCGAGGTCTGATTATATATCCTCCGGGCTCCTCCCATAATTACGGGCCACCATACTGGCCCTCTTATTTATGGTCAAAACCCTTCGTCCTGAAGGTATGGAAGGAAAACATAAACACGCCACATGACGAACAACATAAAATAGACCTGAAGTGTGCCCTGGTCTGCAGTAAGGTAAACCCAGTTGAGCTGGGCAGTGAGCCCTGTGCTACTGGGCGGTATGCTAAGAGAAGGGCGCAAAAGACTTGGTTTAGGGACAAAGTAGTTTATTATAGTAAGACAATAGGTTTTAGAGAGCAAGGCCGCGGAAGGCTTGAGCCATTTCTGACTGTGGGTCGGGAATGTACTGAGCGAAGCAAGTGGATTTCCATCTTCCCAATTTCCTGATTACGTGTGCTGGAACTCCGTTGCGTGAGGCTGCTGATGCTGCTCCGATACGAAAAGAGTGTCCTGAATAACGAGATGGGTCGAGGCCTATATTGCGTAGGAGGATTTTGACATGGCTGATAAACTGATTACAGCTAAGTGGTTTAACCGGGAATGGTAGTAACGGGCTGTCGGGTGATGGATCGGATAAGTGCTCTAGTAATTGGTCCAAGACGGCCACGGGGCACCAGGTATTGGAGGTTTTAAAAAACTTGATGTCCGTCCCTGGGCCCACCTGTTGTGTTTTAGATACCTCTAAATGTAAAGTGAAGAAGGTTTGGTGGCGAGTGAGGTGCCGTCTGCATAGCTTCTTACCGCTAGAGCTGGTGACTGTAAATTCGCTGGGGCGCAGAAAACCATAGAAGGCTAGGTAAATGGCTGCTTTAATGACCAGGCTAGGAAAAGGGCCAAAAGGGGAACGAGAGAGGAAGAGTGATATCTCACGAAAGATGGTGCCGGTCACAGGAAGACGTTTGCTGCTGACTGGCGGCTGCTGTTTGAGGATACCACGTAGAATTGTCTTGACTGCATGAGCGGCGAATAAGGACGGTTTGGCGGGGTCTTGCAAAGAAATAAAATGTTGGATGCCTGCCAGATAGAGTCTGATAGTGTTGTGAGCCAAAGTCATCTGCGTGTGGCAGTATGAAATGAAAGCGAGGATATGATGGAGATCGCCTGGGCTCGCCCCGGGAAAGGCTGCTAGGAATCTGTTGTACATTTTCCAGGCAGCACGATAGGCCTTGATCGTGTTGTGAGATAACGAAAGGTTAATGAGCTTGGTAGCATTGCATAGGTACGGATTCAATGAAGAGTTAGCTGAGACCAGTGTGGGATAGTAGTCAAGGTTGGGTCGGCTCCAGGTTCCTGTGAAAAGAATGATTCGAAATTAAGGCGGGACAGGGCATCAGCTAAGGTATTACACTTGCCTGGGATGTGGATGCAGAGAAGATTAAACTGGTGCTGAAGGGATAATTGTACCAACCTGCGAAGAAATGCCATTATGGCCAGTGACTTAGAACGGCCTTTGTTTATGATGTTGGCTGTGGCTTGGTTGTCTGTGACAACCGTAACTGTCTGTCCTGTCCAGCTACTGCCCCAGGCTTGTGCTGCAGCCACTATAGGATATAGCTCGAATAGCGAGGATGATAGATTGAAGCCGGGGATTGCGAGAATCTCTGGCGGCCATGGGCCTGCGAACCAGTGACGGTCAAAGATCGCTGCAAAGCCTGTGGAGGCTGCAGCATCAGTGACTATCTGGGGTGAAGAGGAGGATACTGATGGGATAAACATTGAGATGCCGTTCCAGTTTGCTAAGAAATTGTCCCACATGTTGAGATCGGCTGTTGCTGCTTGATCTAGCCTGAAGACACGGTCGGGGTCTTGTACTTGGGAAAGAAATACCAAGAGGCGGGAGACAAAAGATCGACCCTGGGGGATGATCCTTACCGCGAAGTTGAGCATCCCGAGCAAAGACTGGAGTTGTCTCTTGGTGCACCCTTGTGTAATCGTAAAGGTATGGATGACCTCCCTGATGCGGGTTAGTTTGTCGAGGGGTAAGCTAGCCTGCATGGTTTGAGTATCGAGGATGATACCCAAGAAGGTGAGGCGTTGTGCGGGGCCTTCCACCTTCTTCTCCGCTATGGGTACATTGAGTTTGGCAAAAACTTCTCTAAGGCTATTAAGATCTACTGGAGATTCCCCGGGTTCCTCAATAAGCAGAAAGTCGTCCAAGTAGTGGATCACTTTCTGACAGGACGCGTGGTGTGAAAGGATCCAGGACAGGCACTGGGCGAACGTGTCGAAGAGCCATGGACTGCTTTTGGAGCCGAAGGTCAATTTCGTGGCGAAATAGTACTGGTCCTTCCATTTGACACCGTGCCATTGCCATAGGCATGGATGGATCGGTAATAATTTAAAAGCGTCCGCGATGTCGGCTTTGGACAGCCAGGCGCCAGCTCCTAAGCGGAGGATGGTTTGGATGGCAAGGTCTACGGAGGAGTATTTGAGACCGAATTCCTCTGAGGGTATGAGGGAATTTAAACTAGGTACGTGAGAAAAATGAGGCGCGGACAAATCATAGACTAAACGAAGTTTATTTGAGAATTTCCCTTTCACAAGCCCGATAGGGCTGACTCTCCAAACAGAAAAAGGTGGGTGTGAGAAGGGGCCGATCATGTATCCCCGATAAAGTTCATTTTGTAGCAAGGTGTTGATCGCTTCTTCGTCTGTGGCTGCTGACCGAAGATTTCTGCATTCGTGGGTGGTGTCTGGGAGAGTGATAAACCCCGTGTGGAAACCTACAGTGAAACCCTGTAGTAGGAAGGCTGCTAGTGAGGGTGATGGGTGTGAAAGGAAGTAGAAGTGCAGCCATCCGATGTGTATGCGGCTCAGTCATGTGTGGTTAGGTTTTTTGATCCCGCAGGCGATTCTGGGGTGAGCTTGGTGGCAAGTGAGGCAGACGTGGAGGAGTCTGCATTGAGGGAAATGGCAACCCCCGATATTGAAGTTGTTGCAAATTTGAGCTCCTCCTAGCGTTTTAATGGGTCGACCTAGCTTGTCCTCTTGTGGGCGCTGTGTGGATGTACCTGCGCTCTGAGCTGTGTTTGAGAAGGGGGGAAAGTACGGGGGGCGTCTGCCCTCGTTTTCCGAACACCAGCTAGTTGTGTGGGTGGCCGACTGGCAGTTGGTGCACAGTGGGGAGCGTAGTCCCGCAAAATGGCGACAGAATAGTTCTGTATCGACTGCGCTCCAGTCGGTAGCCAACTGAAACTGACTGAGCCTGGCAGCAGCTTTGGCTGAAAAGGAGCGGTGGTAGTCGTAGAACGCGCTCCCTCCATACCTATAACCTAGATCCGTCACTGCGTGTAGATACAGATCAAGTTCTTCCCTTTTGTTGGGGTTGAGGGAGCAAATTATGTCTCTAACCATACCAAAGGCGAGCACGAACTCAGTGACTGTGAGCTTACGTGCGAGCCTACGGTCTTTCGCTTTTAGAACGACGGAGACATCCCCCCATGTATAGGCTTTGTTCTCCGCTGCATCGTGAACCGAAATAAGGAGGGACACGAGATTGACGTCCCGGCCATCTAAAATGTCCTTCCTAATGTTAGCTGGGACGAGATGTGCCGGGAAGATGGTGGAGCTGTACTGGGGCGTACCTAACGGTATTGGCATGGGGGTGGTAGTGGTGGGTGACGTGGGGAGCACTTGTCGTTCTTCCAGAGACACTACTCTGGTCTGGACATCGGAGACTGTTGAAGACAGTGAAGCCACTAAGGAGTGCAGCTGAGCAACTGCTGATGCAATGGAGTGTAGGGACGCCTGGGAATCTGATGGGGCTGGCGTAGATGGTGGGAATAGCAATTTGAAGAGTTCGGCTTTTCTTGCTGTAGCCGGGAAGGGGATATCCCTGCGTCGTAGTTCTGCCGTGAGTTTCGGGATGGTCCAGGCTCTGTAGAGCTGTCCGTCACCGTTGGTTGAACCCGCCCCAGGTGATGACGGGTCGGGGGAAGAGATGTCGCTGCCGGCCAACGACATGGTGTCCGCTAAACGAGAGGGGAAATGCATATGTTTTAAGAAAAGGTTGGGGATACAGGAGGGGACAGAAAGGTACTTCGAGGAAAGCATAAAGTAGGAAAATCAGGGGGAGTGACAGCCATAGCGACAGTTGGTTTGCGCTTGAGCGCTGTTTGAGTGAAACAATTTATTATAACTCATAAGAATGCGTGACACCGAGGTGAGCCAGGAGGTGACTGGCTAGGTAACCGATAGCTCGGGTGTCCGACTGTGCTCGGCACAGACTAGTGCACCAGAATCCCCGGGGCGAACCGGGGAAGGTAACGGAAGTCTGGTGTGCTAAGTAGGAATGTTGCGGTCTGTAGAAATTGACGTGTGTTCGGTCGGCTAACTGCTTGCACTGCCAGCAAGAATGGGGGTTTAGGCGACCTTGTCTGCGTAGTGGAGGCTTGTGCTCCGAAAACAGAGTGAGATGCGTAGAAGTATGTGACAGTTGCTAACGCCTCGAACCCAAATTTTAAAATTATGCGTGTGAGGTAAAATATGTCGTGAAAGTGTGTAAGAGAAAGGAACTTTTTTTTTTTTTTTTTTTTTTTTTTTCATACCTTCTAACGATGCACCTGCCTTGAAGCCCTGGTGCTGGCGACTCTGTTGGGTCAAGGGCTGAATTTGTGTGAAACCTCCAGCGGGGTGATACAGGAGTAGTAATAAGGTGGGTTTACAAGCTGTTTCGGGGCCATAGGCGACCCCCTGGTGAAGAAATGCAAAACTCTAACCAGGTTACCTTGTATTCTACCCCCCTCCCCCTTTTTTTTTTTTTTTTTTTTTTTTACCTGGAATGGGTGGTCTGAGCCTGTTGCAGGATGGACCAAGTGGCAATATTACTGACCTAAAAAGAGGAACAGGGATAGAGAAAACGTATGAGTAGCCGTGTTGCTACTGGAGACGTTCGGCTGTTTTGTGAGCCAAATGCAGAAAGACTTGCCGTGGTTGCAAGACAGTTTAGTTTAGAAGGATAGAAGGTAAGAAAATGATTTATGTGGGGTTGACCGTGCGTAACTACGAGCGGTTTGGTGTAGAGGTTGTGAATGAACGTGCAATTAGGTTCGAGAAAGGTGAAAAGTATCATAGAGCTTGTGCCGTGACTATTAGAACCGGGCTGGATGTGAGCCCTGAAAGAACGGTTGGTGAAAGATTTGGCCCGTTTGTCGATGACGTGATAAGACCCGGTGCGGTATTGTGTATGTATATATTTATATTTCCCCCCCTGACGACCGTCTGGGGTGCGCCTGTGATCTGAACGAGCGGGTAGAAGGCCAACTTGAGGCGGGGTGCATGTTTGAAACCGTGTAAGGGTAGCACTGGTTTCGGTTTATTTACAGGCAGAGCGATTTCGAAAGAAAAACATGGTAACGAGTACAGAATGAGAACGTACGATTTTAACGAAAGCTGTGAACGAGTACAGAATAAACGTGCGATTTTTCGAAAGCTGTGAATGAGTACAGAATGAGAACGTACGATTTTAACGAAGCTGTGAACAAGTACAGAATGAGAACGTACGGGTGAAATACGGCAGGTAGAAGAAAATGTACGTGAAAGATAGCGTAAAGAGATACTAGCCGAAGACAACTTTAGCCAAGAAAACAAGCTAGCGAACTGATATCAACTTGAGTAAGGAATAACGAGAATAGTCCTACCTGTGACGACGAGGCGTAACGATCGGCAAGGTTTTGCGAATGGAGACGGGATAGCGATGGTGTATGTACGCGCTTACTAAGACGAAGTAAGAAGCAAACGGTCGGCCTGGTGACGTATTACCGCGCACTGGAATCGACACTGAACGGTGTGCGAGGTCTGATTATATATCCTCCGGGCTCCTCCCATAATTACGGGCCACCATACTGGCCCTCTTATATATTTTGTTTTTGGGTTTAGATACAATTTAGTTACAAAAATTACTCACAAACTATGCAATGTGGTTTGGGGCGGCTAAGAACCACAAGCAACTGCTTTTATCAAGGTTGTGCACACATATTTTTTACAGTCTGATTGTACTATGTTTTGGGCCAGAAAACTGCCCCAATTATCCTTGTTTTTAAAAAAACAAGACAGTAAAAAAGTAAAACATAACAGTACACCCATGCCAATAAAATACCCAAATAAAAGAGAAAGAATACAAATATAAAGAAAATTAAGTGAAATAAATGTAACTACCATAAATACATGCTAAAACAAAACACCCTCTAAATAAAGAAAAAAGTTTGGATTTTTTTCTGTGAAATTATTTTGGACTTTATGCAAAATTGGTATTTCTGCAGTGAAACCAACTTTGCTGAAATCATTTATCCTGGAGAAAATCATCAAGAAGCAGTTACATTTTAAAGAAGCTAAACTGTGTATGTAGTCCCAGCGTTAGGGCCATGCCACGTGAGGGAAATTGTAGCAGAAATATGTAGCAGCTACAACTGACTTTTGTTATTTTGTATGGCGATTATTCAGCTGGCTACAATACACGTCTATGCAGCTACAAATTGCCGGTGTGCCATGATCATTAGCAGCTGCAGAAAATAAAATTTATAGCTATTAAAGCTTAAAAAAAAATAAAAAATAGAAAAGAAAAATGACAAAAGTTGCTGTATCTACCCACAGTCCTTATTCATTTTTTTTTTAATGCAGCCCTGTCCTGATGACACATTTTGATGTAGATGGCAAGAATTTGAAAGTTAAATACCCCCTTTAAAGTATATTTAATGTCAAAGCTTTGGATAGTGTAGACAAAGTAGGGTTAAAACCGCTGCCATTTTATGAAGTGGATTGTCATCTTTGACTGTTTAGAGAGATTTCCTTTCACTTCCTGACCTGAAAGTGTTACTAAAGGTCATTTTTAAAATTCAAATAATAAACAAGTTATCCTCAGCAGCTCTGTGCAATGGTATTACACAGAGCAGCCCTGAATCTCCTCTTCTGGGTCCCCTGCCAGAAACCTTGGCTCCTCCTCTTCTTTGTGTGCCCCCCCCACAAACATTTTTTTTATTTTTTTTAATGTCAGGCATGCCTAAAGTCAAAGTGAAGGCAGTATGGGCAAGTAAGTTTTGCAGTACAAAGCAGTGGGGGGCTGCATCATTTAGAGGCAGGGCACAGCTGCCTTTTTTTTACCACAAAGTGCCCATGCTGTACAGCATCAGCACACATAGGTGATAGTTGAGCTGCTAAAAAAGCCTTTCTCTACTTTTTCCTGCCAGACGCAGGGCAGCTAGTCATCTGCAAGATTAGCCAATACATTGTCTTCCTCCTCCGCTACTCCTATTTCTGGCAAAACTGGCTATCGGGAGTTGGTAAAATTATTTGATCATATGATTGCTGAGTATCTGCAGATGGAAAATTAGTCATGCGCAAGTCATGTTCCTCCTTTCAGATATTGATGATGAGGATGAACATGGAGAAAGAAGAGGGTAACAGCAGACGGGGGGCAGAAGGCAGGAAGCAACAAGAGGCAGTGGTGTTAAAGCAGCTGGAGCTTACTGCCAAGTGGATTGCAGCAACGAGGAGGGGTGGATGATGAGGTGGCAGAATATCTGTGGGTGCCACTGAAAGGAAAGGAGGAAAATTGTAAGGGAGAGGCAGAATGGCAGCAAGGGAGGATTTTGATCAGTGACGAGGCAATTTGTAGAAGACTGGAGGAAGCACCATCGAAATATATCTGGTGACACTGCCCCACAAGTACAGGCCACTGCTACTTCCAGGTTTACCTACTCCATAGGGCTTTGTGAGAGGACATTTTTTAATGTATCTGCTGCCATTGTGGTCTGCAGCCTCTGCCTGCAGCATATCAGCCATGGTAAAAGTACCAGTCCCTTGGGCACTACATGAATGAGGAAGCACAGAACAGTCTATATTTAAAATATTGTTAGCATAAGTGGGGATGTAGGAATAGGAGGGAGTGCAGGAAATCTGGGGATATGGTTTAAAATAATTGAACAAGACCCCCCCCCCCCCCCCCATAGACTTTAAACAGATTTGCTGCTAAATTTCAGACTAGATTTGCCAAAATCCTCTGAAAATCAAACCTGGACAAGTTTGCCGGTCACTATTTCTAGACCCGCACCACTTTATCTAAATTTAAAATTAATAAGCAGGGAATGCTATTGTCTTTTAGAGTGATGCAATGCACTGATAATCTATCTATTCCTGGGAGAACAACATCCGACAGCTTAGTAAAAAAAAAGAAAACTAAATTCTCTGTTTTTACAATTACTAAAAACAATGCTAGAATGAATTACTGCTCCTTTAACTACAACTGACTTCAGTTAGAGTCTTTGCGCAGAATTTCCCCATTTGGGATTCAGCTGTCACATTGCCAGTGTCCCATAGCGTGAAGCACATTTTTTAATTTGCTTGAATTTGTGCCACTGGCTCGTGCATAAACCCAGTTAATCTTGTTCTAAAATGTGATACAAAGCCATTAGAGGATGACTTAACACTACATACACTCTACAGGTTTAATCCACATGAAAACCATAAAAATCTTAAAAGCTCTGTCAAGCAGCAGTGTATTTATTTTTGCCCCAATACTACCAATGACTCCATTTGCAGCCAAATTTACTGGTGAAATATGCATTGTTGTTTTACTGTTAATTTTTTTTTCTCACGTATCCTTCCTTAGCAGTCGGAAGTTGGTTTATTTATTACATGTACTTTTATAGCACCATCAATTTACACAGTGTTTTATATACAGTATATTGCACACTCACATTAGTGCCTGCCCTCAAGGAGCTTACAATCTAAGGTCCCTAAACCACATTTAGTCAGGAGCCAATTTACATACCAACATGTTTGTGGGAGGAAACTCATGCATTAACCGCTTCCAGACCAGCCACCGCAATTATACTGCGGCAGGTTGGCTCCCCTGCACAAGCCATCGTAGCTGTACATTGGCTCTTTAAGACACCTCTGAAGCGTGTCCCCTGAGCTAATGCGAGTGCCCGACAGGCGTGATAACCGCCGGGTGCCCTCAATCACTCGTGACAGAGCGAGAACCAGGAACTGTGTGTGTAAACACACAAATCCCAGTTCTGTCAGAGGAGAGATGATAGATTGTGTGTTCTTAGTAAGTAGGAACAACGATTTCTCTTCTCCTCTAGTCAGCCACATTCCCTCTCACAGTTAGAACACACATAGGGAACACAGTTAACCTCTTGAAAAAAATATGTAGAAGAATATATATTGGTTTAAACTGAGGAAGTAATTTATTTATTTTAAATTGGGATATTTATTATAGCAAAAAGTAAAAAATGTTTTTTTTTTTCAAAATTTATGATATTTTGTTTATAGCGCAAAAAATAAAGAATGTAGAGGTGATCAAATACCACCAAAGGAAAGCTCTATTTGTGGGGAAAAAAAGAATGTACATTTTGTTTGTGTACAGCGTTGCATGACTGCGCAATTGTTAGTTAAAGCGATCCAGTGCCGTATAGCAAAAAATGGCCCAGTCATTGAGCAGGAAAATCTTCTGAGGCTGAAGTGGTTAAGGTAAAAAACCTTAAGGCTTCAGAACCATTTTAACTCCTTGATTATGTTCTATGATTGAGAATTTCATAACAAAGGTTCCTCAGCAAGAAGTGAAGTGCATGTGTCCCTTTTTTCCAGGCATGCTATCAAAGAATCTGTGCTGCTTGGGGATAGAAGTTGGGCCAGAAGCAAGGTATGGAGGTGCCATTCTAAAGTTGTTTCACTGAGAAAGGATAGGGTGCCTCTCTGGCGTAGTGTCTAGTAGGAGGAATCACAATGCAGTTGAAACCTGGAGAAGGAATTATGATGTCTACCTTTTGAATTCTGGTCCATGTCTTCAGAGGGTGAGACTAAACCTTAGACAACCCCGTTTAGAGAGCCAATTGAGGCCAGCAGTTTTAAGGCACTTTAGGAAGCAGTAATTTAAAATTGAGCCATATTCCTTTTTAACTGGTGTATTGTAAGTTATGAAAATACCAGTGTTGGAAGATTAACAAAGATTTTGTTGTGCAATATCTTTTATTACTGAAACTTACAAAACAAGAAAAAGAATCAGCTTTTTTTCTTTAACCACTTGCCGACCGCCGCACGACGATGTACGTCGACAGAATGGCACGGGCAGGCACATGGGCGTACCTGTACGTCCCTGCCTTCCCGCGGGTGGGGGGCCCGATCGGGCCCCCCCCCGGTGCCAGCGGTGGTCGGTATCCGTGCAGGAGCGATCCGGGATGAGGGGGCGGCCATTCATTCATGGCCACCCCCTCGCGATCGCTCCTGACGAATGGGAGTGAAGCATTGCATCACTTCCTCTCCTGTAATGTAAACACAGGAGAGGAAGTGATGTAATCTCTCCTCCGTGTCGGTATTTTTCGTTCCGGCACCGAGGAGAGAGGATCGGTGAGTTGCACCAACACGACACTTCACAGTAGAACATGCCAGGCACACTCACACCCCCCCTTTACCCCCCGATCACCCCCCAATTACCCCTGCCCCCCCAGTCACAGTGACACCAATTGCATTTATTTTTTTTGCATTGGTGTCATTTGTGACTGTAATAACTGTTAGGGCAGTTAGGGTTAGCACCCTTTAGTTCTAATGTACCCCCCTAACCCCCCCAATAAAGGTTTAACCCCGTGATCACCCCCCGTCGCCAGTGTCACTAAGGCTGGATTCACATTGCAGCGGTTTATGAGAACGGATGTGATTCGCACTGCACTGCAGTGCAAATCACTTCCGATCTCTGTGCGATTCGAGTTCAGCCATTCGCCGCACCCGCCGCACCCACTGCAAATTCGCACGGGACCCTTTTTTTGGTCTGCAGCAGAATCGGATCGCATGGGTGTTCACACCATGCGATCCGAGTTTGCAGATCGCACTGCGATATGCGAACTGATCTGGGGGTGTCATTAACATTTCACTGACACTCCCAGCAGTTCGCATAGGGCAGTGTGAACTGCCGCTGGGAGGCATGCGATGCGGGAACCCGCCGCGGATTCGTGGCGTTCCTGCATCGCTCCAGTGTGAACCCAGCCTAATAAGCGATCATTTTTCTGATCGCTGTATTAGTGTCACAGGTGACGCTAGTTAGGCAGGTAGGTATTTAGGTTCGCCGCAGCTTTTTATAGCGCCAGGGACCCCCATATACTACCGCATAAAGCCCCCTGATTGCCCCCTAGTTAACCCTTTCACCAGTGATCACCATATAACTGTTACAGGTGACGCTGGTTGGTTAGTTATTTTTTTATAGTTTCAGGGCACCCGCCATTTATTACCTAATAAAGGTTTAACCCCCTGATCACCCGGCGGGTGTCATTTGTGACTGTAATAACTGTTAGGGCAGTTAGGGTTAGCCCCCTTTAGTTCTAAGGTACCCCCCTAACCCCCCCAATAAAGGTTTAACCCCGTGATCACCCCCCGTCGCCAGTGTCACTAAGGCTGGGTTCACATTGCAGCGGTTTACGAGAACGGATGTGATTCGCACCGCACTGCAGTGCAAATCACATCCGATCTCTGTGCGATTCGAGTTCAGCCATACAGATAGTATGGCTGAATTTGCGTCGCACCCGCCGCAAATTCGCACAGGACCCTTTTTTTGGTCCGCAGCAGAATCGGATCGCATGGGTGTTCACACCATGCGATCCGAGTTTGCAGATCGCACTGCGATATGCGAACTGATCTGGGGGTGTCATTAACATTTCACTGACACTCCCAGCAGTTCGCATAGGGCAGTGTGAACTGCCGCCGGGAGGCATGCGATGCGGGAACCCGCCGCGGATTCGTGGCGTTCCCGCATCGCTCCAGTGTGAACCTAGCCTAATAAGCGATCGTTTTTCTGATCGCTGTATTAGTGTCACAGGTGACGCTAGTTAGGCAGGTAGGTATTTAGGTTCGCCGCAGCTTTTTATAGCGCCAGGGACCCCCATATACTACCGCATAAAGCCCCCTGATTGCCCCCTAGTTAACCCTTTCACCAGTGATCACCATATAACTGTTACAGGTGACGCTGGTTGGTTAGTTATTTTTTTATAGTTTCAGGGCACCCGCCATTTATTACCTAGTCTCACTAGTGTACCCCTAAATTTAGGGGTGTCCACTTTCCAAAATGGGGTCATTTGGGGGGGGGTTTGTGCCAT
Organism: Lithobates pipiens; assembly: GCF_037356315.1. Classification (NCBI taxonomy): domain Eukaryota; kingdom Metazoa; phylum Chordata; class Amphibia; order Anura; family Ranidae; genus Lithobates; species Lithobates pipiens. The sequence goes on from NW_027507784.1 coordinate 117,578,212, forward strand.
CTTGGCATTTTATGGCCTTCAAAACTGTAACGCCCTTAGAAAGCCTGAAGGCGGTGCTTGGTTTTCGGGGCCCCGTACGCGGCTAGGCTCCCAAAAAGTCCCACATATGTGGTATCCCCGTACTCAGGAGAAGCAGCAGAATTTATTTTGGGGTGTCATTTCACATATGCCCATGGCATGCGTGAGCAATATATCATTTAGTGACAACTTTGTGAAAAAAAAAAAAAAAGTTTGTAATTTCCCGCAACTTTTGGCAAAATATAAAATATTCCATGGACTCAACATGCCTCTCAGCAAATAGCTTAGGGTGTCTACTTTCTAAAATGGGGTCATTTGTGGGGGTTTTGTGCCATCTTGGCATTTTATAGCCTTCAAAACTGTAATAGGTAGTGAGAAGTGAAATCAAAAATGTACGCCCTTAGAAAGCCTGAAGGCGGTGCTTGATTTTCGGGGCCCCGTACGCGGCTAGGCTCCCAAAAAGTACCACATATGTGGTATCCCCATACTCAGGAGAAGCAGCAGAATTTATTTTGGGGTGTCATTTCACATATGCCCATAGCATGTGTGAGCAATATATCATTTAGTGACAACTTTGTGTAAAAAAAAACAACATTTTTTTGTCATTATTCAATCGCTTGAGGCAAAAAAATAAAATATTCAATGGGCTCAACATGCCACTTATCAATTTCCTTAGGGGGTCTACTTTCCAAAATGGGGTCATTTGGGGGGGTTTTGTACTGCCCTGCCATTTTAGCACCTCAAGAAATGAGATAGGCAGTCGTAAACTAAAAGCTGCGTAAATTCCAGAAAACGTACCTTAGTTTGTAGATGTGACAACTTTTGCGCAAACCAATAAAAATATACAGTTATTGACTTTTTTTTTACCAAAGACATGTGGCTGAATACATTTTGGCCTAAATGTATGACTAAAATTGAGTTTATTGGATTTTTCTAATAACAAAAAGTAGAAAATATCATTTTTTTTCAAAATCTGCGGTCTTTTTACGTTTATATCGCAAAAAATAAAAATCGCAGAGGCAATCAAATACCATCAAAAGAAAGCTCTATTTGTGGGAAGAAAAGGACACAAATTTTGTTTGGGTAAAACATTGCATGACCGCGCAATTACCAGTTAAAGCAGCGCAGTGCCAAATTGTAAAAAGACCTCTGGTCATTGACCAGCAAAATGGTCCGGTCTGAAAGTGGTTAAAATATAGGATTAATTCACTAAAATATTACTATTAGTTTTGCTTTACTTTTTCTATTTTAGAGGACATGTCATAAGTACCACAAAACTTTTCAGAATCTGAAATAAATACATGACTATACAGTATACTATATACATTTATTTATAATCTTATTAAGATAACATTTACAGATGGTTTAAAGTTAAAGTGTAACTAAAGGCAAAACCTTTTTTTTTTGTGTTGGACATAGTGGCGTGGAATCAGAACACCTGTCAGTTTGTATTGTTGCCTGAGTCCCTAATAGGGAGATTCACCCTCCCTATCTGTTCTTGACACATAAGGATTCCCTAACTTTGGAGAGATTTCCCCTCAACTCCTGTTAGCTATGGGACAGGAAGTAAGGTAAATATCTAATGGGACACAAATTTGATGGAGGTCATTACCCTCTCTTACTCTATCCAAAAAGTTTTACTAGACTCCTCTCATTTGGAATGAAAGTTTTACTTGAAAAGTACATGAAAATATGTATATATTATCTGCTTTCTTTACATGCAGGAAAAGTGTCAATGACTTAGAAAAAAGATTCTGACTTTCCATATATCTTTCAAATCTGTAATTTGTCATTCCATGAAAGAGGGGATTCTATTAAAGGTGGAATTAAAAGTGGATAGCCCCTGATTATCAGCGACCCCTTCAAGAGATGTGGATTTTAAAAGCCATGAGCAGGGCTGGTGCAAGGATTTTTGACACCCTAAGCGAGACCTCATTTTCCCACCCCACTTGGCTCTGCCCCTGACTTCACCCCTTTTGCCCTGCCCATGTATACCCCACCTTTTTTATGAAGCGCTCCCTAAAATGCAGCCCACCAGTACCCATCAAATGAAGCCTCAGCAGCGCCCGTCAAATGCAGCCTCACCAGTGCCCATCAATGCAGCCTCACCAGTGCCTATCAATGAATGTTTGCTTGCGTCCACTAATTTGTGAGTTGGGGCACAAACACAGGCCTCCACTGCTGCTCCGCCCTAAAACACTATGTGTGAACAAAGCGGCGACTGCCTGCTCATGCTGCGACTTAGCTGCTTACTGCAAAGAGAAGAGAGTAGGAACACCAAAGGCTGAAAACCCACGGCAGCAGTGCACCCTAGGCGGCTACAGTTGTAGCACCAGCCCTGGCCATGAGAGTATACAGATTTACCTGCAGCACCCCCTTCAAATGAAATATGAGAATGCAGCTGGTCAGTAAATAGTTCTCTATAACTGCACTAGTTAACATAGAAATGGGATGACCTTTAGTGATCACATGTAGTCTCGACTACTGGGTAATCAAGTTGAGAAAGCCACAATCCAACATAGCAGAAAATCTGATCAATTTCTTACAAATTGCCTTTGTTGTCTCTATCCTTTGAATCATTTCTATTTGACTCCCACTCTAAGCCCCCGTATACATGGTCGGAAATTCCGACAACCAAATCCGTCGGATTTTGTCTGTCGGATTTTGTCCGTCGGATCTTGTCCGAACCTGTTGCATACACACGGTCGGATAAAGTTGTCGAAAAATCCGACCTTTCAGAACGTGATGACGTAATTTCGTTACGATGGGACTACGTTCAGGCTAGTAGCCAATAGCTTTGATGTAGGAATTTGATCTGAGCATGCGTGGCACTTTGTCCAATCGAAATTCTCTACACATGATCGGAGTATGTCCTATCGGACCAGTTTGTCGGAAAATATTTCCAGCAAGTTTGAAAATTTGGTCCGACGGATATTCAGACGGAAACAGCCCGATGCATACCACACACAGTCGTATTATCCGACAACACGGTCAGATAGGACACATTCCGACGGATTCTCCGACCGTGTGTACGGGGGCTAAGGCTGGATTCACATCTATGCATTTTTTGTGCTTTTTGCAGATTTGCACTACAGATCGGATAGGAAACAATGTTAAATGGGCTGTAGTGTAAATCTGCAAAATGCAAAAAGCACTAAAACTGCATAGGTGTGAATCCAGCCTCAGACTATTCTATCTATCCTGTAAAAGAAAAGATGCTTATACTTGCCTGTTCTGAAGCCGCTGCAGTCCAGTCACATGATCGGGTCTTGGCACCACCTTCAGTGTAGAGGATGGAAAGCCAACAATCACTGCCCAATTGAAAGCCTATGGATATCTTCATTGCCTAGGCTCTGAAGCTGTTGTTGGTGATCTCTCCTCTACACCGTAGCCAGAACTGGGACACGATCATGTGACCAGACTGGAGCAGCTTCAGAATAGATAAACATCTTTTCTTTTACAGGGTAGATAGAATGGACTTAAAATGGGGTGACAGTAGGTTTAGGCTTAGTTAGAATATGAGTAAGTTCCACTTTAAATATATTTCAATCTAAAAAAATTATCAAAGTTTACCATTCAATTAAATCTATTAATGGAAGATTACCTTTGTTCTTTTTACTCACCTATGACCACATTAGCTGGTTGAAATTGCTCTAGGTGTATGGCCAGTATTATGGTGTATGGTTTGTGTGACTGGCTTCTAAAAATATGTGCTGGAAATGCATGCAAGCATTTGCTTGCATGTACCTTGCTTTTATTGCACATTACTTGAGCTACATAAATTCTCCTCATAGTCTACCTGGGGTTCATTTACTAAAGGCAAATAGGCTATTCACGTCTCAGCCTGGTAAATAGAATGTTTAATTGTACTTTGCACAAAATACCCAATCACATGCAAGAAAAGTTTAAAAATAAATTTTTTATTCTTGCACATGATTGGATGATGGATGTCAGTAGAACTTCACATCTCCCTCTGTTTCAGATTGCACAATGCAAGGTTGAGCATGTTAATCATCAGTGAAGAATGTATAAAAAAAAGTGTGGATTATTAATGAAAATTTTTGTTTTCCAAGAAAATTTTCATTTTCATGCCAATTATAAAGGAAGATATTTTCAATATGTTTTCCACAGCAGCACATTGCAGGTGGTAACAATAAAATGTGTAGACATGCCAACACAAATAGAACATTTCTAGAGTGTTTATAATTAATTTTTGGAAGATCAGTAAATAATTTCCTGTAAAAGCAGAGTTAACTTTTGACAACACAATGCTCCCGAACTTTTTCAAAAGAAACATATAGAAAATGACCAGATAGAAAAAGGCAGAGTGGAGTTCCTGCTTATAGCAACCCGCCAGATTCCAGAAAGTTTATTCAATATACAGTAGATTTTGAAAGTGGAATGGCAATATGTTCAAGTATTTATACCAGACACTGTATAACTAACGCCAGCCATAGATGGACAGCCAATTCAGCTGGAACCGGCCTGAGATTCAAACCATGTATGGGCAGGGGCTGAATGTACCAAACTGATCTATTGACCAACTTGAGTACAACCAGCCTGCTGAATTTGCTGCTACAGCTGCTAGCAATCACTGTCTTAACGACCCCCCCCCCCCCCGCCAGGAAAACACAATGTCTTGGTAGGAGGGATTCCCCAGTCATCACTGCCTGGGTTGATGGGGAAATCGTGTGAATTTCTTTCTTGCAGGAAAGAAATTTGCACCATCTATGGCCCGCCTAAGTTAATTAATTTAGAATTTTGCAACAATTTTTTTTAATCACAGTTTGAGAATAATGTGAGATCACCTTCTAAAATCTCTTGTAAAAGTGGTGGGTAGGTAGTTTGTGCACAGTACATCATAGACTATTTCCATTTGAGAGAACTGACTCTCTTTGTTTCCCAAGAGCTTTTTACAACTGTGCATAGATAGGTCTTTATCATAACTGTTTAATCTGCTACAGTACACTAAGTGCCAGTGTCAATAGCATCAGTATGACATGCTTCTGTGTCCTCATTAGAGGGATTAGTTACTCTAGAGAGATTTCAACAAGCAAGTAAAAATCACCCCTATAGTTATAAACCTGACAGTGGTTTAACCATTCCCTACTCCATCTAAAATGGAAAAAAAAATTTTTGGAGCAACTTTTATAGTTTTAGAACATGTCATGCTACCAAGTGAAGGAGGTAACATAGGGCACGTTAAGATTCTATTGCTTCAAAAAGAACCAGTCACCATGACAAAGTGATAGATTTTGTTTGTAATCTGCCACCTTCTGATACCCCCCTTTATTGCGTTTCCTCTGCTGCTTCATCAGAGCCCTCAGTTAATACCTGGTGCTTCAAGATACAGGGAGGCATGTGCTTAAGGCTGAACTCCAGGTTTGATTTAACTTTAAATAGTTTTCTTTGGGCCACGCTGATCTAAACAGATTATTACCTTCACTAATACATGTGCCCATTGGGAGTGCTGCTGTATAAACTATACGTAGCATCTGCTGGCCCAGCAATTGTAGGGGCAGTTCTGAAGATTTGTTTGGTATTCCATCACCTTTTCTCCTACTGTCCTATAAAGTTAAAGTAAAGCATTGAAAATCATACCTACAAGTGTGGATCTACTTTCCTTTGTTGGACAAGTTCCTAGTTCCATTCCTGGAGACTACGAATTTACTATAATTTTCCTACGTTCATTCTGTTTTAAAGAAGAACACTTTAAGTGAAGACTCTAGAGAGTTATGAATATCAGGAGACTAGCTGTAAAACTCACATTTAACAGAGACTCAGTACGCCCTGTTTTCCAGGTGCTGTGAAGAGTGGATGTAGTGCTACAAGGTACGGATCATCTCAAACAACAACTTCAAATTACCGCTTTCCTTATCTGCAAGCAGATTAAAGCTAATAAATTGAACACAAGTATAGAACACTCTTGTAGTCTGGTTGTATGGCTATAAAATTTGGATGATTCTGGAGGAATTAAAAAAATATTGAAAATCATGTGTGGCTATTACTCTTATGCCGTGTATACATGATCGGACATTGATGGGACATTCCGACAACAAAATCCATGGATTTTTTCCGACGGATGCGAGCTCAAACTTGTCTTACATACACACGGTCGCACAAAGTTGGTTGGAAATTGCGAACGTCAAGAACACGGTGACGTACAACACATACAACGAGCCCTTCTGCCCTTCTGCTTGATTCCGAGCATGTGTGGAACTTTGTGTGTTGGAATTGTGTACACACGATCGGAATTTCCGACAACAGATTTTGTTGTAGGAAAATTTGAGAACCAGATCTGCAGATCTACATCATACCCCTACCCATTCACCTGGGGGGGAAAAGTGTCAATAAAAAAAACACACTACACAGGTTTTTAAAGTCGTTTATTAGGCGGCGCTGGGGGTCTTCTTCCGACTCCGGGGGTCTTCTTCCGACTTCTCCGCACTTTCCTCACATCTGGTGCGAGCTTATTATCAGCGTCATCCAGAAAAAAAGGCCATGAAGGGCATGTGAAGGCTGCCCATAAGGAGGGGGCAATGTAAGAGAACTGCTGTGACACATCGGGTGCACACACATGCACAAAGGAATGTGCACATTCGCTGGAGCACGTCCAGAGTCCCCATTGGCGTGAGATGGTCTATTTAAAGGGTTCTCTGACTCCTGCTCAATGCTGACTGGTCTTCAACTGTTTCTTGGTGCCCTGCTCAAATCCTGCTTGATATCCCTTGCTGAACTGGCTTACCACTGACCCGACCTTGGATTCTGTTTATACTATTGATTATTGGTTCCTTATTCTGGCTTACTCCTGACCTTGGTCCTGTCTGATGCCCCACTCACTGCTGACTCCGGCTATCCTATTGTCCAGGCTTCTGTTTCCTGTTTGGCTCCACATTACCTCTGAGTGCCTGTGCTGGCTGCCCCTCATCCCAGCTCCATTGGACACAGTGTGCTCCTGTCTCCAGACTACGGGAAGCCCCAGTAAGCCACTTATCATGAACCTGCAAACCTGGTGGAGTTCCCCTTTAACCTTATCTGATCTAGCCAGCATCATTGTAGTTCCTGACCTGATGTTCTGCCTGAATCCCTGAGTCTACAACTACTGCCACAAGCTCTGCAACCTACATCTACAAGCACTCATGTTCCTCCTGTCCCTTGGCACCATCTGTTCCACCCTCAGTGGGGCCTGGGCTGGAGATACAAGAAAGGCAGACCTCATCATTTTAGTCTCCTACCAGGTACGTGACACTAGCAGAGCTCTGCCCTGTTGTCAGCACTTCAGTTGGAATTGCAGTAAATGTTACATCATTCAAAGAAAAATCAATTAAATCCATTCTTTCTGTAGCTGGAGAGTGAGGATGGCTTCCTCTTTTCCCGAGCCCTTAAACTGCAGCTGGGGATCTATCTCCTGTACCTTTACCCCACGCATTCCTCCATCTAAGCTTGTAAGGGAAGGGAAGAAAGCGCCAAACCGGTCATTATAGTACCTCATTTACATATCATACACAGTCAAATTTGTCTTTTATATGCATCATCGGTTATGCAGGGTTCTCCTGTAATTTCCAATTTATTGATTTCACATCAATTTGTTTTGTTACATTCTATGGGATCATCTTAAAGCGGTTCTTCACCCTAAAGGGGAAGTTCCGCTAGTATTATCCCTCCCCCCCTCCGGTGCCACAATCGGCACCTTTCGGGGGGGAGGGGGGTGCAGTTACCTGGATAATCCAGGTAACTGCACCCACTTCCGGCCAGACCGCCGCATGGCTCCGCCCATCGCCGCATGGCTCCGCCCCCCCGTTGTGTTCTGGGAAACACACAGTTCCCAGAGACACAGCGGGGAACCAGCGCAGCGCGACTCGCGCATGCGCAGTAGGGAACCGGGCAGTGAAGCCCTCTTGCTTCACTTCCCGATTCCCTGACAGAGGATGGCGGCGGTGGCTGCAGCGAGACGAGCGATCGCTCGTCATCTGCCGCCGACATCGCTGGAACCTGGGACAGGTAAGTGTGATATTATTAAAAGTCAGCAGCTGCAATATTAGTAGCTGCTGGCTTTTAATATTTTTTTTTTTTGTGCAGCTCCTCTTTAACCATCTTTACTATTTCAAATATTATCTATTTAGGATTATATATGACTCACAAAGTCATTCTTTATTATCATTCACTTTGTTATATTTTGTTACATTTTACCTATTTAGTTTGCTACATTAGTTTTTAATCCAGTATCTTAAAGTGGTTTGGTACCTAAAAATGAAAGTTCATGTTATTAAAATCAACAGATAGCATACTTACCTAAACGAACCCTGAAAAAAAAAAATATTATTTACTTACCTTTTATTTCTGATGTTTAAGCTGACTTCCGGGTTGTCCTCCCGTGGGAGTAGGCGTGGCTATCGTCCTCGCAATGGTCCCTGGGAAATTTCCCAAGAATCCATGGGGGACAATGAAAGTTTTTCTTTCCTTGTCACTGCTCTCACTGAGCATGTGCAAGATGGAGCGGAGCATGCTGGGAGCCAGACGTCATCATATACCAGGAAGTAAATGCCTGTGGGCTTCAGACGCCCACAGTTAAAATGGAAAACCCCAGAGCAGGTTTTTATAAGTCATCCTGAGGAAAAGATTTGTCGCGCCGGGGGTCAAATAAACGCCGGACGTGGATGCCAATCGAAGGTAGCACTCGCCCACCAGTGAGACAGGTAAGAAAAAAATAAAAAAAGAGTGGAATCCCACTTTAATAATGTTTTTATTTGCAAATACTAAGAGCTGACATCCCTGGCACCGCCATACTGGCAATTGCTCAAAGACATATATCTCACTTACCTGGATGTCATGAGGATAATTAGCCGCTCTATAAATGCCCAGAGGTATTATCAAACAATCAGGCTGAAGAAGGAGGCATGGTTAACCACTTACAGACCGGACCATTTTGCTGGTCAAAGACCAGACCACTTTTTGCGATTCGGCACTGCGTCGCTTTAACAGACAATTGCGCGGTCCTGCGACGTGGCTCCCAAACAAAATTGACGTCCTTTTTTTCTCACAAATAGAGCTTTCTTTTGGTGGTATTTGATCACCCCTGCGGTTTTTATTTTTTGCGCTATAAACAAAAATAGAGCGACAATTTTGAAAAAAACGCATTATTTTTTACTTTTTGTTATAATAAATATCCCCCAAAAATATATAAAAAAACATTTTTTTCCCTCAGTTTAGGCCGATACGTATTCTTCTACATATTTTTGGTAAAAAAATCGCAATAAGCGATTATTGATTGGTTTGCGCAAAAGTTATAGCGTTTACAAAACATTTAGTGAACACTGATCTCTGCTCCAATCACATGGAGCAGAGATCAGCGTCACTAGTTGCTAGGCAGAATGGAGAAATGCTGTTTACACGGCATTTCCTCCATTCAGCCGTCCCATGAGACGATCGCGGGTATGCCCGCGGCGATCGAGTCCGCGGGTCCCGCGACCGGACTCACAGGGGTCCCGACCAGCACGCTCCCGATGGCAGGGCGGCATTGAAGATTGGACGTACCTGTACGCCAATATGTCTGCCCGTGCCATTCTGTCGACGTACAATAAATTGTGCTGCACTTACTTCCCTTCCTATTTTACAGATTGTGGATTTCCAGCCCACAAATGAAAGCAGCCTTGCCAGCACCACAGTGTCAGCCATTTTCTACGAATTGCAATTTTTATTCATATTCCTCCGGGAATAAGTATCTTTCCATACCTCTTTTTTAACCTGGTATATGAAATTTTATCACTATAGGATGGGCACAGTATCAGCGCTGTAGTGTTTTTTGGTTATGTCTCCATTCAAGCTTGTCCTCTGCAGAAACAGGTTGAATTGAAACTTGCTGTATCCACCATAAGAGCTCCGCTTCCATAGCTGGAGGTGGAGGTGAGCAAAGCACACTGTTACTCTGCCCCATCGCTGACACTTTAGCCAGGATTGCAGCACTGTCGGCTGGTACTTCTAGATAGTCCCAGGCAAAGGGAGCCCCTCCCTGCTGCTGAACAGAGTCTAGCTGCTGTCTGTGGGTGATCTTCAGCACCCATTCCCGAACAGCCAGAAACTCTATATCTTCCTGTGCCCAGAGCACTTCTGAGACGTTCAGCATCTGTTCTCTGTAATCCATGATTCCCTCCAAACGCCACCCCAAATTTCTCCCAAAGTCAGGGTTCTCTGACAGCCTCCAGTACAACTGCCCGTGGCCACCATAGCCAAAACCATCTGTCAGGCTTTTGTCCGCTGTCCATGGGCACACTTGGGCTGCATACCAGTGGAGGGCTCTGTAGCTCTTGTCCAGCCGTATCTCTGTCTGGACTAGCCTGCACCACTCAGCTGTCCACTCCTTTGTGCCGCCATTCCCCCAATAACAGCATCCACAATTCGTACTGTGACCAGTACCTTTCCTGGCTGGAGGGAGAAATTTTCCCTGGTGGTGCTGCTCATGGGATAGCGCTTCCTTCCATGTGTGTGGACAGAGTCATACCATTCCAGCAGAACCTGCAATGACACGAGTCCCCTGTGCTGTATCCACATCTCTCACAGCTTCCTTTCTGAATTCCTCTTCTATGGTGGCTGGTATCTGTATCTCTCATTAGATAATGAGGGATAGATCCCGGTAGTTGTTTGGATGTGTTCACAGTAAGGAAGCACTATCCCACCACTTGCCCCCCAATGTGACGGACCCGGTACTCAAGAGGAGTATGTCCATCATATAAGCTTCCTTTGATCTGTAACAGAATGATCCAAGATCCCATAGCTCACCTAATCACTTGTCAGGACACAGTGTAGGGTGGCACAAAGCATCAACTGTTTATTGAAACACAGACACAAAGATACACATTGTGGGACAATCCCCCTTCTTTGCATAATGACACAGGGCAGGGCAAAAAGTACACCTAGCAACATGACACACAGGAACATTCAAACTCTTCAATAAATAATTAAATAATTAACTGGGCATGTAGACAGCCTTATCAGCAGGAAGGACAATTGGAGAAATTCCCCCTCTAGCAACTAATAGATGACAGTAATATAATTAACATGAGCTATTTAACTAGGCACCTAAACCAGCCTAGGTGACTAGATCATTCGGCACTTACAACCCTAAATACAAAGTACTGTACAACACACATTGTTATAAGCATAAAACAGAACATCTCACAATAGTTCCATAACAAGTTAAAGTGGTCACAAGATTAACATCATCTACAAGAGATACTCAGACAGACAGAAACAATAGAACAATGGGAATGACCTACTTAAAGTGGTTGTAAACCCTTTTGTGCCTAGAATAAGACTTACCTATAGGTAGTAGAAATGTCTCCTAAATGTGCTCTGTTTAGGAGATATTTCACTTGTAGTTCGCCAATGTCATCATCGGAACATGCACTGTGAAGGAACAGACCACGTGCCATTTCTTCCCCCAGCGCGTGCCGTGACTGACGGCTCCCACGCCCAGTCACAGAGCCAGAGTCCACGGCCCCGAAAGGAAGAGGGGTGAAGATGGACACGGCCTGCACAGGGGACAGCGCAGGCTTCGTTTGCAGGTAAGTTTAATATAATGGGCTAGTATGAGAGGCATACTAGCCCATTATGCTTTTAATTTGCAGGCCTTGCAGGGAGCAAAAGAGGAAGTAAAACACATCTGGGTTTACTTCCTCTTTAACAATAAACACATAACAAACCCCACTCCACCTCAGACTACCTGGTATTAGTTTATGAGAAAAACTCCTACAATATTCCAGCAGTCTGAAAAGGTGAAATTCATTTATATTCATAGATTTCTTAATTGATATTGTTGATAAATATTTCTGTCCCAAGAGAAGGAGTCTCTCCAACCCAGTCCACAGGTGGGCCATCATATTTCCTCTGACCATTACCCTGTACAAGATTAATTCTACCTCTTTCCATCCACTCCAGAAGGGAAGCTTTACTGTCCTTATTCAGAGGAGTAATACAAACCACGCTCTCAGCGTCCATTAAGCATAGCTCCCAACTGTCCCTGATTTCGAAGGACTGTCCCTGATTTGGAGCAATGCCTCTATGTCCCTCTTTCCCCCTCATTTGTCCCTCATTTTGGTCTGATCTATATAGTTGTATATAAAATTTACTTTTTATCTTTCAAAAAGTGTTTCCCAGTGCTAAACCTTTCATCTGATTTCTAAATTGCTGCATTTGTACATTTTAAAAGCCAATATAAAGGAATAGTAGTGGTAAAAAAAAGTCCCTTGTGGATTTATATCATTGACTAAATATAGCCATGACCATATTTAGTCAATGTTGTCACCCATAATCTCCAGCTGGTTTGTTTACAAAAATAAAACAGCCAGGGATTTGTACTGGCTCATCCCTAAATGTTAGGTTTGAGAGACAAGCCTTTACCAATAATAGTGATCCTTCCACTGGGTTTATTTTATTTTTCCCTGTATTTAAACATATTTTTGGCACATTACACAAGCACACAAATCGTCATCCCTTAGATGGCTTTCACACCGAGCCACGGGGGCGTTGGTGGTTTTAGCGCCGCTTTACCATCGTTTTAGCGGCGCTATTTGGCCCCTAGCGAGGCGGTTTTAACACCCGCTAGCATCCAAAAAGGGGTTAAATCCACCAGCAAAATGCCACCGGAGCGGCGTTTTGCCAGCGGTATCGCAGAACTGACCCATTGATTTCAATAGGGAGCAGCGGTGGAGGAGCGGTGAGTTCACCGATCCTTCACTGCTCCAAAGAAGCTGCTGGCAAGACTTTTGTGACGCCCTGCCAGCGCACCACTCCAGTGTGAATGAAGCCACTTTTTTCAGGTGCTATAGAGGCACTATTTTTAGCGCTGCCGCTGGAAGTGTGAAAGGGGTCTTAAGCACCTCAGCAGAATTTTACCTATTACAGCATTAGGTTAGCATTACAGTAAAGTCACACTTCAATAATATCCTTATAAAATAAATTGGTTAGAGAACTAATTAAACATGTTAGCTGGCAGTAAGGGTGAAAACTGTAAGTTTTATGTTATAAAATGTAAGCAAATATTTGTACATACTCAAATATAATACAGAGCAATAAAAGTTAAGGCAGAACAAAAAATGTAATGAGGTTATGGCTTACTTGGCCATCTGTCATCTTGTGAGACAGATGGGAAGTCAGAATGTATATGAAATAATCTATAATAAGTGTGTTCTATCTAAGCGGTCACTAGTAAAGAAGCAAGCAAATCATCATACAGACTGTTATTTGGCATTGTTTAATCGCATGGGCTGCAAATCATTAAAATAATTTAAATAGATTTATACATAATTGAAAACAAACTCTTATTATGTGTTATGGTATTCAGAGTTATTGCCAAATTCTTAAAATGTTTACATACCAAAAATTATACCAAAAGGAACATTCTCATTAAGTTAACCTCAGTGACGAGCTTCAAATGCTTGAGTATTGTTTGACCTTTATTTGATATAGCACATCAATTTACTCACAGTCACGTCAGTCACAACTAGGAGTTTAATATTAAAGTCCACTCTGAGACATCATGTGCTCCATCTCATGCATTCGTAGAATAACAATGTTGCAACCCAAGGACGAACACATTTTTAAAATGGAGCAGGGAGGCAGGCTGCACAGGGGCAGCCTGAAATAGACACAATAAGTAAAAAAAAAAAAAAGAATCATGGACATAGGTAGGTGTACTTGTTTATGTACACTGTATTTTATATTATTGCCATTTTCTGTAGAGGAAGGAGAGTCAAAACTATGCATAATTTTGGGTACTGTAGTTTGTCACAATTCCACGGGCATGCACAATTTTAAGGCTTGACATGTTGGTTATCTGTTTACTGATCGCAACCTTCTATATTATATTTGTCAAAAAATTGGTATATTGTGTTTTTTTTTTGCACTAAAAGTAATTTTAGTATATTTTTTATTGAACGTTCTCTTTTTTTTTATTGCATTTGATAAACATGTCACACGCTAATAATACATGACATATATGACATAAAAAAATACAACTACTGTAATTTTATTGTCCGGGGTCTTTGCTTTCAGAAAATATATAGTGCTTGGGAGGGGGGTTTAATCTTTAGGCAAAAATATGTATTTTAATGTAGTGGGGATATAATGGTGTATTAATGCAATAAATGTGAAGTACAATGTAAATCTATGCACAATGTATTCACTAGTATTGGATGCCATCTAGTTACCAAAAACTGGAACTGGACCTTAGCTATTTTTCTTTTCTATGGTGTTGAAAGATAACAGGAAGTGACTGTGTTTACTTTGGTCATTTTGACCTTATCTACCCAGGAGTCTGTGTGACCAACCCATGAACACTTTGATATGCAGTGCATGCTGGGTAGGGTATAAAAGGGACTGCAGCAGCCATATTTGATCCCTTGGAAACACGTTGCCTGCTTGTGCGGAACTGTGTGTGAGGTTCTCGGGCGCATCGGTAGATAGTCACTGCGGAGTGCAAACCGGACTGTTTTCTGGGTGACTGGACGGAACCAAGAGCTGGTGATCAGACCGACGGGGATCGGAAGCACTTGTTGGAGCAGCGGAGAGCTGGATCCAGTCGGTGGAGTGACACGGAGCATCTGGCCTAGTCAATGGAAGCATGCTGCAGTTGCAGGACTCAAGCCATCACTCAGAACTCGGATCCGATTGGTGAGCGGGTTGCGGCCCACCGTTTAATCTATTACACGTACTTAGACTTACTAATAGGCCTTGCTGGAACCTGTTGTTTCACGGAAGCATAATTGAGCAACTGACACTTAATAGGCTCAAGGCCCATTACACTTTTTGGTGCCTAAGTGTGATTACAAGTTTCTGGAGTTACACCTGGAGCGTTCTAATGCCACGTACACACGAGCGGACTGTATGGCCTACTTAGTCCGTCATACAATCCGACGGACAGTCCGTCATACTTTCAACTGAATGGACTTGACCACACACGGATGCACAAACAGTCCGTCGAAAGCTAGCGTGATGACGTGTACAGCACGTACGACGGGACTAGAAATAGGAAGTCCAATACACAGCAAAGCACCCTTCCGCCGTGTAAATCCTTTCTGAGCATGCGCCATTCTTAGTCCGTCGAACTAGCCTACTGACGAGCGGATGGTCCGCTGAAACCAAAGTACGACGGACAGAATTTCGAAAAATCCGAAATACTTAGTACGCCAGACTGCACGCTGAAAAAGTCAGCGGAAGCCCACACACGAGCGGACTGTCCGCTGAAATGTGTTTCGACGGACTAAGTACGCCATACAGTCCGCCCGTGTGTACGCGGCATTAGTTAACTTTCTCTAATTACCCCTTTGGATTTCAATTATTTGAGAAACTATTTAAGCTAGCGAAGAAAGAAGATAAAGAAGGAAATACATTGAGTGAGGCCTCACGTTAGACTTTAAATAAGGGGAGCTCCCAGGTCTAGATAGTAACATACTTGCATGTTTATTGTATTTGCCTGTTGACTCACGTTGTGCTGACGTTCTACATTGGAACGACAGTGCAAACTCTGTAACCACCTATTTGCTATATTTCCAGTAAAAGTATTCCTGTTTAAGAGTACAAGTGTGTGGTTTACTGTCTTTCCCCACCAGGTGGAGCCAGAGGATCCAGAGGGATAGACACAGGTACATTATATTGTTTACACTGTATTGTATTATTATTGCACCACAGCTGTGCCAAGGGGACAGAGTCATTCAGAAGGCGGGTTTCTCAGTAGACTGCAGGCCCAACTCAAATCAGCAGCTCCTTCGGGGTCAGTGCTACATTAACATGTAGGCAAAGTCAGAAAAAACAGCCCTAGTAGTAAAGTGGTTAAAGTGATTTTAAACTTTGAACTTGCAAATTACCCATTCAGTTTAAAATAGAAATGAAAGGCAAAACAGTTTTGCATAGATATAAAAAAATTATAAATACTTTATCTTTCTTTTTTTGTTATAAGTGATCACATTCCTTTCTTGGCTGCATAAGAGTTGGGGGGAGGAGAAGCAGCACACTGAGCTTCTCAGTGAATGGCTATGCAGCGGGAGCATGTCAGGACAAGTTTGATCATTGGAGGAGAGTACACAGCTAGAGGACTGACCATGGTGAGCTCTCCTGCGTAGTGTGGCCAGTTTTTAATAGGAAAGCAAGGAGACTAGCTGGAACACCAGGGATTTCACATAAAGGAAGCAATACAAAGAGAACAGGACACTTCCCCATACAAGTACTGTACATTGTACAGTAGGCAGATATCAGAAATATGAAGTTTTGGGGAAACAAACTCTTGCCTTATCCAGTGAAAATGGTTTTGGCATTGCCTGCAACTGTTCACTTTGTCCTGGTAGGCCTGCATGGAGTCGTGTACCTGTAGACTTGAATGGAGCTGTGTATGGCTGCAGCTCTGCAACTAAGGCCGTGTACACACGCGGGGACTGTTCGCTCAACTTTGTCCGCTGAACAGTGTTTCGGCGGACAGTCCGCTCGTGTGTGGGCTTTCAGCGGACAGTTTCAGCGGACAATCTGCTGAACAAAGTTTTTCGGAAATTCCGAAAAACTGTCCGCTGAAACTTTGTTTCAGCGAACAGTCCCCTCGTGTGTAGGCTTGTTCGTCAAACTAAGTTCCGCGCATGCTCAGAAAGGATTTACACGCCGAAGTTTGCATTGCAGTGTATAGGACGTCGTTTTCTAGTCCCGTCGTACGTGCCGTTCACGTCATCGCGCACGGTTTCAGCGGACTGTTCGTTCGTCGTGTGTGGGCAAGTCCGTCCATGCTAATTTTGAGCGGACTGTCCGCTGAAACTGTTTGACGGACAAAGTTGGGCGAACAGTCCCCGCGTGTGTACGCGGCCTAAGGCAGGTAAGCAGCTGTGAGGAGGTTAGTACAGTTTAGATGGAGTGGAGGGTAAGTTTAGCGAATTTATTTTAAGGCTGGATTCACATATGCTGTAACCATGGTTCACAGCATGGGGCCCAGTGCGTCCCTGTTCACCAATTCAGGTACAAATTTTTGCCTGAATTCACACCTAAATCTGAACCAAAGATGCAAAGGACCCTTTTTAAATGTGGACCGGGGCCTCTCTGGACCTGTGTGAACCAACTCCATTGTGAGCCAGGCACGCTCGCTGTCATGCAAATTTGCCTATATGGCAACCCAGCCTCAAGGTACAGATGTCCTTTAATAATTTTGCCCATTTCAGTTTATAACTAAACAGACATGCTTCACAAATAAGGGTGAAACACTCTCATATTCTCTGGTTCCACCACAGATCCCTCACTGAAAGGGTCTTTTGCTTTATTTACATTAAGTGGGTTTCCTGCGTAATTAAAGTTTTTATGAAACTACTGACTCTACGTTTCTCATTATTGTATCCATATGTTCTGCATAATCGTGTGCAAGTAGCTTAAAGCTGAACTCCAGGCAGATGTAAAAGCCCCATAATAATGCAGCTGTATAGTCATTCATATTTTATTAAGTACACTCTTTAAGTGCAATAAAGTAAAATACTTTAATTTGGGGGCGGAGCCTGACGGAAACTGCTATGGCAGCATGAGACCAAAGCTCCAGGCTATACAGGGACACAGCGGCACTCAGCAGCCTATAACAGCGTAAAAAGCACCTAGAATCAGAGATTATATCCCGCTGACACTGCCAGCCATGATGAGCAAGCCAATCGGGGAGCCAGAGACCCCAGAAAATGACGGAGTTTTACTAGTGGGAACAGAAGCAAAATGGCGCTGGACCCCCTGGGCCGTCCGCAGTCAGCACTCCTCATACCGCTCACAAGAAAGACAAACCTCCCAAAAGGAACTCTCCTGTGAGTAACATTCACCTGCACCTCCATCAGCCTCTGGGCGCCCTGAGAAATACAGATGCAAGCTAGATGGCACAGATTCATCTGTGGAGGTGAGCGAGGGCTTAGACTCGGAGAAGGAAACCAGGAAACTCCCTGACTCCATTAACTGTTTTCCCACCAGTGATCAACCTGTCTTGGATACTACACTTAAAGATATGTTAGTCTCCCTCAGGAGTTCATTTCATAGGGATATGATGGCATGTGTCCACAAGTTTAGTGCGGACTTGCAAACAGTATATGACAGAGTGGAGCATGTTGAATCTAAAATGGGGGAATTCACATCTGCAATTAACAGCCTAATTGATGCAAATGACACCAGAGTTGAGGAGATGGAGTCAGTCAAAACCAAAATCGCTGATAACCTCAAATTAAGGGGGTCCCCGAATCAGTCTTTCAGTCAGATTTGCGTAGCTATGCCACTCAAGTGTTCACATCTATTCTGCCTGATCTTACATAAATAGATGTCACAATAGACAGGATCCATAGTTTGCCAAAACCCTCCTATCTACACAACAAAGTACCAAGGGATGTTATATTACGTTTGCATTTTTTTCATGTAAAGGAGCATTTAATGTCAGTGGTGCACAATAAAGTTATCCTCCCGGCACAATATAAGGATCTGCAATTCTTCTCCGACCTATCACAATTTACACTACAAAAAAGGAGAAACCTCAATACCATAACCAAAGCACAATGCAACAATAAAATAACCTACAAATGGGGATTCCCAACCAAACTTATCATTACCAATGATGTAAAAGAGCACACAGTAGATACCCTTGCCAAGGGCCTGGAACTACTTAAAAACTGGTACATTGTCACCGAAGGCTCTCCCCAAGACACCAACAACCGCAATATTGACCGCCCTACAGAGGAATGGAATTTGGTCAACCCCAAAAATGCCCACACACACAGTTAAAATGGCTTAGGGGCTGACCAAGGCTCCTGTGATCACCTTCTGTCCTTGTTCTGGAGGCAAACTGTTTAGCCTAACTTCCTACCCCCATTGTAGCTACCCGCTACTACCTGGTCAATATGACCTACAAGTTCTTTATGCACTACTTTTCTTTTTTATACTTTATGTTTGTTCTGTTGTTTAATACCCATTCTTGCAGTTGATCTCGCAGCTACCCTCTCACCTGCTGATAATAGAGAAAAAGGATATCTTCTTACCCAACCGAATGTGAATGATGAACGCTTCAACGTACCAGTATGGGGATTCATACCACCTAATGTAAGTGTGCTATACACATTATATTTCTATTGGAGCTCATACAACTTCCAAGATGACTGTCACTTTCCTGACTGTTAATGCCAAAGGGCTGAACCATCCGATAAAGAGAAAGTCACTGTGGAATGAAGCAATTCAATACAAATGTGATGTTCTCTGTACCCAGGAAACCCACTTTCACAATCAAAAGATGCCTAAGTGCACCCATCCCAAATTCCCCCATATCTTCACTGCAAGCATTTCAGCTAAGAGACGGGAGTCTTGACTGCAATTAAAGATACAGTAGCCTTTACGCTACACAGGGAGATAGCAGACTCTCAGGGATGCTATCACATCCTAATATCTTAACTCCACCACATACACCGTGGTCAATGTCTACACACCCAAACAAGCACCAGGTCCATTTTTTTAACCAAATCCTCAAAATTGTACAGTGCAGAAAGGACTCCTATTGTTTTGTGGAGACTTTAACCTTCCTCCAGATCCTCACATGGACTCCACATCCACGTCCCACAGACATCACCAATTACTTCAATCAACTTTGCACACTCATGAACTTTAAGACGCATGGAGATGCCTCCATACTACTGAAAAAGACTACTCTTTCTTCTCAACAAGCCATAACATTTATACAAGACTAGGTCTTTTTCTTACAGACAAATGGCTGATGACTAAAATAACCACCTCCGAAATCAATGATATCACCTTGTCGGATCACGCCTCGGTGACGTTTCAGTCGACGATTCGCCAGGCGTTCATTTGCATTTCATTTGGCGATCTAACCCGAGACTGTTCCAGGCTGATCCCTCCAAATCCAAAATGCAAAGAGAGATAACTGAATTTTTTTCTAATAATGTTAATTCTGTGTCTGATCCCATGACTATTTGGAATGCTCATAAAGCATTCATAAGAGGGGTTCTAATAAAGATGAACGCTGGAGCCAAGAGGCAGAGGAGACAGCATATTCAGGATCTTATTTCTAAGATACATGAATTGGAAGATCAGAATAAAAAAAATACCTCACTGCAGAGGTCAAACCAATTAACGCAGCTCCGACACCACTTATGAAAAAACCTCCAAACGCCAAAAATTACTTACTATGTCAGTGGCAATAAGGCTGGTAAACTGTTAGCCAACCATCTCAGAGGCCAGAGGCTTAGAACAAAAATTCCCTATGTCTTCCACCCTTTCACACAGGAAAAACTGTTTCACCCACAAGCCATAGCAGATGCATTTAGCTGTTATTACAGCTCTCTGTACAACTTGAGGGATGACCCATCCACAATTCAACCCACAGAATCCATAATCTCAGAATTCCTCGAACATCAATCTCCCTCAAATTTCAGCAACACAATTAGAAACTCTCAATTCCCCTTTTTCCGAAGCAGAAATATCCAAAGCCATAGATTCCCTCCCTCATAACAAATCACCTGGGCCTGAAGGCTTTACAGGGGAATATTACCAAACTTTCAAACATGAATTAGTCCCCCACCTAACAGAGATCTACAATAGGGCTGTCTCCTCATCCTCTTTTCCACCAGAAATGTTTGCAGCACTGATAGTGGCACAGACTGGTAGACATCTTTCCTTCCTTGATACACCTGGACCAATCGGGGCAGACAAACAGCTGACACAACCAGACGCCTAATCAACATCATACATCTAGCTAATAAAACGGAAACGCCATCTCTGCTCCTGGCTTTGGGTGCAGAGAAGGCGTTTGATAGAATCCATTGGGACTATTTAGCAAAAGTACTTACACAATTTGGATTTAAGAGCCAGATTTACTCAGCTATAATGGCACTATATGCATCCCCCTCAGCCCATGTGTATCTATCAGGAACCCTCTCTACACCATTTGACATCTTGAATGGGACTCGCCAGAGGTGTCCACTTTCCCCACTCATATTTAACCTTCTTATGGAACCCCTGGCGACTCATATCCGCTCCCACCCCAAAATAAAAGAATTTAGGACTGGAGACATAACACACACTATCAGCCTCTTTGCGGATGACATCATCCTAATGCTCACGGACATCGAAATATCCCTACCCTCAGTTCACCAAGCATTGCAATTATTTAAATCTGTATCTTATTATAAAGTCAATGACACCAAATCATATATTTTAGGATTGTGAGTTCCCCCCAGACTCCAACAGTCTCTGAGCAATAAGTTTCCTTATGTATGGAAAGAAAAGGGCATACAATACCTGGGTATCACACTCACCCCAAAGAAAATCACTGAAAATTATACCCCTTTGCTTCAGTCACTCCACCCCAAACTAAACAAATTGGCAAAATTCAAATTATCCTGGTCAGGGAGACTGGCTGCATTTAAAATGCAAATTCTCCCTCAAATTTAATATATATCTTCAGATCCCTACCTATCCTAGTACCCACCTCATTCTTCTCATCAGCGCAATCCATTATCAATAAATTTCTATGGGGGGGTAAACAAGCCCAATGTGCATTCATCAGAATTACAAAATATAGGAGGGCAGGGGGAATAGGGCATACACACATAAGAGATTACTATACTGCCACTATTTTAGCCCAATTAAAGAGCTGGTTCTACCCTTCCCCACCCAACTTATGGGCTAGTCTTGAACAATTCCAGATCCCAGGTAAAAACCTTTACAACTTTTTACTTTTAAGCCCATTCCTCCCCTCGCCATCTCCTAATATGGGACTGACCGTACAAGCAACTCTTGGGGCATGGCGCACTCTAACAACACATGCTTTTTCAAAGGCTAAACTTACTCCACTGAAACTTCCACTCTCTGCATTGCCCCTATTAATACCAAACATATCCCTCACTCCTTGGAACAATAGTAAGTAACTGTAATTAGAAGATCTTTATGTGGGACCGGCTCTTAAGACCTTCAAATCCCTACAACTAGAATTCTCTATTCCCTCGACTGATTACTACAGGTATCTCACACTTATTAAAACAACACACTAGAATAACCACCTCCCTCCCTTGGAAAATCTCCCAATACCACTTATCCAGTACCATAAAAGTTAAAGGTATATCAATGTTTTACTCCCTTCTTCAAAACAAAACAACGTTTACAAAATCCCTTAACATACTAGCTTGGGAAAAGGACTTTGGTAAAGCCTACTCAGAGGGCCAATGGCAAACAGCCTTAACCACTACATATTCATCCATCTATTTTATTAAGATGGTACCGCGCTCCATATAAATTGTCTAAGTTTATCCAAGGAGTACCCTCCCAATGCTGGAGACAATGCGGGGCAACAGGCACACTATACCACATTCTATGGACCTTCCCTAATATATCACAATACTGGAAGATGATATATAACATCATCCTACAAACACTCAATATTCATCTGGAGCCTTCACCGGGAATGGCTTTATTAACTTTAGAGATGGACTTAGTCCCTCATCACTTAAGATCTTTACTATCCCATATCTTACTGGTGGCTAGGCTCGCCTGGTCAAGCACTGGAAAGACCCATCACACCCAACACCTTCAGAAGTCATTCAAATAATTCATACACATCGCACATACGAACAACTATTTGTATCTGGGGTGGGTAAATAACTCCAAATTATTAAGGTCTGGGCACCATGGAACCAATGGTGGAACACTGTATATAATTCTGGTTACACTTGAACTCCTGAAGAATATAAAATCAGCAGAGAAGAGTCTCAAAAGATTAACTGCATGTTTACTTTTTCCTTTTATTTTACCCTAGTTTTACAATACTCTTAGTATCTGGGTTTACCACAACTCTATTGTATCACACAAAATCAAGTCATTCTGGATATGTTTGCAAATAAACAACTTATGAGATATGATAAATAGACAAAACAAAGGGGGTTGCAGCCTCTAGGTAAATATAAGCTATCTAGTGTTAAGGCTTTTTCTTCCAGAAGTATACACGCAGATGTTTCCTTAGGGCACTTTAAATTGACAGATATTTTTCTAGTTGGATAAGGCCGCGTACACACAGGCGGATTGTCTGCCCAACTAAGTTCGTCAGACAATCCGACAGACAGTCCGTTCAAAATTTGAATGAACGGACTTGACCACACACGATGAGCAGACAGTCCCCTGAAAGCGTGCGTGATGACGTGTACAGCACGTACGACGGGACTAGAAAAACGACGTCCTATACACTGCAATGCAACCTTCGGCCGTGTAAATCCTTTCTGAGCATGCGCCATACTTAGTCCGTCCAACTTGCCTACACACGAGCGGACTGTCCGCTGAAACCAAGTTTGGACGGACAAAACCAAGTTTGAACGGACAAAATTACGTAAATTCCGTAAGACTTTGTTCGTCAGACAGTCCGCTGAAAAAGTCCGCTGAAGCCCACACACGAGCGGATTGTCCGCTGAAACACGGTTCAGCGGACTAAGTTGGACAGACAATCCGCCCGTGTGTACGCGGCCTAAGAGTAATCCAGAACACCCACTACTCTCTACCAATGTTTTACCTTTTATTATGCCTATTTCTCTGTACAATATTGTTTTCTATCTGTTTATGAATTTTTTTTCCAATAAAGAATTATTGAAACTAAAATACTTGAATTTGATTTGCTGTCAGACTCTTGTAATGTCCTGTAGAGAAACACTTACACTAGGAGAGGAAGGGACATTACTAGAAGCCAATCAGGTGTGCTGCATACACATCCGCTTACAAGGAACATGGTCATAGGAACAGAGAGAAAATAGAGAAGAGAAATGTCCTCCTTATCCATCAGCTGTTGCTCCTTCCTTGTCCAGTCAGTATGCTCATAGTAGGCAGCTGAAAATATAATTTTTAATTTAAACAGAGAAATTTGTGTCAACTTCCTGGCTGTGCTATGGGACAGAGCTGTATAAATGTTAGGTGAGCTATATAGTATGTATTTTAGGGTGTATTTAGCTTTGTGCCTAAAGCTCAGCTTTAGCTGCAATAGAACATGGGTTATAAGAACCGTCTTCTATTTTACAAGAACTTGGAAATTTGCTGGAGAACTAAGACAGATAAAGTTTATTGCATTCCAACAGTAGCCTACATAGAATAGCAATAAATCAATATCATGATTAGGAATGTCTGACTGTTTAATATAATGATGTGGTATGAGAGAATGACACATGGAGTAAATCTGTTATGTGGTTAAGGATTTATTTCCACCATTCAGTCTACATCTAGTGCAGTAAAGAGAAAGACACCAATATAATACCAGAATATAGCGGAATAGGAACAGTTTGTCCTTGAATTGAATCTTTGACTTTTCTTACAGTGAAGACCAGGTCTGAATACAACAATAGGCACTTTTTTTTCAATGAGGAAAGTAAATAAATAATAATTTAATTGAACAATGTTTATTTAGAACTAAATATTTATTTTCCTATGTGGAAGAACCAAGAAAATAAATCCTAGTAGGTAGTCAGGAGATAGGGAGCCAGTGTGAGCCATCATGCCAATTTCCAATGGACAGGAAAATGCAAGGTCCAGCTATTCACAAGCCCATCTCCCATGCAAAAATATTAAAGGGTCGATTTGTAAAGGTTTTCAAACAAGATTTACACAGCTTTCATCCAAGATTCTCACAATTTTCTAACTTTTTCAATAGAAGAATGTCTGAATCTTGGGTGAAACGTGTGAATTTTGTGTGAAAACAATTATAAACAGACCATTATGTGAAACCTGATAAGAAAAAATTGAAAACAGTAAAAAAATTACAAACCTTAGCCACCAGCTTCTGGCCACTTTTCCTAGATCTGCTGACATTACTCAGCCTTCCCTTGGGATAATGGGAAAGCTGTGGATCCCACATATAATGGATTTTCCAGTAGGTCAGATGAAAGCTAAGTGATATTACTCTTACTTAAGGTTAAGTGGATGGAAACCAAGGTCTAAGATTTTATTTTTCACATTACATAGCATTTTTGCATAACGGGACTTGTAAATAGCGGGACATTGCATTTCGTTAGACAAAGTCCTCTTTCAAGCCCCATGCACACTGGGCATTTGCCAAGCTCCTTGGAACAGGAGAAATGCAGTGTAAAAAAATGCCTAAAACACAGCATTTTGCAAACTTGTTTAGGTGTGTAAGGCTTTTGGAAGTTCATTCATTCCACTGGCCAGAATACTCATTTATTCTGGTTATTGGCATAAAGAAACGCTTAATTGTTAAATGCACATGGTGTTTAGGCACATTCAGACATGTGTAGATGCATTTAGGAATGTTTAGGCATCAGGGATTTCTTCTATTAAAACGCTCCTCTCCTGAATGCGCAAGGGATTTTTTTCTGCATCTAAGCACTCCTGCCTCTAAAGGCCTATATGCACATGGAGCCATGAAGGGGCATTTAGAGGCAATCGCCCGCATTTTTTACACCCAGTGTGCATGAGGCCTAAGACATACCAGAATTGAAATGAAACATTCTACAATATTCACATAATCACTTTCTCCTAAGCTGATACCTCTTAGGCCGCGTACACACGGGCGGACTGTTCGCCCAACCTTGTCCGCTGAACAGTGTTTGGCGGACAGTCCGCTCGTGTGTGGGCTTTCAGCGGACAGTTTCAGCGGACAGTTGGACGGACAAAGTCTTTCGGAAATTCCGAAAAACTGTCCGCTGAAACTGTGTTTGAGCGAACAGTCCGCCCCTGTGTGGGCCTGTCCGCTGTACTTTCGAAATGAGCGGACTGTTCCCGCTCGGAAAGTCCGCCCATTTCGAGCGCGTGTACAGGTAGGCGGGGCCCGCGAAGGAGACGTCGCGGGCTCCGCCGCCTGGAATGGGCTTAAAGGGGAACCCCAACGCCGAAAAAAAACGGCGTGGGGGTTCCCCCAAAGTCCACACCAGACCCTTGTCCGAGCACGCTACCCGGCCGGCCAGGAAAGGGGGGCGAGCGAGCGCGCCCCCCCTCCTGAGCCGTACCAGGCCGCGTGCCCTCAACATGGGGGGGTGCTTTGGGGAAGGGGGGGCCGCGCGGCCCCCCCACCCCAAAGCACCTTGTCCCCATGTTGATGAGGACAAGGGCCTCTTCCCGACAACCCTGGCAGTTGGTTGTCGGGGTCTGCGGGCGGGGGGCTTATCGGAATCCGGGAGCCCCCTTTAAGAAGGGGGCCCCCGGATACCGGCCCCCCACCCTATGTGAATGAGTATGGGGTACAATGTACCCCTACCCATTCACCTGTGAAATAAAGTACAAAAAAAAACACAACACAGGGGAAAAAATATTTTATTGCACAGCTCCGGGGGTCTTCCGTCTTCGGGGGTCTTCTCGCCGGACTCCTCCGCTATGTGTGTGTAGCTCTTTTACTAGCGGAGGAGTCCGGCTTTCTTCCTCCCCGCCGCCGGCCTCTTCTCCCGACTTCGGGGGTCTTGTCCCCCTCTTCGGTTCTTCTGCCGGGCCACCGCGCCTTCTTGTAGCTCTTTTACAGGCGGTGGCCCGGTCTTCTGTCGCCGCTGCCTTCCGTTCTTCTGTCGCCGCCTTCGGTTCTTCTGCCGGGCCACCGCGCCTTCTTGTAGCTCTTTTACAGGCGGTGGCCCGGTCTTCTGTCGCCGCTGTCGCCGCTGTCGTCGCCGCCGCCTTCCGTTCTTCTTCTTGTTCTTCTTCTTCTTCTCCTGGAGATGTTGACTCGACGAGCTCTCCGGCCGGAATGCCAGAGCCGCGCTGTGCGGTCACTTATATAGTGACAATGGGGCGGTGTCACATGGTATATGTCACATGGGTTGGTCACATGGGTTGATGTCACATGGGGACTATGACATCGTAAGGGGGCGGGGTCACCATGTGACCAACCCATGTGACATATACCATGTGACACCGCCCCATTGTCACTATATAAGTGACCGCACAGCGCGGCTCTGGCATTCCGGCCGGAGAGCTCGTCGAGTCAACATCTCCAGGAGAAGAAGCAGAAGAACAAGAAGAAGAACAAGAACGGAAGGCGGCGGCGGCGGCGGCGACGACAGCAGCGACAGAAGACCGGGCCACCGCCTGTAAAAGAGCTACAAGAAGGCGCGGTGGCCCGGCAGAAGAACCGAAGGCGGCGACAGAAGAACGGAAGGCAGCGGCGACAGAAGACCGGGCCACCGCCTGTAAAAGAGCTACAAGAAGGCGCGGTGGCCCGGCAGAAGAACCGAAGAGGGGGACAAGACCCCCGAAGTCGGGAGAAGAGGCCGGCGGCGGGGAGGAAGAAAGCCGGACTCCTCCGCTAGTAAAAGAGCTACACACACATAGCGGAGGAGTCCGGCGAGAAGACCCCCGAAGACGGAAGACCCCCGGAGCTGTGCAATAAAATATTTTTTCCCCTGTGTTGTGTTTTTTTTTGTACTTTATTTCACAGGTGAATGGGTAGGGGTACATTGTACCCCATACTCATTCACATAGGGTGGGGGGCCGGTATCCGGGGGCCCCCTTCTTAAAGGGGGCTCCCGGATTCCGATAAGCCCCCCGCCCGCAGATCCCGACAACCAACGGCCAGGGTTGTCGGGAAGAGGCCCTTGTCCTCATCAACATGGGGACAAGGTGCTTTGGGGTGGGGGGGCCGCGCGGCCCCCCCTTCCCCAAAGCACCCCCCCATGTTGAGGGCACGCGGCCTGGTACGGCTCAGGAGGGGGGGGCGCGCTCGCTCGCCCCCCTTTCCTGGCCGGCCGGGTAGCGTGCTCGGACAAGGGTCTGGTGTGGACTTTGGGGGAACCCCCACGCCGATTTTTTTCGGCGTTGGGGTTCCCCTTTAAGCCCATTCCAGGCGGCGGAGCCCGCGACGTCTCCTTCGCGGGCCCCGCCTACCTGTACACGCGCTCGAAATGGGCGGATTTGCCTCCGCCTTACGTGGCCGAGTCCGTTCATTTCAAAAGTTGAGCGGACTGTTTGGCAAACAGTTCTTTGAAACAGTCCGCTCGTGTGTGGGCAAGTCCGCTCATGCAAATTTTGAGCGGACTGTTTGCCGAAACTGTTTGACGAACAAGGTTGGGCAAACAGTCCGCGCGTGTGTACGCGGCCTTACTAAGGAATAGGGATGTGCTAACGGTTCAGTCCAAGCATGATATCAGGCCAAATAGGGATGGGTGAACAGTTCAACCCGAGCATGAGTTCGAGCCGAATCTTGGCTGTCTGAACTACTGAATTATCAGGTTGTTCTACCATTTGTACGGTCCACCAAATGACCATAATGCACTGTGCTGCCACACAGAGCATTAAAAGCCCTGATTTCCTGAAGAAATAAAAACTTCACCCAATCAGGGCACAGAGCACTGTCAGAGCCATGATTGGACACTGTTATGATGACTGTATCCAATCATGGCTCATTGCTCTTAATCCCGCCCCACACTATAAAAGTATTCTTTCCATAATGCCCATTTGTAGTGTGATAGCGGCATGGAGAGAGATAGAACAGGGCTCTGTTCAGTGCTATTAGACAGTTAGTTTGCTATAGTGTGCTATTCTGATTTTATTGTCAGTGCAGAATATCAGTTTAGTGTGCATCTTGGAATAGTTCAGTGTGAGTGTAGTGCAACCATTCATCTTCACATTAGTGTGAATGTAGGGATAGTTTTGTTAGTGTGAATGTAGTGTGACGACCATTTATCTTTATATTACTGTGCATGTAGGGATAGTTCAGTTAGTGTGAGTGTAGTGCGACCACCATTTATCTTGACATAAATGCTTAACGCATATATTTCAGTTGCCATACTGTTCAATGTGTTACTGTAAGTTTAACGGCGTATATTTCAGTGTGTTATATACTGTTTAATGCAGTACATTTCTGGGCATTACTGCACGCTTAACGCAGTATATTTCAGTTGCGTTGCTGCAAGTTTAAGGCTGTACAGTTCAGTGCATTACTGAAAGCTTAACGCCATATAGTTCTGTGCATTACTGCAAATTTAACGCTGCATATTTCATTGTGTTACTGCTAGTTTAACGCTATATATTGAAATTGCAATACTGCAAGTTTAACACCATATAGTTCTGTGCGTTAGCGCAAGTTTAACGCTGTATATTTCATTGCTATAGTGCAAGTTTAACGCTGTATATTTCATTGCGTTACTGCAAGTTTAATGCCATATATTTAATTGCATTACTGCAAGTTTAATGCCATATATTTCATTGCGTTACTGCAAGTCTAACACCAAATATTTTATTGTGTTACTGCAAGTTTAACACCATATAGTTCTCTGCGTTACTGCAAATTTAATGCTGTATATTTCATTGTGTTACTTCAAGTTTGACGTTGTGTTACTGCAAGTTTAATGCCATATAGTTCTGTGTGTTACTGCAAGTTTAACACCATATATTTAATTGTGTTACTGCAAGTTTAACACTGTATATTTCATTGTGTTACTGCAAGATTAACACCATATATTCCATTACGTTACTGCAAGTTTAACGTCAATATATTTCATTGCGTTACTGCAAGTTTAACGCCATATATTTAATTGCGTTACTGCAGGTTTAACGAAGTACAGTGCCTTGCAAAAGTATTCGGCCCCCTTGAACTTTTCAACCCTTTGCCACATTTCAGGCTTCAAACATAAAGATATCAAATTTAAATTTTTTGTGAAGAATCACCAACAAGTGGGACACAATTGTGAAGTGGAACGAAATCTATTGGATAATTGAAACTTTTTTAGCAAATAAAAAACTGAAAAGTGGTGCATGCAAAATTATTTGGCCCCTTTACTTTCAGTGCAGCAAACTCACTCCAGAAGTTCAGCGAGGATCTCTGAATGATCCAATGTTGTCCTAAATGACTGATGGTGATAAATAGAATCCACCTGTTTGTAATAAAGTCTCTGTATAAATGCACCTGCTCTGTGATAGTCTCAGGGTTCTGTTGAAAGTGCAGAGAGCATCATGAAGACCAAGGAACACACCAGGAAGGTCCGTAATACTGTTGTGGAGAAGTTTAAAGCCGGATTTGGATACAAAAAGATTTCCCAAGCTTTAAACATCCCAAGGAGCACTGTGCAAGCGATCATTTTGAAATGGAAGGAGTATCAGACCACTGCAAATCTACCAAGACCTGGCCGTCCCTCTAAACTTTCAGCTCAGACAAGGAGAAGACTGATCAGAGATGCAGCCAAGAGGCCCATGATCACTCTGGATGAACTGCAGAGAACTACAGCTGAGGTGGGAGAGTCTGTCCATAGGACAACAATCAGTCGTACACTGCACAAATCTGGCCTTTATGGAAGAGTGGCAAGAAGAAAGCCATTTCTCAAAGATATCCATAAAAAGTCTCGTCTAAAGTTTGCCACAAGCCACCTGGGAGACACACCAAACATGTGGAAGAAGGTGCTCTGGTCAGATGAAACCAAAATCGAACTTTTTGCCCACAATGCAAAACGATATGTTTGGCGTAAAAGCAACACAGCTCATCACCCTCAACACACCATCCCCACTGTCAAACATGGTAGTGGCAGCATCATGGTTTGGGCCTGCTTTTCTTCAGCAGGGACAGGGAAGATGGTTAAAATTGAGGGGAAGATGGATGCAGCCAAATACAGGACCATTCTGGATGAAAACCTGTTGGAGTCTGCAAAAGACCTGAAACCGGAGACGGAGATTTATCTTCCAACAAGACAATGATCCCAAACATACAGCAAAATCTACAAAGGAATGGTTCGCAAATAAACGTATCCAGGTGTTAGAATGGCCAAGTCAAAGTCCAGACCTGAATCCAATCGAGAATCTGTGGAAAGAGCTGAAAACTGCTCTTCACAAATGCTCTCCATCCAACCTCACTGAGCTCGAGCTGTTTTGCAAGGAAGAATGGGCAAGAATTTCAGTCTCTCGATGTGCAAAACTGATAGAGACATACCCCAAGCGACTTGCAGCTGTAATCGCAGCAAAAGGTGGCTCTACAAAGTATTAACGCAAGGGGGCCGAATAATTTTGCACGCCCGACTTTTCATTTTTTTATTAGTTAAAAAAGTTTCAAAAATCCAATAGATTTCGTTCCACTTCACAATTGTGTCCCACTTGTTGGTGATTCTTCACAAAAAATTTAAATTTTATATCTTTATGTTTAAAGCCTGAAATGTGGCAAAAGGTTGAAAAGTTCAAGGGGGCCGAATACTTTCGCAAGGCACTGTATATTTCATTGCATTACTGCAAGTTTAACGTCACATATATTTCATTGTGTTACTGCACGTTTAACACCATATATAGTTCTGTGAGTTACTGCAAGTTTAACACTGTATATTTCATTGCATTACTGCAAGTTTAATGCCGTACATTTAATGGCATTACTGCAAGTTTAACGCCATATAATTATGTGTGTTAGTGCAAGTTTAATGCTGTATATTTCATTGCGTTACTGCAAGTTTAATGGTGTATATTTCATTGCATTACTGCAAGTTTAACACTGTATGCTTCATTGCGTTACCGCAAGTTTAACGCCATATATTTGCGTTGCTGAAAGTTTAACACCATATATTTCATTGCAGTTACTGCAAGTTTAACGCAATATAGTTACTGCACGTTTGATACAGTATATTGCCGTATATTATAATGTATCCGTGGAGTGGGTCTGTGTAGTAAATACTTAAATTAAAGTGCACCAAACACCACTTTTCATTGATTAAAGTGCATCCACGTACACATTTACACATCTTTATTACATTTTGCTAATAAGCACCCACCCCCCCATCATGTCTGGGAGGACCACAAGGAGAGGCAGACATTCCCATGGCACTGTAAGCAGACCAGCAGCATATGTGTACATAGGCAAAGGTGGATGTGATCAGTCCTCAGGCAGGAAATCATTTCCTCTGTTTAGTGATGTTGCCTGAGCTATCCAGCCACAGCATGCAGAGGAGGTGCTGGACTGGCTTACTAAACCGCCCTCATCCTCCTCATCCTCCAACACCCAAGCAGAGACTAGTGCGCAGTCCCCTGCAGCTGCCAAAGTGTCAAAACCTGCCTCCTTGTCCACAGCTATTCCTGCCATAGCCCCAGCATCAGGCATGGAGGAGTCAGCAGAGTTATTTGAACACAGCGTCAGCCACTTGCTCCTTGAGCAAGTGGCTGACGCTGTGTTCAAATAGCTCGGACTCAACTGTTGGTTTTGAGGTTGACTCGACTCAGATGTTGGTTTTGAGGTTGAGGTTGAGCCTATAGAGAGGGGAGAATACTGGTACACAATTTTGCATTCATGTTCCCCCAGCCGCAGTGTATTGCCAAGTTGTCTCCAGTGGTAATGAGGATGGAGGAGATGATGATGATGATATCACTGACTCAACTTGGGTGCCGGATAGAGCAGAGGAGGAAAGTGAGGGTGAGGCATAACCCCAACAAGGCAGCCATCATGGAAGAGTAGAGAGCAGCCTGTCAGGAATCCGTCCGTCCCATTCGACCGGCTCTCCGTGCGCGCACACGCGTTCGTGTTGCGGGTCGTCGTAGGCACGAGCGCCTTCCGACGCGCGCGGGTGCACGACGATCGTATGTACGCGCAGCGCACGCACGCACGAGCGTACGTTAGCTCGATTGGCGCCAGTGACCCTTTTTAAGGGCACAGTTGTTGTGGTTCTGTGCTGTCTCGTCTGCAGCTAGTGCCTGAAGTTACCTGATACCTGCCTGCTACTCATCTGATACCCGACCCGGCTCCGTTTGACCTTGCTGACCTCTCCTGCTCCGACCCCGGCTTGTTTGACCCTTCTTGGACTGTTTTCCTGTTGCCAGACCTCCTGCTTGTACCTGACACCTCTGCTTGATTCCTGCCTGTTCCTGAGTCGGCTACCTCCTCGTCCAGCGGACCTCCTCCATCCAGGATCCACAGTCAGCAGCCTTCTCCTTGTTTCGTCCATACTACTGGGAGTTCCTGCTCCAAGGATCCTCATCTACCCAGCACCGGTTGCTGCACCCGGCCGGACTCTTCTACCCCGCTGCGCTCCTGTCTCCCTGTCCCCATTCCAGAGAGACCGGAACCAGAGCCGTAGGAGAGGTCCCCTTCCACCAAGTCAGACTCAATACTAGACGTTCCTAACACAGCCACCCTTTTCCATCACATTGTGGAGCTGTTATCTCTTGGCCCCCTTCCCACAGCTCAGCTGTCTGGGCCTTTTCATCAAGTGTGGCAAAAAACACTAACCATTTGGGTACCACATGCTTGACAATGCATTTATCCTCCCACCACTCAGCCCGTTGTCAAGAGTAGGGATGAGCCGAACACCCTCCCGTTCCGTTCGCAGTAGAACATGTGAACAGGCAAAACATTTGTGCAAACACCCTTAAAGTCTATGGGACACGAACATGAAAAATAAAAAATGCAAATTTTAAAGGCTTATATGCATGTTATTGCCATAAAAAGTGTTTGGGGACCTGGGGAATTTTTTTGACGGAGAACATATTGACTGTAGTTTTTTTTATGTCATTTTCCTCAAAAACGGTCAACCATCAATGTTTTCTTACATAAGCCAAACTATTTTTAAGTAAAGTCATTTTGGTTCTTTCCTTTGAGTGCTTACTAAAAGACATTTTGCTGTCAGATGAATTCTCTTTTTCCTCATGTATTTCTGACTGATTAGAAATTAGCCAGCTATAGAATGGACATGTTTTATGTGTGGGATGTTTATATTGGGTATAAAACTTAGTTCTGGCAGTAACAGGAGCAAGCAGCTGACATTTAATTAAAAAATAGCATTCAGCTGTAGGTAGTTTATTATCATAAGCAGGAATGAATGCATTTAGCCATATTTTTAAGAAGTTTCTTAGGTTCCAGTGGGAATGCCTATATTTGGCACTCATTAGCACTATGAAAGTATCTGTATTTTTATATATTATACTGTTTTTAATTCCTTGTTCAGCACGTCCAAGAAACTGATGCAAACAAAGTTTAATAATAAAAAAGCTTGTTCATTTGTATTGCAATATTTATTGGCTTGAATGGCATTTAAATTCTCTAAGCCCCTGTACACACGGTCGGAGATTCTGCCAACCAAATCCGTCGGATTTTGTCCGTCAGATTTAGTCTGATGGATTGTGTCCGAAACTGTTGCATACACACGGTCGGACTAAGTTGTCGAAAAATCCGATCTTTCAGAACGTGATGACGTAATTTCGTTACGATGGGACTACATTCAGGCTAGTAGCCAATAGCTTTGATGTAGGAATTTGATCTGAGCATGCGTGGCACTTGGTCCGATCAAAATTCTCTACACATGATCGGATTACGTCCGACCGGCCCAGTTGGTCGGGAAATATTTCCAAAATGTTGGAAAATTGGGTCTGACGGAGATTCGGACGGAATCAGTCCGATGCATACCACACACAGTCGGATTATCTGACGACACGGTCTGATAAGACGCATTCCGACGAATTCTCCGACCATGTGTACGCAGCATAACACTGAAAGTTAGATAGTATAAAGATAACTGGAAAATGATTGTGACATGTAGGAATTTATATTGTGATTTTTCATAGAATCTTAATTCGAAAAAAATTTCTCTTTAACCACATGACCACTGGGCACTTAAACCCCCTTCCTAACTAGACCAATTTTCAGTTTTCGGTGCTCTCACACTTTGAATGACAATTACTCAGTCCCAGTTTTTTCACACAAATAGAGCTTTCTTTTGGTGGTATTTAATCACTGCTGGGTTTTTTATTTTTTGCGCTATAAATAAAAAAAGACTGAAAATTCATTATTGGCGAGTATTGGCAGAGTTTTGGCGAGTATTGGCAAGTATTTGCAGAGTATTGCAGGGTATTGCAGGGTGTTGGCAGAGTATTGCAGAGTATTGGCGAGTATTGCATGGTATTGCAGAGTATAGGCTGGGTATTGCAGAGTATTGGCAGAGTATTGCACATTATTGCAGAGTATTGCACATTACTGCAGAGTATTGCACAGTATGGGCACAGAGCAGCGCTGTGGGCACTACAGATCCAGCCCACAGCACTGCTAAAAACGATCTCTCTCCCTCTCCCTTCTCCCTTCGCACTGTACAGATCGGTACAGAGAGGAGAGGAAGGAACCGGCGTCATGACATGATGCCGGTTTGTTTACAAGTGATAGCTCCGTCATTTGACGGAGCGATCACGTGGTAAACAGCCGCTACAAGCGGCCATTTACCATGGGATGTGCTGGGTCCTCCAGACCCGACGGTCACGGATTTTTGTGGGAGCGTGCCCAGGGAGCACACGAGAGCAACATTCTGTGAAGCCGACCTCGCTGTAGCCTTCTTTCGGCTATGGCCCGGTCAGAATGTGGTTAATGCTTACTTGCTTCTTGAACCATTTTTGTGATTAGATAAACTATGTTTTTATTATATTATGTTTTGGATATGCAAGTATAACCTCTTGCTGGGTAATTGTTGTGAATTAAAACTGAACTCTAGATAGATGAAAACAAACACCAGTGTATAGGTTATACACTGTATTGTCAAAATTATTGGCACGCTTGCTTTTACATGCACATAAACTTTAATACTTTAATGGCATCCCAGTTGTAGTCAGTAGGGATCACTTGTACAGTAAATCGCAAACTGGAAGATGGAGGGTCAAAACTGAACAAAGTGGGAGCAAAGTGAGCAGAAAGGTGACCTTATGCTGCTGTTTCTTCATTGTCCAATTAACCCCTTGCTGACCAGCGCACGACAATATACGTTGGCACAATGGCACAGCTGGGCAAATGGGCGTACAGGTACGTTCCCTTTAAAATGCGGTCTCCTGGACTTGATGTCTGCCAGGTGCCCAGCGATCATGTCACAGAGCGGAACAATGGGGAGATGTAAACAAGGTATTTCCCCATTCTGCCTAGTGGCATGACAGGAATCACTGCTCCCTGTCATCGGGAGCAGTGATCGCTGTCATGTGAGTAGTAGCCCATCCCCCCAGTTCAAATCACTCCCTAGGACACACTTAACCCCTTCATCCCCACCTAGTGTTTAACCCCTTCCCTGCCAGTGTCATTTACACAGTAATCAGTGCATTTTTATAGCACTGATCGCTGTATAAATGACAATATATAATATATATATTTTTGGGGGATATTTATTATAGAAAAAATTAAAAAAATATAGCTTTTTTTTCAAAATTGTTGCTCTTCTTTTGTTTATAGCGCAAAAAATAAAAACCACAGAGGTGATCAAATACCACCAAAAGAAAGCTCTATTTGTGGGGAAAAAAGGACGTCAATTTTGTTTGGGTGCACGACTGAACAATTGTCAAATAAATAGATGCAGTGCCGAATCGCAAAAAGTGCTCTGGTCAAGAAGGGGGTAAATCCTTTCGGGGCTGAAGTGGTTAAAGACTGGGGCAAGGAGATTATCTAGCTTTATTGCTCTGCAGCAGTGGAAAAAGATAAAGTGGTTCTAAAGCCAGAATTTTTGTTAATATGTATTAACCACTTTGTCTCAGGAAGATTCACCCCCTTCATGACCAGGCCATTTTTGCTATACCGCACTGAGTTACTTGTGACAATTGTGCGGTCATGTAAAACTGTACCCAAATAAAATTTATGTCATATTTTTCTCACAAATAGAGCTTTCGTTTGGTGGTATTTGATTACCACTATGTTTTTTTTTTTTTTTTTTTACTTTCTGCTATAACACAATAAAAAAAAAAAAAAAAGTCACATTTATTCATACATTCAGGCCAATATGTACAGTGCCTTGCAAAAGTATGCACCCCTTGCCATTTTCTTGTTTTGTTGCCTCACAAACTGGAATTAACATGGATTGTTTGAGGATTTGCATCATTTAATTTACAGAACATGCCCACAACTTTGAAGATTTTTTTTATTGTGAAATAATTTGTAGAGCCACCTTTTGCAGCTATCAGAGCTCCAAGTCACTTTGGATAAGTCTTGCCACATTTTACCACTGGGATTTTTGGCCATTCCTCCTTGCAAAACTGCTCCAGCTCCTTCAAGTTGGATGGTTTGCGCTTGTGAACAGCAGTCTTTAAGTCTGACCACAGATTTTCTATTGGATTGAGGTCTGGGCTTTGACTAGGCCATTCCAACAAATTTACATGTTTCCTCTTAAACCACTCAAGTGTTGCTTTAGCGGTGTGTTTGGGGTCATTGTCCTGCTGGAAGGTGAACCTCCTTCCTAGCCTCAAATCACACACAGAGTGATACAGGTTTTGCTCAAGAATATCCCTGTATTTAGCACCATCCATCTTTTCCTCAACTCTGAGCAGTTTCCCAGTCCCGACTCCTGAAAAACATCCCCATAGCATGATGCTGCCACTATCATGTTTCACTGTGGGGATGGTGTTCTTTGGGTGATGTGATTTGTTGGGTTTGCACCAGACATAGCATTTTCTTTAATTGACAAAAAGTTACATTTTAGTCTCCTCAGACCAGAGCACCTGCCTCCATACATTTTGGGAGTCTCCCACATGCCTTTTCGCAAACTCAAAACGTGCCATTTGGTTTTTCTGAAAGTAATGGCTTTCTTCTGGCCACTCTGCCATAAAGCCCAACTCTGTGGACCGTACGGCTTATTGATGTCCTATGTACAGATACTCCAGTCTTTGCTGTGGAATCTGCAGCTCCTCCAGGGTTACCTTAGCTCTCTGTGCTGCCTCTCTGATCAATATCCTCCTTGCCCAGTCTGTGAGTTTTGGTGTGCGGCTGTCTCTTGGCAGGTTTGCTGTTGTGCCCTGTTCTTTCCATTTGGTTATGATAGATTTGATGGTGCTCCTAGGGATCATCAAAGATTTGGATGTTTTTTTTATAATTTAACCCTAACTTGTACTTCGCAACAACATTGTCCCTTACTTGTTTGGAGAGTTCCTTGGTCTTCATGGCAGTGTTTGGTTAGTGGTGCTTCTTGCTTAGGTGTTGCAGCCTCTGAGGCCTTTCAAGTAGGTGTGTATATGTAATGAACGATCATGTGACACTTATATTGCACACAGGTGGACATATTTTCACAAATTATGTGACTTTTGAAGGTAATTGGTTGCACCAGAGCTTTTTATGGGCTTCATAACAAAGGGGGGTGAATACATACACACATGCCAATTATCAGTTTTTTATTTCTGAAAAATAGTTTTATATATATATTTTTCTAATTTTATTTCACAAACTTAGACTATTGTGTTCTGATCCATCACATATAATTCAGATTAAAAAAACATTGAACTAAAGGCTGTAATGTAACAAAATAGGTAAAAAGCAAAGAGGGTTAATACTCTTGCAAGGCACTGTATTCTGTTACATGTTTTTGGCAAAAGAAATCCCAATAAGCATATATTGATTGGTTAAGCGAACGTTATACGTCTACAAACTACAGTACCTGACCACGAGAATGTGTTTCCAGCGCGATCCCATGATGCTGCTTCTCGGCGACAGGGTAATGTACATCTCGCGCTAGCTGCATTAGGAAAATGTCACATTTTCCTATTGCAGCGAGTGCAAGAAAGAAGCAACAATGCTAGTCAACCTTCCTGCTTTCAGGAGAATTCAGTGGAGGCAGATCAAGCGTGTGCATATATGAACTGTAAAAAGACCTACGTATAGGTGGGTCAGGTACATTTTGCCCTCAAAATCACAGGCAAAGAATTTAACAATACGTGCTTCCAGCACAGCTAGTACATTTCACAGTTGGTAGCTTGGTGTACTCAAGCATTGCCAGAGTGAAAAACAAAACCCAGGGCAGGTAGAATTTGAACCATACCAGGCCCTCAACATGGGGGAGTGGGTGCTTTGGGAAGGGGGGTGCCCCTGCGCCCCCCCACCTAAAAGCACCTTGTCCCCATGTTGATGAGGCCCTTTAATAAGGGGGCTCCCAGATTCCGGCCCCCCACCCTATGTGAATGAGCATGGGGTATATCATACCCCTACCCATTTACCTGGGGAAAAAAGTGTCAATAAAAAAACACACTAGACAGGTTTTCAAAGTAATTTATTAGGCAGCTCTGGAGGTCTTCTTCCGACATTGAGGGTCTTCTTCCGACTCTTTCGTGCTCTCTCCGGTTCTTCTCTGTGATCTCTGGTTCTTCTCCGCACTCTCCGGCCTCTTCTCCTGCTCTCTGATTCTTCTCCGCGCTCTCTGGTTCTTCTGCCGGTTCCTCTGCTATCTTCTTCCAGCTCTTTTGATAGTGGTGGTCCGGTCTTCTGTTTCGTCTTCTTTCCTCTTCTCTTCCTCCAATGTTGACATGAAGCTCTCTGTGATGCCAGCATGCCCAGAACCGTGACGCCATAAGGGGCGGGTCACCGTGGGACATCATCCGGTGCCCATGCCTATTAAAGTGGTCACGCACCTCGCAAATGGCATTACAGCGGGAGAGAGCTCTGTGTCAACATCGGAAGAATAGAAGAGGGAAGAAGGACGGAAAAGACTGGGCCACCGTTAGCAAAAGAGCTGGAAGAAGATAGTGGAGGAGCCAGCAGAAGAACCGGAAAGTGGGAGAAGAGGCTGGAGAGCGCGGAGAAGAACCGGAGAGCAGGAGAAGAGGCCAGAGAGCGCAGAGAAGAACCGGAGTTTCTGAGAAGGAGCCGGAGAGTGCAAAGGAGCTGGAGAGTTGGAAACAGACCCCCAAAGTCAGAAGAAAACCCCCGGTGCTGCCTAATAAATTACTTTGAAAACCTGTCTAGTGTGTTTTTTTATTGACACTTTTTTCCCCAGGTGCCTGGGTAGGGGCACGATGTTCCCCCTATACTCATTCACATAGGGTGGGGGGCCGGGATCTGGGGGCCCCCTTATTAAAGGGGGCTCCTGGATTCTGATAAACCCCCCACCCACAGACCCTGACTACCAATGGCCAGGGTTGTCGGGAAGAGGCCCTTGTCCTCATCAACATGGGGACAAGGTGCTTTGGAGTGAGGGGATCGCAGGGCACCCCCTTGCCCAAAGCACCCACCCCCCATGTTGAGGGCATATCCCCTTTCCCCACCGGCCAGGCTGCGTGCTCGGATAAGGGTCTGGTATGGATTTTGGGGGGACCCTCAACGTTTTTTTTGGCATAGCAGGTTCCCCTTAAAATCCATACCAGGCCTAAGGGCCTGGTATGCCCTTGGAGGGGGACCCATGCCGGTTTTTTATTTAAAATTTGGCGTGGAGTTCTCCCTCAAGATTCATACCAAACACAGTGCCTGGTATTGGTGGGAATCCAAGTCAGATCCCCGCACCAGTGTGAACACAGCCTCAATGTCAGCAATGCTTGCCGCTCATTGGGAAAGGAAAAACACATTTTTCCTTTCCCGATACGAGCCAGCTCGGCGCTGGCTCCCGGGACGGGGCTCACAGGGTGTCAATCTCGCCGATAAAAGCGACGAGATGGACACAATATTGTGGTCACCTACTGTATGGGATATATTTATTTTATTTCTATATTTTTTTTTATACTAGTAATGGAGGTGATCGGTGACTTTTAGGGGGACTCTGATATTGCGGAGGACAATTGAATATTAACTGACACTTTTGACACTTTGCGGGAACCAGTATCACTAATACAGTGATCAGTGCTAATAATATGCATTGTCACTGTATTAATTATGCTGGCTGGGAAGGGGTTAAACATCTAGTGTGATCAAGGGGTTACATGTGTGCCTAGCCGGTGTTTTTGTGTACACGGTGTGCTGCTTTCATTAGGGGAAGAGATTGATTATAGTTCCCACTTTGCAGGAATAAAGGGTCGATCCCTTCCCCCCTGTCAGAACTGAGATATGCCTTGTTTACATAGGCATAATTCAGTTCTCTATGTATTGCTGGGCGGGTGCCTGAGGACATGCGTGCCCAGCACCCGGAGATCGGCTTCTGCTGTGAATTATCACAGCAGCGTGCCCCTTGCAGGCAAAAGTCCTGAATCATATATATATATATATATATATATATATATATATATATATACGTGATCCCCCATCTCAAACCAGCAATGTGCACAAGAGCAGAGGCTCTCTCGGCTTTCTCTCTCCTCATTGGTTCGGACACAGCAGAGGAAGCTTTTGGCTCCTGCTGCTGTCAATCACAGTCAGTGAGGAAGAAACTGGGACAGGGCAAAGCCATGCTCTGTGTGTCTAAAGGACACACAGAGCCTGCTCAGGAGTGAGCACATACGAGTGCACCTATAGCAAGCGGCTTGCTATGGAGGCACTTGGCAGGGGGGTGCAGTAGCACTGGCAGGGGACCCAAGAAGAGGAGGATTGGGGCTGCTCTGTGCTAAGCCACTGCACAAAGCAGATAAGTATAACATGCTTGTTATTCTTAAAAAATAAACAGTCAGCCTTTAGAGTCACTTTAAGTCAGGAAATTGGTGGAGCAGAGCTGTGTTAATCTAATTATTGGATGAACAGAAATCAAAATTTCCATTGTCTTTGAGTGAATATGCAAGATTTCACAACTAATATCAAGTTCCCATATCATAAGTAAAATTAAAACTAACATTGTCACCATCCTGAAGTCAAAAAGTCAATTCACTTTTTTCATATTGTGGGTTTTACATCTACTCCCCATTGCTAGCCTGAACAAGGCTGTCAGTCACTAGGCTTTTAACTGGGACTACAGACTCTAGGCAGTCATTGTATGCTAGTCAACCTTCCTGCTTTCAGGAGAATTCAGTGGAGGCAGATCAAGCGTGTGTATATATGAACTGTAAAAAGACCTACGTATAGGTGGGTCAGGTACATTTTGCCCTCAAAATCACAGGCAAAGAATTAAGGAATACGTGCTTCCAGCACAGCTAGTTATCAACAACCAGAGTACATTTCACAGTTGGTAGCTTGGTGTACTCAAGCATTGCCAGAGTGAAAAACAAAACCCAGGGCAGGTAGAATTTCCTTTTGATATATTCCCAGTGCAGATACACTGTTCTATTTGATCAACTTTGCTTAAAGGGCTAAAAGCATTAAAAATAGCAACCCATCATGAACGTTAATCATTTATTCACCTGTGCTACTTGCCTAATAAATAATGAACATGGAGTGAAATGGAAATCCTGAATTTTACATTCATTCATTTCTGATCGGTTGTGAATATGATTTGAATGGACTGTTAGAGTGTTGAATTGGCTGGTCAGAGTTGCTTTCCATGTTCATTTTTTTTTCTTCTCCTTCCACATTCAGATTCGTTAAAAATCCTAAAATATTCCCATTTATTAATGCGTGTGCAAAATAAAATAAGGTTGCCACGCCTGGTAAATAGATTCTGTCGGAGTGTTTGGTTGGTTAGGAAATTAAAACTAATACAAAGTTATGTATATTAACATTAAATAGTTGCTGCAGAGGATTTGAACTGTTTTTCTCCCATTATTATTTTTATTATTATTGCACAGGATTTATATAGTGCCTCAGTTTACACAGAACTTTACAGAATAAAGGGAGACAGTACAGTCACAGTACAAGGAAATATTATAAGCTCAGATATGAAAAGATTGAGTTTGAGGTAGTGGTATGGCACCCATACTGATATGTCAATCAGAAAATGAGTGATGCCCAAGAAATAGAGAGCTAGATCTGGGTTTAATCAGCATAGGGATGGTATTGTAAGCCTGGGAAGGCTATGAGTTGACCCAGGTAGGAGATGTAGATAGAGAATAAAAGGGGTCCCAGGACATAGTCCTGAAGGGGAAGGAAGGGAGAGGGCTACAGAAAAAGGAAGAAAAGAGATAGAGTTGTTGGTGACACTGAAGGTGGGTTGGGAAAGGTAGGAGTGGAACCAGTAAAAAACAGAGTCTTAGATTTAATAGCAGATCGATTGCGGGTACTAGACAGTAATGACTACTTATTGTCAGAGTAATGAAAGCGAACTATGTCATTGTGATGCCAACCCCCAGATGGCGGTCTGAGGCTCAGAAAGTTGTGAGCATGATCTAATCTCCAGGCAATGTCCAGTACAGTAGGAGTTGGAGTGACAAAAGGGCTCAGTAGGTATGATCTGAGATCAGTGTCTTCAATAGTTTCAGAGTGCAGAGATTTTGGCGGCGTTCCCTATTTTCCAGCTCTTCCTGCTGGAGTTGTAAGTGGGAGACAGTATGCTTAAGAGAGTGATTCTCTTCTTGCAAGATGTGGACGTATTGCATTAGGTAATCAAACATTTTATTTTAACCTGGTCTGTGTGCTCGCCTAACTATGCTAGCTCCTCTGTTAACTTGCTCACCTCCATCGATATAGAAACAGATGATATTCCCAACAGTACCTGTAACTTGTCATCTAACACCTCCGCGGTGAGATAAGGCATCTGGGCTGTAAGAAGTGGTGTGGAGGAGGAATTGCGGGCAGGAACTTGATTGTGGCTTTCAGCATCTGTAAGGAGCTGGGCTTCTATTAGATTGGAAGCCGGGGACGCTGGGCAGGAGAGGTAGTGATTCATGTTGGTAGGTCACGACTCCCATGTGGGCGATGAGGCAAGTTTCTGTTACCAGATTTTACCCATATGGCATGGCAGAGTGAAGAGAAGTGCAGACTTGGTCTCCCGGGCCAAGCATCATTTAACCCTTCCTTCAGGGTTCCTGGCTCACCCCTTTCATTCAATGGATTTCAGTTTCAAGTTTCAATCATGGAGGTTTGGCACTACATGTGGGAGGTGCC
Source organism: Lithobates pipiens (assembly GCF_037356315.1). Classification (NCBI taxonomy): domain Eukaryota; kingdom Metazoa; phylum Chordata; class Amphibia; order Anura; family Ranidae; genus Lithobates; species Lithobates pipiens. The sequence goes on from NW_027507784.1 coordinate 117,621,761, forward strand.
AAGGACAGTCTGCCTATGAACTCCCCCCTCTCAGGAGATTGCTCCTATCGGACATCCACCTATAAAGGATTAAGTATAAAGCAGGGGTCATCAACCCCCGGTCCCCGGCCCACTACCAGGCCGTGGACCTTCTGCAGGTGGGCCGCTGGTGCGGGCGGCCGCAAGACACATGCTGGGCTACCGGTATGAGAGCGCTGGGTGGATGGAAGAAGCGAGTGGGCGGGCAAGCAGAGATGATATCATCTCTCTCCACCCCCTCTGCATCACCGCTCTTCCGCCCTCAATGCCAGTCTGTGTCGGAGGTGCAATGGGGAGCAGAGAGATGACATTATCTCATACTGCCTGCCCCGCATCGCCGCTCTCCCCCGGCTCCTCGGTGTGTTTAAACTTAGGATTCCTTGTTCAGCGGCGCAGATTGCCTGCCCCCCAGACAGCTAATCAGGGATGGCAGAAGGGTGGAGCCAGAGACTGAGAGCCGAAGGAGTCCCGGACCCTCCCTCTGCCAGATGAGACCAGTTGCAGCATGAGGAGAGAGACACTCTGCAACATCCAGAGGGGCGATCCCACAGAGATGTCTACGTCATCAATGACAGGTGAGCTGTGTGTGGGAGTACAGGTGACGTGTGATGGGACATGTAGTTCACCCCCTCAGCTGTCTGCCTGACATACCACAAGGGGCACTCCACTCACTCCGCATCTGGTGACAGGCAACATGGCAGGTGGCAATCCACATCTTGTGGTAGGCAGTGTGGCAAGTGACATTCCGCTTCTGGTGACAGGCAGCGTGGCAAGTGACTATGCACATCTAGTAGCAGGCGACAGTGGTAAGTGACACACTCAGGGCTCCCACTGATTCTACAGTATGGCGAGTTGAACCATTTCATTTATTACTGCAATGTAATAATAGAAATAATGCGGTTCAATCACCCAGGCACCATATCAAGCATGGTACTGTGATGATTGAATCACTAACACCAGCCATTGCACGTGAAAAATCGCCGCCCCCCCCCCCCGGTCCTTGGCACAATTTTCATCCACACAGCCGGTCCCCGGTGCCAAAAAGGTTGGGGACCACTGGTATAAAGGATTAAGGATAAAGGATTAAGGATATTTGCATAACTCCTCTCTAGAGCCAGCCCACTGCTTTCATTAGGGCAAGGGCTCTTTAGAATAGGCAGGGTGCTGTGATGGTTTCAGGAAACTATATACAGCACCCTACTGGCTGCTCCCACCAGCTATGATCTGCCTGCATTAGACAGAGAAGCATAAATAGGCTGCAATGACATTACTGGGTCTAAAATAAAGTACAGTATATAATGAAAACAAAAGGTAAGTGACGGGATTTCCACTTGAAGTCCACTTGTCATATATGCCACTTCCATTTTTCGTTGTCTCCCTAAATGTCAGCAATTTCTAAGGCTATGTACTCTCCTCCAATGATCAAACTTGTCCTGACGCCCCATCCCCCCCCCACTGCACAGCCATTCTCTGAGAAGCTCAGAGTGCTGCTGCTTCTTCTCCCCCCAGCTCTTACGCAGCCAAGAACAGAGGGAATGTGATCACTTATAACAAAAAAAGGGGAAAATGTATTTATAATGTTTTTTTATATCTATACAAAACAGTTTTGCATTTCATTTCTATTTTAAACTGAATGGGTAATTTGCAAGGTGAAAGTTTAGAATCACTTTAACCACTTTGCTACTAGTGCCGTTTTTCCTGTCTTTACCGACATGTTAAAATACATATTTTTGCTTAAAGATTAGTTAAACCCCCCAAACAGTATATATACACACACACTATTTATTTATTTATTTTTTCTGAAAACAAAGACCATGGAGAATAAAGTGGCAGTAGTTGCACTTTTTTAATGTAATGTATGACTACACTAGGCATGAGAGAACAGTATGGTCCATTCTTTAGCTGTGCTGAGAACTCAGCCTGCTCTCCTGCAATGATCAGACTTCTGCTGACACATCCTCCCTGCACAGCCTATCACTTTAAAGTTCAGTGCACTGCTGTTTCTCCTCCCCCAGCTCTCTGGGATCCTTATGCAGCTCAGAACAGAGGGTATGTGATCACGTTTAAAAAAGGGAAAAAGGATATTTATGATTTTTTTTTTATATGTATACACAAATGTTTTGCCTTTCATTTCTATTTTACACTAAATGGGTTATTTTACAAGGTAAGGGTTTACATATACTTAAAATGTTTGCCATGGAGTCAGATGGGTTTTATGATATTGCTTTGTCCTTGTCAGCACAAAATGTTTTCTGCTTTTTTATAACTGACACAGAAATCAACATCAACATTATCATCGATGAAAAGAAGATTAGCTGTCAAGCAGTAATTGTTTCCTTCATTTAGAACACATAGGAGCAAAGTAACAATGCACAGTTTACTCCCACCCACATGTATTTTGCACTTTTCTGTGATATCAAGGTGCATGTCTGCTGAGTGTGTTCTGCTTTCTATTCACTCCTGGAAAAAATGAAATAAAGAACAATTCTTTTCATTAATACACTTCATAACTGTAACAAATATACACAGTAGCAGGAAAAGTGTGCTACTTTTGTGAAATACAGGAGTCACAGTGGTAAAAAAAAATCATTTGTCTATTAATATGGAAATACTGAGATAATTGGTGCTATAGATTTTATAACATAGAGTACAGTGTTTAGAGGGGTGTATGTAAGTCTGGTAGAAGAAAGTCCATCCAGTTCAACCAATAGCAGTAAAAAAATAATTATGCAATCCTATATACACAATCCATTACCCACAGTAGATCCAGAGAAAGGCAAAAAAAAAACAATAAAGCATGATGCAATTTGCTCCAGCAGGGGAAAAAAATCCTTCCTGATCCCAAAAGAAGCCATCTGATGTTCCCTGGATCAACTGTACCTATAAATATTAGTATCCAGTTATATTATGTGTATCTAGGAAAGAATCCAGGACTTTTTTAAAACAATCTACTGAGCTGGCCAAAACCATTTCGATCTAGGCTTAATGTACATGAGACCTTTTACAACCTCTCCTGAACGATTTAACTTAACAGATAGTAAACGATGTTTAAAGTGGTTGTAAACTCATTTTTTTAACTTTTACCTACAGGAAAGCCTATAATAAGGCTTACCTGTAGGTAAAAAAAATATCTCCTAAACCTGTACGGTTTAGGAGATATTCTCGGCCTGAAAATCCCGCAGTGGCCGACCGGCCGGAATGAAATCTCCCACGCGCATGCGCAGAAGTGACGATATCGCGGCTCCGGCCACTCACAGCGCCGGAGCCGCAATACCCGGAAGAAACGCCGAGGGAGCATGTCAGCTCCCTCGGCGTGGATCGGGCCAGATGTCGGGGCCTCGTTCTAAGGTAAGTATTTCATAATGAGCTAGTATGCGGTGCATACTAGCTCATTATGCCTTTTGCTTTGCAGGTGTTAAAAAAAAATAGCGGGTTTACTACCGCTTTAAGAACGTCCGTTTTGCTGCATTTACAAATGCCACATTTAGTGGTGTTTAGCCGCGTTTGCGTTTAGAGGGTTTTTTTTTTAAATAGTCAAAAAATGAAAAACGCCTGTAAACAAAACGTGGCTAAATGTGGGTTACCGCGTTTACACACATTTACAAGCTGTTACCAGCATTTGGCATTTCAAATGCTTCTGAACATCTGTCCTGAATGCATTGTTTTGCTTTCCAAAAAATGCTTCTAAATTAAACTGCCTAGAAATGACTATGAACGACCCTGTGTACATGTCCCGATAAGTTAACATAAAGGAGAGTTAAGGGGCAGCTGTAAAAAACGTCCAACTGTTTCTAAATGTCCGTTTACCAGCAGCAGCGTACATGAAGCCTAAATCTCTTTTCCTTCAGACGTAATGAGTTTCCTCTTGTCCTCTGTGACCACTAGCCAACAAGCCGCAGCAGTCTGGCTGCGAAAATCACAGTAGCTATACGATTCTCCTTTAAAACATCATAGCAGACCTGCCACGCGTGCCTGGTGGGCACAATGTCTGCCGGGCACCCACAATCGCTCATGACAGAACAGGGATTTGTGTATGTGGAAACACACAAATCCAGGTTCTCTCAAGGGAGAGGAGACAGATTGTGTGTCCCTACTAAGTAGGAACACAGGTCTGTCTTCCTCCACCAGCCAGTCCCATCCCCCCTACAGAACACACCTAGGGAACACAGTTAACCCCTTGATCTTCCCCTAGTGTTAACCCCTTCCCTGCCAGTGACATTTATACAGTAATCAGTGGCTAATTTTAGCTCTGATTGCTGTATAAATGTCAATGGTCCCAAAATAGTGTCAAAAGTGTCCAATCTGTCTGTCACAATGTTGCAGTCCTGATAAAAATCGCAGATCACCACCATTACTAGTAAAAAAAATGATGCATTGTGGTTGGCTTGTAAATTGGGGACATCCTGTAAGGGCCTTAGTCCAATGCATTGCTTGGTGTCATCTGCAAACACTGAAATAGTACTTTTAATTCCAGACCTTAAATTGTTTATAAACATGTTAAAAAGTAGGGGTCCCAACACTGAACCTTGGGGTGAACCATTAATAACCTTAGGCCATTCAGAGTATGAATCATTGAGCACTACTCTCTGAATGTGGTCTTTTAGACAGTTTTCTATCCATTTACAAATACATTTTTCCAAGCCTGTAGACTTTACCTTACACATTAGCGGTGTGGGGAAATGCATCAAACGATTTTGCAAAATCCAAGTAAACCATATCCACAGCCACTCTTTTTTCTAAGGTTTTGCTTACCTCCTCATAAACAAAAATCTGTTTTGTTTGACAACTTCTCTAAGGTACAGCACAGTGCTCAGAGGGGAGTATGCAAGGTAGAGCACAGTGTACAGAGTGAAAGCAGTCTGAGCAATTTGCATACACACCCTGCACTTTACTCCAAATCACTCAGCACACTTTACGAGGCACACCTATACCCTAAGCACATATACTCAATACATCTCATACCCACCTGTGAGCTATAAATATCCCAGATATGATGATGTACTTACTGGCTTCATAACTCAGTTAAATTATTAGGCCCAAGAGACAAACTAATATGGAGTCACATAAACATCCAAATATCCATATTACACCACTGACAAAATACATATAAAGCCTACTGGGCTTTTATTGCAATCTAATCAAGGTGGCTGATGGTTATACACATTCTTTTTAATCTAAGTTATTTCTAAAATGCAATTACTGCTTGTATGAATTATTTCACAGTCAAGTGCCATAACCTGATGCTTCCTCTGTACCATGGGCATCCGTTCCAGGCCGAGTGATACCAAGTGCATTTCACCTGGGACTTTTCTAGCAGCCCGGAGAGCGATGCCTCCTGAAGCTGGAAAAGGAAAAGGTCAGGGAATTAAACATCACATACACTGCACTTTTGCAATGGGCATATTAGCACTTATAAAAAAGGGTTATTAGACTGCTTATACACTGATCACCTGGGTCTTTCTTGTGGGTTAGCTGCACTGAGCCATAGACTTCTATCATAGCCTGCAGGTTTGGTGCACTTTCTGAAGGCGCACCAAAACTCTCCCAAACCACAAATGTAAATGAGCCCTTACTGTCCTGTGCCTCTATAAGCTGGGCTGGCACTCCCGCTAGGCGAGCTAGACAGCCACCTAGGGCGCACTGCTGCCTAGGGGATGCAGTCATGGCCGCTGACTTCCCCTTTAGCCTGGCTGGGGAGCACGAGGGGCTGAAGAATACCACCCTACACAGGGCTGTCTGGTGGGCACAGCTGGAGGGGGGGGGAGAGGGGGACAATGGGGAAGGGACACTGTGGAGCTGGACGAGGTGGGCATGGCTGGGGGGGGTAGGGGAGGACAGTGGGGAGGGGATATTGGGGAGGCGGACCAGGAGGGCACAGCTGGGGAGGCAAAGGAGGACAGTGGGGAGGGGATACTGGGGAGGCGAACGAGGAGGGCACAGCTGGAGAGGCGGAGGAGGACATTGGGGAGGGGATACTGGGGAGACAGACAAGTGGGCACAGCTGGGGAGGCAGAAGAGGACAGTGGGGAGGGGATACTGGGGAGCCAGATGAGGCAGGCACAAGGACAACCAAGGATACGGGCACCATCAGGTCCATCTGGATGTAGGCAAAATTATCCTGCCCCAATGAGTCTGCTCTGACCCTGTTCCCTGATGTAGTCACCCACACCCTAGGCAAGACTAGTAATACACCCCCAACACCCCCATCAGGCTGGGCGGAGCTGGGGGGGTGTGTTAGACTTGCCTAGGGCAAGAAATAGTCAAGCACCAGCCCTGCCTATAGGGGCTACAGTCAGGAGTTCTTGTGAGCTTTCAGAAAGTGCACCACGCCCACAAGATGGCTCAGTGCAGCTAACGTGCAGGAAATTCACAGGTGGGGGTAAACTGCAATGCATCAGTGTGGAAGCAGTAGGGGGCTCAGGTCAGTAAAGGCTTGTTTACATTTGCGGATGGGGGACAATAAAACCCCATAGTTCATTGTGGCCCAGGACAAGTTGCCAAATTATTTATGTGGCCTCGCTCTTCAAAAAGTTGTGCACCCCTGGGGGTTGTTTTTCAACGTAATTTCTCAGCAAAATGAAGAATGGAGGCATGGATGGGTGAATTTGCTTTGTATTTAGTTTGCTCAAATTCAGTGTAGTTCAACTCTAAATGTCTATGTTTTCCTTGTTGAATAATAGATCTGTCTACAGCTGTCTGCTATGGTTGTGAGAAAATCAAGAAGAGCACACACAAGCCATGTGCCTGGATTTGTGTGGTATATTTCAAACAGGAAGAAACATAACTATAACAACATGTGAAAACTAGTAACATAACAGAGTCATCAGAAACTCTGGTATACAAGAGCTATAGTAAACAGCCAGCAGTAGCAGTTTTAACAATACATTTGTAAAGTTTAAAATATATATTGTATTTAACACTGTTTAGATTTAAAGCAGGCATATTATTTAAAAATCTGCAGCAATCACTAGAAAGAAGAGCCAATTGACATTCGGACAAAAGTAAAATTATACTTTTGCATACCCAAACTGTATATATACAGTATACAACTAGTGCATTAGGAGCCGCCCCCTTGGACATTTTAGGCAGAAAAAAAGTATAGAAATATAGAAGTATATAAAAGGCAACTCTGTGACACTTTTATTTAGATACAGAATGGTAGGTATTGCCAAAAGACAACAATCATTTACAAGTTTTATACAAAGTACACCAATAGAATTCATAATACACGAATATACATATATATAAAACCCGATGCTAATAATCAAGGCACTGCCAAAGTCAAACTGAGGTCAGTCCATGGAGATTTGTAGCATGCATCCCGACATGTTTTTGGAAATTTTTATTGGTACATATTTTCCTTCATCAGGGGAGATTTACTTGGGGAGACTTTATCTTTGTCTGCAACATAAATATGATGCATAATATGTGTGCAGTGACATGTGAAGACAATTAGTATCATATGGTTAATTTATACAATGTTTTGAGTCAAAGGTACTTACATATGGATTTCATAGAAGCAACATAGAAGAAACATAGAAGAAACATAAAAACAGTGGCATATAAACCACATTAGCTGGGAGAGATCAAACCAGACCTGCAGACTGCGCAATCAGGGGGTGACCAAATGTTTCACACATGAAAGAGACTCCCTGGTATATACCCAGCAAAAAGCATTATCTGAAAAGTCATAAAAAAAGACCCCAGATTTAGTTTAAACAATTAAGTATAATTGTATGATATTGATAAAACACCAAATTATAGTGACTTAGCAAAGCAGGCACAACATGCCCTGAATTGCCAAGGACGAGGTAGAGTAAATTTTACCTTTCACTGGAGATGGAACATGTGCGGTGCCTACTGTTCTGTATCTAAATAAAAGTAGCACATACTGTAGTTGCCTTTTATATACTTCTATACTTTTTTCTGCCTAAAAAGTCCATGGGGGCGGCTCCTAATGCACTAGTTGCATGTTGTCTATGTTTACGATATAGGATGCTGGCAGTCCCTCACACTTCATTCCCCAGCAATCTCTTTTTCTGTGTATATATATATATATACAGTATGTGCAAATTTAGTCCAGTAAATTCATTTTTAATCATTGGGATCTGTCCATTTTCTAAATGTGAAAAAAAATTACTCTGGAAAACATAAAAAAGTACAATAATTAATTGTCACCATATGACTCACTGTACAGTAGTCCCCTGAGGAGATCTAGGAAAGGACTTACGCATACTTTGGCATTTTCAGTATCTGTTATAAGGTCTTCTCCTAATTGTGCTGACGATCATACAATACAATTGCTATGTGCACAGCATCATCTAGTTGTTCAACTAAAGATTCACAACCTATTCACTTTTGTAAGGTGGAAGTGTATGCAGTGGAGTAAAAGACACACAATGCTGGGGTTTAATCAAGGACACGCTAAGGCAGCATTCAGTGGTGGGTGGCACTGAGATTAAAGTATCCATACTGGACACTTAATTCTCACTCCAGTTTAGTATTGTTGCTCTATATACACATGGCTGTGTTACTGAGTTGGGTGCTAAGATGTTGTTGGCCACATGCGCCATTGGTTGATGCTGTATGGGCCAGTCCACAGTATCCTACCAGCTGGATGCCAGAAACCGAGCCACCGCATTGTTGGTTGCTGTACTAGAAACCTAGGGGCTGCAGAATTGTGGTGGCATCCTTCCGAAAAACTTTCAAAAGCTGGTATAATCTCCAACAGGCATCCTTGTTACCAAAGAAAACACCTACAAACCACCAAACAAGAAGCAGAAATATAATGGCCACCAGGAGCAAACATTAAAGTAGTAGTAAATTGCTAGGGGGGGGGGGGGGGGGGTTTGTACCTTGAAAGGTAAAGCCATAATGTGCTAGTATACATCGCATACTATCACATTATGTTAAACTTACCTTAAAACAAAAACCTTCCAGCGCTGAGCTGTCACCGCTGCAGGCGCTCCAATCTTCACCGGTCCTCCTTCTGGGTTTGTGGACTCTGGCTGTGTGATTGGTCTGAGCCGTGATGACCTCACTCCCCCACATGCGCAAGAGACCCGCGTTTATGGCACAGGACTTGGAAGGAACTGCCTGGGTGGCTGTTCCTTCAGAGCGCATGCGCCAGTGACATCAACAGCTGCATCAACAGTAAATATCTCCTATACGGAGATTTAGGAAATATTTATACTACCTATAGGTAAGCCTTATTATAGACTTACCTATAGGTAAAAGTCAGAGACGGAAGTTTACTCCCACTTTAACCTAGGTACAGTCCTAGTTTTATAATGCCATATTTCTGTATTTTGCAGCCTTGTCTTGCAGGTAGTATCCTAGTGTGCTTTGCTTTTACAGGGCAAAGCAACAGCATCACTTTAATACTTACACCAGCATCTGCTTGTACTAATCATCCCATTGCTCTCTCCTTGGCTCCATTCACTTGCAAAAGGACCTGCTGGAAATGCTAAAATTAAAATGTATGCAGCTTTGATATAAACTAAAATCTACCTCCAGGAAAAGCATAATAATCACTGTGTGTTAGATTGACCAACAACTGCTAGCTGTGACACTGATTAAAGTTGTTGTAAATACACTCACTCCACTGTGGACTCAGAAAACAATACTTAAAGTGGTTGTATACTCTTTTTTTTTTTTTACTTTTACCTACAGGAAAGCCTATAATAAGGCTTACCTGTAGGTAAAAAAAAAATCTCCAAAACCTGTACGGTTTAGGAGATATTCCCCTCGGTATGCGCCGCTGACTGCAGCGGCGCATGCGCACAAGGGGATTCTCGGCTGAAAATCCGGCAGTGGCTGACCGGCCGGGATGAAATCTCCCATGCACATGCGCGGGAGTGACGATATCGCGGCTTCGGCCACTCACAGCGCCGGAGCCGTGATACCCGGAAGAAACGCCGAAGGAGCATGTCAGCTCCCTCGGCGTGGATCGGGCCAGATGTCGGGGCCTCGTTCTAAGGTAAATATTTCATAATGAGCTTGTATGCGGCGCATACTAGCTCATTATGCCTTTTGCTTTGCAGGTGGTAAAAAAAAAAAAACATTAGCGGGTTTACTACTACTTTAAGATGGCGCTGCCTAACCCCCGGAAACAAGTTTTTTAACGTTTCTTTAAACGGTAAGTAAAATGCAATTTGGGCTGGATTACAGTGGCTATAGTCTGATAATTACTTATTATAATGGACTAACTGAAAAGAAGCATCAGAGTGGGAGAGTTTACTTCCTCTTTAATGGATGAATGCCTGAGGGCTAGCCCTCTGTACAGAATGACCATCTAGGGTATTCATGAGGATACATCTCTTTGCAGGTCAGGCTGCCTGAAAGTCGTGTCATAGCCTGCATTTACCATTTTCAAAGGCCAAAAGCTACAACCCTTGGGTGATGGGTTTGCATGCCCTGGATAATTCTGCAGGCATGGCTGCAATTCACTGGGACCCACCTGATAGCAGTGATTAAAGAATCAATAGGGGCTCTGGTGTGTGTGCGTAGGTGAAAATGAACATGCAATAGCATAAAACGACCCCATCTCCTATCTCTCTGCAAACTCACTATTGCTTCACTTTATTACTTGTTAATTTTCCTATTCAAATTAGAATTTATATAAATCTATTTGCAAATAAACTTGAGCCCTATTTGAAGATCCACCTGTTCTTTCTCCCCAATCTAAAAGCACAAAATGCCCTAGTGGTCAGTCACCAATTACCAGACCATATGGGAGGAAGGGGAGTGGGTCATTTGCTGTCACTTATCCAAAGGTGCAGTATATTTCGTTTTAACGTCAAATGGCAAACGGGGCACAGCAGGGGTGCAATATGAATGTATGTATATGCAGCTGGAGGGATTAAAATTAAGCTGTTCTTTTGCCCTGCATGGGTGAATTACAGATTCACATTTAGCACAAAAAGGTTGTGTTACCTTTATAGCGGAATTTTATAACACCAAGCTCACCCATATAAAGTAATGTTACGCTTTGTACCTTTTCCCTAAAAAAAAAAAACAATAATCTGACTAACTGAAGTCAGTTTTCCAATTAATATTAAATGTAACAAAACATTGATTCCAAAGAAAAGAAATTGGTTGTCTTGGTAACTTTATTTCACATGGTTGGTCTTTTCTTGGCATTTAAACAATTTTCCTGTCCAAACTTTCCAATAATCTTATGATGTATAATTATTCCCAGCATGTTAAAATTTTCCTTCAATGAGCAGCAGTAAAGTGATAATTAAAATAGTTTTTGTTTCAGTTCCACGATCCTATCTTGTTCATACCCTTCTGAAGAAAGTCGGGTATTCTGCTAAGACCTCTGACCTCCGTTTAAAAAAAAAAAAAGTGCTACAGCACTTATTTTTAAGTATATCTGCACTAGCAGTTTTTCTTAGTCATTCTGTCCCATAAATGCCTGTTTAGCATGCTAGTGAAGTCCACTAGCTTCCTAAGATGATGTGGTAACGATGCTGCATGTCTCTTGAATTCAGAGTTGCCACTCTCATGTAGGCTTTACTTGTGCCTGTTGTTTGTCAATCAATACCTAGCCACACAGAGTCCTACCCACTGTTACTGGATTGACAGCCGTGCCAGTGGCGGTGCGTCCATTAAGGGCGCATGGGCGCCCCCCCCCCCTCTGTCAGGCCACCCCCTATATGACTAATAGATAGATTCATGCATTACATGAATCTATCCCTGGCCGCCGCTGCCACTCCCTATTCAGGCGTCCAGCCCCTTTTTCGGATGCTTGGAGACTGAATTAAAGCAGCGGAGGTGTTTTTTTTTAAGCACCTGATTAGAGACATAGGCTAATAGACTTCAAAAAAGGTGGACTCAGAGCACAGAGCATTGTGCTCGGAGCCCACCCAGGTGTGTTAGAAAGGCAAATTAATATTTGCTTTTCTAACACTGAACTGCCTCTCCACCCATAAGGAAGCGTGGGTCTAATACCTGTCATTTGATTGGCTGAAGGCAGAAGTGATCCTATTGGAAACCTAGCGGAATGGAAGAAGAGAAGCAAGGAAGCATGGAGGACAGTATGAAGGACACGCTGGTCATCCCACACAGCTCGCTCTCGTCATCCGCTGCCTGATCTGCCACCAAGATGGTGGCAGATTGGGCAGACAGCGGGTGGGAGGGAGTCACAGTGGCGGCATTTGATGGGGCACAAGTGACTGCATATGATGGGCACAAGTGGCTGCATATGATGGGGCACAAGTGGCTGCATTTGATGGGGCACAGTGGCTGCATTTGATGGGGCACAGTGGCTGCATTTTATGGGCACAATGGGTGCAATTGATGGCAGAGTGGCTGCATTTGATGGGGCACAAGTGGCTGCAGATGATGGGCACAAGTGGTTGCATATGATGGGACACAGTAGCTGTATTTGATGGGGCACAGTGGCTGCATATGATGAGGCACATTGGCTGCATTTGATGGGCACAATGGCTGTAATTGATGGCACAGTGGCTGCAATTGATGTTGTACAAGTGGCTGCATATGATGGGCACAAGCGGCTGCATTTAATGGGGCACGAGTGGCTGCATTTAATGGGGCACCAGTGGCTGCAGATGATGGGCACAAGTGGCTGCTTTTGATGGGGCACAGTATCTGCATTTGATGGGGCACAATTGACTGCAGATGATGGGCACAATTGGCTGCAGATGATGGGGCACAGTGACTGCATATGATGGGGCACAAGTAGCTGCATTTGATGAGGCACAGTGGCTGCATTTTATGGGCACAATGGCTGCAATTGATGGGCACAATGGCTGCATTTGATGGGGCACAAGTGGCTGAAGATGATGGGCACAAGTGGATGCATATGATGGGGGACAGTGGCTGCAATTGATGGGGCACAGTGGCTGCATTTGATGGACACAATGGCTGAATTGATGGCACAGTGGCTGCAATTAATGGGGCACAAGTGACTGCATATGATGGGCACAAGGGGCTGCATTTGATGGACACAGTGGATGCATATGATGGGACACAAGTGGCTGCATATGATGGCCACAAATTTCTGTATATGATGGGGCACAATGGCTGGATATGATTGGGCACAAGTGGCTGCTTTTGATGGGGCACAGTGGCTGCATATGATAGGCACAAGTGGCTGCATATGATGCGCACAGGTAGCTGCATATGAAGGGCACAAGTGGCTGCATATGAAGGGCACAAGTGGCTGCATATAAAGGGCACAAGTGGCTTTGTATTATGGGGCACAAGTGGCTGCATATGATGGGGCACATGTGACTGCATATGATGGGGCACAGTGGCCGCATTTGATGGGCACAATGGCTGCAATTGATGGCACAGTGGCTGCATTTGATGGAACATAAGTGGCTGCAGATGATGTGCACAAGTGGCTGCATAGGATGGGGCACATTGGCTGCATTTGATGGGACACAGTGGCTGCATATGATGGGCAAAATGGCTGAAATTTGTGGCACATTGGGCGTAATTGATGGGGCACAAGTGGCTGCATATGATGGGCACAAGTAGCTGCATTTGATGGGGCACAATGGCTGCATTTGATCGCACAGTGGCTGCATTTTTTGGGGCACAGTGGCTGCATTTGATGGGGCACAGTGGTGGCATTTGATGGGGACAATGGCTGCAATTCATGGCACAGTGGCTGTGTTTGATGGGAGCAGTGAGGCTGCAATTTATGGGGGGTTTTTTCAGTATTTTTCAGTTTGTTTGTGCCCCCTCAAATCTTTGAGCACCAGCTGCCACTGAGTGCCTCGGTTACGGAAACCCTCCCACTGTGAGCTGAAATTTATGGGGGGGGGGGGGGGGGGGGATTTGAGACACTAGTGAACTAGGATTCAGATCATGGAAAATAAAAGGAAGTTTTGTCTATTTTATGCTAACATAACATCGCCCAGGGGGCCCCTGGACGATGTCATCTGTGACGAAACGATGTAGGGAGGAGCAGCGTGCTGACGTCACCACCAATGAACGCAAGGTCCCGGAAGGAACTGGCTGTGTATCGAGTGCAGAGTAAGCGGTAGTCATCTCTCAGGTGGAGGAGACTTTCTATCACAAACCATCACTATTCCTTGGGTGTATAATGTTTGAAGTCACCTGTGATCAGTGAATGAGGATTTTCCGTTACAAACTTTGGTTAAAAGTGTCACTTAATTATTGATTCTTTTCTCCATTTTTAAACACTACAGTGCGGACTATTTTTTGAATATGGTTTCTTTATCATCTTAATATTGTAATTGGGGGACATTCAAATGGATGTTTGAATACAGTTATATATTGTCAGCATTTGGCACATAGGCTTTGTAAGAATCTTGAAGCCGTTATCATTCACGGCAGGATCATATTTTTTTATTTATGTATCACTTTTACACAGCGCAGCTTATTTTGATATTGATATTTTTTTGTGTATCTCACATTGGAGTTGGAGCAGTGTGTGTTTTTAATTTATTGCTTTGGGTTCCTATCATCACTGCTAATTGGGTGGTTTATTCCGACAGCGCAGTCATTTTTATGATAGTATGCCATATACATGGCAATTTTTGTGTAACGCTTCACAAAGTAGTAAGAGATAAACATTTGACATTGACTACTACCAGCCTTCCCACCACCAAGAATATTCTAGGGTGGTGCGTTGGCTTCTACAAATAGTGAGGGAGCAGGTGCCCCAGTAGAAAATCAGGGGAGCGTGTTTGTACCTAATTCTACTGCAAATATTTCTGTGTGGTGAAATTACAGCTATGGGTATACACTTCAATATAGGAAGCACACTTTGGGGTTCATTTACTAAAAGCAAATTGCCATTTCACTTTGCAAGGGAAGCTGCACTTTGCAAGAGAATTTTCCTCACAGCATAATGAATGAGGTGAAGCTCTGCTGACTGCCTTCATGTACAAGCTAAAATGCTTTTAGTTTTGTTTTTTGTTTTTCCTTGCAGGTAAACGGGTATTCTAAATGAAACTTCACCACATTCATTAAAAGAGACATATTTTTTTTTGTTTGTTTTTTTAGATTCATACTTACCTAGGTGGATGCAGCACCTATGCTGCAGCTGTCCCCCGGCGTCTCTGCACTGAGAACCAAGCCACAGAACACCACTGAAGGCTCAGTTGTCACTCCTCCCTAAGAGGAAAGCTGCTGACTGTCAGTCAGCATCTCTCCTGCTCTGTTCTTTCAGGCTCACTGGAGTGCTGAGCTGGGGAGGGGCAGGGAGCGGTCGTCTCAGTGGCCCACTGAGCCGCTGAGACTGCCATCAGTCCAGGCAGCCGGCAGATCCAGACTTCTGAAGTCGGGATGACGCGGTGCCTCAACTTATTTCACTGATGTCAGCAGAGAGCACACTTCAGACCGCTGTCTTCTGAAAACAGATCACAGGAGTGCAAAACAAATTGCACTCCTGTGACCCAGAGGAGAAACCCAGCCTAAAAAGCTCAGGCTGGACTTGTACTTTAAGCTGTTGGGGAAAATACCCTTGCAAAGTGAATAGCCTATTTCCCTTTAGTAAATTAACCCCTCTGTTTTTCTAATGTTCTAAATGTAAACCTGCATTTACAGCTGGCATCTTGTTACACTGCTACACCTGCAAACATCCTAAGTTTATTTTTAAGTACCTCTTATCTTCAAAATCCCTTTTTATAATCTTTATGCTTCTTGGCTATGTTTTCCTTATTTCGCAGAATTCCCAAGAAAGCACTTGAGTCAAGATAGTTCATTTTACTTAATAGGCTTTGGGAATAATACATTGTTTAAGTTCATTCAAGACTTTTTACACATACACACTTACAAAAAAAGATTGACTTAGCAGAGATGCTTAAATGTGTAAAACATTGATGATTCATTATTCCCATTGACACAAATTACCACAGGGCTTGCAGTCATGTCAAATCAAAATCTTGCACTACGCAAGCCATTTATCAAGCTAATGTGCACCTGTTTGCAATTAATTGCTCGAGTCTGTGGGCTGATGTAAGGAAGATCTCCTTAAACTATTGAAAATGAATTGTGAAACAAACTGAAATGAAGGTTGCTGAATCGTTACAAGGATCTATATTTGTCTAGGTTCACGTTGCTTACAGTGAGATTCCCAGTTCTGTTCTGAAAAGTATTACAGGCTTTTTACTAATCTCCATTCAGACTTATTATAAATGTGAACTCTATCATTATTAGAAAACAGACCACATATTGTAATAGTGCTGTTGATTGGAGCAATTGACCCACGTCTTGGGACTTTCTTCCTAAAGCCGCGTACACACGGGCGGACTGTCTGGCCAACTAAGTCCGTCAGACAATCCGACAGACAGTCCGTCCTACTTTTGAATGAACGGACTTGACCACACACGATGAACAGACAGTCCGCTGAAAGCTTGCGCGATGACGTGTACAGCACGTACGACGGGACTAGAAATACGACGTCCAATACACTGCAATGCAACCTTCGGCCGTGTAAATCCTTTCTGAGCATGCGCCATACTTAGTCCGTCCAACTAGCCTACTCACGAGCGGACTGTCCGCTGAAACCAAAGTTGGACGGACTGTATTACGGAAATTCCGAAAGACTTAGTCCGGCAGACTGTCCGCTAAAAAAGTCCGCTGAAGCCCACACACGAGCGGACTGTCCGCTGAAATGTGTTTCAGCAGACTAAGTTGGACGGACAATCCTCTCGTGTGTACGCGGCCTAACGCATTAGTTGAATGAAAAAAAAAAGACTAATGTATGGTCAGCCCTACACATTGGACCTTACCTATAAGCAATCAATATTGTAAGCATAGGGATAATTGTAATCAATTGTAATTGTAATCAATATTGTAAGCATAGGGATAAGCATTACAGCAATCCTGAATAAGGACATGGGGAGAATAAAAATAAGTGCTTGTTAAAGCAGAATTAAACTGTACCTGAGCACCACAAACTGAAAACACTATTTTGTAATTTTTTTATATTCAAAGCAAACCCATCCACCCATGCTTTAAATTATTGAGAAATAAAAAAAAAAAAAAACACGTCAGATGATTCATGTACAATTTACTGCCCTTATTTCAGGCATGCAGGCAGGATGGCATGCTTAGCTGAGCAATCTCCTCCTCCCATCCTCCAGATGAAAGAATGAAAAGCCTATAAAGAATCATAGCATGTATGACATCATGTTGGCCTAGGCCAGAAACCAGAAAGTAACTGAAGAAATAAAAAAAAGGTTTAAACAAGAAAATATAATATGCTTTCCTATCAATTTACCCATGTTAACAGCATAAGGATTAAAAAATGATGATTAAGAGAATTGAGTTCCAATTTAAGGTTATATTTGGCTCCTGAGTGTAAAGAAAGCTCTTCTAACTATTCTCAACCAAAATTTTTGAATCCCAATGTTGACCTTAACCCTATCATTAAAGTGTAAAGTGTAAAAACTGCTACAAGTACAATTATTCTTGCTTTTATCAGGAGTCACATGATTGCTCTGTCCCCCTTTTTACCACAGCTAGGAGGGCTAGGGTAGGGATTGTAACAGACACTCGGTTGCTACTGCCCACTTTACAGGTCCCAGGAGCTCTTTCGCGGGAACGCATGGGAACGGAGTTCCTGTACTTTTTCCACAACAGGAACTCAGTTCCCGTTAGCAGCCGTGTCCTGCATGACTTTGAAGTATGTGTGGCAGGTGCTACACCAGCAGCCGCTGACACAGCTCGCAATAGTAAGAGCTGCACACCTGACCATTCAGGCATTGCCAGTAGGGGGCCCCATGACAACTTCCGCTTTGATCTACCTGTCAATCACAGCTAGTTGACGGGTAGATCAGGTCCCTGCTGCTAAGAGATTGTATTTAGTCAGACCTCTTGTGATGTGCTCCTCCCCGCCAGCCCCTCCTGATTTTCTGTCTCCTCACCCCCCCCCCCCCCCCCAGTCTCCTGCATACTTGCTCTGGGTGTCCCGCTGAATGCCCCCCTCCTCTATCTTCAGTGCCATATGATGAGAGAACCCAGAGGAGGAGCACAGCTATTCTGCTCACAGGACATGCAGGGAGAGAGGTGAGCTGTGGGAGGAACATCAGTTTGGGGTGGTAAGCTGAGCACAATACCTGGCAAAGTTTAATGCCAGGAGGGAAGTTTATGTGGAAAATATGTGAAGGGTTGGAATAGCAGCGAGTGTGTGTTGGAGCCCTGCAGAGTTTTCAGCCCCCCAAGATAGCATACATCTCCTAAGCAGGAACACATCACTATCTCCCTAAGCATTCTGTCCAGATAATGTGCAGTTCATGTATGACCTGTTTAACCCTGTGTTATCCAAACTCTGTTCAATGAAAAGTATAAATTCACCACATAAACACTCTATATACAAAATAGCATTCCCCAATAAAGATCAGAACATGATGTTCACATTTGCATGGAAGCACAACTGAATGAATGCTGATTATTCAGAGAATTACCGTATTCATGTTTATTGATGATTGTTTTATTTATGTACTAACAGTGAAGCTTCATACACACAATACGAAAATTTAATGAAAAATACCACTTTTGAAGCGTATCATTTTTTTTTGGTGGGCGAGTGGATCTTGGGTGGGAGTTCCCACACTTTTTTCCCCAGGACTTGACCCCTGAAATAGGCCAACTAGGAAACTACAGGCTTGCAGTGATTTAGCATGGCATTCAGTTGTTCCTTTTGTAAACTGAACTGCATATGTCTGTCAACACTACCACTGATCTAAATCCATGGAAAGCTTTGACAGAATGCAGCAGAAAGCAGGTACAGGAGAGGATAGGAACAACGAAAGTCAACCAGCGCTAAATACCAAACCCTTAACACAAACTGCAGCTGACATACTGAGAGTCAAATTACCAAATCCCAAAATAGTTCATCATAAAAAAGCTGTACAGCGCAGGTAATTAAACTAAAACTTAAACTAAAATAAAACACAAAAAACAGTCCATTCTCTTTCAACTGGAAGAAGAAAACGATGAAATCAGCAAAGAAGCACAGAAGTATCCAGTGAGACAGGTGATCTATACATCAGGTATGGTGACTTGAATGACACCCTCCACCACCGATAGTAATGGCCGCTCACCGCAGGAGAGGGACCCCTGAGTAAATCAGACAGGTCAAATACAATGATCCCTTTCAGGGAATAAGTTAGCGGACCCAAATGCTGGTATCATCTGTAGAGCTTGCCGTATCTCTAACATCATCATTCTCCTCCAGATGTGATACATGTGATAAAAGCAACAATATCTAGTGCTCTCTGATTGTTTAAAACAATATTTATTTAAAAATAAAAAAGTGCACTCACATAAACCACACTGTGCCCCAGTGTTAAGGATAACAGACAAATCTGAAATGAAGTGTTCCACAAGGATCAGCGTGTAAGGACGTGGGTGACGTCACGATCGCAGTCACAGAGATGAACGTAGTAGAACAGCAAGCAGGATCTGGAGCCAGAAGAAATGTCAGCCAAGCAAGACTTTAACAGGAAACCAGGAGAGCATCTCTAGAGGTGTGACCAAGGCAAAGGCAGAGATCATCTGGACTGGACGGCTTAAGTAGGCAAGACTGACGAGCAGGATATCATCAACAGGTGAGTCACTGTGGAGAGATAGGAGCTGGTAATTAGCCGACAGCTGAGCGGCCATCTTTGAGAAGGAAGGGCTGAGCCCAGCCCTGACATGGAATCATCAAGTATTTTTTTTAAACTTTGCCAGCCAAAAATGAAAAAAGAAGCCAGGAAAAGTAAGGCTAGAAATACATGTTTAAACCTAATTATTTCATTTAATTTCTGCATTTGAAAAATGTAATCCTAACCCCACCATGCTGCTAACCCTAGCAATAACCCTCACCCCACTGTAACACTGGCCCTAATAGTAATCCTAAACCCTAACAATAAAAAAAATGCTCTCCTTAATGCCTCATGCACACTGGATGTTAAAATAACGTTATAAAAACGTCACTAGCTTTCCAGTGAGTTTTTCAACTTTTTTCAACTAGCGTTTTCTAGCATTTATTAGCGTTTTTTAGTGTTTTTCCATGTTAGTGTTTTTTTTTTTTGGAAGAATGGATCAAAAACATTAAAAAACAATGATGAGCATCGTTTTTGAGTGTTTATCAACATTTTTGAGCGTTTGTCGATGTTTATCAGCATTAGAGCGCTTTTACAGCTGAAAAATGTCTCTCGGAACTCACTAGCTTTGGAGTTTTTTTACTGCTCAAAAAACGCCACTGCCCAAAACTGCTGCTAACAGCCTATGTGTGCATGGACACATAGGATAACATGGAGAGTTTAGTGACTGTGGAAAAAAAAAAATCTACAGCTAAAAACAGCTGCTGTAAAAACTTCAAAAAACGTCCCGTGTGCATGAGGCCTAAAATTCCTTTACCAACCACCTGTCATGTGTCACTCCTCCTCCCACAATGCAGCACTCGGTACCTAAGAGGCAAGTCACAAGACCCAATCAATATTAGGTTGGGGGTGTGCCAAACCCTATGAAAGCAGAGAAACCATAGATAGGGTTTGGTGGTTTTGTGATGGCAGAAGTATATAGAGAATGTTAAAGTAGGTACCTTAATTGTGCTTGCTATACATTCCATGTGTCCTTTATAGATTTATTTATATATGGTATAGCACTGTCAATTTATGCAGGGCTTCACATATACATTGTGCATTCACATCAGACCCTACCCTCAAGGAGCTTACACTCTAACTCACATTCTAGGGACAATTTGGACAAGATCTACCATATTTATCGTCATAACACGCACCCCAAGTTTAGGAGGGAATTTTAAGGAAAAAAACGTTTAGGAGGGAAGTTTAAGGAAAAAACACTTACATTTAAATGCCCATCAATGCAGCCTTATCAGTGTCCATCTGAAGCCTTGTCAGTGTCATTTGCAGCCTTGTCCAACAATGCAGCCTTGTCAGTGTCATATGCAGCTTTGTCATGCAGCCTTGTTCACTATTGCAGCCTTGTCCATCAATGCAGCCTTGTCAGTGTCATATGCAGCTTTGTCATGCAGCCTTGTCCACTATTGCAGCCTTGTCCATCAATGCAGCCTTGTCCACTATTACAGTCTTGTCCATTAATGCAGCCTTGTCCACTATTGCAGCCTTGTCCACCATTGTAGCCTTGTCGATCAATGCAGCCTTGTCCCCTTGTCTGTGTCATTTTCAGCCTTGTCTGTTTTATTTTGAGCTTTTATTTTTAAAAATGGCGCCTCTGAGATGTCCTGTGTATCTTGGCGGCACTCGGTAGTTCTCAGCCGCCTTCAGCTGTTCTCATTGGCTTTCGGCCGCCTTCGGCCCTTCCCGTCGGCTTTCAGCCGCCTTCGGCCCTTCCTGACAGCTTTCGGCCATTTCTCGGCCGTTCTCGGCGGCTTTCGGCCATTTCTCGGCCGTTCTCAGCGGTTTTCAGACGCCAAGAAGGACCGAAGGCGGGCGATAGCCGCCGGGAAGCACCGAAGGTGGCCGAAAGCCACCGGGAAGTGCCGAAGGCGGCTAAAAGCCGCCAGAGGCTCCAAAATGGCGGGGGATCGACTTATAAGGCGCACCCGCGTTTTTCCCCTGATTTTAAGGGGAAAAAAGTGCGTGTTATACGCTGATAAATACAGTAATTAACCTATCAGCATGTCTTTTGGAGTGTGGGAGGAAACCCACACAGGCACAGGGAGAACATGCAAAATCCAGGCAGGTAGTGTCGTGGTTGGGATTTGAACCAGCAACTCTTCTTGCTGCTAGGTGAAAGTGCTATCGACTACACCACAGATTTATTTAGAGAATACAGCTTTAAACTGCAGGTTTGCTACATGTTCCCTTTTTTTTACATTTTGAAAGTGTAGAAGCTATATATTGATATAATATGAGCAGTTTAGAGTAAACTAAAGCATTCTGGTCAGACATACAGTAAGTTGAGCTTTTTATCTGTTTTAACTATATTAAATATAAATATTAAATATATGCAAAATAAATGAAATAGTGCTTGACACCAGCCCTACCATGGGTCCCAGTGGGTCCAATGAACCCAGGCGGCATTTTGAGCATGAACCCAGGTAGCACACTGTCTTGGGCCAGCCCTGATCAGATTGTACCTCCAGAAACTTCATACATGGTTCTGGTTACTGGCCCAAATTCTGTAAAAGAAAAGAGTCTGTGAAAGAAATATATACTATATATCTGTAACTATGGTAATGATTTGGCTGGATTGAGTAGCTAAACTATTAAATAAAAATTAAAAGTTAATTTGTTTCAATTCACTAAGGATACATTTTCCAGAAAATTCATTGCCATGGATACAGTATGAATGTGATATCTTTCTTAAATATGTCCATTGATTATCTGGGCATTACGACTTCTCATATGCTGAATCATACATCTAATGTGGGCGCTGCAGAGATATTTTCTGACAAGTAGACTTCCTATTTAGGAACTTTTTTACAGCTGCAACTGCAGAGCATTCACCAAATGCTCACTGTGGGGCAGTACTTCCACCTGGCAGCACTGGGGTCATCGGTTTGAACCCCAACCATGGCACTACCTGCATGGAGTTTGCATGTTCTCTCTGTGCCTGTGCTTCCTCCCACACTCTTAAGACATGCTGGTAGGTCAATTGGCTCCTGTCTAAATCAGTCCTAGTATGTGTATGTATGAATGTGAGGTACCTTTGATTGTAAGCTCCTTAAGGGGAGGGACTTATGTGAATGCACAATATATACAATGCATAAATTGTCAGCACTATATAAATACCTGTAATAAATAATGTTCTTCTTGTAAGTGGTGTCACGACTTGGCTGCCCAACATTTCATTAACATACAGTGCCTTGCGAAAGTATTCGGCCCCCTTGAACTTTTCAACCTTTTGCCACATTTCAGGCTTTAAACATAAAGATATAAAATTTAAATTTTTTGTGAAGAATCACCAACAAGTGGGACACAATTGTGAAGTGGAACGAAATCTATTGGATTTTTGAAACTTTTTTAACTAATAAAAAAATGAAAAGTCGGGCGTGCAAAATTATTCGGCCCCCTTGCGTTAATACTTTGTAGAGCCACCTTTTGCTGCGATTACAGCTGCAAGTCGCTTGGGGTATGTCTCTATCAGTTTTGCACATCGAGAGACTGAAATTCTTGCCCATTCTTCCTTGCAAAACAGCTCGAGCTCAGTGAGGTTGGATGGAGAGCATTTGTGAAGAGCAGTTTTCAGCTCTTTCCACAGATTCTCGATTGGATTCAGGTCTGGACTTTGACTTGGCCATTCTAACACCTGGATACGTTTATTTGCGAACCATTCCTTTGTAGATTTTGCTGTATGTTTGGGATCACTGTCTTGTTGGAAGATAAATCTCCGTCCCAGTTTCAGGTCTTTTGCAGACTCCAACAGGTTTTCATCCAGAATGGTCCTGTATTTGGCTGCATCCAACTTCCCCTCAATTTTAACCATCTTCCCTGTCCCTGCTGAAGAAAAGCAGGCCCAAACCATGATGCTGCCACCACCATGTTTGACAGTGGGGATGGTGTGTTGAGGGTGATGAGCTGTGTTGCTTTTACGCCAAACATATCGTTTTGCATTGTGGGCAAAAAGTTCGATTTTGGTTTCATCTGACCAGAGCACCTTCTTCCACATGTTTGGTGTGTCTCCCAGGTGGCTTGTGGCAAACTTTAGACAAGACTTTTTATGGATATCTTTGAGAAATGGCTTTCTTCTTGCCACTCTTCCATAAAGGCCAGATTTGTGCAGTGTACGACTGATTGTTGTCCTATGGACAGACTCTCCCACCTCAGCTGTAGTTCTCTGCAGTTCATCCAGAGTGATCATGGGCCTCTTGGCTGCATCTCTGATCAGTCTTCTCCTTGTCTGAGCTGAAAGTTTAGAGGGACGGCCAGGTCTTGGTAGATTTGCAGTGGTCTGATACTCCTTCCATTTCAAAATGATCGCTTGCACAGTGCTCCTTGGGATGTTTAAAGCTTGGGAAATCTTTTTGTATCCAAATCCGGCTTTAAACTTCTCCACAACAGTATTACGGACCTTCCTGGTGTGTTCCTTGGTCTTCATGATGCTCTCTGCACTTTCAACAGAACCCTGAGACTATCACAGAGCAGGTGCATTTATACAGAGACTTTATTACAGACAGGTGGATTCTATTTATCACCATCAGTCATTTAGGACAACATTGGATCATTCAGAGATCCTCGCTGAACTTCTGGAGTGAGTTTGCTGCACTGAAAGTAAAGGGGCCAAATAATTTTGCATGCACCACTTTTCAGTTTTTTATTTGCTAAAAAAGTTTCAATTATCCAATAGATTTCGTTCCACTTCACAATTGTGTCCCACTTGTTGGTGATTCTTCACAAAAAATTTAAATTTTATATCTTTATGTTTGAAGCCTGAAATGTGGCAAAGGGTTGAAAAGTTCAAGGGGGCCGAATACTTTTGCAAGGCACTGTACATTTTTAATTTAGAGATGTATTCAGGCCTCCTTTGTGCTTCTTAAAAGGTAGAAGCTAAAGGTGCCTAATTATCCAAGATTCAGGTTTTCACTTGTTCACTTCATTCAATCAGCTTACCCAAACTCATGGAGGTGGTTAGTAAATCCAACACACTTTGGATTTTGATTGAAACCCAACACAATATGGATTATATTTGTTTAGAGAATCTCTTCCTGCTTGCTAAGAATGCAGAGAGCTGCAAAGTATAATAAAAATTGCTGCTACTGGTCTGGACCTCAAAAAACAATTATCTACGATTTGCTGTGGTTTTAATATATTTAGAAAATATCATGTTGCCAAATAGAGGAGGTTACAGTATATTGGGTAAAAATGGATGGTGTAGCCTAAAATGGAACCAGGGTTAAAGTTACTGATAACATTATAAATGGGTCTTTAAATTGTACTTTTGCATTGTTTGATAAAAACATAATATGAGCTAAAAGCCCCCTTTAATAATCTAGAGCCAAGAAACTTAAGATGGCCATAGACTAATAGAATTTTACACAAGCAGAAATTAGCTTAAAAATGATTTTTTCTAATGGTTAGTAGAGTCGAATTGACATTTTGACTGTACTAACAACACAATTCAACAGAGCAAGATAGAGGGTTTTTTTAATAAACAAATTTGTCCAAATTTGTCATTTTAGTTCTGCAAAATCATACATATTGTAATGGAATTTGTTAATGTGTTTTGCAATCCATTCAAATAGCAAAGTAGTTCTAAAGCTTAAACATTTTTTGCCTTAATGCATTCCTTGCATTAAGGTAAAAAATGTTCCAGTACTTGTATTGTCCCCTCACCCCACTTTATACTCACCTGAACCCTTATTCGGCCCAGTAGTGTGCTGCCTGCTCTCACTTGCTTTGCTGAGGCAGTGGGAGCCATTGGCTCCTGCTGCTGTGAGTCAAATCCTGTGACAAGTGAGCGGGGTTGGGGTCAAGCCACGCTGTCTGTGTCTATGGATGCAAGCAGTGCATCTTGGGATCCAACCCACAGTTTATAACTTATAAACTTTATAACTAACATGTTTGTTATAGAAAAAAAGTTTATACTTTACAATCACTTTAAGGGCTTTGAAATGAAATGGAAAGAAACCTGGGAATGGAAAGATTGCAAAATGAGCACAGTGTGACCAGGCAGTAGGAAAGTTGAATAGAATTATATGATGCATCACTGGAGGGATAACCAGCAGGAGGAAGGAGGTTCTGATTCCCCTATATGGATCTTTAGTTATACTTCATTTAAAAAAAAATAATTTCCAGTTCTGGATACCTTACTTACACATATTGATAAGATAGACTGAGTCCAGAGACAGGCAACAGAATGGTGAAAGTCTGAGGCATAAAACATATCAGGATAGACTTCAGGAACTTAATATGTACATGAAAGAAGGGAAAGGCCAGAGGGGGCATGAATGAAAACTTTAACCACTTCCCACCCGGCCTATAGCAGAATGACAGCCAGGCTGTGGTTCTGTTATCCTGACTGGTCATCATATAACGTCCAGCAGGATAACTGCCAACACATTGCTACACCAATCTCTGTAAATACTGTAAAGACTGTAATACGGATGCCCACACTAGACCACCAGGGAATGCCGCCAGGATCACCAGGGATGGCAATAAAGGACGCCCACCAGGTATGCCACCCTAGACCACCAGGGATATGCCAATTAGTGCCCAGGGAGTATGCCAATCAGTGCCAGGGCAGATGCCAATCAGTTCCCACTAACAATGCCTGCCAGTGCAAGTGCCAGTCATGCCTATGAGTGCAATCTATCAGTGGCAGCCATCAGCACCCATCATTGCTCATCAGTGCTGCCTATCAGTGCCCATCAGTGCTCAGCAGTGCCGCCTGTCAGTACCACCCATAAGTACCCTTCAGTGCAGCCTTTCAGTGCCTATCAGTGTTGTCTATCAGTGCCCACTAGTGCCACCTATGAGTGCCCATTAGTGCCACCTATCAATGTCCATCAGTACTGCATATCAGTGCCACCTATCAGTGCCCATCATCAGTGCCATCTCATTGGTGCCACCTTATCAGTGCCTATCGGTGTACCTTATTAGTGCCCATCAATGAAGGAGAAAGCTTACTTATTTACAAAATTTTATAACAGAAACAAAGAAAAACTTATGTTTTTTTCAAAATTTTCGGTCTTTTTTTATTCGTTTAGCAAAAAATAAAAATTACAGAGGTGATCAAATACCACCAAAAGAAATCTCTATTTGTGGTAACAAAATGATGAAAATTTAGTTTGGGTACAGTGTAGCATGGCCGCGCAATTGTCATTTAAAAAGTGACAGCACTGAAAGCTGAAAATTGGCTTGGGCAGAAAGGGGCGAAAGTGCCTGGTATTGAAGTGGTTAAATACATCCAGTGGTTGAATAAGGTTCAGGAGGGCAGTATTTTCAATATTAAGCAAGATCAAGAACATGGGGACATGACCTCAAACTAACAGGAGGAAAGTTTAAAACAAATCTTAGAAAGTATTATTTTACTGAGAGTCAGTCAACAGTAAGTGGATTCAAACGTGCTTGAGACAAACAGATCTATACTCAGGCAAAAAAGTTAACAAACAAAATGGGGCACATTCGATCGACCACTTGGTCTTTTTTCTACCGTCACTCTTAAATTCTTCTATCCTCTAACAATTCAAGTTGTCAGATAGCTGTGTCGTGCCCTAATTTTCCCTTATTAGCCTGTTTACTATTCACTTGTGCACCACTGCTATCTAATGATCTATGAAATTAATTTAACATTTTCATAGAGACTTTACAGTTACTCCACAAACACCTTAAGTTGTTAAATGATTTATTTCACATGGAATACAAATAAACTAACATAACATACTTATATACTGCGCTATATACAGTGCCTTGAAAAAGAATTCATACCCCTTGAAATTTTCCACATTTTGTCATGTTACAAACGAAATCGTAAATTGTATTGGAATTTTATGTAATAGACCAACACAAAGTGGCACATAATTGTGAAGTGGAAGGAAAATGATAAATGGCTTTCGCATTTTTTTACAAATAAATATCTGAAAAGTGTAGTGTGCATTTGTATTCAGCCCCCTTTACTCTAATACCCTTAACTAAAATCTAGTGGAACCAATTGCCTTCAGAAGTCACCTAATTGGTAAATAGAGTCCGCCTGTGTGTAATTTAATCTCAGTATAAATACAGCTGTTCTGTGAAGCCCTCAGAGGTTGGAACCTTATTGAACAAACAGCATTATGAAGGCCTAGGAACACACCAGACAGGCCAGGGATAAAGTTGTGGAGAAGTTAAAAGCAGGGTTAGGTTATAAAAAAATATCCCAAGCTTTGAACATCTCACTGAGCACTGTTCAATGCATCATCCGAAAATGGAAAGAGTAAGGCACAACTGCAAACCTACCAAGACATGGCTGTCCACCTAAACTGACAGGCCAGGCAAGAAGAGCATTAATTAGAGAAGCAGCCAGGATGCCCATGGTAACTCTGGAGGAGCTGCAGAGATCCACAGAATCTGTCCACAGGACAACTATTAGTCTTGCACTCCACAAATCTGGCCTTTATGTAAGAGTGGCCCAAGTTGAAATTTTTTTTCAGAAACTGTCCAACTTGGATCCCTGTTTCCCTATTTAACGATATTGAAAAATGTGTGGGGTCCTTTCTGTGGCATGACATGGCTCCTCGATTGGCATGCTCTACCCTATGGCTCCCAGCCCATCTCGGGGGTTAGCCTTGCCCAATTTTAAGATCTATTACTGGGCTGAAATGCTAGTGCCAGTCCATTGGTGGTTTGTCGGTTCCAAATCCAATGCTGCTACCTGTCTGGAGGCGAGTTGGTTGGGCTCCCTGGCTGATCTGCGTAATTTTGTCTACAGAGGCTCACGCACGTCCAACTCAGGCTACATGGAGGGTGTGGATGGCTGCTCAGCGAAGGTTTCTACATCCTAATCAGTGGTCACTGGCCCACCCACTGTGGGGGAACCCTAGTTTACTGCACTTTCCCACCCTGCCAGGCCCTCAAGTGTGGACCAAACATGGCATCACCATTCTGGGTGATGTTATGCCTCAGGGTGCTTGCTATCAATTTCTGACCTTTTTCTCAAATTTAAGCTACCCCGGTGGATGCAGTTTAGATACTTGCAGCTGTGGCATGCCTCTAGGGCACAATTTCCTCTGGCGCCTATCCTCCAGGCTGATCCTACTGAAGAACTGCTCTCCCCGGTGACCTAGACAAGCCTCTATCCACTTTATACACTGCACTTCTGGGTACTGGCTCCCTTAAGATGGACAGGTTATGGGAGGTGTGGCATGGGGACATAAAGTCACAAGAGAAGGAGGAGGATTGGGACTGTCTGGATCAGGGCCCTAGATTGGTCATCTCTTCTAGGGATAAGCGTATCCAGGTAAAATTCCTCCACAGGATCTGCTACCTGCAGAGACTACACCACCATCCCAATTATCCTAGTTGTAAAACACAGACGGGAACTTTTATCCATACATTTTGGGATTGCCCAGTTATATCATCCTACTGGTCAGCTGTGTTTGTTGAAATCAATACTAGGTTACAACTGTCCCTTCCGGTGGTACAGGAATTAGCATTGTTGGGGGCTCACGATGACGCACAGCTATCACATCATCTAAAACTACTGATCTCCTACCTCCTATTTTATGCAAAGAAGGAGATTCTCCTAAAATGGATCTCACCATCTCCACCATCTCCCATATCCCTCTCCTCCTGGGAAGCACTGATTGATGCTGCCCTGCCTATGTACAGAATTATATATATGAATAGGGGATGTCAGTGGAAGTATGGCAAGGTATGGGCCCCATGGACCTCTACCTAAAGTTCTGTATTTATTTTTAATTTCAACACATTAAGTAAGATATATAAACTACTGGAAATACCCTTTTTCTCTGTTTTACTGCCTATGACCAGTGTATTCAGTTTTGTATTGTGTCAGTCTGTATGCTGTGTTTACCCGATATGACAACAATAAAGTACCTTTGATTGTTAAAAAAAGGAGAAAAAAAATAAAACAAGAGCGTGGGTTCCCCCCCCAGTCCATACCAGGCCCTTTGAAAAACTCTGCCTCCATGGGAGGTGTCCCGCCAATTGCCTTGTTTGCGCTTTGACATCTGTTATATAGGCAAGGGTGTCAGAAGGGGCGGGTTACCCGGTTACATCACCAGAGGGCCCGCCTTGGCTATATAACTGCTGTCTCCATGAAAAGACAGCAGTCGGCGGGACGTCTCCCATCGAGGGGGAGATTATTATTTTTTTGGGCACCGTGATTGAAGGAGGATGGACATCACGGGACACTTTTTTTTTTAATAAAGGGATTGTCAAAAGCTGTCCTTTTTACTTTTTTGACACTTTTTGGGCAAATAGGTAGGGGTACAATACCCCATACCCATTCGCATAGGGGGGGCCAGGAACTGGAGGCCCTCCTGTTAAAGGTGGTTTCCATATTCCAATAAGCCCCCTGCCTGCAGACCCCCAGACCTGAAGGGCCTGGTATGGATTTTGGGGGGATGGATTTAACTGTAGAGTCTGCCTTTATGTTGTAAAGCACTGCGCAAACTGTTGGCACTAAATAAATACTGTATACGGTAATAAAAATAATAATAATAGTGTTATTTCTATACTAAAGTTAGCTGTGGTATACTATAAAGATCTGTACTGCTCTTGTTTATCTGCAACATTTTTATGAATTTCTTTGTGAACTAAATACAAAGTGATGCGGCAGTGTCTGCTATGACACAAGATTTTATAGAATTATATAAACACAACAAGATCTCAACAAAATGCCAAAATAGGCAGTTGGCGTACCAAATTAAGTCTTGAGAAATATAAGGGTATTTAATATGTGTGTCTAATCCATGATAGTAGCTTTTCATGTAAAATAAAAAAGAGTTGTGAAAAGCTGAAGAAATTACTTGTCAGTAAATTAGGCAACGGTGCTCAATGCCAAGTATGAGCTGTAAAGGTAAATTAAATATTGGAATGTATAAAAAGGGATATGCAAGCATCGTATTAACCACTTGCCGACCAGCTGCCGTCATTATACTGCGGCAGGTCAGCTCATTCCCGCAAATCGCTGTAGCTGTATGTCGGCCCTTTAAACAGCTATAGTAGGCATGCGTGCCCGTGCCTGCTGCACGGCAGGGGGAGCTGATGTGCATGGCCGGCCCCATGATGTCTGCTGACCACCCGCAATCGCTCCACACAGTGGCAGAACGGGGATCTATCAATGTAAACAGACAGATCACCGTTCTGTCAGGGGAGTAGAGAATGACTGTCTTGAACAGAAAAAAGAGAAGTGAAGCTGCGCTACGGATTTATATAGGACTCTATAGGCCAATGTATATATAGGACTCTATAGACTCTATTTATGAATTAGGTGACTTCTGAAGGCAGTTGGTTCCACTAGATTTTAGTTAAGGGTATCAGAGTAAAGGGGGCTGAATACAAATGCACACCACACTTTTCAGATATTTGTTTGTAACAAATTTTGAAAACCATTTATCATTTTCTTTCCACTTCACAGTTATGTGCCACTTTGTATTGGTCTATCACATACAATCCCAATAAAATACATTTATATTTTTGGTTGTAACCTGAAAAAATATGGAAAATGTCAAGGGTTATGAATATTTTTTTAAGGCACTGTATATTGTAGAGAGACGAGTGGAAATCACATTTCTCATTTTGAGATAATAGGGGATAGCGCCACTTCTAGTTTCCTTTTTCCCAGAGAATGACTGTCTGTTCCCAGTGATCAGGAACAGCGATATCTCTCCTCCTTCAGTCAGTACACTGCCCTCACAGTTAGAAACATCTCCCAGGGAACACAGTTAACCCCTTGATCACCCCCTAGTATTAACTCCTTCCCTGCCAGTGTCATTTATACATTAATCAGTGCATTTTTATAGCACTGATCGTTTAATAAATGTCAATGGCCCCAAAAAAGTGTCAAATGTGTCTGATCTGTCCACTGCAATGTCACAGTCCCGCTAAAAATCGCTGATCACTGCCATTACTTGTAGAAAAATAAATAAATAAATAATGTTATTCCTTATTTTGTAGATGCTATAACGTTTGCAAAAACCAATCAATAAACGCTTATTGCGATTTTTTTAACCAAAAATATATAGAAGAATACATATTGGCCTACACTGATGAAGAAATTAGTTTTTTTTTTTTTTTTTTTTTTTTGGGATATTTATTATAGCAAAAAGTAAAAAAAAAAAAAAATATATATATATATATATATATATATATATATATATATATATATACTGTATATATATATATTTTTTTTTTTTTTTTTTTTTTTTTCAAAATTGTCTTTTTTTGTTTATAGCGCAAAAAATAAAACCACAAAGGTGATCAAATACCACCAAAATAAAGTTCTATTTGTGAGAAAAAAATAACATTTTCACAATGTCGCAAGACTGCACAATGTCAGGTAAAGCAACGCAGTGCCGTATCGCACACAATGGCCTGTTCTATAAGGCCATTTCTATAAGGGGGAAATATGGCTCGGTCTTCCGGTCTTTAAATGTTTAATATTGTATAAAACACTTTTTGTACTAGTAGTATAGTTTTGTGCACTGTGTAGGACAAAAGAGATTTGGTAAAGATGATAAGGCAGTCAGATAAATGGTGGAAGGTCTCACTTAAAAATGTTGATTAAACTCTTATGCCATGTACACACGACCGGACTTTTCGACGAACTAGGTCCAATAGTCTTCCCGACGGACTTTCGGCGGAGTTCCGACTGACTTTCTGACTGAACGGACAAGCACACCAAAGTCTGACGGATTCTAACGTGATGACGTACAACTGGACTAGGAAGTTCATAGCCAGTAGCCAATAGCTGCCCTAGCATCGGTTTTCGTCCGTCGGACTAGCATACAGACGAACAGATTTTTCCACCAGACTCGAGTCCATCGGAAAGATTTGAAACATGTTTTAAATCTAAAGTCCATTGATTTTTAGACAGCAAAGGTCCGATGAAGCCCACACACGATCAAATTGTCTGGCGGATTCGTTCCGTCGGACCTAGTCCGTCGAAAAGTCCGGTCGTGTGTATGCGGCATTAGGCCTTGTACACGTGGTTTGATTGTTAGACGACCGAGTGTCTGATTTTTTATCAAAAGCGTGTTTGCAGGATTTTGTCTAGCATACTAACTATCCTCAAATTGTCGTTTGACAAACACAAACGTGCCACCCTTTGGGCCCCTTATGCCGATTTTGTGTTAGTAGAAGTTAGTAGAATTTTGGTGAGCATTGATTCGCGATTTTCAGATCGTACAAAACAAATACCTTTTAAAATATGTTTGGCATAACTACATCAGTATCACCAGCAAAGCAGCTTCATTATTATCTCATTAAATAAGATGAGAATGTGTGCTGCATTTTGACATTTCATCAGCTGGCGTGTCACGAATTTTAATTCTAGATTACGAACGGTAGTTTACAAAACCAAACTCTTCCAGCTCGTTCCTTGATTCTGAGCATGTGTGTTTGTACTTTCAACTTTTGTGTGAAGATTTCTGTACTGACCATCCGAAGATCAGATGCTGAATTCTCATCTGACAAAAATTTTATAGCCTGCACATTCAGCTTTTGTCTAATGAAAAAGTAAAATCGTCTGTCAAAAGCACCATACTAACAATCTGAAAACCCGCAGACAGCTTGTCTTATGAATTTTCCCTTCTGATTTTCATATTGTGTTTATGAGGCCTTAAGGTTTGACCTCATATTATATGGTTATGGTAAATCTGAAGATAAAAATCTGCAGAAAATATAACAGTGTGTATGGGGCCTTATCCATGCACATTAGGACATTTACAGCCATTTTTTTAGCTCAACGTTTAGAGACAGGAAAAAAAAACCCTTCTGGTTTGTGTTTCTGATTGGAGCTTTCTGGCAGAAAAAACGTAAAACTCTTCTAAACTCGTCTAGACTTTGTACAAAAAATGCTCTATATGAGCATTTTTTTTTTTTATTTAATCTTTTATTATAAAATTTTGTTACATACAAAAATCAGTGCATTTCATCTTATCATTCTTAATTTTTATTATTCATACAAAAATTATTTCCCATTGTCCCCCCCCACCACTCCTTTTAATCTGTTGACCACATTTAAATCCACTTTAAACTATTTCTATCATTGACTGAAAATAAGCTTCCGATGTTTTAAACATTCTCCATTTTTCCCAGGTTGCCCTATAATTTTCCATCTTTCTCCATATTACTCAGATATTCCATACCCTTAATGTACTCTACTCTCTGTTTCCACTCTCTGATACTTGGTTTTTTAATGTTTAGCCATTTTTTGGGGATAAGGGCTTTTGCTGCATTAAGCAGGTATGGTACCAAAGTTTTTTTATATTGGTTCTTTGTTTTATTTGTACCATGAAATAGACAAGCCCAAGGACAATGTGGGATCCTATCTCCTGTTATTATCTCTATATGATCATATATATATCGCCAGTATTCTTTTATCTATGGGCATTCCCTCCATATATGAAATGTTGATAAAAGTAGCTTACATTCCCTCCAACACTGTGGAGATTTAGTAGGGTATATTCTATGTATCTTTTCCGGTGTCAAATGCCACCTTATCAGACACTTTTGGTTTGCTTCTATGGACGCTATTTTCCTATGGCGGGTATAGCCCCCTGCCCCTCTGAGTATATGAGTGTTTTTTAATCCCAAGAGTGAGCCCACATGATTCCCCACATAGAAACTTGCTTTCTATGGGGGCACTCAGGCGGGGGGGTAGTAGCCAGGATCACCAGCGAAAGACCTGAGAGAAGTAGGATCATGGCTGCTCTGTGCAAAATCATTGTATAGAGTATGACATGTTTTTTATATTTTTTTAAATACGACTTTATTATTTAAAAGTGAACTAATAATATGTATATGTATAACTCTATGGATCCTATAGTGTGATTTACCCCCCCCCCCCCGTGTCAGCACCAACAATGGATGAACCATGGGAGCCTATAGGGATGTCACAGATTCCTAGGCATTGTCAAACACTCTCCTTTCCCCTGCAGCTGCCACTGGCTGACATAGGGGATCACGTAACCAGACCAGAGTGGGCTGAAAATAGGTACATACTTACTTAACATACATACTTACACGGGTTAATCAGCATAGGTGTTTGGAGGGGAGATTGAGCACTTTGAAGATTAGTTAGGTTAAGCCTGGAATTCTACTTTAAGGCTGGGTTCACACTTATGCAAATTCGCATAGCAGGAGATTGTGACCACTATGCATCCACTATGGAGCCAGTTCACACATCACCGCAGTGGCTCCAGTGTGAATTGCACAGGAGCCCCGTGCATCTTTTGTTTCCCAAAATTCGGGCTGAAATCAGACCTGAAGCTGTGAATGGAGATGTAACGGACCCCTACTGCGAGCCGCTGCGTGTTCCAGTGTGAACCCAGCCTCAAATGCAGGAGAATGGATCTGGAAAGTATAACATTTATTTACATGTCCCAGATCAATTTCTCCTGTGTTTAATAAATAACACAAACATAGGAGGCCCATATGAATGAAAGCTTATACTTTTAGCAAACAGTAGCCATGCTAAAACAAACATCTACTGTAACTTCATCTAAACAGCACACCCTCCACATCCACCCTTCTGTAATTCTTCTATTGCCAACTTCACATTTCAACTACGAAGCAGCTCTGCATAATAGATGCCATAAAATACATTACAAAAGACAGTTTCCATGCAACCATTTAAATGTTCACCTTGATTATTTAAGGGCTCATTTACACATCACAGTGGATAGCTTTTCATAAAGCTGTTGACAGGAGGGGAGGAACGGTTATGTTGCCTCTTCATTGCCTGTTTTAAACCCTAAAAGCCCACTCCACAGTGCTGCAACAGGGGGTTTAATTTATGCTGAGGCCACAAAGTATTCCAGCTGTGGCATGTGTACACCCCCTTCCACTGCCTTTGCAGCTGAAGGGGGTACCATTGGGGTGGGGGCAAAAATATAACTCCCCTGCATTTTTTACCGCCCCTAAACAACAAGTGTTAAAAAAAGCAAAAATTTGTGTAGCGCTATTATGTAGTACTAAAATATAAATATGTGTAAAAACATACATATATCAATATATAAAAAGCTGGGTTTGACTCATATATAGTATATGAACCCAAAAAAGTGATTAAAAAGCAATATTCAGTGAAAAATATTATAAAGAATAGTCCATAACTACTTTTTAAAGTGCAAGTGCCACTGCAGTCCCAAAAATAGAAAATTCCAGTGCTCAATTTATGTGAACTCTTCAAAAGTGAAAGCGACACCACCGCCACTGTGAGACTGGAGGAGGCTTACCAGAGCACTTGAACTTAGCTGGGCGTATGCCCCCCAAGTCAAACAGGCTTGGATATAAGACTCGGGTATAGGCACAACTCAAACTGCAGACCGTCAGAACACCAATTGGCAAGAAATGGCTAATTTTCTAGAAGCATCAAATGGAAGGCGAAATAGTAGTATTGTATGTAAAACCATGTAAATAAAAAGCTAACATAGCGTGATACCGTCACACAAAAGAAATTTTAATTTAAAAAATATATAGAACACTCACATTTCAGGAGTATCAATCAGCATATAAACAAGTGCAAGCGATGTCTGCAAGGAGGTCCTCCCAACACGTTTCGACTGTGGAGTCGTCATCTGGGGTGTGGACCCCCCAGCAGCATCGCTTATAAAAAGATAGTGACCCCAATCCGTTCATGGTGCTGGAACACTTCCGCCAGACGTCACTTCTGGTCTAGATGTCCAAGCCTCGCTATCGGCGAAAGACAGGCCTGGCTTTGCCATTTCTGGTATGATATATAGCGGCCGCACCGCTTTATGAAAGGGAGGCTTGGCTATCACATCTTCTGGCGCACTGTGCAAAAAGCGCACCTGACTCAGTGTACTTATGGTGTAGTATCAACCAACCTTATCACTCAATAACAAATAGGCTTGACCATGACAACATCCCATGGATTCTCAATGAAGCCTCATTGTTATATAAAAGAGTCGTGGCTATGCATCTTTTAACATCCTAAAGGCCGAGCCACATCAATCAACATAGGCTTGATGTTAGGTAGCTCGGCTGAGAAAGCATGCATAGTTCTTCTAATGGTCCGCAACAAGCAGAAACACAAACATTCTGCATGTACGCTAATTAAATTGTAATTAATAGTAGTAAATAACTAAATGTCTCGTTGGCAATCAAAAAACAAATTTTTCATTATCGGCTACATAACGAATGAGGTCATCATATACAATTTAATATATGTTCTTATCATAGATTTAATATTAAATAAAATTATACATTTAAAAATAACATAATAAAGTAATAATTTTTATAATAAAAATTACAGAAATTGCAAAAATTACAAAAATCATTTCTGCATATGTTTTAATCCTATAAACATGTACTAATATGGATTAGTACACTATCAATGCATGTCAACCCCACTATATAGCACATATTACTATTGTTAATCTTGTATATACATTCATGGACTTCGTAGCCCACCTTCAAAGCGCAATATGAGGTGGATCAATTTAAAGACTAGAATAGTATCTAAATGGAAAAAATTTAAATAAAGTAAAATACTAAAAACTGAATGGATAAAATCCCAATATGAAAAATCATTCCTAGAATCTATAAATAATTGCTCCTACAATCTATATATAAAAGAGTTAATATCCCATTCTACATTCATCCCGTGAGGGTGGTGCATTTGTAGTTCATAAATCCAGAAGGTTTCAAGTCTGGAAACACCTCTGGTATTGGCTCCTCCCCTCCAGGGTGCAGTATATTTGTCTATGACAAGAAATTGGGTCCCAGAGGGATCCCGAGCATGACACTGTCAGTAATGACGTGGAACCGTGTGTTTAATACTACCTTGTTTTATCAGATTGATGTGTTCAGCCACCCTCGTAGTAAAGGATCTTATAGTACGGCCCACATACTGCTTGCCACACAGGCAAGTCAGCAGATAAACCACATTTGTTGTGGAGCAGGTACAAAATTGTTTGATAGTATAGGTTCGACCAATTACAGTCGATCTTTTGTAGTTCTGTGCCCACAAGTGTTATGCTGACATACAAGGCACCTGTCAGGTCACCTAGGGGCGAGGTGACAGGTGCACCCCGTAGGGATCCGGAGTGCACCGCAAGGTAGTGGACCCTACGTCTGACTGCTGCAGACGGGGGACAGATCCCACTGGGGTAAGAGCGTAAGATTCCCCGGGGCGCGGAGTCTAAGAGCCAGCTGGTGTTCACCAGAAGCCTCCAGTGGTGAGGATGGACTTGGCTGCAACTGGCTCCAGGTCGCGACCCCCAGGGTCCCCCAGCTCACACCCACAGTAGGCAACAGAAGGATAGGGATGGTGAGGGACAAAGCCAAGGTCGGGGTCACAAGCAGAACAGAATGGTCGGGTACATGCCAAAAGGTCAGGGTCACAGGCAAGCAGGGATGGTCAGAACACGCCAAGGTCGGTAACGGAAATCAGAAGCAGAGCACACAACAGGAAACAGGAAGCTAATACACAAAGGTTGATCAGCCCTGAGCCCTGCAGTGCACAGGTTTATATAGGACTCCCTGATAGGGCCTGGGGTGGAGCCATGCTTAGAGGAGAGGTTATAAAAACCACCAGGTGGAAGAAGGTGGCTTCTTAGTCTGAAGACATGAGGGAAGGTAAGCAAACACAGGAAGATCACTGCATAACCATGACAGCACCTTTTGCATGGATAATATCCGATCCAATTGTGGAAACCGCCCCTAAACAACAAGTGTTAAATGAACCCTAAGGGTTTTCAAAACCATCTGTGGAGGCATCTAATCCTTTCTTGATCTTGCATACAATCATCCAAATTTACTGTAGTGTTTTTAAAAACTGCCACTCTCAGCATTATTTAAAATTTTGTATACATGCAAGACCGGACCGTAAAGATAATAAGGTCTGAATGCAGAGAATGGGAAAGTCATATTGCTCACAGTGCCACCAAAGTTTTCTAGCTGATAACAAAAACAAAAAAAAAATCCAGATCATCGACACAAAGAAGATCAACTAGATAGGAATGCAGAAACATCTTATCCAGGATCTCCAAAGCCAAGCCTCTTACAGGTCCCGGTTGTAAAAACAGGGTCACTTCTGTCATACAAATACTACCTGTCTGTTTTTTTTTTTTTTTTTAGTTTTATTCTGCATTTTTGGGGGGGCAAATTGTGTTTCCCCTATTTAAAATTTTTCAGAATAGTGGGGTTTTCTCTAATGTGACTGCTAAAGTAGAAATACAAGTATTTTCTTTCTCTACTTTTCATTAAAACAATATTTTAAAATTGTTAAGCTGAATCTCTGAATGCTCTAACCACAAGAGCTTTGCTTCAGTAAGGAACTACTGTATTGTAAATTCTGTTACATTCCTGTCAGAGCATGGCAGCGACTGATACAAATATCACTTTTAAAAAGAATAATGTGCGTTACCATTAAACACATGGTGGTGGCTACATTTTATGTGTGTAAAGAGTTAACAGCAGAGTTAATCAACCACAGTGACAATCACCTCACTCTGCTGAGGTTGTTTGTTGTCCTACAATAAGGAAAATCTCTGCAAAGGGAGGGGCCAAATGGACCTCGGAGAACAGCATCTTCTTTAAGTGTGTTTCAAATTAAAAACAGGGACAGCAATGTATAAAAGGGATGCAGTAAACTTAAAGTAAACCAGTGCTTTCACACCAAAGTCTGATCATCAAGAAAACAATGACGTACAACACGTGCGATGGGACTATAAAAAGGAAGTTCAATAGCCAGTAGCCAATAGCTTCCGTCTCGTACTTGCTTCAGAGCATGCATTGTTTTTGGTCCATAGGAACAACATCATTTTGAAAAAAAAA
Organism: Lithobates pipiens; assembly: GCF_037356315.1. Classification (NCBI taxonomy): domain Eukaryota; kingdom Metazoa; phylum Chordata; class Amphibia; order Anura; family Ranidae; genus Lithobates; species Lithobates pipiens. The sequence continues at coordinate 117,661,165 of NW_027507784.1, forward strand.
GTCAGATGAGGCATACACACGATCAGAATATACGATGAAAAGCTTCCGTCTGACTTTTTCTGACGGACATTCCACTCGTATGTACGCGGCATAAGTCTTTTTAACTTGCTTCACATTTTCACTTGTACACTTGCAGAGCACTTGAGGCACAAGTTCCAGTTAACACTTTTCCAATTTATAGCAAATTTGTGTGGCAAGTCTTTAACAAGAGCAAAGTTGCAGTGCTGAGTCTACAGCAAGAGCTCTGCAAGTCACAGTGACCCCTGTGGTGAGATGACCATTGCACAACATAACTTAACCAGAACTTGCAGCAGACTTGCAAAATGTTTGCAAAGAAAGTTTATCTGGAGTCATGCAATGCGGACTTTCCGCAATTGTGCAACAAACGTGTGAAGCCTGGCAAGTCTATCAATAGCTTAGCAAGTCATTTTCAAATTTGCAGCTCAATTTCTCACTATCTGGGTAAGGAACCTAGCACTGTAACATGGATTTTGGGAGAGGGCCTTCAGCCCAGCACAACTGTAGCATCTAGGGGTTTACACAGGGATTCCACTTCTGGTGCCGTGCATGAGCAAAGAATATGTTTATTTTTTTTTAAAAGAGAAAAAACAATGCACAGCCATGCTTAAACTAGACAAAAGAAAGTTGAGTTCTGTGTGTTGGTGGCATTTTCTATTTACATTTTTACTAAGTAATTCAGCTCATAATATACTATATTACCAAACGTATTGGTGCGCCTTCCTTTACGCACATGAACTTTAATGGCATCCCATTCTTAGTCCGTAGGGTTCAGTATTTTCAATTTTCCTAGGAAGGCTGTCCACAAGGTTTAGGAGTGTGTTTATGGGAATGTTTGACCATTCTTCCAGAAGTGCATTTGTGAGGTCAGGCACTGATGTTGGACAAGAAGACCTTACTCACAGTCTCTGCTCTAATTCATCCCAAAGGAGCTCTATCAGGTTGAGGTCAGTACTCTGTGCAGACCAGTCAGGGTCCTCCACCCCAATCCCGCTCATCCATGCCTTAATGGACCTTGCTTTGTGCACTGGAGCACAGTCATGTTGGAGCAGGAAGGGGACATCCCCAAACTGCTCCCACAAAGTTGGGAGCATGAAATTGTCAAAAATGTCTTGGTATGCTGATGCCTTGAGCGTTCCCTTCACTGGAAGGTCCATAAAGACATGGATGAGCGAGTTTGGGTGGAAGAACTTGACTGGCCTGCCTGACCTCAACCCGATAGAACACCTTTGGGTTGAATTAGAGTGGAGACTGTGCCCAAGGCCTTCTCGTCCACATCAGTGCCTGACCTCACAAATATTCTTCTGGAAGAATGGTCAAACATTCCCATAGACACACTCCTAAACCTTGTGGACACCCTTCCCAGAAGAGTTGAAGCTGTTATAGCTGCAAAGGGTGGGCCAACCCAATATTGAACCCTACGGACTAAGACTGGGATGCCATTAAAGTTCATGTGCGTGTAAAGGCAGGCGTCACAATACTTTGGGTAATATAGTGTATAAAGGTGCATCAATTCTTTAATGCTACCCCTTCCACTTATGATTTTCTCGGCATTGTAGTGTATGGTTAGATAAAAAAACAATACTTAGGGCACTCAGATGCTTTTTCACCCTACTTCCTGAGAGCTTGGACAACTCCTGTGGACCACATAGACACCGCAGTTATGATGTCACTTCTCACAATAATGAATTAGTATCCTGGTTATGAAAAGATCATGTAGAAAAGATCTGCCAGAAAATGCTTCAAGACTTTAGATAACAATACCAATACTCTAGTGTGTAATTCACCCAATATCCCATTTTAGTTTATAAGAACATAGATTAGTAGTACAGTGTTTGGTAGTTTTGAGTTGTTTAAAACAATGTGCTATAAAATAGAATTCTCACTTAACCTACAAAACGCTGGTCTAGCCCAACCCATTAGTCATGAAAAAAGCAATGAGCAAAAGCCTGACATCCTTTCACTTAACTGTAAATGCTAAAGCTATACAAAACATTACTTTAACAAAGGGCACTTTTACAGCTCTCATTTTATTTCAGAAAAGAGTTTAAGAAAACCACAGTGCTTTTTTTTGCTACAGCTTCAGTTAATAAGCCCATATAGTAATTCAGCAACACTTCAAGTACAGCAGTGAGTACTCAGTCTCTAATGCACTGTAGTGATGATGCTAAACAGATCACTTAAGATAAATAACTGTGGAGCGTATGATACTTACATCCCCTGCAAACGCTGAACCATTTTATCATTCGATTCCTTCTTTTTTAATTTGGAAGAAGTGTATTTCTGCTCGGAGTCTTCTGAGGTCGTAGAATCCATCGTAAGTGTCTTATGGTGTAACAGTCACATTGACTATAAGTCCCACCAAGTAAAAGCATTCCTTAGTCCATTGCAATCCACTAACCCAATGCATGTAAAAATATAGCAGTAGTAAAAAAAAAAAAAAAAAAAAAAAAAGAACCTAGACCATAAAGAGTTTAAAGAGTTAAAGAGAAAGCTATTTTTTGGTAACTTAATGGAAATTTCCCACTGTTCTGTCTCCTTTGGATTTCAGCAGTTTAAAGTATCCTCTTGCTCTGATAAGTAGAAACAGTACATGCAAGATGGTTAAGTATACCACTGCCTGCCTGTACGCTCAAGCTCTTCCCACATGCCGCTGAGTTTTACAGTTGTGTGCACCGAAGCACAAAAGCACTTTGCAATACCCAAGGATTCATTGTCATTTAGAATAAAGGAGAATTACTTAAGCTCTCCATGAGAGACAGATTTGCGGTAGCGAATAAAAAAAAAAGCACCAAGACAGAAATACAGAAAAAACAAGGAAAATACCCAGCATGAACTAAAATTACAAAATCTCCAAGGCAGGATAAAAAAGCTCATATTCTCCCATAGATCTGCAGAAATCAGTTAAAGGTTTAATCTGAGCATTAGCACGGCTCTAAAACAGATAGATCACTGGTCTTTGTGGGTATGATGTAGTTCAAGGAGCTTGTATCATCTGGTCCAGAATATCATTTCATGATTATTTATCCCCTTTTAGCAACTCCACACAGTAGGTAAATGTCACTTACACCAGTGATGACTGTAGCAGCTGCAACACACACTCTACATCACTTATTCCTGAAACCCTTTAGGTCACGCAGCGAGAGAGAGAATAGCAAACATTTCAGGCTAAACAAGAGGGCATGAGTCAGAATTGCTTTGGAATTACACCCTAATGCTGCCAAGATTTTGCTTTTATTTTGCACCTGATTTCTATAGTGAAGAAAATCAGCTTTAAAGAGAAGGTATTCATACGTTCCCAGGAAACCCCAAATCTTTATAAGGAAAAGGCACTTACAGTGTAAGCTTCTAAAAGCACTTTATAAAAAGATGCCCTATGAGGTTGATTTACTAAAGGAAAATAGGTTGTTCACTTTGCAATGGAATTTTCACATTCAGGGCCAGTGCTACCATTAGGCAAACTAGGCAGCCGCCTCGGGTGCACTGCTTCCTAGGGTGCCCGGCCACTGGGGTTCCTAGTCTCTTCTCTCTACAGCAAGCAACTAAGTCTCAGCATCAGCAGGCAGCTGCCGCTCTGTTCACACATAGTGCCAGAGGCACAGCGGCGGCGGAGGACTGTGTCTGTGTCCCGACTTCCGAATGAATGGAAACAAGCAAACATTCATTGATGGGCACTGGTAGGCTGCCTTGATGGGCACTGTTGAGGTGCATTTGATGGGCGCTAGTGAGGCTGCATTGATGGGTGCTGACAGGCTGCATTGATGGGCGCTGGTGAGGCTGCATTTAATGGGCACTAGTGGGCTGCATTTGATGGGCGCTTCATTAAAAAGGTGGGGTATACATGGGCAGGGCAAAGGGGGTGGAGTCAGGGGTGGAGCTAGGGGGGGCAGCAAAATGAGGTTTTGCCTAGGGTGTCAAAAATCCTTGCACCAGCCATGTGCACATTGCAAGGGAATTTTTCCCAAAGTGGTCAAATTTTGTTTTGCAAAGACTACCCAATCACGTTCAAGAAAAGTGAAAAAAAAAATCTGCATTTTTGCTTGCACATTATTGAATGATGGTAGATAGGGGAAAATATCCTTACAAAGTGCAACTTCCCTTGCAAAGTAAACAGTCTATGTTGTCTTTTATGTGTCATCTCCCCATAGACTGGAAGAAGGTCCCCTTTGTATCTGCTTTGGAGCTCCACAGCTATTGTTGCTTTGAAGCATTGAGGTCTTGGGTTCACTTCCAATCAGAATACTATCTACATGGAGTTTTAATTCACATACCTCAAGGTCGATTTTCTTCCCCATTTAACATTTCTACTGATATACAGTAATTAATTGTGTTTGACTAAACTGATTGTGAGCGGTGTGTCAATCTCTCTTGACTCTTGTAGGGAGTGGATTTAGATGTGCTCTGTAAAGCGCTGGAAACGATGTCATTGGTATAAGCACATGGGAAATTAAATAATACATTTGTTGTCTCTGTATAGTAATGCTTTTCTGTTTGGCAAAAACCATCAGAAATGAAGGCTTAATGTCAGGCAGATATAAAGGACACATTTTAATACCGAAACCCTGGCGGTATGATTATGTCGGATTTTAGGTGCTGAAAGCGGTACAATTATTTTGCATGGAAATTTGGCATTTTATATTGTAGGCCTGTAACTAGTAGACATCCCGGGTCATAACGTTTGAAATACAAAATCATAAATTATAATATAATAAATAACTATAAATAATAACAAATAATATATAACAATAATACATTTTATTCAATAAATTTTAGTCTAGTTTTTGGGCCAAACAAGGGTGCAATATTACTAGTCATATTGCTTTAGTAAACATCCCGGGTATGATACATTTTGAAACATGGGACTGCACAAAGTCCAACCTCAAAATCAGGACAATAGAACCTGGTTTCTTTTGGGATTTTCCTTCCAGTGTCATCACGATTTGAGCAACAAACTACGCACATCCTTGTGGGCGCTGCCTTTTTTCAGTTGGTGGGATGTGGTCCCTAAAGTGACGACCAGTCAGGCATTCTGGGTTGACAACACCAGCAGCACGATGTCCAGTTCTGTTTGCAGCCATTGATGTTGGGTGGTCAAGAAACATATGTTCTGCAACTTTCCAAACAAAGTCAGCATGAACCACAGGCTTGTCACTCTTTTTTTTTTTTTTTGTAGAATGAAGGCATTCCATAGGCATTGTTCAAGAAAATGCCTGAAGATCTTCTTATAATATTTTTTGTTGTTGTTTTCTCATGGCTGGATAAAATGTCATTGCCTGGTCGGCTCTGTCAACACCTCCCATGGTGTTGTTGTAGTCTATAACCACTTGTGGTTTCATGATGTCTTTCCCACCTTTTGTGTGTACCATGACAGTGGAGGTGTTATGGATTGTACTCATTAGGCACACATCTTTTTTGTCATGCCATCGCAGTGCCATCATTTTGCCTTTCTGCCAGGCAAGCATTTCTCCCGTCTTGAGCTTCTTATTGCCAAAGGTTGGAAGCATGCCATGCCGTTAGCCCTAACGGTTCCATAGGCATCCATTTTGTGCTGTAGGAGGAACTTATATAGTTCAGGAGATGTGTAAAAATTGTCTGTGGTTACACAATAGCCCTGATTTGGCAATGGCTCAATCAATGAAAGAACTGAAGAGGTTGCCATTCCATAATGACTGTATATTTGGTTGCATTTGGTTCCTTTACCGGTCTATAGGACAGAATTCCAAATATAACCAGTGCTCGATTCACATAGCATGAAAGATTTTACACCAAATCATGCCCTCTTTAACGCTATATATTGTATCCAGCTGAGCCTTCCCTTAGATTTTCGTTTATGCTGATGCCTCCATCTGGCACATAGCTCTGTTGGAAATTATTCATAATCATCTGATATACCTCCCAAATCTTCTTGCGTTTGGGGCTGGATGAGTAGTTTCGTCAAATGTTTCATTATTTTCAAAGTGCAAATATTTCATTATCAGGGAACATTTGTACTCTGACATGACCGTGCCAAAAAATAGAGTGGCTAGTAATTTATTGGTTGTCCAATACCAGTTCTGCAGGGGTTTCCTCACCACTCCCTGAAGAATTATTAGACCCAGAAATTTCTAGATGTTTTCTTTGGTCACTGGCTCCCACTTTCTGCTCCTTGAAAACCTCCAAGGTGTAGCAGATTATTGCTTCTGGCACCGGTTTGTCTCCATAACTATTTTTTCAATAACCTCATCTGTCAAAAATAGTTGGAGGTATGCCAAGGGGTTGTCATCTCCAACATCCACTTTGATACCAGGTGCTCCAGTAAATGGGAATCTTGGGGGAGCTACGTGATCCGTACCGCAGTCAATAGAGCACCAAGTCCACACATCACTGATGTCAGTCGTAGGATCAATCACCGAATCAATTTCTGTGTCTGATAACGAACTTCCCCATGAATCGCTATCACTGAATTCTGCAAGTGATTCTGTATTGCTATCGCTGTTTTCCAGCACGTCATTAACTGCTTTTGAGGTAGAGGTGTGATTTTTTGATGCCATGGTCGTTTTGAAGTTTCCAGGCAGAAAGTACAGTAAAACTGCAGGCAAGGGCACTGGATAAAGCACTGGGGGGGGGGGGGCAAACTGAGATCAATTTATTAGATACAGTAATGTAATCCAATAAGATTACAATGTATGTCGTGTTTTGTGCTTTATACTTTTTCAATCTGCCGCCGGTTCCACCCCCCTGCGTCATGACGCTTGCAGGAAAGGGAACACACAGAGGATCGAGAGGAGGATATGGCTGTTGTACACAGCGGGACTACATCGTGGGATCCCAGGGGAAAGGTAAGGTGAGTAACCTGTTCCAGGATCCAGCAAAGCAATCCTGAGTGTGGCTCGGGGTTACTGCTAATGGTACTGAAATCTCACCCCAAGCCACACTTGGGAATACCGCCAAGGAGGTTAACTGCCTCTTGCAGACCCTGTACAGCAAAACTCACTGTGGGAGATGGAGGAAGCAGAGCAGGGAGCCAGTCAGATGTGCCACAGTTGGGGCTGCTGTTAGAAACCACAAGGACCCCATATAGCCCCCTCCTCCCCAATAATCACAGTTTAGTATGCTTCAGTTATAAATGAACACAGTGAGCGATCAGTATTGATCACTCATTGTGTTCATTCAGGACATATTTACCAGACCCTTCCCCTACCCTCCATCCTGAAGGATCCCATTGTAAGCTTGCAGCTGCCTGCGGGAAGGAGAGGAGGGAAGCTGGCAGCATGGCGTAGGTAGAGGCGCCTGGGATGAAGGAGAAAAGTATGATTCAGAGGGAGGGTGATCAGTGTGGTGGGGGAACCAATCACATGTATGGCTCTCTTTGCAGTGGCTGAAAGCTTGGTGGGAGGAAGAGGAGAGAATGCCAGCTTTCAGTTGCTGCAGAGAGAGCCATACAGGTTCCAGTATTTAACACCCTCCACCACGTTGATCACCCTCTGTGTCCACATCCGATTCACCATGCTGCCTGGGCTCCCTGCTGACTCGGGCCCCATACAGAAGGGCTGGTGGCACCCTCTTATACACAGCCCTGGCTACAGTGCTCAATTGCTAACAGAGAGTATGCTGCTAGGAGAAAAGAAAGTGACAGAGAGATGAGCTCATCAGTCTGCTGCTTCTCCTTTCACAGTCCAGCCACAGACTAGGGGAGGGCATGACTTGTGGGTGTTACTTAACCACAGCAGAGAAAAATCAGGTATTTTGTCCTGGCAGACAGGGTTGTGTTGAGTGGCAGAGCTGTAATCATCTCAGGGCTGAATGGACTGAAATTCTAATCCTTTGATAGGTAAAACAGCTCCCTCCCTTATAAATATTTTTATACTATACAGTATATATTTGTATATATATATATATATATATATATATACACTATATATTGTTTATACTAAGTACATACGTATTTAACTGTTCACCTGGAGTTTAGATTCAGTTTGTGGACAATGAATACTACTTTATATAATAAAGTGAAAGTAATCATTGTCCTTTTAAAATGCTTTCCATTCAGTGTACAGCCATTAGCCAGATTTGTCCACGGGCTGGCTTTACACAGAGCAGCACCTGTTTGTTACAGTCTGAGCCATTAGCCCAATATGTCCATGTGCTGGGTTTACACTAAGCAGAACCTATTGGAATTACTGTCAGAGCCATTAGTCCAATAACTTCAAATGCTAGATTTATATTACAAGGCACATTACACCTCATTGCTTTGTGTTTTACACTTAGCTACAAGAATATGTATTTCGGTATTACTTGGTAGGACGTCTACATGTGTATTCCACCACTTAATTAATACTCAGCTTTTAAGTAGTCAAGCTCCAAGAAAAGGGAAATCGACAAGACAATGCAAAAATGCAAAAATAAATACTGTCAAGATTTCATAGTGAATCCTGGATCTTCAGAGATGAGTGTTCTAAAAAAAAATGTATTTCTTCATATATCTGGTCTCTACTATTCATTCACCCAAGCAGCCAACATTACTTAGATGAAAGGCCATCTTTAACTGCTTCCTGACCAGCACACGCCAATGTAGGTCAGCAGAATGGTGTCATTGGGAAGGTAGAATGGGGAGATGCGTTTGTAAACAAAGCATTTCCCCGTTCAGTCTAGTGACAGGACAGAGATCATCAAGAGCAGTGATCGCTGTCATGTGTTCTAGCCCCTCCCCCCACAGTTAGAACCACTCCCTAGGACACACTTAACCCCTTCTTCACCTCTAGTGGTTAAACTATTCACTGCCAGTGTCATTTACACAGTAATCAATGCATTTTTATAGCAGTGATCGCTGTATAAATGACAATGGTCCCAAAATAGTGTCAAAAATGTCCGATGTGTCCGCCATAATGTCCCAGTCATGATAAAAATTGCAGATCACCGCCATTACTACAAAAAAAAAAATAATAATAATAAAAATGCCATAAACTATGCCCTATTTTGTAGACACTATAACTTTTGTGCAGGATCCTAGTCACTACTATTTACGTAAGGCCGTTCCATCTCTCTACCATCATCACGTGGAAGGGAATGTTCTGGCATCGTTGGGCAGAGAAATTTGCCAGCTACAGTCTGCAGCTGGTGGTGTGCTGCTGGAAGATGTGCTGCTAGCACCTGGGACACCCTTTGCTATGCCATCATCCCTGTCAGTGGAGACTGCTGAGAGGTAAAGACTAGGTATAGCAGGGGCAGACTGATGTTAGTAAGGAGGAGGAGGAGAGACAGATTTGTGCCCCTTTTGTAGGGCTTTTTGGTGCTCTTGCCAACGGGCTGAGTGGTTGGATGTTAAATGCCTTGTTAGGCATGTGGTACCCAAATCGTTGGTGTTTTTGCAACGTATGATGTGCCTGAGACACAGTTTGCAGATAGCAACAGTGTGATCTGCTGCAGATGTGCTGAAAAAAACCCGGACAGCTAAGTTTTGGGAAGTGGGCCGGGAGATAACAGCCGCAGAATGTGATGGAATAGGGTGGCTGCTCTCTACTCTTTCTGGATACTGGCCTCCTTGGGGTTGTGCCGCCTCACCTTCAGTTTCCTCCTCTGCTCTATCTGGCACCCAAGTCACATCAGTGACCTCATCATCATCATCATCTCCATCTCCGCCATCTTCATCATTACCACGGGAGCCAACTTGGCAATATGCTGCGGCTTGGGGAACATGAATGCCGATTTATTCACCAGTGTTCCTCCGTCTCTCTAGGCTCATGTTCCTGTCATCCTCAACCTCAGAACCAACATCTGAATTTGGTAACGGCTGGGCATCATCAAGGGGCAAGTGGCTGACGCTGTGGTCAAAAAACTCAGCTGACTCCTCAATGGTGGATGTTGGGGCTATAGCAGGAGTGGATGTGGACAAGGAGTCAGGTTTATTCACTCCGGCAACTGCAAGGGACTTCACACTTGTCTCTGCTTGCATGACAGAGGATGAGGAGGATGAGGAGGTTTAGTAAGCCAGTCCACCACCTCCTTTGCATACTGTGGCTGGATAGCACCGGCAAACACACTAAACAGAGGAAATGATGCCCTGTCCGAGGAGTGACCACCACGTCAACCTTTGCCTGTGGACACATTTGTTGCTGGCCACCTTACAGTGCCAAGGGAACCTCTGCCTCTCCTTGTTGTCCTCCCAGACATTATTGGGATGGAGGGGGCGATGCTTATAAGCAAATGTAAAGAAGAAGTTGAAATCTGTACATAGATGCACTTTAATCAATGTAAAGAGGTGTTTAGTGCACTTTAATTTGCATACTCAAGTTACACAGACACACTCCACGTATACACTATAACATACTGCAATATAATGCACCAAACGTACAGTGAAGCACAGAACTATATGGAATTAAACTGGCAGTAATGCACGCAAAACTATATGGCATTAAACTGGCAGTAATTCACACAAAACAACATGCCGTTAAACTGGCAGTAATGCACACAATACTATATGGTGTTAAACTGGCAGTAATGCACACAGAAGTAAATGGCGTTAAACAGGCAGTAACACACAAAACTATATGGTGTTAAACTGGCAGTAACGCACACAGAAGAAAATGGTGTTAAACTGGTAGTAACGCACAAAACTATATGATATTAAACTGGCAGTAACACACCCAGAACTATATGGCGTTAAACTGGCAGTAACGCACGCAAAACGATATGGCGTTAAAATGACAGTAACGCATGCAAAACTATATGGCAATAAACTGGCCATAATGCACACAGAACTATATGGCGTTAAACTGGCAGTAACGCACACAAAAAGATATGGTGTTAAACTGGCAGTAACACATGCAAATGATATAGCGTTAAACTGCTAGTAATACACACAAAACGATATGTCGTTAAAACTGGCAGTAACGTACACAGAAGTAAATGGCGTTAAACTGGCATTAATACACACTGAAGTAAATGTGTAGTTAAACTGGCACTAACGCAATCAAATAGACGTGTTCAACTACCCTGACGCTATCTGACGCGACGCGAACAAATGGTCGAACTACCCGTTTGTTCCGCTGTTTGTCGAAGGTCCAAACAGCTAAGGTTCAGCCCAAACTTATGCTCGGGCTGATCCGTTCGCCCATCCCTAGTAACAATCTATTTTCCAGGTCTTGCCAGGTTTCCGTAAGGTTGGTAGTCGATTACTCTTGTCTGTCTCAGGAATAAGCTTCCAGGAATAAAGTAGGAGGGTCAGCTACTGAGTTATGAATATGTATGTGACTTTAGCCAATCCCTGGCAGAGGACACCCAGAAGGTAGCTGGGGAGAAGGTAAATGTTTGGGGAGTTTGTTCAAAAGTGTTATCCCTCTGGGCAGCAGCCAGTGTATTTCATGAGCTATTGTAAGGCCTCAGCATATGCTTGACTGAGGGCCTTAAGAAATTTGGACTACAAATTTTTTACAGGTATACTCAATTTTGTTGCCAGCAGTTTAGACATTAATGGCTGTGAGTTGAGTTATTTTGAGGGGACAACAAATCTACACTGTTATACAAGCTATAAACTCACTACTTTACATTGTATCAAAGTGTAATTTTTTCAGTGTTGTCACATGAAAAGATATAATAAAATATTTACAAAAGATATATATATATATATATATATATATATATATATATATATATATATATATATATATATATATATATACACACACACACACACACAAATGTTTTGCCTTTCATTTCTATTTTAAACTGAATGGGATGTTTTACCAGGGGAGGGTTTACATATACTCTAAATGTTATACCCCTCAAGTTTTACAGCAAGAATGAAATCCCAGCAGAAATGCACTGATAGAGAGGGTTGTAGAATAGACCACATTGGTGCTTTGGGTTTTTGTACACAGCCACTGTTCTATGGACCTAAAGCACATTCCTGGCACTCCAGAACGTAGTTTTAATATATATGAAATGCTGGGCCATCATAAGCTCTGTCGAATAAAACTGGACACAAATAGAGAGCACACTTTTTTCTCCATAAAGTCTTATATCTAATAAATATTTTCATACTCGATCCATATTTGGTTCCAGTTGTAATATTCCCAGAATGAATACAAATCCAATTCCTTTTTAGTAAGACCATTGCCATCTGCATGAACATGACAAGCTTGTATTTTACTGTAAACAAACCAGTAATAAAATCTGCTATGTGATTTTAGTCCTAATGGGAGCTCCAGTTACATTACTTATTGGTTTATGACGCTTTAAAGTTTTACATCTGATTTTCACATAAGGTGTTTTATTTATTAATTGGATTTTCTGCTTAAATGAATCATTTTATTAAAGGAAAAATACTTTGATGTGAACTACATGTTGTGATGTTTTTACACTTAATCTTTCTTCTTTTCGTTCATTGTACAGTGACCTAGATTTACCAAACTCCATTAAAGCCAACTTGAGGTTTCTGTCAGTTAAAATGACTGTACATTATTCTAAAAGCTTTTACCAGATTATGAAGGGATATTGGTATGCACTTCTTCCAATCATAGTTTTTTTTTTAACTGTGTATGTGTGTGTATACACTGTATATGTGTGTGTGTGTGTATATATAAAAGGTAAACTAAGTATTGAACAACCATTTTTCTAGGTAAATATATTTCTAAAGGTGCTAGTGACATAAAATTTTCACCTGATGGTACATACAACCAAAGTAACCAAAACAAATAAGTTCAGAAATTAATTTATGTGTAATAAAATGGAATGACACAAAGAAAAAGTATTGAACATGCTAATTGAAATGTATTTAATACTTCGTACAAAATCCTTTGTTGGTAATGACAGCTTCAAGATGCCTCCTGTGTGGAGAAACTAGTCTCATGCATTGCTCAGGTGTGATTTTGGTCCATTCTTCCACACAGTCTTCAAATCTTGAAGGTTCTGAGGGCCACTTCTATGAACTCTGATCTTTAGTTCTTGCCATAGACTTCCTATTGGATTCAAATCAGGCGATTGGCTGGGCCATTCTATCAGCTTTATTTTCTTTCTTTGAAACCAATTAAGCCCTTGTACACGGTCTGAGAATCCGTCGGAATGTGTCCTATCGGACCGTGTTGTCGGATAATCCGACTGTGTGTGGTATGCATCGGACTGTTTCCGTCGGAATATCCGTCGGACCAAATTTTCAAACTTGCTGGAAATATTTTACGACAAACTGGTTCGATAGGACATACTCCGATCATGTGTAGAGAATTTCGATCGGACAAAGTGCCACGCATGCTCAGATCAAATTCCTACATCAAAGCTATTGGCTACTAGCCTGAACGTAGTCCCATCGTAACGAAATTACGTCATCACGTTCTGAAAGATCGAATTTTTCGACAACTTTGTCCGACCGTGTGTATGCAACAGTTTCGGACAAGATCCGACGGACAGAATCCGACGGACAAAATCCGACGGATTTGGTTGTCGAAATGTCCGGCCGCGTGTACAAGTGCTAAGAGTTTCCTCGGCTTTGTGTTTGGGATCATCATCTTGATTAAATGTCCACCCTTGTTTCATCTTCATCATCCTGGTAGATGGCAGCAGATTTTCATAAAGAATGTCTTGGTAAATTTTTCCATTCATCCTTCCTTTAACGATATGAAGTTTGCTAGTACCGTATGTTGAAAAACAGTCCCACACCATGATGTTCCCCCCTCCAAACTTCACTATTGGTATGGTGCTTTTGGGGTGATGTGCAGTGCCATTTGACCTCCAAATATGGTGTGTTATTTGGCATCCAAAGAGTTCAATTTTGGTATCATCTGACCAGACAGTATTTCACAGGCTTGTCTAAATGTTGTACAGCAAACTTTAAATGAGCTTCAACATGCTTTTTTTTCAGCAATGTGAGTCTTGCGTGGTGAGTGTGCATAAAGGCCATGGTGGTTGAGCGTATTATTTATTGTTTTGATTGTAGCTGCTAATTTCACGTCTTTCGAAAGCTCTCCACAAGTGGTCCTTGGCTCTTGGACAACTCTTCTGAAAATTATTTTCACTCCTCTGTCAGAAATCTTGTAAGGAGCACCTGGTTGTGGCTGGTCTATGGTGAAATAAAGTTCTTTCTACTTCCAGATTATGGCCCCAACAGTGCTCACTGGAACATTCAGAAGCTTAGAAATTCTTCTGTAACCAATGCCATCAGTATGTTTTGCAACAATAAGGTTGCAAAGGTCTTAAGAGAGCTCTTTGCTTTTACCCATCATGAGATGTTTCTTGTGTGACACCTTAGTAATAAGACACCTTTTTTAGGCCATCGGTTGAGATTGAATCAGCTGATATTAATTTGTAGAGATGGCCTTGCGGTGTGGCAAATTTTGCTCGTTCGCGATTTGCCAAGCCGGTGGACTTCTGCCGCTGTTCGTGAGGTGGACATATGCATTTACATTGTGAAGAACTTTGACCCATGACACATCCATCATGGGGTACAGGACAGCCAATTGAGACATTTCAGCACATGGACAATTGGACATACCCCCTACCTTATAAATAGACCTGATCTGGCAGCCATTTTACATTCTGTCTTTTGTCAGTGTAGGGAAAGGACGCTGTGTGGAGCAGGGACAGTCAGTTTAATCACTAGCTATTACTATTAGGTCCACAAAAGTCCTTTTAAGGACTGGTATAGTCGTGCAGTATATAGGGTTGTAATACACTTAGAATATACTTTCTTTCAAATATACAAAGTATATTATGGTGCACTGCTGACTGCTGTGCTGCCCGATTCTGCAGCTGTCTTTTGTCAGTGTAGGGAAAGGACGCTGCGTGGAGCAGGGACAGTCAGTTTAATCACTAGCTATTACTATTAGGTCCACAAAGATCCTTTTAAGGACTGGTATAGGTGTACAGAATATAGGGTTGTACACGTTTAATATACTTTCTTTCAAATATAGAAAGTATATTATGGTGCACTGCTGACTGCTGTGCTGCTGACCGATTCTGCAGCTGTCTTTTATCAGTGTAGGGACTGAGGGACAATTTGGTGTTTTGAGCAGGGACAGTCTGCAAATCACTAGCTACTAGGTCCACAAAGGTCCTTTTAATGACTGGTATAGGTGTACTATTTGGTGTACAGTATATAGGGGTGTAATACACATATAAAATACTTGCAAATATAGAAAGCAAAGTATAGTGCATTTCCACTGTGCAGCATTGTGACTGCTGAGCGGTTCTGCAGCGATACTACAAAGAGTGACAAATGCAATAAAAAAAAGTATTATAACTGGTGTGATAGACCAGTGGCCCCCCAAAACGACTGATTGAAGCGGAGTGTTATATACCTTCTTCCACATACATACTGCACTTCTTTAGAGACTTTTGTCACAGCGTCATTTAAAAAATGACAGGCAGAGGAAGAGGCAGGCCCTTCCACAGGGGTGGTAGGGGTAGGGTGGGAGCAACAGGCTTGAGCCAAAGTGGCAAATTGCAGAAGGTGCGTTCGATTACGTCAAAGGATGCACCAGACTTGGTTAAGTGGCTCACTCAGCCTTACTCTTTTGCACCCTCCTCATCCTCTTGATCTGCACCCTCTTCTTCACTCTCTGCTGTGTGCACCCCCAAAGACACTACCACCAACACTACCACCACCACCATATACCCTCCGCTTGAGTCACAGGAATTATTTTCCAATCCATCACAAGACATTTCCGATGTGCAGCCACTCTTGGCATTGGATCAGGAAGAGGAGGTAGCAACAACCGCCACTCAGCAGTCTGGCAACAGTAACCAGATCAGCCCAAGGAGGAGGTTGGTCCCCGGTGTTGCTGCCTACTCCAAGATCTCTAATTATAGAAGGTGACGTCGATGATGACGTGTCTAGTGATGTCACGTGGGTGCCCAGAAGAGAGGAATGGGAAGGGAGTTCAGAGGGAGATATGGACCAGCAGATAGGGAGGAGAAGCAGGCGGAACTTACATTGCACAGGAGGGATAAACCAGACTGCTAATGTATCAGGAGCGAGGCATCAACCATGTACGGTCACATCTGGCTCTCCCAGGACGCCGGCACATGGCTCCGCAGTGTGGGCTTTTTTAACGTGTTTGCTGCTGACAATAGTGTTGCTATCTGCAGCCTTTACAGTCAATGCATAAGTCGTGGTAAGCCCAACACTCACCTAGGGACGACCGCCTTAAGAAGAGCCATCACCGAGCCCAGTGGGAGCAACGGAATCCACGAAGCCACACTCCAGGCTCTCACCGTCCAGCCTCGTCTTCTACTTCTCCTTCTCCTCTCTCCTCACAATTGTCCTCCACTCCACCTTCCATCATGCCGTCCTCACGTTTTTCTGGAAAAAGGCAGGCTTCCGTGGGCCAAATGTTCGAGTGTAAAAAAATGATGACGCCGGATAACCCTCTTGCCCAACGGTTGACGGTTGGCTTGTCAGAACTGATAGCCCGTCAACTACTGCCATATAAACTGGTGGACTCGGAGGCCTTTCGAAAATTTGTGGCCATTGGAACACCACAATGGAAGGTCCCAGGAAGGAAGTATTTCTCACAGAAGGGCATCCCAGAGCTATATGGCCATGTTCAGCGGCAAGTGAATGTATCTCTGGCACACAGTGTTGGTGCCAAGATACATCTGACCACAGACACGTGGTCTAGCAAACACGGGCAGGGAAGGTATATAACTTTTACTGCCCACTGGGTGAACCTTCTGACAGCCATCAAGCATGTAACCCGTGGCACCCGTGTAGATTTGGTTTTACCGCCACGGATTGCATGCAGGCCTGGCTCTTCTTCTCCTCCTCCTACTCCATCCTCCTCCCTCTCCTCCCCGGCTGACTCCTCGCTGCTAGCGTCTCTTCCGCTGCGTCGCCCAAGATCCCCAGAACCTATTCGACATGCCCGGTGAGACGTTGCCATGCTGTGCTGCGTCTGTTGTGCCTGGAAGCCAAGAGCCACACTGGCCCTGCACTCATTTCAGCTTTGCGTTCACAGGCAGATCAGTGGCTAACACAGCCGAATTTGGCAGTTGGTAGAGTGGTGTGTGACAATGGTGACAATCTGCTTAGCGCATTGAAACAGGGCAAAATGACACACGTGCCATGCATGGCACATGTCTTAAACTTGGTCATGCAGCGATTCGTTGTCAAATACCCTGGGGTCCAGGACATCTTGCGGTAGGCATAGAAAATCTCGGCCCATTTCAGAAGATCTTACACGGCCATGGCTCGCCTTGCTGACATTCAGTGGCAACACAATCTGCCGGTCAGACGTCTTATTTGCGATTGCCCGACGAGATGGAACTCAACCTTCTATATGCTTGATAGGCTGCTCCAGCAGAAACGAGCAGTTAACGACTACCTGTACGAACTCTGCGGCAGAACAGGTTCTGCGGAGCTTGTTTTTTTTTCACCGTGCCAGTGGCTGCTCATGCGTGATGCATGCAGACTTCTGTGGCCATTTGATGAGATCACCAAACTGGTCAGTCGCAGCCATGGTGCCATCAGTGACATCGTACCTTATGCCTTCTTTATGGAGTGTGCATTGCATCGTGTCATTGATCAAGCCGTGGCGGAGCAGGAAGATGAGGAAGTCACAATGCTGGATGAATTCCCAGGGGGGGCTACTCTATCTGAGACAAGTCAACAACAGGAGTCTGAAGAGGAGTCAGAGGAGGATGGTGCCGGGTCGGATGAGGAGGAGCAAGAAGAGCATGCTTTAAATCTTTCTGGGATCCCTGTTGTTGTGTGTGGATGGGGAGAGGAGAACGAGGAGGATGACGACATTATCCTGGATGATTAGCAGGAGCCAGGCCACCACACCGCTTCCAGTTTAGTGCAAATAAGGGCCTTCATGCTCCAGTGTTTTAACAGGAACCCCCGTATAAAAAGCATAAAGGTCAAGGACCAGTACTGGGTGGCAACGTACTTAGACCCCCAGTAAAAACACAAAATGGTGGAAATGTTACCACCATCACAGAGGGTTGTCAGAATGGAGAACTTACAGGCCTTGCTTCGAGAAATGCTGCATTCTGCTTTTGCGTGTGCTGGCAGAGGAAGAATTCCCACTCCCAGAGAAAGAGTTGCGGGTACCAATCCAACAGCGCCTGCAAGAAGAGGGTGGTTTGAAGATGTGTTGGTGACTTCTGATATGAGGTCATTCTTTCAGCCGACTCATCGACAGGTGTCACCCGGATCCAGCATCAGGGAACGCCTAGATCGACAGGTGTCCGACTACATCGGGTTAACGGCCGATGTGGATGCTCTAAGGAGTGATGAACCCCTGGACTACTGGGTGGGCAGGCTTGACCTCTGGCCAGAGCTTGCCCAATTTGCAATGGAAGTGTTGGCTTGCCCCTCGTCCAGTTTCCTGTCTGAAAGGACGTTCAGCGCAGCATGGGGGATCATGACCGGTAAGTGTACTCTCCTAGCTCACCACAGTGTTGACTACCTCACATTTATAAAAATGAATGAGGCACGGATCTCTGAGGAATTCAACACATGTGACCAGTAGACCATGTATATGCATAACTCTATAAACGATTTATTTAATCGAGCACACTGACCTTTTTTTGGCTCACTTCCTTGTACAAAAAAAGCACACCGTACTATATGCCCGCACCCTCCTGTTTGAAGAGGTTGAGCGGTGTCATATTTCTGGTATCAGTGCTGGTGTCAGTGCTCTCTATCTCGGTGCTGGTGTGGTGTCAGTGCTCTCTATCACGGTGCTGGTGTCAGTGCTCTCTATCTCGGTGCTGGTGTGGTCTCAGTGCTCTCTATCATGGTGCTGGTGTCAGTGCTCTCACGGTGCTGGTGTCAGTGCTTTCTATCATGGTGCTGGTGTCAGTGCTCTCTATCATGGTGCTGGTGTCAGTGCTCTCTATCTCAGTGCTGGTGTCAGTGCTCACTATCACGGTGCTGGTGTCAGTGCTCTCTATCTCAGTGCTGGTGTGGTCTCAGTGCTCTCTATCACGGTGCTGGTGTCAGTGTTCTCGCGGTGCTGGTGTCAGTGCTCTCTATCATGGTGCTGGTGTCAGTGCATTCTATCTCAGTGCTGGTGTCAGTGCTCTCTATTACGGTGCTGGTGTCAGTGCTCAGTCTCTATCGCGGTGCTGGTTTCAGACAGTGAGGGAGATAGCAGCGGAGAAGCCAATCAGCAGGCAGTGCCAGCACCATGGCTGATGATCAGCACTGGACTGGCACCTCCGGACCACTGCAGTGGAGCCCTGCATAGGTGGGGGTAAGGGCTGGGCAGAGGGAGGGGCTCAAGCACAGGTTGGCACACTGGGACACTGGCACAGGACTGCGCTGCCCTGATTGTGGCACTGATCATCTCCTGCACCCCCTTCATAGCCTGCCCTGACCTTGCCTCTCCTCCATGGCCTTTATGCGCTCCTGAATTGTCAAAATTTCACAGATAAAAAAAGAATGCTTGTCGTTGTCGATCTCAGATTCACTTAATACTTTTGCTATGTCAGTGTCCATGTTGTGGGACTATGTGTGCACAGCTAGTAAGTACTTTGTGGCTGAAAATATGACCTGAAGGTTTTTAACGTTCGCCTGCCATTAAAGTCAATGGGGGCCGCGTTCGCTTTTCGCGTTAGCGAAACGTCCCGTCGGAAGTTCGTCCATCACTATTCCTTATTGTTGAAGCTTGTTCTGCCACCATGCCTCCTAAAAGCTAGTGCCACAGCTCTCTCCTCCATCCCCTCCTCTTCTTCGTCCTCTATGGCCTCTTCTGCAGATTTTTCCTCTGAATCAGCAGTGCTCCGTAAGTGTTCAAAAGGCTACACAAGCAGTCAGGCTAAAAGATGCTTGAGTTGGTCTGCCTAGGGGACAGGAGCCTTATTGGGGCAAAGATTCTGTAAGCTATGCAGGCGCAGGCTCAGGGGTGGGTGACGCAACACCAGCTTCAGCCAGGAATGATCGTATGCGACAATGGCACCAACCTTCTCTCTGCCCTCCGACAGGGACACTTGACCCATATTCCATGTTTGGCACACATCCTGAATTTGGTGGTGCAGGTACACAGGCTTACAAGATCTCCTGAGGCAGACCAGAAAAGTCTGTGGTCATTTCCACCAGACATACAATGCCAGTGCTCAGCTGGCTGACATTCAAAGGCCCCTGTTTAACAGGGGCATGTAATTACAATTTTTTAAATAACATTTGACAGCAGGGCCCGTTCCTGTGCCCAACATGAGTAACTGCGAGGGCTTTCAGTATTCTGGCACCACCAAAACCAAAGGCCCAATTTTTCTGCCCCTATTTTAAAGGGGCATGTAATTACAATTTTTTCATTAATAGTTAAGCAGGGCCCGTTCCTGCGCCCACAAGAGTAACTGTGAGGGGTTACAGTGTCCACCAAAAGTAAAGGCCCAATTTTTCTGTGCCTTAATATTCATACCAGACCCAAAAGGCCTGGCAATGGACTGGGGGGGGGGAGAACCCACGCTGTTTTTTTTCAATGATTTTTTTTATATTGCCGGGATCTGACAATATATTACAGCCGCAAGCAGTTTTAAATTACATTTTTCCCTTTAGAAATTTATTTTGCTGTGGTACTGTTATAAACATGGGGAAGATATGCTAATTTACAGGCAGATTAAGTAGACCCCTCAGGCACAATATTTAAAGGAATATTTCATTTTTATTGTTTCACTTTAAGCATTATTAAAATTACTGCTCCTGAAAAAAAGGCAGGACCCGGGTCCCCAAACACTTTTAATGACAATAACTTGCATATAAGTCTTTTAAATTAGCGCTTTTATTTTTTCATGTTCGCGTCCCATAGACTTTAACGGTGTTCGCACACATTTTTTGCTTGTTTGCATGTTCTGCTGCGAACCAAAATGGGGATTGTTCGGCTCATACTTAATGGTTGCGGCCAAGGGGCATGGTCAAGCTGGCAGCTTGAAAGGACGTGTTTGAATGGAGCTCTGCTCCCACCTGCCTATATTATCCGAAAATACGGGATATGCCGTATATTCCTCCTTCCAAACACCCAGAGACGACAGGGCATGAGAAGGGGCAAGTCTGGTTCGGGAAGAAGAGGTGGACTGGCTCCTAAGACATCCCCACAGAATCAGCCTACAGCGGGCTGCTCACACATGGCATTCTAGACCAGCATGGCGGATCCAGCTCCGGTGACGGCAGAGGAGGATCACTTCCAGGCCTTGAGGCAGGCGATATCTGGATGTCAAACAACACTGACGGCAAAAATTGACACCCTGCAGATGGATGTCGGACTTCTGTGGAGAGATATGGATAAGATGCGGGAGAGGATAGCAGAGGCTGAGCACAGAGTGGGAGACTCAGAAGACTCCATCCGAGACCATCGAGCCTCAATTCATACCCTGCAGGTGAAGGTGAAGGCCCTGGAGTCGAGAGCGGAAGATAGCGAGAACAGGACCTGAAGGAACAACTGAGGGTCGTGGGTCTGCCATAGGGGGCTAAAGACCACAACCCCATGGCCTTCACTGAGCATTTACTTCGCACTCTTCTCCCACAGGCCCAGTTCTCGCCACACTTTGTCGTTGAGAGGGCTCACAGAATGCCGCCTGTGTGGGGCCTGCCGGGAGCCCCCCTGCCTGCCTTTATCTTCAGATTCTTGAATTTCTGGGACCGGGACCTTGCACTACGTGAAGCCCACAAGGTAGAGAAATTACGCTTTGACAACACCAAAATTATGATGTTCCCGGATTACTTTGTTGACACACAGAGGCTCAGGCGCACCTTTGACCAGGTCAAGGCACAGCTGGGCATGAAATTTAGCATGCTATTCCCAGCGCGGCTCCGTGTGGTGGATGGGGAATCCACCCGTTATTTCACCTCTCCAGAAGACGCCTCACAATGGCTGGAGGGACTTCCCCGTGCCGGTAACTGTATGTATAACAATCCTTGCAATTAATGGCTTAAATGGGCTCTCCCTCCATCTTTAGCCCCCCCCCCCCATGCTGCAATATCCTCATATAGGATCTGTGCCCACATGACTGTAAATCTTCAGCACTTATCCTCCACCCTGGTGGTGCACAGACCTCTCTGCGTGAGGAGAAGTGACCGTGACCAAGCTTCAGGGTTCTCCAATGCCCAGGTAACCCTTACCACTTGCCTGCTTGCAGCGCCCTTTTAGCTGAGGGCTCATTGTACTGGCAATTGACCCAAGGGAGGCATCTCAAGGAGGGTTGCATCCTCCTGCCACAGAGGCTCTGGGGCGTCTTACCTAACACAGGATGGAGGTGCTGCGGAGGGACGTATGCCTGTGGTTCTAACTGTTCATAGTTGAATGTTTTAAGGATGTGCCCCTAGATTGCTCTAGGTGTTTTTGTTTTTTCTTTATTCTTTTTTCGTTTCTCTACAGGCACATAAATCACTCCCCATTGACTTCCTTTTTTTCAAATTTTTTGAGACATAGGCAGGGGGCGGAGCCCTACGGACTTGCTGGAACTGTTTGTCTGCCTGTGAACAGGAGGGCCAGCCACTTTTCCCCCATAGGAGACTCTCCTACAGTTTGATGGGGTTGGTTTTGGGCTCAAGCACTCCGAGTTCCCCAACAGATGTGCGGGGTGGGGGGATTGGGTATATAAGTTTTGTTCGATTTTTCCTTTTATTTTGGTTTGGTACTGTTTCTGCCAGTTTGAAATTGAAATATGCAGTGATTTATACTGGTCATCCTATCCAGCCCTCAGCTACTATGAGGACTGGAGGACCTTAATGTTACAGATGGATGGTTATGCTTCTGACGATGTGTGTCCCTCTCCGGGTCGGCTCTATAGATGTTTCTCTGTTGATATAATGCAAATATGGCCCCCTTGAAAATTATTTCCTGGAATGTTCGGGGGCTGAATGACAAAATCAAGAGGTCCCTGGTCAGGACATATTTGAAAAAGTATTGCCCCCATATTTGTTTTCGCCAGGAGACCCACCTGGAGGGCAGCAGGGTTCTTAGCCTCAACAAACCATGGGTGGGGCACTACTTCCACTCTACCTACTCTGGGTACGCCAAAGGGGTCAGTGTGCTGATTCCTAAAGCCCTTACATTTACCCTGCTTGATGTTAGAGCTGACCCGAAGGGTAGGTTTATATTGTTACATGCTGTCATAGATACCATTGAAATGTTGATTTTAGGGCTATATATACCCCCCCCCCCCCCCCCCCAGCCACTATATCTCTCTTGAAACACTTAACTCCTATCCTTGCTACGTACCCTACCGACAACCTTATCATAGCCAGGGACTTCAATATGGCTCCGAATCCATCCCTGGACAGGCTGTCTCCAGGTGTGGGTTCTGACTCTCCCCTCAGCAAATGGTCAACTCTATAGGGATTAACGGACATTTGGAGATGACGATTTCCAACCGACAGGGCTTTCACCTGTCAGTCTGCCTCCTTTCGCACAATGTCCAGAATTGATTTAATATATGCTAGTGGAGGGTTGCTTTACCGTGTAAAAGAGACCACTATCCTGCCCGGGGGGATATCGGATCATGCCCCCATGCTCATTTGCCTACAAACTCAAACACTTCCTTCAGATAAGATATGGAGATTGTCCCGCTATTGGATCTCAGAGGAAAATATAGAGGCGGTGATAGCCCAATGTATTACTGAATTCTGGTCGGCCAACGCTAATGCCGCGTACACACGGTCGAACTGTTTGACGTACTTAGTCCGTTGAAACACATTTCAGCGGACAATCCGCTCGTGTGTGGGCTTCAGCGGACTTTTTCAGCGTGCAGTCTGGAGTACTAAGAATTTCGGTTTTTCCAAAAATCTGTCCGTCGTACTTTGGTTTCAGCGGACAATACGGTCGTCAGTATGCTAGTCCGACGGACTAAGAATGGCGCATGCCCAGAAAGGATTTACAGGGCTTTGCTGTGTCTTGGACTTCCTATTTCTAGTCCCGTCGTACGTGCTGTACGTCATCGCGCAAGCTTTCGTCGGACTGTTTGTGTATCCGTGTGTGGTCAAGTCCGTTCAGTGGAAAGTACGCCGGATTGTCCGTCGGATTGTATGACGGACTAAGTACGTCAAACAGTTCGACCGTGTGTACGCGGCATTACTCATCGACACTTCACAATAGGTGGGACGCCTTTAAGGCGTATATACGGGGCTGTTACCAAGCCTCAAACTCCCACGCCAGACAACGCTAAAGTGTCTATTGTGGAAGCTGAGGCTAGGGCCCAGGGCCTAGAATCCCAATATGTCCAGACTCAAAATCCCATTACCCTGTTAGACATGCAATCCGCCTACCGGGAGCCGACACTACTACAGGTAGCTGGAGCCAAAAAACAACAGTTATCTTTAACACAGTGCATCTTTGAGCAGGGGGAGAAGATGGGGCACTTGTTGGCATGGCTAGCGAAGGAACAGCAACCGATCACCTCTATTGCTCGTATCAAAATGGCTGATGGGACAGTGGTGACCAAACGGGGTTTATGCAAGGCAAAGGAACGGATATCAATCTCCGCAGGCTATATATGGTCATGGGTGCTAAGAGTTTCCTTACCGAGTTCGACGCAGTGGCCTCCCTAGATGCTGAGAAAGCATTCGATTCGGTGGAATGGGATTATCTGTTGGAGGTTCTGCGTTGATTCGGATTCGGTCCAAAATATATATCTTTGGTGCAGGCCATCTATAGGTCGCCACAGGCTAGAGTCCGCACGGGTATGATAATTTCACCACCCTTCTCCCTACATAGGGGCACTAGGCAGGGGTGCCCGCTCTCCCCTGCCCTTTTTGCCCTGGAAATATAGCCGATGGCGATTCTTTTGCGATCGCCTCCCTCGGTTAGCTGCATCCCGGTGGAATTGGTCCATTAAAAAATATCCCTCTACACGGACGACACCCTGTTGTACCTGAGAAATAACTCTGACTCCCTAGGGGCCGCCCTGACACTTATTAATATGTTTGGTGAATATTTTGGCATCTGCATTAACTGGAGTAAGTCGGTGATCTTTGCATTAAACCCGGGGGAGGCCTCGATACCGGCTGACACCCCCCTGAAGAAGGTTTCACAATTTAGGTACCTGGGAGTGGAGATACACAGAGACCTGGCACAGTTCATTCCACTCAACCTAACCCCGGTGATGTCCTTCCTCACCCAGAAATGCGCGGCCTGGAAAACACTGCCCCTGACCCCTGTAGGAAGGTTAAACCTGGTCAAGATGTCATTACTACCTAAATTCCTATATATCTTTAGGCAAACTCTAGTACATATTCCATTTCTTCAAAAAACTTGACACCGTGCTTACAACTTTCATATGGAATGGTGGCATCCCCAGGATAGCTAAGTCCCCCCTTCAACTGCCCTTATCGCTGGGGGGTCTCGCCCTACCATGCTTCCTCAAATATTATTGGGCAGCAGTCCTGGTCACACTCCGTTGGTGGCTGTCAGAGGAACCAGCGAACCCTGCGTCAACATTGGAGGTGGCTCATACTCGGAGTTGAGAAACTTGATCCACCGGGGGCCCAGGTCCAACCCTAACATCACCCCCTCGATGAAGGCTACACTTAAAGTTTGGGAAATAGTCAGAGACAAGGCTCTGAAGTTTAATGGTTGGTCTCCTCCCACTAAACTGTGGGGGAACCCCAGACTACCACATTTCCAAACTATATTGGACCCAGTTTTATGGGAATTGTCCTGATAGTGGACATATCACCTGTCATGAAAATCGCATGAAGAGACTGACCTCCAGGTCTTCTGATTTACGATCG
Source organism: Lithobates pipiens (assembly GCF_037356315.1). NCBI lineage: Eukaryota > Metazoa > Chordata > Amphibia > Anura > Ranidae > Lithobates > Lithobates pipiens. The sequence goes on from NW_027507784.1 coordinate 117,686,825, forward strand.
TCGCAGGTACGCACGATCGTACGAACGCGCATGCGTTCGTACGCAGGTGCGCGTGCGCGGGCACGTGCTCGGTCGCGTGCGTGCATCCGCGTTAGCGCCAAACAGCCTATTTAAACTAGCCTCTGGCTAATGGCCTCTGCTGTCTGCTCTACAGCGTTATACCTGTGAGACCTGATCCGTAGTGTTTGTTCCTGTTTGACCCGGCCTGCCTGTGACCCATCTGCTATCCGCCTGCACCCGACCCCGGTTTGTTGTGACGATTCTCCTGCCTGTTCCCTTGTACTTCGTTTCCTGTCTGATATCCGACCCGGCTTGCTTTGACCATCCGCCTGCTTATATTGAACTGTGTTATCTGCTGCAAGTAACCTGCTTGTATTGAACTGTTCACCTGCTGCAAGTGCCTGCTCATATTGAACTGTTTATCTGCTGCAAGTACCTGCTTATATTGCGCTGTTTATCTGCTTCAAGCCACTTGTCATATTGCGCTGTTCATCTGCTTCAAGTCACCTATCTTATTGAACTGTTCACCTGCTGCAAGTGCCTGCTCATATTGAACTGTTTATCTGCTGCAAGTACTTGTGTATATCGCACTGTTCATCTGCTACAAGTTGCCTACTTTCCCGCACTGCTTATCATCAAGTTACCTACTCCATTGAACTGTGTTATCTGCTATAAACTACCTGCTGATCCATTCACTGTGATTACCTGCTTCACTGAACTTCACCTACCATCCTACCCATCTGTGGATCCTGCCAGGCACCTGTACCCCTCCTTACTCCTGTGTTCCCTGTTACATTGTCAGGAAACCGGTAGTGGGAGTCGTAAGGGAGGCCTCTCTCCGCAATCCGGGCTCGCTACTAGAAGGTACGTGACATCACCCCAGATGACTTAATCTCGTTTGACACACTGAAGCAACAAAAGGGCCTCCCTAATCGCATGTTCTTTAGATACTTGCAACTCCGCCACGCTGCTTATCACTACCAGGTTTCCATGCCACTGGTGCTGGGAACCAATGGAGTTACACGGCTGCTGAGTGAGGAGGGAGGGAAAAAAATCGTATCTACACTATACTTGGTCCTGGCGAGCCTAGATACCTCTAAAGTCTTGCAGTTGTTTTCGGCTTGGCGGGGAGATATACCCTCGCTGGCTGATGACGACTGGGAGGAGGGCATCCAACAATATGTCCGACTCATGATTTCTGCCAGAGATAGATTTGTTCAATTGAAGTTCATTAATAGAGCCTATTTTTCTCCACAATGCCTGGCGAGGATATACCCTGCCAATAGCCCACTCTGCACCAAATGCGCATCGGAGGAGGGTACATCCTTCCATGTAGTTTTGTCTTGTAGTTACATACAGACATTCTGGAGGGGGGTGGTTAACAAAATAAATCTAGTTAGCAAACTGAAAGTCCCGTGCGATCCGACACCACTGCTACTGGGTATACTGGACACACTGGAGGCTCCCTGGGCCAAGAAGCTATTTGTATTTTACGCAGCATTCTATGCCAGGAAGACGATTCTGCTACACTGGAAGGGTACTGCCCCTCCAATAACACACTTCTAGAGAACTCTTATCAACAAGGCCCTCCCACTGTACAAGCTGACCTACCTGGGCCGAAACTGCCCCTAAAGTTTGACAAGATCTGGGACCCCTGGGTTCAAGAGGAACAGCTGGCCATTGACTGAGGTAGATGACTAAGGACATACCTTCTTGCAATCTGAATTAATAGATGTAAGGACCCTAAACCATACTTATTAAAGTCTTGCCACAGTTGAAGCACATGACCCCTTCCTCCTCCGGATCCCACTCAATTAGGGATGTGCTTCCCTCCCCTACTGGAGCTCCCTGGGGAGGGGGGGAGTATCCCATAGCTTCCCCTTACCTGACCCCGCTTAGGAGATTGAGGTGGACCGACATCCTCACCCGTAGCCCTACAATACTGTTCTTTGTGTAGTACAAGGATATTGGCAAAGTCACGGCCACTGAGACTGAAAGTCTACCGGTGTAAATACTTTCTCTGATTTTGTCAACAATGTAATATGGTATTATAACCTGCTGTGTTTCTCTCACTCCTGAAATGTTAGTTGGTCTACCTGACCGTGGTTTGGTTTCAAGCGAACCCCTCATTTTACACTTCTTGATTAGAATTTGAAGACTGCTGATTGGCATTCTCAATTCCTTAGATATCTTTTTATATCCCTTTCCTGTTTTATACAGTTCAACTACCTTTCCCGCAGATCCTTTGACAATTCTTTTGCTTTCCCCATGACTCTGAATCCAGAAATGTCAGTGCAGCACTGGATGAAAGATGCAAGGGTCTGTCAGGAGTCCAGAAACTCATTGACGTTTTATACACACACTCTAATTACAAGCAAACAGATCACAGGTGAAGATGGTTACCTTTAATAGCCATTCAAGCCCCTTTGTGTCAACTTGTGTGCATGTTATCAGGCCAAACTCACCAGGGTATGTAAACTGTGGATCGGGGTAATTTGGATAGTTTCTGTTGTCATTATGATTTAAAAAGAGTAAATACAGTTGATTGATAATACATGGCTTCAGCCAAACACTAACCATGAGTGAAATACATTTTTTTGTGTTATCATTCATATTCTCTGAACAATGGCCAAGAAATCATAAATTCTGCCAAGGTATGTGAACTTATGAGCACAAATGTATATACCATCCCTACCCATACTTTGCTGGACAACATGTATGTGACCAGGTGGACCCTCTTACTGACCATGTGATCCAAAGGTCAGAGACTTTAACTTCCACATGATGATGGAGACAAGGATAGCCTTAAAAATGGGTTGAATCAACCAGCTCAAAATGCAAGAGCTGTAAAGCCAGCAAATTTGCTAAGCTGGCATTGAGCTGCTGAGAATGGGAATGGACTGGTGGCATATTTCTTCCATTCCAGCATTTGAGACAGAGAAACTTCCCCGCTGAATGTTACAGATGGAGATGTCAAGAAGGGGTTGGCAGAATCTGAGAAAGGTGCGAACTCTTTTTCCTGCTGGAAGAACAATAAGGTAAACCCCTGACACCCTTTGAAATACTTTCATCCTGTCACTAGAGGCTGCTGATGGGGAATCTTGTATCAGGGGGATAGAGGTGGAAAGAGAGTTGCTAGGAGGATTAGTACGCCCCTTTTCCTTCTTCTCTTGCAGCAGAGATAGGCTAAAGCAATTGCATTTAATTGTCAATGTGTTAACTCAGTCCGTCTTTCTCCAAACGTTGTCAAAACTTTGACATTAAAATATTGTTGCTTTGTATTAAATTCGTTGAAAGACTTGTGAGTGCCTCAATACCTTTTTTTAATTATTTTGTGGGCACTTATCTCACAAAAATAGTGCGGAGGCTACCTTTAAAGCTATATAGATAGAGTGATATGGATTTACGTGTTTGTGTGTGTGTGTGTGTGTGTATTTGGACTCAATATACAAAACATGAGACTACATATAATGGGGTGTATGACTTAAAAGTCAGGAGCTACAGTGTTTGTAGCTGCTGACTTTTAAAATAATTTTTTTGAGGCTGGAACACCCCTTTAAGTAGAGAAAAGTTTGTGCTACTAGACCTCAGGCTACCCCCAATCAGATTGAATCCGAAGGTCACAAAGATGGTGGTGGTGCCACACACACACACACACACACTAGTGTTATGAATATGTTTTTGTTATGCTTCCTGTGTCTTCAAGAATGTTTTCAGTCAGTAATATGAGCTTATGAGCTGTCAATTATATTGGCAACTTCTCTGTCTCAAAGGATGGCAGTAAAGTTGGTGAGAAAAATAATACCTAATGCCTGAAGAATACATTACATTGTATCCCCATTGTAGTCCTTGGCCTTGTTCTCACCTATCTCGGCATTTTAGGTGTTCCTGCAGAGGAGAACAAGGAGTACAGTCTTGGCATTTTAGGTGTTCCTGCGGAGAAGAACAAGGAGTACAGTGTTGGGGCATTAAGTGGGGGGTACTGCTTTGGAACCTTTGGGGTTGATTTACTAAAGGCAAATCCACTTTGCACTTTCCACAAGTGCAAAAATAGTAGTGTTGGTCTTTGAATCTTATGCTTCTATAAGTCACTAATATTGAGGTTTTCCCACAGAATTTTGCATCCCCACACCCTTTCACAAGCTTGCAATGAAGATGTCACTTTCACAGTTGGACCCCCTATAGATTGGTTCATCCACTTGATAGTATTCAGCTTTGTTCTGGTCACGGAATTTTATCTGAACTGAGAATTCATTGTAACAAATCTCATGACAGGCAAAACAATTCCAATGATGTGATTCAACTTGGGTGAAGATGGCCTTAAATGTAATCCTACTTCAAATAAGATTGTCTACACTTGAGGGGGTCCCAACGTGACACCTACCCTGGGCTTACTGTAATCTTAAAATAGTCTTCTTTGTCTAAATAACCTTAATCGCATATCAAGGAAGACCTATGGGTCCAGTGAAACCAATCAAATATCAGCTAATATTTAAACTAGTGTTCAAAACAAAATATATTTTTGTTCTGGTTTTTATATATCCCCTTGAGATGCCACTGGTTTGTTATCTAAGCTAATTTAAAAACAATTTTGTATGATTTCATGGTAAATTGCAACATTATTGTTCTGCATTTACCAAGTGCATTTGGGCAGTATTACTAATGAAAGCGTCTTTTCTGACTAAGACAGATCATTAGAGCATAGCAGTGCAACATAATTGACTACTCTTTGCTAGAGTGGCACAATATTTCTTGCTCCCTAAAGAAAAACAATCCACATTAGAACATGACTTTTTACTGGTTTTTAACATAATTAAAAAGCAATAGTGTGATTATAATGTATTTTCAAAATGGCATAAAAGAATGTATTTATTTTATTACAGCTCAATAGAAAGAAATAGTTGTCCACATTAAAAGTAAAGTAAACTTGTCCTTTGCTTAAAACATAATTTTAGGCAACAAATTAAAATCCTCCTGGTACTGACATTTTTTTACATCTAAGAGGAAGGAGGGTGTTCCAGCATCACCTGAACATGTATTCCAGGATCACCACATTGCTACCCAGTACTGACATTTATTTATTTTTAAATCAGGCTTCCTGCATGTAAAAAGAAGTATCTTACAAGGAATGTGTTTAGAAATTTCCCTCCCGCATCACAAGCAAAGGTCCAAAGTTTACCAGGCTGACAACAAAAGGATTTGGAGTAATGTAGTGCACTAGAGAAATTAGTTACCCAGTCAGAATCAAGTACTGAAACATGCATACATATATCTTTAGTTATCTTCCTGAGAACCCCAGGAGGCAGTGGGCCCTGATCAGTATGCCAAAACTGATTTCCAGCAAAGAAATTTGGCACTCTGTATCCCCTTCCTGCAACGCCAATGAGTTAGAGCAAAGATATGTTCTGGAGGCATAACTAGAACCTTCAGGGCCCCCGGTGCAAGAAACCATGAATGGCCCCCCTGCCCTCTGACCCCAGGGCTTTTCCCACTGATCCGGGGTCCTTTTCTCCTATCGTGGGGCTCTTTATTATAGTAATGCAGCGGGACCCCTTCCTGCTGTCTTGGGTAGGGTTGCCAACTTTTCTTCAAGCCAAACCTGAAGTGGCACATAGCAATTTTTTTTTGTAGTATACACTATACATATGATTTGTTATTAAATAACAATTCTAATTGTATATATTTCATCACAAGAATTCCTCCTACATCAGAGTCCACAGAGTTCCCTCTTTACATCTGAATCCACAGATTTCCACTTTACATCTGAATATGTAGAGTTTCCTATTTACATCTGAACTTGCAGAGTTCCCCTCTACATCTAAATATGTAGAGTTCCCCTTGGCATCTCAACTTGCAGACTTCCCATACACTGTAAGGGGGACTCTGCAGAGTCTGATGTAAGGAAGAACTCTGGGGAGTTTGATTTAAGGAAAAACAGTGAGAGCTCTGATGTAAGGGAGAACACTGTAGACTATGGTGTAAAGGATAACTCTGATCTAAGGGGGTCCCTGGTACCTGGAGCCCCCACTTACATCATCATTCCCAGCATTCCCCTTTAATCAGGTTCCCAGAGCCACTGTTACTTCAGAGTCTTCAGAATTTTCACTTGCACTGTAAGTACCCTTTTCACAGGGGCGAACTGATGGGACCACCCATTGTTCTCTATGGGGAAACGGATGTAAAAAGACATGTGTCCATTTACACCCACCTGCATCTGATCCAATCCGATCCGCTGAAAACAGACAGATGGGGATCCATTCACCATTCATCTAGTGGATCGGATTAGATGACAGTCAGATGTAAACAGACAGGCCGTCCCAAAAGGACAGCAGGCAGTGTCCATGTCCGCTCTGCACAAGTGGAGCAGGCACAGACCTGTCATCTGCTTGCTCAGTGGGAATCAGCTGACAGAGCCTGAGCTGAGCAGATGGATCAACTTGGCAGAGTCTGCCCATGTGAAAGGGCCCTAAGAGGGAGCTCTGTGCACTGCAATGTAAAGGGCAATTCGGATGTAATGGGTGCTCTGGGAACCCTGATGTAAGGGGGTCTTTGCTCACCAAAGCCCTCACTTATATCAGGGTCCCCACTTTACATTACAGTCCACAGAGCTCTCTCTTACATTAGTGTGCTCAGAGGCTGGCCAGAGAAGGTAGGGAGGGGGACACTTCACTCATCATGAATGGAGGCTCAGTAAGTCTGCACATTTCCTCCACTATCTAGTTGCCGGCTTTCCCACCCACTCATCCCCTTTGTGAGGCACAGCACTGCCGGGATTTGGAATGTGGGCGAGGCTGTGAGCACACACAGGATGAGAGGGGTGGGAGGAGGAGGGGTGGTTCCTGCTCTGCTCTCTCTCTCTCCTCTCCTGTATGTGTGAGGGGAGTAGGGGGGGGGTCTCTCAGTGCCAGGTCTGTACATTGTGAGAGACCTCGGGCAGCCTCTTTCCTTGTCTTGGCCTGTGAGGAAAGATCTTGGACATGCAAGGAATTACTGAGATAGTGGTCATGTGATAACTGATTAAAACAGTGAATATGTATTTAATTGATTTTCTACAAAAACCTAAAGGGATAGTTTACCCTTACGTCAAAACATGGCTTTGGACACGCTTTGTTAAAGCTCTCTGAACGCCAGTCAAAGCTCCTGTCACTAAAAATGGTTAGCTTACAGTCCTGTTTACACCTTGCTGTTGCTTGGTGCTTCGGTGGGGCTTCGATGAGACTTTGGTGGAGCTTCCATTGGGGCTTCGATGAGCCTTTGGGGAGGCTTCGTGTGGCTTTAATGAGGCTTCGGTGGGCTTTCAATTGGGCTTCAACCGAGCCTTGCCATAGACTTCTATGGAGGCTTTGAAGACGATTTGAAGCAGTATTAACCACTTGCCAACCAACCGCCATCATTATACTGTGGCAAGGTGGCACGATCCCGCAAATCGCCATAGGTGTACTCCGGTGCAAGGTCTCATTTTTGTGGGCGCATGCACTTCCATTGGCCAGCGAGGGAGCCAGTCAGTGGGTCCGGCAGACTCAATGTCCAGCGGACAATCGTTCCGCGCAGTGACAGAACAGAGATCTGCCTGTTACTATTTTCTTCCTCAGTTTAGACCGATATGTATTCTTTTACATATTTTTGTTTAAAAAAAAAAATCACAATAAACGTATATTGATTGTTTTGCGCAAAAGTTATAGCATCTACAAAATAAGGGATAGATTTATGGCATTTTTACTACTAATATTTTTTTTTACTAGCAATGGCGGCAATCTGCAATTTTTAGGATTTTTATAGTGTGGTAATGAGGTGGTTAAACCAAACTATGACAGTCAAAAGACAAAGTTATGGGGGGCGTGACTTGCACGCTGAAGAAGATGGCTGCTTAAGCCTACAGCTCTCCACAGCCGGCCGTTTAACAGCAAAAAACAGGCAGGTATTCTCCTCTAAAAACATACCTAAATACTCTGCAGTACTCCTGGGACAGTAGGGGCAATAATGTCTCACAAAAGAGGACAAGAAAGGGGACCAAAAAAGCTGTCATCATTTACATTTAAACAGAGCAGTGAGCTGACTAAAATCCAAGATGGCGCCGCCGGAGCTGTGAGGAAAAGTAATAAAACTCACACAAACCTTTCTGATAGCCATCCACCTAAAATGGATGAGAAATTATCTTCCTCATATTCTAATGGCTCCTCTCAACTATCCCCAACATCTCAGGGACCCGCAAAATCGCGGATGAAGCTGGATTCATCTTGTCAGGCAGCTGATACTGTGAACACAGCTCTGCATAGTGATAATGCTATGTCCTCATTACAGACATCTATAGCTGCTTTCCCAACATCAGGTCAGCCAGTACTAGATACCACAATGAAAGAAATGCTTGTGTCATTACAATCATCTATTATATCTAATCTATCCTCCATGATTCATAAATTCTCTCTTGATATGAAACATATGGATGGTAGACTGCAATACGTTGAAAACAAAATGGAGGAATGCACTGAAACAGTGAATGAGCTAGTGGATGCATGTACAGAACAAAAAGATGATTCCATGTGTGTCAAGATGAAATTGGCAGATCTCGAGGACCGCTCACGTCGAAACAACATTAAAATGAGAGGAATACCAGAGTCAGTTCTACCTATGGACTTACGTAACTATGCAAATACACTATTTTCTACATTATTGCCAGAATGATCGCCGATTGAACTTACAATCGATCGTATTCATAGAATTCCCAAACCAAAACATCTAGAAGAATCAATTCCCAGAGATGTTATTCTGCGAATTCATTTTTATCAAGCTAAAGAGCAAATTCTCTCCAAAGCGAGAGAGCTAACTACTCTGCCACCACCATACTCAGATATACAATTATTTGCCGATCTCTCGCAATTTACTACAAATGAGAAGACAGCTCAAAACTGTAACAAAGGCATTATCTAATCATAAGATCACATACAAATGGAGACATCCAGCCCCTCTCTTGACCACTTACAACGGGAAACATTTTGCTATATCTACCATTGAAGATGGCATGCAATTATTCCAAACATGGAGTATTATAGTTGATCTTCCACATAACACCCCTGCCTTGAAGGAAAAACCTAATTTGTTCCACTTTGGACAAAAACGTGAACAAAATAGAATTAAATAAAATGAACTACTCCTGCCTGTTAACTCATATGCATTACTGACATATACGGTCTGGTTTGATGCTCAATACCTTACTACTTGAACTTCACCCCCTATCTTGGTCAGCATTCCTTTGAGTGGATTACTGCTGACTCTTGGAAAATCTTTTTTTCTTTACTCTTTTATTTATTTTTTTCTTCTCTCCTTTTTATTTTTTATTTTTTTTAATTAATACATTTTTTATTTTTTTTTCCTCTTGCAATATATATTCCCAAATAACTACTAATAGAGTAATAACTCATTTTTTCATAGGTTTGAAAAAAAAAAAAAAATCTACATTGTTGTGCTCATGATTTAAAGAGGAAGTAAACCCTGATGAGTTTACTTCCTCTTTCATTCCCTGCAAAGGCAAAGCATAATGGACTACTATGCATCGCATAGTAGCCCATTATGTGTCACTTACCTGACACAGGAGCCAGCGAAGTCGCCGCTGTCCCCTGTAGTCCGCCGCATCCATCTTGTTGGTGGGGTCTTGCAGCTCTGCCGCTGTCATTCAGCGAAGCCGCGATGACGTCACTCCCGCGCATGCGCACGGGAGTCGACACGCGCGGCAGCTCCATTCTTGGAAATGCCGCGCTCAGTGAGCCTGCGCACCGCTGTCTACGACGCATGCGCCATAGACAGCGGTGCCCGTTTCCGGGCAAATATCTCCTAAACCATATAGGTTTAGGAGATATTGCTTGGACCTACAGGTAAGCCTTAATCTAGGCTTACCTGTAGGTCAAAGTGGTTTCTAAGGGTTTACAACCACTTTAATAGTAACTGTGAACTGATCATATAACAAATACTTAGATATTTAGTTTAAGTGTTATAGAAACTAGAGAATATTCTTTTAGGAATATATAGAATTATAGTAACATCTAATTTTGATATATATTAATATGTCTTTAAAAATATTGTCCATAAATGCAAGGGGACATTAAGAACGATGGCGATACCCATCAACCTTCTCAGGAGGAGATTGACACCTTTTTGGAGAGTGTCAAACTTCCATCTATTTCCCCACAACAATTAGAATTTCTCAATTCTCCCTTTACTATCCCTGAAATTCTACAAACTATCCGTATTCTTCCTAACTTGAAATCACCTGGTCCAGATGGCTTTACAGGGGAATATTTAAAAAAAATTCAAAGTACTCTAGCACCTATACTATGTGACATTTATACCGTAATTTAGCAGCCAATTCTTCATCATTTCCCAATGAAATGCTGAATGCTCTTGTTGTAACTCTTTCAAAACCAGATAAGGAACCATATTCATCTAAAAATTTTAGACCAATTTCCTTACTCAATTTAGATGTTAAAATGTATGCGAAACTTATAGCCAAAAGACTAGATAGTTTGTTACCCTCTCTTATCCATAGAGATCAATCGGGTTTCACCAAAGGAAGACAAGCATCGGATGCTACTAGAAGAATGATAAATATAATACACCATGTAGAACTCACCAAATCGCCATCCCTGTTTCTGTCGCTTGACGCTGAAAAAGCATTTGATAGAGTTCATTGGGGATACCTGTCATCAGTTCTGACTAAATTTGGCTTAACAGGTCAAATCAACAAAGCAATATTAGCCCTGTACTCTGTCCCCTCGGCTCGAGTGTATACGGATTCTTTATCACCTCCATTCCCAATAACAAATGGTACACGACAAGGATGCCCCTTATCCCCCCTAATTTTTTTGTCAAATAACTTTTTATTTGTGTAGTATCAAGCATTATATGTCATACACTTCAATGCAAAATTGGTGGAACCAAGAACGAAAAGTTAACAAACAATAAGTGCTTATTGGCCTGTGGAGTATAGCCACTTGGAGCAGGTACAAACCAGGCCAGGTAGTGCTGTCCGCAGGCATTAGGATCATCATCAATAGTAAATAAAAAGATCAACCAACAGTAAACTGATCCTCAAATCTCTGTTTCTAGTAAAGAGTTACATGCTGAGGCAGCAGGTATCAACTTAAAGTGCTATATACTTGTACTTATACATAACATAATCAAACATACTCTCCTGGGAGAGTTTGAAAGGAAAGATGGAAGTGAGAAAAAAGCAAGAAGCGGGGAAGAGAGGGGGATACCGAAAGGGAGTTAAAGAGAAGAAAAGAGGGAAAAAGAAGAAATAGGGGTGGGTAGTCACCATAAATATTCTGCATGTCTGTCAGGGCCGGTCTTCCCTGAGGTTCCAGGGATTCCAAACCACATCATGCGCTTCCAACCGGTCCTGTATCCTGGCGGTCATCTTTTCCATTAGCTCCACGTCTCTGATTCTGGTGTGTAGTGCACCTGGGGTAGGAGGTTGTGTGTTTTTCCAGTGAAGGGCAACTAGACACCGCGCTGCAGTCAGGATGTGTCAGGATAGTTTCTGTAGGGATTTTGACAGTTTGGGAAAGGGGACACCAAGCAAAAAGGTTTTGGGGGTCAAGTCCGGCTCTCAGTCCAGGATACTGGTCAAGAGACGTTGGACCTCTGTCCAAAAGGGGACTATACGCACCTGTCCATTGTAGAAGGGTAGATGGTGTGAAGAACATCCGGGGTCATATACCAGAAGAATAAAATTTTGTATGCGTTTTCCCTACAGAGTGTACACATGGAGCTTTTGGATGCCTGTGACCATATCACCCGCCATTGCTCCTCCGTGAACACCTCAACCAGTGCCTCCTCCCATTTAAGCATGTATGCATGTTTGCCTTTAGAACCCATAGGAAATGCATTAAGTATTTTTTAAATATCTGAAATCATCCCTCTCTGCCTGCTAGAATAACGTTTTCAAATGAGGTAGGCGGAGAGAAGCGGAGGTTGGAGGAGATGGTCTGGGCAAAGTGACGGATTTGCAAATAACTGTAGAATCCCTTGCCGGGGGAGGTCGAATTTGGATTGGAGGTCAACGTAGGGCAGACGTCTCCTCGACCTGGGGTCCACCAGGGCCCCCAGATGGAAGAGGTTCCGGGAAGACCAGGGGTGTGACATCTGGTGGGATAAGCTATCTGGCACCTGGGGGTTGCATATAAAGGAGGTCAGGAGCGATTTTTCCGAGGCCAAGCCAAACACTTATGAGAGAGAGCTTATGCCAAAGGCATTGCAGATGGGACATGCATCCCAGCAGTCGGGACTGGGGGACCAATGTCGCCGCACTCCAGAGCATGCTGTTAGGGTGTGTCTGGGCCAACCATAATTTTTCGATTTCCGACCAGCGGTTGTGAGGTCTTTGGGTAAACCAGGAAGCGACCACGCGGAGTTGGGCCGCTTGGTGGTACTTAACGAGATCAGGGAACGCTAAACCCCCATCCGATCGGGAGGCAGTCATGACAGATCGAGGTATTCTGTGCCGTTTGTAGTTCCACGTGAATTGAAGTAGGTCCCTTTGCAATTTTTTCAAGTGCGAGGAAGGTATGGGGATGCTTCGGGAGTATTGTCATTTTCACAGAGGCTATTCTACCGAGGAGAGAAATTTGGTGTTTCCGCCATTGCGAGAGTAGTTGCCTAATATCTCCGTAAAGGGGTGGGTAGTTTGCTTGATATAGGGAGGTGAAGGTTGGGGTAATGTTTATCCCCAGGTATCTTAGGGATGTAAGTTTCCAATTGTAGGGAAAGTTGGATCGTAGATGGTCCACCTCCAGTGGTGGGATGTTAACTGGAAGGGCCTCCGACTTTGAGGCATTCATTTTGTAGCCCGATAATGCACTATAACAATCCAGCTCCATATGTAAGTTGGGCAGGGATATCCTGGGTTGGGTCAGGGTGAGGATTACAACGTCCGCAAATAACGAAATCTTAAATTCCCTGCCCCGAACCGGAATGCCTCTAATAGCTTGGTTCTGTCTAATGGACGCCGCCAGGGGCTCTATACAGAGGGCAAACAGTAAGGGTGACAAAGGGCATCCCTGACGTGTGTCGTTGGAGATAGAAAAGGTCGAAGATGTGGCGAAGGGGGTCTTTACTTGAGAGGATGGATTGGAGTAAAGGTGACGTATGGCCCGCAGAAAAGGTCCCCCTATCCCTATGTGGGTCAGCGTGGTGAACAGGAAGGGCCACCCCAATCTGTCAAAGGCCTTTTCCGCGTCCAGACTCAGAAGCAAGGACGACACACCCTCCCTGTTCGCCACGTCGATCAGGTCTATTACCCTCCGAGTGTTATCCCCTGCCTGGCGGAGGGGGACAAAACCCACCTGGTCTTTGTGAATTAGGGAGGGTAGGACCCTGTTGAGATGCAGAGATAGCAGTTTAGTGAAAATTTTTAAGTCTGCGTTCAGGAGCGATATGGGTCTATAATTGGCGTAGAGGCTGGGGTCCTTATCTGGTTTAGGGATCAAGGTAAGGAAGGAGCGTTGCATATCCGAGGGGACGGGGGTGTTCTGTAGGAAAGCGTTAAAAAGTCTACTCATGTGCGGAAGTAGGAGGGGTAGAAATGCTTTATAGTATTCGTAGGGCAGACCGTCCGGATGCGGGGATTTGTGCGCAGGGAGGGATTTAATGGTCAGTTCTACTTCTTCTTCCATGATGGCCAAGTCTGACTCTCGAATACGAGGGATGTCACTGTCTGATAGGTACTGCTGCATGCGATGCGAGAGCTCCGCCGGTATGGGGTTACTGGGGATGTCAGGGCTATTATATAGCTCCGCATAGAAGCCTGCAAACGTATCAACTATATCTGTGGGGTGGGAGACGACCTTATTAAGTTTATTTTTGATCTGGTGTGGAACGGACAGGAGGGCTTTGTCTCTGAGTTTCCTAGCTAAGAGAGAGTGTGCGCCTTATTACCCCTATCATAGTATGTCTGTTTGATCCGCAGTAGGGCTTTTTCTACCCGGCGGAGTGCCAGGTCTCCGAGCGCCGTACGCAGGTTTGTGATTTTTCAGAGGAGTGGCAAGGACGGAGAGATTTGCAATTTCTGTTCTAACTGTCTTAGCTCCTTCTCTGTGTTTAGTTTGGTGGCCGCGACGTCCCTCTTCATGGCTGAGGAAAGTGCCATGCACTTACCTCGTATAACCGCCTTGTGGGCCTCCCACAAAGTGGGGAGGGTGACATCTGGGGTCATATTTTCAGTAAAATAGTGGCTCAGGGTCGAAACTAATTCCGATTGGGAGGGAAGGTGTTGTAGAAGGAAGGTGTTCAGCTTCCAATTATAGGGCCGAGTTGCCGGGGAGCCCAATTCCAGGATAAGCATGATCGGGGCATGGTCCGACCAGGAGATCGGCAGGATAGACGCACCACGTGTCGCTCTCAACGTAGCGTTATTGGTAAAGAAATAATCGATGCGGGAGTGCATTTGGTGGGGAGCTGAGTAGTACGTATATTGCCGATCTCCTGGATGGGGGGCTCGCCATGCGTCAAATAGTGCATAGCGTCGGGTAAGTTGCCGAAAGAGTTTCGAGTCCCGAAGGGCCTTGATAGAAGGCACACGGGTAGTTGCCACTAAGCGGTCCGCCGCAGCCGATTGAGCTAAATTAAAGTCTCCGCCCACCACCAGATATCCATGATCGGCTTTAAAAAGACGTGTTAAGACTCTGGAGAGGAAGCTATGCTGATGGACATTTGGAGCATACAGAGTACACAGGGTAATCGGTTGCGACTGCCACGTACCCTTAAGTATCAGGAAGCCCCCCTGAGGGTCGCTGTAGTGGTCAATATAAGTAAACGGTGCTCCATGTCGGATCAGAATAGCTACCCCTGCTCTCTTATGGGACCCCGAGAATTGATATGCAAGTGGGAAGTTTCTGGAGGCGAAGGCGAAGGATCCCCCTTTGTCAAAATGTGTCTCTTGAACTAGGACAATATCCGCCCCTGACTGTTTAAACTCCCTTAGTGCCAGATGCCGTTTCCTGTTTGAATTTAAGCCATGGACATTCATGGATAGGATCTTAGCCATTAGTCAAGTCATGGGGGGGGGGGAGTTATAGGTGTGTGGTCGGAATCTTACCCGGTAGCGACGTCCAGTGAAGACCGCCAGGAGCCAGGAGCGGACGCGCTCCAGCTGGAGGGCCCAGCCACTGCGTTTCCGGCACCTGCAGAGAGCGGAATGGTGACATAAGAGAAAAGAGAGGGGGAAAGAAGAAGAGAGAGAGGAGAGAAATACGTTAGAGCAGCAAAAAAGAAATCGTAGAGAAAACTTGGATCCGTAACGGGACCATACATATAACATTACTCGACCCTGAGTGAGCGGGTTACTCGGGTCTGCTCGGATTCCCAGGGGGCCACCCGACCCATCGCACGAGGCGTGGGCCAGGCGGCCGTCTCCTCATTCAGCACCTAGAAGTGAATAGAGGAGTGTGGACTGAAAAAAAACAGCAACAACAAAAAAAAGCAAAATCACTAAAATATGAATCATAAGTATAGAGAGAAGCCTAGGGCCCCGGGTACACCACTCGTGTACTCTGGAAAAAAGGGGGGGTCGTGAGAGCGAGGGGGAACCCACTCTCCCAAGTCTCCCAACTGCCAGCCTAAGAGTAGAAAATCAATAGTAAGGCACCAGGATGGGGAAGGGGAAATAGAAACAACGGGGACCAGCATTAATGTAACGTCCAAGCACTAGACCACTGATCGTTCAAGGGAATAGCGAACCATCATATCCACCGCCAGTAGGGCAGAGAGGATCAACTAGTAATAAAAAAAGAGTCACAAGGAAAAAAGTAAGGGCTGGGTGTTTTAGCCAGGGCCCTGTCGGTTAGACTTTTTTAGTGCATCCCGGTTTCTGGGTCGTTGGCGGGAAGGAACCTTCTGCCACAGCGTTGGAGGTGTAAGTTGAGTGGCCACAAGGTCCCAATCGGAGATCTGGGGGGGCGGATGCCCAAGTCCTCACAAAAGGCCTGTAGATCTTCAGGGTACCGCAGAGAGGCCGATTTGCCTTGATGTTTGGCGGTAAGGCTAAACGGAAAACCCCAGCGATAAGGAACGTGGGCGTCTTGCAAGATGAGGAACAACAGTTGGAGAAGTCTGTGTTTTTGCAGGGTGATCCAGGAGAGGTCCGGGAAGAGTTGCACTGAATGGTCCCGGAAGGTCACCACTCGGGCTAAGCGGGCTTGCCTCATGATGTCTTCCTTGAGGTGAAACGAGTTAACTCTACAGATGATATCCCTGGGGCCGGAGTTAGCATTTTTGGGGTGCAAGGCCCTATGGGCTCTGTCCATCTCAATAAACTTGGTGGTGGGTTCCCCAAGGAGGGTATTAAATATTTCCTGCAAGATAATGTGAACGTCCTCCGGGCCATCGGACTCCGGAACCCCCCGGACTCTTATGTTATGCCTGCGCCCCCTGTTATCCAAGTCCTCCACATGACGTTGCATATCTCTCAGTAACAGATGATGATCCGCCCCTTGTGTTTGGGTCCTGTGGACCACTATCTTGGTCTCCTGAATCTCCTCCTCGGCCATCTCCACCCGGTCCCCAAGATGCTTGAGGCCGGAGTGGAGCATTTGTATTTCCGCTCTACATGTGGATTTGACGTCTTCAATCAATTGCTTAAAATCTTCTTTGGTAGCAATTGCTTGCAAATATAACTGCCATTGTGGGTGTAGCGGTGGGGGGTTTGGTTCCCCAAGATCACCCCGATCTGGGCGGAGACGGGGTGGCAATGGTCTAGGACCCACGGGCCCATCAACGTGTGTGGGGGAAGCGTGCTCAGGAGGGGAGTCCCACATTCCTGCCCACTCTAAAGCAGGGGCCAGGGGAGGTGGCCGATTCCGTCCTCCTCCTTCTTGTTGGGAGAAAGCTGTGGGGTCCCCGGAGTGTGCTGAGAAGGTCGGGGATCCCCCTTGGTAATGTTGGGGGCTGGGGGCCCGCGAAGAGGCCAGTCTTTGGGCTTTAGGTGGCGGTGACCCTGGGTCGTGGTCCTGCAGGGGTCCACCTATCCCCCGGGCCCCTGGTACATCCAGGATCTTGGCTCCCCAGGGGATAGTCCCCAGCGTCCAGAGAGGGGGGGGTCCCAGGGATGCGGTAGACATAAAGAGGTCTGAGGCCGCCCGGAGCAGCCTGGGGAGTGCTACTGAGCACTGAGTGTCTGGTGGAGGGGGGGACCCTCTCCCTGAGGGCCTCGGGCCTAGTCCCCCCGCCTCCCGGGTCAGTCCATCCCCGCTGGGAACAGCCCTGCCGGTCATCGTATCCGCAGGTGGACAGGAGGGGGACTGCTGTGCTGGAGCGGTGTGGGTGCTGAGTGGGCCCCAGAGGGAGACTGTCCGTGCACAGCAATAGCGGTGGGGGCGGCGTGGTAGGCCTCAGGCCTAGCTGGGCGGCTTGAATGGCGGCCGGAGCCGGGGGTAGACTCACCACACCGGAGGTCGCAGGGGCCGGGGATGTCTGCTGCGGTGTCTCTCTACCCTCGGGTCCGTGCTGGCAGCTTGAGTGGATACTGCGGGCCGGAGAGGGGGCCCGTGATGGCGCGGTAGTGGCAGCCGGCACCATCTTGGAGGATCTGCCGGCCGGGAGCTCCGTCGCCAAAAAGAAGGAACGGAGGTCCGTGGCGGAGCCCGGCGGGATAGCGGAGGGTCCCTTGGAG
The DNA here is from genome assembly GCF_037356315.1 of Lithobates pipiens. NCBI lineage: Eukaryota > Metazoa > Chordata > Amphibia > Anura > Ranidae > Lithobates > Lithobates pipiens. The sequence goes on from NW_027507784.1 coordinate 117,704,487, forward strand.
GTAGACGAACGGGCAGCCCTGGATTTCCCCATCGGATGGCGATGGATGGTCCCCGTGGATGCCGTTTAGCGGAGGCTGGCGGGAGAGCGAGGGAGTCAAGGTCGGCTTCCGGTCACGCCCCCCCACGCCCCCCCACCCTAATTTTTAACCTTGTTAAACGAAAAAAAAAAACAACCAACAAAAAAATTCTAGGAATTACCATTGCTGAACAAGAACATAAAATCAACCTTTTTGCAGATGATGTAGTTCTTATGATTACTGATCCTGTGAAATCCTTACTGGAAATTCAGGAAACACTAAATATGTTAAGCAAAGTTTCTTATTACAGGCTTAACGCGAATAAATCTTGTATATTGAACTTGGGGATAGATGAAAATACTACTAAACATCTTAAATTAAAATTCCCTTATACATGGACTGAAAGTACAATTAAATATTTGGGTATTCAATTATCAAATTCATGTTCCAATATAATTATATTCCACTTCGTAATGCATTACAAGAAAATCTCACTAAACTAGCATCCCATGAATTTTCATGGATGGGACGTTTGGCAGCATTTAAAATGCTTCACCTTCCACAAATTTTATACTTTTTTAGAATTCTCCCGATTCCAATTCCGTTAAAATATTTCCAATCCCTTCAGACTCTGTTTTCTAGATTCATCTGGCAGGGTAAAAAATCTAGATGTGCTCATTCAAACTTAGTGAAGAAACATCAAGCTGGGGGAACAGGGTATGTGGATTTCCAAGATTATTATTTAGCCTCGGTTCTTACACAGTCTAAGGAATGGTTTCTATCTCCTCCATCTACAATTTGGGGGAAGATGGAAACTGCTAAGATCCCAGGAAATAATCTATCAATTTGGATTCCTTCCATGGCACTTGGAGCCAAGATACCTTCTCGCATCTCCCCAACATTATTAGCAACACTTAAATCCTGGGTTCGATTTCTGCATCTAACTTCCTCACACCCTCTTCCTACCAAAGTCCAAATTCCGCTAAATACTCTACATAATTTCATGAAGACAACCTCATTTACACCATGGATAGAGAAGGGAATTAAATATCTATCTGATCTACTTGATAATGGAGTGATCAAACCATTTCCTACACTTCAAAAGAAATTTCAATTTCCAAATTCAGATTTATTCCTCTACATCCGAACTAAGAATTGCATTTCCAACCTCCAATCATGGACCTATAATGTTCCCCAATCCGCTTGGTCCTTCCTTAAGATCCCCATACATCAACAAAAGGGATCTCTCTTTTCTATAATCTTCTTCAACAAAAAAGTGTGTTTACAAAGACTATCCCTTTAATTAGATGGGAAGAAGACTTAGGATACACCTATACAGTTGACCAATGGGAAAAAGCTTGTAACACCACATATAAAGCCACATGCTGCTCTACATTATGGGAAGTATCCATTAAATTGACTCAATGCTGGTATCTTACTCCTGAGCAAATATCTAAATTCAACGGCACATTTGACGACAAATGTTGGAGATTGTGCGGCAAGAAAGGTGATATGTTGCATACATTTTGGACATGCCCTAAACTTGGGAAGTTTTGGGAACAAATCTTTCAAGTTATGTCTGAAATTACCAAAACAGTCATTCCTCCAAATCCCTCACTGGCTCTATTATCCATTGATCTTGATCGATATCCTATCCAGTTTAGAAATGTGTTTACACATATTTTGCTGTCAGCCAGGATCAGTATAACGAGGAACTGGAAAAATCCTGATCCTCCTTCCATAAAAGAAGTGATAGAATCGACTCAAACTCATTACATTTATTAATCAATTCTAGCTCTTCGGCCTCACAAAAAAGAACATACTCATAAAATATGACAGCCATGGTTAAAATTGGCTAGTCCCCAAAACATTGCACGAGTTCTTTGTTCCTAGATAACTTGAATTAAAAAAATTACTTATCCCGCTCTAATATTTTAATCTTTGTTTTGTATCTATTAAATGACAGGTTACTATTACTGTCCCGAACACAGTTTAGCACCCATAGGGGTGTTCGGGAATATATTTAGGTTCATCATCTTTGAATTACTTGAATTGGCAGTATATAAATATATGAAGATAATATTTATATTACTTTTGTGTATTGTCTCCACAATGGATGTATTAACCACTTGAGACCCGCGCTATAGCCGAATGACGGCTACAGCGCGGATCTCCTTTTCCGGGACTACGTCTATTGACGTAGTCCCGTGCACTGTGATCGCGCTCTGTGATCGGCGAGTCTATAAGACTCGCCTGATCACCGATCAGAGCAAGGGGTCGATCCCGACCCCTTATCACGTGATCAGCTGTCAGCCAATGACAGCTGATCATGTGATATAACGGAGCCGGTAATCGGCTATTTTTCCTCCTCGCGCTGACAGCGCGAGGAGAAAAAAAAGAGCCGATCACCGGCGGCCGTGATCGGGACATCAGTCCCGATCACGGCCAGCCCTGCCAGTGCCCACCTGCCCCCTGCCAGTGCCCACCTGCCCCCTCATCAATAAAGATGATTTACAAATAAGTGCCCCCCGTCAGTGCCACCCAGCAGTGCCCATAGTGCCACCCAGCAGTGCCCACAGTGCCACCCAGCAGTGCCCACAATCTGCCTCAACAAAGGTGCTGCACCCCAGTGCCACATATCCGTGCCCATCAGTGTCATCTACCAGTGCCCATCAGTGCCCAGCAGTGCCGCCCATCAGTGCCCAGCAGTGCCACCTATCAGAGACACCTATCAGTGCCCATCAGTCCCATCTATCAGTGGTACCTATCAGTGCCCCTTAGTGCCACCCATCCATGCCACCCATCTGTGCCACCCATCCGTGCCATCTTATCTGTGCCCATCTTTTTTTTTTTTTTTTTCCACGTCAGAAAACCTATGCAAGAGACTTAATCACCTTACAGCTCATTTATGTCTCGGCATGATTCCTCATCATCGTGGCCTATAATTATTATTTCCAAAATTCTTTATTAAGTTTTCCATCAAAAGTTACAAATCGTTCTAAAAAAGAGACTACTAACAACAACAGCCTAGTTTTACTCCTTAACCTTTTCCCCCCATGCCCCTTTCCTCCCTCCCTTCTCCCCCCCACTCCCCTCCTCCCTCCCCCTCCTTTCCCTACCTCCCTCCCCGACCCTCACCCTCCCAGCTCACTCAAATAAGCACGGGGACTACGGTAAACCACCATCACAGCACCTGTATCTCCCTCTACTAATTCCTTTTAATCAATAGGGTATCCCATCTCATTTATCCAGGGCCTCCAGATTTCTTTCCACTCTCTAAAATTCCCTCTCTTTACATATAGTGTCTTCTCTTTCCATACTAGTTCATTAATACTTTGGGTCCATTCACTCACCGACGGGGCCCTCTCAGCTTGCCATCTTTGCGCGATCAGCCTACGTGCTTGGAATAAGCAACGTACCACTGCCGCCGTAGTACTTTTTGGTTCATTCCGCTCTTGTCTACAGCCAAGCACACACAGGATCGGGTTCATTACCAATTCTAACCCATAGATCTTATTGATAGTGTCCACCACCTCCCTCCAATACCGAAATAACTTTGGGCAGCGCCACATCATATGCAGAAGGTCTCCCTGTCCCCGACATCTAGGGCAGCTATCATCGGCTCTCCTGCCAAACAGGCATAATCTTGGGTGTATAGTAAGCCCTGTGTATTAACATCAAATGTGAGATCTTTTGAGAAGGGGAAACCGACGTCACCGGCCCAAGCTCCATTATTCTCCTCCACTGTACCTCTGATATTTCCCCTATGTCCTCTTCCCACTTTCTCTTTAGATTCGGGTGATCCACTTCCTGGTTTAGGTTCATACCTAACTGGTTGTAAACTTCTGATATACACCCACTTGCCCTATCCGTTATAAGTAATTTCCAGAGTAGAGGTGCTTTATCCCACCGTAACGTGTGTATCCCGAGCTGTGCTGCTAAGGCGTGTCTCACCTGTAGGTAACTAAAAAATGATTGTTGGGGTATATCATAGGTCTGCTTTAAGTCCGAGAATGTTCTTAGGGCCCCCTCGTCGTAGAGTTGGATCAATTTGGTTATGCCTTCCACCTCCCACCTTTTAATCTTACCTATTTTAAATAATTCCGGTAGGTTTTTATTGTCCCAGAGTGGAGTAAATTCTGGCAGCCCAGTGTAGCCCATTTTTAATTTCACCTCTTTCCATATCTTACCCACCATCTTGGTTACAGAATTACTGTGCTGAAAGGAGTCTGCCTCCAAGGCCTCGGCCATAAGTTCGTGTGGGGCTCCTACCATCCTGATCCCTCCCCTTAACTTTCTTCCCTGCTCCGAGTCGCAACCCGCCAGATGCTGCAGCTGCGCCGCCAGGTAGTAATTCCTAGGGTGTGGCACCGCCAAACCTCCTCTATCTAACGGTAACTGTAACGTCTGGAGTCGTATCCGGGCCGTGCCCTTCCTCCAGATAAGCTCCCGGAAGAGGGTTTCCAGTTTTTTGAACCACTTTTTGAATATCCATACCGGTGCATTATGTAAGACATATAGCAATTGTGGCATCCATATCATCTTAATCAGGCTGGAACGACCCATCACTGATAACGGCAACCTACTCCAGACGTCACACTTAGACCTAAATCTATTCAGCAGGGGAATTAAATTTTTGTTGATGTACTGGTTAGGGTTCACTGTCAAATGTATACCAAGATACTTCATAGCATCTACCACCCTCACCTGTACCCCCCCCCGGCGCAGCCGCATCATCCAGGGGGTCGACCCGGAGCAGCTCAGACTTCCCCCAATTTATGGCCAATCCTGAAAATTTTCCAAAACCCTCTACCAAGGTAACTGCCTGACTCAATGACGGACCCGTATCCCCCAGGAAGAGTAGGACATCGTCCGCGTATAAAGCAATCTTTTCCTGTCTCTCCCCCTTTCTTTCGAATCCTTTAATCCCGGGGCTAGCCCTAATTGCTATTGCCAATGGCTCTATAGCCAACGCAAAGAGCAGAGGAGACAGCGGACAACCTTGCCTTGTCCCTCTGCTCATTTCGATCTTATCAGAATACCTGCCATTAACCCTTACCCTGGCACTAGGGGCATTATACATCAATTTGACCCAACCAATAAAGGAAGGGCCAAGTCCTATTTTCTCTAGCACACGCCAAAGATACTTCCACTCCAGGCTATCAAAGGCCTTTGTTACATCCAAGGACATTATAGCCCTTGCCCCTATATTCTCTGAAGGAATCTGCATGTTTAAAAAAGTCCTTCTAATATTCATGCTAGTAGACCTTCCCGGGATAAATCCCGTTTGGTCAGGGTGTACTAACTTTGTGATGAAATGATTCAGCCTATTTGAAAGTACCTTGGCCAAGATTTTTTCATCCGTATTTAATAACGAAATTGGCCTGTATGAGGCCACTTCGAGAGGATCCTTGTCCGCTTTGGGGATCACAATGATAGTTGCCTCCGTCATTGAATCAGGCAGTTGTCCTTCCCCCAGTGTACCCATTAAGGTCTTATATAACTCTGGAAGCAGCAATTCTCCATAATGTTTATATATTTCTACCGGGAGTCCATCCGGGCCCGGGGCCTTTTGATTAGGCATCCCAGCCACTGCTTGCTGTAATTCCTCAATAGTTATCGGGGCATCTAATACTTCCCTCTCCTCCTGAGTAAGAGTCACCATTTCCAGACCTTGCAGAAATCTATCTATTTCCCCTTCTTCCCCTACTCCTTGTGATCGGTACAGCTCCCTGTAAAAATTTCCGAAGGTTTCTACTATCTCCTCTCCCCTTCGGGTCAGTTCCCCATTTGAGGCTCTGATGCTAGAAATAGCTGAGGGAGGGGCATTTGTTTTTACCAACTGAGCAAGCAGTCTGCCCACCCCCTCTCCTTCTCCAAAATAACGTTGTTTCAAAAAGATTTGTTTACTTTCTTCTTTTTTTATGATTGCTGTCTTATAACCTTGTTGTTTGTTTAACCATATTTTTTGTTTTTCTGGGGTTGGATCTTTTACATAGTTGTTTTCCGCCTCTAGTACTTCCTTCCTAATACTCTCCTCCCACATCCTGGATTTTCGCTTCATTCTTGCTACCTGCTGGATCAGGGTACCTCTAAGAAAGGCCTTTAAGGTGTCCCAGATTACGGTAATTGGGGCAGTGCCCGCGTTAAAACCTATAAACTCGCGTATTTTTAACATAACTTCCTCTTCGTCCTTTATTAGTTCCAACCAAAAGGGACTAATCTTCCAGTTCGGTTGAGTTTTTTTCACCCCTGTGTTTAATACTACCCTTACCAAAGAGTGGTCCGATATCCCCCTGGGCATATATTCTATATCTCTTATATTTTGTGCCATCTCTGTATTTCCTATTGCCATATCTATTCTAGAGAGGGTAGCATAGGATCCCGACAGGCAAGAGTATTGCTTAACTTTCGGGTTTCTCTCTCTCCACAGGTCCATTAGCCCAATTTCCTTCAAGAAACAGCTCAGCCTAGTTTCTCCCATGCCCCGGAGTCGCACCTTAGGGGGAAACCTGTCCATATCTACATCGAGAACTTCATTGAAGTCTCCCAACACTATAATCGGGATACTTTCTTTGTCCCCAATAAATTCCATCAGTTTATATACGACCTCCATTTTAAACGGTGGGGGTATGTATATATTTGCCAGGATGCAGTAACTACCCTCTAGTTTGCCATACAAAAAAACATAACGACCTAGTTCATCAATGCTGACCTGCCTGCAGGAGAAACTCACCCCCTCTTTTATTATCACACTCACCCCTCTTGAATAAGAGGAATATACTGAGTGATACTGCTGTTGAAATCTCCTGTTGTTCAATTGTGATTTAGACACTTTTGTTAGGTGGGTCTCCTGCAGGCAGGCCAGCCCCACATCAAACCTCTCCAGCATAGCAAAAACTGCCGCCTTTTTTACCGGGATACCCAGGCCCCTCACATTCCAGGACCCGACATTAAGAGTTTTAGCCTGTGTCATCTGTGCTATCAGGCAAGAGAAAAAACAGGCCAAGAAGAGGGGAACTCCACTCAGCTAAATAACGCAAGTATATGTACAACTTGTAGTATGTAAGCCCTGCCAGTATACCATTCTTCAATAAGTGCACCAACCCCGGTTTCACCTCCAATTGAATTTTCCAAATTTGGTGTAATTGTATTTGTGCCTTAAATTTAAATTTAACCCTTAAATGTGATACCCTGTAATATAACTTGGTATTATTTATCTTATTTATCTTATTCTCCTGTGCATTTATCGTGCTATAATCAAGTTTTACCTTCACGTGATTTTCTTTAAGCATTTTTCCCCTCCCCATCCCACCCTCCCCCCAACATCCCCCAAACCACCCCTCTCCCCCTTCCCTTCCCTTTACCCCCCCCTCCCCCGCTACCCAACCCTCCCTCCCTACCCTCCACCTATCAAGGTGCTCCCTTAGGGGGTTTACCGTGACCGTAACATCCATGCCCCACCTATTACCCACACTCACAACCGCCGCCCCCGCTATCTCCCCCCCCCCGTCCTACCACACGTGTTTCAAATCCGAGTAATTTTTCCATATAACCCCCCCCCCTCCCTCGCTATCTACCCTCCCTCTCCCCCTGGCTACTCTGTAGGGACTCCTTATTAACTTCCAGCCAGTGTAATGCACCCTCTGTTGACTCAAAAATCTGTGCCCCCTCCGGGGTCATCACGCGCAGTCTTGCTGGGTATAACAGTGCGTGTGTTACTTTGTATTGCTGTAAGGTAGCCTTAATTGCCCGAAATTCCGCTCTGCGTCTCTGCAATTCAGGAGAGTAATCTGGGTAAAATGAGATCCTTGAACCTTTAAAGGAGATGTTCCCCATCTCTCTCACCTTACGCATTAGTGTCACCTTATCTTTATAATTAAGGAGCTTCAACAGCATAGGTCTGGGGCGACCTCCGGGCAGCGGGGCTCTAAAGGGAAACCGATGTGCTCTTTCTATCGCAAAAAATGGTGAAAACCCTTCTCTTCCAAACATATCTACAAACCAGGACTCCAGGAATTTTATAGCGTCCCTGCCTTCACATTTCTCGGGCAACCCCAACATCCTAATATTGTCCCTACGAGATCTATTTTCTAATTCGTCTAGTTTAATAGCATAGCTGTCCATTTGTTTTTTCATATTCTTAACTTCCAGCTGTAGTGGATGAATGTCATCTTCTAGTTGACTTATTCTCGTTTCCAGCACCGCTGTTCTTTCAGCTACTTTTTGAATATCTTGACGTGCTAGTGATATTTCCTCCTTCATTCCTGCAAACTGGACTGCCAAGTCCCCCAGGGACGATTTACATGTGTTTACCGCTTGCAGAACATCCTTCAGGGTTGGGGCCTCCTCCTCCGATATGCCATTACTCACAGCCGGATCCAAGTCACCTTGAGTGTCCCGCTGACTCTTACTAGATTTGCTCTTACACTCGGATACTGTCATGGCCGAAGATGCCATTTGGCCTTGACTTTTTCTATCAGTGAGGCCCCCATGCTGAATTTTAGTTTGTACCATCTGTCCCCCCTTTGTTGGAGTTTGAACCGGGGTATGCACAGATCGCTCTAATTTTGCTGCAGCTGTAGTTGCTGCCTGGTTACTTTTTTCTTTTTCTTTAGAAGAGCGAAGGTGTTGTGACCCCGTACCTTCCTGCTGCGACTGATCCTCTCCTCTCCGCCTCGACATTTTTTTTTTTTTTTCTTTTTGCAAAAAAAAAAAAAAGGGGGGGGGATTCCTCTGTCTAGTTCCAGGCTGTTAAGGGGGGAAAGGAAGGAGAGAGGAGGGAAAAACACAGAGAGGGAAAAAAAAAAACCCACCAATAAAGAGAAATCAGGGACAAAGGTGCTATGCACAATGGTTCCACCTCCCCGGGTGAAACCCAAAAAGGTGATCCTAAAAGTCCCGGGTATTGAGTCCCTTCAGTTATAATTCCGTGCTACATAAAGGGGCAGAGAAAAAAAAAAAAAGGAGAAAGATGCTTTTACAGGTTGCTGTTTACGGGTACATTGCGGGTACATACTATCAGAGCATAACCTGGATTTTTTTTCTTTTTCTCCCCTTTCCTTCCTCTTCCTTCCCTTTTAATAAAACATATTGCTGTGTCCTCCGTTACTTTCTTTATATCTCATCCAGATAAACACAGAAAAAGCAAGAATGTGCGTTTTTACAGCCTACCACCGGGGTGACATTGAAAAAAAAAAAAAAAAAAAAAGGTTCTTGCACACCAGAGGAAGACCACACCAGACGGGCAGCTGACAGTTACCTATATAGCTAGGCATATACACCGTACAGTTCTATACAGTTCTGGGAGAGAGGAAATAAATATATATATAGCCAGTGCTGCCATCCTGCTGCCTTGTCTCCCTTGTCTCCCTTACCATCAGACAAACAGGCTTAAATGATCTATGGACCTGGTACCTCAGGTGCAGCGGGTATCAGCTAGTCAGCTAGTCCTCACCACTGGGGGTCTCCTCCTAAGCTTATTTCCCCCATAGGGGGTACTCACAAATACCACGATCGGTCTATAGCCGTGTCTCCGCTCCTGCGTTTATTCGAGCTATCCGGAGTGTCCTCGGCCGGCTTCGGCTGGCGTCAATGATTCTCAGCCGTTCCCGGCGGTGTTCGGCGTGTTCCGGCCCTTACGCAGTGCCTCGAGGCTCTCCCTGGGTGCTCCAGCCTGGTACCTCCCCCAGCTCACGTCAATCTTACTCGGGCTGCGTCTTACATCTCCGGCGCAGAGGAGACAGCGTGACGGCGTGGCATTCACATCAGCCCCACTGCATTCTCACAGCGCACCCCGCGCACCTCGCTCTACGCACATCCGGTCACTCCCCCCTCATCTGTGCCCATCTTTGCCCATCAGTGCCGCCTTATCTGTGCCCATCGGTGCCGCCTTATCTGTGCCTATTAATGCCGCCTTAACTATGCCTATCAGTGCCCACCAGTGCAGCCTATCAGTGCCCACCAATGCAGCCTATCAGTGCCCACCAATGCAGCCTATCAGTGCCCACCAGTGCAGCCTATCAGTGCCGCCTCATCAGCGCACTTCAATGAAGGAGAAAAATGACCTGTTTGCAAAATTTTATAACAAACTATTAAACATGATTTTTTTTTTTTTTGCATCTTTTTTTGTTTGTTTAGCAAAAAATAAAACTCCCAGCTGTAATTAAATACCACCAAAAGAAAGCTCTATTTGTGGGAAAAAAATGATAAAAATTTAATTTGGGTACAGTGTTGTATGCCCGCGCAATTGTCATTCAAAGTGCATCAGCGCTGAAAGCTGAAAATTGGTCTGGGACTGAGGGGGGTTTAAGTGCCCAGTAAGCAAGTGGTTAATAACCTCCCAATCGTTATCTTTATTATACCTATTATAATTGAGATAATTAATATGGTTTTCTTTATATTATATTTTTTATTATTTTTGGATACTATTATCTATGTATCTAAATACTGTAACTGATCTGTTATTTAGTCATAATTTCTGTCATTTGTCTTGATAAAAATGTAAACTTTAATAAAAACTATTGATTAAAAAAAAAGACAAAGTTATGTTTGTAACTTACAGCAGTCTTTTCTGCTCTTGATTAGTAGTTTCTTCTCACATTCCATTAAAATCACAATTATAACCATATGTTTCAGAATTTTATACCCACCCTCCATTAAGGAAAAACCTGATTTTCAACACACCTGGATAAAAATGATGACCACAGATAAGACTAAGCATCTCGTCTGATGACAGAACTCTCTACTGAACATTTGGAAATGTTCTGTAACAGCAATATTGAAATATATTCCAATGTTTATCATTGCATGCAGAGTGCAAAGAGTCCAAAATATACTGACTATCCTTAGAACTGTAGGAAACAAAAAATAAATCCTACAACCTAATGTAGTCAAATAAAAACAAACTGTAGTACACAAAAGGTTACCATATAGGGCATTCTGGTTCAGGGACTATTAGCGACCAACTTTCTGTGTGAGTCTGTATATGTGGGTGTTCTGCTTGCTTTTATTCCATTAACTTTTATATTCTGTTTTCGGGAATCTTCAGCATGCCTATTGGGATCTTTCTCTTGCTATTACTTCCCAAAGCATAGTTCACCACCTTTTAACTTGTTGACCAGGATCTAATAAGGCAGCATTTTACTCACTTAATGGGTAAGGAAATTTACCCCACTAGTAAAAAAGATGCCTCCTGTTGGATCTCATACTTGAAAACTAGGGGAAAGGAGACTACCCTACAGAATAAGGCATGGATGCCCCCAAAAGATGTCAGTATTCCAAAAGATGCCTTTACTGGTTTAATGAAAAGCCAATCAATTCACCCAGTGGCCAAAAGGCCAAGTGTTTGCTCACAACATATTATCACCAGTTAAGCCCCGTACACACGAGAGGACTTATGTCCGACAGACTTCCGAAGGAGTCCTGCCGGAGTTCTGCCGGAGTTCCGACAGAGTTCTGACAGACTTTTCGACTGAGCGGACTTGGCCACACACAATCACACCAAACTCCGACGGATTCGAACGTGATGACGTACGACTGGACTCGAATAAGGAAGTTCATAGCCAGTAGCCAATAGCTGCCCTAGCGGCGGTTTTAGTCCGTCGGAATAGCATACACACGAGCAAATTTTTCGAAGGGACCAGGTCCAGCGGAGTTCCGTCGGGAAAAATTTGAAGCATGTTCCATTTCTAAAGTCCGTCAGACTTTTGCGAATCAAAAGTCCGTTGCAGCCCACACACGATCGAATAGTCTGACGGAATCAGTCCGTCGGACTTTGGATGTTGAAAAGTCCGCTCGTGTGTACGCGGCATTAGGAGTGAAAAAAGTTAGAAGTGCAGTGGGGGGAGGAAAAGCTTTAGTGGTGGCCATTGTAGGATGAGAACCCCGTCAACATTTTCTGTAAATAGAAACAATTCTTTAACACAAGAGAAATTTCTGCCCTAAATTATATAACAATTTTCATACATGACTCCCACTGTCACTTTACATGAATGCAAAAACCAAATCACTGACATTAATAGTATTTCTAAAGCTGCATTTCAAGAATAATAATGAAAGCAAATCGTACGTGGAATGCTCAAGCAGTAAGCTTCACTATCTGAATTTTTATATTTCTGCACTGTATGTTAACAGATATCTTCTATTATGTTTCACTGTTGGAAATATAAACTGTGTATAAATAGATAAGTTACGTTATAGAAGAGTAAATTGATAGTTTTATTCCAGAGACATAATTTAGTTTTAGCACATGATCACATGCATGATAAATGCTTTACGATATACATATCCTTGGATTACAGAATTATCTTGCCTTTTCATGATAGAATTCTCACTGTGAATGTGTCATGCTGTTCAACCTCCCAATTTGATTTAATAAATAGTAGTCCTATACAAACTGACTTATAGGTATGAATATTTATTAACACATTTTACCAAGACATTTAAGCAGAACTCCAACAAAAACGAAATCATAAAATGAATAGCCCAATAAAATATAAAATAACAAAAGCAGCTATTACTGCAATCTTCAACTTTCCATCTATTAAATCTTCTGCCCTTGTTGTTTTAACTTAGGTTGGTAAAACTTTTTTCTGCTAGTAAATATCTTTTAACACATACTGTTATACTGTTATGCAGCGTACACACGATCGGACATTCCGACAACAAAATCCATGGGATTTTTTCTGACGGATGTTGGCTCTTGCATATACACGGTCACACAATGTTGTCGGAAATTCCGAACGTCAATAATGCAGTGACGTACGATGAGCCGAGAAAATTGAAGTTCAATACCCAGTGCGGCTCTTCTGCTTGATTCCGAGCATGCGTGGAACTTTGTGCGTCGGAATTGTGCACACACGATCGGAATTTCCGACAACGGATTTTGTTGTTGGAAATTTTGAGATCCAGATCTCAAATTTTGTGTCGGAAATGTCCGATGGAGCCTACACATGGTCAGAATTTCTGACAAAAAGCTCCCATCGAAACATTTTTCGGCGGAAAATCCAACCGCGTGTAGGTGGCATTAGAGACGGGTTAATTTGGTTGTCTGCGAGCTGGTTGGTAAGTAGGCTTGGGTTTTTCCCTGGCATTCCCCAGGCTTTGTTGTTACCGGTTTCAGCCTTCCAATGCCGCTTACTGCAATAGCCAGCTATAGATGGGGGTGGTGGCGAGTTTTTTATTTTTCATATCACATTGGTGTTTATATTGGTCCAGCAATGCACCAACACCTTTGCAGCCATTATGCTACATGCTGGGTGTTTGGTGTGCTCCTATACCTTTAAGAAGGGGTGGGCTCCCCTTTGGCCCACCTGCCCTCATCTATCCATCAGAATGCATGTGCCTCCACTGTGGGGACACTCAACATTTAGTGTTAGGACCACAGATACCAGGATGCCGTGACAAGGCTCTGTGGCTTACACATGAGTTTGCAAATGCATGCGGACTAAACCCCTGTTTTTAACACATACTGTTAGACAGGTTAATTTGGTTGTCTGCAAGCTGGTAGGTAAGTAGGCTTGGGTTTTTCCTGGGCATTTCTTAGGCTTTGTTGTTACTAGTAAATACGTCATACAGCAAACTTCGCCTTTCTTGTCTGGTCATTAGCCTATGCTTGTGACATCATGCACAGCTCTCTCTCTCTCACTCTTGTGAGAGCTTGCCAGGAAGGGAGGGGGGTGAGTCATAAGAGGGTCAATGAGAGCTGCAGGGCTGCAGAGCTAGAGGTGTGCCTCTGTGTGTCTGTGTAAATCCAGGAAGTGAACAGGCAGCAGCTTCAGCTGCCCACAGTTAAAATGGCTGTAGCCAGACTCAGTGGAGGGAGATTTCTGCAGCATATTTAGCAAGTACAGAATCGTAGTATATATAAAATAATATGCAAAGTGGTTGGAGGGAAGCTTCAGAATGGCAAAGATGTTTTTATTACAAATTATGTGAGCAGACTACAGTTCCTCTTTAAATACTTGAGTGACAACTGCTACGTGCAGATTTGCTTCAGTCAACAGTTATAATAATTATTACTCTAGAGCAGTGTTTCTCAACTCCAGCCCTCAAGGCGCACCAATAGGTCATGTTTTCAGGCTTGGGCTGGATGCTTGAGCACGCGGTCACAGGCTTTATCAGTTGTGGTGACTGCGGTCCCTCTACAATATAAAATACTTCCCCTGTGCAGTCAAATATTTCCATGCACTGCTTGCAGGGTCCTCCCTTTTTGACCTCAGTGGGCATTCTGGTTCTTTCCCCTTAGGGTTGGGGCTGTGTGTGTATGGGGGAGCTGGATCAGCATTTTCAGGCCAGGCATCTCCTTGTTTTTTTGAGGCACGCCTTTTGTGTTGAACTCTCTGGTTCAAGCAACTTGGAAGTAATTCTCTGTGCATTCTTATATTTTTAATCTGCAACAATTGTCATCCCACCATATAATACTAAATGTTCTTGCTCAAATCATACCCCTGAAGAAGGAGAACTACATTTTCACTCTGAAACGCGTTGGATGGAAGAACTATTAGCTCATCATTGGTATTATGTTTTTGGTGACTTTACTGTAAAATTTGCTCTAACATATTGTTATGTGCTTTTTATACATGTTTTGTATTTTTCATACCAAATAAATATTTTTTCATTATAACGTCTGTGCCTTAAAAGTCCACCATGAGGGGATTTGTATCTGTTTTCTGTCATTTTTGGATGTGGCACAACCACATGCTCACTAACAACCAACTTATTTTTTGTTTTTTTAACTGTGGAGGGGGGGGGGGGGGTGTAGTGACTGGAGGAGGAAAGAGATCACTGTTCCTAATTACTAGGAACAGCAGATCTGTCTCACCTCCCCTGACAAAACAGAGATCTGCCTGTTTACATTGACAGATCACCATTCTGTCTCTCTGTCTCATCGTAACCGCCGGCCATGCGCATCGGCTCCAGCATTGCACCGCCTAGTGGTCTGAAAGCAGCCGACGTACAGGTACGGCAATTGGCCCAGGAGAGTCAACTTGCCACAGTAAAACTACGGTGGCTGGTCCTTAAGTGGTTAAAGTGATTGTAAAGTCTTGTTTCCAAAAAATAAAATAATAATAAACATGTTATTCTTACCTCCTCCCTGCATTTGTTTTTTCACAGAGCAGTCTGGAACCTCCTCTTCTCGAGTTCCTCTTCACTGCTCCTGGCCTCTTTCTCCCATCAAGCGCCCCCCATAGTCAGTAGCAATCACAGCTCCATGTATCCATTCAGATATGGTGCCCTGCCCTGGCCTCCTCTCTCCCCTGATTGGCTGACTGACTTTGATTGACAGCCGTGGGAGCCACTGGCACCGCTGCTGTGTCTCAGCCAATCAGGAGGAGAGTCCCAGATGGCTAAGACACTCGTGGACATCGCTGGAGAGAGATATGGCTCAGGTAAGCAATTAGGGGGTGCTGGGGAGGCTGCTACACACAAAAGCTTTTTTATCCTAATGCATAGAATGCATTAAGATAAAAAACCTTCTGCCTTTACAATTCCTTTAAATACATGTACAAGCTATTGGAATTTGAGCACAGGTATATCTTTTCCTTGTTGTAATGCAGATCAGTGACCAGATCTGAACCTAGTCGCTCTCCCCCACCTTGGGTCTTTATGCCCCATGTTGGCATGGTGTCCACCATAGCATTTGCAGTGGCAAGGCAGTGTAGGACTTGCCAAAAGAGGGATTATTTTGATGCAGTTGGTCCGCTTAAACATGTATTGCAATATATGTGAACTAAATATCTCTGTTTTTCATTGCATAGTTTGCTGGAAAGGGTGTAGCAGTGTGCACAGGGTCCATCCAAAATTTTTAGCTAATTGTACCTGACCCAGCAATAGCAGCCACACTGAAGACAGTGAGGCCAGCTAGATTTAAAGCGGAGGTCCACCCTAAAGCGGATCTTCCGCTCATTGGAACCCTCCCCCCCTCCAGCGCCACAATTGGCACCTTTCAGGGGGGAGGGGGTGCAGGTACCTGTACAGTACAGGTATCTGCACCCACTTCTGGCGTAGATTCTGCAGAAGCTACGCCCCTTTCCGCAGAATCTACGCCCCTTTCCGAAGGTCCCCCGCTGCCTGCTGGGAAACACACGGATCCCAGAGACAGCGGGGACCATTCTTATTGCGCAGCGCGACTCGCGCATGCGCAGTAGGGAATCGGGAAATGAAGCCGCAAGGCTCCACTTCCTGATTCCCATACCCAAGATGGCGGCGGCAGCACCCGAGAGACGATCGAGAGATCGGCTTCGGGTGCCGACATCGCGGGCGCGCTGGGCGGGTAAGTGTCATTATTTTAAAAGTCAGCAGCTGCAGTATTTGTAGCTGCTGGCTTTTAAAAAATAAAAAAAAAAACGTCGGACTCCCGCTTTAACTAACCAAAACACACATAGCTCCACTGAACACAGTGAGCCATCACTAAATCTAATTAAAGCGGTTGTATACCCGCAGGAAAAAAAAAGCTGTAAGGCAAAGGCATAATGAGCTAGTATGTAGAGCATACTAGCTCATTTTAAAATGTGTACCTTAGAACGAGGCATTGGTATCTAATCCCAGTCCACGTTGAGGGAGCTGACATTGTGCGAACCCGGCGTTTCCTCCGGGTTTGCGGCTCCGGCGCTGTGAGTGGCTAGAGCCGCAATGAAGTCACTCCCACGAATGTGCCCAGGAGTTTCCCTCAGCTGGGCATTCACAGCACATGCGCTGATGTCAGCAGCTGCATGCAAAGTGAATACCTCCTAAACCGTACAGGTTTAGGAGATATAAATTTTACCTACAGGTCAGCCTTATTATAGGCTTACCTGTATGTAAAAATTTATAATTAGGGTATACAACTGCTTTAATGCTTACGGCTATCTAGGAGGGTGCTACATATGGATAGTGTGGTTTCAACATAATATAGCTCCATACTGAATACTATTTGCCAGGGAATAAAAACAAAAGAAGTTGCACATGTTTTTCGTGCAATTACAAACCTGGTTCCTAAATTGGGCAGTACTGCTGTGTAACTGTTATGCCCTGTACACACGGTCGGACATTCCGGCGACAAAATTTGTCAGATTTTTTACGACGAATTTTGGCCCAAATTTGTCTTGCATACACACGGTTGCACAAAGTTGTCAGAAAAATCTATCTATCAAAATGAGGTGACGTACAACACATACAACAGGACTATAAAGAGGGCAGTAGCCAATAGCTTTTGTCTCGTAATTTATTCTGAGCACGCGTGGCACTTTGTCTGTCGGAATTGTCTACACACAATTGGAATTTAAACAATCTGATTTTGTTGTCGAAAAATTTTAGATCCAGCTTTTACACTTTGTGTGTCAGAAATTCCAATGGAAAAAGTCAGATGGAGCCCACACACGATCGGATTTTCTGACCACCACGATCCGATCACACATTTTCCATCACAAAGTCCGACCGTGTGTTCAGGGCATTAGACCCCTTTCACACTGGGCCGCGGGCCGCGTTGGGGGTGGAGTGCCGCTAGTTTTAGCAGCTCTTTACCGGCGCTGTGCAGGCACAGAAGGGGTTAACAAGGAGTTAAAAGCACCTGAAAAGCCCCGCTGCCGAATCGCTTTGCAGGCGCATTGGCAGCGCTGCCCATTGATTTCAATGGCAGGGGCGGGTTAGGAGGGGTGTATACCGCCCCAAAGACGCTGCTTGCAGGACTGTAAGCGCACAGCCCCAGTCTGAAAGCACTCGGGCTTTCACACTGGGGAGACTTGAGAGGTGCTTTACAGGCACTATTTTAAATGCTAAAATGCCTGAAAAGTGCCTTCAGTGAGAAAGGGGTCTTAGTAAATGGTGGGAAGTGCGTTTTTCCACAATGGCAAATTATCCAAAGTACCAGTGTATTTGCATATGCTTTAACAAATCAGCCACCAAATGCCAACACATTAGGGCTTAGCTCTACGGTATCAGGGATTGTGTGATATGCTACCAATGATACAAATTTCTACAAGCCATAGCTACATTACAGCCCAGTCAATCATCGTGTTTGTGGGTCACAGTATCTAGTAGAAGTTTTAATACCACGTTTATTACTTCATAGATTAGTAGTGACTATAATTTGATTTACATTGGATCTCTTCATTATAATCTTTTTATTTGTATTTTTATTACTTTTATAGGAAGATTATATAACTAGAACTATAAATTTTACTACAGATTTGGTGGATTTAGATTATATCTTGTCTATTCTGAATTAGGTCAACATTACATAAAGCATCACAATATCCTACTTTGTTGTATACTAAAAAATGTACATTATTTAACCAAAAATATTTTGAACTAAAATTGAACTAGTAATGCTGTCCAGGGACACTGTAATTGTCCACTATTACCTTTCCCTCAAGTTTTATATGATCATTTGCAGAAAGATTTAAAGTTTATCTAATCCCTAAAATTAACATTTAAGGCACTGTGCCAATTTAACATGCAACTGTGCGGTCATGCAACATTGTATGCAAATTCTATTTATGTAATTTTTTCACTCAAATCGAGCTTCCTTTTAGTGGTATTTGATCACAACTGGGTTTTTAATTATATAAACAAAAAAAGACCAAACTTTTTTTTTTTTTTTTTTTTTTTTTTCTGCCATAAAACATATCTAAGGTTCTATCTAAGTTCACACTGGCGTTAAAAGTAGGCGTTAAGAACACCGCTCAAACGCCTATGAAAATGATACAATGGAGAGCACACAGTTCTATTGACATCAAAACATGAATCGTTTGCGGTGCATAGCTTCAAAATTGAAGCTTCATCTCCAGTCATGAGGCGTTTGAAGCCTTTCAACGCCTCCCATTCAACTCTATGGTAATGCTTCACAAACGCTCTGGCAGGCAGTTGCAGCTCCTTGAAACTGCCCATACTTTTGCGCTTCAAAACTGCCCATAGGGCATTTGGGGAGCATTTCTAACTCCTCATTAACACTTGTAAAATGCCAATCTAACACCCATATTAAAGCTCATTAAAGCATGTCTAGCACCCATACTAATGCTATAGGAGCATTTGTTAAGTGTTAGAAATTTTGTCAGGTGTGAACAAGCCCTAAAAAAGAAAATTAAAAAAACAAACTTCTAAATAAATAAATGTAAACATAAATGTAGGCCAAAATGTATTCTGCTACATGTCTTTGGTAATAAAAAAAGTCCTAATAAGTGTATATTGATTTGGCTCAGGGACCTGAAGGGCCTGGTATGGATTTTGGGGGGACCTCCATGCAATTTTTAAAAAATTGGGCCTAGTAATGGACTGGGGGGAACCCATGCATTTTTTTCAATGAGTTTTAACTATATTGCCGAGACCCAACAATTCATTAGAGCTGCGATCAATTTTAAATTACTTTTTCTTTTAGAAATGTTATTTTTCTGTGGTACTGTTCTAAACACAGGAAAACTGCACCACTTTACAGACATACTATAGACACCCTCCCAGGCATGATATTTAAAGGAATGTTTAATTTTTATTGTTTCACTTTAAGCATTATTAAAATCACTGCTCCCAAAAAAACTGCCTTTTTAAAACTTTTTTTGCAATGATACATGTCCCCTGGGCCAGGACCCGGGTCCCCAAACACTTTTTATGACAATAATAGGGATGAGCTTCGAGTTCGAGTCGAACTCATGTTCTACTCGAACATTGCCTGTTCGCCTGTTCAGCGAACAGTGAACAATTTGGGCTGTTCGCAGCAAATTCGAAAAGCCGGAACATCCTATACAAGTCTATGGGAGAAATCTAAAGTGCTAATTTTAAAGGGTAATATGCAGGTTACTGTCCTAAAAAGTGTTTGGGGACCCGGGTCCTGCCCCAGGGGACATGGATCAATGCAAAAAAAAGTTTTAAAAACGGACGTTTTTTCAGGAGCAGTGATTTTAATAATGATTAAAGTGAAACAATAAAAGTGTAATATTCCTTTAAATTTCGTAGCTGGGGGGTATCTATAGTATGCCTGTGAAGGGGCGCATGTTTCTGGTGCTTAGAACTGTCCCTGCACAAAGTGTCATTTGTGCAGGAAAAAAAGTCTTTTAAAATCACTTGCGGCTATTGTCGGGTCCCGTAATACAGAGAACACTCAATGAGTGTTCTCTGCATTAGCCGACAATTCATTCATTCATTGATAAAAAAAAAAAAAAAAAAAAAAAAAAAAGCGTGGGGGTTCCCCTAAATTCTATTACCAGGCCCTTCAGGTCTGACATGGATATTAAGGGGAACCCCGTGTCAAATTTAAAAAAAAAAATTGACGTGGGGGTCCCCCTAAATATCCATAACCAGACCCTTCAGGTCTGATATGGATATTAAGGGGAACCCCGCATCAAATTAAAAAAAAATTGACGTGGGGTCCCCCTAAAAATCCATATCAGACCCTTTATCCGAGCACGCAACCTGGCAGGCCGCAGGAAAAGAGGGGGGACGAGAGAGCGCCCCCCCCTCCCTCCTGAACCGTACCAGGCCACATACCCTCAACATTGGGAGGATGCTTTGGGGGTCTGTGACCCCTCAAAGCACCTTGTCCCCATGTTGATGAAGACAAGGGCCTCATCCTCACAACCCTGGCCGGTGGTTGTGAGGGTCTGCGGGCGGGGGGCTTATCAGAATCTGGAAGCCCCCTTTAACAAGGGGACCCCCAGATCCCGGCCCCCCCCTGTTTGAAATGGTAAGGGGGTACAAAAGTACCCCTATCATTTCACAAAGAAAGTGTCAAAATGGTTAAATAAGACAAACACACTTTTGAAAAATTCCTTTATTAAAAATAAAAAAAATAAAAAAAAGATTCCAGCGGTGCTAATCCACTCTTGCTATCCAGCGACGGGTCTCCGGGGTCCAGCGATGGATGATCATATCCAGCGACGGGGGATCTCTCAGTCCAGCGCTGTCCATACATCCTTCTTCTGTCTCCACTGCGGAGACACTGCAGAAAGCCCAGCGCTGACGTTTCTTATATTAGGAGGGCGGGGCCACCCGTCACCTGACCCCGCCCCCTCTGACGCTGGTGAAGGGAGCCAGGGGTTCCCCAGTGACGTATGGGTGACCCCGCCCCCTCTGATGTAACGGAAACCTGTGTTACATCAGAGGGGGCGGGGCCACCCACACGTCACTGGGGAACCCCTGGCTTCCCTCTCCAGCGTCAGAGGGGCGGGGTCAGGTGACGGGTGGCCCCGCCCTCCTAATATAAGAAACGTCAGCGCTGACCCAATGTTGAGGGTATGTGGCCTGGTACGGTTCAGTAGGGAGGGGGGGCCGCTCTCTCATCCCCCCTCTATTCCTGCGGCCTGCCAGGTTGCGTGCTCGGATAAAGGGTCTGATATGGATTTTTAGGGGGACCCCCAAGTTTTTTTTAAATTTGACACGGGGTTCCCCTTAATATCCATGTCAGACCTGAAGGGCCTGGTAATTGAATTTAGGGGAACCCCCACGCTTTTTTTTTTTTTTTATCAATGAATGAATGAATTGTCGGCTAATGCAGAGAACACTCATTGAGTGTTCTCTGTATTACGGGACCCGACAATAGCCGCAAGTGATTTTAAAAGACTTTTTTTCCTGCACAAATGACACTTTGTGCAGGGACAGTTCTAAGCAGCAGAAACATGCGCCCCTTCACAGGCATACTATAGATACCCCCCAGATACGAAATTTAAAGGAATATTACACTTTTATTGTTTCACTTTAATCATTATTAAAATCACTGCTCCTGAAAAAACGGCCGTTTTTAAAACTTTTTTTTGCATTGATCCATGTCCCCTGGGGCAGGACCCGGGTCCCCAAACACTTTTTAGGACAGTAACCTGCATATTACCCTTTAAAATTAACACTTTAGATTGTGAACGTTCGAATCCCATAGACTTTAATAGGGTTCTAAAGTTCACACGAAGTTTAGGTCTGTTCGCAGGTTCTGGTGCGAACCGAACAGGGGGGTGTTCGGCTCATCCCTAGACAATAACTTGTATATAGTGTAAGCCTTTAAAATGAGCACTTTCATGTTAGTGTTCCTTAGACTTTAACGGGGTTCTGCGGCTTTCGAATAATACATAATGTTCGTTGTTCGCTGAACATCCGAACAATCAAAGTTCAGCCTGAATGTATGCTCAGCCCGAAACCATTCGTCCATCCCTAAACAATCTTCTGATCATATTGGGTAGTTGCACCCTACTTCTGCTCTAATTTAGCAACCAGCTAGGCCTGCCTAAATTTACCTACTTTGCCACAAAAAATCCTCACTCTAGTACCTACCTAACTATCCTACCCTAGTAAACAAAGGGCTCTGTGCTATGATTCACTAAGCCAATCAGCAGGTCCCGGCAATAAATCATAGGTCGGAACCTGCTGACCAACTTGTGCTGTATGAATCACAGCACAGATGGGGCACCCCCTACTGGGAAACACCAGATCATGTACTGGTACGTGATCTGGTGCAGAGCGGCTGCCCCTTCACAATATATGTGCATGGGGTGGTCCACAAGTAGTTAATATATTGTAGTTTACCAGTGCTATGATGGGTTTTCACTAGTTTTCATTTTTTTGGGATTCTATTCCTTTATTTCCAACTGATCCTGCTAGTAACACACTTCTTGCATAGGGGGACAATGTGCACTCACTGTACTGTATTTAGGGAGGAACTTTTTCATCCTAGGAGGAAGAAGGCTGGCTTGAGCACCCCTGAGTATGGAGACAGGGGCACAAAGTAGCACATGTGTTGGTAGTCAGGTAGCAGGCTGTGGTAATATCCAGACTGTAGCCAGCAGCAGGTGGAGGCACACCACTAGAGGATTGAGGATGGCAGTGCCCAGAAAACTGGACCTTGG
Source organism: Lithobates pipiens (assembly GCF_037356315.1). NCBI lineage: Eukaryota > Metazoa > Chordata > Amphibia > Anura > Ranidae > Lithobates > Lithobates pipiens. The sequence continues at coordinate 117,727,307 of NW_027507784.1, forward strand.
AAACCTGGTGCTGAGACCGTGAGAGAGTTTAGTGAGAGGCAGGTGAGGGCACCCATCAAAATCAAGGACATAGTCAGATGGCAAGCCAGGGTTTTCACAGTTGGACAGCAGAGAAGAGGTCAGTAGCCAGGCCAGGGTCATACATGGGCTAGAGTAAACGTAGTCAAGCAATAGGCCGATGTTGGTACTAAGAAGGCAGCAGAGAGTAGTCAGAGGCAAGCTGGAGTGAGCAATGGGAGGTCAGGCAACAAGAGCAGGAACACAGGTCATGTGGAAGCTGAAGAACATCCAGTGATTACCAGACATCAGGGCCTCTTTTGAATAGGCAGTTTGGCCTCCTTCCTGAGATTGGGCATGTGCGGCCATGTTTCAATGCACACAGATACGCTGACTTTTTGAGTGCATGCCTGTTGTTACTGACCAGAGTCTGCCTGGGTGCTGGTGCATGTACACGAGTATTAGCTGCGTGAGTATTGGCTTTTCAGTGGTTTGCCCAGTGGCCACTGCAGGCATTACACATTAAGTGTGGCAGTGGCCTCCTGCTGCAGGCTGTATTTCCTGTCAGCTCAAATGTCACTACAGAACATATAAGTCACTGGGAAAAAACACAGCATGTGGCAAGGGGAGCAGGTTTTGACACAGAAGTGCTGAATACCTGCAGCCTAGGAGTAGTATGAAAGGTATGTAATGATGCTCTTCTTTTGCAGGTTGTGCTTAGTTTATAGATGACCATGTGGTGACACTTTAGACCAGTTTCTATCCATTTACAGCATGAATTGTTTAAGACTAGACATCTTAAATAAAGTAAAATTGTTTAAGACCTTTGGCCATTCATGACTGGATGTCACTAATTATATTGTTTTCTAGAAGATACTCTCATAAGATACAAACTCTCACTATAAACTGTCTGAAATCGACATATAGGATCTATTTTGTACAATTTACTATATGTTACATACTTCTGCGCACAGCTGCAGCTACAGATTTTGCTTGCAGCATCTCCTGCTGGCGAAATCTGATATTGCACTATGACCATTAAATACAAATTTTATGTATAGTAACCACAAAATTTCAATGATTGGAATCTAACTACTAGCAGTATTAGATCACTGTTATATATAAAGCAAAAATTTTTGGTAGTAGCGGTCCTCTTTATGTTCCTTTACAGAGACTGACCTAATCATTTAGTGAACCTAGCAAATAATGTAAATATGACACAATGCATGTTCTGGACCTTTATATTCACAACTAATATACCTGTTTATTGATATTTTAATAAATATGTAGTCTTTTTATATGAATGTATTATACAAACAATCTACTAGTTCAGAACATGCAATATATACAGTACTTATTCACTTTAAATCAAGGTTATTGTATTCAGTCAAAGAATAAGCTCAGTATGGAGAAAGTGGCTTTTTGCCCAACAGGTGTCTTTTTGACGCAAAAATGTTGCAGACATTTTATGTAATCAAGGATGTATTTGTTAGAAGTAGACGGAAGAAGGTAGCACACGCTCTGTGACAAAATACAAGTTATTTGGGAAAAGTTCCTCTTGATTGATGCTGATGACACTCCTGTAGGAAATTATTACTGAAAAGTGTATACTTATGTAAGCTGTAACATTTACTATTGAGACCTGTATAATGTAGAACATTGAAACAGAACAGTATGAGAATCTAAACACTGAATCTAAGACACAGAAAAGGTTAACTAGAATATTAAGATATTTCTGTCAGAAAATCACTTGCTGATCTTTTAAAGAACCAGTTCAAAATCTGAAAAAAAAATCTAGAATGCTGTTATTAGTGGTACCTATCAGAATAGACTTGTCGTGTTCCTTCAGATCAGCCATGCCCAGAAGCCTGAAGTGAAAGTGTTCTTGGTTGCCCAGAAACAGAAGCTGCCATCTTCGGCTTTTTGCCTAGACACTTGAATACTCTGGTTAAACATATCTGCCCCCAACCCGCTCCATAAACAATATACCTACAGCTGTTCCACCAACCCAATTTTGACTCTATTGGTACCATGAAAACTACACCCGTGGACTGTGTTTTTGCCCATACTCGGCTTGATGGCTGGAGGCCACCACAAGTATGAGCATTTTTTTTTTCATAACGCACAGACACTGGGACACATAATGACACCTAACAGAGGGGAGTTGTATGTTTATGATACAGTGCCTTTACAACCAATTTAAAGAGGAATTAAACCCTTCTAGCCTTTACAGCCAAGGAAGTTGCTTCTGTTTGAACTACAACTGCCATGGTGCTGCATATGTGATCAGTTAGGACACCAGCCATTTGATGGTTTGACAGTTTGTTTGAGGGCACAATCAAATGAAACAGTTTTTTGAAACGGGTAAATTGATGTTTAGTTCTGCTTTATGATTTACAGCTGGGACTTTGGGCTTCAGCAAAATGGCAGGCTCCAGCAATAAGAAACAGAAGCAATACTGGAGGCAATTTATTGTACAGCACACACTAAATTCGGTAGCATAATTATTAATGTGGACTGTATGTTCCTTGCTAAAGAACATTATTTTTTTATCAAGTTGTTCTGGGTAAAGCTCTGCTTTAAGCTGAAATTTTCCGATCTTGTTTACAGCCTTTTTCCATAAGATACAGAATCTTGCTGTAATATCACAATAGTAAATACTGAAAGCAGTATATCAAAACTTTGTTGAATAATTGATAATTCATCAGTCTGTGCCTGGTGATAACTTATCTCTATTCTTGTTCACTGCAAGTTTACATCGTTGCCACTCACTAGGCCAGCATAGAAAAAAGGAAGAAAATATGAAAAAAAGAAGGAAAGTCCAAAAAGCACACACATTAAACTAAAGACATCCTTTAAACAGTAAGCCTGGTCAAAGACACAATAGAAAAAACACAATAAAGCAGTAAACCCAAAACTAGAAAGGTCATTTATTACAGCTTACCAATAATTAAACGTGGTGACTGCATTTGTTTTATTTTTAGGCTTTTTTCTCTGCTTTCACCTGGTGATCTGGCCAGTAACACGTCTCCTATATGAGAATGCCAACTACACTGGATGAATGAGAACAGGAGGCACATTTGGACACCAGCATTGTTAATATGGGGGTTGTTAATATGGGGGGTTGTTAATATGGGGGGTGGGGGGGGAGTGCTAGACTCCAGTTAATATTTTATAAGCAGTTACAGCAACGTTTTTTTTGCTTTTGGGATAAAAGTTTTATATAAATAAATGAAAGCTTACCTTATTTCCTCCCCGTAACTGCAAGAGAGCTTGTTATTTTGAAAAACAACAGACTTACTTTCTGAATCACCAGATGAAAATGGAAGAAAGAAAGCCTAAAAAGAAACCTAATGTAACCATCACATCTAAGAAAATAAACGGTAAGCTGCAATACAATAAAGGCTTGCTTTTTTTTTTTTTTTTTTTTTTTTTACTCCATTAAAGCGATCCTATTGCTATGGTTATTAATTTGAGCCCAAAGCACCCTGTAAAAGAGTAAAAGATGAAGCTGAATATTCATCTGTGCATAGAGCAATGAGATCAGTATTTGTTCTCTCTCAAAGCTGCAAGCACCACTGCTATCCAACATTTCTCAATATATTAGACACTATTGTTGTAGCACTAGCTGGCTGCCCCTTAATGGTTGGTGCTACACTACCTGAGCATTCTGGTTACCATGAACAGCAAACTTTTAACATACAGGGTTCCAATGGTGGCTGCAAACATAAACCGCATACCTACTTTCAATTGAGACAAGCTGTTCCAGTAACAACTGCCTATGAGGGCAAATTATAAAATTGTTTGCAACACGCCCCTACCTGCCATGAAAAATATATTGCCCTTTTCTCCCTGCTCTCGAAATGAGCCAGTACCTCTACCAGTGGCCATTGGCCAAGTCATTATTGGTTCTATCCCCACTTTACAGAGCAGAAGAACAGAGAACATGACCTAGAGCTTGGGATCATGGAGTTAGTATTCCTGTTATAGTGCAGGCAGTATGACATCATTGACTGGGTCTGTGACAATACCAGTCAAAGCCCAGCATGCAAAGTGGCCCCACTCACAACTGGAACCTGGGGAAGGGATAGTGGAATAAGGTGAGTGATTTTATAGAATAACTCATCGCCTAGGAAAAAACGAGCAATACATTTTTATTTTTTAGTGGAGATGGTTGTGCAGGTACTTTTAGGATTTATGCACACAGGAAATTAGAAAAAAACGAGCTGAAAAGCCACTACCAAAGCCAGAAAAAAGTGGCTGTAAAAACATGCTTTTAGCAGTTTCTTGCATTGGCGTTAATGTGCGTTTAGCCATGTTAGCTATTAGCAGCGTTTCTCTGTCTCTATTCAAAATCATTGTTTTCCTATGAGAGCCATCTACTGATCCGACTTTCAGCCCATTGATTTGAATGGAAGTCGCACCAAAACTGGATCATCATCGCGCTCTGAGGATGTTGAAGGGGAACCCCACGCCAAAATGTATAGACCAAGACCATACCAGACCAAAGGTTGCAAGCACTGAATAAGTTCAGTGCTTGCAACCTTTCCTCGTAACTAATATCCTGCAGACCTTTTATTAGATTTGCTGCCCTTCTTTGTACTTGTTCCATTTCTAGAACATCCTTCCTGAGGACTGGTGCCCAGAACTGGACAGCATACTCCAGGTGCGGCCGGACCAGAATCTTGTAGAGCGGGAGAATTATCGATGTATCTCTGGAGTTAATCCCCTTTTTAATGCATGCCAATATTCTGTTCGCTTTGTTAGCAGCAGCTTGGCATTGCATGCAATTGCTGAGCCTATCATCTACTAGGACCCCCAGGTCCTTTTCCATCCTAGATTCCCCCTGAGGTTCTCCCCCCAGTGTATAGATTGCATACACTGGGGGGAGAACCCCCCAAATGCATTATTTTACATTTTTCTACATTGAACCTCATTTGCCATGTAGTTGCCCACCCCATTAATTTGTTCAGATCTTTTTGCAAGGTTTCCACATCCTGCAGAGAAGTTATTGCCCTGCTTAGCTTAGTATTGTCCACCAATAAAGAGATTGAACTGTTTACCCCATCCTCCAGATCGTTTATGAGCAAATTAACCCTGAAAACGCCCTGTACCAAAACACTGAAAAAACTTGCATAAACACATATAAAAAAAAAAAAACTGAAAAAATGCCTGTAAAATAGCAACGCCTAGATGTGAACAGAGCCTTAAAGGGGTTGTAAAGGTAAATGTTTTTTCACCTTAATGCATTCTATGCATTAAGGTGAAAAAACATCTCACACTGCTGGCGCCCCCAGTCCCCCCGTTTTACTTACCTGACCCCTCGAAAATCCCGCGCTCGCCCCCGCCGTCCTCTTCGCCGCTCAGCCTGGCCGCTGATTGGCTGGAGTGGATGGATTGAAAGCAGCGCAGCCATTGGCTCGCGCTGCTGTCAATCACATCCAATGACGCAGCGCGCCGGGGGGCGGGGCCTTGTGATACAGCGAGCGGCTATAGCCGCCGGCTGTATCACGGGAGCGCGCCCGCAGTGCTTCTCACCAATGCGAGGGAGCTCGCATTAACGTGAGAAGCACCTGCGGGAGGAAGCAGAGACAGCCGCCGAGGGACCCCAGAAGAGCAGGTTCGGGGCCACTCTGTGCAAAACGAGCTGCACAGTGGAGGTAAGTATGACATGTTTGTTATTTTAAAAAAATAAAAATTTTTACTTTACAACCCCTTTAATCCCCCGTACACATGATCAGAAATATGTACGAAAAATACCACTTTTGAAGCGATCATACGATAATCGGGTCGTTCGTACAGAGCTTTCAAGAGCTGATCATGTCACTTCATCCGATTATTATTCTATCGGGCATGAATGAAAAAAATTTCTGTACTATGCCAGATCGCAAGATTTTTGTTTAATCAGTACAGCTGTCATTCGAAAATGCAATACAAATGCATTACAGCACATGACATCACAATTTTTGTGACATTAGTAAACTCATCAGATTCGATCTGCAATTATCATGCAATCAAAAAAATGGACAGTCATTCGTCCAATAATCTTATCGTGTGTACCGGGCATTAGAGTCACACCATGCAGCTGTTTTATGCAAGATTGTGAATCAGCAAATGGAACATATCATGCTATTAACATACAGAATATTATATAGAGCTATTCCAGTTAGCATACATCCGTTTAGGTTACATGTCACAGAATTGAGGCAATTTATCTAAAGAAACACAAAAAATAAATACAAAAATTTTTAAAGAAAAGACTGTGCTTTCATCAATTTCATACTAAATTGTGCAAATGTTATGTGGTGCCTAGTATGATTATTATGTAAAAGAACAAAAGACACAATAATATAATTAAAAATAATATCGTAATCTGTTGACTATAGTTTGTTCCTTTATTTCACAATTGCTTTCCTAAGAATTTTGTGCAGCTTGTTACGTGAACCAGAGGGAGTCCTTTTGTATAATTGGAAAATGAAGCCACAAGGGATCTTTAATTTGTCATTTATACAACATAGGTTCTGAAAGAAGTCTACAAAAATGAAACACATGGAACGGGTCAAATCATTGTATTATCTGCATGCACATCCATGAAACTGTCTGCTGCCGGGGATGTGAGTTACATTGGGCATACAAGCAATCTTTCATAGTGCTGAGAATAGTACTATTAAATGTGAATTTTTTATACAAATGTTTTTATTTTTTAAGAATGGGATTAAATGGTGGAAGGCCTTTAAAAAGAAGGAGGGAGGACTGCTCCTGAGTTGCCAGTTTTAAGAAGAAGAATAGTAGAATTTGATTGATAATGATTAAACATTAACTTTATATTCACAAACAGTGTCATTTGTAGCCCTATATTAGGCAAGCTGCTTACTGCATGTGCAGAACTGAAAAATTTGTTTTGAAATTTCATTTTGTAGATTTGGTTTGGAATTTGTTTTGTTTATTAATTTTCTAACAAATTCCAAATTTTTAGCCCCCGTACACACGGTCGGAGAATCCGTCGGAATGTGTCCTATCGGACCGTGTTGTCGGATAATCCGACTGTGTGTGGTATGCATCGGACTATTTCCGTCGGAATATCCGTCGGACCAAATTTTCCAACTTGCTGGAAATATTTGCCGACAAACTGGTCCGATAGGACATACTCCGATCATGTGTAGAGAATTCCGATCGGACAAAGTGCCACGCATGCTCAGATCAAATTCCTACATCAAAGCTATTGGCTACTAGCCTGAACGTAGTCCCATCGTAACGAAAATATGTCATCACGTTCTGAAAGATCGGATTTTTCGACAACTTTGTCCGACCGAGTGTATGCAACAGTTTCGGACAAGATCCGACGGACAAAATCCGACGGATTTGGTTGTCGAAATGTCCGACCGTGTGTACGGGGGCTTAGAATGATTTGTATTTGAATAGGTCTAAAATGTATCGACTGATCCGAAATCTGTGTGAAGAATAGCTGGTTGTTAAGGAGCAGACCAGGAAGCCACCACGTCCTTAACAACCAATGATGTATCAGCTGTCAGCAGGTTTCCCCGTTGACAGATGAATGTAAAAATAAGAATGCCAGCAATGAAAATATTCCACACCAGTCTCCTCGGGTTCTGGATTTTAAGGGGATTCCCATGCCAAAATAAAAATTAAAAAACAGTGTGGGTTCCCCTCCAAAAGCCATACCAGAACCTTATCCAAGCATGCAGCCCCGCAGGTCAGGAACGAGCGCCCCCCCCCCCCACCTGAACCATATCAGGCCACATGCCCTCAACATGGGGGGGGTGCTTTCCCCAACGCGCCATGTCCCTATGTTAATGAGGACAAGGGGTTTGACAATTCCTTTATTTAAAAAAAAAAAAAAAACGATGTCCCCCGAAGTAAATCCAGGATGTTGCCGGGTGAGCCCTCCCCTTGTGATGTTATTGACCGGGGCATGCTGTCACAAGGGTGCAGGATCACCCGGCGATATCATCAGATGGCCCCACCCCTTGGTTATTTGTTTTTTTTTAAATAAAGAAATTCTCAAAATTTGTCTCAGCATTTTTATTTATTTTTGACACGTTTTTTGGTGAATGAGTAGGGGTACATTGTATCCCTACTCATTCATATGGGGGGTGGGATCTGGGTGCCCCCTTGTCCACAGACACCCAAAACCACTGGCCAGGGTTATGGGGAAGAGGCCCCTGTCCTCCTCAACATGGGGACAACGTGCTTTGGGGTTGAGGGTATGTGGCCTCATGGTTCCTAGTACATTTTTTGGCGTAGGGTTTCCCTTAAAATCCCTACCAGACCCAAAGGGCCTGGTATGGAAAATGAGGGGAGGGCCCCCCACACTGTTTTTTTTCATTTTATTTTTCATTGCTGCACTCTATATTTTTACATTCAGCTGTCTGTGGGGAAACCCATTGACAGCTGATGAGTCATTGGTTGTTAAGGGCGTGGCAGACGGCTTCCCAGGCCCATTCCCTAACAACCAGCTATTCTTTACACAGAATTCGAATCGGTCAATACATTTTCAACTGATTCAAATTCCAATAGTTCTGAAATTGTAGAAATTCGTTAGCAAAATGAATAATCAAAACAAAACAAATTTGTTACCATTGTTACTTGGAAATTTGGATACATCAGAATCCCATAACCAAAAACGTATCTAAATTTAGATTTGAATTGCACATGTCTACTTGCTGCACTGTCCCATGGCCAGGTGTGCTAAACTATGTCTTCCACATTCCTTATCTGTACATTTTAGCATAGGTGGTTTAGAAAGACAAGAGCTTTTGTGTGTGGGACCCTGTAGGGTCAGGGTTCAAGGGATCCCAGGCCAACTATATCAGCTGTCTGAAATAGTTCACCTACTTGACAGTATTATACCTAGCAGCCATCCACAGAAGTGTAGGGATGAGGAAATCCAGCCAATTCACTTTGAAGCAGCACTTGCAGTAAGTGCCCATTTCTTTGTAGGCAAGCCCATGTTGCCCAAAAAAGTTCAGGAGCTACTCTGGGGTGGCATGCTTCCCGCAATGCAGATTGCCGCAATTGCAGCGTGAATTATCTTGTGACAATTGCAGTAGACCCACACCGTAATCTGAGATGTCATTCAAATGAATGGCATCTCAAATGTGAGTCCCGCGATTTCTCATTCACACATCGGCATTGTCAAATCGTGGGTAGATTTGTGGCAAATCTGCCTGCGATTCAAAACGTTGTAGTGTGAATGCCGCCTGAGTGTTTACTGCTGCCACATCACGCTGCACCTCTCCACAGGCACAGTGCCAGATAACTAGGTCTGTGTTACTGTATGTGTGTGGTCGCCACCTTCTAGTGCATTAGTAGGTGAACCTGTTTAGTGCAATAGAACTTATATGCAGCTCCTGTTATTTTCGTTTCCCCTGTCCTTTCTGGTCCTAAATTCTATAGCAGGTTGTGCTCATTGCTCAATACCCAGCACATGATAGAGCCAAGTTAGGCATCTGAGGGCTATTTGGAAGTCAGAGGTCCAGTAGCATGGCAGATTAGAAGCTATTAGGGACTAAGACTTGGAGTAGATAGACTGAGGCCGTGTACACACGCGCGGACTGTTTGCCCAACCTTGTTCGGCAAACAGTTTCATCAAACAGTCCGCTCAAAATTTGCATGAGCGGACTTGCCCACACACGAGCGGACTGTTTGACGAACAAGGTTGGGCAAACAGTTCGCTCAACTTTTGAAATGAACGGACTCGCCCACGTAAGGCGGAGGCAAATCCGCCCATTTCGAGCGCGTGTACAGGTAGGCGGGGCCCGCGAAGGAGACGTCGCGGGCTCCGCTGCCTGGAATGGGCTTAAAGGGGAACCCCAACGCCGAAAAAAATCGGCGTGGGGGTTCCCCCCAAGTCCACACCAGACCCTTGTCCGAGCACGCTACCCGGCCGGCCAGGAAAGGGGGGCGAGCGAGCGCGCCCCCCCTCCTGAGCCGTACCAGGCCGCGTGCCCTCAACATGGGGGGTGCCTTGGGGAAGGGGGGGCCGCGCGGCCCCCCCACCCCAAAGCACCTTGTCCCCATGTTGATGAGGACAAGGGCCTCTTCCCGACAACCCTGGCCGTTGGTTGTCGGGGTCTGCGGGCGGGGGGCTTATCGGAATCCGGGAGCCCCCTTTAAGAAGGGGGCCCCCGGATACCGGCCCCCCACCCTATGTGAATGAGTATGGGGTACAATGTACCCCTACCCATTCACCTGTGAACTAAAGTACAATAAAAAACACAACACAGGGAAAAAATATTTTATTGCACAGCTCCGGGGGTCTTCTCGCCGGACTCCTCCGCTATGTGTGTGTAGCTCTTTTGCTAGCGGAGGAGTCCGGCTTTCTTCCTCCCCGCCGCCGGCCTCTTCTCCCGACTTCGGGGGTCTTGTCCCCCTCTTCGGTTCTTCTGCCGGGCCACCGCGCCTGGTCCGGTGGCCCGGTCTTCTGTCGCCGTCTTCCGTTCTTCTGTCGCCGCCTTCGGTTCTTCTGCCGGGCCACCGCGCCTTCTTGTAGCTCTTTTACAGGCGGTGGCCCGGTCTTCTGTCGCCGCTGTCGTCGCCGCCGCCGCCGCCTTCCGTTCTTGTTCTTCTTCTTGTTCTTCTTCTTCTTCTCCTGGAGATGTTGACTCGACGATCTCTCCGGCCGGAATGCCAGAGCCGCGCTGTGCGGTCACTTATATAGTGACAATGGGGCGGTGTCACATGGTATATGTCACATGGGTTGGTCACATGGTGACCCCGCCCCCTTACGATGTCATAGTCCCCATGTGACATCAACCCATGTGACCAACCCATGTGACATATACCATGTGACACCGCCCCATTGTCACTATATAAGTGGCAGCGGAGCGTGTCCCTGGCATTCCGGCCGGAGAGATCGTCGAGTCAACATCTCCAGGAGAAGAAGAAGAACAACAAGAAGAAGAACAAGAACGGAAGGCGGCGGCGGCGGCGACGACAGCGGCGACAGAAGACCGGGCCACCGCCTGTAAAAGAGCTACAAGAAGGCGCGGTGGCCCGGCAGAAGAACCGAAGGCGGCGACAGAAGAACGGAAGACGGCGACAGAAGACCGGGCCACCGGACCAGGCGCGGTGGCCCGGCAGAAGAACCGAAGAGGGGGACAAGACCCCCGAAGTCGGGAGAAGAGGCCGGCGGCGGGGAGGAAGAAAGCCGGACTCCTCCGCTAGCAAAAGAGCTACACACACATAGCGGAGGAGTCCGGCGAGAAGACCCCCGAAGACCCCCGGAGCTGTGCAATAAAATATTTTTTCTCTGTGTTGTGTTTTTTATTGTACTTTAGTTCACAGGTGAATGGGTAGGGGTACATTGTACCCCATACTCATTCACATAGGGTGGGGGGCCGGTATCCGGGGGCCCCCTTCTTAAAGGGGGCTCCCGGATTCCGATAAGCCCCCCGCCCGCAGACCCCGACAACCAACGGCCAGGGTTGTCGGGAAGAGGCCCTTGTCCTCATCAACATGGGGACAAGGTGCTTTGGGGTGGGGGGGCCGCGCGGCCCCCCCTTCCCCAAGGCACCCCCCATGTTGAGGGCACGCGGCCTGGTACGGCTCAGGAGGGGGGGCGCGCTCGCTCGCCCCCCTTTCCTGGCCGGCCGGGTAGCGTGCTAGGACAAGGGTCTGGTGTGGACTTGGGGGGAACCCCCACGCCGATTTTTTTCGGCGTTGGGGTTCCCCTTTAAGCCCATTCCAGGCGGCGGAGCCCGCGACGTCTCCTTCGCGGGCCCCGCCTACCTGTACACGCGCTCGAAATGGGCGGACTTTCCGAGCGGGAACAGTCCGCTCATTTCGAAAGTACAGCGGACAAGCCCACACACGGGCGGACTGTTCGCTCAAACACAGTTTCAGCGGACAGTTTTTCGGAATTTCCGAAAGACTTTGTCCGTCCAACTGTCCGCTGAAACTGTCCGCTGAAAGCCCACACACGAGCGGACTGTCCGCCCAAACACTGTTCAGCGGACAAGGTTGGGCGAACAGTCCGCCCGTGTGTACGCGGCCTCACTCTGGGTTTCAGTGCCATACTACATTTTCTGCTGGTGAGAAGTTTTGCTCCAGGCTGGTTGGACAACCATTGTAGGATCTCTTAATCACTTCCAATCTTGTCTTCAGGTTCCCAACACAAGGAGAGACGCTGCATCACAATCATCCTCAGAGGCCCCTGCAACTGCTGCAACATTCATCTAGAAGTATCTTTAATAATAACTATATATACCTGGGTATATGTGCACAATTCCATCAGGACCCTTGTTGGGCCCCTTTGCTGATAATACCTGTTTGTACATTGGATATATGTACTATTATTATTTTTATATATATATATATATATATATATATATATATATATATATATATATATAAAGCTTGTATTATTTCCATACTGGTGTGCATTTATATACAATGTACGTATGGTTAATGTTACATACATGTTCCCCTGCTTACAATTCCTTTGTTTAGCTACTGGCTTTCCCAGGAAGGGAATTCTCTGGGTGGAGGCAATGCCAACTTTATTATCAAATGCACTCCTTCACTTTAGGAAGGTTTCTGGTTCACTTATTTAGCTGCAAGTTTAGCACGTTATTTTGATTGTGGAGGGCCATTACTCATAACCCCCCCCCCCCAAAAGAGAGCTACACACTCCATTTTTAGTACTATAGTATAACCATTATTATTTTGTAAGCAATGACATTTTTCATATAATAGCTTTTGTTTTTCAAAATTTCACTTGGGATCAGAATGTATGTGTTATATTGTGACTGCATAAATACATGTCCCAGCAAAATACTTGCTACATAGGTTATTATAAAATACACAGACAATCTGACCACTGTGCATAAAAATTCTGAGTCAAGCTTTATCCTATAAAAACCGTCAGTACCTTTTTTTTATAAACAATTGCTCTTTGATGTAAAGTTTGCTTATTCAAATGAAAACCAATATCACAATGTGAATGTGGCGACAAATTACCTAATGGTGCAATAAGATCGCCATCTAGTGGTTTATGTAAGAACTTTTTATTTTCCAAACATTTTTTGTTAATTCCACGCTAAAAATAAAATTCCTGCATCTACAAACATGCACATTCTAGCACTAACCTATCTAGCCCTGTAAAAAAAAAATCAGTAGACATATTTTTCCTGAAGCCAATCCAACCCAATCTCCAGCGGCGGCAGCTCTGCAGAGGACACAGCCGACAACTGCTTTCAAGTGAATGGGGGGAGGGGGGGTGTTGTCACCCATAGACTTACTACGAGTGACTCACTATGGTGCTTCCATTGTCGGATGTATCCTCTGCACTCGACTCCACAGCAAAGCCACAGATGACAGTTCAGCATGGTATCGGGTCAGATCACCTGCCGAAAAGGTATGTATATTGATTTTTTTCTTTACAGGGCTTTTAGTTTTAGGGTGGACTTCTAACTAAGGTTATAAACCATACAATACAGTATAGAGAAGTACCAGTACATGACAACATTATTGGCCTACAGCATTGGTCATTAAGGAAGCACTATGGTGCTATTTTGGGCTATAACTATAGTTCTGAAGAACAAAAGATACATCCTCCGAAGAGGAACTGCATGGCCGGAGCAGTTAGTGGGCTGCAGTGAGTATGTGTAAAATGCATTAAAGCGGAGGTCCACCCTAAAGTGGAGCTTCCGCTCATTGGAACCCTCCCCCCCTCCGGCGCCACAATTGGCACCTTTCAGGGGGGAGGGGGTGCAGGTACCTGTACAGTACAGGTATCTGCACCCACTTCCGGCGTAGATTCTGCAGAAGCTACGCCCCTTTCCGCAGAATCTACGCCCCTTTCCGAATGTCCCCGGCTGCCTGCTGGGAAACACACGGATCCCAGAGACAGCGGGGACCATCCTTATTGCGCAGCGCGACTCGTGCATGCGCAGTAGGGAACCGGAAAATGAAGCCACAAGGCGCCACTTCCTGATTCCCATACCCAAGATGGCGGCAGCAGCACCCGAGAGACGATCGAGAGATCGGCTTCGGGTGCCGACATCGCGGGCGCGCCTTATTTTAAAAGTCAGCAGCTGCAGTATTTGTAGCTGCTGGCTTTTAAAAAAAAAAAAAAAACGGCGGACTCCCGCTTTAACTCGTGATAGTCAGATCCCATCTTTTTCACCTGAAAAAGACTTACTATGATATGCTAGTATCTGATGAGCTGTTATGGACCACTGTACTCTATACATTGTCAATACACTTTGTTCTACTTTATTAAGTTCAGTAATCTTAAACATGGTTATAATGCATGCCACTTAATCACTTAAGCCCCGGAAGATTTTATCCCCTTCCTGACCAGAGAAATTTTTACAATTTGGCACTGCATCGCTTTAACTGAAAATTGCGCGGTCATGAAATGCTGTACAAAATTTGCGTCCTTTTTTTCCCACAAATAGAGATTTTCTTTGGTGGTATTTGATCACCTCTGCAATTTTTATGTTTTGCGCTATAAACAAAAAAAGAGCGTCAATTTAGGAATAAAAAACAATATTTTTTACTTTTTGCTATAATAAATATCCCCAATTAAAAAAAAAAAAAATAAAACACATTTCTTTATCAGTTTAGGCTGATATATATTCTTCTACATATTTTTGGTAAAAAAAAAAAAAATTGCAATAAGCGGATATTGATTGGTTTGCGCAAAAGTTAAAGCGCCTACAACTATGGGAAAAATGTATGGCATTTTTATGGCATTATTATCATTATTTTAATTTTTTACTAATAATGGTGGTGATCTGCGATTTTTAGCAGTACTGCCACATTGTGAAGGACAGATCTGGCACTTTTGACACATTTTTGGGACTAGTGAAATTTATTCGGCGATCAGTGCTATAAAAATGCACTGATTACTGTGCAAATGTCACTGGCAGGGAGGGGTTAACACTAGGGGGCAATCAAGGGGTTAAATGTGTGTTCTCTCAGCATGTTCTAACTGTATGGGGATGTGACTTACTAGGGGAGGAGACATATAGTTGTTCCTGCTTAGTAGTAGGGGGAAGGTGGAGAGAAGCAGGAGAGAGAAGTGGGAGACTTCAGTCACAGACAGGGATGGACGGTGAGCTCACTCACCCCTTGGCAGTAAGCACCTCTCATCCAGATGTATCTGAGACTGCTGGACTTCAAATTTCCAGCCCCCCCCCTTTCCTTTTCTGATGTACAGCCCTGGGGATTGGAGTGTGGGCAGACACAGAGGGGTAGGGGTGGGAGGAAGAGGTGCAGATCGGCCCTCTCTTCTCTCCCATCTGTGTGTTTGTGTGGGGGGGGGATTGTTAGTACTGGCTTTGGGCAGTGTGAAAGAGAGTGTAACAGACACTCTCAGCTTAGACAACTGCAGCCAGCAACCCTGCTGGGAAGCTACATTCCAGTCTGAGGAATGTGTCCGGGTTTCAGGCAGTCAGAAACCCGGACGCATGATTCCAAACCTGAACTGTCCAGGTGAATCCCAGGCAGGTGGCAACCTTAATCAGGATGCAGAGTGCCGGGAGAGCCTCTGCACATCTCTGGGCTCAGGTAAGTATTGGGGGGGGCAATTCTAGCCCCATCTTGATCCAGTAATGTTGCCCCCATAGCTATCTCTTTTCTGTGGGGGCACTCAACAGGAGGAAGGGGCCAGTGTGACAAACAGGGACCCAAGAAGAGAAGGATTGGGGCTTCTCTGTGCAAAATCATTACACAGAGCAGTTACGTATGATATGTTTGTTTTTTAACAAAATAAAAGTGAGCCTTTAGTCTCACTTTAGGCTCGGTTCACACAGGGGCGACTTGTCCAGGCGACTTCGCCGCCTGACAAGTCGCCCCCGTTCTGTACTACGGAACCGTTCTAATAGGAGCGACTCGAGTCGCTCCGACTTAGAAAAAAGGTTCCTGTACTACTTTTGCGGCGACTTCGGGCGACTTGCATTGACTTCTATACAGAAGTCGTTTTGCAAGTCGCCGCTGAGGTCGCGGCAGGTCGCGGCGCTGCAAGTCGTGCCGCGTCCTGTGTGAACCGAGCCTTAAGGCTGTATTTGGCTATCATCAGTGCAGTGTATTGGAAACCATGTTTTTTACAGAGTAAAAGCCATATTCTGTATGGTTATACATTATTATTGACCAGATGTATGTAATAAATGTTACTGAATGTGCCTGTAATGTGCCCTTGAAGGGGGGGGGGGGGGCGGTTCGTCTTTCCTGTGAATATTTGAAAGCGCAATTGAACTCCAAAAAATGAAAACCCAGTGACAAGCTACTATTTATAGTAGAAAGAACCCTAGTGGCTTCATCTGTCATTAATCCCTCCCCGGTATTATGATCTGAGTGGCAATTACGGCACCCCTGTGTGTTGTAGTAATGTGCACATGCATGGGAGTGATGTAATCTCAGCCCAGCCATTTAACCGCTAGCCAACCAGCCGCCGCAGTTGTACTGTGGCAACATGGCTTGGCTGCGTGAATCGGCGTTATGTTACGTCAGTAACATAAACGGCCACTAGGAGGCGCGCGTGACCCCTGCTCGCTCCCCGAGCAGATGCGAGTGCCCAGCGGTCTTGATCACTGCCGGGCTCCCGCAATCGCTCGGGGCACATGGAGAATCAGGAGCTGTGTGTGTAAACACACAGTTTCTGGTTTTCTGAGGAGTGAACTGACAGATCATATAGAGTTTCCCTACAAAGTCCCATCCCCCCCTTCAGTAAGAACACCTCCTAGGACACACATTAACCCCTTCACTGCCCCCTAGTGTTAACTGCCAGTGACATTTTTACAGTAATCAATGTAATTTTAATCACACTGATCGCTGTATTAATGCCAATGGTCCCAAAAATGTGTCAAAATTGTCCAACGTGTCCGCCATAATGTCGCAGTCAAGATAAAAATCGCTAAAAGTCACCGATCACCGCCATTACTAGTAAAAAAAAAATATTAATAAAAATGCCATAAAACTATCCCCTATTTTGTAGATGCTATAACTTTTGCGCAATCCAATCAATAAACGCTTATTGCGATTTTTTTTTTACCAAAGAATACACATCAGCCTAAATGTTTTTTTATATATTTTTTGGGGATATTTATTATAGCAAAAAGTAAAAAATAATGAGTTTTTTTGCTCTTTTTTGCTTATAGCGCAAAGAAAAACGCAGAGGTAATCAAATACCACCAAAAGAAAGCTCTATTTGTCGGGAAAAAAGGACGTCAATTTTGTTTGGAAGCCACATCGCACGACCGCGCAATTGTCAGTTAAAGCGATGCAGTGCCGAATTGCAAAAAGTGGTCTGGTCTTTGGCCAGCCAAATGGTCCGGGGCTTAAGTGGTTAAGTGGTTGAAGGAATGAAACCTGGAAAGAAGCCTAGGCAAAGATGGTGGCACACAGGGACCAGCAGGAGCAGTGACAATGTAGCGCTGAAGGGCTCTGTTTGACAGGTAAGTCTGCCATAATGTGTTAAGGCCCGTACACACGGTCGGACTTTTTGACAACAAACATGCAAATTAGCTGTTTTGGAGCAACATCCGACTGTGTGTACGCTCCATCGGACAAACTTTTTCTGTTTTCATCTGACTTTTGTTGGCTGTGCGAACGGACAAACTTTCTGGCAACAAAAGTCCAATGGAGCAAAGTCCGACCGTGTGTACGCAAAAGCATCAGACTTTTGTACAAGGTACAAACACGCATGCTCAGAACCAATGCAAAAGATCAGACTACAATACAGAAGTTCACCAAAGGTGGCGCTGGAGTCATTGAACGTCCTCTTTTGAAGCGGCGTCAGTATGTTGTGACGTCATTACGTTCGTGTTTGTTGTCAAAAAGTCCGACCGTGTGTATGCAATATAAACTTGTGGACCACGCCCTTTGTACAAAGTCCACGGAAAAGTTTGTACAAAGTCCGACCGTGTGTATGAGGCTTTAGAATGTGGTACATACTAGCACAATATAGCATCATTAAAGAGGAGTTTCCCTTAAAAAAAAAAATTCAAAGTCAGCAGCTACAAATACTGCAGCTGCTGACTTTTAATAATTGGATACTTACCTGTCCCAGGGTCCAGCAATACGGGGGAAGCCCCGCTCATCCCCCCCTCCTCTTGGCGGTGCCAGCATTGCAACTGTGGGCACCGGGCTGTGGCTTCACAGCCGGGCACCCACTGCGCATGTGCGAGCGGCACCGTGCGCGGTGATTGGCCGCGCATGTCTTCTGGGACCTGTCACATGTCCCAGATGACTGACAGGAGGGAGGGGGCAGAGCTGAGCCCTTCTAGCACCGAGCGGAAGTGACGTCAGGAGCCCAGGCACTGAAGGAGGCAGACTACGAGGGACCCCCTAGCAACAGGCATTTAGAGGTGAGTTTAAAAAAAATCCAAATTTTTTTGGGGGGGAATTTTAAGCATTTTTTTTTGTGTGGAACACCACTTTAAATTCCTGTTGTACTATTTACCTTATCTCTCTTTACTGCTAAATGTACTCAACAGCATTGTATCGTGAATTATAATGTAATATAACAAACATATATGGTGTATAAGTAAAACACTGGGTGTAAATCCACTTTAGGGTCGTACTGAGAATCCAAATCATGTCTTAAAATATGTACCCTCTGTGCCCTCCTGACAGATATTATATCTGAGTAACTTGTTCTTTGCACTGTAGTTGTTGTTGCCCACTGCTTTAAATGTTCTATCAACAGTCCATAAGAAAGGATTTACAAGTATA
Source organism: Lithobates pipiens (assembly GCF_037356315.1). NCBI lineage: Eukaryota > Metazoa > Chordata > Amphibia > Anura > Ranidae > Lithobates > Lithobates pipiens. Next base: position 117,746,006 of record NW_027507784.1, read on the forward strand.
AAAATACAGAGAAATTTAGGTGGATGTCTGGAAGTAAAGATGCCATGGCAACAGTATAAAATAAAACAACCACACAACATTCCTCTTGTAACAATTGTTTAGTTCTGTTCAGTTTCCATGGTTTTGGAGCATTGCAGATGCTTTTATGCAAACCAAAATAGGCTGCAAGCCAAGGTAGCGTTTTAAATGGAGTTTCACAGCAAAGCCACAGAGCTCAACATGGGGGCATCAAGTCTAATGGGGGTATTCTGAAAAATTCCAATATTTCAATTCAAAATTCCATCAAAACACTTTCATGATGTCATATGAGATGACCTCACTGTGTGCAATGTATAAGATGAGATGTCATGACTTGACTCTAAAAATTCTATACTAATTGATTTGGAAGTCATTTTCTTTAGAAACAACATAAAAAACAGCACAAAAGAGCTTTGTTTAAAGCGGAATTCCACCCAAAAATGGAACTTTCGCTTTATGTGATGGTGACTCCCTGACATGCCTCATTTGGCATGTCATTTTTTTTGTGGGGGGGAGGCTGATATCCTCTTTTTAGAGGCATCCAGCTCCCACTTCCTCCCAGGGCTCCGCGGCACTGGAAGGAAGTTCACCTCTCCCTCCCGGCAATCTTCTGGGACATGTCACAGGGCCCATAACATTGCCAGGCCCTTCACAGCGTGGCTCGAGCATGAGCACAGCCTGGTGCACACAGTAAGAATGCCGGCGCCGGGGAGAGGAGGGGGAGAGGAGTGGGGCTTCATACGCCCGCATCGCTGGACCATGGGACATGTGAGTGTCTGATTATTAAATGTCAGCAGCTACACTTTTTGTAGCTGCTGACTTTAAATTTTTATTTTTGCGGCGGAACTCCACTTGAAAGAGAAGAGATTGATCTATATGTTATGAGGTGAGGGAAATGGTTCAACCCACAATCAGGGTTTCTCACCTCTTCTTGACACAGCTGTCACAGCTCAAGTTTGGACTTTTGGCCAAGCTACTGTTGTCACCAGACTAAGCTATAAAGGTGATTATACAATCTGATCATGACGGCAGAAAAAAAGACTGATTAGTCCATCAAGTCTGCCCTTTTATTTATTTATTTATTTATTTATTTATTTATTTTCTTTTCCTTTTTAATTAACTTTTTTGTCTGAGTATAGATCAATGTTTGTCCCAAGACCTGTGTGGGGGTACTATTTTAGGAGGAGCTCTGTATTGGAATGAGGGAGGCAATGGGAGAGTTCTGTAGTGTGGAGGGGAGCTCTTTACTGAGAGAAGAGTGAGTGAGGGAAAGTTGTGTATTAAGGGGGTTGGGAGGAACTCCGTACTGGGGGGGTTGGGGAGAAGGTCATTTTGGTTAGATACTGGCCTGTGTTTCCCACTACTGCACCCTGTGTGATATGCACTCCATACCAGACCCTTTGGGGCAGTGAGTGCCGACTGTTTGAAAACCAGCTAAAAGTTCATCCATTCTTTCACATTTACATTCTTTTTCTTTTTGCATGCCTGGATCACTACTTAAATAACAAACTTTATACGTACACACTGTGCAATGGTTTTGCACAGAGCAGCCCTGATCTTTCTCTTTTCATATATCTGCCAGCGCTACTGGCTCCCCACCCCCTGGGCAGGGGCAGATCCAGAGTCTAGTCTCAGAAGGGGCACTGCCAGAAAATGTTTTTTTTGCAGGCAATTTATTGAGGCAGTGGCTGGTGTTGGCGCTTCAATCATCCCGGCATCATGGTTGTTGGGGTATCAGGATGATTGAAGCGCATTATTTTATTATTACATTGTTATATAGAATGAACTAGTTCAACTCACCATAAGGCAGAATCAGTGGGAGCCCTGAGCTTGTCACTTGCCCCCGTCGCCTGCCACCAGATGCGTATTCTCACTTGCCACATCACCTGCCACATGCTGCTGGATGTCACTTGCCTCCTGCCAGATGCAGATTGTTACTTGCCACATCACCTGCCACATGTTGCCACTGTGTCCCAGAGTCAGGCAGCAGAGAGATGATGTAATCTCTCTGCTGCCCGCAGCTGCCTGCACAGTGAGGGGGGGCAGTGAGAGATGATGTCGGTTTCCCCTACCAAATCTGTTTCCCCTGACTCTCGGCTGAGATCGGAACTCCGGTAGAAGGATGATTAGAATTCGGGGGAGAGTAGGAGGAGCAGTGGTGCAGAGGGCTGGGGGGGCAGAGTTCCGATCTCACCCGAGAACCAGGGAAAACAGATTTTGTTGGGGAAACTCATCTAGGCACAACACCGGGCCTTTCACTCGCCCGCTCTCGTACCCACATTTAATTTCTCGGGGGACAATTGCCATGTTGCCCCCCTCCCTGGATCTGCCCCTGCCGCTGAGTGCCCCCATAGCAAGCTATGGGTGCACTGGTGTGTGCTCATCCTGAGCCCCGCTCCATGTATCCGTAAGACAAACAGAGCGAGGTATAAGCCCCCCCACTCCCTCCTCACTGGCTGTGATTGACAGCAACAGGTGCCAATAGCTTCTAATCCAATCAGGAGTAGGGTTGCCACCTTTTCTTCAAGTCAAACCCGAACACTTTAGCAGCGCACAGCAATTTTTTTATACATATATTTTGCTACTAAATAACATTTATGATCATATGAAGTTAATAACAAGAGTCCCCCTTTACATCAGAGTCCACAGACTTCCCCTTTTACATCTGAACTCACAGAATTCCCTTTCACTGTAAGGGGAGACTCTGCAGACTCTGTAAGGGAGAGCTCAGGGGACTCTAACATAAGGGATGCTCTGAGAACCCTGATTTAAGGGAGAACACTGAGAAATCTGATGTACAGAAAGAACTCTGATGTAAGGGGGAACACTGGGGCCTCTGGGAATCTCTAATGCAAGGAGTGCTCTGAGAACCCTGATTTACCTTAGTGTACTCACTCAGTGGCAGGAGAGAGAATGGGAGAGATTTCAGTCACAGACAGGGATGGATGGTGAGCTCACTCAACCCTTGGCAGTCAGCACCTCTCATTCAGATGTATCTGAGGCTGCTGGACTTCAAATTTCCAGCCCCCACTGTCCTTTTCTGAGGCACAGCCCTGGGTATTGGAGTGTGGGCAGATACAGAGGGGTAGGAGCGGGGGGGAAGAGGTGCAGATGAAGCCCTCTCTCCTCTCCCGTCTGTGTTTGTTTGGGGGGGGGGATTTTAGTGCTGGCTTTGGGCAGCATGAAAGAGAGTGTAACAGGGAGAGCCTCTGCACATCGCTGGATCGAGATTGGGCTCAGGTAAGTGGGGGGGGGGGGGGAGCACTGGGAGGGAGCTGCATGCAGAAAGTGTTTTACTTTCATTAAAAATATGTTCTGCTTTTACAGCCATTTAAACTAAAATGTGAAATACATTTATTCAGCCTACATCTGCCCTCTAGTGGATTCTTCACAGGCACACACCGATAGTTTATATAAGAAAGTAGCTGGCTACTTTCTTTTCTACATTAATTTTGCAGGAAAGAGTGTACATTTTTGCGTGCAGCTGCATGTAAAATGCGCTAAAGGTTCATTTTACATGGTATACCAGCAATTAATTTGTGCTAGTTTTAAAAAAAAGTTAAACTGCAGCAATATTCACAAGGTTATAGAATGCCCTGCACTTTCTGGGGTTTATTTTAAAAAATTCCACACTCCACCTTCACAATCTGTGAATGCTTCTATATGCCCAAAATCAAAAACCACCAATATAAACTACTTATCCATACAATTGTGAATATTCAAACAACAAATTAAAATTCATTTATAAAGTCCTTGCATTTACAAATGGAATATATATGTACTAAATGTTCACATAAATCTATATATCTGTGTCTTGTGCATGACTGCTTATGATTCCCACAACTTTGTGTTCACAATGAAATCTTTGTGCTTTGTGCACTCTCCACTGGATGTGTCTCACATTAGAGGTATGACTACACTTTTACATATGGTCTAAGAAGCCTTTTTTTTTTGCCCTATTTCAGAGCACTATGCACACTCCAGATCTCAAAGGTTTCACTCTATTCATTCATACATAAAAGGAAAAATCGCTAGTAGGGTTGAGCGGACACCTGGATGTTTTCGGGTTTGGCCGAACTTCAAAAAAAGTTCGAGTTCGGGACCCGAACTTCAAAAAAAGTTTGAGTTCGGGACCCGAACTTGACCTGAACTTGACCCCAAAACCCGAACCCTATTGAAGTCAATGGGGACCCGAACTTTTGAGGACTAAAATGGCTCTAAAAAAAGTAATCGAAAGGGCTAGAGGGCTGCAAATGGCAGCAAAATGTTGTTAAGAGAATGGCAAGTGATCTGGATAGGGAAATAACTTAAAATAACATAAAATACATAAAAATAAAAAATAATATGCTGGAGGCCCCCTTCTTAGAAGAAGAGGTACAGAAAGTCATTAGGAATCTCAAATCAGGTTCTGCTCCAGGCCCCGATGGTCTCCTTGACCCCTATTACAAGACATTTACCACCACCCTGACTCCACATTTGACACAATTTTTTAACGCAAAGACACAGGGAACCCCACTTGATCCTCACCTAAACACAGCCTACATTGCAGTAATACCGAAACCGGATAAAAACCCGAAAGAAGTCAGTAATTGTAGACCCATCTCCCTCATCAATAGCGACTTAAAAATCCTTCCTAAACTCCTTGCAAATCGTCTAGCTTCCTTCATTAACCGCTATGTTCATAAGGATCAAGTGGGGTTCAACCCAGGCAGACAGGGCCCTGATCAGATCAGAAGAGCCATAGACAGACAAACTGGCCAGGAGGTCCAAAACAATCAGGCATGCTTTTATCACTGGACCTTCAAAAGGCCTTCGATTCAGTCTCCAGGCCATACATCTTTACAATCCTTGAATGTTGGGGCTTTGGCGACAAGTTTATGGGCCTGATCCGAGCTCTTTATTCAAAGCCTATATTAGGCTTCAAGGCCACTACTCCAAACCAATACATATAGCCAAAGGCACCAGACAAGGCTCTCCTTTATCTCCGCTAATTTTTGCAATAGCAATTGAGACACTCGTCATCTCCATTCGCCGGGACCCCAACATACAAGGCGTTCAATGCAGCTCTCAGGTTTACAAATGTGGCCTGTTTTCAGAAGACAAAAACTGATGCCTAGTCACGGACCATTAATAGGAATAGCAACCCTTCACTCTAACACTACCATGTCTGTCTAAAATTATTTTTACATTTTATATCTGACATGTTACACTCGATTCATCTTGTTGCGCTGCCTGTTCTATGTTTTGACTGAATCAATATTCTGAATGTTACTTTCAAATGTATTATTCTTGTTGTGATACAAAATAAAATACTTTGAAAACTATAAAATAATAATCTTGACCTAGGAGGACGAGGTCTATATGGAGTAGGAGGTTGAGATGGCGGTGGATGTGGCGGTGTAGGTGGAAGAGGGTAAGGTAGCCAACACTGGTTTTTAATTTTTTTTTATATTTTTTATAGGGTACACCCCAAAAGAGTGAGAAAGATCAAAAATACAACAATGGCTGGGTAAGGCCGGTATACATGTCTATTCTGCACAAGGTACGGACAAGTCCTGTGGGATCCATGCCTGGTTCATTTTAATTTTAATGAATGTGAGCTTGTCCACATTGGCTCTGGACAGGTGGCTGTGCTTGTCTGTGATAACGCCCCCTGCCGTGCTAAATACACGTTCAGATAATACACTGGCTGCAGGGCAGGCCAGCACCTCCAAGGCGTAAAGGGCAAGCTCAGGCCATGTGCCCAATTTGGAGACCCAGAAATTGAAGGGGGCAGACCCGTCATTCAGTACGTGTAGGCGTGTGCACACATACTGCTCCACCATGTTGGTGAAATGCTGCCTCCTGCTAACACGTTCCATATCAGCTGGTGGTGCTGGTTCTTGTGGCATACTGACAAAGCTTTTCCACATTTCGGCCATGCTAACCCTGCCTTCTGAGGTGCTGGTGGTGCCCTGGCTGCGTTGGCGACCTCTTTCTCCTCCTCTGCCTTCGCCTTGTGCTTCCACTGTGCCCCTGCTGTCAGGTGGGAATGCCACCAGCAGCGCGTTCAACACCATGCGCTTGTACTGGCGCATCTTACGATCACACTCCAGTGAGGGAATTAAAGGCGGTACGTTGTCCTTGTAACGGGGATCCAGCAGCGTGGCCACCTAGTAATCAGCACCAGTTAGAATGTGGGCAACTCGGCGGCCGCTGCGGAGACATAATCGCTCATGTGTGCCAGGCTGCCCAGAGGCAACGAAAAGCTGTCCTCTGTGGGAGGTTTATCGTCTGTGTCCTCTGTATCCCCCCAGCCACGCACCAGTGATGGCCACGAGCTGGTCTGGGTGCCACCCTGCTGTGAACATGGTTCCTCCTCCTCCTCCATCTCCTCCTCCTCATCCTCCACCTCATCATCCTTCAGAACTGTGCCCTTGTTGGACAATTGTGTACTTGGCGTTTGTTGGTGCAGGAACCCACCCTCGGAGCCACTTGTGAATGACTGCCCTAAAAGCCTTTGAAATGATCCCTCTTCCTCCTCCTCCTCCTTCTCCTGTGCCACATCCTCTTCCATCATCGCCAGAAGTGTTTTTACAAGGAGGCAAAGAACTGGGATAGTAACACTGAGAACGGCATCATTGGCACTGGCCATGTTGGTGGAGTACTCAAAACAGCGCAACAAGGCACACAGGTCTCGCATGGAGGTCCAGTTATTGGTGGTGAAGTGGTGCTGTTCCACAGAGAGACTCACGTGTGCATGCTGCAGCTGAAACTCCACTATTGCCTGCTGCTGCTCACTCAGTCTGGCCAGCATGTGCAAGGTGGAGTTCCACCTTGTGGGCATGTCACATATGAGACGGTGAGCAGGAAGGCCGAAGTTACGCTGCAGTGCTGACAGGCAAGCAGCAGCAGGGTGAGAACGCCGAAAGTGCGCACAGACTGCCCGTACTTTCTGCAGAAGCTCTGGCATATGGGGGTAATTTTTAAGGAACCTCTGGACCACCAAGTTCAGCACATGCGCCAGGCAAGGGTTGTGCGTCAAACTGGATAGGCCCAGAGCTGCCACGAGATTTTGCCCATTATCGCACACCACCAAGCCGAGCTTGAGGCTCACTGTCACCAACCACTTAGCGGTCTGTTGTTCCATGTCCCTCCACAACTTATGCGCGGTGTGGGGTTTTTCCAACAAACAGGAAAGTTTTAAAACTGCCTGCTGTCGTTTACCCCGGCTGTGCTGAAGTTGGTGGTGAAGGTGTTACGCTGACTGGATGAGGAGGCGGTAGAGGATGAGGAAGTAGAGTAGGAGGAGTTAGCAACAGGAGGCAAACTGAAGTGCCCTGCAATCCTCAGTGGTGGAAGGACATGCGCCAAACTGCTATCCGCCTCAGGCCCAGCTGCCACTGCATTTACCCAGTGTGCTGTTAGGGAGTTAAAACGTCCCTGACCGTGCTTACTGGTCCATGTATGCGTAGTTAGGTGGACCTTGCCACAGATGGCGTTGCGCAGTGCACACCTGATTTTGTCCCCCACTTGGTTGTGCAGGGAAGGGATGGCTCGCCTGGAAAAGTAGTGGTAACTGGGCATGACGTACTGTGGGACAGCCAATGCCATCAGGCTATTAAAACTCTGCGTCTCCACCAGACAGAATGACGGCATTTCAAAGGCCAGGAATTTTGAAATGCTGGTATTCAGGGCCAGGGATCGCGGGAGGGTAGGGGGGTACTTACTCTTACGCTCCAGTGTTTGGGAGATAAAGAGCTGAACGCTTCAATGGGATATTGTGGAGATGGTTGGTGACCCAGGTGGTAGTGTTGCTGGCAGATCCTCTGTTTGCGGGTTGGCAGGTGCCACTGTCACTACAGAGATGGATGAAGAGGCAGAGACTGCAGCAGAAGAGGAAGCAGGAGGAGCCAGAGACCTTTCTTGGTTTTTGAGGTGTATACTCCCCTGCAGCTCGTGTCTTGTCATCAGCACATTGTCTGAAGAACTGTCATGCTAGGGAACTCCTTGGACCTGGCTTTGGTGTGCTTGGTCCCTTGCTGCATTGGGCAGTAGCAGGCGTACTGTCTAGGGGACGGACGCTCCGCTTTTGCACCCTGCTTCCTCTTCTGCTGTACTGGTGGCTCTGTGCGACCACCGCCCCTTCCTCCGAACTACACAGGTCACCTGCATGACGTTGAATCCATGTGGGCTCGAGGACCTCATCGTCCTCCACATCATCTCCCACCCAGTCTTCACCCCTGCCCTCCTTGTCGGTCCACACAATTGCGAAAGCAGCAGCAGTTGGCACCTGTGTTTCGTCATCATCCGAGACATGCTGCGATGGTCCTCCCATGTACTCATCTTCAAACATAAGTGGTTGGGCATCAGTGCACTCAATCTCTTCCACTTCTGGGGCAGGGCTAGGTGGATGGCCCTGAGAAACCCTGCTAACAGAGTCATCAAAAAGCAGAAGAGGCTGCTGCATGTTTTGGGGCTCAGACTGCTTGGCTGATTTGCAAGGGGGTGAGGTGAAAGACTGATGGACATTGACTGCAGGTGCCAACTCTGATCTTTCAGCAGTAGACTGGGTGGGAGACAATGTGAAGGAACTGGAGGCACTGTCAGCAACCCAATCTACTATCGCCTGTACTTGTCCTGGCGTCAACATTCGTAGAGCCGCATTAGGCCCAACCAAATATCCCTGCAGGCCCCGTCGCCTACTCGCACCTGAGGAAGGTGTTTTACTTGTGCGTGTAGCTGGCACAGATCGACCACGTCCTCTCCCTGCAACAGGAGCTCCACCAGCAGCACCACGACCCTTATTTGACGTTCTCCTCATATTTATAAAATTTAGGATCTTGCCATAAATGGGTGTTTTTTGAATAGCAGAATAGAGCAACAGTATGTAAACGGTGTATCTCACATGTAAAGATATGCAGAAAATGTTATTCAAAAAAAATATTTTTACCCTAAATTATTATTTTTTTTTAACAGCACAATAGAAGAACAGTATCTAAAGTGTGTATCTCACACATACAGATATGCAGAAAACACTGTAAAATATTTTTTTCCCACCTAAATGGGTGTTTTTAGAATAGCAGGATATAGCAACAGTATATAAAGGGTGTATCTCACAGTAACATATGCAGTGCTGGTGGACTGAGCTTGCATAAAATGCCTGCCAACGCCAACCTAATTAACAGACAGATAAAAGTTATATTTTCTCTGGCACTGGGCTCAGTTCAGTGTAAAAAGAATGTGCACTGCACCCACACAACTAAATCAAGGTAGATCGTTGAGTAATTCAATTTCTCAAGCAGGACTCCTATCTAATTCTCTCCCTCAAAACAGCAGCAGCAACCTTTCCCTACACTACCTAAAGCAGAGTGACGTGCTGTGCTGTGTGCCTCTAGCTTATATAGAGGCTGGGTCACATGCTGCACTGGCCAATCATGGCCATGCCATTAGTAGGCACGGCTGTGATGGCTTCTAAGGGCACTCGAGTTAAATGAATGTTAATTGGCTGCCCTGCAGCTGTTAAAAAAGTGACATACAGTAAATTTTTCGAGTTCGGGCCCGGGATCCAAAAACCCAAAAGTCTGGTACGAACCCGAACTTTACAGTTCAGGTTCGCTCAACCCTAAGCGCTAGGCATAGTGCTTTATCCTTTTTTTAAATGTATTTAACATAAAAGTGTACACTCACTAACTGCAGGTGCTTCCAGCGCACCACACTATATCTCGCATGCAGTATGGATCTGCATGTACGTTCTCTACTGTAAAATGCTCACGATGGTATAAGTACCACTTGGTAATCCCCAGAGAGCGATGTGACATCATCAGACTCCTCCCCTATGCGTTACACCACAGGGTCACATGGCTTCCTCAGGGAGATGATCATCCTAAGGTGAGAGCACATCCGGTGGAGGGTGCACAAAGCACGGATTTCAGGACCGCTAGAGAGATCAGAGAAACTACCCACCTGGTTTTACTGTGTTCCTTTCTCGCTAGCCATATCAGCCAACTGTTGCCTGACAGCTTCATAAGTGTGTCACAGGCAAGAGTATGCATTCAAATGTAGCACCTACCCCTGAAGGGGCCACTGAAAATATGCCCAGGTCTCCCTTTGTAGTACAGAGGTCGTCAGTCACACAAGCACAGTCCCGCACACACTCAGTCTAGAGGATGTCTTTTTAGTATTTATAACTGAGAAACCTTTAACAAAAGAGTTGTTTAGGGTCACAGGATATGCCAAGGCAATCAGTAAGGACAGTAGGAGGATAAATGGCTTACTCTAATATTTCAAAAACAGCTTTATGGAGCTAGCAAGGAATGGCCAGTATATCTTGGACCCTATCATAGCAGTCCATATAGCAACTACTGGCTCTTAGTCCCCCTCTGACATTTCCATAACTAATAGTCCACAGCAAGGTCTTTACTCACAGTGTCTCAGTAGCTGTCTGCCACCCAGCATCTGCAGGTAGAAATGAGGGAGATTAACTATATCCTTTTCCAGACCCCGGACTTTAGTGCAGTGCCCTCCAGCAAATGTAATCTTCAGGCAATCTTTCCTGGGCCCTAGGCCCAGCAGCTTCTGAGGCCCAGACTGTAGTTTCTTGTCTTTAGTGAAGCTTTATCTAGGGGCAGCAGGCTTGAGAAAACCTGGAACCCTCCCTTGAGGGAAAGAACCCTCTGTTTAGGCCTCCTGCACTTTTATCACCCACCGGCCACCTTCTGGATTCCTCTGGATTGGCTGGGGTGTGATAAATATTCAACTAATCATTTAAATCTCCCAGCCCTATGCTCTAGAAACTTCTTTCAGAGGCAGGGGGAAGTAATCAAAATCTCAGCTCAGGAAACCCAAAACAGAACAACACAATCAATCACTGTTTCATTCACTACAGTGGAGCCAAAAGCTAAATTTAACTAGCAGCCTAACTAGAAGAGGGCGCTACACAATCCTTACGTGTTCTGCACCAGTCTCTTGATATAGTCAAACTACACATTCCAAAACTACAGCCTTGTCTTTATCATAGTTTATGTTCTATTTTAAACTGCTATGCAGAGACAGACAAGGTTTATATGTTTTTGAAAATAGGGATAGTAGTTTTAGTGTATGTGCTTGTGTATAACAAATTGAGCATTTCGATTTTCCATTCTCTGCACAAAAATCTGTATGTCAACTCTTCTATATTCTGATATACACTAATCCAGATATGCTATTTATAATGGAGTTTTCAAAAAACACACTGCCATAATTATTTTGCAATATTTTAAACAGATTCATTTCTGCTTTCTGTACAGTTTCTAAAATATAGATTATGCCTTACATTGTTTGCTCAAGCTGTCCTTACATTAAATAACCACTAAAGTGTGCCAGAGTATTGTTTAACTCCCATCATATGAAACTACAATATAATCAGAATTCACATGTCTAGAGTTGAGCCCATATGCAATGACACATACCAGGGGTCAGATGTAAACTCGGCAAGATGGCAACAACATACATTTTCTATGCGGGTAAGAATCAAATCATACATATGTCAATTACTATATCACACATCTAGAATTGTAGATGTGTTCACACGAACAGCTAAATCTTTGTATGTAGTGTATGATTTTTACTATTAGACCCCTTTCACACCGAGCCGCCTCGGGTGTCAGCAGTAAAGCGGCACTATTTTTAGTGCCGCTTTACCATCGTTTTAGCAGCGCTATTCGTTAAATCCACCCGCAAAAAGCAGCCGGAGCGGCGTTTTTCCAGTGGTATTGCAGCTCTGCCCCATTGATTTCAATAGGGTGCAGCGGTGAGTTCACCATTCCAAAGAAGCTGCTGGCAGGACTTTTTGTGACACCCTGCCAGTGCACCATCCAGTGTGAAAGCCCTCAGATATTTGGGGGAACCCCACGTCATTTTTTATTTTTTTTACATTTTGCGTGGAATTCCCCTTAATATCCATATCAGACCTGAAGGGCCTAGTAATTGAATTTGGGGGAACCCCACGCTTTTTTTTTTTTTTTTTTTTTTATCAATGACTTTCAATGACTGTTCTCTATATTACAGGGAGCCAACAATTCATTATAGCCGTGAGTGATTTTAAATTACTTTTTTTCCTGCAGAAATGACACTGTGCAGGGACAGTTCTAAGCATGGGAAACATGCGCCCCTTCACAGGCATACTATACACACCCCCCCAGGTACAAAATTTAAAGGAATATTACACTTTTATTGTTTCACTTTAAGCATTATTAAAATCACTGTTCCCGAAAATAACTTGCATATAAACTTTTAAAATGAGCACTTTAGATTTCTCCCATAGACTTGTACAGAGTGTTCCGCTGCTTTTCGATTTTGCAGCGAACACCCCAAATTATTTGCTTTTCGGTGAACAGGCGAACAGGCAATGTTCGAGTCGAACATGAGTTTGACTCGAACTCGATGCTCATCCCTACTCCCGGGTGAGTCCCCCATTGCCCCCCTCCCCCCCGGTCAATGTGCCGATCAGCAAATACAGGACACTCTCTCCCACCAGCAGCACTCTCTCCCCATCTTTCCCCACTCCAGCAGAGGTAATGTTTAATTGTGACAGGCAAGTTACAGATTAGTCCACTCAGTCACCCCTGTCAATGCAAGAGCCCAGCAGAAGGAGCAGCCAGTGTAGCAATCAGCCTCAGTACAGGGAGCAAGTGCAACCCACAGCTTACAGAACGGGACAGCAGGAGAGAGGTATGTACATCACTATTTGGTCCAAAATCTGTTTTTTGTTTTTTTTCAACAATAACGTTTTATTGAAGTTTTTCAATTATTTTGTACAAGCGAAAGATCAAGAAAATAATGAAAGTAAATGAAATAAAAACAAACTAACATAAACAAGAAGATGTGACAAAATTTTCGGATGCGACATTGTAAATACATGTTTAATTAGTACAGCTTATACAAATCAGGTTCATATAAGAATGGAGTCCAACATATTTAACTAAAAAGTAATAGGAACAATCAAGAAATTTAAATAAAGAATTCAAATAAGTCTAAGCCTTTGTACACACGGTCGGAGATTCCGACGGGATGTGTCCGATCGGACCGTTTTGTCGGATATTCCAACTGTGTGTGGTCTCCATCGGACTACTCCGACGGACCAAGTTTTCCAACTTGTTGGTAAAATTTTCCGACAAAATGCTCCGATTGTACATACTCCGATCATGTGTAGAGAATTCCGATCAGACAAAGTGCCACGCATGCTCAGATCAAATTCCTACATCAAAGCTATTGGCTACTAGCCTGAACGTAGTCCCGTCGTAACGTAATAGCGTCATCAAGTTATGAACGATCGGATTTTCCGACAACTTTGTCCGACCGTGTGTATGCAACAGTTTCGGATAAAATCCGTCGGACAAAATCAGACGGACAAAATCCGACGGATTTGGTTGTCGGAATGTCCGACCGTGTGTACAAGGGCTTAAACCAACTTAGCAATCAGATATTGTTTTTACTTCGTAACAGGTACCCAGACACCCCTGCTCAAACGCCCCTCAAGGGATCACACTGCGTTCTCAGGAGGAAGTGGCCAGGCCCCATCTCTAAATCTAGCCTCATCACTCCAGATGGCATGGGTTATGGAACAATTCTGATTGCCATCAAATGGGTTTAAACCCCAGCCTATTCAGATGTGACTCAAAGCAAGAGAGTTTTTATCAGGTGTATATAAAGGTATGATAGTTAAATTTTATGTAGCACTAACTCCCGAAGGAGCTACTGGTTTGATTGGGCTTAACGTTACCTTCTTCACCTGAATTTGTGTCTAGGGGTTCCCGTGGTAGATGACCCAGAAACTTTAGAGACTGACCACAGATCCGCTTAAAGGGATTTTTATTTGCAAAAACATAGTTAACGAACAGTCTCTTAGTATAGGATCAGAGGGTTAGGAGGAAAGTTCAGGTACTCTAATGCCGCGTACACACGATAAGACTATCCGGCGGACTTAGTCTGGTGGACAAACCGGCGGACTTAGTCTGGCGGGCTTGCGGCCCCCCCACCCCAAAGCATCTTGTCCCCATGTTGATGAGGACAAGAGCCTCTTCCCGACAACCCTGGCCATTGGTTGTCGGGGTCTGCAGGCCAGCATCCTCTGGGACTGTGACATCATAATGGGCGGGGACATCACTCGGTGACGCCGCCCATTGTCCCTATATAAGTCGCCACGCAACACGTCCCTGTCATTACGGCCAGAGACAGAGTCGCGTCAACATCTCAAGGAAGAAGAAGAGAAGAACAGAAGAAGAGAAGGCAGTGAAGACAGCGGTGACAGAAGACCGGGCCACCGCCAGTAAAAGAGCTGGAAGAAGGAGCGGAGGCCCGGCAAGAAAAACCGAAGAGAGGGACAAGACCCCCGAAGAGGGGGACAAGACCCCCGAAGTCAGAAGAAGACCCCCGGATGGCGGTGGCGACGAAGAAAGCCGGGCTCCTCCGCTAGTGAAAGAGCTAGTAAAAGAACAGAAGATAGCGGAGGAGTCTGGGGAGAAGACCCCCCAAGACGGAAGAAGACCACCGGAGCAGTGCAATAAATTATTTTAAACCCTTGTGTTGTGTTTTTTTTTACATTTTTTTTCACCAGATGAATGGGTAGGGGTACATTCTACATCATTCACATAGGGTGGGGGCCGGTATCTGGGGGCCCCCTTATTAAAGGGGGCTCCCGGATTCCAATAAGCCTAGAGGCGATTCAGTTCGCATTGTGTGCTATACAAGTATTTCATTCATTCATTCATTCAACGGCCGGGGTTGTCGGGAAGAGACCCTTGTCCTCATCAACATGGGGACAAGGTGCTTTGGGGTGGGGGGGCCGTACGGCCCCCCTTTCCCCAAAGCACCCCCCATGTTGAGGGCACGCGGCCTGGTACGGCTCAGGAGGGGGGGCGCTCGCTCATCCCCACCCCTTTTCCTGACCGGCCAGGCTGCGTGCTCGGATAAGGGTCTTATATGGACCTTAGGGGGGGGGGGGGCACGCTGTTTTTTCAGCGTAGGGCTTCCCCTTTAAGTCCATACCAGGTGACGGGGCCAGCAACGTGTCAATCTCGCTGCCAAAGGCAGTTCAGGTGTAACATTAAATTTCAAAAACATAGCGCGTGCTCTTCAGGAGCTATCAAACATTAGGAGGTAGCAAACATTACTTCATATGAGATGTGTAAATGAGAGGTTCTTAGAACTTTTGTAATGGTTGGAATTGCTTTTTTTCCCCAGCCTTTAACCATTTCAAATTTAGCACTTAAAAGTATTTGGGAAACAATTTTCCTTAATGCCGCGTACACACGACTGGACTTTTTGACAGCAAAGGTCCGACGGAACGAGTCCGTCGGACAATTCGATCTTGTGTGGGTTCCATCGGACCTTTGCTTGCCAAAAATCCAGCGGACTTTAGAAATAGAACATGTTTTAAATTTTTCCACCGGACCGAGAAATCCGTTCGTGTGTATGCTAGTCTGACGGACAAAAAACGACGCTAGGGCAGCTATTGGCTACTGGTTATGAACTTCCTTATTCTAGTCCAGTCGTACGTCATCACGTTCGAATCTGTCGGACTTTGGTGTGATTGTGTGTGGCCAAGTCCGTTCATTCGGAAAGTCCATCGGAACTCCGCCGAAAGTCCATTGGAAAGACCGTCGGACCTAGTCCCTCAAAAAGTCCCGTCGTGTGTACGCGCGATAACTGGGGTGGGATTGCTTCTATTCCTAAGGATAGAATGGCCAAGCCTGGGTTTTGAGGAAGGTGGATATTCATAATATTAGCTATTGTGCTGTAGATGGCAGACCAGAGGGTCTGCAGTAGGGGACACTTCCAAAATATATGGATCAGTGAACCTCTGTAACCGCAATCCCTCCAGCACAGTGGGGAAGTTTGTGGTATGAAACTTGCTAGTCTTGTAGGTGTTAAATTCCACCGCAGTAGTAATTTTTGGTAAAGTTCACATAAATTAGCGCTTTTAGTAGCTTTATAGGTAGATGCCATTGCTTTTATCCATTCATTGGAGTAGGAAGTCGAGAAGTCTATTTCCCACGTGCTCATAGAGGGGGTTTTGGTAAAGATTGATTTTTGGTTTAAAATGTTGTAGATTAGAGAGGTTACTTTGATTAAGGAAGTGGGGTTTGTAAGATATAGAAACACTCTCCATGGCAATTTAGGGGCAATGTCAGGGATTGTTGATAGCAGATGTAAAATTTGGATATAGGTATACATATCGTTTGGGCTTAGTCCATATTCTAATTGTGCTCTAAAGGACTTAGTTGCTGGGCCAACTTTTATATCTGTAACATTCGTGAAACCTTTGGATATCCAATGTTTGATTTTTAAGTTTGGGATCAGAAGTTGTAGGCTAGATATAGATAAAGAAATGGACTTAGAGGGTGCAAAATCTGTTTTTAATTCCATTTTATGCAAATGACTTCCTAGGGCCCATTCACACTAGGAACTGCATGTAAATCACACAGGAACACTGTGCAGTTCCTGTGCAGTGCAATTTCAGCCCTATTCATTTTTAATGGGCTGAAATTGCACCGCACTGCACCAAAAGTAGTGCATGCACTACTTTTTGAAAAGCACGGAAACTGCGTTGTATGGTACTCTTGTGCCATGCAATCCGGTGCCGGCAACCGTGCTGCATTTGCAATGTTGTTAACTTTGCACTGACCCCTTTAGCAGATCGCAAGGGCTGTGTGATTGGACTGCATTCTAGTGTGAACGGGCCCTTAAAGTATAATTCTCTAGAAAATATACTGTTTATAATAGGTATTTGAAAATATGAGTGAACTATAAAAAAAAAGTGGGGCTCTCTCTGATCTAATGAAGGTCTTTAAGGGGGTTTCTGATGCAAAAGCCCCTCCCCCAAGACCACCTATTATATCAGAGTCACGGTCAACTTATATCAGCAACCCCTCAGCCCCCCTGTGTGTGCACGGGACCATAGAAAACAATATACCTGGATTCTGGTCCATAAAAAATGTTGATTTTTATACCCGTGTACAGGAGCCCTAATGAAAATCATGTTGTAATCAGTAGTTCATCATTTTTATTCAGTAGCTTCAAAATGCACTTCAATAAACTGGCTTGCTCAAACCTGGTTCCCGGATTTCCAGTTCTGAAGATATCCTGCAAAGCCACGTCAGCTTCAAGGGACAGGCTAATAAAACAGAAGAAAAAAAAAACGTTGTTTAACAAAGGTGGTTCCACAGCATACAAAGTCATTTACACGCTATTTAGTGATGACATACAAAATACACAATTGATTTTTTTTTTGTGATTGTGCAGAAATACAGAAGAGCTGTATTATTTTATCTAATATGCATAAAAAAATTCTAAAGGTTATTGATGAAGTTCTATATTTATCTTGTTTTGCTGATTATCTCTTAACAGATCACTACCAAAACTATATCCGCCCCACATATCCAACTTATAACAAATAAAAGTAAATAAGAAAATATTAAAAGCAGAACTTGTTATTTAAGAATCATATATGCTCATCAAATAAATGCCAAAAATCCACTTCATATTTACTTAAGGAACCATAGGCCTAACAGTACAGTTGCAGTGCAAATTTACTGAGCACAATACAGCTTTGTGCATGGGTCCTACAACTGTCAGGGCTGGGCTCAGCTCTCCCTTCTTAGTGCTCAGGTTGCTCAGCTGTTGGTTAATTGCCAGCACTCATCATTCCACAGTGGTTCACCTGGTGATCATTTCCTGCTCGTCAGTCCAGCCCACAGCCAGCCCCTTCTGGCTATTTAAACTGCCTGGCTCATTCATTCAGCGCCTTTACCTTGCTCAACACAAAAGCAGAGACAAGCAGCGCCAACCTAAGTGCAGCAATATAGTACACGTTTTATTTGTTTCAGTAGAAATACACTCACTCTTTCTAGTATAAAACAGGCATGTCATGTTTTGGAATATTCAGGAGTATTCAAATAGATGATCTGGGGGGTGACAAAGACTCCAAAGGAGGTGATCCTCTTGCGCTATGCGGTCCCGTCCAGAGGCGCCGGTAGTTTTCAGTGTCCCAGGCTCAGGTCGGCACAGCGTCACAGGGGTCGTCAGTCTGTGGAGTCGCACTGTAGTGATGCTAATTGCGTGCACGCGTTCGGAGCATGCGTGCTCCTTCGTCAGGCATAGCATCCCGCCATCTTGGAAGTGGTCAAAAAGGAAGAGCAGGGCAGACGGGCCAATGGGATCGTAGTACAGCCCCATTTGATAGTTCACCGCTATTTTTTAACAGCATCTGACTTTTTAACAGCATCTGATCCTTGGACATTTTTTAACAGAATCTGATTCTTGGACATGTGTTTTTTTCCCCTCGCATCCTCCCCCCCCCCCCCCCGAAACAATTCTATGTATACAGTCTCTACCCACTAGCGCAACAAAAATTAGTTTTTCTTTTACCTTGGTCAACATATCTGTAGACTCTCTGCTGTGTTCCTTGCGAAGACTTGCCTGGCTGACGTCCCTTCTGGTTCCTGATCCTGGTCTGCTGCTTGCTGACTACACTGATCTCTAGCTTCCTGATTTCCTGACTTGTTCTGACTACCTGATTTGGCTACCGGACTCTGGCTATGTTTTGACTATGTTTAACAGTTATACCATTTTATTAAAAGGTGTGATTTTTTTTTTACTGCATTTTCTGTCTCCGTCTGTTTCATGGTTCCTGACAGTAGACGAAGGCCATGAATACAGAATATGCAGGCAATCCACCTTGTGGTAATATTTTTTGCAAGTTAAATGAGCAGGATCACCGCATGGATCAGTTTGCCATATCGTTACAGATGTTCCTGATTCGCACTGCTCACCTGGATCCTCCCACTGTGGCTGTTCGGGTACAACCTGTGTTGCAGGTCATCCCTGCTGCTGCTCCAGTCTCTGTGCAGGCACCCGTATTAGCTAGATCTCACTGCAGACCATTCCCTCTGGTGTACTGTTTCTTCAGGCAGGCAGTTGATTCAGTTAGCTGCAGTGTATTTAGTATATATATATATATATATATATATATATATATATACTTTATCCTGTGTAGCTAGATCTGACTACAGGCCATTCCTGGTGTACGTATTCAAATACACTTTCAGGCAGGCAGGTTATTCAGTGATCTACAGTGCAGAAAACATATATACAGTCTCCTACATATATATCCACTGCATTCTAGTCTAGCCAAGCCTATATCTGACTGCAGCCCATTGCTGGTGTACATTTTCAAATACACTTTCAGGCAGGCAGGCCAGTGATTCAGTGATCTGCAGTGCATTAAATATATATACAGTCTCCAATATATATATATCCACTGCATTCCAGTCTAGCCAAACCTATATCTGACTACAGGCCATTCCTGGTGTACGTTTTCAAATACACTTTCAGGCAGGCAGGTGATTCAGTGATCTGCACTGCATAAGGATATATATACAGTCTCCTACATACTGTATATATCCACTGCATTCTAGTCTAGTCAAGCCTATACATGACTACAGGCCATTCCTGGTGTACGTATTCAAAGACACTTTCAGGCAGGCAGGCCATGCAGGTGATTCAGTAATCTGCAGTGCATAAAGATCTATATATATATATATATATATATATATATATATATATATACAGTCTCTTACACACACATACAGTATATATATATATATATATATATATATATATATCCACTGCATTCTAGTCTAGCCAAGACTACAGGCCATCCCTGGTGTACGTTTCAATGACACTTTCAGGAAGGCGATTCAGTGATCTGCAGTACATAAACATATATATACAGTCTCCTACATATATATATATATATATATCCACTGCAGTCTAGTCAAGTCAAGCCTGTTTGAATGGTCGAGCAAACTTTTGGTCCGTTCGCATGTTCTGGATGCGAAACAAACCGGGGGGTGTTCTGCTCATCCCTAGTCCTGCTCACCATCCTTGTGGCCTCCTCGTAGTTATCCTGAGTTTGTGGCTTCCATTAAAAGGGTATTTGATGTTCCCGCAAGACCCTCTTCTGCTGCCAAGAGCCTCATGTCCATCAAATAGAGTAGGAGAACTGTTGCCGATTACACCATTGAATTCCATATTCCAGCAGCAGAAGGACCTTGGAACAATGTGACGCTCATGGCTGCTTTTTCTCATGGTCTCTCGGATAACCTCAAAGATGACATAGCAGCCTGAGACATACCTATTGATCTGGAGAAGTTGATCACGTTTACCATTCTCATTGACTCCAGACGCCAAGAGAGACATTCTTTTAAGGAGCACTTGTGGAAGCCTCCTGTGCATTTGGCTCTGAGCTTTGCAGTCCCACCCTTGACTCCCTCACCTCCCATGGCTCCTGGTACCGAGTCCACCAGTGAAGTATAACCCTTGCAATTGGGCTCCACACGTCTCTCTGTGGATGAGAGGGCCTTTAGCCATTGTACAGCTGCTACTACACTTCTGGAGGTGTACACAGTACACAATACATTATAGCCGTAGTACAGTTGCTACTACTTTTCTGGTGGCATACACAATACAGTGCAGCTGTAGTACAGTTGCTACTACACTTCTGGTGGTGTAGACAGTATCTAATACAGTGTAGTGTGGTGTTGCAAAACAAAAGATACTTTGTGTCCTGAAGGCCACCAAGGAGAGGCAGACGCTCACAGGCCACTAAAAGAGGGCAAGCAGGCTCTGTGTCTACAGTCAACAGTGCTGGTCGAGGACATGGTGCATCCTCCACAGGTGGCCGTGGGGCATGCTTGTCCTTTTTTTCTGCTGCTGGCTGTGTTATTGAGCCAGAGCATGCAGAAGAGTTGGTGGAGTGGATAACAAAGCCGTCCTCATCCTACTCATCCTCTGTCACCCAGGCTCAGAGTAGTTTGACTTCCAATGCAGCTGCCAAAGCGGCCTCTTCCACCGGCTCCTTGTCCACAGTCACTCCTTCCATAGCCCCACCATCATGCATGGAGGAGTCCCCAGAACTATTCGAACACATTGTCGGGTACATGCTTCTGGAGGATGTGCAGAAGTTTGAAGCCTCGGATGTTGGTTCCCATGTTGAGGAAGGGAGTAATGTGAGCCTAGAGAGAGTGGGTGCCTAAGAAGGACAAGAAACTTGCAGTCACATTCCCCTAGCTGCAGCATACTGACAAGTTACTGACAAGTTTTCTCCAGTGAGGAGGAGGGAGGGGATGAGGTCACTGACTCTTCTTGGGTGCCTGATAGAAGAGGGGAGGAGGAGGCAAAACTCTAGGGGGATGCCCTCTAGGGGGCAGCTTAAGGGCAGACACCCTATTGCATTGTACTGAAGAGCTCCGCAAGGCTGACTGAAAAGTTCTTTGGTGTGGGCCTTTTTCGACACGTGTGCAGCAGATCGCACCATTGCTGTTTGCAGCCTATGTCTGATGTGGATAAAGCTTGGCCAGAACAGCAGCCACTTGGGCACCATATTATTGACCAGACATATGATGACCTCCCATGCAGTCCGTTGGCAACATCACTTGAAAGACCCACATCAAAGAAAAAGGCGGACTTCTCCTTGCTCCTTATCTGAGATCTCCAACCCCACTATACCTCCAATCCTCTCAAAAACCTGCATTGAGAGGAATGAAGGTATAGCAATAGGTGTCCCAAGTACTTGCAGCCAATCTGCTAGCAGTACACCACCATCTGATTTTAGCAGGCAAATTTCCCTACCCCAGTTGCTGAACAGTAAAAAAATGTTTGGTCCCAGCCATCCACATACTCAGTATCTGAATGCTAGCTTGGCCAAATTGCTAGCACTGCAACTGTTGCCTTTTCAGCTGGTAGACCCTGCCTCATTTTGTGAATTTTGTGAATGTGCTGTACCTCAGTGGCAGGTTCCAAAACACCATTTCTTTTCATGGAAGGCCATTCTGGCTCTCTACCCGCATGTGGAAGGCAATGTTTTGGTCTCATTGGACAGGGCGGTCAGTAGTAAGGTGCATATTACCACTGACTCATGGTCGAGCAGGCATGGGCAGGGACATTTGCTTTCCTTCACGGCGCACTGGGTAACTCTGCTGGCAGCTGGGAAGTATGAAGGACAGGGTTCAGTATTGTTGGAGCTTGTTCTGCCACCACGCCTCCAAAATGCTAGTGGTAATTCTGCCACTGCTCTCTCCTCCACCCCCTCCTCTTCTTCTTCTCCACTTCTTCTTCTTCTATGGCCTCTTCTGCAGATTTGTCCTCTGAACCTTTGGTGCTCCGTAAGCATTCAAGGGGCTATGCAAGCAGTCAGGCTCAAGGATGCGATGCAGTGCTTGAGTTGGTCTACTTAGGGGACAGGAGTCACACTGGGGCAGAGGTTTTGTCAGCTCTGCAGGGCAGGCTCAGAGGTGGTTGACACCACGTCAGTTTCAGCCAAGAATGGTTGTATGCGACAATGGCACCAACCTTCTCTCCGTTCTCTGACAGGGACACTTGATCCATGTTCCATGTTTGGCACACGCCCTGAATTTGGTGGTGCAGCGGTTCTTGAGCAGGTACCCAGGCTTACAGGATCTCCTGTAGCAGGCCAGAAAAGTCTGTGGTAATTTCCGCCAGTCACACAATACCAGTGCTTGGCTGGCTGACATTTAAAGGGAATGTAACCTGCCCACCAACTTCCTCATTTGTGACATGCCCACCAGGTGAAACTCAACGTGGCAATGCTTCAGCAGCTACACACACAGCAGAGGGCCATAAATGAGTACCTGTGTGAGTAGGGCACCAGGACAGGGTCAGGGGAGCTTGGCTTCTTTTTGCCACGCCAGAGGCTACTGATCAAGGATGCATGCGCTGTCCTGTCATCAGTTGAGGAGGCCACAAGGATGGTGAGCAGCGACAATGCATGCATCAGTGATGCTGTCCCTCTTGTCTTCCTGTTAGAGCCCACGCTTCATGGAATAATGGACAGGGCACTTGAGGCAGTACAGTGGGAGGAAGAGGGAGTGGGAGACCTATCAAGGCCCCCTTTATCCAGATAGTATTCCTGCAGGCCCGCCAAATACACAGGAAGATGAGGAGGAGGAGAAGGATTGTGTCAGCATGGACGTGGAGGATAACACTCAGCAGCAGTCTTCAAGTGATGGTTTTCAGTCCCCAGAAACCCAAGGAGTTGTACGTGGCTGGGAGGAGGTTGTTACGGAACATGTGATCCTTAACAACCCAGAGGACTCAGAATCGAATGCCTCTGCAAACTTACACTGCATGGCCTCCCTGATTCTGCAAAGCCTGCAAAAGGACCCTAGGATTTGTGGTATCAAGGAGAGGGCTCATTACTGGCTGGCAACCCTTCTTGATCTATGTTATAAGGGTAAGGTTGCAGAACTCATCTTGCCTTCGCAAAGGGTATCAGACTATGAAACATCTTCAAGAAGCCTTGAAGAAAGGTTTGTGCAATGCATTTCCAGACCCTTGGAGGTTACAATTTCCTGGCATTGGACAACGTGTTCTGAGGGTTCGTTCAGTCAGAGGAAGAGCAGTGGAGAAGGGGGCTGGCTGACTGATGCCTTTAGACAATTTTTCAGTCCTGAGCGCCAAGGTCTGATCAGTTCAAGCAACCATTGCCAGCATCTGCATTACATGGTACAGGAATATTTACAACAGAGCATCCACTGGGTTACTAGGTCATAATGGTGGACCACTATCCAGGACGTGCTCAATATGCAATTGGGCTACTGGCTTGTCCTTCATCCAGCGTTCTTTCTGAACGCACATTCAGTGCTGCTGAAGGGTTTGCAATGGTTTATAGAGTGAGCCTATCCACGGACTCTGTTGATAGGCGCACATTCATAAAAATGAATCAGTCTTGGATCAGCATGTAACTGATTGAATTTTCTATGGACGTGGGATCCCTTGGAGACTGCCTATGCTGAGTGACTATCGTATTCCTCCTCAATCTTGATGATGCTAGCTTCCAACAATATTTTTTGTTTAGGGCACCACCACCACTGCCTAAGGCCCAATTTTTCTTCCGGTGCTTAACAGGGCCTGTTCCTGCACCCAACAAGAATGTAATTGTGAGGGCTTACAGTATTGTGGCATCACCATCACCAAAGGCCCAATTTGTGATGTAATATTTCACAGCAGGGCCCGTTCAAGCACCCAACAAGAGTATATGTGAGGGGTTACAGTATTGTGGCACCACCAAAGGCCCAATTTTTCTGCCTCTATTTAACAGGGGCATGTAATTACAATTCTTGATATAATATTTCATAGCAGGGCCCATTTCTGCACCCACCAAGAGTAACTGTGAGGGCTTACAGTGTTGTGGCCCCACCACCAAAGGCCCATTTTCTTGCCCCTGTTTAATAGGGGCATGTAATTACAATTCTTGATTTAATATTTCACAGCAAGGCCCGTTCCTGCGCCCACCAAGAGTAACTGTGAGGGCTTACAGTGTTGTGGAACCACCACCGTCACCAAAGGCCCATTTTTTCTGCCCCTGTTTAACAGGGGCATGTAATTACATTTCTTGATATAATATTAAACAGCAGCGCTCATTCCTGCTCCCAACAAGAGAAACTGTGCGGGCTTACAGTGTTGTGGTACCACCAACACCTAAGGCCCAATTTTCTGCAGAGTGTATATAGGGTAGGCCCCAAAGGGCCTGATAATGGACTGGGGGGGAACCCATGCCATTTTTTTCAATGATTTTCATCTATATTGCTGGGACCCGACAATACATTACAGCCGCAATCGGTTTTAAATTACTTGCTTTCCTTTAGAAATGTAATTTTGCTGTGGTATTGTTCTAAACACGGGAAAACTGCACCACTTTACAGGCATACTATAGACACCCCCCAGGCATGATATTTAAAGGAATATTTAATTTTTATTGTTCACTTTAAGCATTGTTAAAATCACTGCTCCTGCAAAAACTGCCATTTTTAAAAAGTTTTTTAAAACAGTCCCGAAACATTTTTTATGGCAATAACTTGCATATAAGCCTTTAAAATAAAGCACTCTTGATTTTTCATGTTCGTGTCCCATAAACTTCCTTGGATTTGTTCGAACAAAATTTTTGCCTGTTCGCATGTTCTGCTGCAAACAGAACCGGGGGGGTGGGCTTTGTTCGGCTCATCCCTAGTCTCTACGCAGAAGTGAGCCTGATTTTGCACTCTCCAGCTTTATTAATAAACCTCATAGGAACAAAGGGGCATATTTAAAAAGTGGTGAATGTAACATTCTCCAAAATTGTAAATAAAAAGTTGTTGTACTATCCATACATCATATAGTGAATGTTAAATCAACTAATCACTATAAACCATAACATCAAAGTGCAATAGTGTAATAAAGTGCAAACGTAATTAATAACAAATTTCTCATGACATATAAATATATTGTGCAAAAACTCCTGTAAAAAACTCAGTTGCTCCATTGACGGCATTCATTAGAACGAAACGTAAGTCAGAGGGTAGGCGTAGCTGTGACGTCAGCATGTCCACAGGGATGCCAGACACTGTTCAGATCCATATGCCTGTTTAACCTCTTTCTTGTAAGTATATTTCTTTTTAATAAAATTGTTTTCCATGGATGCTGTACAATGAGATGTCCCTTCCTTTTCCTATGTGCATTTACTGAACTGAGGAGTGACTATATGGAGGTGGCTTGTGGAGAGTCCATCCATGCTAGTGCTGGGATCTATGTAGTGTAATTTTATGCCTGAGGGGGCTCACTTGTCAAAAAGCTCTTTCAAATCCGTAAGGGTTAGACTCTCTGGTAAGAGGTGAATCCTCTATGTTTGCAGTGGAGCATGTATACTTTTATTTATTTTACCTAATTTTGCTCATTCAATTGATTCACTAGTGCAGGAATTTTTTTCACTAAGATTCCCCAAACATTTACCGCAGTTGAATCAATCACTGAAATTTAAAATACATGTGCCAGGAAGATACTCCCTCCAGTGAATGATTGCAAAATGTCACTATTACTGCTATAAATATATACCTCTTAGGCCCCTTTCAAACGATCAGCCCGCAAAGATCCACCTACTTGTTTTTCAGGTGGATCCAAGCAGGCTACCCATTAACTTGTATTGGCAGACGGATGTCAGCGGAGATGTGTCTGCTGACACCCGCCTGCCATCTTATCTGTCAAGATCTGCTGAAAACAGACGGATGCCGATACGTTCGCCATCCGTCCAGCAGATCGGATTGGATGAAAGCGGATATGCTGTCTACTTTCATCCGATCTTCCCACAGAAAACAGCGGGGCTCTGACAGGTCCGTCCCTGCACAGTGATCAGAGAAGGACCAGTCATCCGCCTGCTCAGTGGGGATCAACAGAGCGATCCCCTGCCGAGCTAGCAGAGTCCGATGAGCAGATAATCCCAATCCAATTCCAGGCAAACCCCATTGTTTTGGGTAGAGTGAAAAAGGGTTATAAATGTTGACTTTTTTATTACTATTTGTATCTCCTTTTTATTTCACCTTACTCACACAGAACAGGAAGTGAACGGTTAGCGCCCCACTTCTTGTTTACTTGATAGGTATCAGAAGAAAGATCGTTCAGTGGTCTGGTCCACGACTGGCCTATGTCCATGTAGTAAAAGCTGCCAACAGACATTAGACAAGGGCAAATAGGACCTGATCCCTGACAATCCTGGATTGGGATATGATAGTAAGAGCCTGCTTGTAGGAAAGTCGATTGGTCAAGATGGAGTTTCCTGGATGAACCTTATTGCTTCCCCTAAGATAGGCCAACGCAGTCATGACCACAAACGTGCACATTTTTTGAATCCAAACCTGCACAATTGTAGAACATGGGACCTGCTTGACTCACAGGTTAAACGTGGTGAGAGGCATGGAGGGAATGAGAAAAAGAGAGAGAGAGAGAGAGAGAGAGAGAGAGAGAGAGAGAGAGAGAGAGAGAGAGAGTAGGAGAGGAATTTTGGTGTAATATTTAGGTGAACAAAAACATTTGTAGCATCCTTTTAGGTTGGTGCTAGAGAGCATAGTTTTGGATCTCTCTGCATACCAGGGAGGCTATTGGGTAAATGTAGGTGTTTTCTGCCTACCAGGGAGCAGTGATCTATTGATATGGTCTGCTCATTGGGCTCAGGTGCTGCTTATGTTGTCTGCCTGTTTTGCACTGGTCCAATAGGACGAGGCAAATTGTACAGTGGGAGGAAACCTGGCAAATGGGAACATAGGCGTTGTTACAGCCCTGTCTATTGGCAGAAGCAGGTGCCCCATGGCATGCTAGGTAAATGTATATATGCCTTGGGCACATGTGCTTGGGATCTTTGGCTGGAGAGGGCTGCTGCCCCTCCCCTGTACAGGCTGCCTTGCGGCTTCAGGTGGTCGACCAGAGGGCCAGAATTGAGGAAGCTGCAACCCAGATGTCCTGCAGAACTGACTTGGAGAGGGACACATCTAGAAGGATCAGTTCCTGGTTACTGTGAGTACAGATCTGCGTCTAGGGGCCTATTCCCTTCAGGCTAGAGGAGTCAGTGGACAGGTGTCAGCTAAATGGGATGCTAGTTAGTGTCCTGAAGAAGAGTGGCGCATTGAGTCTGCTGCCAGAGAAAGCAAAGGTCTTATCTTCCCACACAGCAATAGTGTGGTCTAGCAGCAAATCTGCTATCCAAATCAATTTATTGGGGTCAAGTGAGAGTTGTCTTCATCTTTATATAGTTCAAGTTGGAGTATCCCACTAATCCCTTCTCCTATCCAAGTTCTACCAATAAATACAAAATAATCAAGAGGTATAGGGATATGAGTAGAGATGGCCTTGCTGTTCGCCCGGTGGTCGGTTCGTGGCGAACTTTGCTTGTTCGCGATTCGACAAACCGGCGGACTTCTGGCACTGTTCGCGGCGGACATATTGGTTTACATTGTGAAGAACTTTGACCCATGACACATCCATCACGGGGTACAGGACAGCCAATTGAGGCACTTCAGCACATGAACATACCCCCTACCTTTTAAATAGACCTGATCTGGCGGCCATTTTACATTCTGTCTTTTGTCAGTGTAAGGAAAGGACGCTGTGTGGAGCAGAGACAGTCAGTCTAATCACTAGCTATTACTATTAGGTACACAAAAGTCCTTTTAAGAACTGGTATAGGTGTACAGTATATAGGGTTGTAATACACTTATAATATACTTTCTTTCAAATATAGAAAGCATATTATAGTGCACTGGAGTGCTGATCGATTCTGCAGCTGTCTTTTCTCAGTGTAGGGAGGGACAGTTTGGTGTTTGGAGCAGGGACAGTTTGCAATTCACTAGCTACTAGCTAGCTACTGTTAGGTCCACAAAGATGTTTTTAAGGACTGGTATAGATGTACTATTTGGTGTGCAGTATATAGGGGTGTAATACATGTATAAAATACTTTCAAATATAGAAAGCATAGTATAGTGCATTTCCACTGTGCAGCATTGTGACTGCTGAGCGGTTCTGCAGCGATACTACAAAGAGTGACAAACGCAATTAGAAAAAAGTATTATAACTGGTGTAATAGACCAGTGGCCCCCCAAAGCGACAGATTGAAACGTGGTGTTATATACCTTCTTCCACATATACTGCACTTCTCTAGAGACTTTTGTCACAGGGTCATTTAAAAAATGACAGACAGAGGAAGAGGCAGGCCCTTCTGCAGGGGTGGTAGGTGTAGGGCAGGAGCAACAGGCTTGAGCTAAAGTGGAAAATTTCAGAAGGTACGTTTGATTACATCAAAGGATGCACCAGACTTGGTTGAGTGGCTCACTCAGCCTTACTCTTCTGCTCCCACCTCATCCTCTCGATCTGCACCCTCTTCACTCTCTGCTGTGTGCACCCCCAAAGACACTACCACCAACACCACCACCACCATATACCCTCTGCTTGAGTCACAGGAATTATTTTCCGATCCATCACAAGACATTGCCGTTTCGCAGCCATTCTTGGCATTGGATCAGGAAGAGGAGGTAGCAACAACCGCCACTCAGCAGTCTGGCGACAGTACCCAGATCAGCCCAAGGAGGTTGGTCCCCGGTGTTGCTGCCTACTCCAAGATCTCTAATTATAGCAGTGGGGAAGGTGATGTCGATGATGACGTGTCTAGTGATGTCACGTAGGTGGCCACAAGAGAGGAAGAGGAGGGGAGTTCAGAGGGAGATATGGACCAGCAGATAGGGAGGAGAAGCAGGCGGAACTTACATTGCACAGGAGGGGCAAACCAGACTGCTAATGTATAAGGAGCGAGGCATCAACCATGTACGGTCACATCTGGTGCTCCCAGGACGTCGGCACATGGCTCTGCAGTGTGGGCTTTTGTTAACGTGTCCGCTGTTGACAATAGTGTTGCCACCTGCAGCCTTTGCAGTCAACGCATAAGTCGCGGTAAGCCCAACACTCACCTAGGGACGACCGCCTTAAGAAGGCACATGAGCTGCCATCACCAAGCCCAGTGGGAGCAACGGAACCCACAAAGCCACACTCCAGGCTCTCACTGTCCAGCCTCTTCTACTTCTCCTTCTCCCCTCTCCTCAGAATTGTCCTCCACTCCACCTTTCATCATGCCGTCCTCACGTTTTTCTGGAAAAAGGCAGGCTTCCGTGGGCCAAATGTTTGAGCGTAAAAAAAATTATGACGCTGGATAACCCTCTTGCCCAGCGGTTGACCGCTGGCTTGTCAGAACTGTTAGCCCGCCAACTACTGCCATATAAACTGGTGGACTCGGAGGCCTTTAGAAAATTTGTGGCCATTGGAACACCACAATGGAAGGTCCCAGGAAGGAAGTATTTCTCACAGAAGGGCATCCCAGAGCTATATGGCCATGTTCAGCAGCAAGCGAATGTATCTCTGGCACACAGTGTTGGTACCAAGATACATCTGACCACAGACACTTGGTCTAGCAAACACGGGCAGGGAAGGTATATAACTTTTACTGCCCACTGGGTGAACCTTCTGACGGCTGTCAACCATGTAACCCGTGGCACCAGTGTAGATTTGGTTTTACAGCCACGGATTGCATGCAGGCCTGGCTCTTCTTCACCTCCTCCTACTCCACCTATTCGACATGCCAGGTGAGACGTTGCCATGCTATGCTGCGTCTGTTGTACCTGGAAGCCAAGAGCCACACTGGCCCTGCACTCCTTTCAGCTTTGCGTTCACAGGCAGATCAGTGGCTAACACCGCTCAATTTGACAGTTGGTAAAGTGGTGTGTGACAATGGTGCCAATCTGCTTAGTGCATTGAAACAGGGCAAAATTACACACGTCCCATGCATTGCACACGTCTTAAACTTGGTCGTGCAGCGATTCGTTGTCAAATACCCTGGGGTCCAGGACATCTTGCGGCAGGCAAGGAAAATCTTGGCCCATTTCAGAAGATCTTACACGCCCATGGCTCGCCATGCTGACATTCAGCGGTGACACAATCTGCCGGTCAGACGTCTTATTTGTGATTGCTCGATGCGATGGAACTCAACCTTCTATATGCTTGATAGGCTGCTCCAGCAGAAACGTGCAATTAACGACTACCTGTACAAACTCTGCGGAAGAACAGGTTCTGGGGAGCTTGTTTTTTTCCACCGCTCCAGTGGCTGCTCATGCACGATGCATGCAGACTTCTGCGGCCATTTGATGAGATCACCAAACTGGTCAGTCACAGCCATGGCGCTATCAATGACATCGTACCTTATGCCTTCTTTATGGAGCGTGCATTGCGTCATGTCATTGATCAAGCCGTGGAGGAGCAGGAGGATGAGGAAGTCGCAATGCTGGATGAATTCTCAAGGGGGGCTACTCTATCTGAGACAAGTCAACAACAGGAGTCTGAAGAGGAGTCAGAGGAGGATGGTGCCAGGGCGGATTAGGAGGAGCAAGAAGAGCATGCTTTAAACCTGTCTGGGATCCCTGTTGTTGTCTGTGGATGGAGAGAGGAGAACGAGGAGGACGACATTATCCTGGATGATGAGCAGGAGCCGGGCCACCACACCGCTTCCAGTTTAGTGCAAATGGGGGCCTTCGTGCTTCAGTGTTTTAACAGGGACCCCCGTATAAAAAGCATAATGGTCAAGGACCAGTACTGGGTGGCAACGTACTTAGACTCCCGGTACAAACACAAAATGGTGGAAATGTTACCACCATCACAGAGGGCTGTCAGAATGGAGCACTTCAAGGCCTTGCTTAGAGAAATGCCGCATTCTGCTTTTGCGTGCCCTGGCAGAGGAATTCCCACTCCCAGAGAAAGAGTTGTGGGTGCCAATCCAACAGCGCCTGCAAGAAGAGGGCGGTTTGAAGATGTGTTGGTCACTTCTGATATGAGATCATTCTTTGAGCCGACCCATCGACAGGTGTCATCCAGATCCAGTATCAGAGAACGCCTAGACCGACAGGTGTCCGACTACATCGGGTTAACGGCCGATGTGGACACTCTGAGAAGTGATGAACCCCTGGACTACTGGGAGGGCAGGCTTGACCTCTGGCCAGAGCTTGCACAATTTGCAATGGAACTGTTGGCTTGCCCCTCGTCCAGTGTCCTGTCCGAAAGGACGTTCAGCGCAGCAGGGGGGGTCGTAACCGATAAGCGCACTCGCCTAGCTCACAACAGTGTTAACTACCTCACATTTATAAAAAATGAATGAGGCATGGATCTCAGAGGAATTCAACACATGTGACCAGTAGACCATGTATATGCATAACTCTATAAAAAAGGTTTATATAATCTAGCACACGGACCTTTTTTATACCTTTGGCTCACTTGTACAAAAAAAAGCACACCGTACTATATGCCCGTACCTCCCTGTTTGAAGAGGTTGAGCGGTGTCATATTTTTGGGCCCCACAGCGAGTTGCTGGTATCAGTGCCGATGTCAGTGCTCTCTATCTCGGTGCTGGTGTGGTGTCAGTGCTCTCTATCACGGTGCTGGTGTGATGTCAGTGCTCTCTATCTCGGTGCTGGTGTCAGTGCTCTCTATCATGGTGCTGGTGTGGTGTCAGTGCTCTCTATCTCAGTGCTGGTGTCAATGCTCTCTATCACGGTGCTAGTGTCAATGCTCTCTATCACGTTGCTGGTGTGGTGTCAGTGCTCTCTATCACGGTGCTGGTGTGGTGTCAGTGCTCTCTATCTCGGTGCTGGTGTCAGTGCTCTCTATCATGGTGCTGGTGTCAGTGCTCTCTATCTCGGTGCTGGTGTGGTGTCAGTGCTCTCTATCACGGTGCTGGTGTGGTGTCAGTGCTCTCTATCTCGGTAATGGTGTCAGTGCTCTCTACCACGGTGCTGGTGTCAGTGCTCTCTATCACAGTGCTGGTGTGGTGTCAGTGCTCTCTATCACGGTGCTGGTGTCAGTGCTCTCTCTCTATCTCGGTGCTGGTGTGGTGTCAGTGCTCTCTATCTCGGTGCTGGTGTGGTCTCAGTGCTCTCTATCACGGTGCTGGTGTCAGTGCTCTCTATCACAGTGCTGGTGTGGTGTCAGTGCTCTCTATCACGGTGCTGGTGTCAGTGCTCTCTCTCTATCTCAGTGCTGGTGTGATGTCAGTGCTCTCTATCTCGGTGCTGGTGTGGTCTCAGTGCTCTCTATCACGGTGCTGGTGTCAGTGCTCTCTATCACGGTGCTGGTGTCAGTGCTCCCTTTCTCGTGCTGGTGTCAGTGCTTTCTATCGCGGTGCTGGTTTCAGACAGTGAGGGAGATAGCAGCGGAGAAGCCAATCAGCAGGCAGTGCCAGCACCATGGCTGAGGATCAGCACTGGACTGGCACCACCGGACCACCACAGTGGAGCCCTGCATAGGTGGGTGTAAGGGCCGGGCAGAGGGAGGGACTCAAGCACAGGTTGGCAAACTGGGACACTGGCACAGGACTGTGCTGCCCTGACTGTGGAACTGATCATCTCCTGCACCCCCTTCATAGCCTGGCCTGACCTCCTCTTCATGCGCTCCTGAATTGTCAAAATTTCACAGATAAAAAAAGAATGCTTGTCGTTGTCGATCCCAGATTCACTTAATACTTCTGTTATGTCAGTGTCCATGTTGTGGGACTATGTGTACACAGCTAGTAAGTATTTTGTGGCTGAAAATATGACCTGGAGGTTTTTAAGGTTCGCCTGCCATTAAAGTGAATTGGGTCCGCCGCGAACCTTGCTGTTCGCAAATATTTGGGCATGTTCGCGGATCGCATTAGCGAAACGTCCCTTCGGAAGTTCATCCATCACTAGATATGAGTAGAAAGGTGGGCATTGTATCAAGAAAGGTACAGGGATATGAGGACAAATTGACCATTGTATCAGGAGAGGGGTAGGGATATAAGGACAGATGTGGACAGTGTATCAGCAGAGGTGCAGGGATATGAGGACAGAGGTGGGCATTGTATCAGGTGAGCTGCAGGGATATGAGGACAGAGGTGACCATTGTATTAGGAGAGATGCAGGGATATAAGAACAGAGGTGGGCATTGTATGAAGAAAGGTGGAGGAATATGAGGAAAGGTGGAGGGATATGAGGAAAGGTGGAGGGATATGAGGACATATCTGGACATTGTATCAGAAGAGGTGCAGGGATATGAGGACAGAGGTGACCATTGTAAGAGGAGGGGTGCATGGATAGGAGGAGAGAGGTGGGCATTGCATGAGGAAAGGTGCAGGGATATGAGGACAGTGGTGGACATTGTATCAGGAGAGGTGCAAAAATATGAGGACAGAAGTACACATTGTATGAGGGAGGTGCAGGGGTAGGAGAAGAGGGGTGACCCTTGTATGAGGAGAGATGCAGGGATATGAGGAGAGTGGTGGACATTGTATGAGTAGAGGTGCAGGGGTATGAGAAGAGGGGTGACCCTTGTATGAGGAGAGATGCAGGGATATGAGGAGAGTGGTGGACATTGTATGAGGAGAGGTGCAGGGATATGAGGAGAGAGGTGGACATTGTATGAGGAGAGAGGTGGAGGGATATGAGAGTGGAGGACACTGTATGAGGAGAGAGGTGGGCATTGTATGAGGAGAGTGGAGGACATTGTATGAGGAGAGTGGAGGACATTGTATGCGGATAGAAGCGGTATCAGTTTACTGTCCTCCTTCTGACTTTACAATGAAATGAATGCTGAGGAATGTTATGTCTATTCCTAGCTGTACAGTCAGCTGCAGCCAATCCGGGCTCGCCAAGACACAGCCCTGCCTATGTCCCATCATCCTCTAGAGGAGGGAGTCAATCTGTGCAGCATCATCGCCCGGATCGTCATCCTGTGTACACACACTGCTTCCGGCTTCTTTGGCCGCTGATGCCGGCTGAGGAGAGGTAAGAGAGGAGTTCTGTACACCGGAGTGGGGGTTCCCTCGTCTCCGTAGTCCGGCCTGGTAATGCGCTGTGTGCGGGATGGGTTCCACACTTCATTGTGTATTATGGGCTCTGGCTGTCATAGAGTTCCTGTACTGACTCTTGTACATAGAGAGGGGTGCTGGGTGTGTGACCTCCTATAGCCTCACTGAGCTTCTTCCCACATCTTATGCACAGCCTGTCGCTGCAGGACACTCTAAGATTTTACATAGAGTTCTATCTGTCACATTGGGATCAATAGGAAATCATTGTCCAATGTAAAGGGACCTCCTGAGATGTATGTTTCATATATATATGAGCTCATCCCTACTCAGGTGTATCAGCTACTTTGCCACAAGAAGGGTGACCCATTGCAATCAATGTGTACAAATGAACGAGTATATGCGCAGAGTAATTCTGCATACATTCACAATTGAGTCCTGAAGGGACACAGTCCGGAAGATTGTCCTGAAAATTTGAATGTTCGTGCAATTTAAAAAAGTATAACGGGCAGTACTCGATTCGTGTTGTTGTTTTTTTTTTTTTTTTTTTTTTTTCCCAAGATCACTCTTATGGCATGCGATTACCTCGTGCACACATTCACAAAGCATTATAATGTGAATGCAGCCGAGGGCTATAACTCCTGTTTTTTTGTTTTTGCCATGTGTCCCCCTTTGAGGAGATTTCCCTTCACTTCTTGTCCCATAGACAAAACAGAAAGTAAGAGGAAATTCCTGTAAAGTGAGAGAATCCCAGGTTGTCACCAGAACTAGCGTCCCTATTGGAAGATTTCCTTTCCATTCCTGTTCTGGTGACAAACCAAAATGTGAGATTTTCTTTCACTCTCGGTGATAACCTATATACAGACGAGGGTTTTAATCCCTCTCCACTCTCCGAAAAAACAAAAAAGTTTTGCTTTTTATTTTATTTTTATTTATTTTTTACCACCTTAAGACCAGGCCTTTTTCTGACACTTTTCGTTTACATGTAAAAATGTGTATTCTTTGCTATAAAATGACTTAAAACCCCCAAATATATGATGTGTGTGTGTGTGTGTGTGTATATATGTATGTGTGTGTGTGTATGTGTATGTGTATGTGTATATATATATATATATATATATATATATATATATATATATATATATATATATATATATATATATATATATATATATATATATATATATATGTATGTATGTTACACCGAGTAAATAGATACCAAACAGGCCATGCTTAAAAGTTGTGCAAGGCGACAAACTACATACATTTATATTATCCATAGGTGACACTTTAAAGTCTTTGCAGGTTACCACTTTAGATTTACACAGGAAGGAGTGTCCTCGAATTGTTGCTCTCGATGTGACTTTCGCGGTGATACCTCCTCACATGTAGTGTATTTGCTGTTTATCCACTTCCCACCCGGCCAATGCATACGGCCGGGTGGGAGCCGTCTACTCCTGATAGGACGTTCAGGAACGTCATTCAGGAGTAGCGGGATCACGCGCGCCCGCGCAGCAGCGCGATCCCGATGTGCTCGTGTCACCCGGACACGGCACATCTCAGATCGGCAGGAGGGCTCTGTGATTGGCCCTCCTGATCACATGACGGCCGTGTCCAATCACGGCCGTCATGTGATGTAAACAAACAGCCGGTTGCTAGGCAATCGGCTCTCCTCTCCTCACACGGAAGTCACCGCTGAGGAGAGGAGAGCAGAACGCTGCAGCCGGCTGATGATCAGTGAGTATGGGCTGCTTTTTACAGCTTTTTACTCACTGATCATCAGTGTAGTGTAAACACACAACACACCACACAGTACAAACACAGTCCCCATACATGTCCCCAAATAATAAAAACACATGTCCCTAATAATAAAAATATGTCCCACTAAAATCACATGTCCCAATGATTATCTGCACACATATGTACATGATCACCTGCACACATATGTACATGATCATTTGCGTACATATGTCCGTGATCACACAAACCAATTATTATACACTTAACGGAATTTGTTTTTACCAAAAACATGTAGCAGAATACATTTTGGCTTAAATTTATGACAAAATTTGATTTTATTGGATTTCTTTTCAAATAAAAAAAAGAAAATATTGTTTTTTTTCCAAATTTCCGCTATTTTTGCGCTTATATCGCAAAAAAAAAAACGGAGTCGTGAATAAATAACACCAAAATAAAGCTCTATTTGTGCGAACAAAATGATAACAATTTCATTTGGGTACAGTGTAGCATGACCGCGCAATTGTCACTGAAAGCGCTAGAGCGCTGAAAGCTGAAAATTGGGCTTGGAAGGAAGGGGGCGAAAGTGCCCTGTATTGTAGTGGTTATGTACCGACATTTGCCTTTGGGGATGGGGGAACTGTACCCCCCCCCCCTTTTATTTTATTTCTTTAACATTGTACCTTTTTTATTATCACAAGGAATTTAAAGAGGAGCTTCAGTCTCTTACAAAAACTGTAGCACCTCACCTGTCTCACTACCCAGTGATGTACTCACCCCAGCCATTTTCTCCCTGTGTCCTCCCTCGGCAGCACAGATGACTTTACTATGGGCACTCGGCTGTGACAGCTTGCAACTTCACAGCTGGGTGCCCACTGCATATGCACGAGCTGGGCTCTGTGACTGGTCCAGACATCTTCTGGGACACATGACTTTGGGAGGGGGGGGGGGGAACTTCTGCTTCCGTTCCGATCTCCTAAAGTGATCGGAAGTGGGAGCAGTCACCTGTCAAAATTGAGTACCCGCTTCCTTCGTTTCTCCCCCCCAAAAGATTAATTTTACAAACAGGTGGCGGGGAGGAGGCCTTACAGTGGAATAAGCTCACCTTTATTCAAGAGCATCAGAGTCACCAGCCCTTTTCTGATTCAAGATAAGTTCACCTTAGGGCCGGTTCACACAGGGGGCGATGCGAGGCGACACGGCTTGCCTCGCCGTGACCTGACAAGTCGCCCCCGTTCTGTACAATGGAACCATTCTGAGAGGAGCGACTCGAGTCGCTCCGACTCAGAAAAAAGGTTCCTGTACTACTTTTGGGCGACCTCGGGGCGACTTGCATTGACTTCTATACAGAAGTCATTTGCAAGTCGCCGCTGAGGTCGCGGCAGGTCGCGGCGAGGCAAGTCGGTGTCGCCTCGCATCGCCCCCTGTGTGAACCGGCCCTTTGGGAACATGTTCCCACTTCTGCAGACTCTCCCTGATCTGCTGCCGCCTCAAGTGACAGCAAGCCAGGGAACTTCTCCCCAAACTCATTGTCCCTTTAAAAAAAAAATTAAAATGCAGCCGTGCGGGGCTCCCCCCACCTAGCCGCATCATTCATAGGGTTCTGTGAATGGGAAAACTAGAGCTATAGACAGCCTTTGTGGCTGTTGCCTTGTAGTTCTCAGTGAACTACCCAGGGTTCCGTTGGGCGCTTTGGAAGTCATTGAGTCTTCCTGTCAGTGTGTAAATGCCTGCCCGTAGGAGCAGATAGCTTACACAGAGAGTCTGCAAGAACCCTGCAGTGCACTTTTGATCTACTGAACATGGGTGCAATGTTTATCTGCAAAAATGTGCCCCCCTGGTTCTCTTTACTGAGACATCTGGGGTCTATTATCCCCTAGATCTTTCCTCTGCCCTTAAAGAGGAAGCAAACTTCCTCTGCTGACCTTTACCTATATTAAGGCTTACCTAATGGGTAGTGCAAATGCCTCCTAAATGTGCACTAGAGCTATTTACATTACATGTAGCCAGTGACATCACTGGCGCATGCGCTCTGAAGGAACAGCCACGGGGTGCTGTTCCTTTCAAGTCCTGTGCAATCAACGGTGTCTCCCATACACATGCGCAGGAGTGACGTCATCGCAGCTCATGCCAATCACCGAGCCGGAGCCCGCAAACCCGGAAGCAAGATGGGTGAAAATGGAAGCGGCTGCAGCGTTGACATTGCTGCACTGGAACAGCTTTGTTTTAAGGTAAGTGTCACATAATGTGCTAGTTGCGATGCATGCTAGCACATTATGACTTTACCTTGCAGGAAGAAAAAAATAAAGCTTCCAGTGGTATACAACCACTTTAAAAGCTTCAGATCATACCAAGATCGGTATGATCCAATGCTTTCTTTCAAACCAGTAATGGATTGTTTACAACTGGCACAACTGGAAGTGACAAAATACTTCCGGTTTCTTAGACTATAGAGATGATCAGGGATGAGCTGTATGGTCATACGCAGTCCCAGGTTCCTTGGTGGGACAGGAGAGCCTGGGAAGGTGGGGGGGGGGACCCCTCCCGTCGCCTGTAAAATCAATCCAGCGGCTATTTAGCCACTAGGATTGCTTTTATATGAAAGTGCACTGCCACCTGGGAAAAAAAAAAACATTGGGATTGAGTCATTTATGAACACACAATACAATCTGATTGTAGAGTCTGTGAAGCTTTAATAGAGATGCACGGAAATGTGTGCGCTGTGGAACTGTACTGTACTGCAGCTGACAGAAAGGTGGAATGGAAATTCTACTTCCATTCAATTTATGTGCGTGTACACATGTACATGCTTTTACACACTTGTATGCATAAATAACTGACCTGGTTCACATTTTCCTTTTCTGATAATACAGATCTGAACGTAGCTCACATTTATTGATCTTTATACACTGTGAACCCGTAGAAAACAATTGAACTGCATTTAGATTAGAAAAAAAACAAAAAAAATCGGTCATTAAAAATTCTGCATCATATATGGCAGAGCCACATTGCATAGGTAAGAGGACCTGTGTCTGCCAGGTTCACCTGAAGAATCTATAGGAATCTCTCTTTAGGAGATAAACCCTGGAGTGCGTGCGGTTGCTTGTTTAATGTTAACTGAGACTTGTTCCTTTTTTATTGCTTTATTTTCTGGTCTATCCTGTTGGCCACCAGTACAGAATGGGATCATTTCACCTGTAACATGCCAGAGGAGACCTTTCCCCGAAACACGCCCTGCAGGATTTGCTTGTTTGCTTAGCAGATATGGTGCTTATTATGGAATATTTGTTGAAGTTTGCAGCAAAATGGTAATCTGTCCAAAAAATCATTTGCATATAGTGTATGTACCTGTGCAGTGTAATCTTCCTCATTATAAGGTGGAGGATTAGGGAAGACATGCACAGCCTGATTGGATGGTCCGGTGTAGGGATCTGGTGAGGATCAGGCTATGCATGGCTGATTTATGAGCTCTTCTCATTATTTCAAGCACTTTGTATACAGGGCTGCACGTGAAACATCAGGGAGTTTTCTTGGTGTATTTCTAAACTACTATGGCCAAGTTACATATAATATGTGAAATTTTATTTTACAGTTACTCTGCAGATGGTCTTTACAAAGCTTGGTAAGCTGTCAGTTATTACATTGCTGGCAGCTAGCTAAATTATACCAGCAAGGTGTATCCATACACGCTTCCATTCCTAGGGTGACACTGCTTGCCTAGTTCAGCTGCATCATTGTCACTCCTGACCAATTCTGCACTGAATTACAAGTAGCAATGTCAGTGTACAGTGTGCTGCTCACCTGTTCACTAGAACAGGCACGTATCCACAGAATATTACTACAAAGATTCTGAAAGCAATGTGCAGGAGTGAAAGACAAATTAATGTGAAAACTTCAACTACAGCCAAAGCTTGTTTAGCTGTACTTTTCTATTATGGATTACAGGAGTGTAGCTCCTTCTCTACTCCTGTGACCCATTTTCAGCAGACAGCAGGCTAATGTCAAAGAGCAGGCTGGGAAAAGATTGCGACCATATGGTCGGGATCCACCCGGATGCCTGGATCGGCACCTGGCTCAGCCTCAGTTAGTGGCTCCCACAGCCCAGTGCTCCAGTGAGTGCGGGGGGGGGGGGGGGTTAAGAGCTGAGAACTGAGAGATCAGCGATCTTTGATTGCTCAGTTCTCAGTCTTGGTGCCAGCGGAGACAGATTCAACATTGGGCTGATGTTGCATCCACCTAGGTACAGTGGATATAAAAAGTCTACACACCCCTATTAAAATGTCAGGTTTCTGTGATGTAAAAAATGAGACAAAGATAAATAATTTCAGAACTTTTTCCACCTTTTTAATGTGACTTCTAAACTATACAACTCGATTGAACAGCAAACTGAAATATTTTAGGTGGAGGAAAGTAAAAATAAAATAATATGGTTGCATAAGTGTGCACACCCTTAAACTAATACTTTGTAGCAGCTTTTGATTTTATTACAGCACTTAGTCTTTTCGGGTATGAGTCTATCAGCATGGCACATCTTGACTTGGCAATATTTGCTCACTCTTCTTTGCAAAAACACTCCAAATCTGTCAGATTGTGAGGGCATCTCCTGTGCACAGTCCTCTTCAGATCACCCCACAATCGGATTCAGGTCTGGGCCATTCCAAAACTTTAATCTTCTTCTGGAGAAGCCCTTCCTTTGTTGATTTGGATGTATGATTTGGGTCGTTGTCATGTTGAAAGATGAAGTTCCTCGTCATGTTCAGCTTTCTAGCAGAAGCCTGAAAGTTTTGTGGCAATATTAACTGGTATTTGGAACCGTTTATAATTCCCTCTACCTTGACTAAGGCCCCTGTTTCAGCTAAAGGGGAAAAAAAGCCCCAAAGCATGATGCTGCCACCACCATGCTTCACATCATGGGTATGGTGTTCTTTTGGTGATGTGCAGTGTTGTTTTTGTGCCAAACGTATCTTTTGGAATTATGGCAAAAACTTTCAACCTTAGTTTCCTCAGACCAGAACACATTTTCCCACATGCTTTTGGGAGACTTTAGATGTGTTTTTGCAAAATTTAGCCAGGCTTGGATGTTTTCCTTCGTAAGAAAGGGCTTCCGTCTTGTCACTCTACCCCATAGCCCAGACATAAGAATACGGGAGATTGCCACATGTACTAAGCAGATATTCCTGCAGCTCCTTTAGCCTGGGTTCACACATGTGCATTGCGAATTGAAGCTCCGGTTTCACTGCAAAGATAAAAATCAGTTGTTCAGAGGTTCCTCTGCGTTTTTAGCTGCGGATCATTAAGCAGGGAGGGGGGGGGGGGGAGGGGAGAGGGGGGAGGTGTAGTGAGGAGAAGGAGAGAATTTGTGTTCCGAACGGAATGCATCTGCAAATCAGATGCGTTCCCATAGAAGATAATGGGTTGTAATTCGCACCGCAATGCCCAGAAAACGCACACTTCTTCTTTGTGCAATGAGCAGTGCGAATGCAACACACATATGTGAACCAGATGCATTCAAATGTATTTTAAAATGTCCTGCGAATAGGATGCGGTGTAAGCCACATCTAATTCGCATAGGTGTGAACGGGGGCTCAATGTTACTGTAGGCCTTTTTGGCAGCCTCCCTGACCAGTTTTCTTGCCGTCTTGTCATCAATTTTGGGGAGATGTCCAGTTCTTGGTAATGTTACTGTCTAATGCCTTGGAAATTCTTTTGTACCCTTCTCCTGACTGATACAGTGATATCCCTCTGATGCTTTGGAAGCTCTCTGCAGACCATGGCTTTTGCTGTAGGATGCGACTAAGAAAATGTCAGGAAAGACCTACTAGAACAGCTGAACTTTATTTGGGGGTTAAACAGAGTTGCTTTAAATGATGGCAGGTGTGTACTGACTCCTATTTAAAGTGAAGTTACACCCCAAAAAGAAAATGTTTTATTAATATGCATGAAATAAATAAAAAAAAACATTTGGAGAAATGTTATTTTATTTATTTTTACTTTTTTTTTTTTTTTCTCTATGCCTGTTGCTATGTGGTCCCTTGAAATCTGCCTCCTTCATCACATCGGCTCCCAATGTCACTTCCCTCAGTGCCTCCGCTCACTACTGCTCCTGGGATATGTGTGTCATCATTTCCCCAGCAGTCAGTGGGAAACATAGAAGGCTTTCTTGCCATCACAATGGGGTGGGCACTTCTGACACCGCCGCCCGTTGTGATGGCAACCGGATTAGTTGACGGAGTCCTGTCGAAAAATGCCCTCCTGGTATTATGCATGAGCAGTGCTTGCGCAGTACCGAGCTGGCGAACATTGGATTCCACTGTTCTGTGGCTCCATGCTACGCAAGCGATGCACAGTACAGGGCGGGCATTATTCTACAGGGGGCATTTGTTCGAAAGGGCGCTGCAAAAAATTACAGAATGCGCATACTATAGAATGTTTGTGGGCTTCATATGCCCACAAGCAAAATGAAAACAGCCAGAACACCAGGTTCAAAGTTGTTTAAAGCGGGAGTCCGCCGGGAGTTCCGCCGTTGTGTTTTTTTTTTTTTTTTTTAATACTGCAGCTGCTGAGTTTTAAAATAGTGACACTTACCCGTCCAGCGCGCCCGTGATGTCGGCACCCGAAGCCGATCTCTTGATCGTCTCTCGGGTGCTGCCGCCACCATCTTGGGTATGGGAATCAGGAAGTGGAGCCTTTCAGCTTCATTTCCCGGTTCCCTACTGCGCATGCGCGAGTCGCGCTGCGCAATGAGGATGGTCCCCGCTGTCTCTGGGATCCGTGTGTTTCCCAGCAGGCAGCGGGGGACTTTCGGAAAGGGGCGTACCTTCTGCAGAATCTACGCTGGAAGTGGGTACTTTTTGTTATTAGAAAAATCCAATAAACTCAATTTTAGTCATACATTTAGGCCAAAATGTATTCAGCCACATGTCTTTGGTAAAAAAAAAAGTCAATAATTGTATATTTATTGGTTTGCGCAAAAGTTGTCACATCTACAAACTAAGGTACGTTTTCTGGAATTTACGCAGCTTTTAGTTTACGACTGCCTATCTCATTTCTTGAGGTGCTAAAATGGCAGGGCAGTACAAAACCCCCCCAAATGACCCCATTTTGGAAAGTAGACCCCCTAAGGAAATTGATAAGAGGCATGTTGAGCCCATTGAATATTTTATTTTTTTGCCTCAAGCGATTGAATAATGACAAAAAAAAAATTTTTTTTTTTTTTTTTACACAAAGTTGTCACTAAATGATATATTGCTCACACATGCTATGGGCGTATGTGAAATGACACCCCAAAATAAATTCTGCTGCTTCTCCTGAGTACGGGGATACCACATATGTGGGACTTTTTGGGAGCCTAGCCGCGTACGGGGCCCCGAAAACCAAGCACCGCCTTCAGGCTTTCTAAGGGCGTAAATTTTTGAGTTCACTTCTCACTACCTATTACAGTTTTGAAGGCCATAAAATGCCAAGATGGCACAAAACCCCCACAAATGACCCCATTTTAGAAAGTAGACACCCCAAGCTATTTGCTGAGAGGCATGTTGAGTTCATGGAATATTTTATATTTTGCCACAAGTTGCGGGAAAATTACAAACTTTTTTTTTTTTTTTTTTTTTTTCACAAAGTTGTCACTAAATGATATATTGCTCACACATGCCATGGGCATATGTGAAATGACACCCCAAAATAAATTCTGCTGCTTCTCCTGAGTACGGGGATACCACATATGTGGGACTTTTTGGGAGCCTAGCCGCGTACGGGGCCCCGAAAACCAAGCACCGCCTTCAGGCTTTCTAAGGGCGTAAATATTTGACTTCACTCCTCACTACCTATTACAGTTTTGAAGGCCATAAAATGCCAAGATGGCACAAAACCCCCACAAATGACCCCATTTTAGAAAGTAGACACCCCAAGCTATTTGCTGAGAGGCATGTTGAGTCCATGGAATATTTTATATTTTGCCACAAGTTGCGGGAAAATTACAAACTTTTTTTTTTTTTTTTTTTCAAAAAGTTGTCACTAAATGATATATTGCTCA
Organism: Lithobates pipiens; assembly: GCF_037356315.1. Lineage (NCBI taxonomy): Eukaryota > Metazoa > Chordata > Amphibia > Anura > Ranidae > Lithobates > Lithobates pipiens. The sequence goes on from NW_027507784.1 coordinate 117,789,988, forward strand.
CGCATGCCATGGGCATATGTGAAATGACACCCCAAAATAAATTCTGCTGCTTCTCCTGAGTACGGGGATACCACATATGTGGGACTTTTTGGGAGCCTAGCCGCGTACGGGGCCCCGAAAACCAAGCACCGCCTTCAGGCTTTCTAAGGGCGTTACAGTTTTGAAGGCCATAAAATGCCAAGATGGCACAAACCCCCCCCAAATGACCCCATTTTGGAAAGTAGACACCCCTAAATTTAGGGGTACACTAGTGAGACTAGGTAATAAATGGCGGGTGCCCTGAAACTATAAAAAAATAACTAACCAACCAGCGTCACCTGTAACAGTTATATGGTGATCACTGGTGAAAGGGTTAACTAGGGGGCAATCGGGGGGCTTTATGCGGTAGTATATGGGGGTCCCTGGCGCTATAAAAAGCTGCGGCGAACCTAAATACCTACCTGCCTAACTAGCGTCACCTGTGACACTAATACAGCGATCAGAAAAACGATCGCTTATTAGGCTGGGTTCACACTGGAGCGATGCGGGAACGCCACGAATGCGCGGCGGGTTCCCGCATCGCATGCCTCCCGGCGGCAGTTCACACTGCCCTATGCGAACTGCTGGGAGTGTCAGTGAAATGTTACTGACACCCCCAGATCAGTTCGCATATCGCAGTGCGATCTGCAAACTCGGATCGCATGGTGTGAACACCCATGCGATCCGATTCTGCTGCGGGCCAAAAAAAGGGTCCCGTGCGAATTTGCGGCGGGTGCGGCGGGTGTGGCGGGTGCGGCGAATGGCTGAACTCGAATCGCACAGAGATCGGATGTGATTTGCACTGCAGTGCGGTGCGAATCACATCCGTTCTCAAACCGCTGCAATCTGAACCCAGCCTTAGTGACACTGGCGACGGGGGGTGATCACGGGGTTAAACCTTTATTGGGGGGGTTAGGGGGGTACCTTAGAACTAAAGGGGGCTAACCCTAACTGCCCTAACAGTTATTAGTCACAAATGACACCCGCCGGGTGATCAGGGGGTTAAACCTTTATTAGGTAATAAATGGCGGGTGCCCTGAAACTATAAAAAAATAACTAACCAACCAGCGTCACCTGTAACAGTTATATGGTGATCACTGGTGAAAGGGTTAACTAGGGGGCAATCAGGGGGCTTTATGCGGTAGTATATGGGGGTCCCTGGCGCTATAAAAAGCTGCGGCGAACCTAAATACCTACCTGCCTAACTAGCGTCACCTGTGACACTAATACGGCGATCAGAAAAATGATCGCTTATTAGGCTGGGTTCACACTGGAGCGATGCGGAAACGCCGCGAATCCGCGGCGGGTTCCCGCATCGCATGCCTCCCGGCGGCAGTTCACACTGCCCTATGCGAACTGCTGGGAGTGTCAGTGAAATGTTACTGACACCCCCAGATCAGTTCGCATATCGCAGTGCGATCTGCAAACTCGGATCGCATGGTGTGAACACCCATGCGATCCGATTCTGCTGCGGGCCAAAAAAAGGGTCCCGTGCGAATTTGCGGCGGGTGCGGCGGGTGTGGCGGGTGCGGCGGGTGCGGCGAATGGCTGAACTCGAATCGCACAGAGATCGGATGTGATTTGCACTGCAGTGCGGTGCGAATCACATTCGTTCTCATAAACCGCTGCAATGTGAACCCAGCCTTAGTGACACTGGCGACGGGGGGTGATCACGGGGTTAAACCTTTATTGGGGGGGTTAGGGGGGTACATTAGAACTAAAGGGGGCTAACTCTAACTGCCCTAACAGTTATTACAGTCACAAATGACACCAATGCAAAAAAAAAAAAAAAAAAAAAAAAAATGACATTGGTGTCACTGTGACTGGGGGGCAGGGGTAATTGGGGGGGTGTGAGTGTGCCTGGCATGTTCTACTGTGTGTGTAGAGTGTTGGTGCAACTCACCGATCCGCTCTCCTCCGTGTCGGAACGGAAAATACCGACACGGAGGAGAGAATACATCACTTCCTCTCCTGTGTTTACATTACAGGAGAGGAAGTGATGTCACGGGGGATTTCCATTCGTCGAGAGCGATCGCGAGGGGGTGGCCATGAATGAATGGCCGCCCCCTCATCCCGGATCGCTCTCGAAGAAATGCCGACCGCCGCAGGCACCGGGGGGGGGCCCGATCGGGCCCCCCACCCGCGGGCAGGCAGGGACTTATATATACGCCCATATGCCTGCCCGTGCCATTCTGCCGACGTATATCGTCGTGCGGCGGTCGGCAAGTGGTTAAGGTTTGACCTCATATTATCGGGTTTTGGTAAATCTGAAGGCAAAAATCTGCAGACAATCTAATAGTGTGTATTGGGTTATAGGCTGTATTGCTTGCTGCGGGCACCCCCCACATCTCCAGCAATAAATAACCAAAGTTTAAAAAAATACATCTCCAATTGTATCTTTTTATTTTTATTTCTTCAGATTGAAGAACCAGAAGCAGTCAGTAGAGAAGCCATCACCATGCACTTCAGTTAATTAAATCAGATGCAAAATGAACTAGTCAGTGTGCCTACAGACTGTCCTAATATTTGAATTTGTCAACATATCTCTGGACCATGGAGCCTTCAAGTGCACAGAGCTGTATTTTAAAGAGACAAGTTTTTTATTTGATTGTCATATCTCTTGCTGTGCTTGTTTACATGGATGAAGACTACTATAGTTTACTTGGTGTATCCAGAGCATCTAGTAATAGAGAAATTCGACAGGCTTTTAAGAAGCTGGCACTGAAATTGCATCCTGACAAGAATAAGGTAAGTGATCTTGTGTTTGTTGTGATTCTGTTTAAAAGTTGCATTCGCATCAGAAAAATCAGTAATTTTTTTTTTTTTTGTTCTGAAAATACATTGAAAATGTTAAATTGAAATCGATGTCAGAATTTATTGAAATACATGACTCTTTTTTAGGGAGCTTCCCCTCATTGCTTGTCTTGGGGATCACACAGAATGTGTAATAACTTTCCAATAGGGGTTGTAGTTTTAACCTCTCCAGACTCTGCTGCTATTGTTGCTGTTTAAGTGACATGGTTCCTGCATTAGGCCCACAGACCATAATAACCTGACAAATGTTCTACCACTTCATTGGTTTATGCAAAACTAAATAGAACATTTTGGCTGGAGTCTGCCTTCATCAAATCCTGGTGTTCAATGCATGTGATTTATTTATTTGGGTGTGCCGGGGGGGATTGTACTGCTTACTATGGAGTGACATTTATCCTGATAATTTTCCCAAAGTTGACAATTTATCCCCTAATAGAAAATGGCAGTAATGGCCACAGCAGGTAGAAGTCAACTGGAGTAGTAGACGCTTACCTTGAATGTTCGTGTGTGTTGATAATGTCATGTTTACATAGCAGTTGAACTTTCAGTTTAAATTGGCTAAATTCATTTCCAGGTGTAACAATACAACATGTGTGCAAATTGGACAAATAAAAATTGGTTGATTCAGCAGGGATTGGCCGAATTTTGTTCAGTGTGTGCTCGTCCTTATTTAACGCATGTTGCTAGTTAAAATGGACAAGTTGGGAAAACTTTTGTGACTTGGCAGCTACAGTTTATTCAGGGAGTGCTGGGTCCTGCTGTAATAATAGTGTCCCAACAGGGAGGATGGATTTCTCCATCCAACTCATTTGTGTGTTGTGGGTTTTTTTATTTTTTTCCAGGCCTCAAAAGAATAAAAATAAATAAATACATTTCATCTGTGGCCAGCTTAACAGTTTATTAAGTTTACAGAGCAGCCACATCTGGAGTAGAAATGCTCTTCCTCTGCCCGCATATTTCAAAGAAGGACCCTCGTGCCCGATACACACAATGAAATTATCGGACGGATTAATTAATATTTTTTGTTGGGGTGTGTGTGTGTGTGTGTGGTGTTGGGTTTTTTTTGTTTTTTTTTCTTTTGAAAATTCTCATTGGACAGAATAAAAATTCGAAAGTGATGTCATGTGTTGTAATGCCTTTTTGTTTTGGAGCGACAGCTGTACTTATTAGCCACCTCGCGCCCGCCCTATAGCCGAATGACGGCCGTAGAGCAGGCGCGTTCGTCCGGGTGGCCGTCCCTGGACGTCCTGTTTACTTCCGCAATGCGCGCCGCCGCGTGCGCGCATCGCGGAAGTTCGGTGTTCGCCGTGTCCCCCGGATACAAGCAAACACAGATCGCTGTAAACGGCCAATCACAGCGGCCGTTTACAGCGTGATCGGCGTGTCCAATGGGAGATGATCTCATATGTAAACATATGAGATCATCTCTCAGCGCCGCTCTCCCTCCTCACACAGACAGCGTGTGAGAGGGGAGAGATGAACGCCTGCAGCAGCCGTCAGTGTGTATATAAAAAAAAAAAAAAAAAAAAAGAGTAAAAAAAGAGTGCCATCCTGCCCCAGTGCCATCTGTCATCAGTGCCACGTATCAGTGCAATTTGTCATCAGTGCCACCTGTCAGTGTCACGTGCCATCTGTCATCAGTGCCACGTATTAGTGCCACGTATTAGTGCCATCTGTCATCAGTGCCACATATTAGTGCCATCTGTCATCAGTGCCACATATTAGTGCCACGTGTCATCAGTGCCACGTATCAGTGCCATCTGTCATCAGTGTCACGTGTCATTGTCCTGGTATTTCAAAAGTGTAATAAGTAGTCAACAAGTTAGATGTGTAATTTTATGTTCCTAGAACACATGACGGTGCTCCCTGCATGTTGGGCCTCTCTATGTGGCCAGGCTGTGAAAAAGTCCCACACATATGGTATTGTAATACTCAGGAGGAGTAGCAGAATTTTTTTGGGGGTGTCATTTGTGGTATACACATGCCCTGTGAGAAAAATAACCTATTACAATGACAAGTTTGTGGAGAAATGAAAAATCTTAATTTTGCAAAGAATTGTGGGAAAAAATGACCTCAAAAAGCTCACTATGCCTCTTGCTAAATACCTTGGAATGTCTACTTTCCAAAAAGGGGTCATTTGGGGGGTATTTGTACTTTCCTGACTTGTTCGGGTCACAAGAAGCGAGATAGTCCACCAGTACATCAGATGTGATCAATTTTGTGCGATTCGCACCACAGCTTGTAGACTCTCTAACTTTTACAAAGACCAAATAATATCCACTAATTTGGGTTATTTTTACCAAAGATATGTAGCAGTATAAATTGTGGCCAAAATTTATGAAGAAAAATTAATAATTTGCATAATTTTTTCACAGAAACAAAGAAATATGCGTTTTTTTTTTTTCAAAAATTTTTTTTTTTTCATTTATAGCGCAAAAAATAAAACCCCCAGAGGTGATCAAATACCACCAAAAGAAAGCTCTATTTGTGGGAAAAAAAGGACAAAAAATTCATTTGGGTACAGTGTTGCATGACTGAGTAATTGTCATTCAAAGTGTGAGCACCGAAAGCTGAAAATTGGTCTGGGCAGGAAGGGTGTTTAAGTGCCCAGTAAGCAAGTGGTTAAACTAAAATCATATGATCTGGCGTCATGCATGTCCGATCAAATAACATCAGATGAAATGTCCTGATTGGCTCTCGAAAGCTCTGTACCAATGATCCAGTGATCGTACAGTTGCTTTGAAAGCAGTATTTTTCGTGCGATTTTTCTGATTGTGTGTACCTGGCATTGCTCTGTGTGTAGAATCAGTAGTCTTACTTCAGAAGTCCAGCATGCCTCTACTGTGTCAGAGCAAGAGATCTCAAATTGGCAAAGGTCTTTCTCTTGGTGCACTGTGCTAGATCCAATGTGATTCGCAGCGCACTGCAAATCACATGCAATGTCTGTGCGATGTGATTTCAGCCATATGGATGAATTTGCATCTCATTTGGACCAAACTCACACAGGACCCCCCCCCCCCCCCCCCATCCGCACCAGAATTGAATGAGTATTCACACACATGCAATCTGATTCCTGTCCGAACTGTCAGCCTGGGAGCTAGAGAGAAGTCTTCCTCACTGAATGATCGTTCTGACAGACAATTTCAGTGAGAATTCAATGTAAGGCCTCATGCACACGAGACGCAGTTAAACGCGCGTTCAGATGCAGTTGGACAGTTTTTTCAACTGCCCCTGAACTCATTCAATGTTATCCTATGTGTCCATGCACACAGTCTCGTTTTTTTCCGTTTTTATGCAGTTGCGTTTAATCTCGTTTTTCCAGAAGCAAAAAAATGCGTTCAGAAGCAAAAATTTCCACGTTTCAGACGCAAAACGCGGTAAAACGCCGCTACCGCGTTTAGCCGCGTTTGCGTTTATATGCGTTTTTTAAAGGTGACCTTTTTTTTTACATTAAAAATCTCAAAAATGATTGCAAATGATGAAAAACCATTAGAAAAATATTTTAAACAATTGCAATTGCAAGTGGACAATCCACAACTTGTGGCAAGTGACATGGCAGGTGGCAAGTGGACAATCCACAACTTGTGGCAAGTGACGTGGCAGGTGAAGTGGCAAGTGACGTGGAAAGTGGACAATCCACAACTTGTGGCAGGTGACGTGGCAAGTGACGTGGCAGGTGACGTGGCAAGTGACCTGGCAGGTGACGTGGCAAGTGGACAATCCACAACTTGTGGCAAGTGACATGGCAGGTGGCAAGTGATGTGGCAAGTGGACAATCCACAACTTGTGGCAAGTGACGTGGCAGGTGAAGTGGCAAGTGACGTGGCAAGTGGACAATCCACAACTTGTGGCAGGTGACGTGGCAAGTGACCTGGCAGGTGACGTGGCAAGTGACCTGGCAGGTGACGTGGCAAGTGACCTGGCAGGTGACGTGGCAAGTGGAAAATCAACAACTTGTGGCAGGTGACTGGCATGTGACGTGGCAAGTGGAAAATCAACAACTTGTGGCAGGTGACTGGCATGTGACGTGGCAAGTGGACAATCCATAACTTGTGGCAGGTGACGTGGCAAGTGGACAATCCATAACTTGTGGCAGGTGACGTGGCAAGTGGACAATCCACTTGTGGCAGGGGACGTGGCAAGTGGACAATCCACTTGTGGCAGGGGATGTGGCAAGTGACGTGGCGAGTGGACAATCCACAACTTGTGGCAGGTGATGTGGCAAGTGGACAATCCACTTGTGGCAGGTGACGTGGCAAGGGACGTGGCAAGTGGACAATCCACAACTTGTGGCAGGTGACGTGGCAGGTGACGTGGAAAGTGATGTGGCAAGTGGACAATCCACTACTTGTGGCAGGTGATGTGGCTGGTGACGTGGCAAGTGGACAATCCACATCTTGTGGCAGGTGACATGGCAGGTGACGTGGAAAGTGGTGTGGCAAGTGGACAATCCACAACTTGTGGCAGGTGATGTGGCTGGTGACGTGGCAAGTGGACAATCCACATCTTGTGGCAAGTGACGTGGCAGGTGATGTGGCAAGTGACGTGGCAAGTGGACAATCCACAACTTGTGGCAGGTGACGTGGCAGGTGATGTGGCAAGTGGACAATCCCCAACTTGTGGCAAGTGACGTGGCAAGTGACGTGGCAAGTGGACAATCCAAAACTTGTGGCAGGTGACGTGGCAAGTGACGTGGCAGGTGATGTGGCAAGTCACGTGGCAAGTGGACAATCCACAACTTGTGGCAGGTGACGTGGCAAGGGACGTGGCAAGTGGACAATCCACAACTTGTGGCAGGTGACGTGGAAAGTGATGTGGCAAGTGGACAATCCACAACTTGTGGCAGGTGATGTGGCAAGTGACGTGGCAAGTGGACAATCCACAACTTGTGGCAGGTGATGTGGCTGGTGACGTGGCAAGTGGACAATCCACAACTTGTGGCAGGTGATGTGGCTGGTGACGTGGCAAGTGGACAATCCACAGCTTGTGGCAGGTGGCATGGCAGATGACGTGGCAAGTGGACAATCCACATCTTGTGGCAAGTGACGTGGCAAGTGGACAATCCACAACTTGTGGCAGGTGACGTGGCAGGTGATGTGGCAAGTGGACAATCCCCAACTTGTGGCAAGTGACGTGGCAAGTGGCGTGGCAAGTGGACAATCCAAAACTTGTGGCAGGTGACGTGGCAAGTGGACAATCCACAACTTGTGGCAGGTGACGTGGCAGTTGGACAATCCACAACTTGTGGCAGATGACGTGGCAGATGACGTGGCAGGTGACGTGGCAAGTGGACAATCCACAACTTGTGGCAGATGACGTGGCAGATGACGTGGCAGGTGACGTGGCAAGTCACGTGGCAAGTGGACAATCCACAACTTGTGGCAGGTGCCGTGGCAAGTGACACGCTAAATACAAGTACACTGCAGCTCTCACAGCTGCTGCTACTCACTCTGGTCTCACAAAATTGCTGAAATAGTTAATAATACTGTTTTTTTGAGCTGGGGAGGGTCTATGATGTTAGCTTAACTAAACGCTTCTAGACGCAAACGCGGTAAAACGCCGCTAAATCGCGGTAAAAATCGCGGCAAAACGCGCGTTTCTAAACGCGGGTTTCAACATGTGTCCAGCAGCGTTTGCATCTGCGTCTCGTGTGCATGAAGCCTAACATTTTAAGTCAAAAAAACAAGTAACATCGTAGCTATCCTATTTCCTGAGTTCCCTGTCAGACAGATTTGTGAGTGAGAGCTGCAGGTGACAGAAGAAAGTCTTTGTGTGCACAAGGAGTTGACTCTTAATTAACCAGGGCGTGCTCCCCCTCCCCTTTTTTTTTTTTTTTTTTTTTTTTTCCTTCAACCTGTAAAAGCGCTATTTTAACAGTTTTATCTCCTCCTGTTCCATGTTTCTTTTTTTTTTTTATTATTTGCTTGAAACATATTTTTTTTTTTTTTTTTTTTTTATAAAGCACATATGTAGATTATCTTTTAAGAATTTGCTGTTTAAAATATGTAGCTTAGGGTATATCTGTTTTTAGATCAGTAAGAACTATAACTTGCTGATGCATTATGAGAAAAATGAAATGTATGCCAAAAAAAAATGCTTTGTACCAAAAATGTAATTATAATGTTGCAGTAAATAGAACAAGTAGCAGAGTAAAATGTATGTCGCGCCCCCCCCCCCCCCCCCCTGCATTTTTTTTTTTTCTCCTTTTTAAAATGCAAATATATTTTAAAAATTCTCAGAGGACTTTAGGGTCATGAGAAATGCCAATTTGTCCTCCAGAAAAACGGAAAATTCTATACTCACCTTTCCGTAATTTTCCTTTCCTGACGCATCTTCATGGCACCACACACTGGGTTGTGACTCCGCCCCCACAACCTGACAGGATTGGTTAACTATAAATTTGAAGGGGAGACCTCCTGCTGCATTCTCTGTAAATATCATCATAAACTAAACAAACGGGAGGGAATTGTGTGGTGCCATGAAGATGCGTCAGGAAAGGAAAATTACGGAAAGGTGAGTATACAATTTTCCGTTTTTCCTGACGCCTTCATGGCAGCACACACTGGGAAATAACTCGCCAGACGGGTGGGTAAATGCAAAAAATATTTAATTCCTATAATCAGGGCTTGACAAACCCCGGTCGCCAGGTCGCATTTGCGCCTAGATTTCGTGTCCTGGCGACTGGGGCAACGCTGCTGGGGTATCCTGTCTCCATTTGGACCCCGAACTCCGCCACGCAATTCCATCGGGCCGCGCCGGCCAGTAATTGAGGCCGCGGCTTTGCGGCCTTCTAAAATCTTTCGGTAGTCTGGCGCCATCTTGTGGTGGATGTAGAAATTACACCCTATTCCAATAATGCTAATTCCTAATGGAGTGAAGCTCCCCTGCCTGTTTTTTGCCCAACGGTGAGTGTGGTGGCTGGTAAATGGCTTCTCATTATAATATATATATATATATATATATATTATTAATTTAATTATATATATATATATATATATATATATATATATATATATATATATATATATATATATAATTTTTTTGTAATATTTTTTTTTTTTTTTTTTTTTTTTTTTTTGTAAAAAGTAAAAAAAAAAATTATTTTAATTAAGGAAAAAAATATTATTTGTAATCCTCCCTGCTTGACCCCTTTCACAAGGGCTGTCTGATCAGGTTCACCTGTCAGTTTTTCAGGCGGACCTGATCGAACCCTTAGCAGGGAAATGGCAGTAAATGAGCGGGAATATGTCGGAAATAATAGTCACATTCTTTTGTTAACCACTTCGTGCCCGCGCTATAGACTAAAGATGTCTACAGCGCGGACACCAATTGCCGGGAGGGCGTCCCTAGACATCCTCCTGTTTACTTCCCCTCTGCACGCCGCCATGGGCGAGCATCGGGGAAGTTCTGTGTTGGCCGTGTCCCTTGGATACAGCCAATCACAAATCATGCTAAATGACCAATCACAGCGGCCATTTAGCACTCGAGCGGTGTGTCCAATGAGAGGTGATCTCATATGTGGGGGGCTGGGGGCTATCTTCCCCTCACTCGTCTCCATGTCAGGCCAGGGACAGGTCCAGATCGCCGTCACCGACCTGGCAATAGTGCGTGAGGAAGCTGGCAGTCCGCGTCTAGTTCCATGAGGAATAATCAAGAGAGAGTCCGTCTTCCTAAAGGAGATAGTAGCTGACAAGTAGTTGGTGATGGTGGATTTAATGTCCAGCGGATGAGGATCTCCCTGATCATCAGTGAAGGATGGAAGGACAATATCTTGGTTATAGTGAAAGGAAGAAGCCACTTTGGGTATGAAACGATCTGAGGGTCTAAGAACTACTCTGTCTGGAAAGAAAACCAGATAAGGCTCTGAAATAACCAGGGCTTGAATTTCCGACACTCTCTTGGCTGATGTTATGGCAATTAGAAAGGCAAGCTTCAAAGTCAAGTCCCATAGTGAAATAGATTCCACAGGAATAAACGGTGGACTAGAAAAGGCATGGAGAACTACCGACAGATCCCACGATGGAAACATGGGCTTCCTGGGAGGCTTTATCTTCAGACTAGCCTTAAGAAATTGGATGACCAGGGGATGAAAAGCCCATTTGGTGCCTGTTTTAGCAGAGAGAGCTGAAACCTGCACCTTGAGGGTGCTTGAACTGAGGCCTTTGTTAATTCCCGACTGAAGGAACTCCAGAATTTGAGGTGGTCCCGGAGTAAGAGGATTCCAATTTCTTTCTCGGGCCATAAGGCAGAACTTTTCCCAAATCCTAGCATAGATGGAATTCGTGGAAACTTTCCTAGCCTGCATTAAGGTAGAAATGACCTCCTGGGAACAGCCTTGCGCCTTCAGCCTAGACCTTTCAACTTCCAGGCCATCAGATGTAACCTCTCGGGAGCAGGATGAAGGAACTGTCCCTGTGAGAGAAGGTTTGGTTCTAGTGGCAGAACAATTGGTGGCTGGACACTGAGTTGTAGAAGGGTTGTAAACCACGGCTTCCTCGGCCAGAATGGGATTACTGCGATTACCGTTGCTGAGGACCCCCGAAGTCTGGACAGGAACCTCGCAATTAGAGGAGTAGGCGGGAATATGTACCCCAACTTGAAACTCCATGGATGTATCAGACAGTCTATTCCCTCGGCTGATGGAAACGGATTCCTCGACAGGAACCTGTGACATTTGGTGTTTAAAGGAGTGGCTGCCAGATCTATCTCCGGTGTCCCCCAGGTTTCCGTCAGGAGAGAAAAGATTTGAGGACTCAAAGACCACTCGTTGTTGGACAACGGCCTCCGACTCAGATAGTCGGCCAATGCATTCTGCGTTGCTGGGACATATATTGCTCTCAAGTCCGTTAGGTGAACTTGGGCCCATTCTAAAATGGGACGAACCTCCTCCATCAAGGTAACACTTCTTGTACCTCCCTGTCTCTGCACATAAGATACTGCCACCTTGTTGTCCATCCTGATAAGCACACTCTTCCCCGAGAGCAGAGACGTGAATGCCGTTAGGGCATGAAAGGCCGCCCTGAGCTCCAAAATATTGGAAACTACTCCTAGGGCTTGGAACTGCCACTGGCCCTGGACTGCTAGATCCTGGTAGTGTCCTCCCCAGCCGCTCTGGCAAGCATCCGAAGTCACCACTTCTGGGTCTGGAGGGATTATTGGCTTGTATTTCTCTAAATTGTTCTGGTGTGTCCACCACCATACTGATCGTTTCACCGACTTGGAGATGACAATGGTCTGATGCATGGACACTCCATTCCACTGCTTGAGAAAGGAGTTTTGCAGGGTCCTCATGTGCCATTGGGACCATTGCACCATGGGTATGGTGGCTGACATGGATCCCAGCATGCTTAGACAGACCCTGGCTGACAGATGACTTGCTGACAGTAGTCTCCGCATCTTTTGAATTAGGAGCTGAACCTTTGCCTGTGGGAGCTGAACTCTGTTCAGTTCGGTGTCCAGATGTGCTCCTAGAAACACCATCTTCTGAGTGGGTTGTAAACTGCTTTTTTTTCCAATTGACGATCCATCCGAAGTTGTGGAGAGTTGAAAGAAGAATTTCCCGATGCTGAAGCAATAACTCTCGACTTTTTGCTAACAGTAGGATGTCGTCTAAATAATGGTGAATTCGAAGACCTTTTCCCCTGAGGAATGCTACTAATGGTAGGAGAATTTTGGTAAAAGTCCTGGGAGCTGACGAAATGCCGAATGGAAGGCACCGAAACTGGAAATGGGAATGATTGATGGCGAACCGAAGAAATTTCTGAAAGGCCAGATGTATTAGGATGTGAAGGTAGGCGTCCGACAAATCTACTGACAGCATCCAATCGCCCAGACTTATTGCTAAGAGTATGGACTGGAGACTCTCCATCTTGAAGGCTTCTATTTTGATGTTCCTGTTGAGCCTCTTGAGATCCAGTACCGGACGAAAATCTCCTGTCCTCTTTTTCACCAAAAATAACGGAGAGTAGAAGCCTCTCCCTCTTTGAGTTGATGGAACCTCCACAATAGCCCCCTTCTGTTTTAAATCTGCTACATAGGAGATTTTTCCTGAATAGTGTGGAAGGCAGTCTGGTAGGCTGAAAGTGGTTTCCTGGAAACCCGTTCACGAACCCCCATTTGTGCCCATACTTGATTGTGGACAGTGCCCAAATGTCCTGTATATGTCTTGTCCAGATCTGAAGAAACCCTCTTAGCCTGGCGCCCACCTGGGCTGGGTGAGCGGGCAAACTTTCAAAAGGACTTTGGATGTTCCCCTGCAGGTGAAGCCTTGGTCTTCTGCATTCTCAGAAAGGAAGGCTTAGTATTCTTCCAATCCCTCCTGAATTCTCTGCCGGGACGGTAGGATCTGGAGTCCCTATACTTATCCGGAAGGTTTCGCCTAAAAGAAGGTCCTTTCTGAGCCTTGGGTCTTCTATCAGAGGGAATCAGCCCAGATTTCCCTCCTGTGACTTTGGAAATAGCCGAGTCCAGTTTGGCCCCAAAGAGATTAGAACCATCATAAGGGATCCTGCACCAATTAATTTTGGAGGCTGTATCGGCCATCCATGGCTTCAGCCATAAGGCCCTCCTTGCTGTCACTGATGCCAACATTGTTCTGGCCGAGGACCTTATGATGTCCACTGAGGCCTCCGCCACAAAGTCACCTGCCAATCTAATCTCTTGCAAAGAAGAGACTAATTTCTCCATTTCTGCACCTTCTAGAAGATCCTTCTCCAATTTAGTAGCCCATCCAGAAATTGCTCTTGCCACCGCTGCCGTGGTAATAGCCGGCCTGCAGGAGCCCCCTGCCATGGAATACGCTTTCTTTAATTCCAAGTCCATTTTACGGTCCAGTACGTCTTTAAAAGAGACCGCATCTTCGATGGGTAAAATGACATGACAGGCCAGACGCATCAGGGAGGAATCCACTATGGGAGCATTAACTAAAGGTTTAACCTTTGATTCGTCCAGAGGATACATTTTCGCTAATCTGTTAGCGATGCTTGGTCGTTTGTCTGATTCCCACTCGTCTTTAATAAGGTCTCCGAGTTCCTCAATAAATGGGAAGGACTCTGGTCGTCTTTTTAAATTGGGAAAATATTTGCGGGTTTTCTGAGGCTCAGAAATAATATCCTCCCAGCCGATAGCCTCTTTGACTGATCTTGCAAATGGCTCCACCAAAGAAAAATCAAATCCTGCAGACATCTCCTGGCCGTCATTATCTGAAGATGATTCCGAAGCCTGGGAGTGATATGGGTGTGCAGTGGATGTGCTAGGGCCTGTCACCTCCATAGCGGGTGCTGTTGCCAAAATAGATTCACGTACTGATTCCCTTATAAGGTCAGTCGCAATTCTAGCGTCTGCTTCCTTCTCCTTAGTTGCTTCATTGAAGCAAGAGCGGCAGGCAAGCTTCTCTGGAAGGGCCGGAGCACCACATATCCAGCAGGCGTTAGCTGCGGGTCTGGCGTGATGGCTGTGATGAGAGGAAGGAGACCTGTGGTCCGAGCGGCTATGCTGAGGGCGACCGTGGTGGGAGCGACCATGTCTTTGACGAGATGAGGACCTGGAGCGACTTCTGTGCGATCTCCTACTGGAAGTGCGACTTGAGCCTCTTCCATGCCTGGAACTTGCTCCTCTTGATCTGGTAGGGCTGCCAAAAAAAGCAGCATCTTTAGCAGTCGGCACTCTTTTTTTCTCCCCTTCTTCAATACTCACCTACGACGTGTAGAGCCCCTTACCTTTCTAGTTGTCGATGGTCTGCGTGGGCAGTGGACTCCATGAAAAAGGTAGACAGAGTAGACTGAAGGGAAGAAAAAGAGAATTTTCCTTGCGATACTGATAACAGATAAATAACTAAAAAAAAAAACACACTTTTTTTTTTTTTTAGTATCTGAACAAGAAGCTGCAGAATATACACAAAAAGATTATGCAGATACCGGTAGTAGATAAAAAGAATATTCTTACCTTATCCAGCCGCACAATAGAGAAACAGGGCAGTGTTTGGTAAACAGCAGCATGCAGTAGCACACAGCTGTAATTTTAAAAACGGCGCCATAGCGGCGCCGAATGACGCTCCGCGCATGCGCAGAACGACTCGAGGATACCGGCGCCATCTTGGAAGAGGGAAAAAACCTCTCTACAAGGAGAAAAAAAGATCCAGCTGCAAATAGACATGCGCAGAGCGATGAGGACACTAGCGGCGGCCATGACAGCTGTCTGGAGGACAGCAAGACCCAGCAACTCCTCCAGGAAAAAAAGGTACTAATAAAATAAGGAAAGGATAGGATATATAAAGGGGAGTCCACTGCACAATAAAAGCTTATTTAAAGCTTATAAACTCCATGAGATGTCCCCTGAGACCACCAGAACGGGGATTCCCTCCATAAAGCTCATTTAGAGACTGTACAGGAGGGACTTCCAAACAGGAGAGGCTTGAACCTGCTGGGGTGAGGCGGTAAGAGGCTTATTCATCTGTAGGTATCTTTGAAACTCGAACGATCCAACCTGTCAGGTGAGGATAAAAAAGAGAATGCAGCAGGAGGTCTCCCCTTCAAATTTATAGTTAACCAATCCTGTCAGGTTGTGGGGGCGGAGTCACAACCCAGTGTGTGCTGCCATGAAGGCGTCAGGAAAACAATATATGTATCAATTCTTTCTGATAAGTAGGGCCGAAACAACTAATCGATTAATCAATTATGAAATTAATCGATTGCTATTTCCATAATCGATTAATCGGCCACTAACATAATGGGGTTAAAAATTAAATTAGCCCTTTTATAGTACAAAAAGAGCAAATCGCTACTGTAAATATTACTTTAACTGTCCCATAGTAAAAAATGAACCCCTTACAGTAGTGATTATTTGCTCTTTTTGTGCTAATTTTCGTGTGGGTTTTTTTTTTTTTTTTTTTTTTTTACCCCATTATGTTACTAAACATCTAAGGCCTGGGTCACACCGCCTGTGTTTTTTGGTGCTTTTTGCAGAAACACAGTTCATTTACATGGTTTCCTATGGGACACATTCACATCCATGATTTTTTCAGCTGCTGCGTATTTGGAAAAGACAAGGACTTTTTCTTTAACGCAAAATGGTGCTATTTTGGTTTTTTGGTTCAATATACTTCAGTGGAGAAGCAATTAATGCATTTTTTGCGGCAATTTGTGTGGGGTTTTTTTTTTTTGTTATCTACCCAACGACAAATTGGCCAAAAAAAATGTAAAAATGCAAATTGCAGCAAAATTAGCTTTTTTTTAATTTTTTTTTTAGGTTATTAATCAAGACAATAATCGGCCAACTAATCAATTATGAAAATAATCGTTATTTGCAGCTCTAATCATAAGTAATTGCAAAGTTATAGACCCATGAACAGACATGTAGCAGAAATGTGAAGTATGGTCTGGTCCATAGGGGGGTAAACAGGTGATAGGGATGAGCCGAACACCCCCCTGTTCGGTTCGCACCAGAACCTGCGAACAGACCTAAACTTCGTGTGAACTTTAGAACCCTATTAAAGTCTATGGGACTCGAACGTTCACAATCTAAAGTGCTCATTTTAAAGGGTAATATGCAAGTTACTGTCCTAAAAACTGTTTGGGGACCTGGGTCCTGCCCCAGGGGACATGGATCAATGCAAAAAAAAGTTTTAAAAACTGCCGTTTTTTCAGGAGCAGTGATTTTAATAATGATTAAAGTGAAACAATAAAAGTGTAATATTCCTTTAAATTTCGTAGCTGGGGGGTATCTATAGTATGCCTGTGAAGGGGTGCATATTTCTGGTGCTTAGAACTGTCCCTGCACAAAGTGTCATTTGTGCAGGAAAAAGTCTTTTAAAATCACTTGTGGCTATATTGTTGGGTCCCGTAATACAGAGAACACTCAATGAGTGTTCTCTGTATTAGCCGACAATTCATTCATTCATTGATGATAAAAAAAAAAAAGCGTGGGGGTTCCCCTCAATTCAATTACCAGGCCCTTCAGGTCTGACATGGATATTAAGGGGAACCCCGTGTCAAAAAAAAAATAATTTACGTGGGGGTCCCCCTAAATATCCATACCAGACCCTTTATCCGAGCGCGCAACCTGGCAGGCCGCAGGAAAAGAGGGGGAGACGAGAGAGCGGCCCCCCCCTCCCTCCTGAACCGTACCAGGCCACATACCCTCAACATTGGGAGGATGCTTTGGGGGTCTGTGACCCCTCAAAGCACCTTGTCCCCATGTTGATGAGGACAAGGGCCTCATCCTCACAACCCTGGCCGGTGGTTGTGAGGGTCTGCGGGCGGGGGCTTATCAGAATCTGGAAGCCCCCTTTAACAAGGGGACCCCCAGATCCCGCCCCCCCTGTTTGAAATGGTAAGGGGGTACAAAAGTACCCCTACCATTTCACAAAGAAAGTGTAAAAATGATTAAATAAAACAAACACACTTTTGAAAAATTCCTTTATTAAAAATAAAAAAAAAATATTCCAGCAGTGCTAATCCACTCTTGCTATCCAGCGATGGGGGATCTCTGTCCAGCGCTGTCCATACATCCGTCTTCTGTCGAGACTGCGGAGACACTGCAGAGATCCCAGCGCTGACGTTTCTTATATTAGGAGGGCCACTCGTCTCCTGACCCCGCCCCTCTGATGCTGGAGGGGGAAGCCAGGGGTTCCCCAGTGACGTGTGGGTGACCCCGCCCCCTCTGATGTAATGCAGGTTTCTGTTACATCAGAGGGGGCGGGGTCACCCATACGTCACTGGGGAACCCCTGGCTCCTTCACCAGCGTCAGAGGGGGCGGGGTCAGGTGACGGGTGGCCCCGCCCTCCTAATATAAGAAACGTCAGCGCTGGGATCTCCGCAGTGGAGACAGAAGACGGATGTATGGACAGCGCTGGACTGAGAGATCCCCCTCGCTGGATATGATCATCCATCGCTGGACCCCGGAGATTCGTCGCTGGATAGCAAGAGTGGATTAGCACCGCTGGAATCTTTTTATTTTTAATAAAGGAATTTTTCAAAAGTGTGTTTGTCTTATTTAACCATTTTTACACTTTTTGTGAATTGGTAGGGGTACTTTTGTACCCCATTACCATTTCAAACAGGGGGGGGGGGGCGTGATCTGGGGGTCCCCTTGTTAAAGGGGGCTTCCAGATTCTGATAAGCCCCCCGCCCGCAGACCCTCACAACCACCGGCCAGGGTTGTGAGGATGAGGCCCTTGTCCTCATCAACATGGGGACAAGGTGCTTTGAGGGGTCACAGACCCCCAAAGCATCCTCCCAATGTTGAGGGTATGTGGCCTGGTACGGTTCAAGAGGGAGGGGGGGCCGCTCTCTCGTCCCCCCCTCTTTTCCTGCGGCCTGCCAGGTTGCGTGCTCGGATAAAGGGTCTGATATGGTTTTTTAGGGGGACCCCCACGTCAATTTTTTTTAAAATTTGATGCGGGGTTCCCCTTAACATCCATATCAGACCTAAAGGGTCTGGTATGGATAGTTAGGGGGACCCTCACGTAAATTTTTTTTTTTTTTTTAATTTGACACGGGGTTCCTCTTAATATCCATGTCAGACCTGAAGGGCCTGGTAATTGAATTTAGGGGAACCCCCACGCTTTTTTTTTTTTTTTTTTTTTTATCAATGAATGAATGAATTTTTTGGCTAATACAGAGAACACTCATTGAGTGTTCTCTGTATTACGGGACCCGACAATTTAGCCGCAAGTGATTTTAAAAGACTTTTTTTTTTCCTGCACAAATTACACTTTGTGCAGGGACAGTTCTAAGCACCAGAAATATGCGCCCCTTCACAGGCATACTATAGATACCCCCCAGCTACGAAATTTAAAGGAATATTACACTTTTATTGTTTCACTTTAATCATTATTAAAATCACTGCTCCTGAAAAAACAGCTGTTTTTAAAACTTTTTTTGCATTGATCCATGTCCCCTGGGGCAGGACCCGGGTCCCCGAACACTTTTTAGGACCGTAACTTGCATATTACCCTTTAAAATGAGCACTTTATATTTCTCCCATAGACTTGTATAGGGTGTTGCGGCTTTTCGAATTTGCTGCGAACACCCCAAATTGTTCACTGTTCGCTGAACAGGCAATGTTCGAGTAGAACATGAGTTCGACTCGAACTCGAAGCTCATCCCTAACAGGTGAGGGAGCCGAAGTGGATAAACAAAGATTTGTACAGATACCACTTGATGCATGTTTTTACGTTTTTAGGCCAGCTCTTATGTTTTAGACCCACTACAGGTTCACTCAGGGCACCAGTGAGTTAACATGAATACTAGCTGTACACATACTTTAGTCTTTTTTTAGTGAGCTCATATCGCCAGCTGCAAAAGGCATGTTACACCCTTCTGCAAATGTGAGTGAAGTGTACACTGTATTGTATTTGCAAACATGGCTAGCATCTTGTTCTCATTTTTTTTTTTTTCTCTTGTTAGCCTTTTCCCGTTACTGCCAAGTGTCATGTTGGAGGGGTGTGTCAGGAACAGCCAGAGTTTTAAAGCATAACTAGAATTCACATTGTTCATAGATGGGACTTGCTTCCAGAAAGAAGAAAAATATTAGGCATGTTTAAAAAAAAAAAAAAAAAAAAAAAAAGTGTGTATCTAAAATTCTAATGGCATTTGATTTTAAATTTGGTAGATTGTGTGTTCCATAAATGGGAAGACTGGTTGAATGGTCTATAAAGGGTGAGTGTACCCCAGATATAGCATGTGTCTGGTCACATTGCTTTTGATATGCATTGCAGATAGATGAACATTCAGTAGGGGAGTCTCACCGCTGTCAGAATACAATAGCATAGTGGGGAGGATTCCCCCATCCACCTTGAATGTGTGGCTGGGGGAATTTTTATTTTTATTTATTTTTTTCAGTTTTATTTGTTTAATCTGCTGGCTAAAACCAAAACTGAGCCATCAATGGCTAATTTTACTATAGAGGTCTGTCAATGTTTACCAGTGTCCCTGATGCACACTGACCCGTATCCTCCATGTACAGGTGTGTTTGTACTGCTAGATACAGGGAGGCATAATAATACAAGCAGCAGAAATTTAAATTTCTAAATTAAGTTATTTGATGAAGAGCACAGGAGTTTTGTTCATATACCACATTTTACGTTTCAAACTCTGCATCACTGACCATATACTAAGTAGAAGTTAACTGCATATACATGCATGTCTTTAGCCAATGCAAGAGGAAGAAAGCCACTTATTTATCACAATGGCTCTGTTGAGGTCTTACTTGTTTAGTATTTGCTTTAGAACAGGCTTAATAATATACTTCAAATGAAAATATATAATCTCTATATATCTATCTCTCTTTGTCTCATGCCATCAGTATGTTTTGCAACAATAAGGTTGCAACAGTTTTGAGAGCTCTTTGCTTTTGCCCATCTTGAGAGGCCATCAGTTGAGACTGAACAAGCTGATATTTATTTGCACTTACAAAGGGGCAGGATTACTTTTTAATTGCTGATAGATTTCGGCTGGTGTGTTGGCTTTCTATGATTTTTTTAATAATATATAAAGCCACGCTTAGGTTACACAAGAATTGGTTGCAGCCTCCCCAAATAAAGCCCCTCAGTGGTGTCTCTACAAGAAAATTATATAATATTAAAGTGGGGTAGTTGGCGCTACCTAATAAAAGGTCCTATTTTTCAAATCGTAAACTTTTTAAAAATAAACACAGTGGAATTAAGGGTTTCAGGGACTCATCTACTTGTACTTATATGGTGTAATCCCTTCGTATACCTATCCTAGGCCATATAATCAAATTTCTGTAACACAGTGGTCATTTATATAAAGAAATCAGTGGTATACAGTTGTGTATAGTTAGTGAGTATTGTCAATATTCCATAGTAAAGTGCAAAATATTAATAAAGTGCTCAGTGAAAAAGTGCAAATAGTGCTTAAAGTTGAAAAATCCTGTACGTGCTACAGTGAAGTGCACCCTATTAGACCATTGAATGGCCAAATGTAGAATCAAAAAAGACACACACACACATTATATATATATATATATATATATATATATATATATATATATATATATATATATATATATATATATATATATATATATATATATTTACCAGAAAAAAGAAAATATGAAAACTGTGCAAAGAAATACAAAAATCAAATCTGAAAAAATTATTATATAAAACGAACATGACAAAGATAGTGATAAATTAGGTTAATGGCCACAAAAGCATAGTTCTTTTGATTATGAAAATTTCCCCTGCTGGATTTACACAAAGTGACTTTTGTGCTCATATACTGTTCAAGTGACTCGAGTGCTCACCCACAAGGGTCCCCACTCACCAGATATCTGCACCCCTGCAGGGGTATTGAGCATATAATTCAATTCCTCTGGATGTGTCACAGCTCCACTTATCATGCGATTCCAGAAGTCGGACCCATGATAAGTATGTTCCTTCTTTATAAATATCACGCTTAATGGTCTCCAATATTTTTCCTCACAAAAAATAATAGGAAATGGTATCCATAGTGTAGTAATTGGAACAAACCATTTTTTATTTACCGTAGTCACAAAGAACACGGATACAAAAGTAAAAATAAAAATAGAACAGTCCTGATAATGAAACAGCAAAATTTCATATATAAAAATTGATTATAAAAAAGATTTTCCTCTTATACAGGAAAAACCCCTCAGCTCATATATCCGTCTTCCGGAAAAGCGCTGTAACAATCCGGATAATTTATGTGTCCATAATAAGAGGGGCCATAGGTTGGCAGTTTTCCAAAGCAAAAGAGGGAGAAAGCACTATAATCACCTCCAGATATTGTCTATTCAGGGCCCGGACGGTGGATACGCAGTGTGCGCTCTTTCTTCATGTGGTGAATACCCTTTCCCTGTGTCATTCCTTTTTATTATCCATAACTTAATTTCTGAACTCTATTTGTTTTCTTTTTATGTATGGGTTGCTACTAGGGGTGCACCGAATAGGTTTTTTGGTGCCGAAACCGAAAATGAAAAATACACTAGAGCGAAAACCGATACCGAAACTTATTAAAAAAATATATTTTTATACAGGAGGGGATCAGAGACTGGGGACGTGGTACAGGAGATCAATGCAGCCAGCTAGTGTCCCCATTGCAGTCAGCCTGTGAAGGGAAGAGAGAGGAGAGCCACCGCCTGGTTGATTAGTGCGCCGGGAACATCACAGCTTTCATGTCAATAGCCGTGTGTTCTCCGCCACTTGCCATCACATACAGCCCCTCCTCTTTGTCCAGGCACTTTGCTAGACAGATCACCCGTCCAATCCTGGGACGAGTGATCTGTCTATCAAAGTTTCCCGGACAAGGGGGAGGGGCTGTATGTGACAGCACGTGGCGGAGAACACATGGCTATTGAAATGAAAGCTGTGATGTCCCCGGCGCTCTAATCAACCAAAAACGCCTCAGTGTGAAAGGGGCTTTACTAAAGCTCACACCATATTGCTCTCTACCATTCAAACAACTTGTATTACTACTACTAGCTGACACTGCATTGTTCTGTAAATAGGCAAAGGAATAGTTGAGTGATGGGATCCTCCAGAATTTTTACAGATTGCAGTGCATTGTGGGATTGTAGTATTTACGAGTTCTGTGAATGGTGGAGAGGGCAGAAGGGGGCTAATGCCGCATACACACAAACAGAATGTCTGACGGAAGCTTTTTATCGTATATTCTGATCGTGTGTATGCCTCATCAGACTTGTATATTTATTTTTTTAATGAAAATTCGGATGGACCTAGAAATAGAACATATTTGAAATATTTCCGATGGAACCAATTCCTTTCGGGAAAACCGCTCATCTGTTTGCTGTTCCGACTGACCAAAAACAACGCATGCTCTGAAGAAAGTATGAGAGGGAAGCTACTGGCTATTGAACTTCCTTTTTCTAGTCCCGTCGTACGTGCTGTACGTCACCGTGCTCTTAACGATCAGACTTTGGTGTGATCGTGTGTACGCAAGACAGTTTCAGCGGAACTCTGAAGTAGTTAATGTAATTCTTTTGTAATTCCATTGACATCTGTGCAGAGTCCCGCAAAGATGTCTCTGAAATCGGGACTGAAGTGCAGGAATGAAAGTGTGTGAGTTTAGCTGAAATCGCACGCTTTCATTCCCGCACCCAGTGTGAACCTGGGCTTAAAGTGATTGTAAAGTCTGAAAATTTGGCCTGGGCAGGAATGGGGGAAAAGTAACCAGAAGGCAAGTGGTTAAAAAAAATAAAAAAAATAAAATAAAAACTGACTCCTGACTTTTTTAGCTGGCTCCTAGATTCAAAGCAAATTTGTCAAGCCCTGCATTAAGATAAAAAAAACAAACAAAACCTTCTGACTTTGTAAAGCAGTATGTGGTGCAATACATTTTAGTTTTATTCTTCCAGTTTACTTCTGATTATAGATTTAATTTTGTTCCTTCTAGAATGATCCTGATGCACATGACAAATTTTTAAAAATAAACCGGGCGTATGAAGTTTTAAAAGATGAAGATCTCAGGAAAAAATATGATAAATACGGAGAAAAGGGTTTGGAAGATCAACAGCAGCAGGGGGGCCGCTATGAGAGCTGGCACTATTACCGATATGACTTTGGTATGTATGTATGTATGTATGTATGTATGTATGTGCTTCCTATTTTCTCCTGAAACTGTAATATATTACTTCAACCTGACTTGCTGCATACTTGTTCCATTGAAAAAGTTTTTTAGTAAGTCAAAGGGGGAGATGTACTAAAATTGGTGCACACAGAATCTGGTGCTGCTGTGCATAGTAACCAATCCGCTTCTAACTTCAGCTTATTCAATTGAGCTTTAACAATAATACATAGAAACTGGTTACTATGCACAGCTGCACCAGATTGTGTGTACCAATACTAATCACCCCCAAAGTTTAAGTTGGGCAACAACGGGGATGCTCTGCTTATTTGCCTCCTCCACTGTCACATTTGGCACCTTTTTGGGGAGGGGGGAGCGGATACCTGGTTTTGACAGGCAAAGTCGGCAGGCAGTTCAGCCCCCACCCCCCCCCCCCCCCCCCCCCACGGCAGGGCAATTCACAAAGCCCAACACGCTTTGCGCATGGCAGTAGGGAAGCGGCTGTGAAGCTGCAAGGCTTTACTGCCGGTTTCCCTTAGTGGAGATGGCGGCAGCGACAGCCAGTTAAAGTCGGCTGGGGTGAAGCCACTGCCTTTTTTTTTTTTTTTTTTTTTCTGAAAGAGACATTTTCCAAATGACAAACTGGTATCTACTTTTTTTTTTTTTTTTTTTTTTTTGTGTGCTCGGTTTGTTCTGTCACGGGCCTTTAAACTCCAGGATGTTATTGTCCAATTGTCATACTTTTAGGTCACCTTGTTTTATTACAGTTGATTGAACAGCAGCCAAGCCGAGAACAAGTTTCAGGAACAGATGCAAACTGAATAGTATCAAAAACACAGTGAATGTTGCCTCAAAGCGATATTAAATGCCAAAAAACAAAAATGCCACCAGTGAAAGAAAGGAACAACACTCACCGACCCAATGCATGAATATGTGAAGGGGTGTGCCTGGAGCGGCACTGGCTGAGGCAATAAATCTACTTTAAAGAAGTTTGTCTTTCAGTTCATTAAAAAGGAAGTAAACCCTGATGTGTTTTACTTCCTCTTTTGTTTTACTGCAAGTAAAGGCATAATGGGCTAGTATGCGATTCATACTAGCCCATTATGTGGCACTTACCCTCTGCAGGAAGCGTCCATCTTCGCCCCTCTTCCTTCCGGGGCCTTGGACTCCGGCTCTGTTACTGGCTGGTGTCACGTGACCTCACTCCTGCACATATGCGTTGGTACAAGTGTATATGGTAAATATTGTGCAGTCAGTGTTGATGGGTGGAGTCCCTTCGCAGGGCATTTGTTTTCTCCCACGAGGGTTGGGCAAGCTGTCCCCACCCGGAGAGAACACAGCGATTTATTGCCAGTGGCTATACCAGCTGCTATCAATAATTGTATGTATAATCTGGTTGTACCGATCAGTACATTTCCCTATTTAACTGGCCAAGATTTGAACTGTCTATGGCTGGCTTATCAAAGTGGAAAAAAATGGAATTGGATACCGCGTTTAAAAACTAAATAAATCACTAAAAATATTGCTGCAGCTCAAATTTGTAAGATATATATATATATATATATATATATATATATATATATATATATATATATATATATATATATATATATATACATTATACACAAACACCAAAACATAGAAAATAGCTGCGCCTAAAATTAAGCTAAAATAATATAATGCTATATAGCAGTAAATGACACCAAGAAATCACCATTATAAAATCATTATCACGTATTACACATTTATTTAATCACGTGTTCATTCATGATTAATACGTGATAAAAAAACAAGTCCTAAAATTAAAAAAATTAAATATAGTGTTATATCAAAGTCCAGTGAGTAGAGTGAAAATGGTGACTTAATCAAATTCTTCTGTGCAAACAGAAACACCAGTGCCTGTGAGCCTCCACCACACAACCTATGCGCTTATCGGAGGGTAAGCGATACAGGGCCTGTAGTATTAAATTTGTTGCATCAAATCAACCTCCAGACATCCATTGGAAATGGCAGGAATTGGCTGGGATTAAATTGAGGACAAGCCAAACGATCCAAACTCAAAGGGCAGACCAGTAGGCAGCAATCACGATCCCAATGGAAAAGGAAACTCGCCATAGTGCAAGTCCATAAAACACAGTTTATTTTATAAGCAAAAATATTACTTACATTTGTAGAAATGTTAAAGGCTCATAAAGAAATGCCGGCCGGCTTGCAGACACCCGTCCTAGATGGCGATGACGTCAGCACGCCACCCTCCCGACGTACGTTTCGTCAGAGTGACTAGTCATGGGGAACCTTATGAATGTGACATTATGCTAGGCTTGCTGTGCTAAAGGACCCTAAATATATGGGTGAAAGGAACTCTAGACGCCTAAAAGTTGTTTAGCTGGAAACTTTCAGTTTTGATGTGTGCTGCAAAGATGGCAAACTCTTTAGCCTTCTATAAATGTGCCTTATAAATTACTAGATGCCAAACATTTTGGAATACCTGCCTATGTCTGTGAAGAGAAGTGATTTAACGTGGAGTGGAAATTTTCAATGTTTAAAGTGGGTCTAGCATCTGATATTATTTAACATAAGGTACAGTGTGTACATACTAAATTGTATGCAACACTTACAGGTATTTATTATGTCTCCCAGAGCTTAGTTACTTTATTTCTCCCCAGGCTGGGGGTCTACTTCCTGGCCTTGGTATAATCATGTTGTAAACCCTGAGGCCTATTCAGTAGCCTTTATGTTCACAAAAAGTCCCCAATGTTGTAAATGTACTTTAGTTCGGTCAACCCAATAGTTAGTGATTCCAATTTTGCAGAAAGAGTGTTGGTGTATATTATGTCAGGAACCTAATCTTGCTGCTGTTAAATCCACTATAACACATAACACTGTTCAGTACTGGTTAATCTAATTTGCACTTTAATTTTTCAGGTATTTATGATGATGACCCTGAAGTCATTACCTTGGATAGAGGAGAATTTGGTAAATAAATCTCATTAGCCTAATTTTCTTCTCTGGGAGAGATCTACAACAAGGTCTCTAAAGTTTGTGTGCATTTATAAAAGCAAGCAAAGGGTAATTGGGGCTTGATTATTTATCAATTTTTTTTGGGCTGTGTATCAGAACTGAGGCTGTGTCTATAGCTATCACTCACATAGGGGTTGATTTATTTAGACCCCTTTCACACCACACCGCTGATAGCGTCGGCGGTAAACCGCCGGATTTGCAGCTGATTTGCGGCGCATTTCGGCCGCTAGCGGGGCGCTTTTACCCCCCGCTAGCGGCCGCGAAAGGGTTAAAACCGCCGGCATTACAGCGCTGCCTCATTGATTTCAATGGGGAGCAGCGGTGGAGGAGCAGTAAACACACCGCTCCTTCACTGCTCCAAAGAAGCTGCTGGCAGGACTTTTTTTTTCTGACATCTTGCCAGCGCACTGCTGTAGTGTGAAAGCCCTCGGGGCTTTCACACTACACACAATGGTGCAGCTTTTTTAGGGCGGATTGCAGGCGCTATTTCTAACGCTTTAGCGCCTGCAAAAGGCCCTGGTGTGAAAGGGGTCTAAAGGCAAGTTCCCCTGTATTGAGAAAGGCAGATATAGACATTAGATGTCTGTTACCCCTTCCTGAAAGATCTCAGGGCTGTAGGTATCCAGACACTGGGTCAGTAGCTATCAGGAAAACATGAGCAATTGATTGTTTTGAAACCTCTTCCAGAAAGTACTGTTTGCTACTGATAATTTATTGCATGCTTCTCTCCTCTTTCCTTTTCCCTCGTCTCTCCATAGATGGAGTATTTTCAGCTCTGCCAACCAAAGATGGACAGATCATGCCTGGCTGGCTAGCTCAGGATTGTGGATTTTTAAAATTTTACTTAAGTGTTATTAAACCTCCCGCAGTACACAGAACATGGAAATAATAATTTTTGTAAATATAAACTGTTAAATACCTTTTTCTCATCAGCAGTATATAGCAGTTTTGTGACTTCTATCAGTGTGTGGCTGAGCACTGGTTAAAGCTTGTAGGAGGAGTTTTCATTTACTTTGACTGTCCTATGAGGCTGCAGGACACCTACCCTCTGAACGGTGCTGATTGGCCCTGTGCTGATCACATGCACCCTCCCAAAAAAACAACTCATTTGCAATACACACCAAACTGAGCATGTGCAGAATGTCCCCAAGGCTCTGATTGGGGACTGTGGGCGAAGGGGAGGATCGGCGAAGGCAAAATCAAACAACCTTTTTACACAATGCTCAGGATTAACCGTTTAGGTTCCACAGAGTATAACAAGTATGTTTTACTGCATTTACACACTGCTTTTTACTGTTGTGGGTTTAGTAACACTTTAACTGAATTTACCATGTGCATTTTCCATCTTTACAGTTTTTTTTTTTTCACATGACCGAATAAATGCCTGAATTGTGTAGAAGTTATCCAGCTTGTTAAAGTTTTTTGCTTTTTTTTTTTCCCCCCCTTAATAGATGGGGCCATAAACTCTGGAGAACTGTGGTTCATTAATTTCTATTCGCCTCGCTGCTCCCATTGCCATGATCTTGCTCCTACAGTAAGCCGTGCTCTATATAACTGCTTATGATGTTTTGATGTGCTGGTCATCTGTTTTAAAGGAGGAATTTTCTCCCTTGAAATCCTTGTAATAAGTGTTATTTTTTTCCATCTAGTGGAGAGAGTTTGCCAAAGAGATGGACGGTCTTATTCGCGTTGGAGCAGTAAATTGTGGAGATGACCGCATGCTTTGCAGAAGCCGAGGAATTAATAGTTATCCAAGCCTCTACATATTTAAAGCTGGAATGGTAAAGTGTTTTTTATTTCTTTGGTGTTACAGCATGCATACTTCTCCAATTTATTTGAAAAAATAACTCAATCCCCTTGTAGTTGATCTGTATATATTACAGTGATTTTAACAATCGCAGCAGATTTTTATTTTTTTTACCTGTTCCTCAACTGAAAAAAAAACTGTTGTCTATTTCACCATGTCCTTTCCAGACTGTTTGGGTTCACACTGGTGCGATGCATCACACCTGAATAGCAGTCCGTTCACACTGCCCTTTGTGAATCTCTGCGGAGGTCAATAGAAATTGAATGACGCCCCCAGATCGGATCGCAGTGCGAACTTTGAAATGGTGCAGGAATCGGATCACATACATTTATGGCCGAAATTGTTGGCACCCCAGAAAGTTTTCCAGAAAATCAAGTATTTCTCACAGAAAAGTATTGCAGTAACATATGTTTTGCTATACACATGTTTATTCCCTTTTGTGTGTGTTGGAACAAAACAAAAAAAAGGGAGGGAAAAAAAGCAAGTTGGATATAATGTCACACAACTCCAAAAATGGGCTGGTCAAAATTCTTGGCACCCTTTCAAAATTGTGGATAAATAAGATTGTTTCAAGCATATGATGATCCTTTAAACTCACCTGGGGGCAAGTAACAGGTGTGGGCAATATAAAAATCACACCTGAAAGTAGATAAAAAGAAGAGAAGCTCACTTAGTCTTTGCATTGTGTGTCTGTGTGTGCCACACTAAGTATGAACAGAAAGAGAAGAGAACTGTCTAAGGACTTGAGAACCAAAATTGTGGAAAAATATCAACTATCTCAAGGTTACACGTTCATCTCCAGAGATCTAGATTTGTCCACAGTGCGCAACTTTATCAAGAGGTTTGCAACCCATGGCACTGTAGCTAATCTCTCTGGGCGTGGACGGAAGAGAAAAATTGATGAAGGGTTGCAACGCAGGATAGTCCGGATGGTGGATAATGGAATAAGGCCTACAAAGAAAAGAATAGTCACACAATAGTCGCCTACAGTGAAAATATGGTGGAGGTTCAATGTTTTGGGTTTGTTTTGCTGTCTCTGGCACTGGGTGCCTTGAATGTGTGCAAGGCATCATGAAATGTGGCTCACACTGTAGAACCCAGTGTCAGAAAGCTGGGTTTGGGTCTGGGATCTTGGGTCTTCCAGCAGGACAATTTCAAAAAGCACCCAGAAATGGATGGCAACAAAGCGCTGGAGAGTTCTAAAGTGGCCAGCGATGAGTCCAGATCTAAATCCCATTGAACGCTTGTGGACAGATCTTAAAATTGCTGTTGGGGGGGGGGGGGGAGCAGTTTGCAAAGGAAGGGTATTCCAAAATTCCGGATGAGAGGTGCAAGAAGCTTATTGATGGTTATAGGAAGCGACTGATTTCAGTTATTTTTTTCCAAAGGGTGTGCAACCAAATATTAAGTTAAGGGTGCCAAGAATTTTTGACCAGCCCGTTTTCTGGAGTTTTGTGTAACATTCTGTCCAATTTGCTTTTTTCCTCCCTTTTTTTTTGTTTTGTTCCAACACAAAAAGGGAATAAATGTGTATAGCAAAACGTGTTACTGCAATCATTTTCTGTGAGAAATACTTGATTTTCTGGAAAAATTTCTGGGGTGCCAATAACTTCGGGCATGACTGTAGGTGTGAACACCCGTGCGACCGATTCCAGTGCAATTCAAAAAAAGGGTCCTGCACCATTTTGGTGCGAATACAAATTCAGCCATACAGTTGTGTGTCTGAATTTGCATCTCATAGACCTCGCATGTGATGTGCACAGCAATGCGGTGCAAATCACATGTGATGTCTTGCATCACACAAGTGTGAGCCTTCCCCCCCCCCCCCCCCCAAATGGGGGAGGGTCAGTCTTGATTGTAACCACCTGAGCCTATTTTAGTGTTTATAATGAGGAAAGCTGCAGTGTTTGCATCCCTTTTGGAAGCAGGCAAGCCTTTAGGAGCATCTTAAAGTAAAACTTCTATTAAAAGAGATGCTTTATACTTGCTGGGGAGATCGGTGAGCCAATCACAGAAACCAGAAATACTGGAAAGAAGCGACATTTGACACTTTCATAAAATTACAGCAGTTTCAGAATAAAATGGCCATTTTTAATAACACTATATTACAAAGTACCTTTACATAGTTGATTTGTGTTTGTTTTATAAATGTTACTCAATGATGGTAGTGTTTTTTAAAGAGTAACTCCACTTTCATGGGGGGGAAAAAAAATGGCAAATAATTTTTTTTTATATAGCCTATGCAATTGCAACTCAAGCCATATGAATGATATTAAAGATTACCTTTCCTGTTCAGTCTGCAATGCTGTAATTTTCTGTAAAATTCAAGGCAATATGGCTACCTGGAGGCTTTCCATACACAGATGTACAGAAAATTAGATTGCTGCTTAAGGGTCGATTCACACTGGTGCGATGTCAGAGATTGGATGTGATTCGCACCGCACTGCAGTGAAAATCGCATGCGATCTTTACAATGCAATTTCAGCCATAAAGATTGTGTGGCTGAATTTTGCATCAAACTCACACAGGACCTTTTTTTTTTTTCCACAGCAAATTCACACCCATGCGATCCGATTCCTGTCGGAGTTTGCAGATCACACTGCGATATGTAAACTGATTTGGGAGTGTCATTAACTTTTACCTGACACTCCCAGCAGTTTGCATAGGGCAGTGTGAACTGCCGCTGGGAAACATGCGATGCAGGAACCCGCAGTGGATTTGCAGGGTTCCTGCATCGCAGCAGTGTGAACCGGCCCTGAGTGATTGGCTTACTGATTTTCCCAGAAGTCTGCACTAAATACAAATAAGATTTTTGGCATCCCATACTCGCAAAGGGAAATTGCGTCTAAAGGGATTCAGAACCTGCAATTTTCCTCATTGGAGCCCTGCAGGTGTGCAGCTGGTTGATCATTATAAAACCACTCCCATACAGATTCACTCCGCACATGGATACAGACAAACAGCTATTTCTAAAGAATAACAAAAGGTAGAAATCTGTAAGAAAGTTTGTTAAAATCCCTGCAATGTACACAGATCACTCAGAGGGGGATTTTTTTTTTTTTTTTTTACCCTCAACAAAAGTGGAGTTGCTCTTTAAATAACAGAATTTAAAAACCAAGGCTAGTTTCCCTAAAGCAGAACTTTACCCATAACAACTTGATAAAAATAATGTTCTTTAATAAGGAACATTGATTCCATATTAATCATTATGCTACCAAAATTAGTGTGTGCTGTAACTTGCCTCCAACATTGTTCCTGATCCTTCTTGCTGGAGGATGCCATTTCACTGAAGCCCAAAGCCCCTGAGCAGCAGTAAATCTTTAGGCTGGAATCAGTTTAGCATCTAAAAGAGAGCAACTGAGCACGTGCAGAGCTGGATGAGATGGTGTATTACTGGATTTTAAATAGTATAGGCACTTACTTTTTATGTTTTACACAGCTATACCTGCAAAAGTCACCAACCTGAAGTGATCTTGCAAGACTTAATTTTCTGACTAAAGTTCCACTTTAAGTTTTGCATAAGTGCAGAAGACATTAGAGTGTTTATTAGGGTTTGCTGTCTGTGGCCCTGCTGTAGATATTTTCTCTTTACCTCCTGTTGACAGATGAAGGTGACAAGACAGAAGGGGTGAGCAATCTCTCCAATGGCATACACATCAATAAAAGCACCTTTTGTTGGAAAGGTTTAAACTTCTGACAGGTTTTTGTTTCCATCTGTGATTTCACTGAGGGTGAGGAAATATCCTCATATCTGTTAGATCAGT
The DNA here is from genome assembly GCF_037356315.1 of Lithobates pipiens. Classification (NCBI taxonomy): domain Eukaryota; kingdom Metazoa; phylum Chordata; class Amphibia; order Anura; family Ranidae; genus Lithobates; species Lithobates pipiens. Next base: position 117,821,980 of record NW_027507784.1, read on the forward strand.
GGGATAGGAAATTGTTGGTAATATCTTCCTAAAAAAAAAAAAAAAATACACATTGGTGAATATGCCTTCGCCATTTTGCCTGTGTTGAAAATAAAGGGTCACATCTGGGTAAGTGTGACCTAGAAGGAAAGCAACATTTCAGAGGAGACATGTTCTTTTTAGCTGTTACGTTAGAAGATGGACTTTACCATGATAAATATGATGAGAGATAAGATTTCTGTATTCAAGATCCTATAGGGTGTCATGCCTTTTTTTTTTTTTTTATGTATTTTTATTTGCAGTCTCCAGTCAAATACTTTGGTGATCGAGTAAAGGATAATTTGGTTAATTTTGCAATGAATTACGTGTCAAGTTCTGTAACGGAGCTATGGGCAGGTAAGTAACTAACATCAAATTGAGGAGTAGTACATACCACAGAGAAATGGTAGTCGTTAATAATAAACCCCAGAGTAGGCTTTCTCTGAACTTCTGGAGAGCTTGTAATGGCTCCAAGAAAGATCTACAGTACAAGAGAGAAGCGATTGCACATCAGTTTTCCAATATAGATAATAGAATTTAAAGCACTGTATAGCGTGCAGCAGAGTCCCACCGGGAAAACTCTTCTAACATGTTTTCACCCTCCAGCCGCAACCGGACTTAACTGTATATTTTCACTGTCAAAATCGTTGTTAGGTTTTTTGCGCACATGTTTAAAAAAAATAATTTTAGGCCCTGCAGATTATACAAAAACCTCAAACCTATATTTTCTGACAGCAGACACCCTAGAAAATAAAATAGTGGTAGTTGCAGTTTTTTATGTACACAATATTACAGAATTTCAGTAAACACACTGAAGTGAATTTTAGGGAAAAAAAACGCAATAAACTACCCAATTTTTGGGTAAAATATAAAAGCCGATCTTGCAGTAAATAGATACCCAGCGTGGCAAACCTTAAATTAAGTTTGTCGCCATTTCACACTCACGCAAAAGTACCCTATGTTTTCTATAGACGATGCTTCAAAGGCCTCCTATAGGTCAACAGTTTAGTGTTACAGAGGAGGTCTTGTGGTAGAATTATTGCTCTTTGGCGTGCACAGCAATATGTAGTGTGTATTGCAAGTTACACTTTCACGCATAGGCGTTCCCGACCTGTGCGTTTATGTTCGTATGTGTGTTTTTTTTTTTTTTTTTCCTTTTAGCTTTTCTTTCATGGTTTTGCTAGCCAGGAAAGTGACAGGTGGTCCGGACGTCATACACGTCGGTTTCCTGGTCACTTTAAAAAGGGGAGAAGAGCAGATGGATGTCGGTTCTTCTCGCTCCCCTCCATCCACCTGCACTCACCATGTCGGTCCCGGGGCCCGCAGATGGGCAAGCGGAACCAGAAATGCATGGTGGAGGGCGGCACCAGGGGCGTGTGGAAGCAATCAAGTGGCAGCGCGCCGCCTGACTGCTTCTGCGTGATGGGCAAGAGTCTGCCTGTTAGTTTTACACACAATCCTGGTGGCTGCAGCCAATGGATTGTGTGTGCAACCCCTGCCCTGCTGTTAGGTCCGTATGACGTACCAACCTGTTAGTGAGAGGGTTAAAGCTGAAGTTTGATCTGCATAGATTTATTACATGCTAGTGACATTGAATCTGTAATTAGATGGGCTCTACAGTATTTGACTTGCAGCTTACACAGTGTGCAGTCAAATCATAGTAAGTAATTTTCAGAGGAAAGGCACCTGAAGAACTGCGAGACTGAAGGGGAGGCTGGAGTGAACTTTTAATTTCTTATATCTATGCTGGAAAAGTTTGTCTCTCAGACCGGTTCTTTCTCTTGAGTATTGAGCAGTAGTACTTTTGTTTACAATAATTTGTAAAATAAAACCATATTTAAAACAAATTTAGGGTAACCAGCCTGCAATATATGTACCTGTTTGCATCAGCTTTGAAATGCCTCCTAAATGTGCCTGTTTACATCAGCTTTAAAGTAACTTTTTCTTCTTGAAGTGTGGGGGGTAGGCTTGCCAAACTTGTACAACCTGTCTTTTTCCCTTTTACTAGTACAACCTTCTAAAGATGTGTGTTTTTTTTTTTTTTTTTTTTTTTTTTTTTTTTAATGCCTAAAAGGGAAATATGTAAACTTTGGAATGCTGCATCTATGCTGTAAGCATACCCGATGACTGACTGTGTGCACAATTGTACCATAACCTTTTTTTTCACAAGTAACAAAGCAAGATAAATGATGAATGCCAGTGGGGTTTTTTGCCCTGTTTTTCTGTATAAAATTTTCTGAATGATAGATACAGTGCATTCATAATGTGTTTTGACACCCTTAACTTATTTAAATTTTGTTATGTTGCAGCCTGATAATCCAGATGTTGAATTTTTTTTCCTCATTAATCTACACTCAGTACCCCATAATGGCAAAGTGAAAACAGAATTTTAGAAATATCTCAGTTTGAATATCTAAAATTGAATTATCCAATCGGCATAATAAGTATTCAGACCCTTTGCTACAACACTTAAAATTTAGCTTGGGTGCCTTCCATTTCTCTTGGTCATTGCTGAGATGTTTCTACACCTTGATTGGAGTCCACCTGAGGTAAATAAAATTGATTGGATATTATTTGGAAAGGCGCACACCTCTCTATAAAGGGCCCCACAGCTGACCATGCAAACTGTATCTGAGCAAAAGCCATGAGGTCAAAGGAACTGCCTGCAGAGCTTAGAGTCAGGATCTTTGCAGGGCACAGATCGGGGGAAGGCTACAAAAAAATAAATCTGTTGCACTGAAGGTTTCCAAGAGCACAGAGGCCTCCATAATTCTCAAATGGAAGAAGTTTAACACAACCAGGACTCGTCCAAGAGCTGGTCGCCCACCAAACTGCGCAATCAGGGGAGAAGGGCCTTGGTATGAGAGGTGACCAAGAACCCAATGGTCACTCTGACTGAGCTCCAGTGTGGAGATGGAGCAAAGTTCAAGATAATAATCACTGTAGCCCTCCACTGATCTGGGCTTATGGCAGAGTGGCTAGATGAAATCCTCTCCTCCAAAACACATGAAAGCCTACTTGGAGTTAGAAAAAAAAACACCTGAAGGGCTCTCGGGCAGTGAGACACAAGCTTCTCTGGTCTGATGAAACCAAGATTGAACTGTTTGGCCTCAATTCTAAATGTTGTGTCTAGAGGTAACCAGGCACTGCTCATCACCAGCCCAATGCCATCCCTACAGTGAAACATGGCGGTGGCAGCAGCATGCTGTGGTAGTGTTTTTCGGCAGCAGGGACTAGGAGAATAGTCAGGGTTGAGGGAAAGCTGAATTGAGCAAAATACAGAGATATCCTCAATGAAAACCAAAATATTTAAGGCTGTAGATGTTGCTAAATGTTCTTCAACAAAGTACTGAGTAAAGGGTCAGAATACTTAAGTACATGTTATATTTCAGTTTCTTCCTTTTAATAAATTCACAGAACTTTCTAAAATTCTGTTTTCACCTTGTCATTATGGGGTACTGAGTGTAGATTAATGAGAGAAAAATAATCAAAAAAAACTGTAGTATCAGGGTACAACATAACATTGAAAAAAGTGAAGGAGGTCTGAATACTATGTGATGTGTATTTATATATGCATTAGATGGTTGTATGAGAGACAGAAATCTATCCCAATGGGTTCCCTGTCTGAGACCTGACTAACACCTGTACAGGTTTCAGTCTGCATATTCCAGGTGCCTTTTGCATTTTTCAATACACGTTTTTTTATTTAATGAAGTCTATGGAACCAAAAACCAGAAAAAAAAGTCCCTGGCCCTTTCCATAAAGTGCACAGATGTGAACTACATTCATAGGAAACCATGTTAAATGGACTGTAGAGTGTTTTCTGCAAAAACTGAAAGCACACTAAAAAAATACATCGGTGTGAACTAGGCCTAAATCATTAAGACTCCTTTCACACTGGGGCATTTTGCAGGCGGTATAGCGTTAAAAATAGCACCTGCAAATCGCCCTAAAACAGCTCCATTCACGCCAGTGTGAAAGCCTGAGGGCTTTAACACTAGAGCGTTACGCTGGCAGGGCGTCAGAAAAAGTCCTGTCTGCAGCTTCTTTGGAGCGGTGAACTCACCACTCATTCCCATTGAAATCAATGGGGTAGCGCGTTTTGCTGGTGGATTTAACCTCTTTTCAGCCACTAGCGGGGGTTAAAACTGCCTTGCTAGTGGCCGAATAGCACCACTAAAACAGTAAAGCTGCGTTTAAAAATGGCGCCGCTTTACCGCTGGCGCCCGGGGCGGCACAATGTGAAAGAGGTCTGAGTCTTTTCATGCAAGTGCCGTAATTTCTTTCACAAAAGCTGTTTTTAAAAAACTAAAGAACTCCTGCTTTCGTTAAGATAAGTAGGTAATCTATTTCTGGATCAAGAGTTACTGGCTAGCAGTATCTGTGTGTGCAATCAAGATCTTGATTACTCGTGCAGATACTTCTGGTCAGTAACTCTTGGTCCAGCAATTAGCTTCCCTATACAGTATCACACAGGAAAGCTCTATTTTGAGTCCATTCAAGGTCCTTTATCTTAATTGAAGCTCTCATGAAGGGGGAGTTTCTTTTGTATGAATTGATTTACTTTTGTTCTGGCATTCCTTCCATTAGTGCATGTTTTTCTTCTAGTTCAGAGGAGTGGCAGCCCTTGTTGCCCCTCTAAAAAGCAATCTGCAATAGATCTGCAATAGATTTTCCTTACTACCCGTTTTAACCCTCAAGCTCACACCACAGCCATGTACATTGATGTGGTTGTTGTGCAGCCCCATTTGCTTGAACATGGGGTGTACATTTTTGCCATTCACATGTAAAACCTTGTCTGGCTGCCTTTGCAGGTTAAGAGGGGGGTGGTAAAACTGAGACTCAACTATCTATTTTTACCAGCCACCTGCATGAACAAACCATAATATTACAGAGATTTCCATAAGAACCTATCTCAATTATTCAGGCAACTGTTAGAAACGCTTTACATTAAACACCTTTTTATTTTAAATTGGGTCCATGTGCATTTAATTTACATTAGTGAACCATTTCTTTATTTCTGTAGGAAATTTCAGAAGCTCAGTTGAAAACTCGTTTGCCTCAGGTGTTGGTTGGCTCATTACATTCTGTGCTGACAGCGAAGGTAATCTTATCTGCTGCATTCATTGGGATGTAGCAATAGGCTTGTGTTTCTAAACCGGTAACACTTGATATCATTGCACTTTGTTTGCCTTGCTCAGGACCAATGGTTTTCATGATCACACAACAGTTTAACTGAAAGTATGTCATTTGCTGATTAGTTTTCACAATTAACGTAAAGCTGATTAACAGAAGTTTATAAAATATTGATGCTGCCACAGTTTACACTCCATTTAAAAATTCTAGTCGCCTGGCTTTTATGCTAACCCAGTAGCTTTAAAACTTTGTGTTTAGTGACCTGAACAAGTAAGCGGAGCAGGATTTTGGTCTTCCGTATGACTTCACTTCTGCTCCTTTCTTTCTCTGGGTACAGGTTTCCTAAAAGCTAAACTTCATTCATTCATTCATTCTATTTTCTCCTTGTATAACTTGACCCTCCTTCCTAGGTTGTAAGCTCTAACAAAGAGGGCCCTCTGATTGCCCCCTGTATTGAATTGTATTGTAATTGTAATGTCTGCCCTAATGTTGTAAAGTGCTGCATAAACTGTGCTATATAAATCCTGTATAATAATAATAACTTCAGGAAAACCTCACATTATATAGTTGAAAGGCATACATGCGAACTGTCATACTTGCCACAGGATTTGTAGTTCAGCTCAGGTATCCAGTGTCCCCTACTTGGCAGCAGAGCCAGGCCCGGTTGAGCTTTGTAATCTGACCCTTGGCCCACCCCAACTGTTGAATGGAGAATAAAGGAGAAAAGGCACACTCATGAGGTCACCTCTCTGCTCTATGTTCCTGTTAGTAAGCACTGCAAAATGCAGCAGAGCCTAGTGGAAATAGTGTTTCTGAGGCTGATATTAAAACGGAGCTTCACCTACTTCAACATAACACTAAACTCTAATTTAAGAAATTATATATATATGTGTGTGTGTGTGTGTGTGTGTGTGTGTGTGTGTGTGTGTATGTATTGTTCTAAGTCTCCAAACTCATTTTTAATGCTGTGATCTGACTTCCTGTTCAAGGGTGGCATTCATTCTCCACAATCCCACTGTAGGCAGGAATGTAGCCACCTCTCTTGCTCACTCTTCAGATGGACTAGGAACTATTGGATGTGTAGTGCGCATAGAATAGTTCATATGACCGTAACTAACGTACACTGCTTGTTCCAAACAAGGGAGGGGGAAAGACGTTTGAGAGCTGTCAGAGGGCGTTATGAAGAGGCAGAAAAACGCCATAAAACTATTTCATGAAAAATAGATCTTAAAGCCTTGAAATATGTATTTATTGAAGAATAGGGATAGTGTTCACTTTAAAGGGTAACTTTGCTTTTGTGGGGGGAAAAAAAGCAAATAAATAATATAACGCATATAACTGCGAATTAATCATATTGTAATTGAATGTTATTAGCCACTTCATTACCTTATGGCGTAATATGACTTCCTTGAGTTTGTGAGGGGATATCTGAATGATGCCTGTAGCTACAGGCATCATTCAGATATCATTCTTTCCAGCCGGCGATTCTGTGCACTAAAAGGATGATCATAGCAGCAGTTCCAGCACTTGATAGGTGATGGGAGGGGACGTCACCATTGGGGGCCCGGAGGAAGAATCGCCTGCCGCCGGATGACGATAGAGATTTCCAGTGACCAGATGGTCACCAGTCATCTCTGACTGTTGGAGGCCCGGGAGTGACGTTATGACGTCATGCCCGGGTTCCCGGAAGTAAACAAAGCCACGATCGCGGCTGTCAGCATGAGATCGGTGACTTAAAAAATAAAATCAACTCGGGAAGCACTGTCCCAAAGGATGGCAAAAATATTGAGGATGACAACTGTAATCACAATAGAATTTATTGGCAAATTTGGTGAGTAAAAACTGTCTAAAAGGATGGTAAAACCATGTAGACAAGATGGTATTCAGCCAAGCAGTATGCCCTCTGGACATGGACATCTGCACGAACTGTAAATGTGACACTCGCTCAGAAGCCAGTATGATGAATGAAAGGCTGTCCCATCTCCACCGCTGCAAGGAATGGTATGCTGTGGGCACTCTAGGAATCTAAGGGTGCCCATGAACATCTATCCAGATGTATAGCCCAGGATTGTGGCCAGCAATCCAGGAAGCGCTAGGAGAGGGGGACCGATCGTGAGCTCAAGGTCTCTAGATGAAAGGAGCCCAGGTGAAGGAGGAGGATTGCAGCTCTGTTGACACAGACAGATTGATGGCCACGATCCTAGGCTATACATTCCTTTAGTGCCATTTATGCTGTATGATGCTTACATCTATTATGTTTAACAAATCTTAAGATGTGGCCCTACATTGCTCTTTACGCCTTCCAAAAAAACAGCTGAAAAGGTATATATCTCAGTGTTCTTATTATATCTGGAGGTTAGATGTTTTCAGAGGTATTTCCAAGGTATTAATACCATCTTATTTGTTCATGTTGTCTCACGACGGTCATTTACATCATACCAGTGATAGCCTTTTAGGGTGTTTTTTACTTGATCTATTTTTATTTATGTATTAAATAAAATTTTACCTTTTTTATTTCATGTTTGAGGCATATGTAAAGTCCCACACTACATATATGTAGTACCTTTTTCTACTTCTTCTATATCCTTGCAGAAGAACAATCAAGTGCTTGAAATAAAAAAAATACAAAAACAATTGAAGGAGAAAGTAGGAAAATAGAGAAAACCAAATAAAAATTAAGAGGGTGGAGCCATCGTTTTTTTTTTTTTGTTGTTGTTGTTTTTTTAAATGTCTGTGCATTGCGTACATCCTAGTTTTTAGTTTTTCATAATTGTAATGAAACTCCTGTTTTAACTACAATTTTTATTATTTCAGATTGCCTATCTTCACAAACACGTCTTAAGCTTGCAGGAATGCTTGTGAGTATTTCCTTTAGTGCCATGTATGATGCCATCTATTATGTTTAACAAATCTTAAGCTGTGGCCCTACATTGCTCTTCTTTCTTCTGCCGCCTCCTTTTTTATTCTGCCAGTGGACTTAGTAAAAAAAAAAAAAAAAAACCTTCCTACTGCTAGCATCCAGCTTCTTTCAAAATGTAACATCAAAACAACATCACAGATGTCAATATACTATATTTAGTAATATATGCTCACTTTTTATTGCTGAAATTACTCTGAAATTCAAGATGTAGCTAGTGTGTAGTAAGATATCCACATGGGTGTTCTATCAGATTACCGATACCCGTCAGATCATGAAGTGTTTGGAATGTATAGCGCATTGGAACGCATGCGCAGTAAGTATTTTTTGGTCAGAACATCACTTCTGTTACATGATCTGACGGGTATCAGTAATCTGATAGAACACCAGCCATAGATGGATCAAAAAAGGCAGAATTATACTCCATCTATGGCCAACTTCAGAATCCTCTATTTCATGATTTTGTGTTATTTTCCATCATATCATTTTATGTAAGGTCACATCTTGATTAGTGAGATGTTCTTGTTTCTTCCCTTGATTTAGGATGGACTTGTCAGTGTGGGATGGATGGATTGTTCTATTCAAACCGATCTCTGCGAAAATTTAGAAATCTCATCTAGCACTACAGCTTATTTTCCACCTGGAGTTGCTCTAGCAAACAAAAATAAAGACGTTTTGGTAATGCTTATATTCCACTATTTCTCCTGTGTACTACTAATGAGGTGTTTGCACTATAATATACTTCTGATGGGAGTCCATGGGGTATATATATAACATATATGAACGTAAAGAAGAGCGCAGCAGAATAGGGGTTAGGTGTTGGGGATATGAAGAGTACATGTTGTGAAGGCTTGATTTTGAGGTAAGGATACATTTTAGAGTTGTGGAGTAGCAGTCAATTAATGGTTTATGGGTTACCTATTGGGCAGGTTAAAGGATATTTAGGCTTGATTCACACCTATGCATTTTTAGTGTTTTTTTGTATTTTGCAGATCTGCGATACAGCCCATTTAACATGGTTTTCTATGGAACACAATCTGTAGAATAAATCTACAGGTGTGAATCAAGCCCTCAAACCCAGGCGCAAAAGTCTAATACATTGTAGCTAGCATGCCCTTACATGTGGAAGCTGCATTAGTTGTGTGTGTTCTTTTTTTGTTTTGTCTTGTTTTTTTTCTTATCGTACATCACGGGACACAGAGCCATAGTAGTTACTATGTGGGTTAAAGGCCACCTTCAGTTGCTGGACACTGGCACGCCATAAATTAAAAAGTGCACTCCCTATACAACCACTCCCACTACTGGGAGTGTATCAGTTTTTTCACCAGTGTCTAAGGTGTTGGTGACGAGTGAAGATGTGCTGTGCTGTGCTGAGCTCCTTTTGGAAGCAATCCTTGCTGGGGCTATGCAGCCGGATCCATTCTAAGTGTCTTTTAGGCCGAATTGAATAGTACCTGGGCCTCGTATCCAAAGAAACAAGGTTTTGCCTGTAACGCTTCTCTTTTTAGAGAGCTGGACCCTGGGATCCAGTACTTTTGGTAGTAAGGCCATAAAGTTTTACTGGCGGTGGTGCTATTACAGGTCCAGGATTGTGGGTTTCCTCAAGGATCACCGGCTCCTGAAGGTTTAACGGAACTTGCCATGAAGGGTGAAGATTGGGTCTGTTGGTTTTACCACAGAAAACCCTGTGGCGGGAAAGGTAAGTGGAGTTTTTCATAGAAATTTTCGAATTTTCTTATGAATGTCTCCTTTAAATTTAGTAAATGTTGTCATGCCTATGTGTCACCACCATAGGATCAGAGGCCCGCGTTTTTGTGGGAAAACTCTGTTTGAAAGAGAGGAGGGGGGCCGTAGGCGACGGAGGATGGGCGGGGCATAGCGTTGGCATCCTTCAATGCCCAGCGCAGGAAAGAGTGTTCTTAAAAGCACTAATGTAAAAGAAAGAGGTTGGTAACACGAGCATTCTTTTGACACATTTACTATTGCATCAGGCTGAGCGTTAATGGCAGTGGCTGTCTATTGCTCAAGCAATCGAGCTTGATAAACAGAGATGTTGACACGCAGGCAGCAGCAAGCTGGAGGTATACGTGCCTATCTCTCACCACGTGCAGTGGAGAGTGGACGCCAAGCTGAGAGACAGACATCGGGGAGGCGTGGAGCAATGGACCCCAGCAGGAACTCTGCGAGCTGGCGCAGCATAGCCAGACTGGATTGTGATCCCCAGATGGCGGTTTGCAGTATCCAGGTTGGAGATTGGGGATCCCCGGTGCTGGGAAGCGGGGGGGACAGCACCCAGAAGCAGCATCCCGGCTCACAGCCTGGGTCCCTCAGGACTGAATAGGGAGCGAAGGGGATCCGGTCTGGGCAGAGTAGTGAATGGAAGCACACCATCGAGAAGGGAGCGGAACCTGGAGCCTGAAGTGAACAGAGGCGGTCCCTTGAAGGAGTACAAAGACCCTCAGGTAAACGACTGATGCTCTGACCCCTTAACGGCCATCTCCACGTGCTTGCGTACCAGAGTGTGGAGGAGGAAAGGGGATGAACTGTGACAGAGACCAGGTCCCCCTGGAGAAGGGCAAACGCCACAGGCAGCTGTATGCAATGCCCCAAACCAGCATGGAGTTAGGGGTAACTTTTCCCCGAGCTGAGGGTCTAGAGATGGACATTTGGAGAGCTCCTTAAAGCCCTTCCTACTAAGACCAATATCCAGGAACTGATAGCGGCTGTGGAGTATTCATGTCAACAAGCAGTGGAGGGCCTTGGAGGATACACATATACTGGGCCATAGGGTAGAGACACTTGAAAATGGGCATGATGCACAAGCAGTAGCAGATATTCAAGACAGCGAAATATCATGAGGTCCTAAATTTTTATAGGGATCAATTGGATGATCACAAGAACAGGGACCGCAGACTTCCCTATCAGAAGCGATCCGGAAGTCTGAATTGCTTACAACCGTTCAGCAGTTTTGTTTTTTCCTGTCCATTCTTTGTAGGGAATTATTTTTTTTTTTTTTTGTATCTGCAGGATCACTCAGATAAGCATTATTTTCCATTCTAATGTAATGTACACACGGTCGGAAATTCAGACGGAAAAGGTCCAATTCGATTATATTGTCGGAAAATCCGATCGTGTGTGGGCTCTATCGGACTTTTTCCGTTTCGGAAATTCCGCCGTAAAAAAATTGAGAGCAGGATCTCAAATTTTCCGACAAAAAAATCCGATCGGACTTTTTCCGATCATTTGTAGAGCATTCCGATCGGATAAAGTGGCACGCATGCTCAGATCAAATTACGAGACCAAAGCTATTGGCTAGTAGCCTCGACGTAGTCCCGTCATAACGAACGAACGTCATCACGTTCCGAACGATCCGATTTTCCGACAACTTTGGAACTTGGAACAATCCGACCGTGTGTATGCAACACCAGTTTAGGACAGCCTCTAGGCAGTTACGACGGCCTCCGTCATCAGGTTCAAAGGGCAATCCTCAGGGTTAAACCCAGGGACAAAAGAAGTCTTGAGGGGGGGAAGCCTACAAGTTACTGTAGCCACCTTATGAGGAGGTGTCCCCACTTGCTCAATAGGGAGAATTCCTCTACAGTTCTCAGGGATCTGGCAGAAGGAATGTCAAGACGAATGATGGATTTCCTCAATAGCGCCAACGTAAAAACTGGAGTTCCAAGAGTTTTCGTCTCCTCGTTTTCTCAAAAGTATTCATGGTGGCCCTGTGTAAGTGCAGAGACTGGGATTTGGTTCAATCCAAATGGACATTCTAGATCCCAAAAATCTAAAATTCAATTGCTAAATATAATCTCCCCTTTTTACATAAAGATGCATATCTCCATATGCCTTTTTCCTCACTCACTTGTAACATTTTCTTTCAAAATGGAAAATCTTCTTTTTCACTATGTAGCTCTGCTTTCTGATCTAACTGCTACACCTCAAATACAAGGTTCTGGCTCCTTTTCTAGCCAGATTGAGGGCCCAAGGTATAACGATTATGGTTTACCTAGTCGATCTGTTCTTTTTAAACCAGTTGGTAGTCGCCAAAAGTGTGGTCACCACATTCGACTACCTGGAATATCTAGGTCGGATTCTCAACCTAGGTGGAATCCTCCTTTTAAAACATTAAGAAAATACTTTGGTCTAATCATAGGTCCACCCAGAAGAGGGTGTTCGTACCCCAGGCTAAGATCAGTGCCATAAAGGACTGATCTAGGTAGTCAAAGCAAGATGTTTTCTCCTATTCAACTTTACTTGAGGTTGTCGGGAAAGATGGTGGCTTCATTCAAGGCCATTGTTTATGCTCAATCTCATTCTAGACTGCTGCAAAGCAGTATCCTATCAGCTTGAAACAGAATTCAAGCTCTATATTCCCAATGTGTCTGACTCCAAAGCCTTTGGCCACATCACCCTGATAGCGTCCGATCTTGGAGGCTAAGCAGGGTCGGCCTGGTTAGTACCCAGATGAAAAACCACCTGGAAATGCCAGATGCTTTAGGCTTAGTGTGCTGGAGTCTCCGTTTTTTATGCTTAACATCCAAAAATCTGCGAAGGGGAAAATCCTTCTTTCAGCTACCTGGGAAATGATATCCACATGTGCCAACCTTTTTTTTTTGTTTAGGTTGGCCTAGATCAGAAATGGCCTTGCCCATTAACCTTTTAAAAATTCAGGCAGAACATTTGGTTTTGAGGGCCTTAACGTTCAGTTTAAGGTATTGTCCTGCTAGAAGTCAATCTGTTTATGCCACCTCAATGGCCTATATTAATCACCAGGGGGGCACAAGAAGTTGTGCGGCCCAGAAGAAGGTGAATCTTATCCTATCGATTCGTTTCATTCTAAAAATAGAAAATTGGCAGGCGGACTACTTGAGTCGCCAACAGTTTTTCCTGGGAGAATGGTTCCTTCACCCCTTTTATCTTGCTGTCAAGGATGAGGTATTCCAGACATAGATCTGATTGCGTCCAGGCTCAACAAAAAATATTGACAAATTTGTGTCAATAACAAAGGATCCGCTAGCTAGAACGGATGCCTTGCTATTCCCGTGGGATCGGTTCTTCTCACTGATTGTGCATTCCCTCTTATTCTGCCTGCATCCACAACTTCTTCACAGGGTCAAGCAGGAAGGGAAGTCGTTGATTCTTGTGACCCCCAGTGGGGTCCAGGAAATCTTGGTATGAAGAGATCGTAGAGATGGCAGTAGGGAACCCATGGACCCTACCTTCACTACCAGACTTTCTCTCGCAAGGTCCGGAGTTCCATCCTACTTTACAAACGCTAAATTTAACGGTTTGGCTATTGAGGCCCACACTCTGAAGAAGCATGGGCTGCCAGGTTCGGTAGTTTTCTACCTTGGGTTACGCAGAGCCAGCTTTCATGGTTATATATAATGGCGTCTGGGAAACATATTTCTCCTGGTGTGAGACCAGGAGCTGCACCCCAGGAAATAAGTCCAGGTAGATTCCTTGATTTCTTTCTGCAGATGGGGTGTGAAGTAAAGCTGGCCTTGAGTGCTTTCTAAGGACAGGTCTTGGCTTTATCAGTATTATTTCAACGACCATTTGCTTCACATTCTTTGGTCCACCATAACTTTATTTATAACTCTGCTTAATCTCCGGTTAAGTAACCCCTGGACCCTTGGGATTTAAATTTTAGTTTTGTCGGCATTACAAAACAGACTTTTTTTGGGCCGATACAACATATTCCTTTGGTCCTTTTTTGACAAGGAAACTATTTTTTTCTGGTAACCATATCTGCTGCATGAAGGGTATCGGTATTGGTTGTTTTCTTGTAAAGAGACATATTTTTGTTGCTCACAAAAATGAGGTAGTATTTCGTCCTCATCCTAACTTTTTACCATAGGTAGTATCAGGTTTTTATCTAAACCAGGATATTATTCTATTGTCTTTTTTTTTTTTTTTTTTTTTTTTTTTTTTTTTTTCAGAACCTTTTTCTTTGGAAGAAAAATCCACTACTTTTTTTTTGGTGTGGTGAGAGCAGTCAATGTCTGCTTAAAAGCGATTGCTCAGATTCGGAAAACTGATGTTTTTTATTCATGTTGCCTGAAAGTTCTAAAGGAGGACAGGCATCAAAATCTACTATTCTAAATAGATTCGACAAGTAATCATTCAAGCTCGTGGTTAGAGGTGGATTCCACCCTCTCAAATCAAAACTCCTCTAGGGCTGTTAGTGCTTTCTGGGCAGTGCATCCCCAAGCCTCCATGGCTCAAATCTGTAAGGGCCGGTTCACACTGCGGGCGATGCGAGGCGACACCGACTTGCCTCGCCGCGACCTCAGCGGCGATTTGCAAATGACTTCTGTATAGAAGTCAATGCAAGTCGCCCCGAGGTCGCCCAGAAGTAGTACAGGAACCTTTTTTCTGAGTCGGAGCGACTCGAGTCGCTCCTCTCAGAACGGTTCCATTGTACAGAACGGGGGCGACTTGTCAGATCGCGGCGAGGCAAGTCGTGTCGCCTCGCATCGCCCGCAGTGTGAACCGGCCCTAAGGCCGCAACTTTGTATTCAGTCTATATATTTACCAGATTCTATCAAACAGATGTAAAAGGTCATGAGGATATCACCTTTTGGGCTACAGGCTGCAGTATTAGTCCTCAAGTCTCTTATTGCCCTACTTTTTGTTGTCTCCCTCCCTTCAGTTGGCATTGCTATGGGACATCCCACATAGTAACTACTATGGCTCTGTGTCCCATGATGTACGATAAGAAAATTAGGATTTTTAAATCGGCTTGCCTGTAAAAATCCTTTTCCTTGAAGTACATGACGGGACACAGAGGTCCCTCCCTTTTTGGTATACACGTGTATTGCTTTGCTACAAAACTAAGATACTCCCAGTAGTGGGAGGGGTTATATAGGGAGTGCACTTTTTATCTTTGGACGCACCAGTTTCCATCACCCGAAGGTGGCCTATAACCCACATAGTAACTACTATGGCTCTGTGTCCTGTGATGTACTTCAAAGAAAAGGATTTTACAGGTAAGCTGTTTTAAAAATCCTATTTTTAACAAGTACAGAAAATACCTGTTGATCTTGCCAAAAAAGAGCAGTGTCTTTTGTCCTGGTCTTCCTTATGTAAACAATAAATCCCACAGCCATGTAATGAACTAGAGGAAGACTTGTTTTAACCACTTCGGCCCCAGAAGATTTCCCCCCTAATGACCAGGCCATTTTTTGCGATATGGCACGGCATCGATTTAACTGACAATTGCGTGGTCATGCGATGTTTTAGTCAAACAAAATGAACGTCCCTTTTTTGCACAAATAGAGCTTTTTATTTTTTATTTTTTGGTAGTATTTGATCATCTCTGCGGTTTTTATATAAACAAAAAAGCAACAATTTTGAAAAGTAAACTATATTTTTTTACTGTTTGCTATAATATAATATTCTCAAAAAAAAATTTAAACAAATTTTATTCATCAGTTTTGGACAATGTGTTCTTCTACATATTTTTGGTAAAAAAATAGCAATAAGTGTATATTGATTTGGTTTGCGCAAAAGTTATAGCATCTAAAAAATGGGGGATAGGTTTATGGCTTTTATTTTTTATTTTACTAGTAATGGCAGTGATCTGCGATTCTTAGCAGGACTGGGAGTGGGGTTACTTTGTTTTTGCAACAAGAAGAAGAGGAGGGAGGTTCACCCCTGTTCTTGGCCTGGTGGTCACTGTCACTGAGAAAGAAATGAACAATGCAAAATAGGGAATTATTCCTGTTATCTGGGACCAGAAGTGATGGAAATTTTTTCTCAATGGTGCATGGGTGGCAAGAAAAAAAAATTTGTACGAGTTTTGCCTCTTCCTTGCTCTATCCAAAAAAAAAAAAAAAAAAAAAAAAAAATATTTGGCTATAGATACAGTTTAAAATGAAAGTCAAACCAATGTTTGTTGCATCTGTCCTCTAGGTGACAGAGTACATTGTATAATTTGCCCCTACTTTATAGGTGATCCTGTTCCCCAGATAGCGTGGTTGGCAGAACTTATGCATCTATTGGGGCTGAGGTTTCTGTGCTTTTTGCTCCCAGCACAGTGACCAAGCTTTCATGTACAGCTCTTGGTGTTTGTTTGGGAGCAGGTTTGGATAAGTTTCCAATCATGTGAATATTGTGCCAGTCACAGTGATCTGGAAGGGGAGTCCCCGCTGTCAGAATACACTAGCATATGGTTCAAATCTTGGCCGGTTCAGTAGGGCCCGGCCAACATTCATACCATCTATTGGCAGGCTGATTGTACATCCAGCATGCTGTATTTTTACTTGCGATTGTCAGCAGCCATAGCTGCTAGCAATAATCACTATGTTCTCCTGGCAGGGACAGCTGGGGACAACCTAAAAGTGTTAATTTTCTTTCACTTTCAATGTTGGCGGTAAACAGGAAAAAATCGGGTGCTTCTCCCTAACAAAGGGTGTCAAATCCATCTCCACCCTGTCCAAAACTTATAAAATGTATGCCTTTCTTAAAGTGGGATTCCGCTCTTCTTTTTTTTTTTTCTTACCTGTGTTACAGGTGGGCGACTGCTACCTTCGCTTAGCATCCACGTCCGGCGTTTTTTTGACCCCCGGCGCGACGATTCTTTTCCTCGGGATGACTTTTAAAAAAGTGCTCTTGCATTTTCCATTTTAATTGTGGGCGTCTGAAGCCCACAGGCATTTACTTCCTGTATATCGATGACGCTGCGCTCCCAGCATGCTCCGCTCCATCTCGCACATGCTCAGTGTGCAATGGTGGTAATGGCAGATACAGCTGCCTGCCCACTTTAAAAATGGCAAATTCGAACACGCCCTCGTCACGTGACCGCATCCTAATGAAATCTCACGAGATTTCGCAATTTCATTGTCCCCCCATGGATTCTTGGGAAATGGCTTAGAAATTTCCCAGGGACCATTGCGAGGACGATAACCACGCCTACTCCCACGGGAGGACAACCCGGAAGTCAGCAGAAACATCTGAAATAAAAGGTAAGTAAAGAATATTTTTTTTTTTCAGGGTTCATTTAGGTAAGTATTCTATCTTGTGATTTTAATAATATGAAGTTTAATTTTTAGGTACCAAACCGCTTTAAGATATTTTCTAATTCTTCTTTTTTTTTTCTTGCTTGTTTAGTTTTTCAGTTCATTAGATGCAAAAGAAATCTACATAGAGATGATGGAACACCTTCCTGACCTAGAAATGCTTTCTGCAGATTCTTTAAAGGTAAACCGAGGCTCCGCGGGTTCTAACACTGGAAGGTGCTCTCCTTTTGGCAGGGTGGTAAAGTCAGCTTTTGGAAAACCTATATGCCTCACTAAATCACCAGTATTTTGTTGCATTAAAAAAAAAAGCAACAAAACAAGAAAAAGTAGTACCCTCTGAGTTGCTTAGAAATTCGAGTTTAAGTACTGTTTGGAGCTACAAAGGGAAGATCACTTCTCTGTATAGGGGGATTTGTGCATGGGTTTTCCATATTCTGCTTGGAGTGGAAAACCTTTTTAACTACTTAAGAACAGAATTTGCCCCCTTAATGACCAGGCCATTTTTTGCAATACCGCACTGCATCGCTTTAACTGACATTTGTGCAGTCATACAACGTTGTACCCAAAGATTTATGCCCCCCCCCCCCCCCCCAACAAATAGGTCTTTCTGTTGGTGCTACTTGTTCACCTCTGCGGTTCTTATTGTTTGCGCTATAAACAAAGAGCAACAATTTTGCAGATTTTCTTTTACTTTTTGCTATAATACATATCTAAAAAATATATAATATAATAATATAATATAAAATAACAAATGTATTCATCAGTTTAGGTCGATATATTCTTCTACATATTTTTTATGTAAAAAAATCGTAATAAGCCTATATTGATTGGTTTGCGCAAAAGCTAACGTGTCTACAAACTGTGGAATAGATTTAGGGACTTTTTTCTGCGATTTTTAGTGGGACTGCGACATTGTAGCAGACAAATCTGACCCCAAATTACACTTTTTGTGGACCAGTGACATTATTACATTGATCGGTGCTATAAAAATGCACCGGGGGGTTAACACTGAGAGACGATCAAGGGGTTAAAGCGGAGCTGCACCGTAAAAAAAATGATTAAAAGCCAGCAGCTACAAATACTGCAGCTGCTGACTTTTAATAAATGGGCACTTGCCTGTCCAGGGTGCCCGCAATGTCGCCAGCAGATGACGAGCAATCGCTCGTCTCTTGGCTGCCCCCGTCTCCATCCTCTGTCAGGGAATCAGGAAGTGAAGAGTTATAGCTTCACTGCCCGAGTCCTTACTGTGCATGCGTGAGTTGCGCTGCGCGTCTTCACTGTCCCCGTTGTGTTCTGGGAGCTGTGTGTTTCCCAGAACACAACGGGGGGGGGGGGTTTATCTGCGGCTATTCTGCGGCTAGCTATGCCCGGAAGTGGGTGCAGATGCCTGTATTATACAGTCGTGGCACCGGAGGGGGGAAGGAATCCGCTGAGCAGAAGTTCCTTTTTAGGGCGGAGCTCCGCTTTAACTGTGTTCCCTCGGCGTGTTCTAACTGTAGGGGGGTGGGCTGCCAGGGACATGACAGAGCTCACTGTTCCCAATCACTGGGAACAGTAGGTCTCTGACATGTCCCCTGTCAAATTAGAGATCCGCCTTTTTAACAAAGGCAGATCCCCATCCTCCCTCTGTTCTAGGCCTGCGTGAGCCGCCATACAGCTACAGCAAATCGCCCTGGAGAGTTGACCTGTCGCCATATGACGGCAGCTGATCGGCAACTAGTTAAGTAAACCTGCCACTTGGTCAATTAACCCTGGCTCACACCGGTGTGATTTGTTATGTAATTTGACAGTTCCGATTCGCATGACAAGTTGCACCCTATTGTCGGCAACTGAACCATTAAAATCACGAAAAAGGATCCTGCGCTACTTTTTTTTTTTTTTTTTTTTTTTTCCAATTTTAGTGCAACTAGCATAGACTTCTGTTAAATAAAGTCATAAGCTGCAATGAAATCAGAGGTGCTATTCACACTGATCTGCAGCTTTGAAATCACATTGAAGTAGCAGTAGAAGGGGGTTGGCTATAAACTGACCCCTAAGCTTTGGTTCACACCAGTGTGGCTTTAAAATCCACACTGGTGTGAACCAAGGCTTAGGGGTCTGTTTATAGCCAACCCCCTCTACTGCTAATTGTTCACCATTGCTGTGTTCCCCTGCCAATCCACTACAGATTGAATAACCAGTTCTGTGTGGAGCTGCCTTTAAATTGTCTTGATATTTACTGAATTATGAGAAGAGCTTACATTATCCCCTTTTTCTTAAGGACAGGTTAACCTATCACCGCTGGCTTGTGTTCTTTAGCTATGGAATAGATGAACAGTTCTACCAGCCCGAATTTAAAAAGCTGCCCAATTTACTGCGTGGTGATGATGTTCAGGTAAATAATACACAAGGGTGTGTACGTTTAACCATTTGTCTACCAAGGTACAGAATGTTCATAAACACCTGCTGTTCAAAGGGTTAAAACAGCAGCTATGAGCTTGGTATTATTTTTTACAGCCAGAAAAGGAAAGTGCCTCCAAGTGTAGCAGCAAGGGGTTTCTTATGAATAAAACAAGATTAAAAGCACTCACAAAATTGATGTAAGGAAAGGCTCGCCAGTGGAAGAAACCACTCCATGTGCGTTTTCAGATGCATAGGGTTCCAATGATCTGCAAGATGGTCGCCCAGCGACTTCCAGAACCATGGAGAGCAAGCTGGATGTGACATCACTGAGGATACACACTGAGTGGTTTATTGCATTGATAAGCCTTTCCTTACAGTACATCGCTTTTGTGAGTGCTTTTAATCTTGTTTTTTGTTCATAATAAAACCCTTACACTGCACTGTTTGCCTTTTAGAGTTCACGCCACTCTCTGAAACGCTGCCCAAGTGTCTGGCTGCTCCACCTTTTAGCTGATGATGGGTCATTCCTGTATGGCTGTATGAGAGGCCCTTCCCTTCAGTGCGCCCTTCTACATTTTATGTTGTACAATCACTTTTACAGGGCTCTGAAGATAAAGTTCCCTTGGCACCTTTCCTGGTCTCTCCGTAGCTCTGGGAAGCCCAGAACCAATATAAACTGCTCCAAAACAGAAAGCATGAGGAGCCCTTGTGATGACAAAAAATTTAAATGGGGGGGGGGGGTGTTTTTAATTTTAAGCATAATTTAAAAAAAAAGTGCCTTGTGTATGAAAAAATTGTGCCAGACGTGGGGTATCGCTCACATTGAAGTGAGTAATGGCTCATAAGCTGAAAAGATGTAAAGGCTAAAAAAAAAAATTGGGTTTGTACAAATATCATGCAACATAAAACATTGCAGCTGCCACCATTTTTTTTTTTTTTTTTTTTTTAGAAACACAGCAATTTAACAAAGGCATTAAACCCGTGAAGCCAATGTTCAACTTAGTCTCTCAATAGTCCTGCTGCCAGGAATTTTAATTCCCATACGGCCTCTACTTGCAAAAATAAATTGTATATAAAATAGTTTGCGGGGTTTAAAGCAACTTCTAGCAAAAATACTGATTTTAATGTGTGAAAAATTAAAAAATTGTCCAGATAGAAAAGCAGTTAATGTCTGCCAGTTTTGTGCTTTCGAGTTTCTACTTCGAATCATTTTGGTCATGATTGTGGAATTAATTACTTTGTTTGTTTTCCTCCTGAAAGGTGGGACGATTTGACTGTCAGTCTAGCCCGTCAACCTGCAAGTCTTTTTATATTAAAAAACCTTCTGTGGTAGCATTTAAAGGGAAAGGCATCGATTACTATGAAATCCACCATGGTAAGAAACTGGGGTAATTTAGTTTTATCAGAAAGATCTCGGACTCCCTGTGGTGTCATGGGTGAATTGTTGTACCGTGTTGGCCATTGATAGCAGTAGAAGAATAAAAATTGAGTCATTACCTTTCATTGGCAATACATTATAGCTGCAAGCAAGTTTAAATTACATTTTTTTCCTTTAGAAATGTCATTTTGCTGCGGCATTGTTCTACACATTGCACAAGAGGCGTTAGAGTTTTAGGCCAGGTCCAAAAATGCAGTAATCTCTGTATATACTAATATATGCACATTTGTATTATTCCTTTTAAATGCCAGTCTCAGCAATTGCCTTTTACTAAACTACTCACACTGCCCCTATATCCTATTCTCCACAACATAAACATTAACTGGCCTGTAGCCCCATGGTAAGAACTGGGAGAGCTCATTAGACTCCTTAAGAGAAAACAGGAAGCTTGTACAGGACGGCTCTGAATTATTAACATGATCAACATTAATTATTAACATGATCATGATTTTTTATTTTTATTTTTTTTGCATTTATCTAACAGATATAATACTAACAATTTTTTATATTTAAACAAATACTGAAGCCTCCATTTTGAAAACAGCAGCACATCTGTACAGAATAATTAGCATAGGACAACAATCCATTCCTGCCAGCACTTTTATTTTACTCCCTTTACAGCCACATCCTCTAGCTTCCTGTATGCCGCTTCCCAAAACGTCCAAGTTCCAGCGCAAATCATTACCAGTCACCACTTGGTACGATGTGTCTCATGATTCTTTGCGTCAGCATGCATGCATGCCTCTTTATTTACAAAATTTTTCTGATGTGAGGACTCTGAATGTGTCCATATGCACAGGGAGCCCAGACTGCACAGAAGACAAGCATCTGCTACACCTTGGGAAGTAATGACAGCAGTTCCCTAGAAGCTGTCAATCGGTTACCTTGAAGGATGTGCAGAATGCTGTCCTCTTGGGCTTGCTGTGCATGTTGGCACAGGCAGCATTCTCGCGTGAACTTCTAGTCTTTTTCTGGACGTGCACATGAAAGAGTTGCTCCAAAGTCCCCCGCAAGGCAAGGTAGCCTACCTGTTACTAGAAAGCCACACAGTAAATGCAATTGGTTGAAATGGGGGGAACCAAAGCTTTAAAACGTGAAGAAAGGGCAAACAATTCAAGTGTTTAAAGAGTAATTCAACTTTTGTTAGAAAAAGGGTCTGATCAATCTGAATTGCAAGGTTTTTTAACAAACTTTGTTGCAGATTCTTACCTGTTTCTGCTTTGAAAAGGGTTATGGATTAATATTTGACGTTAATTGTTAGTGTTTTCGAATGGCATTCTAACTTGCATTCAAACATGGCTCTGGCCTAATCTGGACCAAGGGGTAGTGAGAAGGTGGAGAAACAACACTCCAGAGTGCAACTATTTGTTTTCTGCCCTTTACAGGGGAGCAGGTAAAAATTCACGTTATCTATTTGTAGTTATGTAGTCATGAACAGCTAAAAAATGTGTGATGTGCGCCTCTCTCTTTGTGCTGTGAAACACATTAATGTTGGAGATGTATATATTATTTTTTCATTATTGCTACTAATGCTTCTATCTAGGCGTACACATTATGTAAAAATAAAAACCTTGCCGTCCTCTTGGTTTTAACCATCTGATCTAATGTTGTGATAACAGGCTCTCTGTCATCCTTCAGTAGTTACACTTACACCGGCAAGTCTTCAATTAACTTTTTCACAGCCTTTGCTGAATTCCCCTTCTAAAAATGCTAGTTGCTTGCCACCCAAGTTGCTTCAGAGACACTGGGCCAATTACCAAGCAGCAACTGAATGAACAGAGTAGTCGGGATTTAAAGGTGAGCATGTGCTGCAGGGGAGGGGAAGTATGCCCTACATAGGCAAAGCACAGGCTTGCTTTTAATCTTACTAAATAAATTGGAGTCTGAGTGTACATTGATAAACATTTAGTGTTATACCTATTCATGGCACAATGACAGTCTTTTACTAGTCCACTTTTTGACCCACCTATATACTTGCACCCCACCCCATTACGTTGCTGTTGATGTCAAGTCTTGTGTGTAATCTTTGCGTAGGAGCTTGCACATGGTTGATGATATCATTCTCATCAGATGAGTGTTCGAGCTCAGGCAGGAGTACTGCATCCCGGGAATACGCAATATTAAAATTTCTCTTAAGATTAATGTAGTATTCGGAATTTGGGAACATCCAGTATTTGTCGTCATACGACAGATTAATGAAGAGGTGGGTAGCACAGTGAAGGTAGGTCTGTGGTGGGCTAAAAAGACTCTTATCATGTTGCTGTTAAGTGTTGCAGTTCCTTAACCCCAGTATCCTTGTGCAATTTAACTTCAAAGGAAAAAACGTGAAGAGAAATTTAAAAAAAAATTATATATTCTCTACATATTGGACAGTGTTTTGAAATTGTCTAATCAAATATTTGCTAAATACTTTTTACAATCAGGCCTGAAGTATTCCTGCACCAAAACTGTCTTGTAAATTATTTTGGTGCAATAAAAGCGGTGTTTTTTTTTTCTTTCTTTCTTTCTTTCTTTCTTTTTCTTTCTTTGCGCAGGTAAAGTAAACCTTTATGATCTAGTTGCCTTCACGAAGGAGAGTGTAAATTCTCATGTGGTTACTCTCGGACCTGAAAACTTTCCTGAGAATGACAGACAGCCATGGTTGGTGGACTTCTTTGCACCTGTGAGTAGAAGTGTTGTCTTTTTTTTTTTGTTCTGTTATTTCAAATTCTACTTTGCTAATTTTGCTGTTTTTTTTCAATTTAATCATCATTTTTTTCATATGTACAGACACTTACATTGTATTCTGTTTTTATGTGTAGTGGTGTCCTCCTTGCAAAGCTTTACTGCCAGAATTGAGAAAAGCCTCCAAAAGAGTGTTTTCCCATGTCAGATTTGGGACACTGGACTGTACAATCCATGAAGGCCTGTGTAATATGGTATGTATCTTATCTAATGCTTTCTTTCCATCGGTAGCATGTTGTGAAGTGATAGTTCAAAAAGTAACATATTTAAACTGTATTGAACCACTTCAATACCGGGCATTTTCAACCCCTCCCTGCCTAGGCCAATTTTCAGTTTTCAGAGCTGTAACATTTTGAATGACAATTGCGCGGTAATGCAACACACTACCCATATTTTTTCCCCACAAATAGCGTTCTTTTGGTGCTATTTGATCACCTCTACATTTTTTGGAAAAAAACACAATAAAGTTTGGAAAAAAACACAATATTTTTTACTTTTTGCTATAATAGCCCAGTTTAAAAAAAAAAAAGAAAAAAAAAAACTTTTCTCTGTTTAGGCCGATATGTATTCTTCTACATATTTTTGGTAAAAAAAAATTGCAATAAGCATATATTGATTGGTTTGCGCAAAAGTTATAGCGCCTTATGGCGGTGATCTGATTTTTATCGTGACTGTGACATTGCAGCAGACGTATCGAACACTTTTGACACTATATTTTGGGACCATTCACATTAACACAGCAATCAGTGCTATAAAAATGCACTGATTACTGTATAAATGTCACTGGCGGGGAAGGAGTTAACACTAGGGGGCGATCAAAGGGTTAAATGTGTTACCTAGGGTTGTGATCCTATATACTAGGAACACACAATCTGTCTCCTCTCACCTGACAGGATGTGGATCTGTGTGTTTACACACATAGATCCACGGTCCTGTTCTGCAACGAGTTCCTCTGTGATACGGTGCTCGCGTGTCTCCAATACCAGTGGGAAGCCAAGGACATCATATGATGCCCACCCAGGATGGGAGATCCCATCTGCGGATGTCATATGTCTGAGTGGGTAGGGAAGTGGATAAAACCAACATTTTTGTAAGCATTAAAGAGGAAGTAAACCCTGATGGGTTTACTTCCTCTTTGATTCCCTGCAAAGGTAAAGCATAATGGACTACTATGCATCGCATAGTAGTCCATTATGTGTCACTTACCTGACACAGGAACCAGCGAAGTCACCGCTGTCCCCTGTAGTTCCGAGCATCCATCTTCTTGGTGAGTCTCGCTACTCCGGCGCTGTGATTCGCCGGAGCAGCGATGACGTCACTCCCGCGCATGCACACAGGAGCGGACACTCGCGGCATATCGCCACGATCTGTGGCTTGCCCAGTGCGCCTGCGTGCCGCTGTCTACGGCGCATGCACCGTAGACAGCGGTGGCTGTCTTCAGGTAAGTATCTCCTAAACCGTGTAGATTTAGGAGATATATTTCTTGGACCTACAGGTAAGCCTTAATCTAGGCTTACCTGTAGGTCAAAGTGGTTTGTAAGGGTTTACAACCACTTTAAGGCTGCATAACATAAGCATAATAAAAGCTAATTTACTCTGGAAGTAGTGTAAAAAAAGATTTGTTCTGGCACATATTTATATTCGTATGGCATATGTGCATAATTTCATACTAGTGGCTAGAATTTTAATTTGTTGAAGCCACTAGACTGAACATGGGCATTTCTGCACGCATATGCGTAAATTATGCCAGTATGCTTATCTCTGAAGGTTGATGCATTTTTTTTTTTATGCCCCTAAACGCTGCTCTTGAATACAAATCTAAACGGCAATTAGCCAGTGTGTCCATGCATGTTGTGTCATTTAGAGTCGTATTTTAAAACCGCGTTTAGGGGCATAAAAAAAGTCCAAAAGTGACGCTTTTTCCTGCCCTTTAGTTTTTGTAAGTCGGAAATATTTTCGTTGACAAAATTGGAGTTCAGGTTAAATTTGCTTCCTGTGCCTTTCGGTCTTGGTGGCCCTGGTACCGCTTATTTCTTATACTGGTGTCCCAGGTATAAAAAGTAAGTAAATGGTGTCACAGACAATAATAAAAAATCCTGCAAAGGTTCTAATTCTGTTCTGTTTAAACTAGGAAGAATATTTTGGGTTGAAAGACCCAGTTATAAACATAGCTCTCAGTGTGTAATTCAACCTTTACTCTGTGTTCATGATTATTCTTCAATGTTACATGACATGTCATTTTTGAATGAACGTCTGAGAAAATTATTATATATGCTTCTCTTTCTCGAACAGCATAACATTAGAGCCTATCCAACCACTGTCATTTTCAACCAATCAAATATTCATGAGTATGGAGGACATCATAGTGCTGAGGAGATCTTGGAATTCATTGAGGTACTCCACACTGAATATTAAATTATATAACATGCACTTTCAGTGACTACCATTTAATATGTGATGTGCCCCTCTCTCTTTGTGCTGTGAAACATTAATGTTGTAGATATTTTTTTCTCATTATTGCTACTAATCTAGTCATACACATTATGTAAAAATAACACTGATGTCCTCTTGGTTTAACCATCTGATCTAATGTTGTGATAACAGGATCTCCGTCATCCTTCAGTAGTTACACTCACACCAGCAAATTTTAAAGAACTGGTAAAAGAACGAAGTCGAGATGAAATCTGGGTGGTGGATTATTACGCTCCTTGGTGTGGACCTTGTCAAGCACTGATGCCGGAATGGAAACGTATGGCAAGGGTAAGGAAGTCCTATCATTTAGCTGTTAACGATTGTTTATCAAGTCCTGGTAAAGACAGGACTTCAGTTTCCCCAAAATGGACTGTGCAAGAAGTGGCATTTCTGACACATCAACATGTATTTTTCTCTTAAGGAACCAAATTACATGGGCCAAGGATGAAAATGGCTCCACATCCCCAATATATAAAAGTACAATGGGAGAAGTTAGTGGTATTTTCCAGGTGCAAATGCACAAAACAAATAGATTTTTAAAAAAGCGCATAACTTTTTTTTATATATATATATATATATATATATATATATATATATATATATATATATATATATATATATATATATATATATATATATATATATATATATCACATTGACTCACATAAAAACTTTGCCTTATGGATGTTTGCAGCATAAGATATAATGTATTTCTTCAATGGCAGCTACAAAGATATTACTTTCTAAAAGTTTTGCCAGCAATGGCTTCCTCAGGATAAGTTAAGTGACTGTAAAAGACAAAAAAGGCCAAACTACAAAAACAAGGTATCAAAAACGTATAAAATTTCATAACGTGATCAAAATTTAGAGACCCCGGTATACCATGAAATATGCTTACAAAGGTCTGTATTGACAAAAGAACACAAGAGGGCGCCAAACTGCTGTCATCCAGCCAAATATTGGGTTGTTGAGAAAAAATAACTTAAAGTAAAAATATTTGTATTAAGATTACTTTTTTGTTCAAAAAATAAATAAAATTGTATAGCCATATTTATATGCTGTATGATATATAATTATTTGGGGTGGTAATCAGAAGGAATTGTCCATCTTTACAGACATTCTAAGTGATAATGTGTTTAATCCTAAAATCACAATGATTTGTAACCAGCAAATTAGTTTATTAGATGTGGAGATTTTTGTAAACAATGATGGTAATTTAGGCTCGACGTTCTACAGAAAATCCTTAGCTGGGAGAACACTACTTCATGCATCCAGCTCGCATCCCAAATCATTATTTCCAGTATTTCTTACAGTCAGTACCTTCGCATACGCTGGAACTGCAGTAGGGAAGAGGCCTTTGAAAAAGGAGGCAAAAACGTTTGCAAATGTGGCTGCTAAATAGGAGTTACAGTTGTACTATCCTTAAAAGCATATAATCAAATGAAATGACATGAGTGAGTGAAATAAGGTACGAAGTTGGTGTGTCTAATAACCAAATATGCTAAACAACATAAAGAGGTTAGACAGATAATTAAGGGTAAGCATGTATGAAGCCCTGCGGTTCAAGCAGTGTATTTTAATTCTGAGAATATATATATATATATATATATATATATATATATATATATATATATATATATATATATATATATATAAAATTTATAGTATCTCACAAAAAGTGAGTACACCCCTCACATTTTGTAATTATTTTATTATGTCTTTCTTCACACTGAAGAAATTACACTTTGCTACAATGTAAAGTAGTGAGTGTATAACAGTGTACATTTGCTGTCCCCTCAAAAATAACTCAAGACACAGCCATTAATGTCTAAATCACTGGCAACAAAAGTGAGTACACCGCTAAGTAAAAATGTCCAAATTTAGCCTAAAGTGTCATCGTTTTCTCGCACTGCCTAAACACTCTTGGGTATGAAGTTAACCAGAGCTGAACAGGTTGCCACTGGAGTCCTCTTCCACTCAATGATGACATCACGTAGCTGGTGGCTATTAGAGACCTTGCACTCCTCCATCTCTGTTTGAGGATGTCCCACAGATGCTCATTAGGGTTTAGGTCTGGAGACATTCTTGGCCAGTCCATTTCCTTTTACCCTCAGCTTCTTTAGCAAGGCAGTGGTCCTCTTGGAGGTGTGTTTGGGGTGTTGGAATACTACCCTGTGGCCCAGCCTCTGAAGGAAGGAGTTCATGCTCTGCTTCAGTATGTCACAGTACATGTGGGCATTCATGGTTCTCTCAATGAATTGTAGCTCCCCAGTGCCGGCAGCACTCATGCAGCCCCAGACCATGACACTCCCACCCCCATGCTTGAATGTAGGCAAGACACACTTGTCTTTGTACGCCTCACCTGGTTGCCACTTCACATGCTTGACACCATCTGAACCAAATAAGTTTATCTTGGGTCTCATCAGACCACAGGACATGGCTCCAGTGATCCATGTATTTGGTCTGCTTGTCTTCATCAAACTGTTTGTGGTCTTTTTTGTGCATCATCTGTAGAAGAGGCTTCCTTCTGGGACAACAGCCATGCAGACCAATTTGATGCAGTGTGTGGAGTATGGTCTGAGCACTGACAGGCTGACCCCCCCGCCCTTTCAACCTCTGCAGCAATGCTGGCAGCACTCAGACGTCTATTTCCCAAAGACAACCTCTGGATATTACGCTGAGCACGTGCTCTCAACTTCCTTGGTCGACCATGGTGAGACCTTTTCTGAGTAGAACCTGTCCTGTTAAACAGCTGTATGGTCTTGGCCACCGTGTAACAGCTCAGTTTCAGGGTCTTGGCAATCTTCTTATAGCCTAAGCCATCTTTATTTAGAGCAATATATATATATATATATATATATATATATATATATATATATATATATTTTTTTTTTTTTTTTTTTTTTTCCAGATCCTCAGAGTTCTTTGCCATGAGGTGCCATGTTGAACTTCCAGTGACTGGTATGAGAGAGTGAGAGCGATAACACCAAATTTCACATCTGAGACCTTGCAAGACTAACTAGTCACATGACACCGGGGATGGAAAATGGCTAATTGGGCCCAATTTGGATATTTTCACTCAGGGGTGTACTCACTTTTGTTTCCAGAAGTTTAGACATTATTGGCTGTGTGTGGAGTTATTTTGAGGGAACATCAAATTTACACTGTTATACAAGCTGTTCACTCACTACTTTACATTGTAGAAACGTATAATTTCTTCAGTGCTGGCACATGAAAAGGTATAATAAAATATTTACAAAAATGTGAGATACTGTGTGTGATATATATATATATATATATATATATATATATATATATATATATATTTATTTATTTATTTTGAAGGTGCATATCTTTGTCAGCAACACATCTTCTTCTCCTGATGAAGCCATTGTTGGCAAAACATGTTGAGAGTGTAATACCAGAGTAGCAGTCATGATATTTAAAAAAAAAAAATGTTTTTTTTTGTTTTGTTTTTTTGTGTATTTGCATCAAAAAAAGAAAGGCTTCTATTGTACTTTGATGTATTTTTCTGCACTCATAGGCTCTTTAAAGTGTTAAAACGTGGGCAAATGTGTATGTGTTGCAAAGATGTACTGCATATGTATTTTTATTTTATTTTACTTATGCTTTAAGCTGAGAGCACATTAGTATCCAAGGATGGAGCCGAATGGGTCAGTATACACAATTGCTTAGTGAGGTGTCAATGTTTCTTCACAATATATTGTCTTATAGGAAACCTGAAATCATGAAAACCGTTTGAAGGTTGTCATTGCTGATTTCATTCTGAAAAAGCTTGTTTTCTCAATTCTATGCTGATCAATGCCTCACTGCAATACTTTCTAAATTACTGACTGGAATTTAGAATGCAGCAAGTGATATCAGAACTCCTGATCTGAATACTTGTTCCAGATTGTTGGTTGGATTAGCATGACAGCTAGACAACTGGCCTCTTCAGAAGGAGATCAATAGTGACAGCTCACATATTTCTCTGGTTTCCCATAAAATTACCATGGATTGTTGCCGATATCAGCATTCCCGGTTGTTGGTATAGTCCATTCCTATTAGCATTGCTGCTTTTATCATTTCTGTATGCACGATCAGTGTGTGTGTGTGTGTGTGTGTGTGTTAAGAAAAACGTGATGTGGGTAAAAACTATAGCAGTGTATTAAAGCTGAACTCGGGCAGCTGAATACAGAAGTGAAATATGTTCACTCTCATTTTCCAAAAGATTTTGGTTCTGTTTAGCTATTTTAGTTAACCTTATAAACCTGCCATGCTGTATGGTGAGCAGGGTGCAACACTTTCTCTTACAGTAAAGATATAAAGCAGTACCCTCCATATGCCAGCTTGCTGATTGGACAGCAAAGATTGAGAGACGTGATGTCATGTATGCCCCTCCCCTCCTGTAAGCATGTGGGACTGACACTACTGTGCAGTACAGCCTTACTGACCGACCCATCCTGCTGGCTATCCCTTGTTCAGTCTCAGACAACTTGTTATACACATGATGATGGGAAACTTATATGAAAACACTTTTAAGGTGCTCATACCAAAAAATAATTGTGTTGTTAACAGTACATAATGGGGTTTTTATATTTGCCTTTTAATGTTTTCCCGAAGTTCAGCTTTAAGTTAAAAACTAGATAATCCAGGGAGTGGTTTGTGATGTAGTAACATAGCTTTTCCTAAATCTACCTGCTAATTTATTCATTGTATGTGTAAATCAGCACTGTGTTTTACTTCCATTGCTTCCATATATAATGCAGGCGGAGGAGAAAATTTAGGTATGTACAGCAATTTCTAGTTCTACTTCTAGGGATCTGTCCTTACACCAGCTATACAAAATGGTACATTTTTATAAATGTGGGGGTGTGTCTAATTTGTTTTATTGTTTTGTCAATCTTACACTTTTTCATTAAATTTTCTCTAATTTCAGCAAGTAAGTGGTTTGATAAATGTTGGAAGTGTTGACTGTCAGAAATACAGCTCTCTCTGCAGCAAGGAATATGTTAACTCCTACCCTGAGATCAGGCTTTATCCAGCAAATCGGGACAATCCTAATTATTATCTGTGAGTACATCCTTCTATATTGCATGTTTTAGTATTTTCCATAACAGCCAATTTTTTTTTTTTTATATATATATAACTTTTTGTATGTACTTTAGAAAAGACAGCTGAACATTAAATGCAACAGACATTGGGGGCTGATTTACTAATGGCAAATTGTCTGTGCAGTTGCTCTATATCTGAGTAGAACATGCAAGGGAAAAAAAAAACAACGCATTTTTGCTTGCACATGATTGGATGATAGAAATCAGCAGATCTTCCCCCCTCATTTCAGAGCTTTCTAGTGCAACTGCACTTGCCGTATACTTGCAGTACAGACTGTTTGCCTTTAGTAAATCCACCCCATTGTTCCTTCCAAAGAACTTTGAGCCTATCTTCTCTTGGTTTCAATAATGGGGTCCTCTATCACCTCCGAGACACGAAGTGTTGCTTCATACATGGGTGTCAAGACATTGCTTCTCTGCATGACCCTAGGCAGCTATATAGCTACTGTTTCTCATGTGTGTTTTTTTTTTTTTTTTTTTTTTTTTTACACCACATTTCATAATTATGTTAACATGTCCCCACCAGTTCATTTTCAGGTACAGAGAGAGAACCTTTGAATGTGGCATACCAGGGGTTAGAGCTGCACGATTCTGGCTCCAATTCTCCCAGTGTAACATCATCTTTCAGATTATACAAAAAAATTGGGCTAGCTTTTACGGTTTAGGTTTTTTTTCTTACCGTAAATTCATTAAAGTGTGTTTTTACCCCAAAAAATAGTTTGAAAGACCGCTGCGCAAATACAGTGTGACATAAAATATATATAATGTTTGGGGGTTCCACATAAATTGCAAAAAAAATGTTTTGTCAGAAGTGAGCAGAGAACTCTCTGCACTTGTTGCATAGAATCTGCTAAAAGCCATTTTAAGATTGTGAGGAGAATTGAATTGCGATCTCCATTCTTTAACGATTAATTGTGCAGCTCTACCAGGGGTGTACATAAAGATTTTACTACATCCTAATGGTTAAAATATAAAGTCACATGTGGACACCAGCAGGTTTTTTGCTCTGCATTCTAATGTGTAATAACAGTAGTAAAAAGCATGGATGGTTACCTAAGTCCATCATCTTAATAAATGTGGTTGCTTGTTTGTCCTAGTGCGTACAGTGGCTGGCAGAGAGATGCATACTCCCTGAAGACCTGGGCACTTTCGTAAGTTACTCTTTCATACTCAAACAATTCTAGATTTCAGTATTCTAAGTTGGTCTTATTACCAGCTCGGGTTTATTTATTAATCCCATATGCAGTCATTTCATTTGTAGGTCGATAATTGCTTCTTTTATTTTGTCTTCCTCTGTTTTTTTATTCATTCATATTCATGGTTTTATTATTATTGTTATTCAAAATCTAAGCTTCATTGCTTCCAAGAGCATAATAAATATCTACGCTTTACTTGATAATTTATATACTGAATAGGTCTCTGGGCTCCACTGTTGAGAACATCTTCACACACTAGAAATGAATGACTATTATGGGACCTAGACTGTCCTAGACCAGAACTCTAGGCTAACAGAAAAAAAATAAACGCATGCAAAATGATGATACATTTAATTTGTGTCATAGAAAGTACCTTTTATAAAGTTAAAATAGTGAAGCACAACCATACCCAGCTGAGCAGCAGCGTGTATTAATGAGTCAATTAGGTGAAAATAATCCAAAAGTAAAAACAAAGAAAATGTGGGTGTGTGTATTTAATTTTATATATATATTACACACACACACACACACACACACACACACACACACACACACACACACCCACTGTTGCTAGTGGATTCAAGACATTAAATCCAAAAGTAAAACTCTCCAGCATGACTGACTGAATATTCCCTATTACTTTCCAAGGGATTCACAGGTTAGTAATTTGCCATGACTTAGTTTAACAAGTGTAGGTAGGATTCCTGATTGCAGGCTGTATTATCTGCAGACAGACTACCACAAAATGGCCACTAAGACGGGCTATGGCAAAATGGCCGATGGGAATGATGTGTGCTTGATCACTTATTTTGGATTTGTCACTTATGAAGATTTAGACACATGCACTGAGAAGAGATTTGTTTTGCATTTAATGTCTTGAATCTACTAGCAACAGTTACTATATGTATAATGATAAAATACACAAACATATATATATATATATATATATATATATATATATATATATATATATATATATATATATATATATATATATAATTTTTTTTTTTTTTAATAATAATAATCTTATCTTCACCTACTTTTTTATTGTTTATTTCTTTATTTGACATATTACAAGTTATAACAGACCAAGTTACAATATCAGTATATATTTTACAGTTTTGTTTCCTTATACCGCTAATACATCATATTCTCGTTTTCCTATTTATTTCAATTGATCCGTGCAAAACAACTTTTTATATTTTTCTCTTATTCTTACTTGCCACTATCATATATACTACCTAACCATCCTTTAGACACAAGTATTTACAAACATACACACAGACATAAACACAAAAAACAAAACAAAAAAATAAAAAAATAAATAAATAAAAAAATATAAAAAACACACGCACTCTCCGGGCGAAAAATCCATAGCGTAGTTTCCATAGTGAGTTATATATCACAAGCTGACAAAGGAGGAGAATGTTTATACCCACATCTTCCTTTGAATACTGCTTTTACTGTCCCACTCAAACAGAAAAAGAAAAACTATACTAACCACTCAATACAGACTCCCCCCATTACCAATGAGGGTGGAGCTACCCGTGGATCCGATATCCATCGTTTCCATATTTTAATCCAGTTATTGGATTCTCCCCTATTGCAACCAATTTGTTGTTCTTTCAAGATGTTTTCATTTACCTGAAGACGCCAGTCCTCAAGTAAAGGTGCATTCGAAGATATCCACCTTAGAGCAATTAACTTACGTGCAATAAACAATAGTCTGGTAACTAATATCATCACCTCCCTGGGAAAGAAACCTTCCTCGTCCAAATATCCCAGTAGACATGTCATAGGGGTCCTGTCGATATGCGTATTACATGTAGCATTGATTGTATTAACCACCTCTCGCCAATATCTAGCCACTTTTGGACAATTCCACATCATGTGTATTAAATCCGCTGGAGACTTTTGACATCTAGGACACTCTGGAGAATTGCGTCTGCCCCACTTAAATAATTTAACTGGTGTTCTATATACCCTATATATTATAAATAGTTGCGTCAGGCAATGAGCCGGTGATAATGATACTAGGGGCACCCTTCTCAAAATAATTTGCCAGTTTTCATCTGAGATGTCCCCTATGTCTCTCTCCCAGCCTGTTCTACCCGGGCTGACAACTTTATCCTGATATAGTCTCATCAATTGACCATATAAAGACGAGATCAAGCCCTTTTTTTCCTCCCCCCTTGCTAATGATGTTATAAGTGGGGTAGGTTTTATCACTATCTTTTCCCTTCTAAACTGAGTTTGAATCGCATGCCGTAATTGTAAATATTTATAGAAGTGACTAGAAGGCAGTTGAAAGGATTCTTGCAGGTCCTGAAAGGAGCGCAGAACGTTATGTGTAAACATCTGTTCTATATATTGAAGCCCCTTAGAGTGCCAGCTTTCGAATCCCTCCAATTTATATAGTTCTTTGTATTGCTTATTCCCCCAAAGCGGGGAGTATTTTGAGACTCCTTCAAATTTCAATATACTCCTCATTTCCTTCCAGACTCTATTCATAAGTGTCGTTGTTAGACCCCTACCGGTGTTACCCAGGGCTCCGGATTCCAACTGAGCCACAAGATTATATCGAAAACTGTTATTTAACAGTAAAACCTGTATGGGGTCTTCCCAATTACTTTCCCCCCAGCCTGCAAAATGCTGAAGCTGGGAGGCTATGAAGTAGAGTCTTGGCTGTGGTACCGCTAATCCACCCCAATCCCTTGCCCTCTGGAGAATTGATAACTTAATTCTCGGGGTTTTTCCTTTCCACAATAGCCTACGAAATATTGATTCTGTTTTTTTGAACCATTTTAAAGTTATCCATATCGGTGAATTATGGAGTATATATAACAATTGAGGGGTCCAGATCATTTTTATGAGATTTGCACGGCCTACCACCGATAATGGCAATTTGGTCCACGCCATGCTCTTAAGTTGAAATTTGTTAAGAATAGGTGACAAGTTATCCATTAAATAGTTTTCTATTCTAGAGTTTATAATTATTCCCAAGTATTTAAATGATGACACTATTTTAACTTGAGGGGCCTCTTTTAACCTGGACAGACTAGGATTATCTAAGGGAAGTAGTACGGATTTATCCCAATTAATAATGTAACCAGAAAACGATCCAAATTGTTTTATTAGTGACATTAAGGAGCTTAAAGAACCTTCTGTATCCCCAAGAAACAGTAATGCATCATCAGCATACAAGGAGATTTTTTCAATCCTCATTCCTCTAATAAATCCGCAAATAGATTCTGCCTGTCGAACGGCCTCGGCCAGTGGTTCAAGAGCCAGTGCGAATAGTAAAGGAGACAGGGGACACCCCTGTCTTGTTCCTCTGTATAAGGGGAAAAATTCTGAAACCATGCCATTTATTTGCATACATGCCCTCGGAGTGGCATACAGCATCCTGATCCACCTTATAAACTTATCCCCCAGGCCAAACAAACCCAACACCTCCCACAGATATGTCCACTCGACACTGTCGAAAGCTTTCGCAGCGTCGAGTGACAAAATCGCTCTTGTCCCAATATTATCAGTTGGTATTTGCATATTCAAATAAAGCCTCCTTATATTAATAGCTGTAGACCTTGTTGGGATAAAGCCACATTGGTCATGATGAATCAATCCCTGCATATGTCTACTTAGTCTTTTAGCCAGGACCCTGGCTAAAATCTTAGCGTCCGAGTTCAACAATGATATCGGGCGGTAGGATTCCGGAGCCAAAGGGTCCTTTCCCGGCTTTGCTAATACAATAATACAAGCATCCCTCATAGATTCAGGAAGCCTGAATGATTCCAAAGCCTGGTTAAGGACCTTCAATAATTCTGGAAGCAAAACCTCACCATATTGTTTATATACTTCTGAGGGTAACCCATCAATACCCGGGGCTTTATCATTTGGACTTTCTTCCACTGCCTTAATCAATTCCTCCAATGTCAGAGGAGCACCCAGTTCTTGTTTATCATTTTCAGAAAGAGAGGGGAGTTTTAAAGGTTCTAAAAACTCTCTAAGTCTTGTCTCGGAACAATTAACTTTATTTTGATATAAATTACTATAAAAATGAACAAAGGATCGCATTATTTCCTTCTGGTCATAAGTAATATCTCCCTCCACTGTACGAATAGCAGAAATAATTTTACTATCTTCTTGGGATTTAGCTATTACTGATAGCATTCTGCCTGATTTTTCCCCTTCTTCAAATCTGCGACATCTAGACAAAAAGTCAGACCGCGCAGCCTTTTTCATAGAAGTTTGTTTATATAATAATTGTGCATCCTTCCACACCCTACGATTAGAGGTAGTAGGACTCTGAATATACTGAACTTCTTTCTGCTGTGCCTCTGCTGCTAACAGCGATTCCCGTTCTCTACATGCTTTTTTGTAGACGCTTATGGCCTTAACCAATAATCCTCTCAAAAATGCCTTCATGGTGTCCCATACTACCTGAGGTGATGTTGAGTTATTATTAATTTGAAAAAATTCAACTAAGGCCAACCTCATTTCATCCCCCTGATGGGGAACTTTAAACCAGAAAGCAGGAACTCTCCAGTTAGACCTAATTTTAGGCTTTATTTTATCTACTGTTACTACTAACGGTGAATGATCTGATAAATCTCTCGTTAAATAATAAACATCAGAAACCCAAACAATAGCTGAGTCTGTTCCCAAGAACATATCTAACCTTGATAGGGTCTGAAAAGTACCAGAGCAACAAGAATATTCTTTAGAAGATGGATTCCTAAGCCGCCATATGTCATACAGTCCAAGCTCCTGAATATAATTGTAGAATGTAGTATTCACATTAGGGCCTGCTGGATATCTGTCCATGCTGGGATTACACACATTATTGAAATCCCCCATAATAAACATGGGGGTCCCTGGATTATCAGCCAATATCATCCCTATCTGTCGCATTACTTCACTGTTATATGGAGGAGGGATATAAATAGACCCCAAAATACATTGCGTAGAAAACAGTGTACATACCAGCAAAACAAACCTACCCTGTGGATCTATCCTTGCTTGCTTGCAGGAAAACTGGACCTTTGAGGAAATTAATATACTTGTTCCTCTTGCGTAAGCTGAATATACTGAATGGTATTGAGTAGTGTACTTTTTATTCTGTAATAAGCTAACAGTATCTTTAGTTAAATGTGTTTCCTGCAAGCAAACAATCAACGGGTCATGCTGGACCAGTTTATTGAACATAGCACGCTTTTTAATAGGGTTCTTAATCCCTCTAATATTCCATGACCATATTCTGATCTTATTATCCATTAATAATTATATATACACACACACATGACATGGTGCCCATATTGTCCACATGATCCCCAAAATACGGTAAACCATACAACAGTAAGTCATTATACGGTCTTCCTCCATTTGAAGAGTTACAGACCTGACCAGCCCAACATTCAGTTGATCTCTTAAGCGTATCGTACTGTAATAGACATAAACAAAATAATACAACAGCATCAAGCAGTAACATGTAAATTGTCGCCCATACACACACACATACACCCATACACACACAAAAAACAAAAAAGAAATAAAACAAAACAAAACAAGAAAAACAGAAAAAAAAAAAAAAAAAAAAAACATTGTTTCCCGCAGGAAGGTGTATACAGGGGAGAAGGAAAAAATCCATCCAGGCTTGAGCCCTAATGAGGAGGAGTTCTTGTACTATTGCAAGTACAAAAGCAAAGGCAGGGGCTCCTGTCTAAAAAAAAAAAAATATATATATATATATATATATATATATATATATATATACATACATATATATACACATATACACACACACACACACACACACACACATACATATATATATATATATAAATAAAAGGGGAGGGATAAGGGAAGGAAGAAAAAAAGAAAAAAAAATGCCTCAGGTGGGCGCAAGGAAAGGACAAGGAAAGGAAGGGGCAGGAAGGGACAGGGTTGGGGACAAGGAAGAGAAAAAAAAAAAAAGAGATTAAAGGTTAGAAAACAAAACATTTTTGTCTCTGTCCCCTCCCCCATATAGTACAGAGAAAAGTTCTTTTCCAAATCCCAGTCGCATTTCTTCACCTTCTATCGCATTTTTAACACATTTTTAATTTTTCATCATATATTTTTAATCATTATCCTTTGAATTTATTCATAAAAAGTTCAGTTTCCTTGCACAACATCAGTGCTGTCAACAAGCGATGAAATATGTTGCTCATTTTTGTCAAGCCAAGATGCCGCTGCCTTAGAATTATCAAAAAAAAAAGTTTCTCCTCTAGCTATAATCCTTAATTTGGCAGGATAAAGCATGGAATATTGAACTTGAATATCACGAAGTCGCCTTTTAACATCTTTAAATTGAGCCCTTTGCTTTTGAACCTCAGCAGAATAGTCCGGAAAAATTTTTTTTCACCTACTTGACTCATTAATACACCCTGCTGCTCAGCTGGGAGTGGTTATGCGTCACTATTTTAATTTTGCTATTTATCTTTGTGGGAACAAAATCTGTGTTGAGCGGCAACTATCCACGCATGCGTTAACTTATATAGTAGCGCAGAAGTAATTTTCACTTTATTTTTTTTTACACCTTATTTGTTCTGTAAATTATACTTACCCTGTCACATTTTAAGTATACGTGTTAGGTCGTGTACTATGCAAGCGGGTTTCATCATAATAAGACACCTTGGAAGGCAAAATTCACAGGAGCCACTATACCAGGTTGTACTAGTATATAAAAATAGACTTTCACCTTCGGTGTGTCTCAGATTTGCATGCCCCGTCCCACACCACTTTGGCGACGAGAGGTTGCCCATCACAGTGATGTGCCAATAGGAAGCCTTTGATAAAAAAAAAGTTAAGAGCACCCCGAGTTTTAGGGCTCCCAAGATGCTCCAGAAGCTTGCTTCTGTAGCCTTTAGAGCATTCAAGATCTGATTAGGTATTTTTTAAAATGTTGACAGAGAAAATGAGTCTGTGTTAAATCTGGTAACTGGGAAATCCTAGCTGATTCAGCACAAATAGGAATATTATAATATAAGGTAGGTGGTTAGTAAAAGCGCAAGAGTATTTATTTACAGGTCCAAATCCCGGTAACATTTTTCTGTGTGTGCCTGAAAAGCTTCTCTGTGTTAATGATCGGAAATCACAAAAAGCTGAGCAACCTCTTGACTGGGTATGAATAATTTCCTTTCAACTTTTTATATTTCCCTACAGATATCTGCCTCAATTGACTGCTTCCCTGACACCTAAAACCATTGATGAGAAGGTGTTGAGTGGAAAAGATCACTGGCTTATAGATTTCTATGCTCCGTGGTGTGGCCCATGTAGAAGTTTTGCTCCAGAATTTGAATTTGTAGCTAGGGTAAGCTAAGCTTTACAGTGCAGCTTACATCTACTGTGTATATAGTGAAACCAGTTTACTTGAATTGTTTGTTGTATTCTCTAAGGCTCTGTTCACACCTAGATGTTGATATCTGCTATAAGCCTCAGCTCTAAAAATGCCCAACAAGACAAATCCCATTCACTTCAATGGTCCCTGTTCACATCTGAAGCAAAACACCCGTCGCTTAAAGTACAGGAGCTTCTTTTTTGGCAGATCACAGGCGTTTTACTGCTGTTACATTGGTGACCTTTTAACCTTGAAACCGCCTGTACAAAAACGCTGAAATAAATGGCAGGAAAAAACACCTGTAAAACAGCAACGCCTAGATGTAAACAGAGTTTTAAGCTCCCTGGTCTGCAGTTCCTTTCTAGTAAAAGAGCTAAACGAGCTTTCTTTTTGTCATGGGCAAGAAACCAAGGCTGACCATAGACTAGGAAATTGGGGGAGGAAATTAACAAATATTCTTTGAATAATGAAAAAAAAAAATGAATGCACAGAAGTAATATTTGCAGCTTTCTAGGTACAAAATCCTATTTCTTTACTTTTGCCATGTAGTACAATAATATAAAATGTGATGGTACTTTGGGGTGTAGGCACATTCCTCCTGCCTTAGTTGGCTCAGTGAGTTGGTTGAGGCCTAGTAGGTGGACAGACAGCCATTACTCTGTATAAAGAAATGCCCAAAAGTATGACTGACTGACATCCCTTTTTTTTTTTTTCTTCTATTTTTAAATGAGAACAAAACTCTTTGTAGCATTGTCCCCTTTTTACTATGCTGCTATCCTGCTATTAGTAGCAAAAGATACCTGATGATCCTGCCAAAAATTCAAGCTGGAGCTCTAATCTCCCCCCCCCCAAAACATTAAAAGACAGCAGCTATAAATACTGGTAATATTATATATATGCTTTTTGCCACACAGAGGGTCAATGCCCAGCAAGCATTCAAACGCATATAAAAGGCACTTGTGGTAATCAAGTAACCAAACAAGTCCATATACATCATAGGGGTAGAACTGTACACCAGCGGCTGCTGTCCTCCGAGTTTGGCCAGCTGTGTGCAGAAAAGGAGGGAGAGTGTCACCTAAGTGCAGTATTAGAACAGGCTGGTTTATTAACAAGGGAGCATTTTTAATCCCTTGTTAATAAACCAGCCGGTTCTAATACTACACTTAGGTGACATTCTCCCCCCTTTTCTTCACACACAAGTGCAATATTAGAACAGGCTGGTTATTAACAAGGGATTAAAAACACTCCCTTGTTAATAAACCAGCCTGTTCTACTACAGCACTTAGGTGACGCTCCCCCCCCCCCCTTCCTTTTTCTTATTGCTTTTAATATAAAGACTCTTACCTGTCCAGGGAACCAGCAATGTCCTCACCTGAGCTAATTTTTTATTTGGCTTCGGGTGCAGGCTCCAGAATCATGGGTATGGGAAAGCGTTAGTGAAGAGTCGCACTCCACTTTGTGAATAGTAACACAGTCTTCTAGGACCTGTGATATGTCCCAGAAGGCAGTATGGGGAGGAGGGGGGTGAACTTTGCTGCAATGATCTGACCGGGAGCAGGTGCCTATCAAAACCAGGTACCTGCTGCCCCCCCCCCCCCCCCCCACTATGTGTACCCTAATCTATTGTTTCTTTACTGTTTTAAAGCTCCTTAAAGGGAAGGTAAAGACTGGAAAAGTGGACTGTGAAGAGTTTGGACATATCTGTCAAAAGGCTGGCATCAGAGCCTATCCTACTGTGAAATTCTATCCCTATGATGGGTCTAAAAGGGTAAGGTTTACATTTTACACTAAAGCGCATTATTATTTAAAGGAGTTTATTTGCCAAAAGAGTATAAATTGGGTCACTGAAGGCTGCAAGTTCTGTGAATCAAGCCCTCTTTCCCGTTTCACTAAATCGTAATACATGATAGAAGAAATATTCTTCTTCTTGTATTTCACTACATTTTTCCTTTTTTTTTTTTTTTTTTTTTTATAGAACCTTTTGTAGTCTATTAATGTATTTCCAAAACATCTTTACTGCATTTTACTAGGCTGAACCATTGACTTTGGTACATATAACACTCTTTAAAGTAATTGTAACCTAAAAAAAAAAGGCTCCTGGCCTATTATGGCATAATAAATTATATAATCTCTCTCTTCCCCCTCCCGCTGCTCCAGTGGTGGTTGTAAAGAAACATGTTTAATTACTTTGATCATTTCTGTTTTGGCACCATGTTTAGTACAGTGTGTGTGTATTTCCTTAAAATTATAATGCTACATACCTTCTTTGCACAGTGCTTCTGTGTAGTTTGTTTGTTTTTTTATACTAAAACCTTGATTTTAAAAAAAAAATTAAATCTGTTCCTTCTCTTGCAGAGAAATTTTGAAGGTGAGCTCGTTAACTCAAGAGATGCCAGAGACATAGTGAAGATTGTAACAGCAAGAATAGGATTTATTACTACTCAACTAAAGGCACATCAGAAGGTATATTTCAGACTTTTTTTTTATGTTTTTTGTTTTTAGATTATTAAGATGTTAGCAAGACAGGCATCCTTTCACAAACCTGATTAATTCGGACTTGAGTATATGATGAAAAAAATCAGTATTCTGGGTGAAATCTGCTTGTCAAGGTGATCAGCTGATTCAGAGACATTGGTAGCTGATGTTTATATGGGATTCATGATTTCTCTTGTGAAAGTTGAACTTGGCCTGTGCCTCCTCTTAATTTCCATTACTCTTATTGGTTCTTAAAGGTTAAGTTACTGTACTCACTACCTTTTGCGGCTGTCGGCTTGTAATTCTCAAGGAGCTACCAGGGTGCTGTTGAGCGCTCTTGGTAGTGCAGTGATACTTTCTGTCAGTGTGTAACTGCCTGCTCATACAAGGTATGGTTGTGATGCTTTGCGGGATCCTAGTAAAATTTCAAGAAGATGTGCATTTATTTATGTAAAAAGGTGAACATATTCTTTAATAGTGATGTCCTCATGGATGAGTAGAGAGTCTGAGAAAGAGTTTTTCTCTTTTTGTTCATTGACTGACACAGAATCTTCAATCTTGACCTTAGGGTTATATTGCTACCTTCAGGAGAGGACTAGGCAGAACATGTAAAAACAGTAAAACTGCACAGTACTGGGTCGGCCACTACATGCCCCGTCTGATCCAGGTGTAGCCGGTGAGCTACATGTTCCAGGGCACACATGTGACCGGGCTACTGCTGTCCGTGTCAGTGTGCCGTGTCCGACAGCCACCCTGTACTGCTCGGGTGATGGGTCTGTCTGTGGAATGTGTCCAGCAGTCCCTGCAGTCGACTAGGGAGTCTCTTCTTCTCCCTTTCTTCTCTCCCTCCTCCCCATGCTATGGGCCGCTGTGTGACTGGGCATAGGGGGTGTGGTGCACGTACCTGGCGGGGGGGAGGCTTCGAGTCCTGGCAGGGGGCTGCGCTTGGTATTGGTAGTCCGCTCATCCTTTTCCCTGTGGCCATTTTTCTTTTTTGCCACAGTCAGTTTTTCTCATTCGGTCATTTTCTGGAAGTTAAGTGGATATTTTCCCAGCGCCCTCAGACGTTTTTTGCTGAGGAGGCTACTAGAAAATGGCCGCAGCTTGTTTTACCTCTAGCACTGGGTGACTGGTTCTTTCTGGAACAGTGTGAAACTTACACAGAACACCTCGTGGCTGACACGGGAGAGCGGACGGCGGCAGCACAGTGCAGTACCTGGGTCGGAGTGGCAAGTCCTGCGGGGGGGCCCCTCAGTCTGTGGCAGCTACGAGGGTGAGCGTTTTGTGCGACTTGCCTTAGGTCCCTAAGCGGTGACAGGCGGGTGTGGGTCAGCATGGCGTCAGAAGCTGGTGTTTCTTCCCCAGACATCCTG
This sequence comes from Lithobates pipiens, assembly GCF_037356315.1. Classification (NCBI taxonomy): domain Eukaryota; kingdom Metazoa; phylum Chordata; class Amphibia; order Anura; family Ranidae; genus Lithobates; species Lithobates pipiens. The sequence goes on from NW_027507784.1 coordinate 117,865,632, forward strand.
GTTATGGCAACTGGTTCCCCTGCACCTGCAGTGCCTATGGATGCTCTGTCGGTGGCCCTGGAGTCCTTTGTTGCCTGGGTGAAAGAGGCGTGCAGGTGCAATGGGGGTTAAAAAACGCCCCCACGTCTTCTGGGGAAAGCTCAGATTCAGACACTGGTCCCACTGTGGCAGGCGGCCCCTGTTCTGAAGTTTCAGAGGCTGCAGACCAGGACCATTCGGACAGTGAGAATGACTCCTTGTCTGGGTCAGCGCAGCAAAAAGCACCTGTAGGAGCACTTATCACAGCAGTGCGGGATACCCTAAAGATGGAGGATACGGCGGGGACATCTACAGACGTCCCACAAGCCGGCCCGCACGGCTAAGGTGTTTCCATGCCTAACTTATTTTGATACGTTTATTTACAAGGAGTGGGGAAGCCTGCAGCGGGCCTTTTTGGTCCCGAGACGGATGGAGGTCCGTTACCCCTTGTGAGGAGAGTTTCCCCCGGTATCCAGGTTAAAATAAGGTAACCACGATTCTGGTGGAAAGGACCCCTGCTTTCAAGGACCCTGCCGACAGGAGGGCTGAGGCGGTTGCCGGTCCATGTTTACGGTGGTGGGGTCAGCATTACTGAATGGGCTAAATTGTTGCACCGTGTGGTGGAGAAGCAACAGATTTCCCCGGTCTGCGTGGAGCTGGCGGACTAGTTGGTGCAGGGTCTTAAGTATGTCTGTGATGCGACCTTAGATACAGCCCCCTTGCTCTCTAGAGCCTCTAGATCAGCTGTGGTGCTACGTTGCCTGATTTGGCTAAAATGCTGGTCTGCGGACCAGGCATCTAAGAAAGCACTGGCGGCTTTGCCCTTCCAGGGAGAGCGGCTGTTTGGAGCTTCGCTGGATGACCTTATTAAGAATGTCACTGGGGGTAAGAGCACATTGCTCCCACAGTCCAGGAAAGGTAAAGCCATGCCATAGGCAAGGGCCCTCCTTTTCCACTCCTAAGCGGATTTTTCGTCTGCCCGGGTCGGCAGGTAGGAGTTCCCAGTCCAACAAGGTGCCCGCAGAGGGACAAAAGCGTCCCTGGTTTCTCAAGCTGAGCAATCCTGCACTTCCAGGTCTGGGGCGTGCATACACGCCGCGGGCGACCTGCTTGTGATTATACCACTGTTAAAGGAGTTGAAAAGGCAGAAGGTTTTTTTTTATCCTAAAGCATTCTATGCATTAAGATAAAAAAAACCTTCTGTGAGCAGCAGCCTCACCCCCCCCAAATTACTTACCTGAGCCCCTTCTCTCACCAGCGATGTCTGCGATTCCCCTCAGCTATCCAGGACACTCCTCCTGATTCGCTGAGAAAGCCACAGGAGCCAATGGTGCTGATGCTCTGTCAATCAAAGTCATTCAGCCAATCGGGAGAGGGGGAGAGGCCAGGTCGGGGCTCCATGTCTGAATGGACACACGGAGCACTGACTCGGCTTGGGTGCCCCCTGTAGCAAGCTGCTGGCTGAAGGGCACCCAAAGTAGGGAGGGGCTAGGAGCAGCAAAGAGGAACCCAAGAAGAGGAGGATCTGGGCTGCTCTGTGCAAATCCAACTGCATAGAGAAGGCAAGTATAACATGATTGTTTAAAAAAATAAATAAAAAAGAGCCTTTACAATTTACTTTAATTATACCGATTGTACCACAGACTTGATGTCCACCTGCACCCACCGATCATTAGGCAGAGAGCCAGAATGACAATCTGCCTATGTAAACAAGGCAGATGGCTGTTCTTTTATTACAGAAGGCATTGATCCTGTGTTCCCACAAAACAGGAACATGGATCAATGCCTTTCCCTAGAAAAAGCACTTCCCACAGTACACAAGCACTGGCTAGGCACACAATTAACCCTGTGATCGCCCCTGATGTTAACTCCTTCCCAGCCAGTGTCATTAGTACAGTGACCGTGCATATTTTTTAGCACTGATCACTATGTTTCACTGGTCCCCCAAAAGTGTCGGTGTCCGATTTTGCCCGCCGCAATAACAGTCCTACTATAAGTCACTGATCGCTGCCCTTACTGGTAAAAAATAAATAAAAGAATCCATAAATATATCCCATAGTTTTGTGGATGCTAATAATTTTTGCACCAATCGATCAATATACGCTTATTGAGGTGTGTGGAGTTTTTTTTTTTTTTTTGGTTTTGTTTTTTTACCAAAACTAAGTAGCAGAATACATATTGGCCTAAATTTAAAGAAGAAATTCGATTTTTTTTTTTTTTTTTTTTTTCAAAATTGTCAGTCTTTTTTTTGTTTTATAGCATTAAAAAAAGCAGAGGTGATCAAATGCCACCAAAAGAAAGCTCAATTTGTGAGGGGAAAAAGGACATAAATTTTATTTGAGTACAGAGTCCCACAACCACGCAATTTTCAGTTAAAGTAATGCAGTGCCGTATCGCAACAAATGTACTGGTCATGAAGGACATAAATCTTCCAGAGGTCAAGTGGTTGAAAACAAACAGCAACTTTCCTGTGCCATGACAAATCCTATGTGAATATATTTCTTAAAAGTAACTTTGTCACTGGAAAACAATTATAATAAAAGCACTCTGCATCAACAGGCCCTTAATACTTCCCTCTTTGGCAGATGTCAGTTCTGAACTTCACTCTATTAACCACTTGCTGACTGCTGCACGCCGATATACGTCGGGTGTAACATCGCACAACCGCGCAATTGTCAGTTAAATCGACGCAGTGCCGAATCACAAAAAGTGCTCTGGTCAGGAAGGGGGAAAAATCTTCTGGGTTGAAGCGGTTAAAAAGCAACAGATTCTGGGATGAATCTTCTGCATCGACACTTCAGAATGTCAGGTGCCTGGTTCCTCATATTGTGCAGTGATTGTTTCCACCACCTTGTGTGTCACTAATTGTGTCTTTTAGGGACACACAGGACAGGTAAAGCCACAGTGTACCATTGGATATGCAGGCTGTCCCAGAAGTGCTAGAGGCTGTAAGTTATCAACAAAGCAAAGTCGCCACTTAAGTAGGAGAATTAAAAAATAAGAGATTTCTATTCCAAAGGGCTTTTGGTAGACACTTTTTTTTATTTTTTTATTTTTTTTATTTTTTTTCAAGCAACATTCATTTTAAATACATATTTGGATATTATATAAGTTTACATAATGTTTTTTTGTTAAAGAGATGGCTTTTGAATGCTAAACTTAGCAAGATTTTACTTCTGTTTATTTTGCAACAGGATGAATTGTGATGTGTACCAGCAAATCATCAGTGATGACTTTTTTTTACAAATTGTTCAGCTGCTCTTAAAGACTCTGAAAAGAAACACAACGCACAGCGGATGAGAAACAATGGACTGCATATCAAAAGTATTCACCCATGGGCTTTGAAGACTATTTTTCCTTTTCTCCGTGTTTTAAAGTGTGTTTTGTTTACTACTGGAATTTTTATCTAAATCCCAGATTTTACACTGGTTCAGTTATTTTAAAATATTCCATTAACGTAAAAGCTGTCTTTATTATAGAAAAGTGCTAATACTAGAACAGCCTGGAATAGAATTGAACATTATCTGAAACAATTCATTTTGACTGTGTGCATCTGCACGCATTTTGCTACAATCCACTACAGTGAAGAAAGCAAAATTACTTACTACAATAAAAACCTATTTTTATATGTTATCAGTGTTTTTATACCGTGTACATTGTGTTACTGCAAATGCAGAAAACAGCACTTCATAAAACCACAATACACAGGCTCTTGTAACAGACTGAATCACGGCAGCTGCCAATGGGATTCCAAATGGCATAATGACATTACTTGAACCATCCGTACGCATTTTGCCATCAGAATTCCTCATGGGCTTACGGGTAGTGTACGTTTAAATATGTACGTTAATACATTTTTTTATTTTTTTTTATTTTTTTTGCGCATTGGTTTTTGTGCATGTGCCTTTCCTGGCCTGCCAACATGTATGCCTGGTTGGTGCCAAAGTAGAGACGTGGCCCGCCAGAATTTAGATATCTGGCAAGGGGAGTCACCGGGGAACAGGTGCAGAGTCATTTCCCCCGGAAATTGCGCGGGGGGGGGAGCGGTCCTGGTGCCTATGGTCCAGTGCAGCGGCGCTGATGGACTCCAGAACTGGCGTTCTAAGCTGCTAACAAGCAGCACCACAATGGACTCTGGCAGCATCAAGTGGGACAGCAAAGCCCAGGTAAAGGGGTTATGGGGGTCTACCCTGTATACTGTGGCCTCTTTCAATTTTTTATTTTTTTCCCCTGGTGGCTGGGGCCTGTCTGGGCACAGGGAGTTGACTGTTGTATTACCTTTGAGCCTGTTAGGAGGCAGGTTTGTCTCATTGGAATGCTCTGGTGTGTTTTTGTTGGTGTTTTTGGGCAGGCTAAGAGCTCTGATCCAACAATCAGAAAGAGATGTCCCCGATTTATTAATACATTCAATATTGTCTCTTTCACTGCCTACACACGTATTCGATTGTAGTTGTAAGGTCAGTATTGGGACCTTTACTTTTTAATATATTTTATAAATGGCAGAGTCTCAGTCTTTGCAGATGGCACCAAGCTATGCAGTGGAATAGTCCTTATAGGATGTCTGCATACATCTTACACACTAAGGGTTTTGCAACTGGGGGAATCAATGGTGGAGAAGGATCTGGGTATTCTGGCAGATCATAGGAGCTTAGTGATTGCATGCAATGCCAAGCTGTGTTTTCCAAAGCAAACAAAATCCTTTCCTGTATTGCGAGGCATGGACTGCAGAGAGAGAGAGACCATTTTGCCCCTGTACAAAGCATTAGTAAGACCATCTGGAATACACAGTTCAGTGTTGGGCAGGAGACCTAATCAAAAGGTTCCATAGTGTAGTAATTTTATTGGTGACGAGTCCCTGCTCTCACGTACTTTTCACTGTGATTCCTGAAGATGCCAATCACAGTGAAACGTACATTGGAGTGGGGATTCATCTCTTCCGGATTCCATGTGACAGGATATCTGGGCTGGTGGTGAGAGAGGCGTGGTCTGCACACCAGTCCCCGGAGGAGTAATAGATATCCGCACAAGCTGTACACATCAGTGCCGGTTACAGGCACTATTTCATGTGAGTGCATATACCTTATTTTATCATTTTAACACCAATTAACAACATTACTACACTATGGAACCTTTTGATTATGTCTCCTGTGGAGTCCCTTCCCCTACCCATATCTTATTTTAATGGAGGAAACAAGTGGTCCGGTAGCAGCAGAGGAATCTCATCTTTGGGTATCATAAGCGCAAGTTGACCTTCCTATAACAAGGGGACAAAAGCCTCTGGTGAGTTTACATCTACTATTTAAACACTAGCGGTGAAGATGAAAGGACTTCTCCATATTGAAGTACTATAATGGTGTAGGGAATGGTCACACTGGACTGGAATATGATTGTTGATAGATTCATTCTACACCGACCATTTATTTTATGGATTTATGCTCATTTACTATGGTGGATTGCAACTATGTTGAAAATGTGGCATATACTTCCTCAAGGGCTGGTTCTCAGTAGATTGTTTTAAGAAAAGGCCTGAACTCTTTCCTAGATAAACATAATATTGCTGAATGCTAATACTTATAGGTAAAGTTGATCCAGGAAATATCCAATTTAAATCGTGGGGGATCCGTTTTTTTTTTTTTTTTTTTTTTTTTTTACCTCACCTGAGCAAACTGGATCTTTTTCATTTTTTGAGTTGCTTTTTTGCTTTTCTTTGGATCAGCTATGGGTATAGGACTATTTGTGGGTTTTTTTTGTTTTTTTCCCCTGTTGGTTGAACTGGATGGACTTGTGTCTTTTTTTTTTTTTTTTTTCCAACCAGATGAACTATACAAGTATAAATACCACTGCAGTTCCTCTCTTCAGTTTTAGCGTTAGTTTCATGGTATAGACCAGGGGTGCTCAACCTGTGGCTCTCCAGCTGTTGCAGAACTACAAGTCCCATCATGCTTCTGCTTTCGGGAGTCATGCTTGTGTAACTGTCAGCCTTGCAATGCCTCATGGGACTTGTAGTTCTGCAACAGCTGGAGAGCCACAGGTTGAGCACCCCTGGTATAGACACTGTCAAACCAGTACTATGCCAGAGGTTTTAACACAGGACAGCTGGGGTTCAGGAAGACCTTACAAAGATGCTACATGCTTTTCCTCCTTTAGCACCTGAAACAAGCATGCAGATCAGGTCTGACGAAAGTCCTGATAACTCCTGATCTAGATTGTTCAAGGTCAGTGACTTAACGTATTGACGCAAGAGGGGTCTGTATGATAGCCAGGCAAGATGTATATTTCAGAAGGGCAACAGTGATGCATCCATGTTTTTTTTCTTTTTTTTTTTTTTCTTGTGACAAGTTTTCTTGCTACAATAAGTCACTCTGGGTTCTGCAGTGTATTAAAACGCCATATGCCCGTATCCCCAATTCAATCTTCTGAAAACCAGAAAAATAGAGAATCTGCGCTTTGGTGCCAACTTCACCACTTTAATAATCCACCACTGTACTACAGCTCTATTTGCCTGTTAAATGATTCTTACGTGGGTTTGAAATGTGGATGGAATGAAACAGATGCATCTTTCAATCTTCTAAAATCACTTGCTCTAGGTGGCAGTCCAATGTTAGTTGCCTAAGCTTGAACAGGGGGTGTTGCCATCGGGGCAGTGGGCATCATTCATCAATGTGTCTGGGGGAAATTTTGTCTTATTGTGTGCTGCCCATGGCAACTGGTCAGCATTTCTTTTTTCCCTTTTGTTCACTGTAAAAATAAAGGATAGAATTTGATTCCTCTGGGCTCTACAGACTGAGGCCATTCATTCCTCAGGCACATTGATAAATGGGATCCAGTATTTTGTTATCGAGACCCCATTATAAAAATACACCATTCAGAATCTAGCTGGGGATCGTTATCTATCAGTTGGTAGATTAATTTGAATAGATCTGTCACAAATGTTTTATGTTCAGTTTGTTGTATTATTTCAATATGACTGTTTTAATGTAGGCATACTAATTAATTACATTTCCAAGCATGAATAAAGGATAACTTCACTATTGAGGTTTTACTATGAGTAACCCCACCCCCTACGAGTGCAACCTACCTGGTAAAATGATTATCTCCATACTTGCTCCTATGATCTTTGCTATGTGGTCTTGCTTTGTACTGCACAGCTTGTGTAAGGAAAACTTCCCAGCCAGACCCTTTCATGTGTATCATGGCTCTTCTCATTTTTATAGATGAGCCTTACTCTGGACAGCTGGAGACGTGCAGTTTTTCCATACAGTGGGGACGGAAAATATTCAGACCCCCTTAAATTTTTCACTTTGTTTTATATTGCAGCCATTTGCTAAAATCCTTAACATTCTTTTTATTTTCCCTCAATGTACACACAGCACCCCATATTGACAGATAGAACAACACAATTGTTGAAATTTTTGTAGATTTATAAAAAAAAAAACTGAAATATCACATTGTCCTAAGTATTCAGACCTTTTGCTCAGTATTTAGTAGAAGCACCCATTTGATCTAATACAGCCATGAGTCTTTTTGGGAAAGATGCAACAAGTTTTTCACACCTGGATTTGGGGATCCTCTGCCATTCCTGCTTGCAGATCCTCTCCAGTTCTGTCAGGTTGGATGGTAAACGTTGGTGAACAGCCATTTTTAGGTCTCTCCAGAGATGCTCAATTGGGTTTAAATCAGGGCTCTGGCTGGGCCATTCAAGAATAGTCAGAGTTGTTGTGAAGCCACTCATTCATTATTTTAGCTGTGTGCTTAGGGTCATTGTCTTGTTGGAAGGTAAACCTTTGGCCCAGTCTGAGGTCCTGAGCACTCTGGAGAAGGTTTTGTCCAGGATATCCCTGTACTTGACCGCATTCATCTTTCCCTCGATTGCAACCAGTCGTCCTGTCCCTGCAACTGAAAAACACCCCCACAGCATGATGCTGCCACCACCATGTTTCACTCTTGAGACTGTATTGGACAGGTGATGAGCAGTGCCTGGCTTTCTCCACACATACCGCTTAGAATTCAGGCCAAAAAGTTCTATCTTGGTCTCATCAGACCAGAGAATCTTATTTCCTGTCGCATCATGGCAGCATACACTCTGGGTTGTGACTCCGCCCCCCACAACCTGATAGGACCACATAGCTATAAGATGAAGATACGCCCCCCGCCCCGGTATTCTCTTATTTTTCCTCACCTGTTGGGACCGCACGGATCATCACCCTCTTACCGCTTTGCCCCAGCCAGGTTCTAGCCTCTCCTGGGTGGAAGTCCTTACCGGTACAGCCTCTAAAGGAAGCTAAATGGAAGGAACCCCACTCTGGTGATCTCAGTGGTATGAATACTTTTTCTCTGCAAACAGAGCATTGCCTCTATAGCCATTGGAAGTAAGCCTTAAACAGGCTGAAGGCATATAATAAAAAGATCGGTCTTTAAGCCTTAAACAGGCTTAGTACCTGCGGTGGTCTCCGGTTTCCTCTTTCTCCCTGGTGTCACTCTGTCTACAGCTTGACAGCTTACTCTCTACCTTCAGTATCTCTTGTCACCTTAGGTTGTCTGGTGCCTTTCCCCCAGTGTTGCCTCTCTGCCATATTTTACTTCCTTTTGCTGAGCTCTGTGTCCCACAGCAGCTTCAGCACTCTTCCTGGTCACTCTGCCGCTTTGCACATGCTTACTGTGCACTTTGGGCAGCCTGTGTATGTCTATCTATGTCTTTTCCCTTTTCCAAGATGGTGCCGGCGGCCGCACGGTGCTACTGAGCATGTGCGGGCGGGACATGACCCCGGCTCCAATTTTAAAAGGGGAAGATGCCTTTTTTTAACGCAGATGCCTTTTTTTGCCTGTTTTTTGTGCTCAGCTGAATTTCATGACTGCTGCATTTCTGTTTTTTTCTGCACCAGTGTTGCCTCTCTGTTTAGTAAGTATCTCCCCTGTATTTTTCTTCTCTCTATTCCCCTCTTGTTTCTGTTATGGCTTTATCTTCCTTACCCTTTTTGTGTTACCTGTGTCTTCAGGCTTCCTCTGTTCCCTATCCATGGAGACCACTGCTCCAGCAGATCACCTCCAGCATAATAGGTAAGAGGGGAGGAGTTTGGTAAGTAGAGAAGATCGAAAAAGAGAGCAGGACGCACTAGTGCTACCTAAATGGTTAGCCCCATCAGGTCCACAAGATCATCTCACAGAGATTCCTCGCATAGAAGAAGCCGCTCTGGCCATAGGCGGAGCCAATCGGGTGGAGGAAGTCGCTCAGGGAAAGGGAGTCGCAGAAGGAGTCGCTCCAGGTCTCGTTCAAGGCGCAGCCATTCCCTCCGAAGAAGATCCCCTGACCGGAGGCACCATTCACCAGCACGCCACTCCCATCCTTCTGAAAATACCTGCTGGGTATGCGGGGCCATAGCCCTTCCAGATATGTTGGCATGCCGCAGGTGCTTTGAAGAAGCCACCAGAGAGAAAGGGCAAGAACACAGAGACCTCACAGAGTCTTCTGTCCCACGTGGCGCTCCCGACACGGAGTTATCTCCATGGGGTGCTTTGCCGGCTCCCCAAATACTTCCAGAGAGCATGATTCTCCTTCAGATGAGGAAGAACTAGAGGCTTCAGCGGGCTTTGACTTCTCCCTAATAGAGCCTTTTGTGAGGTCAGTGAAGGGGGCCATTAGCTGGGAGGAACCCCAGGAGGCCCAACCCAAAAGGAGAAAATATTTCCCGAACCTGAAGAGAGAACCCAAAGCCTTCCCCTTCATTGATGAGTTGGAGGAACTTATCAGAGACGAGTGGCAGAGACCCCAGAAGAAAGCAAGTCTCAACAATCGGCTTGCCAAACTATATCCTCTAAAGGAGGCTAAAATTAAATCTCTCGTGTCCCCGCCAGTGTTGGATGCATCCCTCATGCGCCTGGCCAGACACGTTACGCTCCCTATCGAGGACGCCGTGTCATTCGAGGACGTCCTGGATAGGAAGATCAATACTGATCTCAAAAGAGCTTACCTAGCATCAGGAGGCGTATGCAGGCCAGCAGTGGTTCTTGCAGCTGTGGGTAAGGCTATTGCCAGTTGGTCAGCAAGCACAGAATAGCTTGTATCCAAGGCGCTGATCAGGACCAGATAGTTAGGGCCCTGCAAACAATCCATGTTAATTCCAGGTTATGAGGCAACCAAACACGAAAAATGTCAAGGGGGGTGAATACTTGCAAGGCACTGTACATACTGTATATTTAAATAAACATCATTTAATGTACATGATCCACATACTATATGGATGGAATTGCTTAATATTATTATTATATTATTTATAACTTGTCTGTTGAGGGACACGAGAGGTCATTAAATGTTGGGTTGTACTGTCACCTGCAAAACAAAACCAAAGAAATTCCCAGCTCAACTTGCCAACCATCTAGGTAAGCATTCAATTTGTCCTGCCTAATAGTATGCATTAAAAACAGGGTTTTTTATTTGCACACATTTGCAAATACATGTGTAAGCTACAGAGCCCCGTCAAGGCACCCCATTATCTGTAGTCCCAACTCAAAATTTTGAGATCCTCCACAGTGGAAGCACATGCATTATAATGGATAGGCAAAGGGCAGGTGAGCCTGGAGTGTACCCACCCAGCATATAGCTCTATGGCAGCAGAGGTGTCCAGTGCACCCCCATCTGCAATTCTAGTATTTACAAGTCTGCTTGCAGCACACCTACCAACAATGTCAATGTCTGCAGTCTGAAATTTATGTTGTCCTCTATGCTTAGAGTCTGCTCTATTCTCAATTTCTTTGGCTCTGCCAGGTGTAGTTGGACCTGACTTCCCTCGTGGTTGAGGTTTTTACCAGGGTCATGCAAGATCAATTTATTCGCAGACTCTGATGGTGCTCCTGCAGCCTTAGTGGCTTCTGAGCTATCTGCCGCAGTGACTCTGTAATGCTATGTACATGCGATCGGACATTCCGACAACAAAACCGTGGATATTTTTTCCCTACGGATGTTGGCTCAAACTTGTCTTGCATACACACAGTCACACAAATGTTGTCAGAAATTCTGAACATCAAGAACGTGGTGACGTACAACATATGTGTGTGGAAATTGTGTACACACGCTCGGAATTTCCGACAAGTCTTGTCGGAATATTTGAGAACCTGCTCTCAGTTGTTGTCAGAAATTCTGTCAGCAAATGTCCGATGGATCATACACACAAACGGAATTTTCGACAACAAGCTCACATTGAACATTTGTTGTCGGAAAATCCTATCATGTGTACGACCAATAATAGTAGCTACAGTCCTTGATTAAGAAAAAAAGATACCTCCCTTGTGACAGACTGGAACACAACACAAATCTAAAGTCCACAATGAAAAGCTCTCTATATGCAGATGGCTGGCAACAAATAAGATGGAGGGGTCTACCATATGACAGAAGCATTGCTACATGAAGTAAAAATCATCAGCACTGACACAGAATCTGAAGCATCATGGTTAAGGAAGAAAGTGCCCCGCAGCAATGTCAGAAATACAAATACCTTCATTAAAAGATGGTATGCGCTTACATATCTGTGCTGCAAGTAATGCTCAGAAAACAAACCAGTTATCATCCTGCTCCAGAGCCTGTCTCAGCGCTAAGGATTCTTTCTCCGTGTAGCGTTGCTCCTGTGATATGGTGGACTCCATCTTATTTGTTGCCAGTCATCTGTATGTGGAGACCTTATTGTGGACTTATTTAGATCTGTGATTCTCTACAGCTGTGTTCTAGCCTGTCACAAGGATGGTATCTGCACTTTCGGTTCCTCGGGTAGTTCCCCTGACTTTTTTAGAACATCATTTGCCATCACCATTCCTTATTGTTTCTACTTTAGTGTTGTGCCAAGGTTTGCTCAGTTTATTTATATGCTCCAGTCCTTGACTGATCAACTGACCCCTAAAGAGTCTGAGTCTACTGCTATTACTCCCAAGCTAAAGGAGAATGTTAAAGCTCCTATTGATGCAGTGAACACCACTCTGAAACTAGATGATAATTGTTCTCACTATTTCCCAGTGGTGGGAGGATTATTAACCTTTGATTCTTGCATGTCTGGGTGCATGAGAGTATCCACAGACTACAAACTGAAGTTTTGTCCCCTGCTCCTCCATTGGTTTCTTACCTTCAACCTTCCTTTGTCACAAACCCAAGCCCTCTCAGGTCTTTGGATCAAAGTGTTACAGACCCACTTCCTGTACAGGGGATTTTAATCCAAAGGGGACAGTCACTCCCATACTGAATCTCAATGCTCTGGATGTCTTTATAAAGGCCCGTACACACGATCAGACTTTTTGACAACAAACATGCAAATTAGCTGTTTTAAGGCAACATCCGACCTTTTCATCTGACTTTTGTTGGCTGTGCGAATGGACAAACTATTTGAAAACATAAGTCCGATGGAGCAAAGTTCAATCGTGTGTACACAAAACCATCAGACTTTTGTACAAAGTACAAACACACATGCTCAGAACCAATGCAAAAAAGATTAGACAACAATACGGAAGTTGACCAAAGGGTGGCGCTGGAGTAATTGAGCGTCCTCTTTTGTAGTGTCGTCAGTACGTTGAAACATCACTACATTTGTGTTTGTTGCCTAAAAAGTCAGATCGTGGGTGTGCGATACAAATTTACAGCCAACGCGCTTTGTACAAAAGTCCACGGGAAAGTTTGTACAAAGTCCGATCGTGTGTATGAGGCTTTAGAGTCCAAATAAAATCTGTATGGAATCAGCCAAATCTGTCTTTGCATCTCTTCGCCACTGAGACTTTCTGGCCTCTATGAACGTCAAAGATGCAAACCAGAGTCTTTTTTTTTTTTCCAGCACATCTCTTGAACACTTTTCTATGGGGTCCCTCTACGGGGTACCTGCTAGTGACTTTACACTTCAGCTAGTGCACTTCAGCCTCTCATCTGAACCTGGGGTATTTACCAAGGTGCTAGCCCTGTTGCATTCTCATAACGTCATTGTATGTTTAGACTGTCCTGTTCAGGTAACAGTGAAGGTTCTATTAGCACAACGTTGACCATCCAGACATTACATTGATTCAGGTGTATCTTGCACCTTCGTAAATCAACACTGGAACTCACTGGTCATTTGAAGTATCTGTTTTTACTCCTGGACACAGCTGAGGGTGTTCCTTTCACAGGAGAAACTTCTGACTCTGGTCTCCGATTCAAATGCTCCAGTCCAGCAGTGTTTAATTTTGACATCAAATTTCAATTTCGTTTTAGTTTTATAGTCTTTTGACTAAGATGGCATTTTAGTTATAGTCATACTTTAGTCATCTGGATTTTTTTTATATTTTTTTGTATTTTAGTCGAATAAAATCTCCAGAACCTTTCTGGTAACTAAAATCGAATGGGTTTAATTAAATTGTAATGCATTATTTAAGCATTTATCTCAAATTTCCAAACTCTTTATATACTCCTGGAGTAAATATCTAACATATAGTGGGGATGGGGACGTAACTGGGAGTGAGTGCGAAAATCGGAATTTATTTTCGTCATTTGACCCAATTAGAATTTTCTTTTTTTTTCACTGAAAACATGCAGCTGACAAAAAATGACAAATATTTTTGTTGACAAAAATACTGTAGGCCTGGGCCACCCAACTCTCCTCTTTAGTTTGAGAGTCAAAGGTCTGATGGTAGCTCCTTTCGAAGCAGTCCCATTTGTCCAGTTTCCCTACAGATCTCTACAACACAATATTCTGTTGTCATGGAACAAGTTTATTTGTTTATCAGGTTGTGCCATGCCTCGCTGCACAGAAATCCAGCTTTGGTGTCCGAATTCACAACAGGCCCAGCCTGTCAGAGTAAGAAGGAGTCTTGGACACCCTGATGGTGCAGGTGACTTGGTCACTGGAGGAGTCTCATTGCTCGATCAACATCAGATTTTACAGTACGAAAATCTTTTTTTTTTAAAACCTGTTTTAATGTTAATAAAGTAGCTGAAGAAAATCATATTCATCTAATGCTGTCCATCCATAATACAACATTCATTTGTGCCATGTATAACAATTTAACATGTATAGTAATACACTGCACTTCACATACACTAGATGGCGATAAAGCATGTGAAAAGCTTTTGGGAATGTATTCTACTTTGCTTAGTCAGTTATTAAATCAGGTAAGGTTGGGGAAAAAATTAAATAAAATTAACGCTAAAATGCCTATCAAAAAAACATAATATTAAAGATTTAAATTTCTGGTCCATTGAGTTTATTAATAATGATACCCTTTAGGGGTAAGGAGGGGGCAAGGAGGGAGTAAGTGAAGCATTATGCCGCGTACACACGACCGGACCTTCCAGCAGACTAGGTCCGACGGTCTATCCAATGGACTTTACAGCGGAATTCCGACGGACTTCCGAACGAACGGACTTGGCCACACACGAACGGACTAAGTCCGTTCAAAAGTCTGTTAGTTTTGAATGTGATGACGTAAGACGGGACTAAAAAAGGAAGTTCAATAGCCAGTAGCCAATAGCTTCCCTTGCATCGTATTTGGTCCGTCGGACCAGCATACAGACGAACCGTTTTCCCAATAGGAATTGAGTCCATTGGACAGATTTGAAACATGTTCTATTTCTAGGTCCGTCGGATTTTATTAACAAAAAACTATAGGATTAGCCCACACACGATCGGATTGTCCCATGGACTGATCCCATCAGACCTAGTCTGCCTGAAAGTCCGGTCATGTGTACGTGGCATGAGTCATCGAAGTTTATATGAAGACAGAACAATTTTTTTCTTAGTTTTGGATCAGGTAGGAAAGGGTTAGACCTCCTGTCAAGTTTTTATTGCAGTCTGTGTCATTGCTGAAAGGATTACCCTTTCTTTGTCCTTGTGATTACTGTCTCACCAATAGAGAAAGTGGGGGAAAATACAACATTTAAGACCTGTCATGAAAGCAAGAGAGAAATCTTCCAATAGTAAGACATTTTCCAGTGAAAACGTGTCTAGTGCCCTGTACATACGATCAGAAATTCTGCCAGCAAAAGTGCAATGTGAGCTTTTGGTCGGAAATTCAGACCGTGTGTATGCTCCATCGGACTTTTGCTGGCGGAATTCCTGCCAGCAAAAGATTGAGAGCAGGTTCTCAATTTTTCGGTCCTAAAAAGTTCCGATCAGAAATTCTGATTGTCTGTACCAATTCCGACACGCAAAATTGCTGTGCATGCTCAAACAATTCGACGCATGCTCGGAAGCATTGAACTTCATTTTCTTGGCTTGTCGTAGTGTTGTAAGTCACCACGTTTTTGGCGGTCGAATGTTCAGAGAACTTTTGTGTGACCGTATGTATGCAAGCCAAGCTTGAGCGGAATTCCATTGGAAAAAGTTTTTTCCGACTGAATATCTGCTCGTGTGCACGGGGCATAAGATGGCAATTCCCTTTACTTTGGGGAGATTTCTTCCTACTTCCTGTGATGTCTCTAGGGCAGAAAGGTAAACTATTCTTAAAAATGTTCCCTCCCCCACCTCCTGCCTATCCTGCATACCTTGTATAAAAGAGAAAGGTAGGTGTACTTGCCTATTTTTAATCCAGTCTGGTCACATGATTCCCTGTGTCAGTGGGCAGCAGGGGAGAGGAGAGAACACCGACAACAGCTGGGCTATGGGAGCCCACAATTCACAGTGGGATCTGCAGGGCCATATGACCAGATTAAAAAAAGATAAGTATGCAGATCTTTATTATAAAGGATAGGTAGGAGGAGGGCAGAGAGAATATTTATAAGAATATTGAGGTTCTGTGCATTCTAGCATTTTTTTAATGCTCCTAAAAGCTAGAGTGGCATGATTAATCTTTAAAAAAATTGTGTTCTCGATTCACCCCCCCCCCCCCCCCCCCCCATTCTCAAGATCCTAATGCAGCATTTCCTCCATTCAGTGCAGAGAGTTCTCTTCTCTTCTCACAGCCGAAAAAAAAAAAACAGGCAGCCTGACAAATGTATCACAACAGCGCTGGGAGATAACTATAAACAAAGTATCATTTAGATCAACTGAATGAAATTGCGTCTGTAAATGAGGTCAATTTAACCACAGAAAGACTAAACATTTTTTTGACACTTGTTGCTTACAAGTTAAAATCAGTATTTTTTTGCTTGAAAATTAATAAGAACCTCCAAACATTATATATATATATATATATATATATATATATATATACATACATACAGTGCCTTGCGAAAGTATTCGGCCCCCTTGAACTTTTCAACCTTTTGCCACATTTCAGGCTTCAAACATAAAGATATAACATTTTTATTTTTTGTGAAGAATCACCAACAAGTGGGACACAATTGTGAAGTGGAACGAAATCTATTGGATAATTTAAACTTTTTTAGCAAATAAAAAACTGAAAAGTGGTGCGTGCAATATTATTCGGCCCCTTTACTTTCAGTGCAGTAAACTCACTCCAGAAGTTCAGCGAGGTTCTCTGAATGATCCAATGTTGTCCTAAATGACTGATGGTGATAAATGGAATCCACCTGTGTGTAATCAAGTCTCTGTATAAATGCACCTGCTCTGTGATAGTCTCAGGGTTCTGTTGAAAGCGCAGAGAGCATCATGAAGACCAAGGAACACACCAGGCAGGCCCGTAATACTATTGTGGAGAAGTGGAGATTTCCCAATCTTTAAACATCCCAAGGAGCACTGTGCAAGCGATCATTTTGAAATGGAAGGAGTATCAGACCACTGCAAATCTAGCAAGACCTGGCCGTCCCTCTAAACTTTCATCTCAGACAAGGAGAAGACTGATCAGAGATGCAGCCAAGAGGCCCATGGTCACTCTGGATGAACTGCAGAGAACTACAGCTGAGGTGGGAGAGTCTGTCCATAGGTCAACACTCAGTCGTACACTGCACAAATCTGGCCTTTATGGAAGAGTGGCAAGAAGAAAGCCATTTCTTAAAGATATCCATAAAAAGTCTCGTCTAAAGTTTGCCACAAGCCACCTGGGAGACACACCAAACATGTGGAAGAAGGTGCTCTGGTCAAATGAAACCAAAATCGAACTTTTTGCCCACAATGCTAAACGATATGTTTGGCATAAAAGCAACACAGCTCATCACCCTCAACACACCATCCCCACTGTCAAACATGGTGGTGGCAGCATCATGGTTTGGGCCTGCTTTTCTTCAGCAGGGACAGGGAAGATGGTTAAAATTGAGGGGAAGATGGATGCAGCCAAATACAGGACCATTCTGGATGAAAACCTGTTTGCAAAAGACCAGAAACTGCGACAGAGATTTATCTTCCAACAAGACAATGATCCCAAACATACAGCAAAATCTACAAAGGAATGGTTCACAAATAAACGTATCCAGGTGTTAGAATGGCCAAGTCAAAGTCCAGACCTGAATCCAATCGAGAATCTGTGGAAAGAGCTGAAAACTGCTATTCACAAACGCTCTCCATCCAACCTCACTGAGCTCGAGCTGTTTTGCACGGAAGAATGGGCAAGAATTTCAGTCTCTCGATGTGCAAAACTGATAGAGACATACCCCAAGTGACTTGCAGCTGTAATCGCAGCAAAAGGTGTCTCTACAAAGTATTAACGCAAGGGGGCCGAATAATTTTGCACGCCCCACTTTTCATTTTTTTATTAGTTAAAAAAGTTTAAAAAATCCAATAGATTTCGTTCCACTTCACAATTGTGTCCCACTTGTTGGTGATTCTTCACAAAAAATAAAAATGTTATATCTTTATGTTTGAAGCCTGAAATGTGGCAAAAGGTTGAAAAGTTCAAGGGGGCCGAATACTTTCGCAAGGCACTGTATATATAGTTTTTTTTCTTTAATTGTCACTCTTTTTTTGTTTATAACACAAAAAAATTAAAATCGCAGACGTGATCAATTACCACTAAAAGAAAGAGCTTTTTTGTGGCGAGAAAAGGACATCAATTTTGTTTTTGTACAAAGTCGCATGCCTGCACAATTGTCAGTTAAAAATGACGCAGTACCGAATTGCAAAAGATGGCTTGGTCATTAAGGGGGCAAATCTTCTGGGGCTAAAGTGGTTAACAAATATGTTTTTTGACTTTTGTTTAACTTAAAGAGGAGGGCCGGCTTTGCAGCTGCTGACTTTAAATTTTTTTTTTTCAAACACTATAGCTGCTGACTTTTAATAAGCACACTTACCTGTCCAGGGCGCCCGCGATGTCGGCCGCCCGAGGCTGACCCGTCCCTTGGTCTCGGGTCCCAGCGCCGCCATTTTGGGTAAGGGAAACAGGCAGTGGAGCCTTGCGGCTTCACTGCCCGTTTCCTACTTGTGAATGGGACGCGCTGTGTTCTGGGACACACAGTTCCCAGAATACAGTGCGACCCATTACCCAGAAGACGCCGCACGGAGGAGAGAAGAAAGAAGATCTCTGCGGAGGAGGAAGAGGCAGATTAGGATGATGTGCCTAGCAACAGGCATTTCTGGTAAGTAAAAAAAAAATGTTTTTCATTTTTTTTTAATCATTTTTTTCAAATTTTTAATGTATTTTCTTTTTTCTGGGTGGCCCTCCACTTTAAACACACTTCTAATAGAACTAGCTATATGTTTATAGTTTAAATATTGATATTTGCACTGTTTATCACTGAAAACAGTAGTTTTAGGTACTTTTTTGAAGCGTCAGTAAAAAATGCAGCTCTGTCCGTAAATTTCATGATTTTTGCCAGTAAAAAAAAATTGTGCCATTTTGTAAATTTTGGCATCCTGCCAGTTAATTCCACTTCAGGGGTTTGGCAACACTGCCACTGACACCGCCATGTACTGGTACTGATACTAACTGACATTCACCTACAATGACACCTACTATACACTGACACCAGGGGCGTTGCTAGGCCTACAAAGATCTGGGGCTAGAGCCCAGCCCATAGCAGCGAAGTAAAGAAAGTTAGTCATATGCTTGGGCAGGCATATATATATATATATATATATATATATATATATATATTTATTAGTTACATAACTGAGTGTGGCGTCCCTCATTACATCAGGGTTTCCAGAGAGCCCCCCCCCTTACATCAGGGGGGCTGCGGTTCCCAACAATTACATTGGCCGGCAGATTGGTACAGAAGTGGGCGCCAGGACAATTATTAAATTGTCGGAACTGTTTAATATAGATAAGAACTTGTGCCTGATAACATTAACTAGTCTTGTTCCGCCACCAGCTGAGCAGATGGAGCCCGGAGCCAACCCTAGGTAAGAGACTCAGGGCTATGGGCCCCAGATTAGGGGCTATAGCCCCAGTAGCCACCCCCCTAGAGAAGCCACTAACTGACACTAACACTCACTAAATTAGATCCAGCACTGAATTCGTTAATTTTTTTCAACAGATTATTTTTTTTACAGACTTTTAAAATGAAAAAAAACCTGACAGCCGGTTTTTATTGAACCAGCTGATGTCACAGGACATTCTGCCTGTGTGTACTAGGCTTAATAGTCTGTTGTTTCTCCTCTTCTAGAAGAGAAACAACATTGGGGCAGGCTACACAGTGAATGATCACTGTGATAGCCAATCAGAGTGATCGAGATCCAGTTGCCCTGAGTCTCCATCATTACTAGAGACCCGGGGCTGTCACTGACAACCCGGTCTCTGTGCTGGGAGCACATGAGCTAGTAAGCTTCTGGCACAAACATTTTAACACATATTTGTGGCGCCCAGGTTTAAAGCCCACTTCCTGGACACCGCATATATGTGTCATGCTTTTGTGAAGGGGTTAAAGCGTTTGTCAACCCCAAAAAATAAATTACAGCTCCTGTTCCCGTATCTCCGCTCTCCTCCTCTCTCCCCCTCCTCCTCAGCTGACATCAGTGGGAGGGCTCGGCCCCGCCCACTGCAGCTGTGACTCGGAGTGACAAGGCAGGAGAGAAATCAACTGAGCGCCGGGAATTGAGATCATACAGGTACAATCTGCAGTTTTGTTACAGAGCACAGGGGCAATTAGTATAATGCAGAGAGGATGGTAGCATGCAACAAAAGTGGTTTAACAACCACTTTAAGGTAAAAAAAAATGTCACTGTATATGTATCGCCCCATCACCCCTCTGTACACTTACCTGAGCCCTATCTTGATTCGGTGCAGCAGCTTTTTGTGATCTCTCTGCTCACAGAGGCAGCAGCAGGAGCCATTGGCTCCTGCTGCTGTCAATCAAATCCAGTGAGCAGAGAGCGGGGGTGGGGCTTGGGATGGCTTGGGATCAAGCCTGCAGATGTGAAGAAAAGGAGCCAAGAGCACTGGGGGGGGGGGGGTGGGGGGGGGATGGGGCCAGAAGGGGAGGTTTGGGTCACCCTGTGCAAAACCATTGCACAGAGCAAGCAAGAATAACATGTTTATTTTAGAAAATGTTTTAATGATAATGTATATTATGCAGATATTTTATTACTTGCCTTGTACCATACCTTGTTTCTGTTTGTTCTCCAAAAAAATGTCTTACTACTTGAGAACACTATACCAGGTCAGGAAAACTCTCAGCCTGTTGAATAACACTCACCGGATACTTTATTAGGTACACCTTGTTAGTACTGGGTTGGACCCCCTTTTGCCCCCAGAACTGCCCTAATTCTTAATGACATTGGGGGATACTCACGAAAGGCAAATCCACTTTGCACTGAAAGGGAACTTTCAAGTGCATTAACTGTAGATCTGAGGGGGACATGCAAGGGAAAAAAAAAACAGCATTTTAACTTGCACATGATTGGATGATAAAATCAGCAGAGCTTCCCCTTATTTCAGATCTCCCCCTCAGATTTACAGTGACTGCACTTCCAAGTGCACTTTCAATGCAAAATGCATTTGCCTTTTCGTAAATAACATAGATTCAACAAGGTGTTGGAAACATTCCTCAGAGATTTTGGTCCATATTGACATGATAGCATCACGCAGTAGCTGCAGATTTGTTGGCTTCTCATCCATAATGTGAATCTCCCAATCCACCACATCCCAAAGGTGCTCTATTGGATTAACATCTAGTGACTGTGGAGGCCATTGGAGTACAGTGAACTCATTATCATGTTCAAGAAACCAGTTGTGAGATGATTGGCGCTTTGTGACATGGTACATGATCCTGTTGGAAGGAGCCATCAGAAGATGGGTACACTGTAGTCCTAAAGGATGGACATGGTCTGCAACAAAGCTCAGGTAGGCCATGGCATTAAACACCTCAATACAGGGCACTTTCATCCCTTTCCTACCCAGGCCAATTTGCAGCACTCCCACACTTTTAATGAGAATTACTCAGTCATGCAACACTGTATCCAAATTACATTTTTATATTTTTTTCATACAATTAGAGCTTTCTTTTGGTGGTACTTAATCACCTCCTGGGTTTTTTATTTTTTGCGCTACAAATGAAAAAAGACCGAAAACAAAAAAGTGTTTTTCTTAGTTTCTGTTGTAACATTTTGCAAATATGTAATTTCTCTTCATAAATTTTGACCAAAATGTATACTGCTACATTTCTTTGGTAAATTTAACCCAAAAAATGTAAACTTTATCACAGCGGATGTACCGACAGCCTGTCTCATTTCTTGAGGTCCTAACGTGTTAAAACAGTGCAAATATTCCCCAAATCACCCCTTTTTGGAAAGTAGACAGTCCAAAAAACTTGTCATGCCTCTCACTAAATATCTTGAAGTTTTAGTCTTTGGGAATGTTTTTTTTTTTTTTTCATAAGAGTCATATTAACAAGTTATTGCTCACACATGGCATATGCATACTTGCAACTACACCTCAAAAACACATTCTGCTATTCCACCTGAGTATGCCGATACCACATTTGTGAGACTTTTTCACAACTTGGCCACATAGAGATGCGCAACATCCAAGTAGCACCTTCAGCCATTATCCACTTTAAGACCAGGCCTTCTTCTGACACTTTTTGATTAAAAGTAAAAATCTGTGATTTTTGCTAGAAAATTACCTAGAACCCCCCAAACATTATATATTTTTGTAGCAGAAGCCCTAGAGAATAAAATGGTGGGTTTTGCAACGTTTCAATGCACACAGAGACAATATAATATCCACATTTTTGGTCAAATATAAAATATGGTGTTGTCCCAAGTAAATAGATACCAAACATATAACGCTTCAAAATTGTGCACGCTTGTGAAATGGCGTCGAACTTCAGTATTTGAAAATCTCCATAGGCAACGCTTAATAAGCCTTTATTGTTTACCGGTTTAGCGTTACACAGGCGGCCTGGTGCTAAAATTATTGCTCTAAATCTAACGTCAGGGCGATACCGCACATGTGTGGTGCTATCGCTGTTTACATATGTGTACAGGACCATGTGTGCGTTCGCCCTTTGCATGGGAGCGGGGGGGGGGGCGCTTTAAATGTTTTATTTATTGGTGGGACACTGGTACACTGACAGATGTTGGTCGGCCACCAGCAGACACTAACAGATGTTGATGTCACAATGATGCACTGTTGCATATGTTTGTGCACTGGTACAGATGTTTATGGGGGCACTGTGACAGATGTGTATGGGGACAGTGGTGCTTGGTGTACTGTGTGTGGGGGGGGGGGGGAATCTGTGACAGCTCTGTGTGTAAAATCATCCTTACACGCAGAGCTGTCACAGACCTTGCAGATTCCCCTGCCCCCCTATACTGAGCTCAGCGGGGAGAACTGTCACAGAGACACGTGTCTCTGTTTACACGGTGAAGGCTGTGACTGGACACAGCCGTCATGTGATCAGGAGGGCCAATCACAGTGCCCATATCCCAATCCCATCTTGGCTGTGTCCTGGGATCATAGCCATTACAGAATTGTGGTGCAGCGTGGCCCCAGAACTCGCTCTGAGGGGCATTCCTGAACATCCACTCAGAACGACAAAGGGCCCACCCAGTCATTTATGTACAGTGGCCGGGTGGGAAAAAAGTTAAACAATGCTCATTTGGTACTAAGGGTCCCAAAGTGTGTCAAGAAATTATGCCCCACATCTTTACACCACCACCACCAGCCTTAACCATTAATACAAGGCAGGATGAATGTTGTTTATACCAAATTCTGACCCTACCATCTAAATGTCGCAGCTGAAATCAAGACTCATCAAACCAGGCAACGTTTTTCCAATCTTCTATTGTCCAATTTTGGTGAGCATGTGTGAATTGTAGTCTCTGTTTCCTGTTGTTAGTTGACAGAAGTGGCACCTGGTGTGGTCATCTGCTGCTGTAGCCCATCTGCTTCAAGGTTCGACGTGTTGTGCATTCAGAGAGTATTCTGCATACCTTGGTTGTAACGAGTGGTTATTTGAGTTACGGTTGCCTTTCTAGCACCTCGAACCAATCTGCCCGTTCTCCACTAACATCAACAAGGCATTTTCGTCCACACAACTGACACTCACTGGATATTTTCTGTTTTTCAGACCATTCTCTGTAAACCCTAGAGAGGGTTGTGCATGAAAATCCCAGTAGATCAGCAGTTTTTGAAATACTCAGACCAGCCTTTGTGTCACCAACAACCATGCCATGTTCAAAGTCACCCAAATCCCCTTTCTTCCCCCATCCTGATGCTTGGTTTGAACTTCAGCAAGTTGTCTTCACCACGTCTAGATGCCTAAATGCATTGAGCTGCTGCCATTTGATTGGCTGATTAGCAATTGAACAGGTGTTCCTAATAAAGTGGCCAGTGAGTGTATAGCTGTCTTAATAGTGTAATTCTCCCATTCCATCAATCAAATATCCCTTTTTGGCGATTTCTACCACTCCATGGCACTTCTGAAAGGAAAATGGTTATCCTGAAAAGTTTCTATTGTCACTAGATGATATATTTATTCCTGCAATAGCAGTCCATTGCGGTGGATGTAACTATGGGCAATAAATGACATTGACTTCTGTAGACATACATACCCCCAAAGAATTTTAAAGCACTTGACCTGTGCTCACCCACTTGGCTGTGGCTGATCATCGTTATTAATATACATAGCTGGGACTGAGTACACCTTTGTAACCATATCACTTGTTAGAATGTACTTCATCCCTGTGCTGAGCCAGGTTCTGCTCTTTTATGAAGTGAAACTATGTGAACAGAGCACAAAAGACTACAGTATTTCCAGACTTGTTGGGTGCACCATAAAATTCCCTGCTGGATTATTCTGGTAATGTAGATGTGCAAGTTTACAAATTGGAGTGCTGTTTTGTAACTTATCAATATTTAATTAAAGGATATTTGAGAATGGACTTATTATTAGGATGTCATCCAGTAACTTGATGCAAGACTTTAACCACTTCGTGCAAGTGCTATAGCCAAAAGACGGATACAGCGCAGACGCCAACTGCCAGGAGGGAGTCCCTGGATGTTCCTCCTGTTTACTTCCGCATTCGGAGCGGCCGTTTACAGTGCGATCGGTGTGTCAAATGGGAGATGATCTCATATGTAAACATATGAGATCATCTCTCATCGCCGGCTCTCCCTCCTCACACAGAGACAGCATGTGAGGATGGAGAGATGAACCGCTGAGAGATGCAGCGGTTAGTGGAAAAAAAATAGTAATAAAAATAAAAAAATGAAAATAAAGTGCCTATCTGCCCCCAGTGCCACCTGTCATCAGTGCCACCTGTCCCCAGTGCCATGTATAAGTGCATCTGTCATCAGTGCCACATAGTGCCCTCTGTAATCAGTGCCACGTGTCATCAGTGCCATATCAGTGCCATCTGTCATCAGTGCCACATTGGTGCCATCTGTCATCAGTGCCACGTATCAGTGCCATCTGTCATCAGTGCCACGTATCAGTGCCATCTGTCATCAGTGCCACCTGTCAGTGTCACGTGTCATCAGTGCCATGTATTAGTGCCATCTGTCATCAGTGCCACATATTAGTGCATCTGTCATCAGTGCCACCTATTAGTGCCATGTGTCATTAGTGACACATCATCAGTGCCACGTATTAGTACCATCTGTCAACAGTGTCACGTGTCATCAGTGCCACGTATTAGTGCCACCTGTCATCAGTGCCACAAATTAGTGCATTTGTCATCAGTGCCACGTATTAGTGCCATGTGTCATTGGTGCCACATCATCAGTGCCACGTATTAGTGCCATCTGTCAACAGTGTCACGTGTCATCAGTGCCACATATTAGTGCCATCTGTCATCAGTGCCACATCAGTGTTACGTGTCGTCAGTGTCACGTGTCATTGTCCTGGTGCTCCAGGGCCTTCAAAAGTGTAATAGGTAGTCAACAAGTTAGATGTGTAATTTATGCCCCTAGAACACCTGATGGTGCTCCCTGCATGTTGGGCCTCTCTAAAGCCCCATACACACTATCAGATTATCTGCTGAGTTTTTCCTTCAGATTTACCAAAACCATATAATATGAGGACAAACCTTAGGAGTTTCAATGTGTATGCATTCAGGCAGGCCCTTCTACTACATGGTTTTGGTAAATCTGAAGGAAATACTCAGCAGATACCGTATATACTCGAGTATAAGCCGAGATTTTCAGCCTCTTTTTTGAGGCTGAAAGTGCCCCCTCGGCTTATACTCGAGTCACCGCTGTCTGACTGCTCGATCAGCGTATCGAGCAGACAGACGGCGGACATTAAAATTCAAAAGCCGCGCCTCCTTCTCCGCCTCCGCCTGTGATAGGCGGAACACTGAATTTCCCAGCAGTCAGTGTTCCGCCTATTACGGACATCCGCTCATCCTCGTACTACGGACGAGGATGAGAGGATGTCCGTGATAGGCGGAACACAGGCTGCTGGGAAATTGAGTGTTCCGCCTATCACAGGCGGAGGCGGAGGCGCGGCTTTTGAATTGTAGAATGGCCGCCGAGAAGAGCGGCGATCCTGGAGCGGCGATCCATCGGCACGACACGGGACGGAGGAGGCACGGGACGACGGAGGCTCGGGACGACGGCTCGGGACGGAGGAGGCTCGGGACGACGGCGGCTCGGGACGGAGGCTCGGGACACAGGTAGGCTGGACACACACACAAGGCTGCACGGACACACACACAGGGATGGATGGATGGACACACACACACACACACACACACACACACACACACACACACAGGGATGGATGGATGGATGGATACACACACAGGGATGGATGGACGGACACACACACAGGGATGGATGGATGGATGGACACACACACAGGGATGGATGGACGGACACACACACAGGGATGGACGGACACACAGGGATGGACAGCCATGTCTCACCCTCGGCTTATACACGAGTCAATAAGTTTTCCAGTTTTTTGGGGGTAAATTGGGGGCCTCGGCTTATATTCGGGTCGGCCTATACTCGAGTATATACGGTAATCTGATAGTGTGTATGGGGCTTTAAGTGGCCAGGCTGTGGAAAAGTCCCACACATGTGGTATCGTAATACTCAGGAGGAGTAGCAGAATTTATTTTGGGGCATTATTTGTGGTATACACATGCCAAGTGAGAGAAATAACCTATTACAATGACAATTTTGTGGAAAAAATAAAAATCTTCATTTTGCATAGAATTTGTGGGAAAAAAATTACAACATCAAAAAGCTCCCCATTCCTCTTACTAAATACCTTGGAATGTCTACTTTCAAAAAAGGGGTCATTTGGGGGGTATTTGTACTTTCCTGACTTGTTCGGGTCACAAGAAGCGAGATAGGCCACCAGTACATCAGATGTGATCAATTTTGTATGATTTGCACCACAGCTTGTAGACCTTCTAACTTTCGCAAAGACCAAATAATATCCACTAATTTGGGTTATTTTTACCAAAGATATGTAGCAGTATAAATTGTGGCCAAAATTTATGAAGAAAAATGAATAATTTGCAAAATTTTATCACAGAAACTAAGAAAAATGTGATTTAAGAAAAGTCTTTTTCATTCATAGCGCAAAAAATAAAAAAAAACAGAGTTGATCAAATACCACCAAAAAAAGCTCTATTTGTGGGAAAAAAAAGGACAAAAAATTAATTTGGGTACAGTGTTGCATGACTGAGTAATTGTCATTCAAATTGTGAGAGCACCGAAAGTTGAAAATTGGTCTGGGCAGGAGGGGTGTTTAAGTGGCCAGTTGTCAAGTGGTTAAGTAAATATGATTGACAATCATATATTGAATTTAATAATTTGAGACATCACTTGCTGGGGGAGGTACCGGGGGGGGCTAAACTAAAGGGGGGCGCGTATTAACCCCTTTGCTACATGCCAGTATTAAGATATGGAATGATTACTTGCAGTTAGAGATAGAGGATCGCCACGGATGCAAACAGCTTGCATAGCTTTTGGAAGATGTAGCGACCTGGGGATCACGTGCATGTGGATATTGGGCGCATCCTGTGGTGTCCAGAAGTTCCCAGAATGGCTCCAGTGGTCACTGAATACTCGGCTAACAGCAGGGTGGTGAATGGCACACATGCGCAGAAGATTGACACTTGTAATAATGGAAGCTCTGCCAGTCAGATGCCCTGCAAAAAAGCAGATGACCTCTAAAATGTGCCCTGCATGACAGTGTGCTTTGCTGTTCCTGTGATCCAGATCACCCTGTGGATGCCTCGGTTTCCCTGTGGAAAAAGTCCAGAATACGTGAGTATATTTGGCTTGAGGTCAGCGGAAGGGACCAGACGCAATGCGGGCTGCGAGGAAGTTCCTCCACTTATGTTAAAGAAAAATAAGTAGATAACCAAAATGAAAACATTTGGAGATGTCTATGCTCTGATGTGCATTGCAACATTTTTTATCAAAGTTTGGTGCAGTTGCTTTCTGAACAGATATTTGTTTGTTTTAGTAATGTTTTTCTTTCTGTGTTGGAGGCTCTGTCTAATGAAATCACCTGTGTATTGTTGCAGTGATGTGAGGAGTCTGCAGTGGTAGTATTCCTTTAGCAGTGGGGCAAACAAACAGCTGTTACTTTGTCTCTCTGGACAGCTTAAAGTGGTTGTAAACCCTTACAACACACTTTGACCTACAGGTAAGCCTAGATTAAGGCTTACCTGTAGGTCCAAGAAATATCTCCTAAACCTATACCGTTTAGGAGATATTTGCCCGAAGACAGGCACCGCTGTCTACGGCATGCAGGCGCACTGAGCGCGGCATCGTCAACGACGAAGATGCCGCGCGTGTCGGCTCCCGTGCGCATGCGCGGGAGTGACGTCATTGCGGCTTCGCCGAATGACAGCGGCGGAGCTGCGAGACCCCACCGAGAAGATGGATGCGCCGGAATACAGGGGACAGCGGTGACATCGCTGGCTCCTGTGTCAGGTAAGTGACACATAATGGACTACTATGCGATGCATAGTAGTCCATTATGCTTTGCCTTTGCAGGGAATGAAAGAGGAAGTACAGTGCCTTGCGAAAGTATTCGGCCCCCTTGAACTTTTCAACCTTTTGCCACATTTCAGGCTTCAAACATAAAGATATAAAAAAAAATTTTTGTGAAGAATCACCAACAAGTGGGACACAATTGTGAAGTGGAACGAAATCTATTGGATTTTTGAAACTTTTTTAACTAATAAAAAAATGAAAAGTGGGGCGTGCAAAATTATTTGGCTCCCTTGCGTTAATACTTTGTAGAGCCACCTTTTGCTGCGATTACAGCTGCAAGTCGCTTGGGGTATGTCTCTATCAGTTTTGCACATCGAGAGACTGAAATTCTTGCACATTCTTCCTTGCAAAACAGCTCGAGCTCAGTGAGGTTGGATGGAGAGCGTTTGTGAACAGCAGTTTTCAGCTCTTTCCACAGATTCTCGATTGGATTCAGGTCTGGACTTTGACTTGGCCATTCTAACACCTGGATACGTTTATTTGTGAACCATTCCTTTGTAGATTTTGCTGTATGTTTGGGATCATTGTCTTGTTGGAAGATAAATCTCCGTCCCAGTTTCAGGTCTTTTGCAGACTCCAACAGGTTTTCATCCAGAATGGTCCTGTATTTGGCTGCACCCATCTTCCCCTCAATTTTAACCATCTTCCCTGTCCCTGCTGAAGAAAAGCAGGCCCAAACCATGATGCTGCCACCACCATGTTTGACAGTGGGGATGGTGTGTTGAGGGTGATGAGCTGTGTTGCTTTTACGCCAAACATATCGTTTTGCATTGTGGGCAAAAAGTTCGATTTTGGTTTCATCTGACCAGAGCACCTTCTTCCACATGTTTGGTGTGTCTCCCAGGTAACTTGTGGCCAACTTTAGACGATACTTTTTATGGATATCTTTGAGAAATTGCTTTCTTCTTGCCACTCTTCCCTAAAGGCCAGATTTGTGCAGGGTATGACTGATTGTTGTCCTATGGACAGACTCTCCCACCTCAGCTGTAGTTCTCTTCAGTTCATCCAGAGTGATCATGGGCCTCTTGGCTGCATCTCTGATCAGTCTTCTCCTTGTCTGAGCTGAAAGTTTAGAGGGACGGCCAGGTCTTGGTAGATTTGCAGTGGTCTGATACTCCTTCCATTTCAAAATGATCGCTTGCACAGTGCTCCTTGGGATGTTTAAAGCTTAGGAAATCTTTTTGTATCCAAATCCAGCTTTAAACTTCTCCAAAACAGTATTACGGACCTGCCTGGTGTGTTCCTTGGTCTTCATGATGCTCTCTGCGCTTTCAACAGAACCCTGAGACTATCACAGAGCAGGTGCATTTATACAGAGACATGATTACACACAGGTGGATTCTATTTATCACCATCAGTCATTTAGGACAACATTGGATCATTCAGAGATCTTCGCTGAACTTCTGGAGTGAGTTTGCTGCACTGAAAGTAAAGGGGCCGAATCATTTTGCACGCGCCACTTTTCAGTTTTTTATTTGCTAAAAAAGTTTAAATTATCCAATAGATTTCATTCCACTTGACAATTGTGTCCCACTTGTTGGTGATTCTTCACAAAAAATTTAAATTTTATATCTTTATGTTTGAAGCCTGAAATGTGGCAAAAGATTGAAAAGTTCAAGGGGGGCGAATACTTTCGCAAGGCACTGTAAACCCATCAGGGTTTACTTCCTCTTTAAAGTGTTACTAAACCCACAAAAAGTAAAATCAGTCTGTATATTCAGTAAAGCATGCTTGTTATACTCACTGTGAACCCTAAGGGGTTAATCCTCTGCATTGTGTAAAAAGGCTTTTTGATCCTGTCTTCTCTGATCCTCCCCTCCTTCCACTGACTCCTACTAATTTCTTGATAACAGAGTCCATAGTCAGGCTACACATGCTCAGTTTGGTGTGTATTGCTAGAGCTTTTTTTTTTTTTTCTTCTTGGTAGAGTGGCCCTGTGCTGATCACATACAATCAGCGCTGTCAAGAAAGAGGGTCAGGGGTCTTGTAGGCTCATAGGTCAGTCAGAAAACTCCTCCTACAAGCTTTAACCAGTGCTTGGCTGGACACTTATATAAGTCACAAGATTGCTATATACTGCTGATGAGAAAAGGTATTTAGCAGTTTATATTTACTAAAATTAGTTGCATTTCCATGTTCTGTGTACTGTGGGAGACCAGAAATTCTGAATGCAGGGTCCTGGGTTTGGTAACACTTTAAGAAACTTCAGCAACTGCACTTAGAATTGGGAAGGTTATTTAATACATGACTGCATGGCTTGAGTAGCAATTGTACATGTTATAATATTTATTTTATTAACAAGGTGAAGTTATCCCTTAAGGCCCATACACATGATCAGACTTTTTGACAACAAACATGCAAATTAGCTGTTTTGGAGCAACATCCGACTGTGTGTACGCTCCATCGGACAAACTTTTTTGG
Source organism: Lithobates pipiens (assembly GCF_037356315.1). Taxonomy (NCBI): domain Eukaryota; kingdom Metazoa; phylum Chordata; class Amphibia; order Anura; family Ranidae; genus Lithobates; species Lithobates pipiens. The sequence goes on from NW_027507784.1 coordinate 117,896,310, forward strand.
TTTTCATCTGACTTTTGTTGGCTGTGCGAACGGACAAACTTTCTGGCAACAAAAGTCAGATGGAGCAAAGTCTGATCGTGTGTACAGAAAACCATAGGACTTTTGTACAAAATACAAACAGGCATGCTCAGAACCAATGCAAAAGATCAGCCAACAATACAGAAGTTGACCAAAGGTGGCGGTAAAGAGCAGAAAAGCCACATGATTTGGTGAAAGTTGGCTGAAAAAGTACTGCTGTGTGTATGCAATACAAGTTCAGGGCCGACGCCCTTTGTACAAAAATCCAAGGGAAAGTTTGTACAAAGTCCTATCGTGTGTATGAGGCTTAACACTTTCTGAGATTTGTTTATTCAGCAACAAGTCCTTGTGCTGCTGCATCCTATTACCTCTATTCCTGGACTGCTCTATGCAGGTTATAGCTGGAGGGCGGCAGTGTCTTTCTTAAGGCCCGTACACACGGTCGGACTTTTTGACAACAAACATGCAAATTAGCTGTTTTGGAGCAACATCCGACTGTGTGTACGCTCCATCGGACAAACTTTTTCTGTTTTCATCGGACTTTTGTTGGCTGTGCGAACGGACAAACTTTCTGGCAACAAAAGTCCGATGAAGCAAAGTCCGACCGTGTGTACGCAAAAGCATCGGACTTTTGTACAAGGTACAAACACGCATGCTCAGAACCAATGCAAAAGATCAGACTACAATACAGAAGTTCACCAAAGGTGGCGCTGGAGTCATTGAACGTCCTCTTTTGAAGCGGCGTCAGTACGTTGTGACGTCATTACGTTCGTGTTTGTTGAAAAAAGTCCGACCGTGTGTATGCAATACAAACTTGTGGACCACGCCCTTTGTACAAAAGTCCACAGAAAAGTTTGTACAAAGTCCGACCGTGTGTATGAGGCTTTACTGATACTGTTTTTGGATGGTCAGCCCTACTTCAGGTCTCTTAAAGCTGGTGTATGAAAATCTGACTAAAGCCTCATACACACGGTCGGACTTTGTACAAACTTTTCCGTGGACTTTTGTACAAAGGGCGTGGTCCACAAGTTTGTATTGCATACACACGGTCGGACTTTTTGACAACAAACACGAACGTAATGACGTCACAATGTACTGACGCTGCTTCAAAAGAGGACGTTCAATGACTCCAGCGCCACCTTTGGTGAACTTCTGTATTGTAGTCTGATCTTTTGCATTGGTTCTGAGCATGCGCGTTTGTACCTTGTACAAAAGTCCGATGCTTTTGCGTACACATGGTCGGACTTTGCTCCATCGGACTTTTGTTGCCAGAAAGTTTGTCCGTTCGCACAGCCAACAAAAGTCAGATGAAAACAGAAAAAGTTTGTCCGATGGAGCGTACACACAGTCGGATGTTGCTCCAAAACAGCTAATTTGCATGTTTGTTGTCAAAAAGTCCGACCGTGTGTACGGGCCTTTATAAATACTTGCTATTAAGCATCTTCAGATCTACATGTATTGTGCACACCACAAACTGGGTTTTGTTGCTCATGCCTTGGCTAATAAAACTCTGTATGAATTTCCTGCCTTGTTCAGGCATCCAGGGAGCAAGATGACAGCAACCAACAGGTTGCCGCGGGTAGTCAAGACACTCTAAAAGAGTCTGTTAAAGGATTCTCTTTTTCTGACAATGTCAAGCTTTTCCTTGCAGGACCAGTCAACTGGCCAATTTAACCCTCTTCAAACAATTCCTAAAAGGGATATGCGGATGAGGAAGATTTTTGAGCAGGTTTTTGTACCTCCTTTTTTAAGGCTGCTAGGATGCCTAAAATGGCAGAGGTACCTGCAAGTATTTTAGCACTTCCAAAGGCGTGCATTGCCTTTTTTCCCATAATGTTTAAAGCGGAGCTCCACCCTAAAGTGGAGCTTCCGCTCATTGGAACCCTCCCCCCTCCGGCGCCACAATTGTCACCTTTCAGGGGGGAGGGGGGTGCAGGTACCTGTACAGTACAGGTATCTGCACCCACTTCCGGCATAGATATCTGCAGAATCTATGCCCCTTTCCGCAGAATCTATGCCCCTTTCCGCAGGTCCCCCACTGTCTGCTGGGAAACACACAGATCCCAGAGACAGCGGGGACCATCCTTATTGCGCAGCGTGACTCGCGCATGCGCAGTAGGGAACTGGGAAAGGAAGCCGCAAGGCTTCACTTCCTGATTCCCATACCCAAGATGGCGGCGGCAGCACCCGAGAGATGATCGAGAGATCGGCTTCGGGTGCCAACATCGCGGGCACGCTGGGCGGGTAAGTGTCCTTATTTTAAAAGTCAGCAGCTGCAGTATTTGTAGGTGCTGGCTTTTGAAAAAAAAACGGCGGAACTCCCGATTTAAGCTAGAAGCTCGTTCTTGAAGAGGGGTGCAAATTGAACAGAAGGACAGAGCAGCAGAATGTCTTAGTGGTCAGCCCCTGGCAGTACTAGGTTGCTCAAATTCAAACTTCAACCAGGACACTTCTACCTGTACTGCAGGTTGTCGGATAAAGGCACTTATGCGGAAGAGGTTTTCCAGCATAACGAGTCACCTGTTTGGTTGATGTTGCCCTCATCAGCCTAACTGTATACATGGAGTTGTCATTGGAGGATGCTGTGTCCTTCAAGGGCATACTCAATCAGGATGATTTGGTGTGTCCTTGGGGGATGTAGCATCTTCTTGTGGTAGCCTTGCGTTGGACTTGTCCCTAAGGGGTATATCTGTCTGCAGTTGCAGCCTGGGAACCTGCCTTAAACCTTACCTCTCTTAAACTGCCCCCTTCAAGGGCTTGCTTTATCTGGATGGTAAATAGCTGGAGATGATTCTACAAGTAGAGAGAGTCTAAACTAGGGGTCCTCAAACTATGACCTGCCTAGACCATCTACCTGGCTCGTGGAGGTGTCCAAGTGAGCCACGTCACTATTTCCCAGCCAGCCCACTCATCCGGCCGCCGGTGGCTGCATACTTATAGCCTGCCGCCATCTCCTGGTCTCTCTGAGCTGCATCCACCCCCTGAGTCACACTCATCAGTTCATCCTGTCCCGGAGGCTGTCTGGGGCTGGTCGGCTGGCCTGCCCCGCCCCACAGATCAAGCTGATGTTTTTCCCGTTATTGCCAGCCCTGATCTTGGCTCCTCTGCTGCCTTGTTGTGCATGGGTGAGGCTGCATTGATAGGCACGGATGTGGCTGCAATGATAGGCACAGATGTGGCTGCGCTGATGGGCACATGTGAGGCTGCACTTATGGGCACAGGTGTGGCTGCGCTAATGGACACTGATCAGGCTGCATTAATCTGGCCCCCAACAGTCTAAGGGACAGTGAACTGGCCCCCTGTTTAAAAAGTTTGAGGACCCCTGGTCTAAACCATCCCCTTCAAGTGCTAGCTTAATTTGACAGCTAAGAGCTGTGTTTGGTCTGGCCTCCTGCCTCAGAGTACATGTCTGCTGAATGAAAGAGGACTGCGATTCAAGAGTCAGTCTTTAACTCCAAAGGGTTTGTTCCTGCAGTTCTAACCTGGAGTCCAGAAAGAATTTGAGAGCGAGTCCTCAACCAAGTAGTCAGCAAAAAGCTCCACTTCTGGGAGAGAGGTTGGTAAGTGGCCTTTTTCATATTTTTGCCACTCATATCTTATGGGTACCTGGTTGCTTCTCTCTGATAGGAAGATACAGCTTTGGTCTCGGACGGTTGGACTTTCAGGTCAAGCACTTCAGACTATGTGGGTCAATCGGTCACCTTCAGGCCTCTGACTGTGCCAGGAGGAATCCTTTGCTTCAGCCACAATAAGCAAGTTCTACTAGCCAATTTGTTTTTTTCTGTCTCTAGGGATGACAAATCCAATTCCAGCAGATTTTAAGGGGAATACTATTGTTGCTCAGAGGGTTGCCTATTTCCAACTCCCAGAGCTGTCTTCCGACATACTTCTGTTTCTACATGGATTAAGACATCAGCATATAAGTCTGCTGGTTGGGTTTGCGATTAACTCTTCCTCTAGACAGGGATTCCTGTAAAATGTACGGAGGGAGTTCTCAGAACCCCACTAGAATTTGGCTGGCTAGTCTTTCAAAAAGGTCATGTAACTCCTACGAAAAGCCTTGTGTATCTGAGAGCTTAATTCATCATGGTTCAGGATTAGGGATGAGCCGAACACCCCCCGGTTCGGTTCGCACCAGAACTTTCGAACTGACCCCAAATTCGTACGAACGTTAGAACCCCATTGAAGTCTATGGGACTCGAACGTTTGAAATGAAAAGTGTTAATTTTAACGGCTAATATGCAAGATACTGTCCTAAAAAGGGTTTGGGGACCTGGCTCCTGCCCCAGGGGACATGGGTCAATGCAAAAAAAACTTTTAAAAACGTCCGTTTTGGCGGGAGCACTGATTTTAATGACGATTAAAGTGAAAAAAAAAAAAAGTGAAATATTCCTTTAAATATCGTGCCTGGGGGGTGTCTGTAGTATGCCTGTGAAGTGCCACGTGTTTTCCGTGTTTAGAACAGTCCCTGCACAAAATGACATTTAACGGAAATAACGTCATTTAAAGCCGCTTGCGGTTTTAATGTTATATCTGGTTCCTGCAATATGGTTGAAAATAATTGAGAAACATGGCATGGGTAGCCTTCCCTGCCCATTACCAGCCCCTTTGGGTCTTGTACGCATATTAAGGGAAACCCCGTACCCATATTAAAAAAAGGAAATACGTGTGGCCCCCAGGCCCTATATACTCAGAACAGCAGTATACAGGCGGTGCAAACAAGACAGGGACTGTGTAGGTTTGTTGTGTTAAGTTTAATCTGTTTGTAATTTTCAACTGGTACATTTTTAAAGTGTAGCTCCAGTCAAAAAAACTATTTTTAAGCTTTTTGGAAAACATAGGGAAGGGTTATCACCCTTGTATAATTTGTTTTGCCGTCCGTCTTTTTCAGAGCACGCAGACAGCACGCACAATCTCCTACCGCTGACTGCAAGCTCTATTTAAAACGAGCAAGATATTTAGCTATATAGGTGGATATAGCGGTGTATACTGCGTTCAGAGCACGCAGACAGCATGCACAATCTCCTAACACTGACTGAACGCTCTATTTAAAACGAGCAAGATATTTAGCTATATAGGTGGATATAGCGGTGTATACTGCGTTCAGAGCACGCAGACAGCACGCACAATCTCCTAACACTGACTGACAGCTCTATTTAAAACGAGCAAGATATTTAGCTATATAGGTGGATATAGTGGTGTATACTGGGTTCAGAGCACGCAGACAGCACACACAATCTCCTAACACTGACTGAAAGCTCTATTATAAAAGATAGATATATCGCTAGATATATAGGTGAATATAGTGGTGTATACTGCGGTCAGGGCATGCAGACAACAACCACTACAGAAGAGCAAGAACGAAAAATCAGCCGATAACGATCGGTGTATACTGTGTTGAAGGTACACAGAACACCCACTAACTGCTATAGATGCCAACACACTACACAAGGCCACCGCGCTGGCGGCCTTATATAGTGTGGGGCGTGTACTACACAGCCTGAGCTATGATTGGCCACAGGCATCCTGCCTGTGGCCAATCATGGCTCTCCTCGCTGCCGGCACTGTGATTGGCCAAGCATGTGGGGTCACAGTGCATGCTTGGCCAATCATGAGCCAGCAATGCACTGCGCCATCGCAGTGCATTGTGGGCCGTGAGCGCCACACGAGTTTGGTGCGAACGGCCCATAACGTTCGGAATTCGCCGAACGGGCGAACAGCCGATGTTCGAGTCGAACGTATGTTCGACTCGAACACGAAGCTCATCCCTATTCAGGATACATAGGTTTTGCCACTAGAGCATACTGGTAGTTGGACACTGGGTAATCCTGACTTTCCTCTTCACCTGTCAGCATCTCAATACCTGATGATCAGGATCATGGTTCCATCTCTATATTGGGGTGTGCTTAATGGAAATGGCCTCCTGTCCTGAAAGGGGTTTTTTCCCCAATGTTGATCATGCACCCAGCTATTCATGTCGTGCAGACACTGCAGATGAAGCCATGGGCGCTGGCACAGTAATAAATCTTCTGTGCTGCTGAGTTATTGCCAGTGGAACTCCCCTGTCGAGAAGTTGTTTTGCCAGTAGAACTCTGCAGTTGGGAAGTTAGTTTGAACACATTGGTTTTCTGGCCAGCTCTTTCATGCTCCCTTCACCTTTTCTCACCTGTCTGCAGGCTATTTAGTCTCCAGTGAGGTTGAACAACATCACAGTGGTGTCCTACATAAGGGGAAGGTCAGAAGCTGCAGTCAGTCCACTGAGAAGAGGTATAGATGACGATGCGATGTATATGATGTGATATGGGTGGAATAGAATCTGCCTTATCTCTTTTGACTCTATATAGAATTACTGGGAAGAATCCATATTCTTTAGCCCAATTGGGCAATAAGTGGTTCCTACATCCAGGTGAATTTTATCTCTGGACAAGAATTCAGAAATTTGATCTGGTAGCATCTCCTTACTGTTACAAGCTGGAAAACTGTTTCCTAGGGGCCTGGGCCAAGCCCTGGGTGTGGATGCTATGTTAGATCAGAAAAAGTCTTACAAGCCATATGCTTTTCGGTTCAATCCATATACAGTTTTTTGTTTTTTTGTTGGGGGGGGGGGGGGGGGGGGTTGCTAAAAAACTGTCAATTTTTTTCTGTAATACCTTATTGGCCAAACAGGCCTGCGTTACTGCCTTTTGATACCGGGGTATCGGATTGAAATCATTTCTCTCAGATGAGATTTCTTGTCATAGAGCACAATATTCCATCCTTGTTCTTCTCTTCTACATTCTTATCCTGGCAGGAAGAGACTGATCAGGCCTGGCTGTTGTTTCTCTAAGCTAATATCTATAAATCCTACAAAAGGATTTGAATAGCACTTGTTCAGTTTGGACTTCTTTGTTTTCTTTGCTTCAGTCCTCTGGTCAGGTGCAATCCGGACTTCAACTGATCCTAAAGCTCTCTTAGAGAGCAGATCTTTGCAGTCCCTGGCACATCCAATGTCTCATGAGTAGACTACCCATTTACTCATCAATACTTTAACGGGGGGCTGCATCCGAGATTCGAAGGAGAGCCAAGGCTCTCTAGGCAGGGTTTACTACTTGCTCTGGACTTCCTTGCCAGCTCCAGGTGGGATCCTTTTGCAGTCCAGCTTGGGTAAAGACTGAGCTATGAAGACATGGACTCAAGGGCTAGCTCTTCTGCCAGGAAGTTTGCCAAGATCAAAGCTTTAGGCTAAGAAGGATCCTTTGGTGACTTACAGCTCCAGGTGGGATCCCTCTATTAAGGATTTAGCCATGATGTCAATCTCTCTAGGGATACTACTGCTAATACTAGCCAGGACACATTATATTGATGAGAATGACACAAAGACCGCACAATTTACTAAAGAAAAACTATTACAGGCAACAGGTGAAAGCAATAACTGGTGTACACACACCAAAAATGTAAACGCTGAAACTATGCTGGAATCAGAATGTTCCCTCAATGTACTTTAAAGCGGAGGTCCACCCTAAAGTGGACCTTCCGCTCATCGGAACCCTCCCCCCCCTCCGGCGCCACAATTGGCACCTTTCAGGGGGTAGGGGGGTGCAGATACCTGTACAGTACAGGTATCTGCACCCACTTCCGGGATAGCTCTCTGCGGAAAGGGGCGTAGATTACACCCCTTTCCGCAAGTGCCCGCCCCTTTCCGCAAGTGCCCCGCTGCCTGCTCGGAAACACACAGATCCCAGAGGCAGCGGGGACCGTCCTTATTGCGCAGCGCGACTCGCGCATGCGCAGTAGGGAACCGGGAAATGAAGCCGAAAGGCTCCATTTCCTGATTCCCATACCCAAGATGGCGGCGGCAGCACCCGAGAGACGATCTAGAGATCGGCTTCGGGTGCCGACATCGCGGGCGCGCTGGACAGGTAAGTGTCACTATTTTAAAAGTCAGCAGCTGCAGTATTTGTAGCTGCTGGCTTTTAAAAAAAAAAAAAAACGCGGAGTCCCGGCGGACTCCCGCTTTAATATGAGCACTCTTCAATCTTCAGAAGTCAGATTTTCAGACCATCTAACCAGATCAGTAAGGAGACTGTATAAACTGTCTGCAGTTCCATGATTAAGTCAATTTTATGACGAAACATGTCGGATTTTGGCTGTTAGGCGAAAGAGAGAGGTACAAATAGGATGCTGAACATCTTGCATTGATCCTTGCAAAGCGGCGGTACAGTTAAGGAGCGGTGAGAGACTATCCATCATTCCCGCATATCCTGGGTCTGCCGTGACCACCTATGCTTCAGTATGAGTTATTCAAGAGTGCTGTGACTTTTTATATTTAGCGTGTTTACTCATCCTTTGATGTGAATGCAATGTGAGAGTTTTTTTTATGTGTGATTAAAAAGTTTTATACTGTATCACGCTATGGAAGCAAATCTTTTCTTTGTTGCACGAGAGTATCTATGGGAACAGCCGTGGCATTTATGAGAACAGCCGTGGCATCTATGAGAACAGCCGTGGCACCAGCCTGTATTCCGAATTGGAAATCTGGATATCCCATTTAAACCCTGTAAAGGGGAAAAGCGTATCCAGCCAAACACGAAAGTGTGAGGCATATACAGCGGTGAGTGTAACCACATAAGGGGAGAGGAGTCACATCTAGAGCGGTGTGGTGGAGGAGTGTAGATGTAATCTGCTGTTTATTCAAGAGACACCGGTTAACGTTTTTTTCACTGTTTCTTCACTATTTCATTATTTGGATTATGATCTGAAGATTCAACGTATGGACTTTGATTTCACTGGGATACATTACATTATGTTCTCAGGAAGTTTCACAGTGGTGCTTTTTTTTTATTTTTTTTTATTTATTTTTTGTTAGGAAGTGGACATTGTCTGATAGAACTTGAAACAATTCACTTGATTCTCTTTCTCTGTTTATTTATTTTCAGTGTTGAACAATATTTAGTCACAGGGTGATTTGTTTCAACAGATTGTATGTATTTGCCATCACTATTCATCTGGTGACATGCACTATACAATAATTTGTGTTAATTGATTTTGATACAAGTTATTTTTTTCTTTTTTTCTATTTTTGTATGCACAGGGCAGGGTTTGCACAGTGTAGTAACATTTAGTAATTCATGTTCACTGGAGTGGATCTATAGTATTCAATATTTTTGAATTCACTGCTGTGGATTTATATTATATTCAGCGCTGCAGAGACTGTATAAGTGTGCTTTATAAAGTCTTTTTTGTGTAGCACATCCAAGGTAGGTTTCTTGACTGATGGCTGTTAAAAACATCCTTAGTATTAATTTTTTTTTTTTACATGATTCCAGGATCACCAGATTACCTTCAAAGGACTTTTGTACTACTACATTGGCTGGACAACAAAATCTAAGCAGGCAGGCTATGCTTTTGTAGGTGTAATTTTCAGCTTTGACTAGATTGAGCCTTAAATGATTGGCACTGGGCTTATCACAAGGTTGAAGTAGTCTCTTGAGTTTTGCAGTTGACTATGTGGTGTTCAGGCATAGAGGCGATCCCAAGTGTTAGATGCACAGCAGATGAACCCAGACCTACTTTGGTGGAGTTGAAGTTCAGAATCAATAAGTCCCTTAAAACAGTGCCATTTGAATTTGTGAAAATTCAATTTATAATACCTTAGGCAAGATCATACATACTCTAGAAAGTATTCTCCATTTCATCTTTGATATCAATTCAACAAAATATTAGCTAGTTAGATAGATTAGATAGTTAGATGGTAGCAGATTGGATTCTTCTTCCAGACTCTGATCTTCCCGGGAATTCTTGTACATTTATGCTGGAGTTGCATTTCATGGGTCTTGGCTAAACTCTGCAGCATCTTGCAAACTGTGAGTGTGTATAATGCACTGTGCACGCACCATGGGCAGTGTACATTAAAAAATATGCCAAAGAGACAAAGTTCCACTTTTAGAAGGTCAGGGGATATTTGGATGAGTCTATTGGTAAAGTAAGAATACCCCCTTTGAAAACAATTTTCTGGACATATTCATAAATTATTCTACCCCCATAGGGGAAAGGTAACAGCCAAGTGAGTAGAGTGGAAAAAAACAAATGTCAAATAGCTCACTATAAATATAGTAAGCCCTTGTTAAATTCTGTACCCAGTCAGAATGTTTTGGCAATTTGCATAACCCATTAAGAAAAACTTAATTAGTCACTGGCACAAATGTTTACAATGCTTAGTCTCAGTTTCCTGCAAAAGCTGACCAGCTATTTCTTTCCCTCACTAACCTTCTGGGAATCTTGTAAAGCTCTGTAAAATGCCTATAATTCATGCTGCAGGATACAATTAGACTTACAAATTTCAAGCGGTCACAAATTAGATGTGTGAAAATATGTTCTCTAAATATAACACCAAGTGCGAGAAAAACGCGTTAATCAGTGGTGTCTGTGTAGTGTAAACTGATTCCCTAAATGTTATTGCAGTCAGTAAAATCTAATCGTGTCATACAGAATGTGTTTTACTAAATTACTGTGATTATTACTTTAAGCTACCACTGGGATAGCCAGTAATTGACTGCAGCTGGTAGCATTTTTTTGATGCTTATTGTGCAGCTGAAATTATTCAAAGACAATACATAAATGAACACAATATTTGGTATTTTAAGGATGGATATATTTTGTTTTTGTTTTTTTTGGTTCGATTGCCAAACAAAAGTAAACACAAATCTAATAATATTAATTACGTTGTAATTTTGGGGAATTCTGAAGTGTTTTTGAAGTGATGAATTCATTTTTTTTGGGATGCTTTAAGAACCCCAAACCATTGTTTTCATTACAGAGAGCAACGGGAAATCCAACATTTTTGAATTTTCACAAAAACCCTAGTCAAGGTGAAAATTAGACATAACTGTGCCGCAACCTATGCAGAGCAGCTAGTAGTGCTTAGGAAGACACTGTTGTGTTGATGGAAACTCCTCATGCATTGTTGATGCCATTGTGGCTCAGATGCCATATGGTCAGAATCCTGCACCAGGTAGTTCCAGATTCCACTTTTTATGCAGCAGCCCATTCTGTTACAGATAATAGAGAATATTCAAAAATGGCAATCTATTCTAACATCACACACTGAAGGTATCTGTCATGGGAGGGATGCCTAACACAGGCATCTAGCACAGAGTAAATAGATCAATGGGCTGCACTAAAGGAATCGGGCTCAAAGGTAAGCGACAATATATATAAATATTTATTAAGGATAAAGACACGTGCAAACCAAACACAGTAAACCATGAACAAGCAAGAATGCAAATAATACACAGCAACCCCAAAACCCTAACCTAACTAACTAACTATATATACACACGGAAAGGGAACACATATATAACAACAAGGCAGGGATGAGAGACAAGGGAAACAGGAGGCCAGGTGGAGGAAGCAGAAGCAAGGGGAGCCAAGCCAGGAATCAGGGCACAAGTCTCAGGAACCAGGTACAGGAAACAGAGTCCAGGACGGGGCAGGAAGCAGAGGAACAGGTTTCTGGCAACAGATCAGATCAGGCAGGGACAAGGCTTGCAGGAAGGAATTCTGAAGCACTGAGCCCCAGTGAAGGGCGGGCTTATATACTCCCAGCAATTCCACATCAGGTGCAACTTGATCACTAGAATGTTCATTTGCTGGGAGACACCCGCTGGTGGTCACCAGAACTGCACCCTTTGATGCCGAAAGAAACAGTGACACCAGCAGGTGATACAAGCAATAACACTGTTCCTGATAGTATCAGTATAGACTTGTTATTTTTTTAGGCAAAAGCTTTAAAACCTATGAAGCAGAACTTCTGAAACTAAATTTAGAATATGTTCTACAGAGAATGATGTCTGTCATATACATTCTAATTTTAGAGATGCAAATCTGTTTTTTTCCTTACAAATCAAAATTAGCTGCCCTTGATAACAACAGTAAAATAAGGATAAAAATGTGGTCACTCCAGAGATAACCAAGGGTCATAAACTTGGCTCATTTTTTTTAGGTCTGGCTTAACACCCCTTTCGCGCTATGAGCTTTCTCCCTTCATGTGACTTCCACATCTTTTGATGCAAGAGAAACCCAAGACTGGCTAGCTAGTAGAGCTGCACGATTCTGGGAAAAATTAGAATCATGATTCTTTTGCTTAGAATGAAGATCACGATTCTCTCACGCTTCTCAAAAAACTGTTTTATTTGAAAAATTTACAATCTCTGAGAACATTAGGTTATCAAACCAAATGGCAATAAAATAAGCCATACAGAAAAGGGAGATCATCACTATAACACTGGATAACACATGAATGTGATTTTGCATGTAGTGGCCACTGGCCACATCCCTGGATTGTATAGAACATACAAAGGACTGTTCCTCCCCCTTGGATGGGACTTTTAAGGCCACAAGCAAACACTGAAGTGCATTAGAAATTTGATTTATTTCACATATATAGATCACATAATGGTCAATGGTTAAAAAGAATAATTTGTTTTGCTTTGTTTGTCACATGTATTATACCACATCTAGTGGTTTATGCCTTTAACCATTGTTGTGTGATCTATCTGTTTATGTAAAAATAAATCAATTTTCTGACGCACTTCAGTGTTTGTGGCCTTAAAAGTTCCATCCAAGGGGGATTTGGGAACAGTCCTTTGTTCTAAAATAACTTAAGCCATAATACTGGCTTCAATCAAACAAAATGTGAAATCAAGAAATTACAATTACTTCAAAAAACATTCAGGTAACAGTTACTAACAGATCATCTTCACTGTCAGTGTCAGTGTTGCCTAAGAACAGATAAGAGTGTAAATCCAAGGAGACAAGCGTTCGGATAGTTGTTGCTGCGAGTCTGAAGCTGGAACTGGTGCCCCTTCGCTTTGCGCAGCTTTGAAAAAGCTACCCAAGGTTCAGGTTGTGAATGTAGTGGCCACATCCCTGGATTGTACAGAACAAAGGACTGTTCCTTCCCCCTTGAGCTGGATGGGACTTTTTAAGACCACAAACACTGAAGTGCATTAGAAATTAGATTTTACATAAAGATAGATCACTCACATAATGATCAATGGTTAAAAAGCATAATTTGTTTTGCTTTGTTTGTCACATATATTATACCACATCTAGTGGTTTATGCCTTTAACCACTTGAGACCCGCGCTATAGCCGAATGACGGCTACAGCATGGATCTCCTTTTCCGGGACTACGTCTATTGACGTAGTCCCGTGCACGAGCGACCTGCGTGGCCCCTGAGGGGCGCGCGCGGCGCACTCTGTGATCGGCGAGTCTACGAGACTCGCCTGATTACCGATCCGTGCAAGGGGTCGATCCCGACCCCTTATCACGTGATCAGATGTCAGCCAATGACAGCTGATCATGTGATATAAAGGAGCCGGTAATCGGCTATTAATCCTCCTCGCGCTGATAGCGCGAGGAGAAAAAAAAAGCCGATCACCGGCGGCCGTGATCGGGACATCAGTCCCGATCACGGCCAGCCCTGCCAGTGCCCACCTGCCCCCTGCCAGTGCCCACCTGCCCCCTGCTTTGCCTGCCTGAATAAAAAATGTGTCCCCCCTGTCAGTGCCACCCAGCAGTGCCCACAGTGCCACCCAGCAGTGCCCACAGTGCCACCCAGCAGTGCCACCTAGCAGTGCCCACAGTGCCACTCAGCAGTGCCCCCAGTCTGCCTCAACAAAGGTGCTGCACCCCAGTGCCACATATCCGTGCCCAGCAGTGCCACCCATCAGTGCCCATCAGTGCCCAGCAGTGCCGCCCATCAGTGCCCAGCAGTGCCACCTATCAGAGCCACCTATCAGAGCCCATCAGTGGTACCTATCAGTGCCCCTTAGTGCCACCCATCCGTGCCACCCATCTGTGCCACCCATCCGTGCCATCTAAGCTGTGCCCGTCTTTGCCCATCAGTGCCGCCTTATCTGTGCCCATCGGTGCCGCCTTATCTGTGCCTATTAGTGCCGCCTTAACTATGCCTATCAGTGCCCACCAGTGTAGCCTATCAGTGCCCACCAATGCAGCCTATCAGTGCAGCCTATCAGTGCCCACCAGTGCAGCCTATCAGTGCCGCCTCATCAGCGCACTTCAATGAAGGAGAAAAATGACCTGTTTGCAAAATTTTATAACAAACTATTAAACATGATTTTTTATTTTTATTTTTTGCATCTTTTTTTGTTTGTTTAGCAAAAAATAAAACTCCCAGCTGTGATTAAATACCACCAAAAGAAAGCTCTATTTGTGGGAAAAAAATGATAAAAATTTCATTTGGGTACAGTGTTGTATGCCCGCGCAATTGTCAAAGTGCATCAGCGCTGAAAGCTGAAAATTGGTCTGGGACTGAGGGGGGTTTAAGTGCCCAGTAAGCAAGTGGTTAACCATTGATCATTGTTGTGTGATGATGTGATCTATCTTTTTATATAAAAATAAATCAATTTTCTAACACACTTCAATGTTTGTGGCCTTAAAAGTCCCATCCAAGGGGGATTTGGGAACAGTCCTTTGTTCTAAAATAATTTAAGCCATAATACACTGGCTTCAATCAAACAAAATGTGAAATAAAGAAATTACAATTACTTCAAAAAACATTCAGGTAACAGTTCATCTTCACTGTCAGACAGTGTTGCCTAAGAACAGATAAGAGTGTAAAATCCTAGGACAAGAGTCTGGATTGTTGTTGCTGTGAGCCTGAGGCTGCAACTGGTGCCCCTTCACTCTGTGCAGCTTTGAAAAAGCTACCCAAGGTTCAGGTTGGGAATGTACTGTAGTGGCCACATCCCTGGATTGTATAGAACAAAGGACTGTTCCTTCCCCCTTGGCCTTTGGATGGGACTTTTAAGGCCACACAGAAGTACGTTAGAATTGATTTATTTTTATATAAAGATACATCATCACATACAATGGTTAAAAAGATAATTTGTTTTGCTTTGTTTGTCACATGTATTATTATACCACATCTAGTGGTTATGCCTTTAAGTCTTTACCATTGATCATTGATGTTGTGTGTGTAAGGGCTTACCTAGATTGGAGTCCATGTTGCAGAGATGTAGTCTCACCCTTGCAAATAAACACAGCCCACAGTACTTATGCAAAACTAGACATGGCTGGAAGGCAGGCAGAATAGAACTGAGGTGTGGCTCAGAGGTAAGGTAACGGGAACAACTACTGGCAGTCATGAGTTCAATACCACCCAGAGCCACTAGAGGCGTGACTACACCTGGCTGTCCAAAATACACGGTAGGGACCGTGACAGTTCCCTCCCCTTAGGAATGCCCTCAGAGCATGGAACATCCTATTTCTTTTGGGCTTTCTTAGTTTTAGAAGTTCCAGTTGGGTAGGCTTTCGTCGCTCGCAAGGCTCTTTCGAAAGTCTTCAGGTCCTGCTTACAGACTATGGTGCCATTTGAGGCATACGTACAGTCAGGAGATAGCGGGATCACCGGCACAGGAACTTCAAGCGGGGTCACCGGCACAGGAACTTCAAGCGGGGTCACCGGCACAGGAACTTCAAGCGGGGTCACCGGCACAGGAACTTCAAGCGGGGTCACCGGCACAGGAACTTCAAGCGGGGACACCGGCACAGGAACTTCAAGCGGGGACACCGGCACAGGAACTTCAAGCGGGGACACCGGCACAGGAACTTCAAGCGGGGACACCGGCACTTCAACTGGGGAAACAGGCACCGACACTTCGAGCTGGATAGCAGGCAGAGATTCAGGGACAGCAGGAAGGATCCTAGAAGTACCCACTTGGAGAACCTTAGACCGAGGTGGGCGAATTGGACAGAGAGATATAAGATGCCCTCTCCCCCCACAGTAAAAGCAAAGACCACAGTCTCTCCTCCGCTCTCTTTCACCTTGGGATAGCTTGAGCCGGATGGCCCCTATCTCCATGGGTTCTACGTCTCCCAGGGAAGGTGTGCGTGTGACCTTAGGAGCGTCTAGGCTTTGTGGGGTAAGGACTTCAGCTTCATGACTTGGAACATACTGTGATGGCATGGAGTCGTATCTGTACCGGGTACTTCTGTCCTTGGATTCCCGCAGGCCACGCGAGCAAAGAGTAGACTTGGGAACTCTGGTCTTAGAAACACGAATGTAAGAATCCAGAGCAAACATGAATGCCTCCCAGCTATCCAAGACTGGACTCCTTTCCTGTAAAAGCTGATGAGCCCATGTTTTGCATTGTCCAGTGAGCAGGCTGATGGAAGCACGAATCTTAATAAAGTCAGTGGCATAGGTCCTAGGCTTAAGGGCAAACAACAGCTCACAATCCATCTTAAAACAAAAGAAGGATGCACGATTACCATCAAACTTCTCAGGCATCAAAACAAACGGTTCTGGACATGCAGGTTCCAGGGTTGGGTGTACTGTGCCTCTAAACAAACGGACTTCTTGCTGCAGCTCAGCAATGGTCTGGCCCAAGCTGGAGATTTGTAGAGCAAGGGAGGTGAGCATCCTGTACATCTCTGCGGACTCCCTGTTGGTCAGTTCATTATGTAAGGGCTTACCTAGATTGGAGTCCATGTTGCAGAGATGTAGGCTCACCCTTGCAAATAAACACAGCCCACAGTAACAAACAGATAAGCTACCTGGGCTGTGAATCTGTGCACAGGGGCTTGACAGGAATTTGCCAAAGGATTGTCCAGGTAAAGCCGTAGTCAGGGATTCCAGAAGACAGAATAAACGATATACAAGCCAGGGTCGGTAGCCGGGGTCAGTCTTGGAACTCAGGAACTCAGGAAACTTTGGCAACAAGAGACAATGAACTGACAAAGCCCTCAGAGTGAGGCAGTGTTTTATACCCTAGCTGATTAGGTAACCTGCCACAGCTGATCCAAGAGTGACAGGTACAAACAGAATTGCCCACAGTACTTATGCAAAACTAGACATGGCTGGAAGGCAGGCAGAATAGAACTGAGGTGTGGCTCAGAGGTAAGGTAACGGGAACAACTACTGGCAGTCATGAGTTCAATACCACCCAGAGCCACTAGAGGCGTGACTACACCTGGCTGTCCAAAATACACGGTAGGGACCGTGACAGTGTGATCTCTCTTTTTATGTAAAAATAAATCAATTTTCTAACACACTTCAGTCAGTGTTTGTGGCCTTAAAAGTCCCATCCAAGGGGGACTGGGGAACAGTCCTTTGTTCTAAAATAAGCCATAGTAGTACTCTGGCTTCAATCAAACTAATTTTAAAGAAATTACAATGAATGTAATGAAAAACAATTTGAAAGAAAAAAAATTACAATTACATTCAAAAAACATTCAGGTAGGTAGTATCATCATGATACTACCTGAATGTTTTTGAATGTAATTGTAATGTCAGATAAAGATAACAGATTTAAAGATTTTTAGCTAGAAACACAAGCCTATCCACATTTTGTGGCTTCAGTGCAGAACAGCGACAAGTGACAATGTTGCCCCCTGTGCTAAAAACCCTTTCAGAAGGGGAACTGGTTGCAGGAATGCAAAGGTATTTTCTGGCCAGTGCAGACAATCTCGGATACTGTTCCTTGTGAGTCTTCCACCAGACTAACGGATCATCTTCACTGTCAGTGTTGCCTAAGAACAGATAAGAGTGTAGTTCCAAGGACAAGCTTTCGGATTGTTGTTGGTGTGAGCCTAAGGCTGGATCTGGTGCCCCTTCACTTGCCGATTTGAAAAAGCTACCCAAGCTCTTTCGAGCCTTTTTTGCATGACATTGTCCACTAGGAGTTGTAGGGGGGCTTTCCTTAACTGTTGTTAGTTTTGACATCTCCTCTTTTAGCCTGTTCTGGACAGCAGTTTTGTTATTTTCATTAACGTAAGTCATCTTAAACCTGGGATCAAGGGTTGTGGCTATGTCGAGAAGGTCTTGTGTTTTTTGGTCCTGATATTTTTCCTCCAGATACCCCATTATCTTTGATTTCATTGTGCAAATAAGATCAGAGTCATCTTCCTTAACAGCCAAAACAGAAGACTGAAATAGGTGTAGAGCAGGTTTCACAGAAGAGACACTGACATATTGCTCTCCTGAAAGAGCATCTGTGAAGTCTGCCAGTGGGGTGAGAGTCTTGTCCACAGCCTCCAGGATCTCTAGGTCTTGCCATGTTGGCAAGAGGTGCCTAGCCTTGCGGTCAGAAGAGAGGACATGGGTGATGGCAGCTTGCTGCTCAAGTATCCTCCTCACCATAGCCTGCCTAGATCCCCACCTTGTTGGGGACTCTGTCTTGAGCTTGTGGTCTGGTAAACAGAGTTGTTTTGTGCCTCAGAAAGCTCCCTCTTCCTCCTCCAACTACAGCTAAAACACCCGACAAGCTTTTTGCACAAACCCATAGCACGCTCAATTCGTGGGTCCTTCATTGCATTCTCTATTGCGAGATGAAGCCTATGGCCAAAACACTGCAATCGTGTCCAGTGATTTATGGATATGGCCTTTACAATGTTGCTTCCGTTGTCTGTAGTGATGCACACAAGATTCTTCTCCTCCAATTTCCAGTTGATGAGAGCATTCTTTAATCCCTGCGCCAAAGCTTCGCCAGTGTGGTCCTCAGGGAAAAACCCAGTTTGTAGGCACCGACTTGTCATCTCAAAATCATCATTAATGAAATGGATTGTTAAACTCATGTATGGTTCCATTGCTCTGCTGGACCATAAATCTGAAGTTGCTGCAAAATTAACTATATCTTGCAATTCCGTTGCAACTCTTTCACGACATTTGACGTACAGACCAGGGATTGCAACATGTGAAAAATAAGTACGAGAGGGCAATTGAAAGCGCTTATTAAGGGTTTGAATTAGTTTTTTAAACCCCTCTTTTTCAACAGTGGTCATGGGAGCCATGTCTTTAGCCAGGTGAAATGTGATTGCTTCTGTTATTTCTTTGCACCTGAGAGAGTTTGTCGGGTACGGTGTTGCATTAAAAAATGTTCCTTTAATTGACGTTTGTTTCGTATGCTTGCAGGTACTTTGTGATTGAGCAGTATTCTTTTTCCCTACCGTCTCATATTCTTGTATGTGATTAGGTTTCAGGTGATTAAACAGATTGGTGGTGTTACCCTTTGGTGCACAAACAACGGCTAAACATTGCTTGCAGTAGATGGTTTGCTGAGTGTCATCATCTGGTTTGAATCCGAAATAAGCCCACACTTGGGAATAAGCCCCTCTTTTTGGAACAAAAAGATCTGGGTTTTTAATTTTATCAGACTCACTTGCGCATTGCTCTACCTCTGAGTCTGTGCCTGCGGCAGCCTCTGCACTTTCTGCAGGCAGGCACCCCCAGTGATTGTGCTGATACAGAAGACCCCATCTGGGCTAAAGAGTCCTGTGTATATTCTCCAAATTGCTAAGGTGCTGTTGCAGCTCTCTCTCTCTTTCCGTTATATTCAACTGGGTGTGATGTGGTGGACGGAAGCAGACAGATCTGTTGACCATGTTCTTGTTGTATGTACCTAGAGAAAACTAATTGAGAGCACACACTGTCATTTGTCTTAGTTTGAAAACACTGTTTTAAGTTTCAGCTAGCTTTATGCACATTGCACATGCATGCACTATTGCACTGACATTTAACCACTTGCTTACTGGGCACTTAAACCCCCCTCCTGCCCAGACCAATTTTCAGCTTTCAGCGCTGATGCACTTTGAATGACAATTGCGCGGGCATACAACACTGAACCCAAATGACATTTTTATAATTTTTTTCCCACAAATAGAGCTTTCTTTTGGTGGTATTTAACCACTTCCCGACCAGCGCACGACGATGTACGTCGACAGAATGGCACGGGCAGGCATATTGGCGTACATGTACGTCCAATATTTGTTGCCGCTGTGCCATCGGGAGCGCGCCGCCGGCGGCGCGCTCCCGCGCTGGTCGGGACCCCCGTGAGTCTGGTCGCGGGACCCGCAGACTCGATCGCCGCGGGCATCCCCGCGATCGTCTCACGGAGCGGCCGAATGGAGGAAATGCTGTATAAACAACATTTTTCCATTCTGCCTAGCAACTAGTGACGCTGATCTCTGCTCCATGTGATTGGAGCAGAGATCAGTGTACACTAAATGAAAGCCCAACCCCCCCACAGTTAGTAACACACCCCTAGGAACACTTAACCCCTACACTGCCACCCACTGGTTAACCCTTTCACTGCCAGTGTCATTTACACAGGAATCACTGCATTTATATAGCAGTGATTACTGTATAAATGACAATGGTCCCAAAAATGTGTCAAAAATGTCCGATGGGTCCCCCACAATGTCGCAGTCACAATAAAAATCGCAGATCGCCGCCATTACTAGTAAAAAAAAAAATAATAAAAAATTATTAATAAAAATGCTATAAAACTATCCCTATTTTGTAAACGCTATAACTTTTGCGCAAACCAATCAATAATCGCTTATTGCGATTTTTTTTACCAAAAATATGTAGAAGAATACGTATCGGCCTAAACTGAGGGAAAAAAATGTTTTTTTATATATTTTTGGGGGATATTTATTATTACAAAAAGTAGAAAATAATGCGTTTTTTTCAAAATTATCGCTCTATTTTTGTTTATAGCGCAAAAAATAAAAACCGCAGGGGTGATCAAATACCACCAAAAGAAAGCTCTATTTGTGGGAAAAAAAGGACGTTAATTTTGTTTGGGAGCCACGTCGCACGACCGCGCAATTGTCAGTTAAAGCGACGCAGTGCCGAATCGCAAAAAGTGGTCTGGTCTTTGACCAGCAAATTGGTCCGGTCTGAAAGTGGTTAATTACAGCTGGGAGTTTTATTTTTTTCTAAACAAACAAAAAAAGATGCAAAAAAATAAAAATAAAATCATGTTTAATAGTTTGTTATAAAATTTTGCAAACAGGTAATTTTTCTCCTTCATTGAAGTGTGCTGATGAGGCGGCACTGATAGGCTGCACTGGTGGGCACTGATAGGCTGCACTGGTGGGCACTGATAGGCATAGTTAAGGCGGCACTAATAGGCACAGATAAGGTGGCACAGATAAGGCAGTACTGATGGGCACAGATAAGGCGGCACTGATGGGCAAAGATGGGCACAGATAAGATGGCACGGATGGGTGGCACGGATGGGTGGCACGGATGGGTGGCACTAAGGGGCACTGATAGGTACCACTGATAGATGGGACTGATGGGCACTGATAGGTGGCACTGATAGGTGGCTCTGATAGGTGGCACTACTGGGCACTGATGGGCGGCACTGATGGACACTGATGGGCATGGATATGTGGCACTGGGCTGCAGCACCGTTGAGGCAGATTGTGGGCACTGATGGGTGGCACTGTGGGTAGTGATGGGTGGCACTGTGGGCACTGATGGGTGGCACTGTGGGCACTGCTGGGTGGCACTAGGGGCACTGCTGGGTGGCACTGACGGGGGGCACTTATTTATTAATGAGGTGGCACTGGCAGGGGGCAGGTGGGCACTGGCAGGGCTGGCCGTGATCTGGACTGATGTCCTGATCACGGCCGCCGGTGATCGGCTCTTTTTTTTTCTCCTCGCGCTGTCGGCGCGAGGAGGAATAATAGCCGATTACCGGCTCCGTTGTATCACATGATCAGCTGTCATTGGGTGACAGCTGATCACGTGGTAAGGGGTCGAGATCGACCCCTTGCTCAGATCCGTGATCAGGCGAGTCTCATAGACTCGCCGACCACAGAGCGCGCCGTGCGCGCCCCTCAGGGGGCGCGCAGGCCGCTTGTGCACGGGACGACGTCAATAGACGTTGTCCCAGCAAAGGAGGTCTGCGCTGTAGCCGTCATTTGGCTATAGCGCGGATCTCTAGTGGTTAAAAGGCAACAAACAGTGTTTTTTTTTTTTGTTTTTTTTAAGTCACACAACCTGGTGCTGTCATGGCTGGGCCCCTAACCGCTTGCAGATGACAGTCGGACAGGCTAGGCTATTAAAGAGGGTCATGTGAGGAGTGGACTTAAAATACTTGCAACAACCACTGTCCCTTAATATATTATGAATATTACCACAGTCTGAGTTAGCTAGCCTAGTACTAGTAGTACTCATATTATGAATATTACCACAGTCAGTCACAGTGACAGTCTTAGTCAGCTACCGTACCCATATTATAAATATTAGCACAGTCAGTCAGCTACCCCCCCAGAGGCCCAGACTGAGACTCTCTGTGTCGCACTAGCTGACTATGGTAATATTCATAAATAGGGGGATATCGGGGGGTAGCTAAGGGGGTAATATGGGGGTAGCTAAGCTGACTCAGTCAGAGTCAGACTGTCACTGTGGTAATATTCATAATATGGGGGTAGGTGACTCAGCCAGACTGTCACTGTGGTAATATTCATAATATGGGGGTAGGTGACTCAGTCAGACTGTCACTGTGGTAATATTCATAATATGGGGGTAGCTGACTCAGTCAGACTGTCACTGTGGTAATATTCATAATATGGGGTAGCGTAGCTGACTCAGAATGTCACTGTTACTGTGTGTGTGCTGTGGTAATATTCATAATATGGGCATTGGGTATCGTAGCTGACTCAGAATGTCACTGTGACAGTGAGCGTGACTGTGCTTGCTGCTGTGGTAATAATAATGATAATAAGGGGCAGTGGTCCACTGCTCGCTTGGCTCAATCACTCACACACAGGCTCACACAATACATGAATATACAATATACATGTGGTGGAAGGAGGAATCTCACTCACGTGTTGGAATTGGAAATCAGATCCGCGGCCTGCACACACTGCTGTGCTGTGTTCATTTCCCAGCCACAGTGAGGGTACCGCCCACGTCCAGGCATCACGACTTCCAGTTCCACTCCAGCGGTGTGTGTGTGTGTGTGAACTGCTCCGCATCTCGCTCTCCAATGACTGACATCAGTTCTGGTTGCTGAAAACAGAGTTACACGGCGCCGCTTACGTAGAACTGGCGGGAATATCAAAATGGCGGGAATATCAAAATCGCGGGTCATCCAGCCTGGAGATCGCGAGGGGGGGTGAATCGAGATTGCGATCTTATTACGATTAATCGTGCAGCTCTACTAGCTAGTGGCAATGCAGAGACAGGGTCACCACCATGCTCACCAATTTAACCTCCTCGCGCCCGCCCTATAGCCGAATGACGGCCGTAGAGCAGGCGCCTTCGTTCGGGCGGTCGTCCCTGGACGGCCCGATGTTTACTTCCGCAATGCGCGCCCCCGCGGGCGCGCATCGCGGAAGTTCTGTGTTCGCCGTGTCCCCCGGGGACAGGCAAACACAGATCGCTGTAAACGGCCAATCACAGCGGCCGTTTACAGCGTGATCGGCGTGTCCAATGGGAGATGATCTCATATGTAAACATATGAGATCATCTCTCGGCGCCGCTCTCCCTCCTCGCACAGACAGTGCGAGAGGGGAGAGATGAACGGCTGCAGCGGCAGCCGTTCTGCCTGTGGGATAGAAAAAAAAAAATAAAGTAAAAAAAAAAAATAAAGTTCCATCCTCCCCCAGCAGTGCCATCTGCCGCAATGCCATCCGCCCCAATGCCATCTGCCCCAATGCCATCTGCCCCAGTGCCATCCGCCCCAGTGCCATCCGCCCCAGTGCCACCTGCCCCCAGTGCCATCCACCCCAGTGCCACCTGCCCCCAGTGCCATCCACCCCAGTGCTACCTGCCCCCAGTGCCATCCACCCCAGTGCTACCTGCCCCCAGTGCCATCCACCCCAGTGCTACCTGCCCCCAGTGCCATCCACCCCAGTGCTACCTGCCCCCAGTGCCATCCACCCCAGTGCTACCTGCCCCCAGTGCCATCCACCCCAGTGCTACCTGCCCCCAGTGCTACCTGCCCCAGTGCCACCTGCCCCCAGTGCCACCTGCCCCCAGTGCCATCAGTGCCACATAGTGCCATCTGTCATCAGTGCCACGTATCAGTGCCATTTGTCATCAGTGCCACCTGTCAGTGTCACGTGCCATCTGTTGTCAGTGTCACGTGTCATCAATGCCACTTATCAGTGCCATCTGTCATCAGTGTCACGCGTCATCGGTGCCATGTATTAGTGCCATCTGTCATCGGTGCCACGTTTCAGTGCCACGTGTCTTCAGTGCCATGTATTAGTGCCACATGTCATCAGTGCCACGTATAAGTGCCACGCGTCATCAGTGCCACATATTAGTGCCATCTGTCTTCAGTGCCACCTGTCATCAGTGCCACGTATAAGTGTCCTCATTGCCACGTATCAGTGCCATCTGTCATCAGTGTCACGTGTCATTGTCCTGGTGCTTCAAAAGTGTAATAAATAGTCAACAAGTTAGATGTGTAACTTATGTTCCTAGAACACATGATGGCGCTCCCTGCATGTTGGGCCTCTCTATGTGGCCAGGCTGTGAAAAAGTCCCACACATGTGGTATTGTAATACTCAGGAGGAGTAGCAGAATTTATTTTGGGGTGTCATTTGTGGTATACACATGCCATGTGAGAGAAATAACCTATTACAATGACAATTTTGTGGAGAAAAATAAAAAAAATGAAAAATCTTAATTTTGCAAAGAATTGTGGGAAAAAAATGACAACATCAAAAAGCTCACCATGCCTCTTACTAAATACCTTGGAATGTCTACTTTCCAAAAAGGGGTCATTTGGGGGGTATTTGTACTTTCCTGACTTGTTCGGGTCACAAGAAGCGAGATCGGCCTCCAGTACATCAGATGTGATCAGTTTTGTGCGATTCGCACCACACCTTGTAGACTCTCTAACTTTCACAAAGACCAAATAATATCCACTAATTTGGGTTATTTTTACCAAAGATATGTAGCAGTATAAATTGTGACCAAAATTTATGAAGAAAAATTAATAATTTGCATAATTCTGTCACAGAAACAAAGAAATATGCGTTTTTTTTCAAAATTTTCGGTCTTTTTTCATTTATAGCGCAAAAAATAAAAACCCCAGAGGTGATCAAATACCACCAAAAGAAAGCTCTATTTGTGGGAAAAAAAGGACAAAAAATTCATTTGGGTACAGTGTTGCATGACTGAGTAATTGTCATTCAAATTGTGAGAGCACCGAAAGCTGAAAATTGGTCTGGGCAGAATGGTGTTTAAGTGCCCAGTAAGCAAGTGGTTAATAACTCAATGTTTGTGATATTTAGTATACATATGAGGTGTGACAATTTCTTTCCCCGAAATGGACTGTAAAAAAAATGTTTACTTACCTATACACTAGCAGCTGTTTACAACTTCAAAGTAGTCGCCTTGTGAAGGGACGCACTTCTAGACAACTGTGCCACTGCCGGAAACATTCCTGCAAGTCGTTTTCCAGAACACTGCACAGTATCTTTGACGTGGCATGCTGGAAGTCCAGAATGTCATCAGATTTGTCAGCACAACTGTGTGGGTCCTACATAGCACCAGCGATCTGCAACTGTAGGAGATGGTCCGGGTGCTTGCTGGACCTTCTTACACCCCTCACATTTTTTAAAATATTTTCTTATATCTTTTAATGTGACAGCAATGAAGAAATGACACTGCTACAGCGGCTTAGACATTAATGGCTGTGTGTTGAGTTATTTTGAGGGGACAGCAAATTTACACTGTTAGTGCCTAGAAAAAGTATTCATACCTCTTGAAATATTTCACATTTTGTCATGTTATAACCAAAAACGTAAATTTATTTTTGAGATTGTATGTAAAAAACCAGCATAAAGTGGCACATAATTGTGAAGTGGAAGAAAAATGATAAATGGATTTCAAATTTTTTTACAAATAAATATCTGAAAAGTGTGGCTTGCATTTATATTCAGCCCCCCCCCCCCCCCCCCGAGTCAATACTTTGTAGACCACCTTTCACTGCAATTACAGCTGAAATTCTTTTTGGGGATGTCTCTACCAGCTTTGCACATCTAAAGAGTGACATTTTTGCTCGTTCTTCTTTGCAAAATAGCTCAAGCTCTGTCAGACTGGATAGAGATCATCTGTGAGCAGCAATTTTAAAGTCTTGCCACAGATTCTCAATTGGATTTAGGTCTGGACTGGGCCATTCTAACACATGAATTTGCTTTGATCTAAACCATTCCATAATAGCCCTGGCTGTATGTTCACTCAATGACCCCCACAAACCCAATGCCCTGCAGCTGTTGGCTTCCCTTCTCTGCCCTCCTGTCGACTTTGGGAGCTGTAGGACATTGATAGAGGGATCGGTTTGTCCAAATATATCCCCTCTCTGCTTCTCCAACCCTCCTTTTAACGCTTCCCATCTCCCTGATTGCCCGGTGTCCCTTCCATGCAACTGCTGGCTGGCTCTCCCACCTCTCCCTCTCACCGACTGCTAGTGCAGGAAATGTGGTTGGAGGGGCTGCTCCATGCAGCTGCTGGTTGGCTCTTCCACCCCCCACTCTCCCTGGCTTTAGCCGCTGCTAGTGTGGGAGATCTGGATGGATTTCATCTAGAAGAATACAGACAGTGATCACAGTACTGATCGCTTCTGTATTCATTAATCACTGACAGATTGTAAACTGTGTCTGTTTGTGAATGAAATATAGAAAACACTGTTTACTACATTTAATTTTATGAACGAATAGTCCTATCTCATTCACCCAAAGTCTTGTCTTCAGTCCCTTTCTCTGTCTCAAAAAAATACATTTAGACCCCTGATGTCCCCCCATAAACACCCCCCCCCCCCCCCCATGTAAGTAAAAATAATAATAATTTAAAAAAAATAGTACCTGTAAAACAAAAACTAAAGTTGTAAAAAAAATTCAAACAAACAAAAAACATAGTAAGAGCCCTTGTTTTTGGCAGAACTGGATGGTGGTGGGAGTCAGCGGACAGAAAGGGGTGGTTGAAATTTAAATGGGGGGGGGGGGCGCCTAGGGTAGCAAAAAAACAAAATACACCACTGCACCTTTCCCCAGGGATTGGCCAGAGTTGCATAAATATTCAGCTGCTGATTAGACCCTTCCTAACCACCAACTTTCAGAACATTTCAGGACAGTCAGGGGGGAAGCAGTCAATCTTGCAGCCGCTGAAACACTGAACAGGATGTTATAATCAAACATAGCAATGCTGATTACAGTGAGCCAAAACTAAATTTGCCTAAGCCTAGCAGCTATCTAGCAAGGGGTGCTACATAAATGAGCAGATGTCAATGGTTGAGAAAACGTTCCTAAATGTATTTAACTTGGCATACCACCATGCACAGCATGTGCATCATGGTGCACTGCAGAGAGGGTTCATAGGCACCTATAGTATTTGTGCATTGGAGTGTTACTCTAAAATGGTCTCCAAACTTACCTCCACTGTGCAGTTTGTTTTGCACAGAGTGGCCCCCCGATCCACGTCTTCTGGGGTCCCCCTGTGGCGCTATCAGCTCCTCCCCGCAGCAGGAAACCACCTATGAGCACCACCACCACCTTATCAACCACCAGGTCAGCCTCTTAACCATTTTCCCCTGCTCCTCTGCACCCCACAATCCTCAGTAGAAACCCTGCAGCATCGGGGGGCTGGCACCGCACTTGATACACCTGCCCCAGCACCTCTTGCTGCCTCTGCAATTTTGGAAGACATAGACACAAAAGGATTGGACACATTCTCGGCAACTGATACCTTACATACAGACTGGGAAGACACTGACACACTAGGCAAACACACAGACTGGGAAGACGCAAGCACACTAGGCACACACACAAACTGGGCCACCACAGACTGGGAAGACACAGACATATTGGGTATTGGCACAGACTCAGATGGACTTACAGGCACCCCAGCTTCTGAGCTCTGAGCATACCCCATGTCCAGGCGGTAGAACTCTCTCATGAGCTCAGGCTTGTTGTGCATTACCTCAGAACACTGACTGTAAGGATGTCCCACCACATTGCAGAGATTGCACCTTATAATGTTTCAATCCTTTGCCAAATATCCTACACCCTGACACAGAGAGCACTTTATCACCGGACAGGAGGATGCAAGATGCCCTTTATCTCCACACTTGTTGCATAGCTTTGGTCAACCCGGGTAGAGGATGGTAAGACTGTCTCTCCCCAGGAAAGCTGAGGATGGCGGATGCTGGATGACCTTGTCAATGACTTTTAATTTTAACTGCACAGACCACTCTTCTGTCCATATTCCCTGATCATCCAAAATCTTCTTTAAGGGGCTCAGGCCATCTCCATACCTCCTCAACCATACAGATAAATCCCCTTGTGGTATGGACTCATTGCGGACAAGAATTGTCACCATTTTAATGAGGGGCTGGCGTGATACAAGCTTGGGGATGAGCCCTCTCCAGTTCGCCAGACCCCTATACTCGTGCTGGTATTTCTCCCAAAATATGTCCAAAGACTCTGGACGGATAAAGGATAAATCATACTCATAGTAACCGGCTGGACCAATCAGGGCAAAAGAAATCTGTGGGCCTAAAGCCTATCTGCAGAATTTTATCTACCACTGCCCCCCTATGCGGAGGAAGTCCTCCACCCTCCCATTTAAGCTGCACAACATTTAAACATTGAGGAAGATAAAAAAATGTCATATTCCTTCCTTGCTTGCTCCCCCTTCTCAGATCCTGTAGCAGCAACACCAGCATACCTTTTTTTTTCCACAGAACCAGTAATTGCAGTCTTGTCCTTAGACACAATCAAACCTGCTGACAGAGTGTCTGATTCAGGTGGGATAGCAGTCCTTGGATTAACAGAGGCGGGACCCACCCTCTCCCTCTAATCTGAACACGCAGCTTCTTTCCTGGGTTCAAGCACAGTCCTGTCCACTGCAGACTCCTGGAGATTTGTAGCACTACTGCACCCAGCATCTCCTCCACCATTCTAAGGAACAGCCGCTGTGTCTGGTCCAGGCAAAGTCACTGCATTGTCTATGGTGCTCCTCTGTGCAGAATGAAGCTGACAGTTATTCCCAAACACTCTCACCATTTTTTTTTAATCTGAAGCTTTTTTTCAGCAGATAAATGAGACAGTATTGTATGTTGGACATTGTCAATGGGTCTGGGCTGACTGCCCATAGCACTACACCCCTCAGAAAGCCCATTGTCATTAAAGTTCACACCACCATCTTGCACACACACTGTACCTGCTTGCTGTGCTGTTACTGCAATGTTATGGCTGGTGGTAGCATCAGACTTCCCCCCAGGTGTTGCAGACTTCATGGTGGATGTTGCTCTCTCCACAGGTCTCTCTTCCACAGGGCTAGGAACAGAATCCATATTCTCATCACCATCCAGGGAAGCCGCATCCAAAGGGGATTCCAGCTCAGTGATAAACTCCAGCATGCCAGTACCTCCCTCAACCTCCTGCTCAGATGTTCCATATTGCTGTTGTAGAGGGAGGGGGACAAAGGTCTCCACCATTGAGGGCTCAGCAGATACCTGAGGTGTTGAAGAGCTGGGCTCAACCTCCGGGCTCACTTTTTCACTCTCTGCTGACTCTGTCGGTTCCTGTATCTCCTCACTGATTGGATCACTTTCCATGCAGGAAGCAGCTTCTCGTCTCATTTGGCTGAAGTGTTCTTCATTACTATATTTCTCTTTAAATGCTCCATTATTTTCCTTCAGAGCACTCACCAGTTCTTTCTGCTTCCACACAGCTTGTTCCAAGTCTTTCAACTCAGGCCTAAGAGCCGGTATATTCTTGTTGAACACTTTGGCACAAACCAGCTTTTTTTTTCTTCTTAAATTCAGCTTTCAAAGCTAGCAATTTCTCCTCTCCTTTCTCAATCCACTTCAGCGTTTCCAACAATCCTCCATCTAAAGGCAGACAGGGACTCATCTCTCCTTGGGCAAGGCCCAGTGTCTTCCGTAGGCTGAGGCCTATCCAGGGGACACCCGCCAGGGTCATCCCCAGGATCCAGCATCCCTCCTGGGCACAGAAGCAACTTGGTCTCTGAAAGCACAGAAGCTAAGGAACCAGCAACCTCACACCTCACTGTCAGGAGATCAACAGGCAACAGCTACAGAGTCCTGATATTCCTCCATGCCTTTATCCAGGCCTCCTGCTGCCACCTGTCTTTCTCAAGACCCCGAATCTTCCCAACCTCACCCAGAATGTTCTGCATCACCACTTAGACGGGGAGGATTTTACCCCTTAAGGATACCTGACACCGTGCACTCCATATGAAATAACGGACTACTACGTTCCCACCATCCCCGTGCTGAGTTCCTGGGTCTGTACACCTCCTGGCTGCTGTGCCCATTATGAGAGTTTCCCACCATCCCTGTGCTGCGTTCCGACATCTGTACACCTGCTAGCTGTTGTGTCCATCATGAGGGGTTCCCACCATCCCTGTGCTGAGTTCCTGGGTCTGTACACCTGCTGTGCCCATTATGAGGGGCTCCCATCATCCCGGTGCTGAGTTCCTGGGTCTGTACACCTGCTTTGCTCATTATGAGGGGTTCTCATCATCCCTGTGCTGAGTTCCCGGGTCTGTACACATGCTGGTTGCTGTGCCCATCATGAGGGGTTCCCACCATCCATGTGCTGAGTTCCCGGGTCTGTGCACATTATGCTTCCCATCATCCCTGTGCGGAGTTCTTCTTTACAAGTGTGGTCTCAGATCTGGGCATTCCACTCTAGGGGTCCAATCACTGACTGCCTGACACCCTTTCCATTCCAGATTACTTTTTATCTCTTTCAAACTGTTCAGCAGCTCAGTACATTCTCGGCACTCATCCAATTCACAATAGTGTGAACCCAGCCTTAATCTCCACCCAAGCTACAGCTCAAAAAGAATCACCCCGTCCCCAATCTGCCACATAGTGTCACCTGTTCAGAGGTTAGGCCTACTAGTCCCTTCTTCCCAAACACGCATCACAACACTTACATACATATATGTTACTTGTCCTCCCAGTTCCTTCTTTCCTCTTTCTTAATTGACAAAAAGTCAAAATTCAACTATCCATAACTCTGTCCAGTCTGTTTAGGTTACATGTTTTTGAAAAAGGAGTGCATCTGAAACCACTGATACAGCAGATACTTTCTTAGATATCAGACACCTAAACTTAATCTACAAATAGAAGTTGCATCAAGAAACATTACTGGTACAAATCTAGTTGTAAAGTCAATCTGCCGCATAATCTTCATTGATAAACATTCTGCAATTATTAATATTTATGGCAATTACTTAGCATTTTTGCTTGCCTGAAATAAAGAAGTCAATCTCTGTTGTTTTGATTACACACAGCATGGCTCTCAGCAACCAGATGCACTTTATAAAATGAAGTAGTATATTGAAATTTTTTCAGGATGGAATATTGCCAGTTATGGCAAAGTACAAGCATTCATTCCCCTATATTTTCCTCGATTTGTATGCACATTTTAGAATTAATGTGCACATTCATTTTAAAATATGTATGCAGATAGAACAAACACTAACCTAACAGAGAGATGTTGACTGCCCTAACACTCGGATAAGTATTAAGAATTTTATGGCATCCATCTGTGCATGCTTTTTTTTCACTCTGAACCTCGCAAGTGGGAATAATAACTTTAGTATATATGATTTATTTTGCAACCATCTTCTTCTCTGTGCTGTCAAAACTGCTAACCATTCCCAAGGAAGTTCAATGAGCCCCATTTCTTTTTTTGTCCTGGGCTGGTTATAAAATGAAGAAATAAAGAATAGTTGTGGTGGGCAACATGGGCGCTCTCTTCTATAGGCTGGGTTCACACCTAAGATGGCCATAGATCACACAGAAACGCTGTTCTCCATTGCAGGGACAAATCATGGATGCCAACATTCAGCCCTTGCCCACTAAAGTAGAACAGTTGGTAAACTTTTAATCTAAAAACACAGATACTGGCTTGACTGTAGATCTCTTTAGTGTAGTATGCCTTATTGGAGGACATGTAGCTGTATTACTTTCTTCAACACCCACCCTGCTTGTTAGAAACACCAAAGGTGTTCTAAAGGGTTGAGGTCAGGACTGTGCAGGCCAGTCAAGTTCCTCCACCCTAAACTTTCTCATCCATGTCTTTATGGACTTTGCTTTGTGCACTGGTCCAGATTATTTGGTGGAGGGGGGATTATTGTGTGGGGTTGTTTTCCAGAGATGGGCTTGGTCACTTAGTTCCAGTGAAGGGAACTCTTAAGGCATTTTGGACAATTTTATGATCCCAACATTGTGGGAACAGTTTGAGGATGGCCCCTCAAACATGACTGCTCACCAGTGCACAAAGCAAGGTCCATAAAGACATGGATGAGCAAGTTTGGGGTGGAAGAACTTGACTGGCCTACATAGAGTCCTGACCTCAAAATGATAGAACACCTTTGGGATGAATTAGAACAGAGACTGTGAGGCAGGCCTTCTAGTCCACATCAAGTGCCTGAACTTACAAATGCGCTTATGGAAAAATGGTCAAACATTCCCATAGACACACTCCTAAACCTTGTGAACAGTCTTCCCAGAAGAATTGAAGCTGTTATAGCTGCGGGCTATAGGGTGGGCCAACGCAATATTGAACCCTACGGACTAAAACTGGGATGCCATTAGTTCATGTGTGTGTAAAGCAGGAGTGCCCAACCTTTTTAAGAGTGAGGGCCACTTAAGCAACTTGGTAACCAGTCACGGGGCCACAATGAACCGAGCAGGCGGATGACAGGTCACGGCTACTCTATAGGCTCTCCGATCCGATCCACCCAGATGGAAGGGGGGCGAAATCCCTTCTATTTTTTTTATCAGATTTTTAGGACCGGATTGGAGGCAGGCGAGATTAATCGGACAAAAGTCTGTTTACATCTGGCGCTCTGTATAGGTAAATTGAGGGTCCGATTGTGTAAGGCCGATCATGTGAAAAGGGCCTAAACTGCTTTCACACTGATGATTACCACACCGCAGGTGCAGCATAGTGCACCTGTGTTTATTCTGTGGGTTAACTGAACTTTGCCATAGACTCTGCCTGTGGCAAAATCGGCTTATGGGCTCTGCTTTGCAGCCGTTTTCTTCTTCTACCATCAGCTTCATTCACAACACCGATGCTGTGGTATGGCGGTTCGGCAACCTGCGATCTGGGCTTGCTAACCTGCCATTCCAGAGCAGGAGGTCGCGGGCCACATCAAAGGGCTCCGCAGGCCACTGGTTGGCCACCCCTGGTGAAAAGGCAGGTTTTACAATACTTTTGGCAATATAGTGTATGTATGTAAGTGTTGTGATGCGTGTTTGAGAAGAAGGGACTTTTCTTACATAGAAGGCCTAACCTCTGAACAGATGACAAAAGGGGGTTGATTTACTAAAGCTGGAGAGTGCAAAATCTGGTGCAGCTGTGCATGGTAGCCAATCCGCTACTAACTTCAGCTCATTCAATTTACGAACTAAGACTGGGAAGCTATTAAAGTTCATGTGCGTGTAAAGGCAGGCATCCCAATTCTTTTGGTAATATAGTGTATATTTGTTACTTGTTCTCCCAATTTCATTCTCTCTTTCTTTCTTGACAAAAAGGTCAAATTTCAACTATCCGTAACTGTCCAGTCTGTTTAGGTTACGTGTTTTTGAAAAAGGAGTGCATCTGAAACAGTTGATGCAGCAGATTATAATTGTACCAAATTCTTATATGCTTATGCCATTAAAAGGTTTGTTTTAAAATGAATATACGATTTTGCCAAGCAGAGGAAATCAACAGATTCAATGAA
The DNA here is from genome assembly GCF_037356315.1 of Lithobates pipiens. Lineage (NCBI taxonomy): Eukaryota > Metazoa > Chordata > Amphibia > Anura > Ranidae > Lithobates > Lithobates pipiens. The sequence goes on from NW_027507784.1 coordinate 117,929,855, forward strand.
CTATGGTATACTCTAGAGATCACAATAAAACCCACACAAAAAAAAGTGGCTCTTCATTATGGTCCTGACAAAATATCCCCTCATCAAAAAAAATGTTTTTAGAATTTTTTCACTGATAACTTTATTGGGGGTTGTCATGGGCACCTCTGAAATCTATCCTGTAAGACCCCTATTACAGCTTGACAAGTTCAATAAATAAGTAAAACTGTTTACTTAAAATGCAGGATATAGCCAAAACCCTGACGATTTATAATTTTTTTGAAAATTTTGAAAAACAACATACAAACATAATGAGTGGGTATGGACAGACAAACAAACTAGAAGACTTGTACGCAAACCACAAAAATGACAACTTGGTATTACTTCAAATTTCTAAATATTTCAAGAGAATTTAAAAATACTGTATAGGGATTTTGAACAAGATTGCAAACATACACAAGTCATTCAATTAACCCCTATTTCCCAAACAGCTGTCATCAACTTACTGACAACTACCAGGGTTAGCAATCACTACCCTGTTTCCCCGAAAATAAGACCTAGCGTGATTGTCGGTGATGGCTGCAATAGAAGCCTTATCCCCCAAATAAGTCCTAGTTAAAGTCCTTGTAGGTCTTATTTTCAGCGTAGGGCTTATTTTCAGGGAAACAGGGTGGGGATTATTTGGGGGGGTAGGGCTTATATTGCAGCCATCACTGACAATCACGCTAGGTCTTATTTTCGGGGAAACAGGGTAGTGTATGATGTCAGAGAAGAATCCTGCACTCCTGCTCATCTACTGTTTGTACTGACACAGGCACATCTAGGCCTGCTATAGTGTAAGATGTATTTTTATTACAGCTGCCATTAACTGGCCACTCTACTGTATCCAAAAAGGACTACCAGACTTTTGCTGTTTAAACTGCACTCCAAAATGACACCTAGGCACCTTCAAAGCCATCATATGCTTTTACAACCACTTATTGGGCCCTGTTCAGGTTTAACACCCCAGTGCCCAACTTGTGACCCAATGGCCCCCATGCGTACCATTAGTATTAGTTGTGCCACTCATGAGCCCAAGCAGTCAAAGATGGGAGCATTCATTTTTAAGTTGACTTTAATGACAGTGATCTCTAGCAGGCTATCAGATCTAGGGAACAGAAGGGCGCCAGACCGTCTGATGAAGAAGCTGTAGCTTCAAAATGCATTACCATTCCTTGCCACTGTGAATAATCACATTTCCTGTTCCTGTGAAGTCACAATCAGCTGCTCTTGTTTCCTGCCTCCTGGTTCCCAGCATTCTCTGGATCCCTGTAAGATCACACCAGTGCCCCAGGCTGCAAAGGGAAGACATTTATGAGACTCCAGGACTGGCGATTTTTATTGCATACTGAACTCATCTAATTTAACCTGTGAGTTACTACTTGTTTTTATTAAATATATGATTTATACTGCACTCAGTCTGTCTTCCCCTCTGTTCGCATTTATACACAGAGCTCATCGCTTCACTCTAAGCCCTTGTACACAAAGTCGGAGATTCCGACAACCAAATCCATCGGATTCTGCCCGTCAGATTTTGTCGGACGGATCTTGTCCGAAACTGTTGCATACACACGGTCGGACGAAGTTGTCGGAAAATCTGATCGTTCAGAACATGATGACGTTATTTCGTTACAACTTGACTATGTTCAGGCTAGTAGCCAATAGCTTTGATGTAGGAATTTGATCTGAGCATGCGTGGCACTTTGTCTGGTCAGAATTCTCTACACATGATCGGAGTATGTTTGATTGGAGCATTTTGTCGGAAAATATTTCCAGCAACTTGGAAAACTTGGTCCTACGGAAGCAGTCCGATACATACCACACACAGTCGGATTATCCGACTAAACGGTCCGATAGGACACATTCCGACGGATTCTCCGATCGTGTGTACAAGGGCTAAGGGAGCTGCCTCCAGGTGCTAATCATACAAGATCTCGGATCATTTATGGACATTATGTTTTAAACAAATGTTTTAATATTATGTGTGCTTATTCACACACATTTTATGTATACCTATATATTCCAGTTGCTATATAATTTTATGTTATCACCATATCTAGCGCCGCTGTTCATCCCTGATCTAGTAGGTTGACTACACTTGTGTTTGTTGTCCTAATTATAGACAAAAATCCCATTGGTATTAATGAATGCTAGCTCAACTTCAGAAAAACACATTAAATAATGAATATGCATGCCTGTGGAGTGTGGACCAGGCTTAAAAACCCCCCCAAAAAACTGGGCTGTCATTAAATGCTTACCACGTGAAATAGGGGCTTACTAAGACATACAAATATATTTGTCACTGTTGAAAACATCTATTTACTCATCTGTTTGGGTTATAAATAGGGTACAGGAGGATCATTTTCTTAGCACTCAGAGCAAGTTTGTTTATTTGTTTGACCAACATTTTCTAAAAATGCAGTCATGTTTGTTACATGTACCCGAGCAACTCAACTTTATGTGGAAGCCAGCCAAGACATTAACCAATAAAGGTGTAGAAAAACAAAAAATGTTTTTCCATGTTCTTGCATTGCATAACTTGGCATAAGCCATTGTCAGACTTGGGTCAGTAACAACGATGATTGAACAGCCTATGAGGCCCAACATGTTGTCAGCACTACTATGATGGAACTCTCTTTTACTGTGCCTTAATTAGGTTGTAGGTTGGGTTAATTTAAACGGCTGACTAAATGTTGTAATGTAATCAGATTTTCTGACTTGACACACGTTTTGTATCATTATTGAATATGCTTATTGTTATGCACATCCTTTTCATTTTGAAATAAAGAAGAATTAAAAATAAAAATAAAAATAAAGGTGTAGAAATACATGTCCAATTCTCAAGGAAAGAAATTAGGTCCTACAATTCATCCTTTTAAAACAGGGGTTCTCAAGTTTTTCAAAGGACCAGCTCACTGTTCTTCAGACACTAGTGGGGGTAGACTGTGGCCAGTAAATGTCCTAGCATTAGTGGTTAGTTTGTGTAAAAGATGCATCAGGGTTGGTGGTTAATGGGAGTAAAAAAAATGACCTAGAGCCTGTGGTCAATGGAAGGAGAAATAGTGCATCTTTGTTGGTTTCAGTGGGAGGAAGAATACTCCACTGTTGTTGTAAAAGGGATGAATAATTATTATTATTGGTATCATTGGGAAGAATAGCCCCCCATCATTGAAGTCAGTGAGAGGAATAATGTCCTATCCTTCGTGTCAAGAGGGAAGAAATAGCGCCCTATCGTTGGTGTCAGTTGGAAGAATAGTGCTCCATCATTGGTGCCAGTGGAACAATTGCACCCATCATTATATTAGTGGAAATGGGAAGAAAAGTGCCCCATTGTTGCTGTCAGTGAGAAGAATAATTCATCATTGTTGGTGTCAGTGGGGTGAATAGTTCCCTATCACAGATATCAGTGGGAGGAATAGTGCCCCATTGTTGGAGTTTTTAGTAGGAATAGTGCCTCTGCCATCAGTGTTACCAGGAGGAATAGTGCCCCATTGTTGGTGTCGTTAGGAGGAATAGTTCCCTATTGTTGGTGTCAGTGGGAAGAATTGTGCACCATTTTTTGCATCACTGGAAGTAATAGTACCCCGTCATTGATGTCAGTAAGGGGTATAGTGCTCCATTGTTGGTGTTAATGGGATTGCCGGGCAAGACATTATTCAAGAGATGCCTGATGCCTAAGGTACATTACTGTTGATGCAACACTATCCATTTTAGCCTCTGCTTTCCTTCTCCTTTTCCCTGGTGAAACCAATCTACTCATTAGGTGGCCAAAGTACAAAAAGTATATCTACAGTATCTCACACGGCACTCATACATCTATTTCCCAAAGACAACCTCTGGATATGATGCTGAGCACGTGCACTCAACTTCTTTGGTTGACCATGGCGAGGCCTGTTCTGAGTGGAACCTGCCCTGTTAAATCGCTGTATGGTCTTGGCCACCGTGCTGCTCAGTTTCAGGGTCTTTGCAATCTTCTTATAGCCTAGGCCACCTTTATGTAGAGCAACAATTCTTTTTTCAGATCCTCACATAGTTCTTTGCCATGGGGTGCCATGTTGAACTTCCAGTGACCAGTATGAGAGAGTGAGAGCGATAACACTAAATTTAATACACCTGCTCCCCATTCCCACCTGAGACTTTGTAACACTAACGAGTCACATGGGAGGAAAAATGGCTAATTGGGCCCAATTTGGGCATTTTCACTTAGGGGTGTACTCACTTTTGTTGCCAGCGGTTTAGACATTGGTGTGTTGAGTTATTTTGAGGAGACAGGAAATTTACACTGTTATACAAGATGTACACTCACTACTTTACATTGTAGCAAAGTGTAATTTCTTCAGTGTTGTCACATGAAAAGATAAATAAAATATTTACAAAAATGTGAGGGGTGTGCACACTATTGTGAGATACTGTATATCCAAGAACTAAAATTTAATAAATTGAAGCTTAATAGTTCTTGGATGTGGTGGCTGTATATGTTTTATTTTTATTTTTTCAGGCTATTTAGTTTCATCATATGATGCCACTAATAACCTAGTTCCTATACACTCATCGTAATTTATCTTCTGCTTTACACTGCAGAACACTTCCCACTTTCCTCCACCCCATAAAACAAGGGGGATGTTTTTTAAACTGAGCAAGACTTATAACACTATTTCATATTTTAGTACAACAGAGTCAAAGCGCACAGGAAGTTACAAGCTCTTTGGATTTCTGACAGAATTAATAGATATTTAAAGTATAACTAAAAGCAAAACTTTTTTTTGTTTTAGACAGAGTAAGGCTCGGTTCACACAGGGGCGACTGCGATCCGACTTGAGGTCGCCCCTGGTCGCCTCAGGTCGGACAACATTTAAAAATCAATGTAGGGCTGTTGGGGGGTGGAGTACCATGACGTAGGCGCGCGGTGAGGACGATCTCCGCATCCGCCTCCTCCCTCCGAACGAATGACCCACTGGATCCCCGCGGGAAGACGCAGCCTATGACAGACGCCGACGTATGAGTGGAGCGCCGACGCCGGGTCCGAGATCGAGGCTTGGACACGAGGAAGACCCGCAAGCTGCACGGCAGACGCCATAGACGCTATAGAGAGAGCCGAGACATGGTAACCCGAAGCCGCGCCTGACCAGGGCAAAGGGGAGAAACAGCCTGACAGCTCAGCAGACGGCCCGGGGATCAGCTGGTCGGACCCCAAACTGGTAACATCAACAGGTCGAGTGTCAGCCAAGGACCCAGCAACTGGAAGCAATGCGGGACGGAGCTTGAGCGTAAAGGTACCGGACGGGGTAGGGGGATGGAGCAGGAACCTGATATGAAGTGAGTAAACTGCCATACATTGCTGCATAAGGATCCTACTGAAAAAGGACTGATATAGAAATGATTGCAGACGATCTGAAGTGATAAGATGTAAATTGGCTGACCTGGATTGGCATGTCTGTTCATTAAGAGGGGAAAAGGGCTCTGTCATCCCCCAAACTATTGAGATTCAAATTACCATAGCCCTTTAGACGGTAAGGTGCAAAAGGTATTTCAGCCATGAAGCAAGTAAAATAAGCATTGTGATTAACTCTGAAACTCTATAGACCGTCCTGGAAATATATGGGTGGATGATGGAGGGTGAACATTCATAGAAGGTCTACATACGATTCCCTGACCAGACCAGACCCCCCCCCCCCAGAATGAAGGTACTCCCCCTACCTGAATGTTAAGAAAAAACTACATGGAAGTAGAAGTGACTCTTTATGAACTGTGGTAGAGTGGAGTTCGAGTGCCGGTACCTGGCCTGGCAGTCGGTGACCAGAGGGCCTCTTTTTCAGGAGTGGGGAAAAGTTTTATCTGAGATACACATATCCCCTTACCTCCTCTCGAGTTTATCTCTCCAAAACCTTGCCTCAGAAGAGCGAGTAGGATCTAAACCCCTTTTAGGTAGTAGAAAGACATCAGCCGAGACCATTCTGTATATTAACCCCCCAAGACTTGACCCACCTGGATATAGACTATCTACCTATGCCATTCGATCTCCTCCGGAGATAACTACACCATCCCAGCCCGAGTGTCTGGAAAGAAAACTTCCTTTCTATTCCTGTACATCCCTAGTGGGTACACGGAAGGTTTATTCGGACATTTTTGTAAATCCTGATGTAAGTGAGGAGAGCACAGGTTGACGCTAAATAAGGGCCACTTTTGGGGCTGAAGGATCCACTTGAAAGGACCGTAAGAAATAGAGGTTTACCTCCCCTAGTAGTGGGTTGATCAACGTGATTTTTTCCAAGTGTATGACTGAGTTTTGACGGGGATAAATATACCCCCTTGCCCCCTCCTTTATTTTTATTTTTTATTCTCTTTTCCTCCTCTTCTTGTTTTGTTGTGTGCACCCTTCGCCAACTTATTGCCTCAGAAGAGTAAGAAGGTATCAAGCCTCTTCAGGGTGCGCCCGGAGACCCCCCCAAGGGACAACTCCGTCAGTCCACATAGGTTGACGGGGAACAACACTATACATATATTTTCGTATTCTTTTCTTGGGTTTATCGCAGGTGTACAACGATATTTCTGTAAATTTGTGTGTAAGCAAAGGAGGTGGGAAAATGAGGGGGAAGACAAAATCAGGTAAAAGTGCCCCCCCGATATCCAGTCCCGGTGGGATACAGAGATATATGGCATGTAATAATGTGAACACCAGCATGTTGGAGGAGGGGCAGGAAAGCCCAAAACAGGGAGGAGGAAGGAGGTCAGGGCCGAGTAGACAGAAGTTAGGAGAAGAAGGTAAAGGTGCAAAAGCAGACGGGGGTAGAAGTGGGGGGATGAAAGAAATGAGCCCAAGTATTACAAGTACTATAACCCAAAGCTCGCACAGAGGCCAAGGGGAGAAAGGGGGGGAGAGAGCAATGGGAGAACCCATCCCTGAGGAAGAGACCCCGCGACCCAATCCCCAAGTGGATCCCGCCCCAATAAAAGAGATGTTGGGAGAAATGTTTGCAAAAATGGAGGCGGCTTTAAAGACAGAAATAGCGGGAGTACGGGCAGATATAGGTAGAGTTCTGGAGAGGGTAGAGGAGGTTGAAGAGAGAATGGACAACCAGGAGTTGAGAATAGAGGAGATAGCAGAACAGGTGCAGAACCTACGGAGAACAAATAGGTCCCTCCTTTACAAACTAGAAGATCAGGAGAATAGGAGCAGGAGGAAGAATGTACGCATTAAAGGTATCCCTGAAAAATATGGCGCCGCAGAGCTGAGTAAAATAGTGCAGCAGGTTTTCAACCCATTATTACAAAGAGACCCAACTGAGAACATAAAACTAGATTGGGTTCACAGGATAGTAGATCGGGGAGGAGTAAGCAGGGAAGCAACACGAGATGTGATTGTGAGGTTCCACTATGTAGAGGAGAAGGGGCATATAATGGAGAAATTGAGGGCAGTTTCAGGGATCCCCTTTGAGGGTACAGAACTGCGAGTATTTTCAGACTTAGCCCCAGAAACATTGAGGAGAAGAAGACTCCTAAAACCCATAACAGAAGTTATGACCGCTGCGGGCATCTCTTATCAGTGGGGTTTCCCAGCGTGTTTGTGGGGGCGAAGAGACGGCCGCTCGGCGGTACTTCGCTTCCCGGAGGACCTAAGAAGGTTTTGTGAGAACCTAGAGATTACTCCCCCCCCGCTACCTGGTTGGCAGGAGGAGATAGATACGCACTCCCCCCAAAGAAAGCTAAGATGGCAGAGAAGGAGCACTAAAGGGAGGAACGATGGAGAGGAAGATAACAGATACAGGGGACAGCAAAGTTGAGGGCTCGAGGGATCCAGGGGGAAGGGAGGGGAGGAGGCGGGAGGGAGGGAACCGTCGTCATTGGGTAGGTACTACCAGGTATGAACCCCCAAGGAAACATGAAGTATAGACACTGTCAGAGAGACAGGGTCAGGTTCATGTACATACATCGGGGGGGAGAGACCCCCTACCAACGCCCGCAGTGGCAGAGTTGGGGGAGAGGGAGGGAGGGGGAAGGGGGTTCGGGGCGTTGGGTAGTGGAAGGGGGGGTTGTGTTTCTTTTTTTTTGTGTTTTTTTTTTTTTTTTTACTTGTCCTTCGTGTCCTCCTGGTCCGCTGGAAGGGGTGGACCCACTCTGGGTCGGTGTGTGCGAAGCAATAAAATAATAGATACCAATGGTTCTTATTAACGTGATAACATACAATGTAAGGGGATTAAACACAAGTGAAAAAAGGTACAAAATCAATAAAGAACTACAATTTATGGGGGGAAAAGTTATATGCCTTCAAGAAACCTACATTACTAGTAGCTCCGGGATAAGTTTATCATCTCACCAATTTCCAATGTGGTTCTATGGAGATTCCACATCAGCACACTCCAGAGGAGTAGCGATTGGTTTTGAAAAATCAGTAAGATTTGAGATTGAAGACCGACTAACCGACCCAGAGGGGAGATACCTATTCTTAAAGGGCAAATTTGGAAATATGAAATGTACGATTGTTAACGTGTATGCACCAAACAGCAATCAAGAGAAATTTCTGTTGAGAGTATTAAGCAAATTAGAAGATTTTAGAATAGGAATGGTAATCTTGGCTGGTGACTTAAACTGGTGCCTGGATCCTAAGCTGGACTCCTCAGGGGGTGGCTCACGGAGAGCAGAGCATCAGTATAGGAAAATAAATAAAGCATTTAACAACGCTCAGTTACATGATGGTTGGAGGATTACTCATCAGAAAGATCGGGACTATACCCACTTCTCCTCAGTACATAAAACTTTTACAAGATTAGATTATATCTTTGTAGGACAACAATTGGTAGCCTTTTTAAAAAAAGCAGAAATTAAGTCAATCACTCTGTCCGATCATGCCCCTGTAAGAGTCCAACTAGATATACAGGGTCAGATGGGGACAGGAAGCGTGTGGAAATTAAATGACTCACTCATCCTTGAACAAGATGTAAGTGTAAAAATCCTGCAGGAATTAAGTGATTTCTATACGACGAATGACACAGGAGAATGCTCGAAGGCTACTATTTTGGAGACCCATAAGGCGGTCATCAGGGGGACCTTGATTGGAATTGGCGCAGGGAAAAAGAAAGACAGGGAGAAGGCGAAGAGACAGCTATACAAGGAGATTGAGGAGTTAGAACAAACTACCAGACCCAGAGGGCTCCAGGAATCACAGGAACTACAAAAAAAAAAAAGAGAACTGGAAGAATATCTAGAACAAGAGAGGAGGACAGCTTTCCATAGAATAAATAGGGAGAGACATTTGTGGGGCAACAAGTCAAGTAAGTGGCTAGCCAGAAGAGTAAAGGAACAGAAGAACAGGACCTATATATCGAGGATTAGAGATAGGGAGGGGGAGATGAAGTTCGCAACATCGGATATTGCAGAGAACTTCCAGTCATACTACAGTGCATTATATAACATAGGTAGGAGAGGGGAGGGAAAGGAGAAAAGGAAAGAAATAACCAGGGATTACCTAGAGAAGTATAAAAGCTTAAAAGTGTCAAGTGAGGATCTGCAGGAACTAGAGAACCCTATCTCAGTAATGGAAGTGGAAAGGGCAATTAAGGAAACAGCTATGGGGGGAAGTCCTGGACCAGATGGCTATTCCATCGTGTACTACAAAAAATTTAAAAATTTCCTAGCACCCAAGCTTTGTGACTATTATAATGAGGTGGGGGATGGAGGGACCTTCCGTGAAGAGGCCCTGCTTGCCCACATCTCATTGATTTTAAAAGAAGGAAAGGATCCAGCAGCGATGGAAAGTTATAGGCCGATCTCATTACTGAATGTAGACGTAAAGCTCTATGCGAAAATTTTGGCGGAACGATTTAAATCTCTCCTCCCCAAGTGGATCCATACCGATCAAGTGGGTTTTGTCAGGGGACGAGAGGGAAGGGACAACGCTTTAAAGTCAGTAATGTTGATACAGGAAGTAATTAGAAGAGAGACTCCCACTCTGCTCTTGTCGGTGGATGCCGAGAAGGCATTTGACAGAGCAGATTGGGAGTTCATAAATAAGACCCTGGAGCATTTGGGGCTGGGCGAAAGAATGATGCAGAGGGTAAAAGCATTGTATAAAAAACCGACAGCTAGGATTAAGGTGAATGGCTCCCTGTCTCGCCCCTTTGAATTATTCAACGGGACGAGACAGGGATGCCCTCTTTCCCCGATCCTTTTTGTGATTGCCCTGGAGCCATTATTGGCAGCAATTCGGGACAATCAAGACATACGAGGAATAGCAGTAAGAGGGAAAGAGTATAAGGTGGCTGCATTTGCGGACGACCTGCTCTTGTATGTGACACACCCCAGATTATCAATACCAATGATAGTGAAGGAAATAGAACAATACGGTCGAATATCTAATTTTAAAATCAACCTATCTAAATCAGAAATATTAAATTTGAATGTATCTAAAGAAATTCAGAAAGATTTAACCGCAAGCCTACCTTTTAAATGGAGTGGAGGGGAATTGAGCTACCTAGGGATTAAATTAACGGCAAAAAAAACGAAATTGTATGAAACAAACTATATACCCCTGCTCAATAAAATTAAATCCCAAATGGAAAATATGAAACATAAAAGAATATCGTGGATAGGCAGAGTGAACGTAATAAAAATGTTTATACTGCCAACGGTACTATATACATTCCAAATGCTCCCCATCGTCCTCCCGAGTAGTTTTTTCAGAAAATTAAAATCTCTTGTTCTTGCATTCATATGGTACCCCAAAAAACCGCGCATTGCTCACAAGGTCCTAGTAAAGGAGAAGGAAAAGGGAGGAGTGGGACTACCAGATTTTAAAAAATACTATGAAGCCATAATATTATCCAGGATAGTAGATTGGATACATAACTTAGAGGGGAAGAACTGGGCAGAGTTGGAAATAAGTTTAAGCGGGACAGACTTAACAAAAATGATTTGGATACCATCCCAAGTAAGGAACCTAGGAATAGGCACTAGCACGATCACAAGGCACACACTGAGAACATGGGACAAAATAAATAAGTCACACAACTGGACATGTAATTCCCCCTTAATGTCACTATTAGACACAAAATATTTTATACCAGGAATGGAAGAGCGAATGTTTTATAGCAGATGGGCACAGAAAGTAGAAGTAACACTGGGAGAGGTGATGATAGGAGACAGGATCTTAACATATAGGGAAATCACTCAACAATGGGGAAATAGACCCTTAGATAAATGGAGATACAATCAACTAGCACATTTCATACAAGGGCTCCCACAACCCCTACGAGGAATGAATGATTTAAGGCCACTAGAAAAATTATTTAAGGACCCACAAAGCATAGTGAAAAGGATATCCAAAGTATACAAAGTATTAAGAGGTGAGGGAGAAGGGGAATTACCCATATACTTAGGGAAATGGGAAAGGGAATTGGGGACTCTGCGTAATGACGAACAAAGGAGAAAAATATTAAAAATGACATATACATTAGCGAAAGACTCACGAACATATGAAATGGCATATAAGTTAATAGCGAGGTGGTATATGACTCCCATAAGAATGCAGAAATTAAGAAAAGGAGAGGACTTGATGTGTTGGAGGGAATGTAAAGAACAAGGCACGTTTAAACACATTTGGTGGGATTGCCCAAAAATAAGACCTTTTTGGGATAAGATAATTGAAAATATTTACCTGATAACTGGAATGAGGATTAGGAAATGTCCATGGTCTTGCCTGTTCCACGACACAGACATGGGAGTAAGACAGTATAAAGCTACACTTATCCCCTATCTCTTGAATGCAGCCAAAGCCGTAATCCCAATTCATTGGGGAGACCCCCAGGGGCCGACAATCTTAGAGTGGGTGAAAAGGGTGGAGCAGAGTAGACTGATTGAAGATTCGATCAATAAAACCCTGGAGCCAGAGAGTGCAATCCTAGGGAAATGGCAACAATGGCTGACATTTATAGAGAGTGGGATCTGTCTTGTCTGAGTAAATAGGAGTAGGGAGTAGAGGAGGAGGACGAAGGACACGGGCGGAGAATGGGGGGCACAACTCCGTCCGAAATTTTTTATTTTTTTTTGCCCGTGGGGGGGGGGAGGGAGGGAGAAGATGTATTCTTTTAACTGTATTTTGTAAGAAGAGAGGGGTAAGGAGTCGGTAGTTCTGTAATGTACTATACGACTCCACCCTCAAGATTTGTAAAACAATGTGTGAATAATTTTTGAATCATTTTTGAAAAATAAAAATAAAGAATATATAAAAATCAATGTAAGTGAATGAGAGCTGTCTTAATGCACGCGACTGAAGTCGCCTCCGACTTCAAAAGAAGTTCCTGTACTACTTCAATCCGACTTGTAGGCGACTTGTACCCATTGATTTCAATGGAGGTCGCCTCCAAGTCGGATCTCTGTCTATAAGGAGGAGACTTTGACAGAATTACTAGCTCTGAAGGGGGAACTCCACGCCAAATTTCTGAAAAAAAATTGGCGTGGGTTCCCCCTCCGAGAGCATACCAGGCCCTTAGGTCTGGTATGGATTCCAAGGGGAACCCCCCTACGCCGAAAAAACGGCGTGGGCCCCCCCCCAAATCCACACCAGACCCTTATCCGAGCACGCTACCCGGCCGGCCAGGAAAGGGGGTAGGGACGAGCGGGCTGCCCCCCCTCCTGAGCCGTACCAGGCCGCGTGCCCTCAACATAGGGGTGCCTTGGGGGAGGGGGGGCTTGCGGCCCCCCACCCCAAACCACCTTGTCCCCATGTTGATGAGGACAAGGGCCTCTTCCTGACAACCCTGGTCGTTGGTTGTCGGGGTCTGTGGGCGGGGGGCTTATCGGAATCCGGGAGCCCCCTTTAATAAGGGGGCCCCCGGATACCGGCCCCCCACCCTATGTGAATGAGTATGGGGTACAGTGTACCCCTACCCATTCACCTGTAAAATAAAAGTACAAAAAAAAACACAACACACGAGATAAAATACTTTATTGCACAGCTCCGGGGGTCTTCCGTTCTCGGGGGTCTTTTCGGCGGACTCCTCCGCTATCTTCTTCTAGCTCTTTTGCTAGCGGAGGAGTCCGGCTTTCTTCCTCGCCGCCGGCCTCTTCTTTCGACTTCGGGGGTCTTGTCCCCCTCTTCGGTTCTTCTGCCGGGCCACCGCGCCTTCTTATAGCTCTTTTACAGGCGTTGGCCCGGTCTTCTGTCGCCGCCGTCGCCGCCTTCCGTTCTTCTTCTCCAGGAGATGTTGACTCGACGCTCTCTCCGGCCGCAATGCCAGAGATTGATGTCACATGGTGACCCCGCCCCCTTACCATGTGACATCACCCCATGTGACCAACCCATGTGACATCAACCCATGTGACACCTCCCCTTGTCCCTATATAAGTGGCAGCGCAGCGCGTCCCTGGCATTGCTGCCGGAGAGAGCGTTGAGTCAACATCCCCTGGAGAAGAAGAACGGAAGGCGGCGGCGACGACAGAAGACCGGGCCACCGCCTGTAAAAGAGCTATAAGAAGGCGCGGTGGCCCGGCAGAAGAACCGAAGAGGGGGACAAGACCCCCGAAGTCAGAAGAAGAGGCCGGCGGCGAGGAAGAAAGCCGGACTCCTCCGCTAGCAAAAGAGCTAGAAGAAGATAGCGGAGGAGAAGACCCCCGAAGACGGAAGACCCCCGGAGCTGTGCAATAAAGTATTTTATCTCGTGTGTTGTGTTTTTTTGTACTTTTATTTTACAGGTGAATGGGTAGGGGTACATTGTACCCCATACTCATTCACATAGGGTGGGGGGCCGGTATCTGGGGGCCCCCTTATTAAAGGGGGCTCCCGGATTCCGATAAGCCCCCCGCCCGCAGACCCCGACAACCAACGGCCAGGGTTGTCGGGAAGAGGCCCTTGTCCTCATCAACATGGGGACAAGGTGCTTTGGGGTGGGGGGCCACACGCCCCCCCTCCCCCAAGGCACCCCCTATGTTGAGGGCACGCGGCCTGGTACGGCTCAGGAGGGGGGGCCGCCCGCTCGTCCCCACCCCCTTTCCTGGCCGGCCGGGTAGCGTGCTCGGATAAGGGTCTGGTGTGGATCTGGGGGGGGGACCCCCACGCCGTTTTTTCGGCGTAGGGGGGTTCCCCTTGGAATCCATACCAGACCTAAGGGCCTGGTATGCTCTCGGAGGGGGAACCCACGCCAAATTTTTTTCAGAAATTTGGCGTGGAGTTCCCCCTTCAGAGCTCATTCTCTGATTGGCCACGGCAAAAGTCGCCTGGCCTGGGGCGACTTGTAAGTCGCGCTGTTAAGTAGTGCCAAGTCGCGCTGTCAATCATTCACAAGTCGTCTCCAAGTTGCCTTCCCAAAGTCGTGTCGCCCCTAGTCGCCCCTGTGTGAACCGAGCCTAAAGATAGATAGATAGATAAATAAGGTTTTTATTAACGTCTGTGTTCTCATTAGAAGGTTTCACCCTCTCTATTTGTTCTGTTCTGGTTGTCCCCAGAAAATTAACAGAGAGGAAATTTTCCAATGGAAACACTAGTTATGAGGACCTGGGGTGCCCCAAGGGACTCCCTTCATTTTAGGGATTTCCTCATATTTCCTGTATTGGCTATGGTACAGGAAGTGAAGGTGATTCTCACCAATTGGACACAGACGGGTGGCAAAAAAAAAAATCTGACAGTGGCTATAACCCTCCCTTACTCTGTCCAAAATGAAAAAAAAAGTTTTGCTTATAGTTCTACCTTAAGATACAAGGGAAAAAAATAAGGCTTTAATGTATTTCATCTATGTATTTACATTTGTGCTCATAGGTTTACATACCCTGGCAGAATTTATGATTTCTTGGCCATTTTTCAGAGAATATGAATGATAACACAAAAACTTTTCTTTCACTCATGGTTAGTGTTTAGCTGAAGCCATTTATTATCAATCAACTGTGTTTACTCTTTTTAAATCATAATCACAACATAAACTACCCAAAAGACCCTGATCAAAAGTTTACATGCCCTGGTGATTTTGGCCTGATAACATGGACACAAGTTGACACAAAGGGGTTTCAATGGCTATTAATGGTAATCATCCTCATGTAATCATGTAATAAGTGTGTGTGTATAAAAGGTTAATGAGTTTCTGGACTCCTGACAGACCCTTGCATCTTTCACCAGTGCTGCACTGATTTTTTCTGGATTCTGAGTCATGGGGAAAGCATAAGAATTGTCAAAGGATCTGCGGGAAAATTTATTTGAACTGCATAAAACAGAAAAGGGATATAAAAAGATGTCCAAGGAATTGAAAATGCTAACCAGCAGTGTTCAAATACTAATCAAGAAGTTAGCCCAACATCAATAGTATGCAAGCTCTTGGAAGGGATGATATGTTACTATATACAAGATTTTAGAAACAAAAACTGTATCATTAGCAGTAATCAGCATGGATTCATGAAGAATCGTTCTTGCCAAACCAATCTATTAACCTTCTATGAGGAGGTGAGTTGCCATCTAGATAAAGGAAGGCCCATAGACGTGGTGTATCAGAATTTTGCAAAAGCATTTGACACAGTTCCCCATAAACGTTTACTGTACAAAATAAGGTCCGTTGGCATAAACCATAGGGTGGTGAGTATATGGATTGAAACCACCGGGCGAGTTCAGAGGGTGGTGATAAATGGGGAATACTCAGAATGGTCAGGGGTGGGTAGTGGGGTCCCATAGGGTTCTGTACTTAATTTGTTCATAAACGACCTGGAGGATGGGGTAAACAGTTCAATCTCTGTATTTGCAGACAATACTAAGCTAAGCAGGGCAATAACTTCTCCGCAGGATGTGGAAACCTTGCAAGAAGATCTGAACGAATTAAAGGGGTGGGCAACTACATGGCAAATGAGGTTTAACGTAGAAACATGTAAAATAATGCATTTGGGTGGCAAAAATATGAATGCAATCTATACACTAGGGGGAGAACCTCTGGCAGAATCTAGGATGGAAAAGGACCTGGGGGTCCTAGTAGATGATAGGCTCAGCAATGGCATGCAATGCCAAGCTGCTGCTAACAAAGCAAACAGAATATTGGCATGCATTCAAAAAGGGATTAACTCCAGTGATAATCTGATAATTCTCCCACTCTACGAGACTCTGGTCCAGCCACACCTAGAGTATGCTGTCCAGTTCTAGGCACCAGTCCTCAGGAAGGATGTACTGGAAATTGAACAAGTACAAAGAAGGGCAACATATCTAATAAAGGGTCTGGAGAATAGTTATGAAGAAAGGTTAGAATAAAGTGGGGATGTGTGCGCTACCTTTAAAAACCAAGTAATATGAGAGAATAATAAATAAATAAATAATATAGTAAAAAACACCCTAATACTAACAAAGTGTAAATACAAGTGTACTTGTAACAATAGCAAGAAATTAAATATTATGAAAAAAGTGCATCCATGCATTAATAAATAACAAGTGGCTTAGTGCATAATTCAAGTGAAGTTTGCTACATGCAAAAAAACGCATATATCTGTGTAAAGATAAAGTGTCTAAATAACATAAGAATGTTCCAAACAGGAATCCAGTAGCAGCAGATAAGTGAAATTATACAAAAATGGCAACATATATAAGGAAATAAAATAAGGCAAAAACCATATGAATAGATCAAAGTGACATCAGTGCATCACACTAAAGTGTCCCATACAAGATACAATCGTGCAACTCAGATAATCGCAATCCAAAATTTTAAAGTGCAATGTGCCAAAGAGACAGTCCTCTGGTGATGATCCGTGCCAGTGGTGCTAACGCTAGGTAATTACCCAGGGGTCAAGTCCTGGGGAAAAAAGTGTGGGAACTCCCACCCAAGATCCACTCCCCTACCAAAAAAAAAAAAAAAAAAGATACGCTCATATGCATATATATATTTCACATAAAATACAGTGACTGCAAATGCGACATGCTACAAGAGATGACCAGACTGCGAATGTGACTACAGGAGATGACCAGACTGCGAATGCGACATAGTACAGGAGATGACTAGACTGCGAATGTAACTACAGGAGATGACCAGACTGCGAATGCGACTACAGGAGATGACCAGACTGCGAATGCGACTACAGGAGATGACCAGACTGCGAATGCGACTACAGGAGATGACCAGACTGCGAATGCGACATAGTACAGGAGATGACCAGACCGGGAATGAGACTACAGGAGATGACCAGACCGCGAATGCGACTACAGGAGATGACCAGACTGCGAATGCGACTACAGGAGATGATCAGACTGCGAATGCGACTACAGGAGATAACCAGAGTGCGAATGCGACTACAGGAGATGACCAGACTGCGAATGCGACATAGTACAGGAGATGACTAGACTGCGAATGTAACTACAGGAGATGACCAGACTGCGAATGCGACTACAGGAGATGACCAGACTGCGAATGCGACTACAGGAGATGACCAGACTGCGAATGCGACTACAGGAGATGACCAGACTGCGAATGCGACATAGTACAGGAGATGACCAGACCGGGAATGAGACTACAGGAGATGACCAGACCGCAAATGCGACTACAGGAGATGACCAGACTGCGAATGCGACTACAGGAGATGATCAGACTGCGAATGCGACTACAGGAGATGATCAGACTGCGAATGCGACTACAGGAGATAACCAGAGTGCGAATGCGACTACAGGAGATGACCAGACTGCGAATGCGACTACAGGAGATGATCAGACTGCGAATGCGACTACAGGAGATGATCAGACTGCGAATGCGACTACAGGAGATGACCAGACTGCGACATAGTACAGGAGATAACCAGACCGGGAATGAGACTACAGGAGATGACCAGACTGCGAATGCGACTACAGGAGATGACCAGACTGCGAATGCGACTACAGGAGATGATCAGACTGCGAATGCGACTACAGGAGATGACCAGACTGTGAATGCGACATACTACAGGAGATGATCAGACTGCGAATGCGACATAGTACAGAAGATGACCAAGTAGCTAGTTTTAAAATGTAAACATGTCCTCAGCCCCTTTATGGCACCTCCTTTACATTCCTGTCCTCACCCCCTTTGTAGAACCCCCCTTCACATTCCTGCCCTGCCTCCCTTTTATATCACCCCTCCTCATTCCTTTCTGTTTCTGATACTTTTCCCCCTCCCTCCTTCATAACAGTGCCCTCTTCCCTGTCTTACCTTACACAGGACACAGCAGATGACATCGGAAGTGCAGCAAAGGGATGGACAGAGGGCGGGACCTGCCCCAGTTAACTGATTGGTTGATAGAATGCAGAGCAGTTCTATTAACCAATCAGTTAACTGAGCCAGCCCCTGCCCTCCGTGCATCACTGTGCTGCTCTTCCGATGTCAGCTCTGTGAAGACAAAGCAGCTAGCAGACTGTGTTAGAGCCTCGGGCGGCTCTGGTCCTGCAAAGGGAACGGCGTTCCTGCTGTGAAAAAAGTGCGGGGACGCCGTTCCCACGCGTTCCCGCAGGACTCGAGCCCTGTAATTACCTCACCGCTGCAAGGTAAGCAGCGAAAAAAACACAGGGCAACCAGATGGCAGGGGATGATCCAGGGGATGGCTGCACAGCAAATTCTTGGAAATAACACAAATTCCTCCAACTTCCTCGTCAGTGGTAGGTGGCAAACAGGCTCAAGGGGATAAACCAGAGAGATCCGCCATGGTGTAATATTTCAAACATTTAATTTTATTAAAAATCAATATCTACTCACAGGGGAAGTGGGGAAATACACAGTGAACAGCAGACCGCCGAGCGCCTTGCTCGGATGTAAACGTCACTTCTGGGTTCCTACGCGTTACGTCATCAATAGGACTTCAACTGGGATGAAGAAAGGTTGCTAGCACTGAACGTATTCTCTCTGGAGAAGAGACGCTTGAGAGGGGATATGATTTAAATTTACAAATACCATACTGGTGACCCCATAATAGGGATAAAACTTTTTTGCGGAAGGGAGTTTAACAAGACACATGGCAGCTGTAGTTGTTTGCCTGGAGTTCAACTTTAAAAGAGAAGTATGAGGTTATTTGAAAAAAAAAATTACGCTACATCTCTCCCTTGCTGCTTCTAAGACTAGAAGACTAAGACAGCTGGTCACTCAATTCTCAGTCTTTAGTGAGCAGAGAGTCGGTGACTGTCAATCTCCGGCTGTCTGCTCTTCCCTGCCCCTCCAGCACTCGCTGAAACACTGGGCTGTGAAGGGAATGGGAGCAGCAGGCTCAGTCTCCCAGCAGTTCGCTGAGAGGCTGAGCCAGCTGCCAGTCCATGCATCCCTGGATCCCGACTTTAACTGATCCAGACTCTGAATGTCTGAGTGATATAGAAGCAGGAGTATAGATTGAACTGCACTCCAGTGATCCATAGGAGAAGTAGAGCCAAAAAAGTTTTGGCTATACTTTTCCTTTAAAGCAAATACTGTATGTGCTTTTTATCTTCAGGGCAAAGTAAAAGGTGTGTTTTATTTCTCCACCTTTTCCTGCATATGACTTTTTTCTTTGCTCCCTAATCGCTCAGTTCAGCAAGGTAAAGAAAAAACACAGTACTTCCAGGTATTTAGGAGCATGTAACTCACTCAGTGTGACAGAGCTATGTGGCAAAAAAATCTCCTGCAGGCCAAAGTTTTTCCCCTGATACATGGCTAAGGATTTTCGAGGTGTCATCATGTTGTTCTTCCAAATGCTCAGACAGATATTTATGCATACATGTATAGCGCCAACTCTTGAAGAGCACGCGCTATGTGTTTTTTCTATTTAAAATTCCTAAAACCGCAGTTTGGTTTTGGGCTTATTTATACCAAATTATGGTTTCAGTACCAGTCTAGCTGGATTGCACTGGGTTCTGCTTGGCCACAGGTGTCGCTGTTACTTCTGGCAGGTGTGAGAACGCAGTTTAGCTAGGTGCATTGAGTGCCATTTCTTTCTTGGAACCAGCCCAGTGGGAGATTCAACTGAGGAAGAGACCAGGGGAGGACGCTTTGGGAGAGGGCCACGCATAAGGCTGGCTTCTCAGAAAGAGCCTGGAGGCTTCGTTGAAAGACACCAAGTGATTCTACACTCGTAAGGTATCGCCGACCGGCTGCAAGATACTGGTACCGTATGAGGGCTCTCTAAATTTGTCTACATCCTTCAGTTACTACAAGTGTTCTACAGCAAGTCTGTGGAAGAGACTTTGTTCACCAGTGTTCTACAACAAGTCTGTGGCAGAGAATTTGTTCAAGCATCCTACATGCAAGTCTGTGGCAGAGGTTTTGCTTTATTCAAACACTCTATCGGCTGCTAGGCCTAGTGAGAGGAGGTCTATCCGGTAGCTGTGAGAATCCAGTTGTGAGTGGCAATTCTCTGGATTTCTATAGTGAGAGACTTCCTATCTTGAGCAGTTCCAAGAGTACCTGAGCTTTCTACCTAAACCCTCTAGCCTTCGTTGAGAGACTGTTTTGTCTACCCTTTTTTGCAAATAAAAATCCCAAAAGTGAATCCAGTGTCAGTTTCTGCAATTCTTTGGGCCATCTACCTCGGGAAACCCCTATACACATACAAGGTCAAGAAGGTAACGGTAAGCCCAACAAAACCAGCCGCACCTTCGGGGGTCAGTGCTACATATGCATTTAATTTAAAAAATAATATTTTATTAGATTACTGAGTATTCTCATACATAAGCATAGGTGCCCTATACCCAAAATGTCTGGAAGTGTTTTTACTTTTAATAATACATGCCACAAACTATACCAACGATTCTCACAGGCAGATGGCAGTGAGAACTGTAATACGGTTTACAGGTAATTTCTGCTTCTTTAGACAGAAATGGAACCCGTAATCATAGATAATCTATGATTACGGGTTCCATATCTGTCTAAAGAAGCAGAAATTATCTGCGAAACACCTTATACTGCTAACCGTCATCTGTATTATTAATGCCTTCTGTATTATAAAATGTAAAAACACTTCCAGATAGTTTGGAGATAGGGCATATATACTTATATATGAGAATACTCAGTAATCCAATTGAATTCACTGTTTTAAATAATGATGTTTTTAGACTGAAGTTTTACCTAAAATGCATACTTTTACATATCTGTCTGAACATTTGGAAGAACAGCATGGTGCACCTCAAAAATCCTTTATACAATTTATTTTGTATGTTTGGTAGTTGAGTATCTAGGTGGGATGGTGTGTCAAGACAATAGAGATAAAAAATAAATAAAAATATATAGCAACTTATTAAAGTTAAACTCTAAGGGTGCACTCATAATGGTAGTTTTAACCATGCCCAGGCACGGTTCACCCTCTTGGTCCACTTTGTTTGTGTAGTGTTAGTGCTCTGAACTATGCCTAGTAACGGTTAAATATACTGTGCCCAGGACCACATGGAAGAGGTGGTCCTGGGCACAGTTCACTTGTGGTCTGGTACACTTCAGTGTGAGTGCAAAATGATGACTGAGCTCATAACTCTCCATAGATCCCTGAGCACAGAAGCAGGGATCACTGTGGTCTGGATGACTTAAGTGAGCCTGGGAAAGCTTGCTCAATTCCCAATGTGAGTGCAGACCACTGTAGGAGTAGGGAAGGGGCACAATCAAACAGTTTACCCTTTTATATCCATACCTAGTGTCAGTGCACCCATATATTCCTCATTACATACATCTATTGCACTTGTCCCATAATCAGATTTTAAAGTCGTTCTGCACCTTTAAAAAAAATATTAAAAGCCAGCAGCTACAAATATTGCAGCTGCTGACTTTTAATAAATTGACACTTACCTGTCCCAGGGTCCAGCGATGCCTGTGGCAGATGACGAGCAATCGATCGTCTCTCTGCTGCCCCTGCCGCCATCCTCTGTCAGGGAATCGGGAAGTGAAGCATTGCGGCTTCACAGCCCGGTTCCCTACTGCGCATGCGTGAGTCACGCTGCGCGTCTCTGCTGGTCCCCGCTCTGTCCTGGGAACTGTGTGTTTCCTAGAACACAACGGGGGGCGGGGCATCTGCGGCGGTCTGCGGCGGTCTTATCCCGGAAGTGGGTGCAGATACCAGGATTATCCAGGTAACTGCACCCCCCTCCCCCTGAAAGGTACCGATTGTGGCATCGGAGGGGGGGAGGGATCAGATGAGCGGAACTTCCACTTCAGGGTGGAGGACCGCTTTAAGTTTTAGTAATAGCCATGGATAAGTATGTAAATCATATTTTTAATAGAAATTTTAATAATAGTATTAATAATAGTCATCGACAAATATGAAAATGAATATGAATATTAGTCCCTTCATTTGAAAACATTTGCATAGTTGTCATTTTTATTAGTATCTCATTCATGTAATATATATAAAACTTTTTTAGGCCCCTTTCACACTGGGGCGGGGGCGGCGTCAGCTGTAAAGCGGCGCTATTTTTATCTCCGATTTACCGCAGTTTTAGCGGCACTATTCGGCCGATAGCGGGGCATTTTAATCCCCCCTAGCGGCCAAGAAAGAGTTAAAAAACCCCGCAAAGCGCTGCTACAGCAGCGCTATGCCAGCAGTAGAGCCGCGCTGCCCCATTGATTTCAATGGGCAGGAGCAGTGTATACAAAGATGATGCTGGCAGGACTTTTTTGTTGAGCGTCCTACCAGCGCACCACTCCAGTGTTAAAGCCCTTGGGGCTTTCACATTGGAGAAACAGCAGCAGCTGTTTCAGGGCGCTTTGCATGTGCTATTTTTAGAGCTGTAGCGCCTGCAAAGTGCCCCAGTGTGAAAGGTATAATGATTCATTAATTAGACCAGAGCACATAGGTGTCCGTTTATGAAACTGTGAGCAGTGGTGATCCCAAGGATCACTGCTGCTCAAAGTCCATTAATGGTTTATGAAACAGAGATCATCTCCACACACTGAGAAGCTGTCATTTACTGACACAGAAATGGCCAGTTTATGAAGCTGTCATCTGAGCACTTCGACTTGCGATCTGAGTCAGAATTCACACTTCCTGATTCACCAGCTCAGAGGTAGAGAATCGAGGAGTAAAGAGAGAATCTCAGGGGAAGGAGGAAGATTTTTGACTTCTTCCTTCCTCGTTCAGAACTCCCATGACAGTAACCATGTCCCCCATATATATATATAATGTATGTGTGTGTTTGTATATGTATATATAGTGTAGGGGAACAAATATTTTATCACTAGGTGGGCGGTCTCCTCCAGAAATTCAAAAAAGGGGGGGTGGGTATTCTTGCGCCAACTCAAATGGCTATAAACAATGTACTGCTGCATGCACTGAGGGAAATGTCTGAACCCAATGTGATAGAGATGAAAAAGTTTGTGGTGCGCTATACTTATACAATAAAGTAATTGGAATGTGTAGAATCCTAATAGGCCAGTATTAAAGATCCGTACTGGCCGTAACCAAATTAAAAAAACAACGTCACACTTGCTAATGGTGGACAAGTATCATAATGATGAGCGAGACATAGATAATAATACAATTTCTGTTAGGGAACCAATATCCCAAAAGCAGGTGCTGGCAGTTACCAGACTCAAAATTGTGTGGAAAAAACACAGCACTAGTAAATCAGGAAGACCAAAAAGCGATGTGCAAAAAAGATAAATATATATATAAATAATGCAGTATATGCAATAAACACAATTGCAATATGTGAACTAAAGTGCATATATCCCAAGTGAAAATAAATGATAAAACAGATTTAAAAATAACGGGTAGTGGAAACAAAAATTCATGCATAATAAATAAATAACTCCATAAAAACGTATATCACAGTGTCCATAGAATTCTTCTTTCTGTAAACAATATGTGGCGTGTGAACATATAGTGACTCTTGAAAAAATAAAGTGCAAGTGCTGGCAATCAAACTTCAATAAAGTGCTGCTAGTAGTGGGTGGTTTGTGAATTCCTCCGTGTAGGGATGAGCTTCGAGTTTGAGTCGAACTCATGTTCGACTCGAACATTGCCTGGTTTAATATACTACACTATGGGGCATCCTTCCTGTGCTTAATCTCTGCATATGACCTATTGGTGAGACACTTCCATCCCGGAGTTCCCAAAGATGACCATTTAGGGGGATGTTTACACCAATTATAGGCAGGATACCTGTAACAACAAGAGCCTGGGGCTACTATCCCACATTAAGACGGTTACCAAGGACCCCTAAAGTCATACTTATATGCTGTTACATTACAGCAGTAAGGTAAGGGGACACCCATATATCTAATCAGCACGGAGGTAAGGATGAGCCGAACACCCCCCTGTTCGGTTCCCACCAGAACCTGCAAACAGACCTAAACTTCGTGTGAACTTTAGAACCCTATTAAAGTCTATGGGACTCGAACGTTCAAAATTGAAAGTGCTAATTTTAAAGGCTAATATGCAAGTTACTGTCCTAAAAAGTGTTTGGGGACCTGGGTCCTGCCCCAGGGGACATGGATCAATGCTAAAAATAAGTTTTAAAAACTGCAGTTTTTTCAGGAGCAGTGATTTTAATAAGGATTAAAGTGAAACAATAAAAGTGTAATATTCCTTTAAATTTCGTACCTGGGGGTGTCTATAGTATGCCTGTAAAGGGGCGCATGTTTCCCGTGCTTCGAACTGTCCCTGCACAAAGTGTCATTTCTGCAGAAATTTTTTTTAAAATCACTTGTGGTTATAATGAATTGTCGGCTCCTTAATACAGAGAACACGCAATGAGTGTTCTCTGTATTACAGGAGCCGACAATTCATTCATTGATAAAAAAAAAAAAAAAAAAAGTGTGGGGTTCCCCCAAATTGAATTACCAGGCCCTTCAGGTCTGGTATGGATATTAAGGTGAACCCCATGTCAAATTAAAAAAAATTGATGTGGGGTTCCCCCTAAATATCCATACCAGACCCTTCAGGTCAAGGTATGGATATTAAGGGGAACCCCGTGTCAAATTTTTAAAAAAAATTTACGTGAGGGTCCCCTAAAAATCCATACCAGACCCTTTATCCGAGCACGCAACCTGGCAGGCCACAGGAAAAGAGGGGGGACGAGAGAGCGCCCCCCCTTCCTGAACCCTACCAGGCCACATGCCCTCAACATTGGGAGGATGCTTTGGGGGTCTGTGACCCCTCAAAGCACAATGTCCCCATGTTGATGGGGACAAGGGCCTCATTCCCACAACCCTGGCTGGTGGTTGTGGGGGTCTGGAGAGAGCGCCCCCCCTCCTGAACCGTACCAGGCCACATGCCCTCAACATTGGGAGGATGCTTTGGGGGTCTCATCCCCACAACCCTGGCTGGTGGTTGTGGGGGTCTGCGGGCAGGGGGCTTATCAGAATCTGGAAGTCCCCTTTAACAAGGGGACCCCCAGATCCCAGCCCCCCCCCCCTCCTGTTTGAAATGGTAAGGGCCTACCATTTCACAAAGAAAGTGTAAAAAATGGTTAAATAAGACAAACACACTTTTGAAAAATTCCTTTATTAAAAAGATTTTTTTATTATTATTATTATTATTTATATATTATTATTATTTTCAGTCCAGCGCAGTCCATCCATGCATCCATCTTCTGTCTCCACTGAGGAGAAACTGCGGGATCCCAGCGCTGATGTTTCTTATATTAGGAGGGCGGGGCCACCCGTCACCTCACCATACCCCCTC
This sequence comes from Lithobates pipiens, assembly GCF_037356315.1. NCBI lineage: Eukaryota > Metazoa > Chordata > Amphibia > Anura > Ranidae > Lithobates > Lithobates pipiens. The sequence continues at coordinate 117,955,418 of NW_027507784.1, forward strand.
TGATGCTAGTGAGGGAAGCCAGGGCTTCCCCAATGACGTATGGGTGACCCCGCCCCCCTCTGATGTAACGCTGGCTTCCCTCACTAGCGTCAGAGGGGGCAGGGTCAGGTGATGGGGGGCCCGCCCTCCTAATATAAGAAACGTTAGGCGCCGGGATCCCCGCAGTGTCTCCTCAGTGGAGACAGAAGATGGATGCATGGATGGACTGCGCTGGACTGAAAATCACCCGTCGCTGGATCAGATCAGCCATCGCTGGACCCCGGAGAGATGATCATCTGTCGCTGGATAGCAAGAGTGGATTACCACCGCAGGAATCTATTTTTTATTTCTTTTTATTTTTAATAAAGGAATTTTTCAAAAGTGTGTTTGTCTTATTTAACAATTTTTTACACTTTCTTTGTGAAATGGTAGGGGTACTTTTGTACCCCCTTACCATTTCAAACAGGGGGGGGGCAGGATCTGGGGGTCACCTTATTAAAGGGGGCTTACAGATTCTGATAAGCCCCCCACCTGCAGACCCCCACAACCACCAGCCAGAGTTGTGGGGATGAGACCCAAAGCATCCTCCCAATGTTGAGGGCATGTGGCCTGGTACGGTTCAGGAGGGGGGCGCTCTCTCGTCCCCCCTCTTTTCCTGCGGCCTCTTTTTTTATTTGATGCAGGGTCCCCCTTAACCACTTCCCACCCGGCCAATGCACATATACGGCCGGCTGGGAGCCGTCTGCTTCTGATAGGACGTTCAGGAACGTCCATCAGAAGGAGCGGGATCGCGCGCGCGTCACCCGGACACGGCGCATCTCAGATCGGCAGGAGGGCTCTCTGATTGGCCCTCCTGATCACATGACGGCCATGTCCAATCACGGCCATCATGTGATGTAAACAAACAGCCGGTTGCTAGGCAATCGGCTCCTCCTCTCCTCACACAGAAGTCATCGCTGAGGAGAGGAGAGCAGATCGCTGCAGCCGGCTGATGATCAGTGAGTATGAGCTGTTTTTTACAGCTTTTTACTCACTGATCACCAGTCTAGTGTAATACACAACACACCACACAGTATAAACACAGTCCCCACATATGTCCCCAAAACATAAATGTCCCCAAATAATAAAAACACATGTCCCTAATAATAAAAACATGTCCCCCACATATGTCCCACTAAAATCACATGTTCCAATGATTATCTGCACACGTATATACGTGATCACCTGCACACATATGTACATGATCATTTGCGTACATATGTCCGTGATCACACAAACCAATTATTATACACTTAACGGATTTTTTTTTACCAAAAACATGTAGCAGACATGCATACATTTTGGCTTAAATTTATGACAAAATTTGATTTTATTGGATTTCTTTTAAAATAGAAAAAAGAAAATATAGTTTTTTTTCCAAATTTCCACTTTTTTGCGCTTATATCGCAAAAAATAAAAAACTGAGTCGTGAATAAATACCACCAAAATAAAGCTCTATTTGTGCGAACAAAATGATAAAAATTTCATTTGGGTACAGTGTAGCATGACCGCGCAATTGTCACTGAAAGCGCTAGAGCGATGAAAGCTGAAAATTGGGCTGGGAAGGAAGGGGGCGAAAGTGCCCTGTATTGAAGTGGTTAATATCCATACCAGACCTGAAGGGTCTGGTATGGATATTTAGGGGGAACCCCATGTAAAAAATGTTTTAAATTTGACGCGGGGTTCCCCTTAATATCGATACCAGACCTGAAGGGCCTGGTAATTGAATTTGGGGGAACCCCACTTTTTTTTTTTTAATCAATGAATGAATTGTCGGCTCCCGTAATACAGAGACACTCATTGAATGTTCTCTGTATTACGGAGCCGACAATTCATTATAGCCGCGAGTGATTTTAAAATACTTTTTTTCCTGCAGAAATTACACTTTGTGCAGGGACAGTTCTAAGCACGGGAAACATGCACCCCTTCACAGGCATACTATAGACACCACCCCAGGTAGGACATTTAAAGGAATATTACACTTTTATTGTTTCACTTTAATCATTATTAAAATCACTGCTCCTGAAAAAACTGCCATTTTTAAAACCTTTTTTTGCATTGATGTCCCTTGGGGCAGGACCCAGATCCCCAAACACTTTTTAGGACAGTAACTTGCATATTAGCCTTTAAAATTAGCACTTTAGATTTCTCCCATAGACTTGTACAGGGTGTTCCGGCTTTTCGAATTTACTGCGAACAGCCCAAATTGTTCACTGTTCGCTGAACAGGCGAACAGGCAATGTTCGAGTCGAACATGAGTTTGACTCAAACTCGAAGCTCATCCCTACACGGAGGAATTCACAAACCACCCACTACTAGCAGCACTTTATTGAAGTTTGATTGCCAGCACTTGCACTTTATTTTTTCAAGAGTCACTATATGTTCACACGCCACATATTGTTTACAGAAAGAAGAATTCTATGGACACTGTGATATACGTTTTTATTGAGTTATTTATTTATTATGCATGAATTTTTGTTTCCACTACCCGTTACTTATTTTTAAATCTGTTTTATTATTTATTTTCACTTGGGATATATGCAATTTAGTTTACATATTGCAATTGTGTTTATTGCATATACTGCATTATTTATATATATATTTATCTTTTTTGCACATCGCTTTCTGATCTTTCTGATTTATTAGTGCTGTGTTTTTTCCACACAATTTTGAGTCTGGTAACTGCCAGCACCTGCTTTTGGGATATTGGTTCCCTAACAAAAATTTTACTATTATCTATGTCTCGCTCATCATTATGATACCTATCCACCATTAGCAAGTGTGACGTTTGTTTTTTTTTATTTGGTTACGGCCAGTGCGGATCTTTAATACTGGCCTATTAGGATTCTACACATTCCCATTACTTTATTGTATAAGTATAGCACACCACTACTTTTTCATCTCCTCTGGAAATGTCCATGGACTGAGCAGTGAGAATTTATCACCACTTAATAAATGGACGCCTCTCATGAGATTCCAGTATCAGGGGCCGTTCTCCACTGTTTGAAGCGTTTGTAGAGCTTCACTCCACCAAAGGTGAAGCGATCTACAAAGCTTCATAAATTGGCATCCAGAGGAGAACGATCTCCTCTGTGAATGCCAGAGAATGGAACAGTGACATTTTTTCACTGCTTCATAAACGGACACCTAAGACTTTTTATTTTTTGCTATATATATGTAGAGTCTCAGTTGCTTTGCCATCTGGAAAGCCAATTACTGTGCATCAAGCTGTTGCATACCAGGTTATTCAGTGTAATAAATATGTATTGAACGTCAGAGAAAAACATCTTTCTTTGGATTTCAAAACATTTTGAGGTCTGTTTCTGATGAAATCTCACTGCTGTACTTACCAAGGTATTTGTTCACGCTGGGCTGAAAATGATTTACTTGAACATGGTCAGTTGTAAAAACTTGAGGTTAAATGCAGTAAGATAAGGTGCTAATGTTGCGACTGTGACTTCTCTTTCCCGTGAATTCATTTAGTTGACTGCAGTTAATGCTTTCTTATGTATTTGAGCACAAACATACGTCAGTGTGTTCAGACCTGTCTGGACTGCTGCCAACCAGATGGCATGGACATAACTAGAGAATAGATGCTGCTTGTTAGATGCCAGGTTTTCGCTTTTTAGGGGGAAACATGGCTCATTATAAGCAGAAAAGACACATTCTTTTTTTTTTTTTTCCTTAAATCTTATAGAGTTGCGATTTTTACAGGTGGCCCATGCAATGTCATTACTCGTAAATTGCAAGTTGTTTTACAAGGCCAGACATTTTGAAGAAAACTGGACAGCATTTAACACAGTACACAGCAGTCAGTCAAGTACATGGTTCTGTGTATCCCATTTGCTCAGAGAGAGGTTAACAATCTTCCACTGTTATATGGAAAAGCACACAACACAGACAAAAAGGTTGTCCATTATTTAGTGAATAAGCAAAATGTTGAGTTTCCTATTTGAATGTGTAATTTGTGAATAGTACGAGACTCAAAAAGAAGGTGACAACTCTAACACCTGGCTGGCGCATGCAGTCCATTATTTGCAAGGACCTTTATCAGTTTCTATAGACACCATGCCCAGGTTCCAATTGGTTGGTTATAGTCACATGCCATTCCCTGAAAATTATCGTGTCACTGGCACAAACCTATATTTTCAATTCACAGAAAATGTATTCACTGGATTTTTCAGCAGGTGGCCTATTGTAGACTGGCTGCAGGTTCATGAATATAGACATTTAGTGGCTTGGAAGCTAAAAACCAGGTCAAGAATTTGTTGCAATACTGAGAACCAAATTTATTATAGCAAACATAGTTACATAGTTAGTCTAGTTGTAAAAACACACACACGTCCATCTAGTTCAACCCACAAACATCATCATAACATCTAGAGTTGGATGTTGGAGAAATGGGACAAAGAAGGTGTCTTGAACTCTGATATTTAAGTTTTATGGAGCCAAAAATGGTGTTATACTAATTAAGGTAGAGGCATTGTGCATCTGATGAAGGTAAGAGCTCTGCTAGTTTGGTACAGTACATATTCAATAACCCTAAATGAATATGCAGCCCAAAAGGTATATAGGTCTAAAGTTCAGAATATGATTACATTAGGGGGGTTATGTGCTTTGAGGCTTACAGTATGTACGGAAAATGTGCTATTTAGAACATCTGCTCTGCCTGTAGCAACCAGTCAAGAATCTTTGTTTCGTCAGCTATAACAAGATGTTTTCTCATTAGTACATTTTTTCTAACATAAGTCGCTATGTGGCAAGTTTACAAACAGACGTTGCTTAGTGAACATTTTCTTTAGATGAACCCTTTTGTCCAAGCGTTGATCATGACAGTATCTATCTATACATAGCAATCCAAACATGCGATTATGCATCAGATTTAGTGTTAGGAAACAAGTACAAAATACAGATGACATGTGGAATGTACAACCCTTCTATTTTCTTGTCAGAGGGTTTTCATTTTCTTTAGACCATTCAATTTAATAGACACCAGTGGTCTCTGCTTCTTACTAAATATAGCCATCAACCAATTGTCTGACATTTCCAAAAAATTTAAGAAATGAGCTGAATTTTGCATGGAGATACCCTATGCCATCTGCTGATATTTTTACCCATAATAATATTTGTCTCATAATATAAGTATTTATTAGGCAAGGCCATAATATGAGCATTTTTTATGTTTGCCAACTGCCTCACATTTAAAGCTTAAAATGTATTAAAAGACAAAAATTATTTTTACCTTTGGCTACAGTAGTCAACTATTATTAACTCCATCTGTGTCCCATCTAGGCAGATTCACCTTCTCTATTTGTTTTGGTAAACATTATCTGACTAAAAGTGGAAAAAATACCACACATTTTTTAAAGTGATTGTAAAGTCTCGTTTTTTTTTTCTATAAAAATAACAAACATGTTATACTTACCTGCTCTGTTGAAGTAGATTTGCACAGAGCAGCTCAGACCCTCCTCCTCTCGGGTCCTTCTTTGGCGCTTTTGGCCCCTCCCTCCTGTTGAGTGCCCCCTCAGCAAGCAGCTTGCTATGGGGGCACACAAGTCGAGCTGCAGATTTGTGTGTCCATTCAGACACGGAGCTGTGGTTTGGCCCCACCCCCTCTCTCTCCTGAAGGGATTGGTTACCCTTTTCTGCCAATCCCTTCATTGTCTGCCACTCACCCAATGAATTAAACTCAAAATACTAGCAATAACTTACAAAGCCATCCACAACTCAACCCCCAGCTACATTACTAACCTAGTCTCAAAATATCAACCATATTATTCTCTTTGTTCCTCCAAAGACCTCCTGCTCTCTAGCTCCCTTGTTGCCTCCTCCCATGCTCGCCTCCAGGACTTTTCCTGATCCTCTACCATCCTATGAAAGTCCCTACCCCAAACTATCCAGTTATCTCCTACTCTATCCATTTTTGGGGTGATACCTGAATCCCTTCTCTTCAGAAAAGTCTGTCCCACCTAACAACTGCATTTCCACTATCAGCTCATCCCCCACAGTTATTGCCTTTTGTATCATTTGACCCCTCCTTTTAGACTATAAGCTCTAACGAGCAGGGCCCTCTGATTCCTCCTGTATTGAATTGTATTGTAACTGTACTGTCTGCCCTTATGTTGCAAAGTGCTGCACAAACTGCTGGCGCTATATAAAGTATTCCTTCATGGTTGTACACATGGATCACATGCACACACACACACACACACACACACACACACACCCACGCACAGTTTGCCCTAACCCCAGCAATGTATTCAGTCAACCTTGAATGCCTGAAGTGAACAGAATTTTGGGCATGTAATAGCTTGTTTATCAGTTCTCATATTTCTTAAATCTGTATATGTTATTATGAGAGGGATATTTCTTACATTATATTACTAAAGTTTTGCTCACACTGCAATAGATCATATAATACAGTTTTTTTTAGTAGTAGAGGAACATTCCAGGAAGCCCTAGCTACTACCGATAGCTACACTCGTTATTGTAGATAGCCCTCAAATTGCAGAAGTGCAACTCCCTGCCCCCAACCAAGGAGTATGAACTGATCCATTCAACTTAATAAATACTTCTACACCTGCATTGGCCAAGCGCCTGCCAAGCGCCTGCTAAATGAAAAAAATGGAGTGTGAACAAGCCCCTAAGTCACAGTGCATTAGTAATTAGATTTTTTTTTCTAAATGGACTTGACAACAGGGTTAGTTGCTAAAACCCTCCTTCCAGTATTGAAGGAAAAACAATCTGTACTGAGCTATTTAAATGCTTTTTTCAACTATTCTCGGATAGCATTAGGATATAACAGAAAGAAATAGCACAGCATTTTCATTATCCAGCAAAAGCAACAGATGTAAAATTATGGGCATTTTCAGTAAATAGTTATTTAGAGAAATTTTATATTTTTAATTTTGCATGTGGCCTTCATGATTTGAAGTGATTTCTGTCCTTTATGTTTATGATAATATTTATTATAATGATTTGTATCTTATCTCTCTATTGGTTTTGGCTTAAGATAAGTCAAACATAGCATTAGTCACATCATAAGCCACAAAGAGATATTGTTGTTTGTAGAGAGTATATAATTAATTGTCAGCTACTGAGCTCTGTAAACAACAGACTTTTACAACAAAAAAGGTAATGAGAGCATGGAAAACACTATATAAACTATCTCATAGTTGCACCTGTTTGTACTGTACAGGTCCTATATCACCCCCAATATAGATAAATACCCCGAATGCTTTATTAACCCTGATATCATTATACCTGTTACCAGGCTTGCTCAGGTATTTAAGAATATTGTACAAAATAGTGTTTGTTAACCCCCCCCCCCCCCCCCCCCCAAAAATGAATCCTGCTCCTTGTTATGTGGCACAGTTATTGTCCTGTATCATTTGGCCCCCTGTAACACCTAAAAAAAAACTGGCTGATCCTGACAGTTCCTCCCCACCCCTCTGTAAACTGACCACAGTGTATCATGGCTGCTAAGACCAGACACTGTGGTCAGTTTACATTCCTCTGTCATCAGCAGCCTGGTATCTGCTCTTCTCTCCCCTCCTGCTGCGTGTGTAAGCCGCCCCTCCCCCCTCCTGTTGCTCTTATAACACTAACCTGTATACACCATCAGCACTGCCTCCTATTACAGTTTCCCCCTCTGTGAATGATTTATAAATATGCCTCCTCCCCCCCAGACTGACATCACCAGCGGAATCTCAGCCCCGCCCGCTGCAGATTCTCTCCGGGGAGGAAAGGAGGAAGCTGGCAAGTCATGTGATTGCAATCTCGGCAGTGAAATTAGGTATTTGCAGCATTTATTTTTATAAAATCACACAAAGGGGAATAATGCAATAGGAGGCAGTGCTGATTGTGTATACAGGTTAAAGTGGCTTAACAACCACATTAAGTTTAACTTAGAAAAAAAACAACAAAGAAAATCCTTCCTAAACTATGATGTCCAAGGTTCATTCATTTACTGACTATGAGCAAATTAAGAAAATGTTTTTGACAGAGGTGCTCTTCTCAGAGTAGTGTGATGTAAACCTCAGGCATGAAAGATGAACAAAGCACATTCCACTGTGTGTAATAACCTGAATCCAAAGCATTGAATCTGGTTTCTCTGATCTCTCCTCACATTAAGCTGACACAGCCTCCCAGCACACAGCAGATGTCTCATACCATCAGCTCTATGTTTCTCTGAGCCTGTGAAGAGGGGGTGTGTCACACCCCGCCAACCAGTTTCTCAGATTTCATGGAGCTGTGTATACTAGGTCTGCAGTGTGTGCGACTTCAGATTTTGGAAGCCTGTAGATAAACAGATACAACTTATGTAGGAGGATCTGTTTAATCTCTGTTTATCACCTGAGGCCAGTCGCTGACTGAGCAAATTAAAGTCTTCTGTCAACTGCTGTATTTCAGCCCTTCTTTCGTGTTTAGTTTGCGAAGCGAGCTGAATGAATCTGGCTCTCATCACCGCTTTATGTGCAGCCCACAGAGTGCATTTGATGGGTGCTGGTGAGGCTACATCTGATGGGCGCTGGTGGGCTGCTTCATTAAAAAGGTGGGGTATACATGAGCAGGGCAAAGGGGGTGGAGTCAGGGGTGGAGCCAGGGTTGGGCAGCAAAATAAGGTTTTGCCTAGAGTGTCAAAAATCCTTGCATCAGCCCTGTGTGCAGTGTGCAGGATTGTTCAGTAGAGCTTCACTGATACACCATTTAAAGCGTCCCCCTCACCCCAGATGCACCCATTAAGGTAATTGTCATTATGGAGTGATCAGATAGAGAGGTGTCGTATATTTTAGAGGCTGTCACCTTTGGGGTTGCATTTGAAGGAAGTAAGATGTGATCTATCCTAAAGTGGGTTTTGTGCAGGATGGAGTAGTGTGTGTAATCCTTGGTGCGGGGGTTCATTTCCCTCCAGAAGTCAACTAGGCTGTGTGTCTGTATGATCTGTGCTACCTGCAGGCTTTGTCTGGGGGGTCTCTTGGCTTTTGGGGTCTGAGGATTGGACTTGTCCAAAGAGAGGTTAAACAGAGTGTTAGAGTCACCACTCAGGATTACTGTGCCTAGGAAGTGAGGCTTTAAGGTCTGTAGAGCGGCTTCAAAGAAATTATCCTGGTGTGTGTTAGGAGCGTAGTAAGAGATGAATGTGTATGTCCCCCCATTAAGTGTGCCAGCTACTATGACATAACGGCCTTCAGGATCCTTAATTATTTTAGTAGGTGAGAAGTGAACCCTGTTAGAGAAACACATTGCTACTCCTCTCGTCTTATTGACCACATTTGCTAGGTGGAATTGAGTAAATTTTTTGAGAAGGAATGTGGGGTTGTAGGTAGCTGGAAAGTGTGTCTCTTGTAGCAGCACTACATCTGTTTTTAGTGTGTGGTGCTGTTGTAGTATTTTGCGTCTTGTTACTGGTGAGTTAAGTCCCTGCACATTGTGGGAAAAGATCCAAGCTTTTAGGTTTGTAGTTGGTGTTTTGGTCATGGCATAGGTGGTAGTAGGGAGCTATGTGCGAAGTATGCTTACTGATCAAGGGTAGTTTCCCTGTCAAGTGGAAGGCTTCCTGGACTCCATGGTGACCCTGTTCTGTATCGTGTGAGGTAGGAATTCCAGCAGGACCCTGTGAAAAAAGCAGGATGGGGGGAGGTGGGGAGGAAGAAAAGGGAGGATAGTGTAGAGAAAGAAATGGAAAAAGAAAAAGAAAAAGAAGATGCATTAGAAAACAAATTTTACAATGATATCCCAGTCCCCACTAGAGCTGGGGAGGTACCCGCCCCTGCCCCGCCATTTACCCAAAGGTAACCCAAGTCACCCTAAAAAGAACGAGGTAATCTGGCTCCGACAAGGGAGATAAGTAAAGTTCTCCTATCAGTGTCAGATGGAGGCGCACTGTAACCACTCCAGTCACCCCCACCGAAAGATTGAACTATAACAGTGTAATAATCTTAAAGTCTTAGCAACGTTGTTTTCTTATTGATTGTATAAGTACACTTGCCAATCCTCTCTAAATCTTAGGCTACTCTTGGCCTAATAAATTCTTTGAACTATATCAAGGTGTGTAAGTTCTGGGTGAGAGAGGTGTATCATCTTCAGGTGTGTAGAGAAATTACAAGACAATTCAGCCGTTCCTCCAGGGGTAGCACTACAGCCGTAAAAGTGATCGTACTAAAAATTCAATAAAATATACCTGTTCCAAAAAATGTAAGTGAACATATGACCACACAAGAACTAACTGTGCACATCTACATCATATAGTATATCATTGCCTTTCATTTCAGCTGTAGCTAATCAGTTTCTTCCACACTGACTCCCTTATTAAATTAGGCAAAGTTGGTTCACATATAATAACCTAATTGGTATGCAGAGTCCCTCTCTATATAGGTACCTTTACTGGTGAACCTATAGTGCATTAGTTAGAACATCTATTGAACACTAATGTGACTTTCATACAAATTACAATATATTAAGATTCCCACAACTACTATAAACTTTTGTTATATATACTTTATTGGAAATATCTGCTGCAGAGATTTGATCCAGGAAAAGCCAATCTTTCAGGGAGGGTACTGCTCATCCTTGAAAATCTGATATGCAGTTTAAGGCACAAAATAATCATCATGGTTTGTACAGCAGGCTGTAATCACATCAGTCAGTACACACTCTGCTATCTTCAGAACAACCTCTTCACTATTCAAAGAAGAACTCTTGGCAAGGAACACCACTAGTCAAAGGTCATTCCTTTTGTTTGATTTCCTACGCTTTAGAAATGTATTTTAAAACATTGTTTACAATTCACCTTCTCTAAATTGTCTCTATAATACTTGGAATTGCATTATTTTAAATGATAACCTATTAAAAGATCAGCACTGGGGGGCGTGGCCAAGAGCGGCATGTGATAGGACGTGTCTTGTGGCGCTCCTGTTCCTTATTCGACATTGATCCCTCTCCCAGCCTGCAATCCCGCTGGATTTTGCTCCTAAACCTGCCGGTACACTTCCCTGACACACCTGGTACTGCTGCCAAACTCCGTGGATGCGATGCTGACCCGCAAACAGACGTAAACATGATGCCCGCCGGAGATCCAACATGGTGCTGCAGCTCTGCTCTCCCAGCACCCATGTGGAACAGCTAAGCCATAGGAATTGGGTAAGCCCCCTAAGACACCTAAAGGCACTGTGAAAGACCCCCTAGAGACATGTTATGCTATGCCCAGAAGCTGTCGAACTCTATTGGGCAGGAGGACGGTGATAACATGTCAGTTATCCCCGATGTATTCCACACCCAGCCGGAGGATGCGCGGCCTACCCAGGGCCCCTCAGGCAGCACTGACCAGACCCCTCATGATATAGAGGACATTAAGGAGGGTGACGAGGCTGACCAATCCACACTAGCTGAAATCCTTAAAGCTGTGCACAAGTGTACTGCATCAGTACACACTCTCCAGGACCATTTCGGGGGTCTCAAAGAGGAATTGTGTTTCATCCGCCATGACCTATAGAAAACTAGAGAGTGTACCACAGCTGCAGCGGGGCTCATTAGCGATATTGAAGACAAACTGAAAGAAACATGCAGACTACAGCCCGGCTAGCATGGGCGAACAAACTCAAATCAGATGATATTGAAAACCAACTGCGACTAAACAGAGTCTGTATTGTGGGGCTCCCAGAAAAAACGGAGGATAGAGAATCCACTGAATTTGTTGTAAAATGGCTTCTTGAACCTTTTGGGAAGGAGGTGTTTACCCTGCTATACTCAGTCGAACGTGCTCACAGAGTGCCACTGAGGGCCCTCCCGCCAGGTCACCTCCTGTTCACCTTATTAGCCAGGCTGCTTAACTACAAAGACAAAGAAATTGTGCTTCGCCCAAGCAAGAGAACAGTGCAATATACAGTATAATGGAGTTTGTGTTTCATTCTAACCTGATTATTCTGCAGAAGCTAAATTCGCTGGAGTGAAGAAAAGGTTGCAGCAACTACGTGCCACCTATGCCATGCTGTTTCCAGCCAGACTCCGGATAGTTCCAGGAGGTCAGTCAAACTTCATTGAATCGGCTGCTGAGGCCTCCTCGGGGCTAGATACCAATGCAAATGGTCTCTGGGAGGGGAGCGGAAGCAGATGATTGTCCCTGCACTCCATAGGAGCAGTAAGTGAAGTATTACTAGGCTTGGCTGGGAGGCTATGTTTACCATCTACCCCATGCAATTTGAGAGCAAGTGAGTTTAATGAAACCTTTGGATGATTTTTTCCTAGTGGACATCTTCAAGGTCTATTCACACCGGAAGGCCCTCCGGTCCCTTCTTGAGGATTACAAGTTCTGTTGCCCTTAACCTTTTTTTCTTTTTTGTTGATTTATCTTTTGCATTTTTCTTTTTTGTCCTGCTAAGTTCCTGTCATGATTATGGTGCTGAGGTAACCAAACAGTAGTCATAGGAGAACACAACACAGAAGAAACTCAATACCTGTGTACTGTATTATACCCCATGTCTTGATTACTATACCAACCTGCCCTGCCAAGCTGAGCGGGATGGTATGTGACTGAGGATGCCCATGGCCCGAGCCTTTTCTTGCCCTGCATTTTCTAAACTACCACCTCTGAATGAGTACTGTCCCTCTGCTTTCCTGGAACATTAGAGGCCTTCAGAACCCTTTTAAATGAACTATGATGACCACTATCCTTAAAAAATACTCCCTGGCTATCTTTGCACTTCAGGAGACCCACCTGGTGCCAGAGACAGTGTCTAGTGTAAATTTTAATTAGGTGGGATGGGCGTACCACTCAAGGGGGTGAGTGTACTGGTGCACCGCTCAGTAGACTTCCAGGTGCTTGATTAATTGAGGGAGATATGTGATACTACTGTGTAGAATTTATCAACTGAAATGTATTCTTGCTGATTTATATACCACCTCTGTTTACATCTGAGGTATTAAGAATGCTCCAGCTGGGAAGCCCTGATGCACCCTTCATAGTAGTGGGAGACCTAAATTTGTTATATGAAACAAGTTCTAGACAAACTTCCCCCTCCAGTGGCAGGCTGCAAAATTGCCTGAACGGCACTGCTCAAATTGATGGAGGAGGTGGGATGGATGGATCCATGGAGGGGACGAAACCCAAAGCAGAAGCAATTTTCTTGTTTTTCCAAGACAAGTCTTTCTTTATCAGTCTTTCTTTATCAGTGATTGATCTTTGTTTATGTACGCCCCAGACATTCCATCTGTTGTGGGATATCCAGTATCTGGTGAGGAGGGTGTCGGATCACTGAATGCCAAACCTGCCACAGATCTGCCGAGGGCACCGTAGAACCTCAACACATTCTGGCTACACTTGTTTACCTCTCATGAGCGGATAAATTTCACGATCTCTGAGTTTTAGCAACACCATGAAGCCCATCCCAATTTGAATGTGGCATGGGAGACGTTTGAAGAGGAAGTAAACTCTCCCACTCTAATGCTTCTTTTCATTTAGTCCATTATAATAAGTAATTATTAAACTATAGCCACTGTAATTCAGCCCAAAACACATATTACTTACTGTTTAAAGAAACGTTAAAAACCTTGTTTCCGGGGGTAAGGCAGCACCATCTTAAGTATTGTTTTCTGAGTCCACAGTGGAGTGTATTTCCGCCCTTACATTGAGCACTTCCTGTACTGTTAACCAAGCCTCCTTCTCAATCCAACGTTTCTATGGCAACCCCACTTCCCTGTTCATAGCTGACTTGTTTTATTTCATAGTATTTACTTATGCTGATTACCTAGTGTTTGCCTGTGTGAGTCCTATCAGCTTCAGCTGATAAGACTGCAGTAATGCTGTCCTATGTCCTGCTTTACACTGCATGTGATGTCACATGGTCACATGGTGTGTAGGAGGAAGCTCTGAGTGATTATGCAGCCTCCTGGGAGTTCAGTGCTGTGTGCCGTAGGAAGTCCTGATAACAGATAGATAAGCACATAGAGAGTGCGCTGTAAATCAGGGGAGATCTGAGCATGCTCAGTGACATCATTCTAAAGAACAAAAAGGATTACAACAATACTAAGCAAGTAAGGAGATATCTACAAGCAGTATTCATTAGGGTTTTTTATGCCAATTTACATGGGACAAAGTTGTGGGGGAGGGTTTACAACCACTTTAAAGCATTCATGAGAGGTATTCTTATTACAGAGGTCACGGGTATAAAATCTAGAACGAATGTTCAGAAAAAACAAGCTGCCCAGCTGGTTAGTCGTATGGAGGCAGAGTTTATAGCCGACCCCTCTGGTCTCAAACAGGGATGACTGGTTGGCGGCTCAGGAGGCTGTGGACTGCATTACTAGCTTGGCTGCTGACCGCAAACTTTTTTTTAATAGATTAGCATTTTATGAGGAGGGGGAACAAACAGATTGTCTGCTTGCGAATCTAGTCAAGGCTTCCCAAACCCATGTTGTCGGAAAATTAGATCGCTCAGAATGCAGTGACATAGAACACGTACGACCGGACTATAAAGCTTTCGTCTTGTAATTTATTCTGAGCATGCGTGGCACTTTGTCTGTCGGAAATTGTCTACACACGATCGGAATTTAAACAATCAGATTTTGTTGTCGGAAAATTTTAGAATTTGTGTGTCAGAAATTCCGACTGAAAAAGTCAGATGGAGCCCACATACAATCGGATTTTCCGACAACAAGATCCGATCGCACATTTTACGTCGGAAAGCCAGACCGTGTGTACAGGGCATTAGAGGGGATATCCACTAAATGATTTACAGTACTACTTACAGGACGTAGCATTGCCCTGTTTATCTGATTCCCAAAGGTCACTCTTAGACACCACTATTAAAATAGAGGAACTACAGGAGGCGCTTAGCCTTTTCCCCAACTCCAAGGCCCCCGGGGATGATGGCCTCCCTATGGAAATATTTAACACTTCCTGCCCTGCCTATAGCAGATTGACGGCCGAGAAGTGGTTCTGTTATTCTGACTGGGCGTCATATGACGTCCACCAGCATAACATGCCAGTGCGCGCCCATGGGGACATGCAGAGCGGCGATCGCTAGTGCGGCATTTTTCATCTTTGTAGGCTTTTTCTAAATTTACATGCACCATTGGACAACGCAAGAGATAGAGCACTACCATCACTGAACGTCCATAAGGCCTTCGACAGCATAGTGCCATTACCAGTTATGGGCAAATTTGGTTTTGGTGAGGTGTTCTTGTCTTAGGTACACCTTTTATACAGCTCACCGCAGGCAGTTATCCATGAGGCCGGACATATTTATTTACCATTCCCCTTATTTAGAGGTACCTAGAAGGGGTGCCCATTGTCCCCCCTCCTCTTCGCCATTGCCATTCAGCCCATGGCTGCCTTGATCGGGCTAACCCCTGTATCAGAGGCTTTCGGTATGGAGAGCTACATGAAAAACGTGTGTTCTATGCAGACATCACTATGCTGCTACTGGGCGATACCGGCGATTCAATGAAGGAAGCAATGTCAGTGATTACTGGCTTTGGAACATACTCAGGCCTAGTAATCAACTGGACCAAATCTTCACTCATGCCGACAGACGTAGCTCCGGATAGAATGGGATGTATGGTACATGATGTACCGGTGTCTTCTGGTTTTAAGTACCTGGGAGTCTATGTCAGTCCTGTGACACGGGACTATGTTTCGCTTAATTTGTTACCCTTGATCAATAGAATTTGAGATAGAACTGAAGTATGGGCGCGCCTTAAGATGTCCTTGGTAGGCAGGGTAAATCTTATAAAAATTGTCTTCATGCCGCAACTTCTTTACATTTTGCATAACATCCCTATGGTGGTTCCCCTTAAGGTATTCCAGATCATTAACTCCATCTTCAGAGCATTATAATGGCTCAACAAGCCACCATGGATTAAGTTGGAGCAGCTTCAAAAGGAGGGGGTTGCCGTTGCCTAACCCGCGGCTATATTACCTAGCAGCCCAGCTACAGCATATTGCCCAGACCATGCCCTCAGAGCAGGAACAGGGAGGGAGGAATATAGACATTGACTCGACTAGGGCTCTTATGTACCATGCCACAGGGTTCACTGATGTAGCCATGGGCCTGGAGGCCCTAGCATATGCGAAATCCAACAAACGTTTCCCCACATGTGTCCTCATGCAAAAAGTCTGGAACAAGGCTAGGCAGCAACAGGAGGTGGATGGTTTTACCAACTACAGCCCTATCTGAGCAAACTGATACTATGAAGAGCTACAGGAGTTTGGGGCTCGGTGGAGGAGGCATGGAGTTACACACATGCGCCACATTTTTTCTGCTGGTAACTTGTGCTCTATTTCTTTTCTGTGGAAGCAGTATCAGCTCCCCTTATCTGTGTATTTTTAATACATGCAGTTGCATCATGTGAGAGGGACCCAGTGGACTCTTTCCCCGACTCCATATTCCATTATATGGAGGAGGTTACACATTTTAAGGGCTTTATCTCTAGATGCTACTCAATGATTACGGATGAGCTTCGTGTTCGAGTCGAACATACGTTCGACTCGAACATCGGCTGTTCGCCGAATTCCAAACGTTATGGGCTGTTCGTGCCAAATTCGTGTGGCGCTCACGACCCAAAATGCACTGCATCATCGCAGTGTATTGCTGGCTCATGATTGGCCAAGCATGCACTGTGACCCCGCATGCTTGGCCAATCACAGCGCCAACAGCGAGGAGAGCCATGATGCCTGTGGCCAATCATAGCTCAGGCTGTGTAGTACACGCCCCACACTATATAAGGCCGCCAGCGTCTGAAGCAGTTAGTGGGTGTTCTGTGTACCTTCAACACAGTATACACCGATCGTTATCGGCCGATTTTCGATCTTGCTCTTCTGTAGTGGTTGTTGTCTGCGTGCCCTGACCGCAGTATACACCCCGCTATATTCACCTCACCTATATAGCTAGTGATCTATCTTTTATAATAGAGCTTGCAGTCAGTAGTGTTAGGAGCTTGTGCGTGCTGTCTGCGTGCTCTGTACCCAGTACACACCGCTATATCCACCTACATAGCTCTTCTCTATTTGAGCCATCTGCCATCTGCAGGAGTTATTGGAAGTTGTGTGTGCCTCCAGCACAGCACAGTATACATCTGTATATACCCCTTTATCTCTGGTGTTCTATAATAAAGGCATCTGCAGGAGTTAGTGGGTGTTTTGTGCCTCCAGCACAATATACACCTGTATCTACCCTTTATTGCTGTTCTCTAATAGAGCCATCTGCAGGGCTTAGTGGGTGTTGTGTGACTCCATTACAGTATACCCCTTTATCTCTGGTGTTCTATAATAAAGGCATCTGCAGGAGTTAGTGGGTGTTGTGTGCCTCCAGCACAATATACACTACCCAACTGCTGTTTTACCCAACTCCCTTCAGGCCATTACCATGTCTGGAAGGCCAGCAAGGAGAGGCAGACAGGTGCGAGCCGATAAAAGAGGGCAAGCAGGCTCTGTGTCTAGAGACAACAGTGCTGGTCATGGACGCGGTGCATTGTCATCAGCACGTGGCCATGGGACACGCTTGTCCTTCTTTTCGGCAGCTGGACATGTTGAACCGCAACATGCCAACGACTTGGTGGAGTGGATGACCAAGCCCTCTTCATTCTCCTCATCCTCTCTCACCCAGTCTCAGGGTACTAGCAAAGCAGCTGCCAACGCATCGTCTTCCCTCGTCTCAATGTCATCATCAGTGACTCCTTCCCTAGACCCACCACATCCTCCTGAGGAGTCTCCTGAACTCTTTGAGCACAGTGTTGGGTACATGCTTCAGGAGGATGCCCAGTGTTTTGCAGGCTCTGATGATGACACTCAGCTAGAGGAAGGCAGTAGCGTGAATGCAGAGAGAGGGGATGCTCAAGAAGGACAGCAATCTGGCAGTCATGTTCCATAATCTGCAGCATATTGCCAGGTTTGCTACAGCGATGAAGAGGGAGGGGATGATGAGGGCACTGACTCCACGTGGGTGCCTGGTAGGAGAGAGGAGGAGGAGGAGGAGGAGGAGGCACATGTCCAACGAGGCAGGATGCCCTCCGGGGGCCAGCTTAGGGGCAGCACACCGACTGAATCACACCGCAGAGCTCCGCCTGTGCAGGGCGCTGCCTCTGCGCGTTATTCTAAAAGTTCTTTGGTGTGGGCCTTTTTTGAGACAAGTGCATCAGATCGCACCGCTGCTATTTGCAACATATGTCTCAAGCGTATCTCGCGTGGCCAAAACATCAGCCGCTTGGGCACCACATGCTTGACCAGACATATGTTGACCTGCCATGCAGCTCGTTGGCAAGCGTACCTCAAAGACCCACACCAAAGAACAAAGCGGACCTCTCCTTGCTCCTCATCAGCTGGCATCTCCAACCCCACTAGACCTCCAGTCCTCTCTGAAACCTGCTCTGAGAGGAATGAAGGTGTAGAATTAGGTGTGTTACAGCCAAGTGCTTCCGGGCACTCTGCTAGCAGTACACCCACGTCCGATTATAGCAGGCAAATGTCCCTGCCCCAGCTGCTGGACCAGCGAAAGAAGTTCACTCCCAGCCATCCACATGCCCAGCGGTTGAATGCTAGCTTGGCTAAATTGCTAGCACTTCAACTGCTGCCTTTTCAGTTGGTAGACTCGGCCCCCTTCCGTGAGTTTGTACAATGTGCGGTTCCTCAGTGGCAGGTCCCCAAACGCCACTTTTTCTCACGGAAGACGATTCCGGCTCTCTACCGGCATGTGGAAGGCAATGTCCTTGCCTCGCTGGACAGGGTGGTCCACGGTAAGGTGCATATTACCACTGACTCATGGTCCAGCAGGCATGGACAGGGACGTTACCTGTCTTTCACGACCCATTGGGTCACTCTTCTGGCAGCTGGGAAGGATGCAGGACAAGGTGCAGTAGTGTTGAAGGTTGTTCCGCCACCACGCCTCCAAAATGCTACTATTGGTTGTGACACACCTCTCTCCTCCACCCCCTCCTCTTCTTCTTCCTCCATGGCCTCTTCCAGTGCTCTGTCCTCAGAACCAGCGGTGCTCCGTAGGCGTTCCAGGGGCTACGCAAGTACGCAGGCAAAACGATGCCATGCCGTGCTTGCGCTGGTTTGTTTGGGGGACAGGAGCCACACTGGGGCGGATGTTTTGTCAGCTCTGCAGGGGCAGGCCGAGAGGTGGTTGACGCCATGCCAGCTTAAGCCAGGAATGGTGGTTTGCGACAATGGCACCAACCTCCTCTCCGCCCTCCGACAGGGACAACTGACCCATGTGCCCTGTGTAGCTCACGTCCTTAACCTGGTGGTGCAGCGGTTCTTGGGCAGGTACCCCGGCTTACAGGATGTCTTGAAGTAGGCCAGGAAAGTCTGTGTGCATTTCCGCCGATCATTTAATGCCTGTGCTCGGCTGGCTGAGCTCCAAAAGGAGTTGAACCTGCCCAAGAACCGCCATATATGTGACATGCCCACCAGGTGGAACTCAACGTTGGCCATGCTGCAGCAGCTGTACACGCAGCAGAGGGCCATCACCGAGTACCTGTGCAACTACAGCACCAGGACAGGCTCACGGGAGCTCGGTTTTTTCTCACAATGCCAGTGGGGTATGATCAGGGATGCATGCACTGTCCTGTCACCGTTTGAGGAGGCCACAAGGATGGGGAGCAGTGACAGTGCATGCATCAGTGACACTGTACCTCTTGTCCACCTCTTGGAGCATACGCTGCGTGGAATAATGGACAGGGCACTTGAGGCAGAACAGAGGCAGGAAGAGGAGGACTTCCTTGCCTCTCAAGGCCCCCTTTATCCAGACAGTGTTCCTGCTGTGCCACCCATCACACAGGAAGAGGATGAGAAGGAGGAAGAGGAGGAGGAGGATGATTGTGTCAGCATGGAGGTGGAGGCTGGCACTCAGCATCAGCAGCAGCAGTCTTGTAGGGATGATTTACAGTCCCAAGAAACACGTGGACTTGTACGTGGCTGGGAGGAGGTAGCTGCAGATCATGTTGTCCTCAGTGACCCAGAGGACTCCGGACCAAATGCCTCAGCTAACCTACGCTGCATGGCCTCCCTGATCCTGCAAAGCCTGCGGAAGGATCCTCGTATTCTTCGGATCAAGGAGAGGGACCATTACTGGCTGGCCACTCTCCTTGATCCACGGTACAAGGGTAAGGTTGCCGACCTTATCTTGCCATCGCAGAGGGAGCAGAGGATGAGACATCTCCGGGAGGCCTTGCAGAAAGGTCTGTGCAACACGTTCCCAGAGACTGGGAGGTTACAAACTCCTGGTCCTGGACAACGTGTTGTTGAGGCATCGGTCAGAAGGAGCGGTGGAGAAGGTGGCCATCTGACTGATGCTTTCAGACAATTTTTTAGTCCGCAGCTCCAAGGTATGATCGCCAGCGTCTGATTTACATGGTGCAGGAATACCTAGGGGCAAGGTCAGACTTGGACACCTTTCCCACCGAAAATCCTCTGGCTTACTGGGTCTTGAGGATGGATCACTGGCCAGAGCTTGCACAGTATGCAATTGAGCTACTGGCCTGTCCTACATCCAGCGTTCTTTCGGAACGCACCTTCAGTGCTGCTGGTGGCTTTGTTACCGATCACCGAATCAGTTGATCGACTGACCTTCATCAAGATGAATCAGTCTTGGATCACCCACAGCTACCAAGCACCTGAAGCTGATGTAACCGAATAATTTTTTTTGAAATATCACATCCCTTCAAGACTGCCTATGCTGATGCTGAGTGACTGTCCTGTTATGTTGATTGTCTATCCTCTTCCTCCTCCGCTGATATGTTGGAAGAACATTTCTGGTTCTGGGTGATGCCATCAGCCCAATTTTTCTGCCCCTGTTTAACAGGGCGTTTAATTACAATTTTTGATGCAATGCTTTGCAGCAGGGCTAATTCCTGCAATAAAAATAGAGTATATGGGAGAGGTTGCAGTGTGGTGGCACCAGCACCAGTGCCTAAGGCCCAATTTTTCTGCCCCTGTTTAACAGGGGCGTTTAAGTAAAATTTTTGATGCAGTGCTTTGCAGCAGGGCTAATTCCTGCAATAAAAATAGAGTATATGGGAGAGGTTGCAGTGTGGTGGCACCAGCACCAGTGCCTAAGACCCAATTTTTCTGCCCCTGTTTAACAGGGGCGTTTAAGTACAATTTTTGATGCAATGCTTTGCAGCAGGGCTAATTCCTGCAATAAAACTAGAGTATATGGGAGAGGTTGCAGTGTCGTGGCACCAGCACCAGTGCCTAAGGCCCAATTTTTCTGCCCCTGTTTAACAGGGGCGTTTAATTACAATTTTTGATGCAATGCTTTGCAGCAGGGCTAATTCCTGCAATAAAACTAGAGTATATGGGAGAGGTTGCAGTGTCGTGGCACCAGCACCAGTGCCTAAGGCCCAATTTTTCTGCCCCTGTTTAACAGGGACATGTAATTACAATTCTTGATATAATATTTCACCGGAGGGCCCGTTCCTGTGCCCACCCAGAGTAACTGTGAGGACTTATAGTGTTGTGGCACCAGCACCACAACCACCAAAAGTCAATTTTTCTACCACTGTTCAACAATGGCATGTAATTACAATTCTTGATATAATCGTTCACAGCAGGGCACTCCAGCGCCCACCAATAGTCACTTTGAGGGCTTACAATGTTGTGGCAAAACCAACACCTTGTTCCGCCATTTCTGTAGAGCATATAGGGCAGGCCCCTACTTTCAAACATCCAACTTACAAACATCTCCTACTTGCAAACGGAAGGAGACAACAGCAAGTGAGATGAAAAAAGATGTACAACAAAACAAGTTATACAGGGGTGATAACCCTTCCCTATGTTTTCCAAAAGGCTTAAAAATTGTTTTTTTGACTGGAGCTACACTTTAAAAATGTACCAGTTGAAAATTACAAACAGATTCAACTTAACACAACAAACCTACACAGTCCCTGTCTTGTTTGCACCGCCTGTATACTGCTGTTCTGAGTATATAGGGCCTGGGGGCCACACGCATTTCCTTTTTTTAATATGGGTACGGGGTTCCCCTTAATATGCGTACAAGACCCAAAGGGGCTGGTAATGGGCAGGGAGGGCTACCCATGCCATTTTTCTC
Source organism: Lithobates pipiens (assembly GCF_037356315.1). Lineage (NCBI taxonomy): Eukaryota > Metazoa > Chordata > Amphibia > Anura > Ranidae > Lithobates > Lithobates pipiens. The sequence goes on from NW_027507784.1 coordinate 117,977,485, forward strand.
AATGATTTTCAACCATATTGCAGGAACCAGATATAACATTAAAACCGCAAGCAGTTTTAAATGATGTTATTTCCGTTTAATGTCATTTTGTGCAGGGACTGTTCTAAACACGGGAAACACGTGGCACTTCACAGGCATACTACAGACACCCCCCAGGCACCATATTTAAAGGAATATTTCACTTTTTTTTCACTTTAATCGTCATTAAAATCAGTGCTCCTGCCAAAACGGCCATTTTTAAAAACATTTTAGGCATTGACCCATGTCCCCTGGGGCAGGAGCCAGGTCCCCAAACCCTTTTTAGGACAGTATCTTGCATATTGGCCGTTAAAATTAGCACTTTTCATTTCGAACGTTCGAGTCCCATAGACTTCAATGGGGTTCTAAAGTTCGTACAAATTTGGGGTCCGTTCGAAAGTTCTGGTGCGACCCGAACCGGGGGGTGTTCGGCTCACCCCTATCAATGATCTTATCAGTCTTCCTGGACAGGTTCCCTCTGGGTGCAGCGAGCAAGTGGGAGAGGGATGTATTCTCCTTTGAGGAGGAACAGTGGGAGGAGGCCCTACAGGAGGTACAGCTGTGCTCCCTGAATGTGGCTCAACACCTTTTTCAGCTATACATTATACTTAGGGTACACTTTACACCATCTAGACTGTTTAGGATGGGGGTGAGACCAGATTTGGACTGTCCTAGATGTCTGAGGGACCATGGAGATCTTATTCATTTGATGTGGTGCTGTCCCAAGCTGTATCTATATTGGACAGGTGTACTGACTACTATTAATAGAGTTTTCCAGGACAATGTACTGACAGATCCCAAACTATGTATGTTGGGTATTTTGGACGATCTCCCAATTGAGGATCTCCCAAAGCAGACCATTTCTAGAGCCTTGTTTCCGGCTTGCAGCCTCATTCTTTGGCATTGGAAGGCAGTCGACCCTCCAACAATGACAAAATGGATAGCTCAGATGGGAGACACTCTACAGCAGGAGAAATTTATCTTCCAGCATAAAGGATCCTTTGGCAAGTTTGATATACTGTGAGCGCCCTGCTTAGATACCCCTAACCTCTCTCCAATAGATCTAGTCTACAATGAAGTTGAACTAGCAGTTTGAGACGCGGGAATGCCTACTAGCTAGATGTTCGGAAATTCCTGAATATTTTATGCACTGGCAGTATATAGGTTCTGCTTGATCCATGTCATATGATGTCGTGAATCGATTGCTGTATATATTGAATAGGGATGGGCAAACGGTGCAGCCCGAACATATGTTTGGGCCAAACTTTTTGTTGTTCGGTGAACAGACAAACAAACAGATCATTTGAACGTTTGTTCGGCCCCCCGAACCGACCAAAATGCATTGAGGTGCTGAAAAGTGCATTGCAAGCCCTGATTGGCTGAATCAGGGCACAGAGCACTGTCAGAGTCATGATTGGACACTGTCACCATGACTTTATCCAATCATGGCTCATTCACGCCCCACAGTATAAAAGTATTCTTTCAATGGCAACCATTTTCAGTGTGATTTTGGCGTGGAGAGAGATAGAACAGGGCTCTGTTCAGTGTTATTAGCTAGTTAGTGTGCTATACTGTGCTATTTTGCATCAATTGTCAGTGTAGAATATGAGTTTAGTGTCAGTCTAGGGATAGTGTGAGTGTAGTGAGGAGGACCATCATTCATCATTGCATAGTGTGCAGCTAGAGTAGGGACAGCTCATATAGATTCAGTGTAGTGTAGTGAGACCGTGTCAGTAATCTTGACATTAATGTATAGCTAGAGTAGGGACAGTTCAGATAGCATCAGTGTAGTGACGGTTGAACACTGTCTATTTGATTGTGTTACTACCAGTTTAACGCCATTTACTTCTGTGTGCGTTACTGCCAGTTTAACGCCATATCATTTTGTGTGCATTACTGCCAGTTCAACGCCATATAGTTTTGCGTGCATTACTGCCAGTTTAACGCCATATGGTTCTGTGTGTGTTACTGGCAGTTAAATGCCATATAGTTCTGTGTGCGTTACTGCCAGTTTAACGCCATATAGTTTTGCATGCGTTACTGCCAGTTTAACACCATATAGTTCTGTGTGCGTTACTGCCAGTTTAACGCCATATCGTTTTGTGTGTTACTGCCAGTTTCCCCCCCCCCCTGTCCCCCCCTCTTTTCCCATTCCCTAATCCTATGAAACATCTTAGCATTTTGACAGGTGGTATAATGAAATATGTTATGTTTATTTGGATACATATAGTTTATATTTATGTTTGTATATGCTTTTAGTATTTTATATACATATATGTTTTCTTTTCATTTATTTATTCTTTCTCCTTACAATATAGAACACTGTTATCAGCTCCTGAAGAAGCGTCATCTAATAGACGCGAAACATGTAGAGCACCAGAAAATATATGTAACTGTCGACTGTATGGTTGATATCCTTGATTTTATATTTATATAAATATGTACTTTGTTTTTCCTTTTTGGAAATTTTGAGTGGACTTTACTACCTTTGATAGGATGTCAATTAGGTCTCAAATGTGTAGTTATAAGGAGGAAATAATTTTTTTGTGTTTGTAAAAAGAATTTTTATTTATTATTATTTTTTGTTTATATTTTTGTCTTAATAATAAATAGAAATAATTCCTCTTGAATATATTGATTGTGTTCACAACTTTTTTTATGCCTAAAAAGTCCAACTGAACCCACAATTTTTCTTTTGAGGTCTTTTATGTGAAGGTTCTTTTATTCATATTTTTTATTTTTCTCCCCAATTCCCCATTCCCTGTTAATGTTTATATTTATTAAGTGATAACCAGGACGTGGCATTCTGTTTAATCTTTCTAGTGTATCCACAGACACCACCCTGTGACAGATACACATTTTTTCATTTAAACATTACTGCCAGTTTAATGCCATATAGTTTTGCGTGCAATACTGCCAGTTTAACGCCATATAGTTCTGTGTGCGTTACTGCCAGTTTAACGCCAAATAGTTCTGTGTTCGTTACTGCCAGTTTAACACCATATAGTTGCTGTGTGCTTTACTGCCAGTGTAACGCCATTTACTTCTGTGTGCGTTACTGCCAGTTTAACGTCATATAGTTTTGCGTGCGTTACTGCCAGTTTAACCCTATATAGTTCTGTGTGTCACTGTACATTTGGCACATTATTGCAGTATATTATAGTGTATCAGTGGAGTGGAATACAAAAGAGAGAGTCAAGCAGCGCCAACCTAAGTGCTGTAATATAACACACGTTTTTTAATTGCAATAGAAATGCTCTCACTCTGAGTTGAGTAAAAACAGGCACATCATATTGAAGAAGTCCGGATGGACAGTAAAATAGGCGACAGGGCTCCACAGGGGGGGATCCTCATATGCTGCACATTGTACGGCCTTGTCTGGTGGTGCCGGTGGATTCCAGTGTCCCAGGCTACAGTCGCCAAGGCGCAGCAGGGATCGCCACTAGCACCATCACACCGCGACTTGGGACTTTACAGACTGACGATTGGCGCCGCTTGTCTCTCTCTTTTGTATTTCTCATCATGGTGTTTCTGCCCTTCAGTTTGCTGCCTCCTGTCTTGTGAGTAACTTCTCCCTGAGGATATATACCCAGGCTAGAGACTCTCCCCCCTTTTCCACCAAAGACATTTATATCAGGAGTCATTCTTTGAATAACTGTTTATCGACTTACTGCTACTGCTTTTAACAGTGTCCTGTCCCTGAACACTTTTAACCCTCTCCCTTCCATCCTGTTTACAATACACCCGTTCATACAGTTTTATTTGTAGCGCAACAAAAAAAATTTTTTTTTTTAATCAGTGGAGTGGGTCTGTGTAGTGTGAGTACTCAAATTAAAGTGCACCAAACACCGCTTTACTTTGATTAAAGTGCAGCTACGTACAGATTTCAATTTCTTCTTTACATTTGCTTATAAGCACCGCCCCCTCGCTCCCAATAATGTCTGGGAGGACAACAAGAAGAGGCAGAAGTTTCATTGGCACTGTAAGGCCGCGTACACACGCGGGGACTGTTCGCCCAACTTTGTCCGTCAAACAGTTTCGGCAAACAGTCCGCTCAAAATTAGCATGGACGGACATGCCCACACACGACGAACGAACAGTTTGCTGAAACCGTGCACGATGACGTGAACGGCACGTACGACGGGACGAAAAATACGACGTCCTATACACTGCATTATAACTTTCGGCGTGTAAATCCTTTCTGAGCATGCGCGGAACTTAGTTTGACGAACAAGCCTACACACGGGCGGACTGTTCGCTCAAACAAGGTTTCAGCGGACAGTTTTACGGAATTTCCGAACAACCTTGTTCGTCAAACTGTCCGCTGAAACTGTCCGCTGAAAGCCCACACACCAAACACTGCTCAGCGGACAAAGTTGGGCGAACAGTCCGTGCGTGTGTACGCGGCCTAAGGGGGCCAGCAACAAATGTGTTCACAAGCAAATGTGGATATGTTGGTCAGTCCTCAGGCAGTTTGCCTATGCTATCCAGCATGCTTTCAGAATAGGCATTCAGTGCTGCAGGAGGTTTTGTTACTGATCATAGAACATGCCTGTCCACAGACTCTGTGGAAAGTTAGAAAAATGAATCAGTCCTGGATTACCAGCTATGAAGCCCCCGATGCCCATGTCACTGTTTAAGTCTTTTTGGGATGTGGAATCTCTGCAGGACTTTTAGGCTGCCTAGCTTTGAGGGTGTTCAATCATTTCATCTGGAAGAATATTTTTGGTATAGGTTTCATGGGCACAATTAACATCCAAAGACCAATTTTTCAGCACCTGTTTGACAGGCGCATAGCATTGCAATTTTTCACAGCAAGGCCAATTTTTTCTTTCATCAAGAGTACCTCTATACGGTTACAGTGGGAAGACACCACAACACCCAAAGACCAATTTTTACGCACACGTTAGTTAGTTCTAAAGTCAAAGTGACACCATAATGTATCCAAAAATTCTCTAATCTTGTTCCCAGTGCACTACATTGTGGCCTCATCATACACACTGGCTCCCCAGCTGTTTCTGAGATAAAAATGAAGGCAGCTTGCAGGGAAAATGTCTTTTTTTTTGGCTTTATAAATGCAATTATTGCTACAGCAGATTCTAGACATGGTACAGATCTGCCACTTTACAGGTAGACTAAGGGGACCCCCATGCATTATATTGGAAGGAATGTATAATTTTTATGATTTCACTTTAGAAAAAATTCACTGCTCATTTAAAAATGAAGTTTTTAACAAACTTTTTTTTTATTGATACATCTAACAGGGCAGGACCTGGACTCCTATAACCATTGTATGCCCAATTACTTGCATATAAGCCTCCAAAATTGGTACTTTTGATTTTATGGCGTTCGAGTCTCATTGACTTTAATGGGGTTCGTTATTCAGAGTCCAAACTTTTGCGGTGTTCAAAAGTTCTGGTGCGAACCGAACAGGGGTCCGTTCGGCCATGACAATGTATTCTCTGTAACCGGAAATTATGACAGATGTTGCTGTTTTCTGTATGTTTTAGTTTTCTTTAATAAACTTCTTTGGGAAAAAAAAAGATCAGTGTTAAATGTAGAATATATGTAAATGGTAGGTTGTTATGTAACTCAGTCAGAAGTCTGAAAACATTCTTTTAAAGATTGTGCAATTTTTATTCATAATCTTCTAATGAAAAACATGTGTAGACTTCCCCAAAACACATGCTACATACTACCTAATAAATAAATTTTTAGATACAGCTTTGGATTAGGGAGAAATGCCAGTGCAACAGATGGGTTTTGACTACGCAAAGCCAACAGACCATTTATATGTATAAGATACCATGTATTTGTATGAATAAAGGCTGATCCCACAACAACTGAATATCTGTCTCCAGAAGGTTCCCTATGTTTTTTGGGTATGTTGGATGCAAGCTTTAGCTCAAGGGACAGTCTTCAACTATGAAGGGACAGTCCCAAATTTAACACCCCCAGAGGCATGGTGGTGTCAGGTCACCTGAGACCAGGTGACAGATGAACTCCGTAGGAGTCAGAAGTGCACCGCTAGGTAGTGGACCTTAGGACTGACTGCTGCGGATTGTACCCAGGGAGATTCAGGACACAGTTCTACAGGATCACTAACACAGATCCCAATGGGAGCTGGAGCATAGATTCCCCAGGGCGCGGAGTCTAAGAGCCAGTGGGTGTTCGCCAGAGCCTCCAGTGGTGAGGATGGACTTCGCTGCAGTCTGGCTCCAGGTCGCGGCCCCTAGGGTCTCACAGCTCACGCTCACAGTAGACTACAGGAGAAGGAACCAGCAGGCTGGGATGACAGGGATAGTAAGGGGATACGGCAGAGGTCAGGGCAACTAGCAGACAGGAACAACAGAGTACACGCTAAAGGTTCAGAGTCACAGGCAGACAGGGATGGTCAGGGACATGCAAAAGGTCAAGGTCACAAGCAGACAGGAATCGTTGAGAACACGCCAAGGTCGGTAACAGAGTCAACCGTAGAGCACATGGCAAACAGGAAGCCAAATACACAATGGTTGATCAGCACCGCTGGCTTGCAGTGCACAGGTTAATATAGGGTTCCCTGATAGGGCCTGGGGTGGAGCCATGCTTAGAGGAGAGGTTATAAAGACCACCAGGTGGAAGTGGCTGGCCTCTTAGTCAGAACACATGAGGGGAGGTAAGCAAACAGAGGAAGATCACTGCATAACCACGACAGGTGGCACCTTCAGAGACAGGATTGGGCAAGCATTTCACTCCAGGGCTGGGTCCATGACTAAGATGGGGACCAAGAAAGAATGACGGGTGCCAGTCACTTTCTGTCTTTTTGAAAATTTATTGGACAAAACATGGGGAGGTGAGGGTAAGGGGTTCCTAATACCCAAGCGGATCATTTACAGACTTCTACTCAGCTTCACAGTGTCAAAACTTTTAAGCCAACCCAGGAACACTAGCACTAGTATTCTAGCTGGTTCGCAGACTTTGCTTTCTCCTGCTGGTTTCCGTGTCCTCTCTTCTGTTCCTTAGGCTTCAATCCTTTCTTCTCCAAGTGAATCACCAGGTCTCTGGGGCCTCAATCCCAGCATAACTTCCCCCATTGACAGGCAGGACAGCTTCAGAACCACTTCAGGCCTATTTCCACAGTCAGCACATAGCTGAATCTCTTACTGGGTTGGCTAAAGGAAATATAAATATTCAAAACTCTTGTTATGAAACCTCATGCCATTGGTACCAATCACACCTAATGGCAGCAGTGAGAAATCACAGCTCCACTAGGTTTAGGGAAAGATCAAATGAAAATCTATACAAATCTGTCTAGGCTGACTTCCACTCAAGACAGGGTGCTCCACAAGTTTTAAAGGATTGTCCCTAAACTTTTTCTCCCTGGATTTTAGTGCTAACCACCAGCAACATAAGACCCACCTCTTTCTGTGTGCAAAATTGTATGCTTTTCATCGATAAATTTTCTTTTTAGCAGCACTGTCACCATCCCTGGATTCTCCAAATTACAGTGCCTTGCGAAAGTATTCAGCCCCCTTGAACTTTTCAACCTTTTGCCACATTTCAGGCTTCAAACATAAAGATATAAAATTTTAATTTTTTTGTGAAGAATCACCAACAAGTGGGACACAATTGTGAAGTGGAACGAAATCTATTGGATATTTTAAACTTTTTTAGCAAATAAAAAACTGAAAAGTGGTGTGTGCAAAATTATTCGACCCCTTTACTTTCAGTGCAGCAAACTCACTCCAGATGTTCAGCGAGGATCTCTGAATGATCCAATGTTGTCCTAAATGACTGATGGTGATAAATAGAATCCACCTGTGTGTAATCAAGTCTCTGTATAAATGCACCTGCTCTGTGATAGTCTCAGGGTTCTGTTGAAAGCGCAGAGAGCATCATGAAGACCAAGGAACACACCAGGCAGGTCCGTAATACTGTTGTGGAGAAGTTTAAAGCTGGATTTGGATACAAAAAGATTTCCCAAGCTTTAAACATCCCAAGGAGCACTGTGCAAGTGATCATTTTGAAATGGAAGGAGTATCAGACCACTGCAAATGTACCAAGACCTGGTCGTCCCTCTAAACTTTCAGCTCAGACAAGGAGAAGACTGATGAGAGATGCAGCCAAGAGGCCCATGATCACTCTGGATGAACTGCAGAGAACTACAGCTGAGGTGGGAGAGTCTGTCCTTAGGACAACAATCAGTCGTACACTGCACAAATCTGGCCTTTATGGAAGAGTGGCAAGAAGAAAGCCATTTCTCAAAGATATCCATAAAAAGTCTCGTCTAAAGTTTGCCACAAGCCACCTGGGAGACGCACCAAACATGTGGAAGAAGGTGCTCTGGTCAGATGAAACCAAAATCAAACTTTTTGCCCACAATGCAAAACGATATGTTTGGCGTAAAAGCAACACAGCTCATCACCCTCAACACACCATCCCCACTGTCAAACATGGTGGTGGCAGCATCATGGTTTGGGCCTGCTTTTCTTCAGCAGGGACAGGGAAGATGGTTAAAATTGAGGGGAAGATGGATGCAGCCAAATACAGGACCATTCTGGATGAAAACCTGTTGGAGTCTGCAAAAGACCTGAAACTGGGACGGAGATTTATCTTCCAACAAGACAATGATCCCAAACATACAGCAAAATCTACAAAGGAATGGTTCACAAATAAACGTATCCAGGTGTTAGAATGGCCAAGTCAAAGTCCAGACCTGAAACCAATCGAGAATCTGTGGAAAGAGCTGAAAACTGCTGTTCACAAACGCTCTCCATCCAACCTCACTGAGCTCGAGCTGTTTTGCAAGGAAGAATGGGCAAGAATGTCAGTCTCTCGATGTGCAAAACTGATAGAGACATACCCCAAGCGACTTGCAGCTGTAATCGCAGCAAAAGGTAGCTCTGCAAAGTATTAACGCAAGGGGGCCGAATAATTTTGCACGCCCCACTTTTCATTTTTGGGATTTTCTTTCTATTTCACTCTTCATGATAATGGTGAGTACAAATAAAGAGGGTAAATCTCCCAAACAGGGGCACAGACAACAATAAAAACCTGTATAGTGTCGGAATTACTTGTGGCTTTATCTAAAAATATTTAGAATTAGAACTTTGATAACTTAAAAGGAAACCTCTGCTTTGCCCATGCAGCTCTAAGTAACAGGCTTAATTTAATGCACCCTCCCCGGTAGCACTCAATTTGCACAATGAAATAAAAAATATATCTGGTATTTCAAGCATATGACTCACTCTGTGTGACAGCACTGGTGCTTGCAGATTCCCATGGGGGTAATAGGAGTCCTCAGCTCAAAATAAACTGAGATTGGAGCAACTTGGAGCTTACAAAGAGCTGTTGTTTTTTGCTCCCAGCAGCTGCACAGATTGGCGGTTTAGCAAGACAAGGGGGCGTTAAAGTTAACCTGCCTGTGGGGAAAACAAACAGGATTCTCAGTCCCCTCAGGTCTCTTACTTCCAGGGAAAAATTGAGAATACCTTCTGCTGCATAAGGATAAACAGTGAACATGCCCCCTATTATGTATCGCTTAAGAAGTCTGCAAAGCTGCTGGCATGAAGAAAGTTGACAATCCACATTAAAAGAGAAACAATTTTAGTCCCTGATATTAGGCCAAATGGGGTTCTCCTTAAAAAGTTCCTTCATTATTCAAAATATCTGCGTAAGAAACATATGACAGAGGCAGCCATCCTATGACTGTCAGTCTTTTCACTACCTTTGTAGTATTATGCTATACTCTCTATAGTAGGCTTTGCTTAGTATTGTAGTGGCTGCCTCTCCCTCACCTTGTTCTTGTTCAGTAAGTGGTAACCTTGGCTGCCAGGCAACTATTTTACACAATGCATCGATGCTACAACAGAGCTGGAAAGATCAGTGCTGCCTAGTCTATTTTTTTGGGGGTAGTCCTAGTCTTAATCACAGGCATTCAGACAAACTGCAGCAGAAACCCAGGGTGGCCTTTGCATGGAGCCAAAGAACACCAGGCAATCTTGTTGCAGACCTCCAACATTGGATAGGTAGATCAAGCTGAGTAGGCTCACTGCAGGACGCAGAGAGTGGCCATTGGCCAAGTGCAGCTGGCAGTAGAAGGATGCTGAGTCATAGAGCCAGATTAAAGAAGCATTATTATTTAAAAGAGTACTTGATTGGTGGGGAAGACTATAAGAGGTGAGGCTGCAGTAAGGGGATCTATGGGAAGGTCTTGGATGTCGTCAAACGGAAGAGAGCAGGCTTGAGACAATGGCCTGCCCTCCCCCCTTTTGAGTTTCGTGGCTTGTGAGATGTGGTTAGGACCAAGGATTTTTTAGGTTAGTCGTGGCAGAAGGTGGGGTACACGGTCCTGCTATGGGTTTTTTATTATGGAAAATATGTACATATGTAGGGACCCGTCCTGGGTATGGCTCCCATTATTATGGTTGGTGGTGCCTGTAGCTGCATGAGTCGGTGTTTGTTGTGGCTGGAGGCCTAAAAATTCAGTGGTTACACAGGTACGAGTAGTAGATGCCCACAAGGACCTTGTGACTCCTAATTTTGGCAGCATGCACTGGATGTTTATATGCTAAGTTATTTATAATTTGATAATAAAGGGCTGCTTAGACCATTGAAATCTTGAGTCTCATGTGTTTTTTTTTGTATACGGTTGGTGTGTGTGTGGTGGTCATACAGTTTAGGAGAGCAAAGCATCTTTTTATACCCTAGTCATGTTTCTTGTTCTGCTGTGCACATCTTGTAGTCTATTTGTATAAACTTTCTGTGGATGTGGATGTGTATGTGTTCCAGGAGCATTTGAACATTCATATGCCTTGGCATGGCTACTTAGTAATAGTAGGTATGGATTATGAATATTCCTATCTTTTCCCAGCCCACCACTAGGAATTTCCTGTGCCAGTGGTACATTATGGGAAAGGGCATAAATATTTGGCGCTGGCCGATGCAAGCTCTCTTCATCCCTGGCTTTGGCCTGGGAAAGGTGCACGTGATGGATCTTCTGATTTAGGCCTACCTGCCAGAGGGGGCCTGGTAATTGATGAAGACTGGAGCTGAGCCTAGTACTTTTGATCTTCACTGGAGGAAGCTTTGAGTCCCATGAAGGCTCATTGATTCTCCTGCAGAAGATCTGGATCAGGGCCAAAGGAGCATCCCACTGGAGGTGTCTGCAGAGCTTGTACACTGGAACCTCAGGTGCGGAAGCTGGGTGCCTCTCCTGGAGGTAAATTGTTGCTGATCACAAGTTTTACAGGAGGATGCTAAACCACAGGAGTGCCGGATTTGATTTAAAGGCCCTTTTTCCCAAGGCAATTTCAAAATTACCCCTTGCAGCCATCAAGTGGCAAGGACAACTTTGGAGGTAGAGTTCGGATCTGAGTTTAGAGCTGTGAATACCGATCAGAATATCAGGATTTGACCAGGCGAATGAGTCACCTGAACAATTCAGAGTAAGCATTCAATGCCAATATCAGACAAATATATATGCTCCTATTGCCTGATAATGGCTACTCATGAACATAGGATCATAAATAAAGGCCACTACTAATGATTTTTTTAAATGTGCCCCTGCCTTTGTTTAACACCAATCATGTCCACAGCTTTTCACTCCAGTGAATATCTGTTCCGTTGATCTTTAGGGGTTCTTCCTACATTTTTCAACATTGTAAACTTTCTCTGTTCTTGGAAATTGGCAAGAAGATGAAAATACAGTGCCTTCCAAAAGTATTCACCCTCCTTGGCATTTTTTGTATATTTGTTGCCTCACAACCTGGAATTAACATGGATTGCTTGAAGATTTGTATCATTTAATCTACAGAAAATGCCCACAACTTTGAAGATTTTTTTTATTGTGAAGCAAACATCAAATAGGACAAAATAACAGAAAAAGTCAATGTGCATAAAGTTTTTTTTTTTATATATATATCTTTTATTTTAAAGTTTAATACAATACATTTCATAATTAGTTATACAAAATATCAATCTTTTAAGACATATATAACTTAAACTGCTATATTTATCATTCCATTTATCTATAACTTAACATAACCCTCCCTAACCCCCCCCCCCCCAAAAAAAAAAGGACCCCCCCATCTCCCCTTCTATCACACCACACCTTCTCAGTCCTCATTACCCTCTAGCATCAAACAATATCTCTCCATTTTCATAAATGTAAACCATTGCTGCCACGTCTTCTGATATTTTCCCCTAGTTTCCTCCATCGCGTGTATTGACTCTTCTATTAATCTTATCCGCTCAATCCTCCTAACCCATTCCTTTACTGTTGGAACCTGTTGGGTTTTCCAGTGACATGGGATCAAGGCTTTGGCTGCATTCAGCAAGTATGGGGTTAGTGTTCGTTTATATTGTGCAACCCCCTTCTCTGTATCGTGGAACAGACATGTCCATGGGAGTTTTTTTTGTGTATTTGTTGCCTCACAACCTGGAATTATCATGGATTGCTTGAAGATTTGTATAATTTAATCTACAGAAAATGCCCACAACTTTGAAGATTTTTTTTATTGTGAAGCAAACATCAAATAGGACAAAATAACAGAAAAAGTCAATGTGCATAAAGTTAATACTTTGTAGAGCCACCTTTTCTGGCTATCACAGCTCCAAGTCACTTTGGATAAGTCTCTATGAGCTTGCCACATCTTACTACTGGGATTGTTGCCCATTCCTCCTTTCAAAACTGCTCCAGCTCTTTCAAGTTGGATGGTTTGTGCTTATGAACAGCAATCTTTAAGTCTGACCACAGATTTTCTATTGGATTGTGGTCTGGGCTTTGACTAGGCTATTCCAATGCCTTCACATGTTTCTCCTTAATCCATTCAAGTGTTGCTTTAGCAGTGTGTTTGGGGTCATTGTCCTGCTGGAAGGTGAACGTCCGTCCTAGCCTCAAATCACACACAGAGTGATACAGGTTTTGCTCAAGAATATCCCTGTATTTAGCACCATTCATCTTTCCCTCAACTCTGACCAGTTTCCCAGTCCTGACTGCTGAAAAATATCCCCACAGCATGATGCTGCCACCACCATGTTTCACTGTAGGGATGGTGTTCTTTGGATGATGTCATATGTTGGGTTTGCACCACGCATAGCCTTTTTATTTGATGGCCAAAAAGTTACATTTGAGTCATATCAGACCAGAGCACCTTTCTCCATACATTTTGGGAAACTTCCACATGCTTTTTTGCAAATTCAACATTTAGTTTTTTGTTGAAAGTAATGGCTTTCTTCTGGCCCCTCTGCCATAAAGCCCAACTCTATGGAGCATACGGCTTATTGTCATCCTATGTACAGATACTCCAGTCTCTGCTGTGGAACTCTGCAGCTCCTCCAGAGTTGCCCTAGGTCTCTGTGCTGCCTCTGATTAATGCCCTCCTTGCCTGGTCTGTGAGTTTTGGTGTGTGGCTGTCTCTTAGCAGGTTTGCAGTTGTGCCATGTTCTTTCCCTTTGGTTATGATAGATTTGATGGTGCTCCTAGGGATCATCAAAGACTTGTACTTCTCAATAACATTGTCCCTTACTTGTTTGGAGAGTTCCTTGGTCTTCATGCCACTATTTGGTTAGTGGTACCTCTTCCTTAGGTGTTGCAGCCTCTGGGGCCGTTCAAAAAAGGTGTGTATATGTAATGACAGATCATGTGACACTTAGATTGCACACAGGTGGACATCATTTCACTAATTATGTGACTTCTGAAGGTAATTTGTTGCATCAGAGCTTTTTATGGGCTTCATAACAAAGGGGGTTAATACATACGCACATGCCAAATATCAGTTTTTTATTAGTGAAAAATAGTTTTATTTATATATTTTTCTAATTTTACTTCATCAACTTAGACTATTGTGTTCTGATCCATCACATATAATTCAGATAAAAAAAAAACACTGAACTAAAGGCTGTAATGTAACAAAGTAGGTAAAAAGTCAAGGGGGTGAATACTTTTGCAAGGCACAATAGAGGGGGGGGGGGGTCTTTTCCTAGGAGCACATGTAAAAAAGAGGCCAGGGTATGCGTGTGTATTTAATGAGGTATAGTCAACTGATTTTTATCTGTTTTGAAACTTTAACCAATCTTCTGTTCTGTCTACTAGATTATAGAAATACTCTAAGTATTTGGAACTCCAGGAAGAATGTGTATGAAAATAGATAACTAAATGATTGAATGCAAATGAGAGAGTGTGCTAAAGATGACTATAACCACAAAGGGTACATCCCTTCTTCTGTCAGAGATTCCTGACAACTCTGTGGTCGCTATGTGCGGTCATTTCCTGGAATTATTTTGTATGTCTGTTACCCCTTGTGTTCTTTTAAAAAAAAGGAGCTCAAAACAGTGCAGAGAAAGCACATAGTCATTGGCTTGTCTAGCCCCAACCTAAAGAAAATCTTGGAAATCTATATGGAAAAACAGTTTTAAGGTATTACAAATGATGGGCAACATGGTGTTTAAATGGTTAACACTGCTTCCTTGCAACACTGAGTTTTCATTCGCTTATTCTTCTTGTAAGTAAATAGGTCATTAATGATGGTAAATTCAAATGTCATGCCTAAAATTATCACAAATGTTACAGTAAAAAATTAATGGATAAAATACACAGTAAAACTAGCAGAATATAAAGAACTCTGTAACTGACCCTATGTGATGGATAATGAGCAATGGCTAATAGATATTGGATGAGAGATAAAGATATTTCATTTGACTTGAGACTAGACCATTGTTTACCCATCTTTCCTCTTATGACCCTGACCCTTCTTTCTTTTCTTCTCAGATTTCTATTTCTCAACATTGTTCTTCCGGGGCTTACTTGATTTTCTCATTAGGACAAGATGTCATGCCTAGTATCATATATCCTTATATATATATGTAGCACTGGTATTTTTAATACCAATGCTAGTATTTTTGTAAATTTAAGTTTGTCTGAAGCTGCAGTTTGACTCAGACTAATTGTCAGAATAATTGACGAATTTTCAGAATGTGAGTGTAAAGGTTGAAGTTTTTCTGTGTGCAATAAAGTGGTTCATA
Source organism: Lithobates pipiens (assembly GCF_037356315.1). Taxonomy (NCBI): domain Eukaryota; kingdom Metazoa; phylum Chordata; class Amphibia; order Anura; family Ranidae; genus Lithobates; species Lithobates pipiens. The sequence goes on from NW_027507784.1 coordinate 117,992,506, forward strand.
CTGTTTTACACTATTGGAGCACCTTTATTATTTTACATGTGGAGTGATCTGAATATACACAGTGGATTACTGGATTATCGTTTCACCATTTGTTGTGTGGTTTTAAAGCACTTATAGCCTGATACGAAAGTACAGGCATTGGGAGTCAGTGAGTGTGTTTTTCTTAAGGGAGAGGAGTCACTTATCACTGTCTGGTGTGGTGGATGGTATAAAAAGACACTACATTTATAAAGACTTTTTCTGGACACTTTTTTGAACTATATTTTTTTATATATTTTTTTTGTATCAATTAAATTTTGTTTGTTGTATTAATTTTGCCTTGGCACAATTTGTGTTCACTTGTCACAGGGGGGATAATTTATTTAGTAGTTGTATATATTTGTTTGAATTCAAATTGAATAGGTATTTATATTTATGATATAAACGCCACAATTTTTTCCTTATATATATTATATTTAAAGGTTAAAATATCAGCTACATTCTGTAATATTTTAAAGTGGCAGCTCGAGTGTAGGGAAAACAAATTTTTTTGTCCTAGGCGGAGTGGGTGGCATTTGAATAGGGGCAGATTATTTGAATACCAGATTTTTTTCAAATAATTATATTTATTAATTATTAATACTAGTCAACCAACATTAGAATTCTTCTATAGCCTATGGGCGGAGCATTTGACCATAAATGTCTACTCGCGGCGACAGCTTAGTTGAATCTTCATGTGGAATCTTTTCTCTCTGTGTCGAATAATCTTGGACTAATAGAGTTAGGTTCGGCACATTCGACCTTTTTTGCTATTGTCTCTATAATGTCGAATCTTTTCTCTCAATGTCAAATCTTTTCTCTCTATGTAGAATAATCTTGGACTAATAGACTTAGGTTAGGCACATTCGACCGCAGGTTCCATGGACACAGATCGCTATTGTCAGCATTGTGTCAAATCTCCTATCTATATCGACCTGTTGTCACAACGAAAAGGAAAATAAAGCATTTGTTTATGTCGGATCTTTTGTTTTTCAGATTCTCCGTGTTCGTTATCATTTGTTAAAACAATAATGAAAATACCCGAAATTCAGACGAAAACGCATTCGGACAAAAACGAATGCACATGTCTAATTTCCAGTACATCCTTCCTGAGGACTGGTGCCTAGAACTGGACAGCATACTCTAGGTGCGGCCGGGCCAGAGTCTTGTAGAGCGGGAGAATTATTGTTTTATCTCTGGAGTCCATCCCCTTTTTAATGCATGCCAATATTCTGTTTGCTTTGTTAGCAGCAGCTTGGCATTGCATGCCATTGCTGAGCCTATCATCTACTAGGACCCCCAGGTCCTTTTCCATCCTAGATTCCCCCAGAGGTTCTCCCCTCAGTGTATATTTTTACCACCCAAATGCATTATTTTACATATTTCTACATTGAACCTCATTTGCCATGTAGTTGCCCACCCCATTAATTTGTTCACATCTTTTTGCAAGGTTTCCACATCCTGCGGAGAAGTTATTGCCCTGCTTAACTTACTATCAACCGCAACTACAGAGATTCAACTGTTTACCCCATCCTCCAGGTCGTTAATGAACAAATTAAATAGGATTGGTCCCAGCACAGAATCCTGGGGGACTCCACTACCCACTCCTGACCATTCCGAGTACTTCCCATTTATCACCACCCTCTGAACTCGCCCTTGTAGCCAGTTTTCAATCCATGTACTCACCCTATGGTCCATGCCAATGGACATTATTTTGTACAGTGTATGTTTATGGGGAACTGTGTCAAATGCTTTTGCAAAATCCAAATAAACCACGCCTACGGGCCTTCCTTGATCTAGCTGGCAACTCACCTCCTCATAAAAGGTTAGTAGATTGGTTTGGCAAGATCGATTCTTCATGAATCCATGCTGATTACTGCTAAAGATATCGTTCTCATTACTGAAATATTATATATAGTCCCTTATCATCCCCTCCAAGAGTTTACATACTATTGATGTTAGGCTAACTGGTCTGTAATTCCCAGGGATGTATTTTGGGCCCTTTTTAAATATTGGTGCTACATTGGCTTTTCTCCAATCAGCTGGTACCATTCCAGTCAGTAGACTATCAGTAAAAATTAGGAACAATGGTCTGGCAATTACTTGACTGAGTTCCCTAAGTACCCTCGGGTGCAAGCCATCTTGTCCCGGTGATTTAATGTTATGTTTCCCAAGTCTAATTTTAATTCTGTCCTCTGTTAACCATGGAGGTGCTTTCTATGATGTGTCATGAGGATAAACACTGCAGTTTTGGTTACTGAAGCCCCCTGATTCCCTTGTGAAGACTGAGGAGAAGAATAAATTCAATACCTTCACCATATCCCCATCTTTTGTAACCAGATGTCCTTCCTCATTCTTTATGGGGCCAATATGGTCTGTCCTCCCTTTTTTACAATTTCTTGGGATTTTTTTTTTGCTCTCCTCCGCTATGTTTCTATCATGTTCTATCTTAGCCGTCCTTATTGCACCCTTACATTTCTTGTGGCATTCCTTATAAAGTCTGAATGCTGATGATGATCCCTCAGCCTTGTATTTTTTGAAGGCATTCTCCTTTGCTTTTATATGCATTTTTACATTGGAGCTAAGCCATCCAGGACTTTTGTTCGCTCTCTTAAATTTATTACCCAATGGGATGCATTGGCTAATGCCCTTATTTAATACGCTCTTAAAGCAAACCCATCTCTCCTTCGTGTTCTTTGTTCCTAAGATTTCATCCCAATTTATGCCTTCTAGCAAGGTTTGTAGTTTAGAGAAGTTGGCTCTTTTGAAATGCAGTGTCTTTGTATTCCACTTATGTTGGCTATTTGTGTGATTTATACTGAAGCCAATTGACCTATGATCGCTCTTACCTAAATCACCCCGTATTTCCACATCCGTGATCAGGTCTGTATTGTTGGTAATCAGTAGATTCAGTAACACTTTATTTCTAGTTGGTGCTTCTACCATCTGACCCATAAAATTGTCCTGCAAGACATTTAGGAACTAGCGAGCCTTAGATGAATGTGCGGTTCCTTCTACGCAGTCTATGTCTGGATAGGTAAAATCCCCCATTATGATAACACTTCCCATCCTTGCTGCTAATCCAAATTGTGATAGGAGATCTGTCTCACCTTCCTCCCTCAGGTTAGGGGGCCTATAGCATCTCCCAGTATTATTCTCCCCTTAGCTTCATCCCTTTGGAGCTCTACCCATAAGGATTCCACCTCCTCCCTATCTCAGGAGCGTGTATGGAGATCGAGATGCTATGAGGGCCCCCCCTAGGTGCAGTGCGCTCCTGAAGTTGGGAACAGGAAGCACAGTGCCCGAAGTAGCACGGGTGGCTAGGTGCTTGCTTGAAGTTCAATGAGCTTGGCTGCTGCGGGGTGGATGGAGCAGGCGGAGCTGAACTTGCTGTGTTCAGATGAACAGGGAAGCAGGAGCCAGGCCAGAAATCATGCACAGATAGATTAGTCCAAAGAATACTCAGGGGCGAGCCAAGGTCAAACACAGGCAGGGTCCAGATACAAGCCAAAGGTCAAGCCAGGAGATCAGGAAGCAGAAGCAGAGTCCAGGAACAGGCCAAGGGTCAGACTAGGAAATCAGGAAGCAAGGTCAAAGACAAGCCGGGTCACAACGGGTATCTCAGATCAGGAAGCAAGGTTAAGGTACACAAGGCAGCTGAGGAGATAATCCAGCAAGGTCCTGTAGTTGCAGGCTGGCTTAAATAGGGCCACTGGTGCCAGCGTTAGTCACCTCAGTTGTGCACCATCGTGCACATGCAGTATTGCACATACGTGTGCGCTGATGCGCACATGTGTGTGCCAATGTGCGCTGATGCTCACCAGTATGTGCCGATGTGCGCTGATGCGCACCAGTATGCGCCAATGCACGCTGATGCACGGCACACACTCGTGAAAGTCTTGGGACTCTCTGTGGGCGTCCGTGAGGCATTGCCAATACCGTGACCGCATGTCCCTGACACCCTAGGTCCCTTAGTGATGTCATCTCTCACATTCACGTGTACATTATTCTTGATATATAGGCATAGCCCTCCCTCTTTTACCCTCTCTATCCTTGCGATAAAGGGTATACCCTTAAATGTTTGCCAGCCAATCATGTGAGCTGTTGAACCAGGTCTCTGAAATTCCCACAAAATCCAAATCCTCCTCGTACAACAGTATCCCTATTTCACCCATCTTGTCCGCCAGGCTCCTGGCATTGGTGAACATGCCATGTAGTTTAGACTAGTCGCATATTATCCTCTTTTTGGGTGTTTCAAGATTGCAACTAGGACTTGCTACTATACTTACCTTGGGTTTATGTGCTTTGGTCAACCTACCACTAATGCCCCCCATACTACCCTCTGAAATATGTTCCACGCTGACTATCTCTACCTCTGGACTCCCCCCCATCACCTAGTTTAAAAACCCCTCTAACGTTTTGGCCATCTTCATTCCCAGCTGATCTGCACCCTCCTCATTTAGGTGCATTCCATCCCTTCTATAGTACTGCTTATCGACTGTTTGACGCTTCAGGTCTTTGTTATAGATTTGCCTCTCTGTCCTTCTAAGAATTAAGTCCCCTACCACCTGAATCTGTCTTTCCTTTCCCTTCGCTTCCCCCCACTCTCACTGGAGGAGTTCTTCCCCCGGCAGCTAGGAGAGTCCCTTAGCTCCAGAAGTGCTGGTCACTGACTGGTTTCACTAATGTCACTCAATGGAGCGTACTTATTGGGATGCTCCAGCCCTGGATCGGCCTCCCTGGCACTCCCCCCTCTACCCTTCCTGACTGTCACCCATCTACTCTTATCTAGTGCCTGCACCTCTTTGTCTCCACTTGCCTTTGTGCTGGCCCCTGTCGTGTACGTTCCTGGCTCTCCTTTAGTATGGAGGGACTTCTCAGTGCTGACATTTGCTTCCCCAGATTCAGAACCTGGGCTTCCAGGGAAACAATGCACTTACATGTTGCAAAGCAGTATTCACCCTCGATCGGATGATCAAGGAACGCATACATGTCGCAAGATGTGCAACGAGTCACCTCTCCACACCCCCCGCCGGGCATCGTACCTATTATATTTAATGAGGATTGGGGATTATACCCTGTCCAAATTACCTAGCTTCCTGACACCAATACTTGCCAAGACAATACACAGGTACTCAACAAGACAATACACAGGTACTCACAGGCCTACGTGCACTCGCAGAACTATGTGCATTTTCAGACCACTTGCAGAACTACGTGCACTCGCAGACCACTCGCAGAGCTACGTGCACTCGCAGACCACTCGCAGAACTACGTGCACTCGCAGACCACTTGCAGAACTACGTGCACCCGCAGACCACTCACAGAACTATGTGCACTCGCAGACCACTTTCAGAACTACCCACGCTCGCAGACCACGCACAGAACTACGTCCCTGTTCTGCCACTCGTGCTCGCGATCGCTGTAATTCATAAGTCCATTAGTGATTCAGCACCACGCAGAAAATTCTCCCCACCTGGGAGGTAACCAGCATTCACACCACTACTTGGCTGTATGTGAATTCCAAATCCAGCGGACGGTTGTTACTCCTTTCTCTGTACTTCCACTGCCCCAGCAGTCTCATGTAAATGCAGACATAGTAAAAACAAGCTCCATAGTGTGACTCCACTTTACAAATCTATTATAAAATGAGAAGATGGGGATAAAGTCCACCTGCTGCTGCAGCCAATCAAAATCCTCCTCTTTTCTCTCCTCACATTCCCAGCAGCACTGTCCAATCAGCAGTGGGAACAGAAGGATGAACTGCTCTGTGGCCAAAAATACTCAATCTTACTGCATTATTGTGCAGTCTAATGAGCACCAGGGTTGGACCCCAGCTCTCAGTAATTTACCGGACCAAGTCAGACACACCCACTCCCCTTATCTGCAATACGAGTAGTGTTGACACATGATGAGGGGTGTGGCTGTTTTTCAGCTATGGCAGCACAGAGCACTGGAAGGAATAACAGAAAACAGCATATTCCCTGAAAGAAACAGGTATTTTAACCACTTACAGACCGGACCATTTTGCTGGTCAAAGACCAGACCACTTTTTGCGATTCGGCACTGCGTCGCTTTAACTGACAATTGCGTGACGTGCGACGTGGCTCCCAAACAAAATTGACGTCTTTTTTTCCCACAAATAGAGCTTTCTTTTGGTGGTATTTGATCACCCCTGTGGTTTTTATTTTTTGCGCTATAAACAAAAATAGAGCGACAATTTTGAAAAAAACGCATTATTTTTTACTTTTTGTTATAATAAATATCCCCCAAAAATATATAAAAAAACATTTTTTTCCCTCAGTTTAGGCCGATACGTATTCTTCTACATATTTTTGGTAAAAAAAATCGCAATAAGCGATTATTGATTGGTTTGCGCAAAAGTTCTAGCGTTTACAAAATAGGGATAGTTTTATAGCATTTTTATTAATAATTTTTTATTATTTTTTTTTACTAGTAATGGCGGCGAACAGCGATTTGTATTGTGACTGCGACATTGTGGGGGACCCATCGGACATTTTTGACACATTTTTGGGACCATTGTCATTTATACAGTAATCACTGCTATATAAATGCAGTGATTCCTGTGTAAATGACACTGGCAGTTAAAGGGTTAACCAGTGGGTGGCAGTGTAGGGGTTAAGTGTTCCTAGGGGTGTGTTACTAACTGTGGGGGGGGTTGGGCTTTCATTTAGTGAACACTGATCTCTGCTCCAATCACATGGAGCAGAGATCAGCGTCACTAGTTGCTAGGCAGAATGGAGAAATGCTGTTTACACGGCATTTCCTCCATTCAGCCGTCCCGTGAGACAATCGCCGGTATGCCTGCGGCGATCGAGTCCGCGGGTCCCGCGACCGGACTCACGGGGGTCCCGACCAGCGCGGGAGCGCGCCGGTGGTGGCGGGCTCCCGATGGCAGGGCGGCATTGAAGATTGGACGTACATGTACGCCAATATGCCTTCCCGTGCCATTCTGACGACGTACATCGTCGTGCGCTGGTCGGGAAGTGGTTAAAGACACTTTTCAGGTAAAGATCAGTTACAATTCATAACATGTTGAGGTGCATAAAGGGATATATAAAGATGAAAAGGGATAAAAAGATGTGAGACTTTAATGGGGCTTCAATTGCAAGTAGTTTTTTTTTTTAGCAGAACAAATAATATAGAAACCGAATATCAAATATAGCTTTTATATACAAATATCTCTATTTTTATTGTAGTTTAAAGAAAAACTATAGCCCAGAAGCTTACGGTGAGCAGAGATAAGGGAACTAAAAAGCCCCACCAGTGCTTAGCACAGTAGAGCCTTCTTAGAACAGAAGGCATTCACTTTCACATTCCATCACATATCCAAAAAATAAGGAAATTATTCCTCATTTCAGGATAGTGGGTGGAGCAATGCACCTATTGGTTAACTCTACATCCAGAACCTCTAGTGCAGTGGTTCTCAACTCCTGTCCTCAGAACCCACTAACAGGCCAGATTTTAAGTATTACCTTGGGAAGATGCCGAATAGAATACTTCAATCACTGAGCGGCAAATGATATCACCTGTGAAGTATTTCAGTTATCTTGCAAACCTGACCTGTTACTGGGTCCTGAGGTCAGGCGTTGAGAACCACTGCTCTAGTGAGACATTTTATTATATGAACAGTTGTTTCAGGCTTGTTGGCCATCATCAGTGAAGTGTGTGGAAACCATGGCTTCAATGGAGTGAATGACTTCTGCTCTAAGCCCTTGTACACACGGTCGGACATTCTGACAACCAAATTTTGTCTGACGGCTTTTGTCCGAAACTGTTGCATACACACAGTCGGACAAAGTTGTCGGAAAATCTGATTGTACATAACGTGATGACATTATTTCATTACGACAGGACTACGTTCAGGCTAGTAGCCAATAGCTTTGGTCTAGGAATTTGATCTGAGCATGCGTGGCACTTTGTCTGTCGGAGTAGGCTACACATGATCGGAGTATGTCCGATCGGAGCATTTTGTCGGAAAATTTTACGGACAAGTTGGAAAACTTGGTCCGTCGGATATTCCGACGGAAACATTCCGATGGAGACCACACACAGTCAAATTATCCGACAAAACGGTCAGATAGGACACATTCTGTCAGAATCTCCGACCGTGTGTACAAGGGCTAAGAAGTCTCTACTGTGCTAGTGTAATTTTAAAAAGCCTATGTTAGACCACAAAGCAAAATTACAGATCTAATCCGTCAAATTTATTTAAATTAGAATGTCAATAACAGATTATTCCAACACAGACAGAAGCCACTTGGCTCTTGCATAATGCAAATGCTTCTAGCTATAGAGCTAGAAACAAATGTAAATGTATAGCATATTTTCATGGGAAGAAATCGTTTAAAAGCTGCTTAGATGGCCATAAGTAAAAGCCTGGCTTTTCTTTGAGAGAAAACAGAGACAGCGACATGACATGAGAGCAGTCAGGTTATATTTGATTTACCATCTAAGTGCAAGGATTTTCTCTTTTTTTTTCAAGCCTCCCCATTGATAAATGACTTACTGACCCTAACATATTAAAAGTTCCACTGTGTGCCTGCGAGTAGTTTGAACACAATTATTTGTACTTTTCTAAAAGCAGCTATTATTGCTAAAGCTGTGTGCTTTTAAAATGGATATAAAATCCAGGATGTTATTGCAATAAATTATTTAGACTATGCTCTAATCCCTCTTTGTATACAAAGTAAACGGGCAAAGCCTAGAAAAAAATCATCTGTGAATTTAATGCAAGCAAAAATAGTTTACATAATGTGACAGCCAGACTTTCATAAAATAAAAAATAATATTACAAAATACAAAAAAAAAACTGAACAATTTTTTTCAAGAAGCAATATACAGTAAGCCATAAGTATTACATAAGTCAAAATAGATTTAGGTAGGGGGTTAGGTTTTTTTGCTGTTATTGGGTGGATTTCCTTTCAATTCATGTCCTGCAGACACATCAAGCTGAAGCAAGGGAAATTCCTTTTGAGACAGTTGTCACTGAAACAAGAGTCCTCATTGAATGATTTTCCCTATATACCAGTTCTGATGATCGCTCAGAATTATGGATTTCCCCTCATCTTCAGTCCTGGTGACAAATGAAGAGGGTGAATCTCCCTATTGAAGACACAGTCAGAAATTAAAATCTCACAGAGGTGCTATTCTTTGCCTACTCTTTTCAAAAAGAAAAACACTACACAAAGGACACCCAACAAAGCTTTTACTTTAAAGAAGGCAGTAAATACCCACCTGTCCCCTTAAAGTCCGCCAGGAAGCTAACAGCTCTCACTGGTTCCTCTCTATGACCAGCTCTTGTTACAGGATGCAGTAATGTGGAGGTCAGCAGAAAAACTACTGTAAGTACCTGGACTTGACTTTCTATCAACAGTAGAACACTTTGCCAATTGGCAAGCAGTAGTTGCCAACCCAATGTGCTACATGTACAGTTAATATACTAACAGGAGGAGGGATCAGTCTGCCGAGCTCTTCAGATTGCTGCTGCTGCTTTCTTACCATACAGTTACAGCCTGAGGGGAGGAAGTTGACCAAGCTGTATTGCTCAGCCACAGTATTGAAAAGTCAGGTCACTAGTACAGTGTCAGGGCTGGGCTCAGCCCTTCCTTCTCAAAGCTGGCCACTCAGCTGTCGACTAATTGTCAGCTCCTATCTCTCCACAGTGACTCACCTGTTGATGATAGCCTGCTCGTCAGTCCTACCTACTTAAGCCGTCCAGTGCAGGTGATCTCTGCCTTCCTCTTGGTCACATCTCTAGAGACGCTCTCCTGTGTTCCTGTTAAAGACTTGCTTGGCTGACATTCCTTCTGGCTCCAGATCCTACTTGCTGTTCTACTATGCTCATCTTTGGCTCCCTGACGTTTTGGCTTGTCTGACTATCCATTCTGGTTCCTGAACTCTGGCTATGTTTTGACAACGTTTACTCTATTTACCTTTTTTTATTATTATTACACAAGTGGGATTTAACTGTACTTCTGTCTCAGTCTGATTCATGGTTTCTGAATACAGATGGGAATGCCCAGAAAAAAACTGGAAAAATTGGGAATAAAACTGTTTTTTTTTTCTTTTTTTGTCAAAGCCATTTCTTGGATTTTTTTCCAGAAAAACTTAGCAAAGGGAAGACACAGTGGGAGATCGAAAGGTGCTGCTCACCCCAAAAAATGCAAAAAAAGGGAAAGGTTCCCCCAAGGTAGGATTTTTAGGCAGCAAAGTGATAAGATTGAGTTAATATTACATAGAAAAAAATCAATATTTTATTAATAGCTCAAAAAGACATGACATGATAATTAAAAGATGAGATTCAGTAAAAATGAAACCAGATATAAACAATGTAGACAGAAATTTCACATTAATAAAAATTTCACAACAACATTAATAAAGAAATGTCAGTGATGTCAAAAGTAAGCCTGATGCGTTTCAACCCATATACTAAGGGTCTTCTTCAGAGGGTCAGTCTAATCGTTTATATCCAAAGAAAAGAAGGCTTCCTACATGGAAGTCCTTTAAAAACTCTTCTCTCCCCAAGGAGTCTCCAAGCACTCCACAGCCGCAGCAACTAAAAAGGGGCAGTGATCCAGTGATATGTCTTACGAGAAGTCACACTAAAAGTGGCCCCCCAACAGAAGGCACGGTACCAGGAGGAGGGTAGGTCAACACCGAAAAGATATTAAAGCATTATTAAAATCACTGCTCCTGAAAATACGTCAGTTTTAAAACTTATTTTTGCATTGATACATGTCCCCTGGGGCAGGACCCAGGTCCCCAAACACTTTTTATGACAATAACTTGCATATAAGCCTTTAAAATTAGCACTTTTGATTATTCATGTTCTAGTCCCATAGACTTTAATGGTGTTTGCGTGTTCGAACAAATCTTTTGCCTGTTCGCATGTTCTGGTGTGAACCTTTATCCTCCAGAGTTCTCATTCCAGAAACACTCTTCTGCTGCTTCTGGATTATCACAAAGTCCAGTAGCACCTTCAAGCAAGAAGGTATTACAAATCACGTCCTCTCAAACATACACAATCCCTTCATTTATAGATAACAGGACACCTGAAAATCAGGAGAAAATTGATCACGCTCTTCATTGAGCAATAAATGCTTCTGGATAAGCATTGTCAATAACTGAAAATGCATATTGCCAGGAAGCATATACATTAATATTTATGAGAACTCAACTGTTCTCATGTGTAGTTGAAATGTCCTTAACATATACAGTCCTTGTTATTCCATTTGTAACAAAAATAACACTTTAGCAAGTTTAGTTTATTATAAGCTGTACTTTTATTTCAAGCATAATACTTTTATATACACTGCATTGCACCTTCCCAGTGTAACTTTCAGTTTGTAAAACTACTACACATTGAATTTTTTGTTTTAATTTTTCCAAAATTTCCTTTTTTTTCTGGCTTCAACATGTCTGGAAATTTTACATCTCTAGTCACTAGCTTGCCTGTGCTATATATCAGAGCTATGTAAATTTCAGGACTGGATGATGAGAAAACGGAAAATTTATATCAAATACTTACCGTAATTTTCCTTTCCTGATGGACTCCATGGCAGCCTACGTATGGGTTAACCCCCGCCTCTCCTACCTCATAGGACTCCACTCCCATAAATCTTTGCTTCTGGTCAGAGACCACGTTCCGTAACTTAGCCTACTCCAGCAAATGGGAGGGAACTCCTGCTGCCATGGAGTCCATCAGGAAAGGAAAATTACGGTAAGTATTTGATATAAATTTTCCGTTTTCCTGACAGACTCCATGGCAGCCTACGTATGGGAAATGACTAGCCATACACACCCGGGTGGGCAAATGCTGGATAAAGAAAAGAAGGTTTAATTGGCACCGTCAACAGATAAGACATTTACACCAAAATTAACTGAGGATAAGGAAGCCGGCTCTACACAATAGTGTGTCATAAAAGTATTAATTGACGACCATGAGGCCGCTTTACAGATCACTTCCGGGGAAACGTGACGGGAAGCTGCCCATGATGTAGAAACGCTCCTGGTAGAATGAGCAGTAACCGCTTCCGGGGGAGCCAGACCCTTAGCCTTATATGCCCTTTGGATAGCTTGGACAATCCAAGATGCTATAGTTCTTGAAGAAGCACGTAGACCTCTGTTCTTCCCATAAAAGTAGATGAATAAGTGGTCGGAATTCCGGAAAGGAGCTGTGGCTTCTAGGTATTGCTTTAAGACTTCTCCGACGTCCAGAGGATGAATATTGGAGTCTTCATCTGCCTGGAAAATTGGAAGGACAATTACCTGATTTTCGTGAAAAACAGTTGTTACTTTCGGATTTGAACCTAACATAGGAATCAGGACTGCCCGATCTGGGAAAAAGGTGAGAAATGGCTCCTTGCAGCCTAGGGAACTAATCTCAGAGACCCTTTTGGCCGATGTTATGGCCACAAGGAAGGCAGTCTTGAGAGAGATCTTTAATAGATGCTTGACCCATATGCATTTCTGAGAAAAAATCTAAGACGAAAGGAAGATCCCATTTTGGAAACCTCGGCTTTCTCTGAGGTCTGAGTCTTCTTGCTCCTCTGAAAAACTGCCTAGTGAGAGGATGCTTGGCCCAGGAAACACCTGAAAATGCAGAGATCGCAGAGACCTGGACCCGCAAGGAACTTACAGATAGTGACAAGTCTAGACCCTTCTGAAGAAAACCGATAACATCTCGTATCTTCGGATCTCTACATGAGCCGTTGAATGTAGACACATAGTCCGCAAATTTTGCCCAAATCCTCTGATAAACTTTGTTGGTACCTGGTCTTCTGGCATTTAGTAGAGTAGAAATGGCTGTATCAGGACAGCCTAATGCCTCCAGCCTTTCCCTTTCAAAAACCAAGCCGTCAGATGAAGCTGAGATGGGAAAGGGTGATAGATTGTTCCCTGTGACAAGAGGTCCGGCCTGAGAGGGAGCGGAACTGGATCCCGGTAGCTGAGTTGTAACAAGAGAGGGAACCATGGTCTGTTGGGCCAGTATGGAACAACCGCTACTACATCGACTTCTTCCCACCTGAGCCTGGACAGAAAACGGAGAATGACTGGAACCCGGGGGAAAGGCATAAGCCTTGTGGAACCTCCACTGGTCCGTCAATGCATCCACTCCGAATGTCTGGGGACAACGACATTTCGTGTAATACTTCTCCAGCTTGAAGTTGCACGGGGAGGCAAACAGGTCCACCTCTGGTAGAACTCCCAGAGACAGAATCCAGTTGAACACCTCGATGTGGAGAGACCACTCATTGTTGTCCAGAGAAAATCTTGATAGAAAGTCCGCCTGGACATTTTGAATTCCCGGAAGATAGACTGCCGTTAGATTCAACAGATTTGACTGGGCCCAAGTCATGATTGGCTTTACTTCCCTCAGTAAGGAAAGACTGCGGGTGCCCCCTTGTCTTTTGATGTAGGAAACGGCCGTCGTATTGTCCATCCTTAGAAGGACTGAGGATCCTGATGTCAGATGGAGAAAGGCCTGTAGGGCACGGAAGGCGGCCCAAAGTTCCAGCACATTTGAGACTACCTTCTGGGACGGGAAGTCCCACATGCCCTGGGCTACTTCCGACAAGCATAGAGCACCCCAACCTCTGTTGCTGGCATCCGTTGTCACCGTTATCCAGGAGACCGGGGCTATTGAATGGCAATTCAGAAGATTCTTCTGCTGTAACCACCAAGGAAGACTCTCCCTCATTGAAGGGGTTATCCGAACCAGATGATCTCCGGAGTTCGGATCCCACTGCTGGAGAAAGCCCCTCTGAAAGGGACGCATTTTCCATTGCGCCCACTTCACCATTGGAGCTGTGGCCACCATGGTACCTATTATCATCATACACTGTGAGGCCCTGAGAAGGGGAGATGACATTGCAAGATAGATTCTGTCACGAATCACCGGAATCTTCTCTAGAGGTAAGGAGATTGTACTCTTTACTGTGTTGAATCGGGCTCCAAGAAACGTTAAGGACTGGGTTGGAATAAGATGACTTTTCTCCTTGTTCAGTAGCCACCCGAACTCCGTGAGGGTAGAAATGACCTGGTCCCGATGTGCCAAAAGATGGTCTCTGTTTTGAGAGAGTAAGAGCAGATCGTCCAAGTAATGGTGTAAACGAATCCCTTTGACCCGGATTAGAGCTACAATGGCCAGTAAGAGCTTGGAAAATACTCGAGGCGATGTTGTAAGCCCAAATGGGAGACATGTAAACTGAAGGTGCGTTTGACCCACTGCAAAGCGGAGATACTTCTGAAACTCCCTTGCGATCGGAACATGAAAGTAAGCGTCTTTCAGGTCTATGGAAATAAGCCAATCGCCTGGTTGGATCGTCTGGCGTATTGTTAGCAATGTCTCCATCTTGAACCTTTCTTTCTTTATAAATGTGTTCAGGTGTGTTAGATCGATGACCGGCCTCCAGGAACCACTCTTCTTGAGGACCATGAAAAGGGGGGAGTAAATGCCTTTGAACCTTTCCTCGGTTGGAACCCGAACGGCGGCTCCTTGGGCCAACAGGGAATCTGTATAAGATAGGAGAATTTGTCTCTTTTCTTCTGAGTGTGGCAGAACCGTCGGAACAAATCGGTGTATGGGTGGGCTGCTGAACACCCAGGAATGGCCCGTTGACACTGTTTTGATTGTCCAATAGTCTTTGACTGAGGCTGCCCAGACGTGCTGGAAAAGGAGTAACCGGGCCGCAACCTGCTCCGCCTGGACAGGCTCTATATCAAAAAGACTTGGAAGGCTCCCGTCCCCCAGATGTGGCTGACTTTGAGGCCTTCTGGCCAGAGGGCTGATTTCTCCTCCAATTTTTTCTAAATTCACGACCAGGCCTGTAGCGACGGGCATCTCTAGCGCGTTCTGGATCTGATCTATATTGAGATCTCCTCTGACCCAGGAGACGGCGATCCTGGGGTAAGAACCCCGACTTACCACCTGTAGCGCGTGTAATGGCAGAATCCAATTTATTCCCAAAAAGGGAAGATCCCTCAAAGGGAATTCTGCACCATGCCTGTTTGGAGGCAGGATCAGCAACCCAGGGACGAAGCCATAGGGCACGTTTAGCCGTAACAGAGGAAAGCATAACACGTGCTACAAGGCGAATAATATCAAGGGACGCCTCCCCCAGAAAGACCGAAGCGAGTCTCAGCTCATGTAATGGTGATCTCCTGACCAATTCTTCGGACATACTGCCCAGGGTTGCACCAACTTCATCCGTCCAGGCCTCCATAGCTTTTGATAATGCTGCCAGAGCTAAGGCTGGTTTACAAGCCATACCTGCTGTTATATAAATACGTTTCAAGTCTGTATCAATCTTTCTTTCCAGGCCATCCCTGAAGGACACAGTATCTTCCAGAGGAAGTGTAACATGTCTCACTAGCCTCATCAAGGCTGCATCAATAAGAGGGGCCGACGCTAAATGTTTCACCTCATCGCTCTTAAATGGGTACATTTTTGAAATTTTCGAAATCAGGGAGTTTTTTCTCTGAACTTTACTCCACTCGTCCATAATAATTTCACCAAGTTCACCCAAGAAGGGGAAGTTTGGGCGCTCCTTTTTGAGATGCTTAAAATATTTCCTCTGTTTAGAGGGAGCTTCTACAGGATCTTCCCATCTCAACGTCTCCTTGACCGCCCTGACCAACTGCGGAACTAAGGAAAAGTCAAAACCGGCACCAGGTTCCAAACTTTCAGTTTCACTGTCAGAAGAGCCGGAAAAAGAGGGATTATGACGAGACGGACCGGGAACCTCTGAATCCGAAACATCAGTGGCTAGAGCCGTACCGGAAGGAGGGATAAACGGTTGATCAGAATTTGTTTTATTCAGTGATTCTTGAACTACTCTCCTGACCAGAGCTTCTACTTGCTGGTCCCCAGCTCCTCTCTCCTTTATGGCTCTAGCATAACATAGCTCACAGAGAGATTTACCCTCTGGGACCTGAGCATTACATCCCCAGCAGGCTCTTTTCTCTGAGCGGCTGGTATGGCGGTGAGAATGACGACCAGACTCAGACCTAGACCTTTCTTTATGTTGTCTGGATGGTGACCTGGTAAGTCTAGAACTTGACATGGAATGGTGATATTGTGAATCCTTGTGTGCTGATAACTGAGGTTCAGACCTGGAAGGGCTGGAAAGAAAAAACATGCAAACAAAGTCATCCTAATCCTAACCCAAGCAATACAGGCAGAATGAAAGGAAAAAATTCATTCCTACCTGCAGCATAAGGGTTGGCCACTGGGGGGCGGCGATACGTCCATAGCAGCAGACTCAAACAGCTAGGAAATAAAAATAAATACAGTGCTTACAGAGTATGAAAAGCAGAGTAGCCCCAGCTGATCATGAGAATGAGGGAGACATACCTTGAGAAGACAGAGAGCATACACCGGGATCACAGCAGAGCTCAAAAAACATCCCAATCAGATAGCTGTCTCTGACAGCTATTTGAATCTGCCGCCGAGTGATGACGTCATCACGCCCACCGCGCCGTCGTACAGCGCCCGCGCGCATGCTTGGCCGCCGCCATCTTGCCCCGACCGCACCTGTGCAAACCAAGCCTCAGTTTCAAACGAGACTCGGCGGCTGCGCAGAACGAAGCAGGAAGCGGCGAGATTGAACGCAGGAGCGTCCCAGCGCCATAACCAGGAAGACCACAGACAAAACGGTACAAACAAACAAAAACTGCTGCCATAGATAAAATATGAATACATTACCAGTCCCGCACATCACCTGATCCGACCTGGTACTGGGAGCTTGAAGGGCTCATAGTGCATTCGGGGCATCATAAATGGGGGGGCCTCCTGCTAATAGCAAGGACGTTTGGCCAAATTGCCGCTTGCCAGCCAATGGCTGGTTAGTAAGCTCTTCATGGCATCGCATCAAAATTGCCCGTGCCCACCCTACTAATAGCTGGGTAATTGGGCTCCAGAAGAACCTCCATCCTGAAATCGTGCACAAACCAGCCGGCCTGGATCCAACTTCACAAAACCTTAGTCCTAGCAGGAGGACAAAAAAGGAACGTGGTCTCTGACCAGAAGCAAAGATTTATGGGAGTGGAGTCCTATGAGGTAGGAGAGGTGGGGTTAACCCATACGTAGGCTGCCATGGAGTCTGTCAGGAAATGCATATTTCTTGACTTGTAAATATTTCCCATATACAGTATCTCACAAAAGTGAGTACGCCCCTCACATTATTGTAAATATTTTATTATATCTTTTCATGTGACATCACTGAAGAAATTACACTTTGCTACAATGTAAAGTAGTGAGTGTACATCTTGTATAACAGTGTAAATTTGCTGTCTTCTCAAAATAACCTAGGAAACACTTAACCCTTACAGCGCCACCTAGTGGTTAACCTCTTCACTGCCAGTCACATTTACACAGTAATCAATGCATTTTTGATCGCACTGATCGCTGTATAAATGTGAATGGTCCAAAAATAGCGCCAAAAGTGTCCGATCTGTCCACCATAATGTCGCACTCACGATGAAAATCACAGATCCCCACAATTACTAGTAAAAAAAATGTATAAAAATGCCATAAAACTATCCCCTATTTTGTAGATGCTTACCAATCAATAAACACTAATTGCGATTTTTTTTTTTTACCAAAAATATGTAGAAGAATACGTATCGGCCTAAACTGAGGGAAAAAAAAGTTTTTTATGTATTTTTGGAGGATATTTATTATAGCAAAAAGTTAAAAATAATGCGTTTTTTTTTTCAAAATTCTCGCTATTTTTTTTGTTTCTAGTGCAAAAAATAAAACCCGCAGAGGTGATCAAATACCACTAAAAGAAAGCTCTATTTGTGGGGGAAAAAGGACATCAATTTTGTTTTGGAGCCACAAACGCGCAATTGTCAGCTAAAGTAATGCAGTGCCGAATCGCAAAAAACGCTCTGGTCTTTTGCCAGCCAAATGGTCCGGGGTTAAAGTGGTTAAGAGTATACAAAAAATGTAATGGGACATTGCCAAAGGATGTATACTAGCCCTGGAATGATTATCCTTACATTGGCGGGCAGTGATAAGAATGTCATACTTATAGTGGCGGTCAATATTATGCCCTTACAGATAGCTAAGAAGATCATTGGTGTCATGCAGTTGGCTCTGCCAAGTGACCTTGGACCAGGAGCTAGCAGGCACCATCAAATGGGAGGTTAATCAATCACAGCTCAAGGAACTGCTGGTATCCTCTGAGTGAACCCTGGTTGAGAATGGCTTGTGTATACAGACATTTGTGTATTAGTTCTGATATGTGTTTGTAAAGCATTTCTGCAGAATTTGGAACACAGTTTTCAATCTTGAATTGGATCTTATGCACTGTTTTACTCATTGGCAAATTATACAATGCTTTCAGGGACAGGGAGGAGGCATTGTGTATAGTCAATTGATTAAAGGAAATCCTTTAACCACTTCCGGACCGTCGCACGCCAATGTATGTCCTCACTTTGAGGATGGATATCCTTGTTACGGTAGCAGCTAGCTGCCATAACCCCAGTATCCCCATGTCCCATATCCCCCCTCCCCCTCCCGCAATGATCCGGGGGCACTTCGATGCTTACCGGAGCCATCAGCAGTGGAGCAGGTGACCCAGTCCTTCTCAGGGCTGTGCATGGAGACGAGTGAGGAGAAGATGGCCCACACCTGTCTGCATGACACTGCAGCATAGCTCTGAAAGGGCCATTTTTTTTTCTTTTTTTTTTTTATTGCACTTTAGTGTAAATATGAGATCTGACCCCAAATCTCATATTTAAGAAGTCCTGTCATGCTTTTTTTCTATTACAAGGGATGATTACATTCCTTGTAATAGGAATAAAAGTGACACAATTTTTTTTTTTTAAAACAGTGTGAAAATAAAAGATAAATAAATGAGAAGCGAAGGAATACGTGAGTAGTGCCCGCATATTAAAACGGTGTTCAAACCACACATGTGAGGTATCGCCACGATCGGTAGAGCAAAAGCAATAATTCTAGCCTCAGACCTCTTTGTAACACAAAACATGCAACCTGTAGAATTTTTTAAATGTCGCCCATGGAGATTTTTAAGGGTAAAAGTTTGTCGCCATTCCACGACCGGGTGCAATTTTGAAGCCTGACATGTTGGGTATCAATTTGCTTGGCGTAACAATATCTTTCACAATATAAAAAAAAATTGGGCTAACTTTGCTGTTGTCTTATTTTTTAATTTAAAAAAGTGTATTTTTTTTTTTAAAAGGTTCGCTTGTAAGACCGCTACGCAAATACGGTGAGAGAAAGTATTGCAACAACCGCTATTTTATTCTCTAGGTTGTTAGAAAATTTTTTAGAATGTTTGGGGGCTCTAAGTAAATTTCTAGCAAAAAATGGAAAATTGTATACTCACCTTTCCGTAATTTTCCTTTCCTGACGCATCTTCATGGCAGCACACACTGGGTTGTGACTCCGCCCCCACAACCTGACAGGATTGGATTAACTATAAATTTGAAGGGGAGACACCCTGCTGCATTCTCTGTAAATATCATCACAAAAGAAACAGGGAGGGCAACTGTGTGCTGCCATGAAGATGTGTCAGGAAAGGAAAATTACGGAAAGGTGAGTATACAATTTTCCATTTTCCTGACGCCTTCATGGCAGCACACACTGGGAAATAACTCACCAGTCGGGTGGGTGCAATTAAAATAATATTTATTCCTTATAATGCTGAAGAATTGGCTCTAATGACGGATCTGCCGAAGTCGGCCATGGATAAATGAGCAGAATCCACCTTGTAGTGGGAAATAAAGGTATTCCTGGAGGACCACGTTGCTGCCCTGCATATTGTCTCTGGTGAGACCCTGCAATACGCTGCCCAAGAGGTAGCCACTGCCCTAGTTGAATGAGCCCTGATGTCTTCAAGAATCGCCATATGCTGGGTGGAGTAAGCTTTTTTAATGGTTCTGACTAACCAGGATGCAATAGTGCATGAGGAGGCGGCTTGCCCACGCCTGGTTCCATGGGGAATGATCAAAAGAGAGTTAGTTTTCCTAAAAGAGGTGGTAGCAGTTAAGTAGTTCATGATGGTTGTTTTGACATCTAGTGGATGAGGATTACCCTGATCGTCCGTGAAGGATGGAAGGATGATGGTTGTAATGGAAGGAAGTTACCACTTTGGGTATGAAGTGTTCGGAAGGTCTGAGGACTACTTTGTCAGGAAAGAGAACTAACTTAATGCTTGGATCTCCGACACTCTCCTAGCTGATGTAATCACAATGAGAAAAGACAGTTTTAAAGTCAAGTCCCATAAAGAGATAGTTTCAAATGGAACAAACGGAGGAGAAGCGAGAGCATGGAGAACTATTGAAAGATCCCATGATGGAAAGACTGGCCTCCTGGGGGGTTTAATGTTTAGATAGGCTCTGTAAATTGGATTACCAATGGGTGGAATGCCCACTTAGTATCTGTTTTAGCTGACAGAGCTGATACCTGAACCTTTAGGGTACTTAAGCTTAGACCCTTGTTGACCCCCGACTGGAGGAATTCCAGGACCTGAGAGGGTTCCGGAGAAAGGGAATTCCATCCTTTCTGTTGTGCCATGAAGCAGAATCTTCCCCAAACCTTTGAATAGATGGTATTGGTAGTGGCTTTCCTGGCTTGCATCAGGGTTGACTTCATGAGAACAGCCTTGCGATCTTAGTCTAGCCCTCTCAATCTCCAGGCCATCAGGTGCAATTTCTCTGATGCAGGATGTAAAAATTGACCTTGAGACAGAAGATCCGGAGTTATTGGGAGAGGAACTGGAGGTTGAAGGCTGAGCTGTAAGAGTGTCGTGAACCACGGCCTCCTCGGCCACAGTGGAATAATCGTAAATACCGTCACCGAGGATCTCCGAAGCCTGGATAGGAACCTCACAATTAACGGAGTTGGAAGGAATATATACCCCAACTTGAAGTTCCATGGGTGAACTAGACAGTCCACTCCCATCACCGATGGGAATGAACCTCTTGACAGGAATCTGTGGCACTTGGTATTCGTCGGAGTGGCTGCTAAATCTACTTCCGGCGTTCCCCAGATTTCCGTAAGGAGGGAGAAAGTCCGAGGGTTCAACCACCACTCGTTGTTGGATAGCGTTTCTCGACTCAGGCAGTCGGGTAGTATGTTCTGTGCCGCTGGGACATACACTGCTTTTAAACTTGTTAGATGTATCTGAGCCCATTCCAAGATGGGCCGAACTTCTTCCATCAAGGTGGCACTCCTGGTACCCCCTTGCTTCTGAACATAAGACACTGCTACTTGGTTGTCCATTCGAATGAGCACATTCTTGTCCGTCAGAAATGGTGCGAATGCCCTTAAGGCATAAACGGCTTCCCTGAGCTCTAAAATGTTCAAAACCAAACCTTGAGCCTGAATATGCCACTGGCACTGGGCTGCCTGGTCTTGATAGTGGGCCCCCCAACCGCTCTGGCAGGCATCTGAAGTGACTACTTCTGGGTCTGGAGGGACTATCGGTTTGTATTTCCTGAGATTGCTCGGGCGCGTCCACCACCATATCGATTGCTTCACCGATCTGGAGATGAAGATGGTCTGACGCATTGAGACTCCATCCCACTGCCTGAGGAATGAGTTCTGTAAGGTTCTCATGTGTCACTGTGCCCATCGCATCATGGGTATGGTTGCGGACATGGACCCTAGTACACTCAGACAGGCTCTGGCTGGTAAGTGATTCCTTGATAGCAGCTTCTGCATTTTCTGTATCAGAGGCCGGATCTTCTCTTGTGGGAGCTGTATCTTGTTTGTTTTGGTGTTCAGATCTGCCCCTAAAAATATCATATTTTGTGTGGGTCGCAGACAGCTCTTTTCCCAATTGATTATCCACCCACTTCTGGAGGGTTGTAAGGAGGATCTCTCAGTGATGAATCAACGTCTCTTGATCCTTTGCTAAAAGTAGGATGTCGTCCAGATAATGGTGGACGCGTAATCCCTTTTCTCTGAGGAAAGCCACCAACGGTAACAATACTTTTGTAAATGTCCTGGGTCCCGAAGAGATGCCGAATGGGAGGCACTGGAATTGGAAATGATGTTGGTTTATGGCTAACCGGAGAAACTTTTGAAAGGCCGGATGAATTGGTATATGCAGATAAGTGTCCGATAAATCTATTGAAAGCATCCAATCGCCCAGATTTATTGCTAGAAGTATGGATTGAAGGTTTTCCATTTTGAAAGCCTCCACTTTGATATCCTTGTAGAGCATCTTGAGGTCTAATACAGGACACAAATCCCCTGTCTTTTAGCAGAAACAAGGAAGAGTAGAACCCTCTTCCCTTTTGGCATGATGGGACCTCCAGGATCGCTCCCTTTTGTTTCAATTCTGCTACGTACTTTACTAGCAGAATCCTTTGGGGTACTGAGGATGGTACTCTGGTTGCCTGGAAATGATTTGGTGGGAGTCTGTTTTTGAATTTCCACCTGTGTCCGAATCGGATTGTGGACAATGTCCGTAAATCCTTTATATGGTCTGACCAGATCTTGGTGAAGTTCCTTCTGTTCCCCTGCCGGGGTGGCCTTAGATTTCTGTATCCTTAGAAAAGAAGGTTTTGTGTTTTTCCAGTCCCTTCTAAATTCCCTACCAGGAGAGTAGGACCTGGACTCTCTATATTTGTCCGGAAGATTACGTCTGTAAACAGGTCCCTTCTGCGTCTTGGGTCTCCTGTCGGAGGGGATCAGGCCTGACTTCCCTCCTGTTACCTTGGATATGGCAGAGTCTAACTTGGCACCGAACAGATTTGCGCCATCATATGGAATTCTGCACCAATTTATTTTTGATGCTGTATCGGCCATCCACGGTTTGAGCCATAGCGCTCTTCTCGCTGTTACGGAGGCCAGCATAGCCTTGGCTGAAGATCTTGTAATATCTACTGATGCCTCTGCTAGCTTGACTTCTTGCAGAGAGGAAATAATCTTTCCCATTTCAATGCCATCCTGTAGGTCTTTTTCTATTTTAGATGCCCATCCTGAGATGGCTGTGGCCACTGCTGCTGTGGTAATTGCTGGTCTACAGGCTCCCCCAGCCATGGAATATGCCTTCTTCAATTCTAGGTCCATCTTTCGGTCGAGCACATCCCGAAAGGAAACAGCATCCTCGATTGGTAGTGTGACGTGGCGGGTGAGGCACATTAATGAGGAATCGACGATGGGAGCATTAATTAAAGGCTTCACTTTTGACTCTTTTAAAGGGTACATCTTGGCTAATCTGTTTGTAAGACTAGATCTTTTGTCAGACCTCTCCCACTCGTCTTTAATGAGATCCTCCAGCTCCTCTATAAATGGGAAGGATAACGGATCTCTTTTTAGGTTTGGAAAATATTTCCGTATTTTCTGAGGTTCCGCCACATCATCTTGCCAGCCGAATGCTTCTTTAACGCCCTTTGCAAAGGGTTCCACCAGGGAAAAATCAAAGCCCACTGACATCTCCTGACCCACATCTTCAGAGGAAGATTGTGATGCCTGAGTGAGATGGGGGTCTGCTGAAGACGTACTGGGAGCAGCTCTATCTAATGCAGGTGTTGTTGTTTCCAGTATGGACTCCCGCACTGATTCTCTTATGAGGTCTGTAGCAATTCTTGCGTCTGCGACAGGCAAGTTATCTGGCAGTGCTGGAGCGCCGCATACCCAGCAAGCGTTTGCTGCAGGTTGGGTGTAGCGGCTTTGACATTGTGAGGAAGGAGATCTCCTGCGACTTGATCGACTGTGGCATGAGTAGCTATGTTGTGAATGGCTGTGTCTTCAGTGCCATGAAGGAGATCTTGAGCGGCTCCTGCGGGAAATCCTGCTAGACGTATGGCTAGACCTTCTCCCATGGCTGGAACTTGCGCCTCTTGATCTAGACGGGCTGCCAAAAAAATGCAGCATTTAACGTCTGGCGCTCTTTTTTTCTCCCCTTCAATACTTACCTTGCCCGGTAAAGCCTCTTACCTAACTTGCTGATGGTGGTCTGCGTGGGCAGTGGACTCCATAGAAAAAAAGGGGTGAAGGACAGTCTGAGATATAGAGAGAAATAATGTGTACATATATATATATATATATATATATATATATATATAGATATACACACATACACACACACGCATATACACATACAATTCACTTATAAATATATATATTATTTATTAACAAAGTTTATCTGCAAGAAACAATATAATAACAATAATAATATATATAGGAGTCCCACAGGGACTTACCTGGAGACTGCAGAGTGATCTACATGCAGAGGCAGCAACCTTCCTTAAGTTTTGCAGATTGCACAGCAGAATCACAGAGAAATACAACTCTGTATTTGAAAATAGCGCCATTGCGGCGGCTAATTGACGCTCTGCGCATGCACAGAAGCATCCCGAGTGTTCCGGCGCCATTTTGGATAAGGGAACACACATTAAAAACATAGGGGGAAAAAAAAAACACTAGCACTGCATGTGCTCAGAGTGGCCGAACGGCGCCATCTAGGCTGGAATTACAGCATAGAGAAAACACCACTGAAGGAGAAACAAACGGCGGCCATGACAGGGGACTACAAGAGACAGCAATCCCAAAGGTAGAGAAATAAAGGGAATATAAACCACCACTTACTATAGGAATAAAAGATGGATATTATTTAAATAAGAGGAATTAATAGGCAAAAGAAGAAGGGAAATCCACTGCAAAGGTAAAAAAGCTTCTTTAAAGCTTTGGTAATGCCAGAAATCCAGTAGCCCCTTGAGACCACCAGAGCGCGGGTTCCCTCCATAGAAGCTCCTTTAGAGACTGTACAGGAGAGGCTTGAACCTGCTGGGGCGAATGCGGTAGAGGCTTATTCATCTGTAACAGGAAAACTCCGTCCGTCCAACCTGTCAGGTGAGGATAAAAAAGAGAATGCAGCAGGGTGTCTCCCCTTCAAATTTATAGTTAATCCAATCCTGTCAGGTTGTGGGGGCGGAGTCACAACCCAGTGTGTGCTGCCATGAAGGCGTCAGGAAAACGGAAAATTGTATACTCACCTTTCCGTAATTTTCCTTTCCTGACGCATCTTCATGGCACCACACACTGGGTTGTGACTCCGCCCCCACAACCTGACAGGATTGGTTAACTATAAATTTGAAGGGGAGACCTCCTGCTGCATTCTCTGTAAATATCATCATAAACTAAACAAACGGGAGGGAATTGTGTGGTGCCATGAAGATGCGTCAGGAAAGGAAAATTACGGAAAGGTGAGTATACAATTTTCCGTTTTCCTGACGCCTTCATGGCAGCACACACTGGGAAATAACTCGCCAGACGGGTGGGTAAATGCAAAAAATATTTAATTCCTATAATGCCGAAGAGTTGGCTCTAATAACAGATCTACCAAAATCTGCCAAGGACAAATGGGCAGAGTTCACTCTATAGTGAGAAATGAAAGTATGTTCAGAAGACCATGTTGCTGCCCTACAAATCGTCTCTGGAGAAACTCTGCAATATGCCGCCCAAGAAGTAGCCACTGCCCTAGTAGAATGAGCCCTGATGTCTTCTGGGATTGCCAAATGTTGCGTGGAATATGCCTTTTTAATGGCTCTCACCAACCAGGATGCAATAGTGCGTGAGGAAGCTGGCAGTCCGCGTCTAGTTCCATGAGGAATAATCAAGAGAGAGTCCGTCTTCCTAAAGGAGATAGTAGCTGACAAGTAGTTGGTGATGGTGGATTTAATGTCCAGCGGATGAGGATCTCCCTGATCATCAGTGAAGGATGGAAGGACAATATCTTGGTTATAGTGAAAGGAAGAAGCCACTTTGGGTATGAAACGATCTGAGGGTCTAAGAACTACCCTGTCTGGAAAGAAAACCAGATAAGGCTCTGAAATAACCAGGGCTTGAATTTCCGACACTCTCTTGGCTGATGTTATGGCAATTAGAAAGGCAAGCTTCAAAGTCAAGTCCCATAGTGAAATAGATTCCACAGGAATAAACGGTGGACTAGAAAAGGCATGCAGAACTACCGACAGATCCCACGATGGAAACATAGGCTTCCTGGGAGGCTTTATCTTCAGACTAGCCTTAATAAATTGGATGACCAGGGGATGAAAAGCCCATTTCGTGCCTGTTTTAGCAGAGAGAGCCGAAACCTGCACCTTGAGGGTGCTTGAACTGAGGCCTTTGTTAATTCCCGACTGAAGGAACTCCAGAATTTGAGGTGGTCCCGGAGTAAGAGGATTCCAATTTCTTTCTCGGGCCATAAGGCAGAACTTTTCCCAAATCCTAGCATAGATGGAATTCGTGGAAACTTTCCTAGCCTGCATTAAGGTAGAAATGACCTCCTGGGAACAGCCTTGCGCCTTCAGCCTAGACCTTTCAACTTCCAGGCCATCAGATGTAACCTCTCGGGAGCAGGATGAAGGAACTGTCCCTGTGAGAGAAGGTTTGGTTCTAGTGGGAGAACAATTGGTGGCTGGACACTGAGTTGTAGAAGGGTTGTAAACCACGGCCTCCTCGGCCAGAATGGGATTACTGCGATTACCGTTGCTGAGGACCCCCGAAGTCTGGACAGGAACCTCGCAATTAGAGGAGTAGGCGGGAATATGTACCCCAACTTGAAACTCCATGGATGTATCAGACAGTCTATTCCCTCGGCTGATGGAAACGGATTCCTCGACAGGAACCTGTGACATTTGGTGTTTAAAGGAGTGGCTGCCAGATCTATCTCCGGTGTCCCCCAGGTTTCCGTCAGGAGAGAAAAGATTCGAGGACTCAAAGACCACTCGTTGTTGGACCACGGCCTCCGACTCAGATAGTCGGCCAATGCATTCTGCGTTGCTGGGACATATATTGCTCTCAAGTCCGTTAGGTGAACTTGGGCTCATTCTAAAATGGGACGAACCTCCTCCATCAAGGTAACACTTCTTGTACCTCCCTGTCTCTGCACATAAGATACTGCCACCTTGTTGTCCATCCTGATAAGCACACTCTTCCCCGAGAGCAGAGACGTGAATGCCGTTAGGGCATGAAAGGCCGCCCTGAGCTCCAAAATATTGGAAACTACTCCTAGGGCTTGGAACTGCCACTGGCCCTGGACTGCTAGATCCTGGTAGTGTCCTCCCCAGCCGCTCTGGCAAGCATCCGAAGTCACCACTTCTGGGTCTGGAGGGACTATTGGCTTGTATTTCTCTAAATTGTTCTGGTGTGTCCACCACCATACTGATCGTTTCACCGACTTGGAGATGACAATGGTCTGATGCATGGACACTCCATTCCACTGCTTGAGAAAGGAGTTTTGCAGGGTCCTCATGTGCCATTGGGACCATTGCACCATGGGTATGGTGGCTGACATGGATCCCAGCATGCTTAGACAGACCCTGGCTGACAGATGACTTGCTGACAGTAGTCTCCGCATCTTTTGAATTAGGAGCTGAACCTTTGCCTGTGGGAGCTGAACTCTGTTCAGTTCGGTGTCCAGATGTGCTCCTAGAAACACCATCTTCTGAGTGGGTTGTAAACTGCTTTTTTTCCAATTGACGATCCATCCGAAGTTGTGGAGAGTTGAAAGAAGAATTTCCCGATGCTGAAGCAATAACTCTAGACTTTTTGCTAACAGTAGGATGTCGTCTAAATAATGGTGAATTCGAAGACCTTTTCCCCTGAGGAATGCTACTAATGGTAGGAGAATTTTGGTAAAAGTCCTGGGAGCTGACGAAATGCCGAATGGAAGGCACCGAAACTGGAAATGGGAATGATTGATGGCGAACCGAAGAAATTTCTGAAAGGCCGGATGTATTGGGATGTGAAGGTAGGCGTCCGACAAATCTACTGACAGCATCCAATCGCCCAGACTTATTGCTAAGAGTATGGACTGGAGACTCTCCATCTTGAAGGCTTCTATTTTGATGTTCCTGTTGAGCCTCTTGAGATCCAGTACCGGACAAAATCTCCTGTCCTCTTTTTCACCAAAAATAACGGAGAGTAGAAGCCTCTCCCTCTTTGAGTTGATGGAACCTCCACAATAGCCCCCTTCTGTTTTAAATCTGCTACATATTCTATCAGGAGATTTTTCCTGAATAGTGTGGAAGGCAGTCTGGTAGGCTGAAAGTGGTTTCCTGGAAACCCGTTCACGAACCCCCATTTGTGCCCATACTTGATTGTGGACAGTGCCCAAATGTCCTGTATATGTCTTGTCCAGATCTGAAGAAACCCTCTTAGCCTGGCGCCCACCTGGGCTGGGTGAGCGGGCAAACTTTCAAAAGGACTTTGGATGTTCCCCTGCAGGTGTAGCCTTGGTCTTCTGCATTCTCAGAAAGGAAGGCTTAGTATTCTTCCAATCCCTCCTGAATTCTCTGCCGGGACGGTAGGATCTGGAGTCCCTATACTTATCCGGAAGGTTTCGCCTAAAAGAAGGTCCTTTCTGAGCCTTGGGTCTTCTATCAGAGGGAATCAGCCCAGATTTCCCTCCTGTGACTTTGGAAATAGCCGAGTCCAGTTTGGCCCCAAAGAGATTAGAACCATCATAAGGGATCTTGCACCAATTAATTTTGGAGGCTGTATCGGCCATCCATGGCTTCAGCCATAAGGCCCTCCTTGCTGTCACTGATTCTGGCCGAGGACCTTATGATGTCCACTGAGGCCTCCACCACAAAGTCACCTGCCAATCTAATCTCTTGCAAAGAAGAGACTAATTTCTCCATTTCTGCACCTTCTAGAAGATCCTTCTCCAATTTAGTAGCCCATCCAGAAATTGCTCTTGCCACCGCTGCCATGGTAATAGCCGGCCTGCAGGAGCCCCCTGCCATGGAATACGCTTTCTTTAATTCCAAGTCCATTTTACGGTCCAGTACGTCTTTAAAAGAGACCGCATCTTCGATGGGTAAAGTGACATGACGGGCCAGACGCATCAGGAAGGAATCCACTATGGGAGCATTAACTAAAGGTTTAACCTTTGATTCGTCCAGAGGATACATTTTCGCTAATCTGTTAGCGATGCTTGGTCGTTTGTCTGATTCCCACTCGTCTTTAATAAGGTCTCCGTGTTCCTCAATAAATGGGAAGGACTCTGGTCGTCTTTTTAAATTGGGAAAATATTTGCGGGTTTTCTGAGGCTCAGAAATAATATCCTCCCAGCCGATAGCCTCTTTGACTGATCTTGCAAATGGCTCCACCAAAGAAAAATCAAATCCTGCAGACATCTCCTGGCCGTCATTATCTGAAGATGATTCCGAAGCCTGGGAGTGATATGGGTGTGCAGTGGATGTGCTAGGGCCTGTCACCTCCATAGCGGGTGCTGTTGCCAAAATAGATTCACGTACTGATTCCCTTATAAGGTCAGTCGCAATTCTAGCGTCTGCTTCCTTCTCCTTAGTTGCTTCATTGAAGCAAGAGCGGCAGGCAAGCTTCTCTGGAAGGGCCAGAGCACCACATATCCAGAAGGCGTTAGCTGCGGGTCTGGCGTGATGGCTGTGATGAGAGGAAGGAGACCTGTGGTCCGAGCGGCTATGCCGAGGGCGACCGTGGTGGGAGCGACCATGTCTTTGACGAGATGAGGACCTGGAGCGACTTCTGTGCGATCTCCTACTGGAAGTGCGACTTGAGCCTCTTCCATGCCTGGAACTTGCTCCTCTTGATCTGGTAGGGCTGCCAAAAAAAGCAGCATCTTTAGCAGTCGGCACTCTTTTTTCTCCCCTTCTTCAATACTCACCTACGACGTGTAGAGCCCCTTACCTTTCTAGTTGTCGATGGTCTGCGTGGGCAGTGGACTCCATGAAAAAGGTAGACAGAGTAGACTGAAGGGAAGAAAAAGAGAATTTTCCTTGCGATACTGATAACAGATAAATAACTAAAAAAAAACACACATTTTTTTATTTTATTTTTTTAAATGAAAAATATTATTATTTTTTTTTTTTTTTTTTTTAAACCTGCCCCTTTAAGAACTAGTATCTGAACAAGAAGCTGCAGAATATACACAAAAAGACTATGCAGTAGATAAAAAGAATATTCTTACCTTATCCAGCCGAACAATAGAGAAACAGGGCAGTGTTTGGTAAACAGCAGCATGCAGAAGCACACAGCTGTAATTTTAAAAACGGCGCCATAGCGGCGCCGAATGACGCTCCGCGCATGCGCAGAATGACTCGAGGATACCGGCGCCATCTTGGAAGAGGGAAAAAACCTCTCTACAAGGAGAAAAAAAGATCCAGCTGCAAATAGACATGCGCAGAGCGATGAGGACACTAGCGGCGGCCATGACAGCTGTCTGGAGGACAGCAAGACCCAGCAACTCCTCCAGGAAAAAAAGGTACTAATAAAATAAGGAAAGGATAGGATATATAAAGGGGAGTCCACTGCACAATAAAAGCTTATTTAAAGCTTATAAAAAACTCCATGAGATGTCCCCTGAGACCACCTGAACGGGGATTCCCTCCATAAAGCTCATTTAGAGACTGTACAGGAGGGACTTCCAAACAGGAGAGGCTTGAACCTGCTGGGGTGAGGCGGTAAGAGGCTTATTCATCTGTAGGTATCTTTGAAACTCGAACGATCCAACCTGTCAGGTGAGGATAAAAAAGAGAGTGCAGCAGGAGGTCTCCCCTTCAAATTTATAGTTAACCAATCCTGTCAGGTTGTGGGGGC
Organism: Lithobates pipiens; assembly: GCF_037356315.1. Lineage (NCBI taxonomy): Eukaryota > Metazoa > Chordata > Amphibia > Anura > Ranidae > Lithobates > Lithobates pipiens. The sequence continues at coordinate 118,023,116 of NW_027507784.1, forward strand.
GGAGTCACAACCCAGTGTGTGCTGCCATGAAGGCGTCAGGAAAAACAGTTTTTAACTTGTAGACAACACATCTAAAAAAGAGGCCCGGTCCTTAAGTGGATAATAAAAATAATAACAATGTCAACTACTTCTGACCTCCTTCTGAAAAAAGTCCAAACACTTGCAATGCTGAAACTGACTATTATAAACAGCACTGAAGTAGAAATGTTTGATTAGCATTTACGTGGGCCCTTCCTTAGTCTGGAGCCAAGGACAGCTGCCCACTCTGCCCTTGTTATAATATACCACTGTTTGTATGTTATATAATGGTCACATTCTACCATAACCCCTGTTTTTTGTTTCCTTTTCCTGGATATATACCAAGATTCTATGTCCTCTTTATAGCACTCATACTAGACATAATGGCCATTGTCAACTATTAAGAAATTAAGGAAAATGCTATCACCTTCACAAAGTTTTATCCAGTTGGATCTGGGAAAGAATAGAGAATAAGACACCTAAGCCTTAGAACTGCAACTTTAAAAACTCTGATCTGAGGCCTGCATATTATTTATTTGCTACTGAGGGGAGGAATGGGAGAACCATTTGTAAAGTAAAATGTTTCATTTCAGTTCTACATTAGGGCACTGACTTTTTCTCATAAAACACTATTTTGTTAGGTCTTAAACAATGTTTATTTTATGTTTATAACCTATAAGGCCAAGTTTTAATGATGTACTCCCATAGGATCTAGGATCTTTGTCGCTGCACAGCTTATTCCTAAACTGAATTGGAACTCGTGAGAATATGGTTGTCTTTTTACTAAAGAAAAAAGTGAGAAAAACATCTTTTGTATACTGTATGTGGCTACATCATCCTAGAGCAGCCTTTCTCAACCTTTTCAACACAGAGGAACCCTTGAAATAGTTCTCATGTCTTGAGGAACCCTGCTAAAAATTATAAATCTACAACTCATGATATGTTAGTGTGATGGTCAGTGAGAGGAGTGGTCCTTACACTTGTGGTCATTGGGAAGAATTACCTCCTTACAGATAGTTAAAAAGATCAATGGTGGCAGTGGGAACTTATCTGAGAGGCAGAAATTTTCCAATGCTGAAGGAACCCCTAGCAACCTCTGGAGGAACCCTAGGGTTCCAAGAAACCCTGGTTGAGAATCACTGACCTAGAGTAAATTATATTTGATTGTACTACTACCCTGTTTCCCCTAAAATAAGACCTAGCGTGATTGTCGACGATGGCTGCAATATAAGCCCTACCCCCCAAATAAGCCCTAGTTAAAGTCCTTCTATGTCTTATTCTCAGGGTAGGGCTTATTTTCGGGGAAAGAGGGTGGGGTTTATTTGGGGGGTAGGGCTTATATTGCAGCCATCACCGACACTCACGCTAGGTCTTATTTTAGGGGAAACAGGGTATGTCATCATGGTGAGATCATTTACCTGTGGATCTTGGCAAATCAGCAAGTTGCCATTCTTTTTATGAAAACTCGGACTCAGGAGGCATACATTTTGCATAAACCAACATTGGAGAAAGAACAATGATATATATTTTTTATAGGGCTGCGGAAATTAACGATTAATTGTTCGATTAATCGTTAATTTCTTTGATCGATCAAAATCATTTTGATCGAGGACGATCCGCGGAGTGAGCTGCGCGGTCTCGCCCATAGGAAAGGCCATTGCTTCGGCCTAGCTCCGGAGCCTGACGGCGGCCTAGACGCGCGCGCTGATGTCATCATTGCCTGCCTGCTTGTGTCTACTCTGAGGACGGATGGGTCTGCCTGCTGTCTATTCCAGACAGAGCAGACAATCATGAATATTAAGGCATGGAGGAGATGTGGGGAGATGTGGGCAGTACTTTATGGGGGGGGAGATGTGGGCAGTATTTTATGGGGGGAGATGTGGACAGTACTTTATGGGAGGGAGATGTGGACAGTACTTTATGGGGGGGAGATGTGGACAGTACTTTATGGGGGGAGATGTGGACAATACAGCATGGGGGGAGATGTGGGGAAATGTGGACCGTACAGTATGGGGGAGATGTAGACATTACAGTTCAAGTTAAACTAACTTTCTACATTTTTTTTAAAGTTTAATAAAAAAAATTGTAAAAACTGTATGTGCATTATAATTAATCGAAATTAGTCGATTAATTGATTTAAAAAAAAACGATTAATCGAACAGGAAAATTTTAATCAGTAACAGCCCTAATTTTTTATATTATCTCTGAATACAAAATCAAATGCAAATTTCAGTTATAATTTACGGGGAATACTAAAAATAATTACACCGGTTGGCATTTCCAAAGACAGATTAATAGTTGGCTTTATTTAGAGCAATAGCTGATTACTTATATAGTAGCTGCTTAGCATGAGGGTGTCCAATTTGGCTGTGGTCAAGGTGCATTGAACAGGTGGGCATGTTACTGAGCATCCTACTTGTAATTATTGGACATCAAACTGATGGTTGACTAGTGATCGGTGTGTCAACAAACACAGTTTGAATATTACTAGGCTTTTGCAATTCGTTTCGTAACGAATCGAAATTCGGCCGAATTTTGCATCTTTCGGACATTCGGATGCATCTGAATGTCCGAATAAAAAAATAACGAATAACAACGAATAAGAAATAAATATAACTAATGAATTTGAATGAATTCGAATGAATTTGGTAATTCTTTAAAGATCTAATGAAACAAAAGGTCAGCTCAAAGTAAATCTTATAGTCCAATCAGCTAATTAATTTTGTGTCGGAGGATGGATTACTGGCAAAGTGCATTCCTGACAACTGAGTTAGAAGGGTGTTGTATTGTATTTGAGCCGAGGAGAAGAGACGTTGTCATTGTGTGTGTTAAAAGATTCAATAAACAAACGACTTTCCAAACTACGAATCATTATCACGAATGTCTATACATACATAAATAGCGAATTTCAACGAATACGAACGAATGAATTCGACACTCTACGAATAATAATGAATTATCCAAAAACGTATTAACGTAACATAACGAATATAACAGAACGAAATGATGTATTTTACGAATGACAATGAACCGAAACTAAACGAAATTTTCCGTTGTGCACAAGTCTAAATATTACTGGTCATAGCTATTGCATGATAGAAAAATTCTTTATGTTCACACTGTAATTGCTGCAGCCATCTGTTCTTCTTATATGCACTTCCCTATGTATGTTTTCATGTATTAAACTTTAAATGTAAAATTACTGAAATATGAACATGAATAAACGTACTGCTGCCACCAGAGATAACTGACCTCAGTCTTCCTCCTACTGATACAGCACAATACAATGAAACTACTCGTAGTAATCTTAAAGTTTTTGTATAGGTCTTTTTTTTTTTTTTTTAAATAACAAACATGTTATACTTACCTCCACTGTGCAGTTCGTTTTGCACAGAGTGGCCCTGATCTTCCTGTTCTGGGGTCCCTCCACGGCTGTCTTGGCTCCTCCCTGCAATAGCTAACCCCAAGAGGGTAAGCTGGCGGGTGCGCTCCCATCTCATACACTCTGCATCCATAGACACAGAGTGTATGTCTCAGTCCCACCCTCCGGCAGCCGCATCTTTTGGATTTGATTGACAACAGAGCGAGCCAAAGGCTGCGCTGCTATCAATCTATCTAATGAAGAACCGAGAAGACCAGGCCGAGAAGAGCCGAGTAGCCAGCATGTTCTCAATGCGGGACTTTTGTGGGCTCGGGTAAGTAAACCGGGGGGCTGGGGGGCCTGTAACCATCAGATGCTGAAGCATATAGGTGAGTATACAGTGGTGTGAAAAAGTGTTTGCCCCCTTCCTCATTTCCTGTTCCTTTGCATGTTTGTCACACTTAAGTGTTTCGGAACATCAAACCAATTTAAACAATAGTCAAGGACAACACAAGTAAACACAAAATGCAATTTGTAAATGAAGGTGTTTATTATTAGGCTGGGTTCACACTGCTGCGGGGGGAGATCCGGATGTGATTCGCACCGTAAATCACATCCCATCTCCGTAGCGATGCGAGAACAGCCATACAGATAGTATGGCTGAATTCGCATCGCTCCCGCAGCAAACTCGCACGGGACCCTTTTTTTGGTCCGCAACAGAATCGGATCGCATGGGGGTTCACACCATGCGATCCGATTCCTGTGCGAGTCGGCAGATCGCACTGCGATATGCGGACGGATCTGGGGGTGTCATTAACATATCATTGACACTCCCAGCCGTCCGCATAGGGCAGTGTGAACTGCCGGCGGGAGTAATGCGATGCGGGAAAACGCTGGGGATTCGCGGCGTTCCCACATCGCAGCGGTGTGAACCCGGCCTAAAGGTGAAAAAAAATCCAAACCATCATGGCCCTGCTTGAAAAAGTGATTGCCCCCTAAACCTAATAACTGGTTGGGCCACCCTTAGCAGCAACAACTGCAACCAAGCGTTTGCGATAACGTGCAATGAGGCTTTTACAGCGTCCTGGAGGAATTTTGGCCCACTCATCTTTGCAGAATTGTCCTAATTCAGTTACATTAGAGGGTTTTCGAGCATGAACGGCCTTTTTAAGGTCATACCACAACATCTCAATAGGATTCAGGTCAGGACTTTGGCTAGGCCACTCCAAAGTCTTCATTTTGTTTTTCTTCAGCCATCCGGTGGTGGACTTGCTGGTGTGTTTAGGATCATTGTCCTGCTGCAGAACCCAAGTTCGTTTCAGCTTGAGTACACGAACAGATGGTCGGACATTCTCCTTCAGGATCTCTTGGTAGACAGCAGAATTCATAGTTCCTTTTATCACGGCAAGTCTTCCAGGTCCTGAAGCAGCAAAACAGCCCCAGACCATCACACTACCACCACCATATTTTACTGTTGGTATAATGTTCTTTTTATGAAATGCAGTGTTCCTTCTACGCCAGATATACTTGGACACACACCTTCCAAAGAGTTCCACTTTTGTCTCATCGGTCCACAGAATGTTGTCCCAAAAGTCTTGGGGATCATCAAGATGTGTTGTGGAGAAATTGAGACGAGCTTTGATGTTCTTTTTGCTCAGCAGTGGTTTTCTCCTTGGAACTCTGCCATGCAGGCCATTTTTGCCCAGTCTTTTCCTGATGGTGGAGGCATGAACGCTGACCTTAACTGAGGCAAGTGAGGCCTGCAGTTCCTTGGACGTTGTTGTGGGGTCTTTTGTGACCTCTTGGATGAGTCGTCGCTGCGCTCTTGGGGTAATTTTGGGCGGCCGGCCACTCCTGGGAAGGTTCACCACTCTTCCATGTCTTCGCCATTTGTGGATAATGGCTCTCACTGTGGTTCGCTGGATTCCCAAAGCTTTGGAAATGGCTTTATAACCCTTTCCAGACTGATAGATCTCAATTACTTTCTTTCTCAATTGTTCCTGAATTTCTTTGGGTCTCGGCATGATGTGTAGCTTTTAAGGATCTTCTGGTGGACCTTACTGTGTCAAGCAGCTCCTATTTAAGTGATGCCTTGATTGTGAACAGGTGTGGCAATAATCAGGCCTGGGTGTGGCTAGAGAAATTGAACTCAGGTGTGGACAACCACAGTTATAGTATGTTTTAACAAGGGGGGCAATCACTTTTTCACACAGGGCCATGATGGTTTGGATTTTTTTTCACCTTTAATAATAAACACCTTAATTTACAAATTGCATTTTGTGTTTACTTGTGTTGTCCTTGACTATTGTTTAAATTGGTTTGATGTTCCGAAACACTTAAGTGTGACAAACATGCAAAGGAACAGGAAATGAGGAAGGGGGCAAACACTTTTTCACACCACTGTATATGTTTTGTTTTTTAAACCCCAAACTTCTCCATTATTGTTAAATGTTTGATTTGTATTGATTTTAGTTGAAATGACTAAGGACTAGAATGACTTGCTGATGTTTGATTACTGTTTTGCACCTTATATATTGACTCACAAAGTAAAATACTGTGATTTCCATTGGCACTGAACTGCACTGCTACAATTTAATCACAATACTGGGCAGTCCTTTGTATTTAGACTGTAGTAACTTGATACTGCTCATGTCAGATGGTCATCTGCAGTAGCTTTAAGCCTAGTACACACTAGTAATTTTTTTTTTTTGGTTCAGCCCAGCAGGTCTGAATGAAAAATAAACTGACAGCTCAAGAGGGGGTGCTGTACTACTTATCCGACGTTAGTGCAGCGATCTCCCCTATTGTGTACCAGGGAAGCCCCCCCCCCCCACCAGAAGACTATGGTCAGCGCTATCAGCCATTGGCCGAGAGTGCCGATCAGGACCAACTGTAGATGGGTTGAATGCCAGTCATTTTCTATTGACTTGGCCAATGCCTCCCGACATTTGGCCCGTGTGGTAAGGCTTTAGGTCCAAGTCACCCTAACAACCCTGAGTCTGGTGGCTGGATAACTAAAGAGACAACTCACCTGCTTCTACAGCTTTGTTTCCTTCAATGGCCATATAACAAGTTTGACACTGGTGAGTTGCTGCCACTGACAGTGTAACATAGGCCTTAGACAGAAGTTTTTGGCCAGTAACAGATAAGAGCTGATGGGACCCTTTTCTTGATATGAGTTATACTTCTTAAAAATTAATACCATTTGTTCTGGATCTCATTCATTTTTTCAGTCTGCTAATCATGGTAGGACTGTACTTGGGGGCAGGGAGGCCCACCTATCTCTGCTAATACAGTAAGAAGCTGGCCTAATATAGCCACAAAACTGAACAAATGCTGCACAGACATTGGAATGACTTACTAAGGCTTAGTTTACACTTGCAGCTGGTGGACAGTAAAACTACATGGTTGAATTATATGTTTACACCCCCTTCCAAAGCTGCAAAAGCAGCCAGTCAGGGATGTATATACAGTATCTCACATTTTTGTTTTATTTTATTATATTTTTTTCATGTGACAACACGGAAGAAATTACACAAAAAAAAGAAAAACTAGTATAGTGTTTAAGGCTTTAGACTGAGACTTTTGTTGAAGCAGTTATGTATTGACAACCTTAGAGTATTGACAGGTTGTGTGACACATTTGTTTCAGCAAAAATTTACTTTAAAGCTGAAGTCCAGGAACTCTGCTAAATCTAGAGTTGAAGCTCATACAGTATCTCACAAAAGTGAGTATGTCCCTCACATTTTTGTAAATATTTTATTATATCTTTTCATGTGACAACACTGATGAAATTACACTTTGCTACAATGTAAAGAAGTGAGTGTACAGCTTGTATAGTGTAAATTTGCTGTCCCCTCAAAATAACTCAACACAGAGGGGGCGTGGCGACCGAGCTCCATGCAGGACGTGTAGCGTGAGAGCTCCGCTCGCCGCCGGAGAAATCGACTTCCATCCGACTCCACCGGTACCGAAAACGATACCCATCAACACTGCCAAGTAGCCCGGACACGAGCCTAACCAGCAGGATGGGCAAACGACGCAAAATCGTGATGCACCCGCACAAGCTGGACGCGTACTTTACCTCAGGCCTAACCGGGCCTAACCAACATGGCGACGGCTCCCGTGCGCGCCAGTCGGCCGAGGTTTCTAACCTACACAATCCGGACCAAAGGATCTCCTCAGACCAGACCTGTCTACATAGTGGATCCTCATCGAGCAATCAGTCGCCGTCCACACGCAGCCCAGCGAAAGCCAGAGCGCGGAGGTCCTCTCCGGATAGGCCGCCGCAGTCTGAGGCTCAAATGGAGGTAAGCAGGCCGCAACCCCACACAGCAATACAAGGACCACAGGCAAGGGATCCGATCACTGACTTTCCCACTACAGATGCCCCAATTTCAGAATCCACTCTAAAAGACATACTCTTATCTCTTAGGGCATCCCTACAAGCTGACCTAGTGAAGGAAATAGCTGACTGTCAAAAATCAGTACAATCCTTGGGTATTAGAGTGGATAGAGTGGAACAGCAGCTGGGCACATATGCTTCCTCATATAATGTCATGGTGGAGGCTCACGAGGCCCACGGGGATGACATTAAATGGCTGAAAGACAAACTCGCAGATATTGAGGACCGATCCAGGAGAAACAACATAAAACTGAGAGGTATTCCTGAATCCGTTCCACCCACTCAATTACTACAGTTTGCCCAAGCTATGTTTTCTACGTTGGTCCCGGAGCTAACGGCCCAGGACCTAATAGTGGACAGAATACACAGGTTGCCTAAGCCTTCGTTTATCCCTGTTGAAACTCCCAGGGATGTTCTCTTGAGAGTTCATTTCTACCATGTGAAAGAAAGGTTGATGCTTGCCTCTCGCAATCCAGACGCAATGTCCCCTCAATATGCTGATGTGAGGATGCTACCCGACTTGTCTAGACACACACTACAACGGCGCAGAAATCTTGCGACCATTACCAAGGCCCTGAGAAACCACGCCATTCCACATAAATGGAAGTACCCGGCGACTCTGGTCATCACTCATAATGGGGTTGCTGTCATGATCTCAACACTAGAAGAGGGAATTGAGGCTCTGAGGAAATGGAACATTTTACCAGACCCCTCTTCATCCCGCTCACCTACTGGTAACCTGCAACACATTCCTGAAGAATGGCAATTAGTCACCCGCAAACGATCTCCTAGGAATCCCAAAGGTGGAGTCTCCAGATCTACTGAAAGTAATTCCTAATGTCGTTCTCCGGGGGCTGGAGCTATCTCTTGAGTGCTCCTCAGTCCTCCCTAGTGCTTCATAGCAGTTATATCTGCACACGGATCATTTATGGATCCTTTTCTTAAACGTGCTGTTTTGACTATTTTCTTTTTTTCTTGTGTTACTTTATTGTTTTTCTCGTCTAGTTGTTTCACAGTTTTGTTCTCTACTCTCGATATATGCAGTGAGTCTGGACATCTGAAGGTTTTTTTCTCAGAAGGAATAAGGCCCAATTCCCCGCCTTCCACTTACAGTGGCGTCATGACCTATGCACCTCTAGCAATGGTGAGTACCTACTTCACGCACTCAAACACTCTATACATGCTCTATGGTACTTCACTGCCTTTCTATTAACGCCAAGGGTTTAAATCACCCCGCCAAAAGATTTTCCCTGTGGGCTGAGGCCAAAAAACACAGAGCAGACATCCTCTGCGTACAGGAAACCCACTTTCAAAAAGACAAGACTCCTTACTGTTCTAATAAAAATTACCCTCATGTTTTACTAGCCTGCACCCCTGAACGTAAGGCAGGCGGAGTACTTATGGCAATTAGCAACTCTGTATCCTTTCAACTCCGTGGAACACTTCTGGACGAAAACGGCAGATACATAATTGTGACTGGTGACATTAACTCCAAACCATACACACTAATTGCTTTGTACGCTCCTAATTACCGTCAACTTCGTTTTTTTAAAACGGTTCTCAAGAAGGCAGCACCTATGCTATATGGTAATCTTCTTATATGTGGTGACTTCAATTCTGTACCTGACCTACATATGGACACGACGGCCAAGAGATCTAAGGGTTCACCATCGCTACAACCTCTTATACAATCCGAAGGACTATTCGATGCGTGGAGGTGTTACCACACAAACGAAAAGGACTACACCTTTTTTTCTCATAGACATAGATCCTACTCACGAATAGACCTATTCCTGACGGACAAATGGTTATTACAAAGAGTTGTAGAAACTAAAATATTTGATATTACATGGTCTGATCATGCGGCATTCTATATTGCCATTTCGGAAGGGTCTGTCTCCTCTTCACCTCCCATTTGGAGATGCAATGTACGTCTGTTGCAAAATCCGGACACTAACAGCACTATCACCCAGCACATTAGAAACTTCTTTATAGACAACCAACACTCAGTCTCTGACCCTTACACTCTTTGGAACTCACACAAAGCTTACATCAGAGGGGTCCTTATTCAGTTAGGCGCACAAAAAAAAAAAAACGCACACAGACCTTAAACAACCTACTATCTGAGATTCACGAATTGGAGAAACTAAACAAACAAACCCCAACACAAGCTTTGACCAAACAACTTGACCGACTAAGAGAAACCTTACGAGAACATCTAGCACAGCAATACGATAGACACCTGCGACGCCTACGTCTCAATCACTATTCCAATGCAAACAGGGCAGGCAAATATTTAGCAAACAAACTTAAAGCCGCACGACTGAAGACCAGAATTCCGTTCTTATATAAGTCCACGACGCAGCAGAAACTGTTCAACCCTCTAGACATTGCAAATCAATTTGCTGATTACTATAGCTCATTGTATAACCTCAAGGATGACCTAGATACACCCCAACCATCCATGGACAATATCCAATCTTTTCTCAAACATTTAAAGCTCCCATCCCTCTCTAATCAACAATTAGAAGACCTTAATATAGATATCACCACCACAGAAATTGAACACACCATAGCTAGCCTTCCCAATGGTAAATCTCCGGGGCCAGATGGCTTTTCAAATGAATATCTCAAACTTTTCCAAGCAGACCTTACACCACATCTACAACAGGTCTTTCACAAAGCCACTGCCACTGCTGCCTTTCCACAAGAAATGCTGAGGGCCCATATTGTCACACTTCCCAAACCGGGGAAAGATCCCACAACTCCGGCACATTTTAGGCCGATTTCATTGTTAAATTCCGATATAAAAGTATATGCCAAATTATTAGCTAGGAGATTGACTAATATCATACCTACATTAATCAAGCGCGACCAGATGGGATTTGTGAAGGGGAGACAGACTTCTGATGCTACCAGGAGAATTATAAATGTTATTAGTTCGGCTGGCCTGTCTAGAACGCCTTCTCTGCTGTTATCAATTGACGCAGAGAAGGCGTTCGACAGGGTACATTGGCAATATATGGTATCGGTTTTATCGAAGTTTGGGTTCTCAGGCCATATCTTCTCTGCCATTTTAGCACTCTACTCATGTCCCTCTGCACAGGTACGAACTGATGTTTTTTTGTCTAAATCATTCCACATAACTAATGGTACAAGGCAGGGGTGCCCTTTATCCCCCACTATCTTCAATCTCATGATAGAACCACTAGCTGAAACTATCCGCTCGCACCCGCTTATTACTGGTTTCCAATTTGGTAATAGTAAACACTCCATAAACCTTTTCGCAGACGATGTGATTCTACTCCTATCCAACCCACTACAATCTCTACCTCAAGCACATCAGGTTCTGACGAAATTTGGTGAGGCCTCTTACTACAAAGTTAACTTCAATAAATCCCTGATTTTAGACTTGGGGGTGGATTCTAAGATCAAGGCTAAACTAGAATCACTTCTTCCTTATACATAGAGCAATACAGGTATAGAATACTTAGGCATTACGCTAACCAGTTCTGTAGCCAACCTAGTGAAAACTAACATGTCTCAACTAATCCCAAAACTTGAAAAACAACTTAAAGAGCTTTCCCAGAAGGAAATCTCTTGGATGGGGAGAATTTCCGCATATAAAATGCTGATATTACCACAAATTTTGTATGTATTCCGCTCCCTCCCAGTCCATATCCCCGTATACTTCCTTACCCAACTATCCAACATGTGCTGGAAGTTTATATGGAAAGGACAAAGGGCTCGATGTTCACGCAACAACCTACTTGCACACAAAAAGGTGGGGGGTGCAGGCATGGTAGACCTGCATGACTACTTAATGGCAGTTAGACTAGACTCTCTCAAACATTGGATAGGTTCATCAGAACCCCCAATATGGGTGGATATAGAAGAAGCTCTATCGCCTACTACTGACCTGAAGCTAATGTTGTTAAGTGATAGCTGGTCCTCATGGATCTTGACTCATCTGTCTCCACCTATGAAGGCCTCTATGTTAGCGTGGAGAGCCTTTTATAATCTTAAACGAAATGAAACCCAAAAACTTTCAATACAAATCCCTTTGACCATACTTAAAAAGAAAATACCTATGTTATCGGTTAAATCTCTCATGGCTTATGGTATAAGGTCTCTATCGGATGTCTACGCAGGTAACAAACTTAGAACAGTAGAGCAATTAGCTGCACACCACAATCTACCATATGCAGAATTGTACACATGTTTACGCATTATCAATTTTCTTCACTTACTTCCATACTCGGACATCCAGGTCCCAAAATCATTATGGCGCTTTTACTCCGGTCAGGTTGAAGGCTCTAAAGGCATTTCGTTCTGTTACAATCAATTGCAGGACAAACTTATTTTCAAACGGTCTGCAGCCATGTCCAGCTGGGAAAGGGACCTACAGGTGGACCTCTCTGATATTCAGTGGAGGTCGGCCTTTAGATCCATACACTCGTCCACACATTGTATCAAACACTGGGAAATGACTTTAAAAATTCTGAATAGGTGGCAATATACCTCTCTAAGACTGTCTAAATTCTACCTAGGTGCGTCTCCACAGTGCTGGAGAAAATGCGGGGGGGTAGGCAATCTGCTACACATGTTCTGGAACTGCCCCAACGTAAGAAGCCTCTGGAACCAGGTGTTCAAACTTATTTCCTCTCTCACAGAGAATCAATGTTCACCATCCCCGCAACTGGCATTATTACATATTGGTTTGGAAAACTTCCCTACAAAATATAGACCAATGGTCAGTCATATTTTATTGGAAACCAGAGCCTTGATACTACGTTACTGGAAAACTGAAACAGTGATAAATCTTTCTGATGTGACTAAGATGGTGCATAGGAATTACACATTTGAACGCCTCATTGCGTTTAACGCTTTGAGGGGTTCAACATTTGACAAGCAATGGGAAAACTGGGTTAAATATAATTCTCACTGATATCGACATTTATTAATATTTTAGGATACTCACGCTCTCTTTATACTTGCTCTTAATCAATATTATACTTCTGATCTTACTTCATGATTAAATATTGTGTATATCGCTGATGTACGGGTAGACAACCTTTTTCTTCTTCTTTCTTTTTCTTATTCTCTTTTGTTCTCTCTATTTTTAAAAATTTTTGCCGCATAACGTTTTGTTGGTTCAAAATTACTACACATGTGCATTGTCAATGCTGAGTATTCAATGAACGTGTAACTGTTACTTGTTACTTTCAATAAAAACTATTGAAACAAAAAAAAAAAAATAACTCAACACAGCCATTCATTTCTAAACTGCTGGGAACAAAAGTGAGTACACCCCTAAGGCCCCATACACACTATTAGATTTTCTGCAGATTTTTGTCTCCTAACTCCTAAGGTTTAACCTCATATTATAGGGTTTTGGTAAATCTGAAGACAAAAATATGCAGAAAATCTAATAGTGTGTATGGGGCTTAAGTGAAAATGTCCAAATTCAGCCCAAAGTGTAAATATTTTTTGTGGTCACCATTATTTTTCAGCACTGTCTTAACACTCTTGGGCATGGAGTTCACCGGAGCTTCACAGGTTACCACTGGAGTCCTCTTCCACTCCTCCATGACGACATCACGAAGCTGGTGGATATAGAGACCTTGCACTCCTCCACCTTCCATTTGAGGATGCCCCACAGATACTCAATAGGGTTTAGGTCTGGAGACATGCTTGGCCAGTCCATCACCTTTTCCCTCAGCTTCTTTAGCAAGGCAGTGGTCGTCTTGGAGGTGTGTTTGGGGTCGTTATCATGTTGGAATACTGTACTGTGGCCCATTCCCTGAAGGGAGGGGATCACGCTCTGCTTCAGTATGTCACAGTACATGTTGGCATTCATGGTTCCCTCAAGGAACTGTAGCTCCCCAGCACTCATGCAGCCCCAGACCATGACACTCCTACCACCATGCTTGACTGTAGGCAAGGCACGCTTGTCTTTGTACTCCTCGCGTGGTTGCTGCTACAAACGGTTAATACCATTGGAACCAAATAAGTTTATCTTGGTCTTATCAGATCGCAGAACATGGTTCCAGTAATCCATGTCCTTAGTCTGCTTGTCTTCAGCAAATAGTTTGCGGGCTTTCTTGTGCATCATCTTTAGAAGAGGCTTCCTTCTGGGATGACAGTCACGCAGACCAATTTGATGCAGGGTGCGGTGTATGGTTTGAGCACTGACAGGCTGACCCCCCACACCTTCAACCTCTGCAGTAATGCTGGCAGCACTCATATGTCTATTTCCCAAAGACAATCTCTGGATATGTCACTGAGCATGTGCACTCAACTTCTTTGGTCGACCATGGCGAGGTCTGTTCTGAGTGGAACCTATCCTGTTAAACCGCTGTATGGTCTTGGCCACTGTGCTGAAGCTCAGTTTCAGGGTCTTGGCAATCTTCTTATAGCCTAGGCTATCTTCATGTAGAGCAACAATTCTTTTTTTCAGATTCTCAGAGAGTTCTTTGCCATGAGGTGCCATGTTGAACTTCCAAGTATAGTGACATAGTGACAAGTATGAGAGAGTGAGAGCGATAATACCAAAATTAACACATCTGCTCCTTTCACATCTGAGACCTTGTAACACTAACGAGTCACATGACACCGGGGAGGGAAAATGGCTAATTGCGCCCAATTTGGACATTTTTTTGTACTCACTTTTGTTGCCAGCGGTTTAGACATTAATGGCTGTGTGTTGAGCTATTTTGAGGGGATGGAAATTTTACACTGTTATACAAGCTGTACACTCACTACTTTACCTTATAGCAAAGTGTCATTTCTTTAGTGTTGTCACATGAAAACATATAATAAAATATTTACAAAAATGTGAGGGGTGTACTCACTTTTGTGAGATACTGTATGCCATGATCATGATGCTTTACTTTGTGGCATGGCAAAAAATATCCCCCCAACTAAATCAAGTGAATGGGACCAAGTCGCAACCATGAGCAAAATGCTAGCCTTGTGGTTGCATTGAGGTATTGCCATTAAAAAAGCTTGTAAAAAACAAACAAAACAAAAACAGGCAATCGGGAGGTGGTAGTATTGCCTCCTGACTGCCTGTCAGCCATGCCTGCACTGCTCTGTGAAAAGTGACCCCACCGCAGACCACTCTTAATAGAATAGCACAGATATAAAGGATCCTTAAAATAGTTGAAAATCTCCGCTCAATAAATTGTTTAAATATTCACTTTAAAAAAACAAATAAGGGGGAAAGCACATTCATATTTACCTATTTCATCTGGACATGAATATGTATTCATAGTGTACAGAAGTTTACTTTTAACAACACTGGATATTTGAAATGAATCTTCACTGCATTTATTGAGTGAAACGTCTCAACTCCTTTAGTAAATTAACCTCACCATATCATACATAGCTACAAGAGCTCCCATTTACCTCAACAGATGAGTTTGACATGCAGTGCCTGTTGAGTGATTTTCTTTCCTGCAACCATAGGTTGCAGGAAAGAAAATTGTATAGTTTATGGCCTGCCTTAGTGGAAAGGGAAAATAGCATAGTTTCAAAAATGTGAACATTACATCTTCAAAAGCCCCAAATGATATATAGGGGTTGATTTACTAAAGAGAAATAGACTGTGTACTTTGCAAAGTTGCTCCAGAGCTTAGTAAGTGAGGTAGGGCTGCACTTTGCAAACAATACCCAATCACATGCAAGTAAAATAAAAGAAACAGTATTTTTGCTTGCACATGATTGGATGATGGTAGTCAGCATAGGAGAAACTGCACTTGCGAAGTACAACTGCACTGTGCAAAGAGCACAATCTATTTGCCTTTAGTAAACCAACTTCATAGAGAGAGAGATTTTACCTGTATTTTCTAAAGGGTCAAATAAATCCTGTTTAACATACTACATTGTCAACTCACAAAGTCTCATGACTTTTGCGTCAAAGTGTTCGATGGACAAAAAAGAAAATGTACAGCTTTCCACAATTTTTTTATATAAACTAGCTATATATAGTATGTTTGAAAGTGAAAGCCTATATCAAGCCAAAGATTATAGTTGAATTTTTACACAAAATGGGAGTTTCAATGTTTGTCCAATTTTTTTCTGTCCGTAATCCCATTGGGGAGATTTTTCTTTACTTCTTGGCCTGTCATGCTTTTACAAGGAATTGGAAAAGCAGTTCTCACCAGGACAGAAAGTGCAGACAACAATAAAAGCATTGTCAAAAAGTGCTAACCCTTCATCATAAATATGTGTTGGAGAGATTTGTCCTCACTTCCTGTCCTGACAGGAAGTGAAGAGAAATCTCACCTATAAAGACACAAACAGAAACAAAAACCTGACAAATGCTCAAAAGCCTTCCCACCTCTATCCAAATTTAAATAAAACATTTTGGCTGGAGTTAGGCTTAAAAAATATACTTCAGGAAACGTCAGACTTATTCATAAAATGTAATATCTCATGAGTCATGACCAATAAATAAAGAGAGTAAATGGCGGCAAATATTTTCTTTAAACTTTTCTTTATATAGATAACAAAATCACGCTAGGACAAACACAAGTGAACTAAATGTTTATAAAAACTTTAAAAAGTACAATTATACCTACATTGCTGCGTTATGCCAGTAAAACTCATCTCAATCAACATATAGATCACTATTGATGCATTATTTTGGTCTTTTAAATTGATTTTAGCCCCCATACAGGGGAATTATGGGATGTGTCTAACTGCTACAACAGCTTATTCCATAATACAGTACTAGGAGCATTGATGTACCTAGTACAGCAACCCATAGCACTCAACTTTTTGGGTTACAGCACCTTGCTACTTGCCTTAGGTTGGGTTCATATTAGTGTGCTGTAACTTGAAACTGTTAAATTGAAGTCCAAGTTGAAACTGTTAAATTGATGGGTTTACTTCCGCTTTAAAAGTACACATTGAATGGTGGTAAAAACCTACCCATTGTGTAATATTCTGAACATAAATATTAACAATCCTTGTGAAAATGGTAAATCATTATGCCCATGTCAACAATCCCTGGACTTCTGAAACCCATCCTAGATCCCCCCAGTCTGATCAAAAGTGACTCTAATGTTGCCATCACCGCAGGTCAGGTGTATAATAATGTTTATCATTGTTCTTCTTCTCCCCACAATCCTGAAAGGTTCCTGTCTCTCGGACTTGTGAAAGCCTAAACAATGGCTCAAGGTTTGACCTTGTAACACATTTTTTGTATGACATCACAAAAGGGCTTTGACATCATCTTAGCATTGCTCAAAGCCAGTAATATAGAGGAAATCAGGGAAATTGGGGGCAGTGATAGCCTGGCTTTTCTTACAAATCTTTCTCTATGCTACGTGCAGTGAAGCAAAAAAAAGTGTAACATTACTCTCCCTTTCAGTAATTAGAAAGTGTTTATATGAGAAACCCAGAATTATGTGGGGGACTTATGATGGTTCTGGGAATGTATCAGGCTTCTTTGATAAACAACGCAGAAAGTAAAGTGTGCTAGCACATAGCAACCAATCCAAATTCACTTTATTGAAGTCATGCCAGCACAAGATGGAATCTGGTTACTATGGATACTGCACTTTGCACATAGCGCTATGCAGCTTGCACTCTATTATTTGATCAGAAGAAAGCCCTTATAG
Organism: Lithobates pipiens; assembly: GCF_037356315.1. Taxonomy (NCBI): domain Eukaryota; kingdom Metazoa; phylum Chordata; class Amphibia; order Anura; family Ranidae; genus Lithobates; species Lithobates pipiens. Next base: position 118,040,529 of record NW_027507784.1, read on the forward strand.
CTCAGTTTGCTGACAAGCTTTGGTAATTCAGCTCATACTCCAACCAGCAAAAATTGGTGTTAAATATAATGCAAAGCCAACATTTTTATTTTCATTTTAGATAAAGTGGCAGAGGGTTTTTCCCATCTGTGTCCTATTTGGGGTGGTTTCTCTTTACTTCTTGTTTTGGTGACAGGTCACTTTGGTTCCTGGTGACAGGTCATTAGGACAAATAGAAAATGTGACCCTCCTTGGACATGGCCAGCCATACAAACCTGACAAAGGTTCTAACCCCTCATTACTCCATCTAAAACTAACAAAAAAAGTTTTAGCTTTGAACACATTTTATGACAGAATGGAAATTTCAAAGACAAACACAAGATACACAAAGCAGTTATGAATATGTGTGAAAAGGCCCATCACATCCAAGGATAATTTATTTTACTACTGTTGAATCAGTAAGGGCTAATTTACACTTAGCTGCTGACGTTGAGCTAAGATTTTTTTACCCCCAGCCACTCCCCCTTAAGCTACAAAAGCAGCAGATGGGGGTGTACACTACTAGTGTAAACTAGCCCTATAAGAGTAATCATGACTGGTTGTAGGGCCGGTGCATGGATTTTTATCTATTTAGGCCCTATGGTAGCGCCGGCTCTGACTGGTTGCATTTTGCACATAGCCTTTGGGATTGATTCAATAAGGGAGTAAAATGTTCCCTTTTTGTAGCTGATAAGGTAAAGCTGTGTTCACTTAGAATACCCAATCACATGCAAGGGAAGCAATAAAAAATATAACAGGATGATTAAATTGAACACGGCTTCATCTATTTCCTTAAAACGGAAGTAAACCCATCAATTTGATAGTTTAAAAAACAATTAACATTCCTGGCATGCTGGAAATGTTAGCTGTCACACCATCCAATGGCTGGTTTTATAACCGATCACATGTGCAGCATCATGGCAGTTGAAGATTAAACAAAGGCCAAGATGGCAGCTTCCTTGGCTGAAAACGATAGGAGGGTTTACGTCCACTTTAAGTGAGCATCACTTTGCAAAGTGAACATTTTCTACTCCTTTGGTAAATCAACCTAATTGTGTTAGCACTAGTTTGTTAATTATAGAATATTGGAAAAGATTATCCATATGGTGGTTATAGTGGAAGCTGTTTTCAGCTATCTGCTATCCAAAGCTTGCACTCCATATATTCAAAGAATGAGGATCTTTGGGTCTCAAATACAAAAGCAAAAAAAAGAAAGAAAGAAATCTGTCTTGCCCATAGCAACCATTCAGATTCAGTCAGTCATTTTTCAGGGAGGATAAAAATGTAAGGACACATTTTATTGGTTGGTGTAGATAACATGCTTGTTTATGTGCCTAGACCCTTAGCTCAAGGGCTTATAGTAAGTAGACACTCATTAAAGCTGAAGCCTAATCTGCCTATAGTTTGGCTTACATATTATTATTTTTTTTTTTTTTAAAATCTCTATTTTGTCATTAGGTACCTTATTTTAGATTAAGTAATGTCATCTCTGCATTCCTGTGCTTCCCCTTGTAATGTAGGAGGGTCATGGCTGATGGGAGGGGCTGGCAGGGTGCTGTACATACTTTCTGAAAACATCACACCCTGACTCTTGGGAGAAGTTATGCAAATATCAAAATGCTTTGATGGGTGGAATGGGCTTTTCTCACCAGGCTGCATGTGTATGCACAATAGGTAACGCCAACATATGATGCTGAGCCTCCTTGATTGAACTGAGATTCAATAAATGAAAGAGAGGGCCAGGAGAGGTCAAGCTGAGGAGGAAATGGCTAAATGATGCTGGACATCCTCCAGAAGCACACAGTGTGCAATGAAACCAGACTAAGCATTGTTAGCAGAGCCTTCATTCCATCCAGCGATGGGCACATCTGCAGCTCCTCTCCCCCCTCACTTCCAGGTCCATTGGCTCCAGCTGCTGTCAATCAAAGCCAGCAATGAGTAAGCAGGGGGGGGCTGAGTCCCGCAGTCTGTGTCAATGGACGCAGCAGCAGGGCTCGAGGGCAAGCATGCACAAGTGCCCCCTTGGGAAGTGGCTTTCTGTGGGGGTATTGGACATAGGGGAGGGCCCAGGTGCTCTGGCTGGGGACCCAAGTAAACGGGGTTTGGGGACCAATAGAATTGTATAGAGTAGGCAAGTATAGAGATGTTTGTTATTTAATTAAAAAAAAGATAATTTACCTTTACAACCACTTTAACACAGAAAACATTTAGGCCTCATATACACTGGGCATTTAGCCCTGGTGCATGAAACTCTGATGTTTAGGTTGCAGGCAGAAGGCTCAGATGGATCATCCAGCCCCGCTGCCGTCAGTCTGTAAAACTCCATGAGAGGCTGACAGGCGCTGCAGCTGGATGGTGCAATAAATGGTACTAATGCTTAGCGCAGCATACCCCCAAGGATAAATGCTCAGACTTCTTAGGTTTTAGGCATTCATCCCTAGGTGTATACTGTGCTAAACGTTGGTAGCACTCTAGCTCCGTCCATCCACAGCAGCTGTCTTGCTCTCTCATAGAGTTTTACAGGCTGCCAGCAGCAGGGCTGGATGGTGTGCCTGTGTCTTCCGACCTGCACTTAAACACCGGAGTCTCATGAGCCGAAATCAAAAAACACATAAATGGCCTAGACCATAGTTGTGCAAAAGTGTTGGAAAGCGCAATTTTTGCTGTCATTAGTTTTCTTCCTCTGAAAGCAAATGACATGAAGCGAAATGTGTGGTTTCTATGGGCAAAATAGTCCCTTGAAAAACGTTCATAGGTCAGTTCCATTAAAGCAATCAGGAACATTTTTAACCTAAAGTATCTCCAAGCTTCTCATTCATCAGGCTAATTTCTTAGATAAACAAACAACTTTGACATTAATGAAAGTGGAATAAAACTATTGCTTAGTAATCCGTGCAATTATAAAATAGGAAAAAAAAAACTAAAATCAACTACAATATTTTGTAGTAAACAATAGGTTATAACGTGCAATAGTGCAATTTCGTCTTTTCTGCTCCACCAATGCAAATCTTTGTATAAAAGTCCACAGAGTTTTATATACATCATCCTGCTAGTCTAGCTCTGCATTTGTCTTGAGTTGCTGTTTTTATTGCCATTTTGTGCCACAGGAGACTTGCTTTTTCGAGGGCGACGAAGTTTCTGATCCCAGCGCTGAAAAAAGTGAAAAATATCAGGAATTACACACAGGGAATTCTGTTATTGGTGTTTGCAAATTGACTTCCATCCTTTAGCAAGAGCCCTTCTGAAAATAAAAGTATATCTAAAGTCAAAACCTTTTTTGTAGCTGTTTAAAAATAGCAAAAAAATTGCAAAAATGTTAATCATGAACATCTGTCTGTGCCAATGTCAAGCATTTCTATAACGATGGGGGCATGGCCATAGGATGAAGTCATCCAGAGGCCCCGCCCCATGTGACGTCACCGCCCGGGGCATGATGGGACCGCGATGTCACAAGGGGATGGGGCCTATGGGTGACGTCATTTGGTGGCCACGCCCTAATCATTAAGAAAGAAAGAATTGTTTGGCGTGGACAGATCAGCAGGATGCAGGAGCAGCGGCAGAGGAAGAAGCACACCGGAGAAAGAAGAAGCGCGGAAGAAGAAGCGGGAAGAGGAGAAGCCTGGAGGAGGAAGATGTGGGAGAAGATGCACGAAGACCGGATATTTTTAATAAAGGACTGTATGCTTTCACACTGCACTACTTCTTTTGGTGAATAGGTAGGGGTACAGTGTACCCCCATGTTAAAGTGGGCTCCCAGATTCCAATAAGCCCCCCACCCACAGACCCAAGGTCCTTATCCCCATCAACAAGGGCCTTGGGGAAGAGGCCCTTGTGTTAGTTTTCAATAGGAATTCCTTAATTTTTCAGGTTGCCATTAAAAAATTCTGCGAGAGGTTGGCAACCCTGGATTGGATTGGCTGGGAGGAGAAGCCGGGGGAAGCCGCCGAAGCTGCCTGCGTCCTGGATGGGGTAAGTGAGTGAGTTTCATTGTAGTAGCTCAGTTCACCCACTCACCATCCCAAATTACTTAGCAAACTTACAGCCTTCAAATATCTAATTTAAAGGGGTTGTAAAGTTTCGCGTTTTTTCACCTTAATGCATCCTATGCATTAAGGTGAAAAAACATCTGACAATACTGGCCCCCTCAGCCCCCCCATTTTACTTACCTGAGCCTGTTCACCTGCTGCGCTCGCCCCCGATCTCCTCTTCGCCGCTCAGACTGGTCGTGTATTGGCTAGAGTGGATGAATTGAAAGCAACACAGCCATTAGCTTACGCTGCTGTCAATCACATCCAATGACGTGCCGCGCCGGGGTCGAGTGATACAGTGAGCAGCTATAGCCACCGGCTGTATCACGGGAGTGTGCCCGCAACAACTAACCACCATACGAGAGAGCTCACATGAGGGTGCTTAGTTCTTGTGGGGAGGAGCCGAGACAGCTGCCGAGGGACCCCAGAAGACCAGGTTTGGGGCCACTCTGTGAAAAATGAGCTGCACAGTGGAGGTAAGTATAATATGTTTGTTATTTAAAAAAAAAAAATTACCTTTACAACCCACTTTAAACACAGCAGTCTCTGGGGAGAAGTCATGACCTGAATGACTTCAGTGCTTCTCTTGTGAACTTTGAGGCTGAATTGATAAACAGTGCCTACAGCTAGAGAGGTCAGCAGCAAGGGTGTGTTTTAGCCTGGCCACAGGTCTACTAGAAGCATTTTTAAATACTTATGGTTCCGTTTTTTTGTTTCTTATCGAATACATAGATCTGCAGATTAGCCACTAAAGCTTTGTATTAAGCTAAGCCTCACTCTACAAAATAACTGGTGAGATAAGTTATTAGACACACAGGGTGTTCACTATCTTCAACGCCCTTCATTCACAGTATGTCCTCAGTCTTCTGGACTGAATTACACCAAGCATTCCACCTGGAAGAGCGAGGACATCTTGTGTCAAAGAAGAGGTACTACGAGGACAGCATCCGAGTATAAATTAGTATATATTTTTTTTTTATGTTCGCCTGGAGTTTCGGCTTTACCAAACTTGGAACCGAAAGGTATCTTTCCAAGTTTAGAAATTTGAGACAAACATCTCTATAATATTTTATTTTTATTAATATATTTTTTCAATTTGTGTGAACTTACCTTAACTTTTTTTGCAAGACGATCCCTCCACTTTTCAGCCAAGGAACCTTCCACTAGCAGAAGTCTGTACAGAAAAAAAGACAATGTAATATATTAGTCACTAAATCCTGCATGTACCTGCATGAATAGTACTTTTTAAAACCATTTTTTTTTTTGTTGTTTTGCTATTTGTAAGGTACATATTGTAATATATTGCATATTAAAAAGGCACCCATATACATTACACAAAAACTTTTTATTTGTGTATGAAAAGCTCAAATTTTGCTAAAGATTGACATAAGCTATATAACTGTGACGCCAGTCATTTTTCATTTAATCTATTAAAAAATCACCTTGACATTTTTAATTACAATTTACAATATATCCTTTTTTTAAAAACTGCCCAAATTGTGAATATTGCTTCTCTACAACTAGGGCAACTGGGGCTAGTCTGTACGTAGTTTACAGAAAATACATGGCACACCATAAATGTAATTTTCAACTTGTGTCACTGCTTTTGCCAAAAGATGGCATCAAAAGTGACCATGCTTAAAAGCCCATATACTGTTGGATTACTTAGCAGACAACACCGTTGAATTGATAAAGCAGAATAAGAATTTATTGGACATACATTTTGAATAAGCCAATGTGTGTCAAAGGTTTTACACCTTCTTCATCGCATCTGAACAAAATTTGCACCATGAAATTTTACAAAACGTTTGGAGGGTCAAAGCTAAACCTTACTGCAGCTAATCTGCAAAACAGTCTATTTCAAATGCTGTGCATGACACGATGAGATGGCATGCAGCATGCTCATTCTGTGTTTATTTCTTTCTGATAAAAAGCTAAATTGATTACATGACGTGTGAAAAAAAAAAAGAGCAATGCTGGCAACTGGCTGTTTGTGTCCTTTGTGGTCAAAAATGTATGTATCAGCAACATTCACTTATTTTTGCATGTGTATTGCAAAATATTTTTTGTTACATCTGGCAAATGAATTGTTCAGTAAATGTTACTGACTTTAGTTTAAGCAACTTTTCCTTGAATGTCAAAAACAAAACAAAAAAAAAACTGTCTAAAATATATGTACAAATGGTATTGATTATCTAAGCATAAGCTACAAGCAGAAAATCATATTTATGGTAAATCTACAGACTTATATAATAAGGCAGTGACAAAAAGTGAAAATGATATGCAAAATGTAGTAATTACATTTTAGATTACTATAATCCGATCTGTTAAAGAGACCCTGTTACCAACTTAAAATACTGAAGCTTTTGAACATACTTTTAACTACCTAGTCATTAGCCTAGCACAGCTCCCTCCCTCCTTGTGACTCATAGCCCACGTACACACGGTCAGAGATTTTGCCAACCAAATCCGTCAGATTTTGCCCGTAGGATTTAGTCCGACGGATTGTGTCCGAAACTGTTGCACACACGGTTGGGCCAAGTTGGCGAAAAATCAGATCTTTCAGAACGTGATGACGTAATTTCGTTACGATGGGACTACATTCAGGCTAGTAGCCAATAGCTTTGATGTAGGAATTTGATCTGAGCATGCGTGGCACTTGGTCCGATGAAAATGCTCTACACATGATCAGATTAGGTTCGCCCGGCCAAGTTGGTTGGGAAATATTTCCAACATGTTGGAAAATTGGGTCGGACGGAGATTCGGACGGAATCAGTCCGATGCATACCACACACAGTCGGATTATCTGACGACACGGTCCGATAAGACTCATTCCGACAGATTCTCCGACCGTGTGTACAAGGGCTTACTTCTCTTCTTTTCTGGGATTGTCTAAATACTCTCTGTGTTGGCCCTGCTCTTTTGACCCTCCCTTTACCTCCCTACATAAAAGGGAATAATTGACGGGTAGACATGGGCGCCGTCAAAAAATTTGTTTAGTTTTGTTCCGTGCGAAAAAAAAATAGTATTTTGTAATTCGTGTACGAAATTCAATTCGGATTCGTACGAAATACGAATTTTCGTTAGATTCGTAAACTTTTCGTTAAAATAACGAAAGTTCCTTATGAAGAATTTATCATTATGAGGGGCTCCCACCAACCCTGTGCTGTGCTGACTTCCTGGGTTTTTAAGCTTTAACCATTAGTTTCGTTAACTTTTTGTAAAAATAGCGAAAGTTCGTTATGATCAATTTATCATTATGAGGGGTTCCCACATCCCTGTGCTGTGCTGACTTCCTGGGTTTTTAACTTTTAGGTTTGTTAACTTTTCGTAACAATTACGAATGTTCGTTATGATGAATTTATCATTGTGAGGTGTTCCCACCATCCCTGTGCTGTGCTGACTTCCTCTGATTGGTGAACAAAACACCAGTCATGTTTCTGTTAATTTGTATCCGAAATTCGTTATGAAATTTAATTTTTCGTATGAAATTCTTAGCATATAAATTCCATAGGGTTCCCACCATCCCTGTGCTGACTTTCTGGGGTTTTAACTTTTAGGTTTATTAACTTTTCGTAACAATTATTAATTTTCGTTATGATGAATTTATCATTATGAGGGGTTCCCACAATCCCTGTGCTGCGCTGACTTCCTGGGTTTTTAACTTTTAGGTTCGTTTACTTTTCGTTAATTATGAATTTTTGTTATGAATTTGGATCCAAAATTCCTAAACGAAATTTTGCATTTCATATGGAATTCATATGCATAAAAATTCGTATTTCGGATTCGTACGAATGTATGAATTTTTGGAAATTCGTACAAAATCGCACATGTCTATTGACGGGGGAATAATAAATATTGTCACTTGAGTGACAGCTCTGAGTCTGCTCGGTTGCTGATAATACATCCAAGATGTGGTGCCCAGCAGCAGTCTCAGGGATTTTGGTTGCCTACACAAGAGGGACTTTTACATGTACATAACATGCATAAAGTGTTTACTGTGCATACTGTAAAATCTTATGGTTAGACTGTTGTTAAAGTGGAACTTTACCCTTCTTGACTGATTCCTTCCCGAACCCCCTTCTATCATTCGCCTAGGCAAATAACGTCAGCGCTCCCTGGTGCCTCTCGGGAAATGTGGCGTGGATATCCCGGGAGGCGTCGGGAGCATCCATTCACTAAAGTAGGAGGGGCGGGCCTAGCACCACGTCATCGGGAGTGCCTGTGCCTCCTGATGACATCCCGGAAGAAGATAGCGGTGCGGGACCAGAGTGCTGGCTACAGAGAAGGGGATCGCAGCGGGACAACGCTGGATCAACTGCGTGGGTGAGTAGCCTTCCTATGCAGAATAACCACATCAGGTAGGCAGGGGAAGAAAAAACATTTCTTAGGGGGGTTGGGTAAAGTTTTGCTTTAAAATTAGTGGTCTGGCAACAATGTTTCTTTAAAATCTATCTTATATATATATATATATTATGCTAAAACCTTGCTTTTCAGTTTTACATAGTGTTGAAAGTTCAGAACTATTGTGAGGTTTTTATTGCTGGAATATGTGAAATTATATTGGTTAAAGATCCAAAGTTTTGATTTGTCAAAAGAACAGGAATAGAGGGGAAATCTTCCAATACACACATTGTCAGGAAAAAAACTGTGTAATGGGGGACTTTCTTTGTATTGGAAAATTTTCCTTTCACTCCCTGTTATGTGTACAGGACAGGAAATTAAAGCAAATCTCACCAATTAGACTGACAGGGCAGAAAAGTATATCCATTAAAATGTATATATACATATATATATATATATATATATATATATATATATATATATATATATATATATATATATATATATATATATATATACCAGTATGTACTGTATATATGTATGTGTGTATGTATATGTATATATAGATATATATATATATATATATATATATATATATATATATATATATATATATATATATATATAAATAGATAGATAGATCTGAGTCCACCTGAAAGGTGATTGATGTGTTCAGTCACCTGTTATAAACAAGTTAAATGCTCAGTCCCCTACTTGTGATAGGTGTGTTGTTCCTGATCAAACTCCCTGTCTGTCTGCCCTGCTTTACTAGTTTGGATTTCCCTGTGTATGACTTCGGATCACATATTGGACTATTCCCTGAACTCAGCCTGTCTTTTACCTGGACTTTCATAGAACCACACTATCTGTCTGCTAACTGCAAGTATCTGATTACTTAGCTCAGTTCGCATCTGCCCTGGCGTGGTGGCCAGGCACTAAAGCATTGTGTATAAGTCCTGGTGGCAACCAAGTACCAGTAGGCCTGCTTGCCTTAAGGGAAAGGGGGCTGCTATAGGTGAAGCACACAGTAGCTAGCTATAGTATCTGACCACCTGCATTGGGGTAGTCGTGACAAAGAGCTGATTTCTGATGGTTTGCTATAGGTCACTGTACTTTGCATATCCTCACTTCTCATCACACTGTGTTATTGAACAAGCTTGCTGGTGATAGTTCTTTTACCTGGCGCGCTCTTTGTCTTCATAACCCATGATGATATACTCCTCACCAACGAGCAGCTCTGGGCACAAGCAGCCAGAATTTGTGTACAGGGTTATGGTGTCTTTTGGAATGTTCACCAGGGAAGACTTTAGAATCTCTTTCACTTCTACCACTGCAGTGGCATCATGGCACTTCACCTTCACCTCTTTCACTTTGGCTCGAATTACTAAATTTGTGGAAAGAACAGACAATGAGCACATAAACATTGCAAAGTTATCTGTCTGTCATTCATGAAAGATTCAAAGAGTGGAACTAATGTAAAATAATAATAATAATAATGCACTCTTAGGGCCCATTTACACCAAAATGCTGTGTGCTGCAAGGTACACCACATTGAATGGGCTAAAGTGCAAAGCAAGGCATGTGAAAATGGGACAGACACCATGAGTTTTATAAAAGAATTGTGGTGTCATTGATCCAATGACATGTTTCCACACACACTATCCAAAAATGAGGAATAACCCCTTATTTTTTGGATTTGTGATGGGATTGAAACATGCAGATACTGCCTGTTTCAAGAAGGCCTTTCTGTGTTTCACACTGATTTATTGAAGAGTTTTTTGGTTCCACTAAAATTATGCTGTTGTCAGCTAACAAATTTTGTTCAGCTGCTCATGCCACTGATATCCTCTTTATTGAATAAATACTGCTGCCTAAATATTTTTAGCATGTAACGGTGTGATGAATGCCTGGTCTCCCTCTGTGCCCTGTGGGGGTTTTTTCCCAGTGGTCTTTACATCTCTACTGTGCCCTATATTGATGTAGGAGGTGGCAGGAGGAACTACAGAGCACAGAGGGGGAAGATTCTTCAGGCAGCAGCAGTTAGATAAGAGAAGTATGGTGGCTCCAGCAGCAAGACAAGAGAAATGACAGGCGTTTCTTAAAGCCTAACTGAAACCAAACTTTTTTTTTCCTTTTCAACAAAGTGGGAAGGGGTAAAATTTCTGTTTTTAATTCTAGACAACTTAGGTGGAGATGGCACTGTATCTTGAGTGGATTCAGAGTGATTTGCTAAGGCAACTCTCCCATCCAAAGGACCCATGATCTGCTCAGGGAACCTTCTCAACAAAGAAGATACAAAATAAGGAAATATGGAAGAAAAATATATTTTTTTCTAGGAAGCTTTTATTTCAGGCTGTGAACCTATTAAGAAGTGTTTTCTTCATTTTCTGTCCCCATGACAGACACAAAATGAAGGGCGGGAGGATGGTTTTACCACACAGACAGCAAAAAAAAAAATGTCAGATGTTTTAACCCTTCTCCACTTTATTAAAAATGTGTTATTGTTTGTGTACCCATTGGAGAAATTTTCCATCACAGAAAGTGTGGGAAAATGTTTCCATTAGGCAAAAAAAAAACCTGGCAGAGACTTTAACCCTTACCTGCTCTATCCAAAACTGAATAAAACATATGGCTGGAGTTAGGCTTTAGTTCCACCGAACCATGACCTGTCTGGGTATTCTTTCCAACAAAGATATGCTGCTACTGGCTGAGTTTCACATCTACGGTTCAAAAAAATACATGTGTATGTGTGTTTTTTCCCTTTTTGTTTAACAAATTATTAGCAGAGACTGGCAGTGAGTTCCAATTGTGCTCGTTCCCCCTCCCTACCTCTGCTATCAGTAGGCAGGATGGAAAATTTAACTTTTAGTTATGTCCATCAAAAGCCACTTTCCCGTCATGGCAGGGGTGCTCCTGCAAAGAGATAAATAAGGCTTGCCAGTTGACAATGAGCCACCCAAGAGCATACCATAAGAACTGCCAGTACTTTTTCAACTTTTAAGAACATGAAAAGTGTTGCAATTACATAGTTTTGCAAGCCTCCAGACAGCAGATACAAAGCAGATGTATCAAGGTGTACTTCATATCTATTTAATATCTCTGGAAATGTACTTAACTAGAGGTTTAGAACCATAATAAAAGTCATTAATGCTCAAAAAGGCTCAAATTGAGAAACAGTAATTTGAGGAATACACTGTTATAGCTGAACTTCAGGCCGATATAATAAAAACACAAGTTAATACAGCTTTGTATTCATTTATACATTAGTTTGGCTTAACCGCATCCTGCCTTCCAAGCCTGCCTATAGGCCAGTGCAGAAACTACCCCATCCTACCTTTCAAGCCTGCCTATAGGCCAGTGCAGGAACCCATCAAATGAAAAAATAAATAGGGAGGCTCAGGAAGCAGTATGAGCAAAGAGAAGCTCAACCTCACACAATATGAATACAACTTCTGCTTACTATATCTTGGATCAGTAAATCCATCCAGATATATAAAAGGTATGTCTATAAGCACATCTGGAGCTTTGCTCTGCTGTCTTTTAGTGTAATTTTGACTGTAACTTTAAAAGCCTACTTTGAATGCCTACTTACCATAGTTGTAATTGCTTTTCAGGTAAGTCTTTTGTGAGGCTTTCATAGGCTTACATTTGCAAAGCTCTAAAATTAAAAGAAATATAGTTTATCATTTCAGAAACAAAAAAACAAAGTTATTTATTCAAAGTAAACCAATCACAACCTCCTGCAATTCAGAGTGAATGCTTAAATATTCATAAAGCTACCTTTTGTGAAAATCGCATGTTAACATTTCACATTCAGATGTAGGTAAGTGATGTTAAAGCAAGCCTTTCCATTAAAAGCCAAGGCCCTTTAATTCCATCAGGCCTCCACTGTCCTGTAGAAGTTCAAAAATCTCCTACTGCTTGCTGCAGAATCTAGGTAAGGGTGACACAACAATCCTTCTGATGAGATCCTGGGAATGACGAGCACCCCAAATATCATAAAAAATATATTCCTGCCTCCTGCACAATGTTGTAGAATCCTCTTATGGGATTTGAGACAATCAGCATTTCTAGGATCTCATTGGAAGGATTGTGACATAACCCTCTCCAATGTGAAAGTTGGAGGTAAGGTAATATTATTTTCTAACTTTTTTCTATTAGAGTTTTCTTGTACATATATCAGGCAGCAATTTGTAAAGAGTGTGGGAGGTCAAATGTTTTTAACTGCCATTGCTTTTAAGTACACATCTCAAGTCTATCAGGAAAAGTCCCCCTTCTGCTTTCCCAGCCTGTACATCATACAGTAATTCAGTGGCCACAGTAATTTCATATGCAAATAACAATTTCAGTAATTGAATATGTACTGGGCACTTTAACCCCACCTGTAATGTCAACCATATTCAAGGGAAAGGATGGGGGGCTACTTTAAAGCAGAGCTCCAACACTCAAAAGTGGAACTTCCGCTTGTCAGTCTCCCCCCCCCCCCCCTTCACATTTGGCACCTTTTAGGGAGGGGACCTGTTTTTGACAGGTACCGTTTGCCACTTCAGGAGACAGTGCCACGATGCCGCATCTCAGAAGTTCGGCCCCCTCCTCCTTCCTTCCCAGTTGGGAGCCGACTGTGAAGCCGAAAGGCTTCACTGCCAAGTTCCCTTACCAGGAATGACAGCGACTGCACCCGACAGCTGATCTGAAGATTGTCTGGGCTCCCTGTGTCCATATATTAAAATTCAGCAGCTGCAATATTTGTAGCTGCTGACTTTTAATTTTTTTGGGGGGGGCTGGACCTCCTCTTTAAGCTTTAATTATGGTTTCATATTTAAATGAACCCCATGATGACCAATTCGATTTCAGTTTCAAGACATACAATGCCTTGAAAAAGTCATCATACCCCTTGAAATTTTGCACATTTTGTCATGTTACAACCAAAAACATAAATGTATTTTATTCTGATTTTATGTGATAGGCCAACACAAAGTGGCACATAATTGTGAAGTGAAAGGAAAATGATAAATGCATCATGAAGGCCAAAGGACCACATCAGACAGGTCAGGGATTAAGTTGTGGAGAAGTTTAAAGCAGGGTTAGGTTATAAATACCTCTATAGCTGATGGCCTAATAAAGGTGTGGATTGAATGCATAGAACATAGCAAAGAGGGGAGAAAGAAATGTTATAAAGGGAAAAAGAAGGAAAATCCAGTAGAAAAAAGGAGAGTGAGGGAAGGAGAAAGGAGGGAAGAGGAGAGTCCACGGGATGTGTGTCAGGGGAGTATCAGATCAGAAGAAATGTGCCATCAAATCGAGAGGATTGAAAGTACGTGACCCATGGCTGCCAATTTGTCATGCATGTCTAAAAGGATGGTAGTCAGCTTTTCGTTTACTATGACCTTATTCAAACGATTTTTTACTGCTTCAAAAGTGCGGGGATTTCCAGGCTTTTGCGATGGTCAATTTAGTTGCAGTAAAGAGATGTTGAGCTAGTTGCCGCTCCGGGCGTAATAATTCTACAATTGGTTTCCCAAGGAGGGTTTCGTAGGGGTCCCTTTTAAGGTTTATGTGAAATAAGTAATGAAGAATGGTATAAACTCTGACTCATAACCTGCACACCTTCAAGCATGACCTCCATATATGTGCCATAGAGCCTTCCTGTGAGCATCCTCAAAAGTGAAGTGGAGAGTAAATTGGAATGAATCAAGCTATAGTACCACTGATATAACACTTTATAGGTACTTGGAGAGGGCCATGGTCATAGTCCGCCAGTCCTCTGGGTCTAACTGTCTCCCCAATTCTTTTTCCCATTGAAGATGGTAGGGACCTCAACTGAGGTTTTTTTGTAGAATTTATGGACGAGTATATTAATAATATCATGCCGTGGGAGTGGGGTATGGCTCTACATAGGCTCTCAAAAGGGTGTATGGAGTGGGAGGGGATTTTATAAGTTGTTGGAGAATGTGTCTCAGTTGTAGGTAGCTATAGTGTTCACTCAATGGATATCATGAGAAGAGAGTAATGCCCCATACACACTATCAGTTTTTCTGCTGAGTTCTTCCTTCAGTTTTACCAAAACCATATAATATGAGGTCAAACCTAAAGATTTTTAATTTGTATGCAATCAGGTAGGCCCTTGTACTACATGGTTTTGGTAAACATGAAGGAAAAACTCAGCAGAAAAACTCATAGTGTGTATGGGGCTTAAGGCGTCAAATGTTAATATCCTAGTGAGGTAAACATAGATTGAACATCTGTAAATCCATGTGTAGTCCACGAGGAGAATTGTGTGGAATTTTCACATCCCGGAGGGAAAAATGTGTAATGAAGGAGTTTCAGTAGTGGGAGATGAGGGGAGATTAAGCCCACGGTTAACTAAGTCCCATAGTTGTAGGCAATCTTTTATACATGGTCCTATTGGTTTCAGATGGTGAGTAGGAGGGAGCCATGGTAGAGAGGAGACAGGCATTGGCTCGGTGTCGACTAGATCTATTGTGGCCCATAGTGGCATCTGGTATGCTTTATGGAGATGGGAAAGTGAAGCAATGCCCGCTGCCGTATAGTAAGCCTGCACGTTGGGGACCAAGAGCCGCCAGACTGCCATTGATCCACGGGGCGTATAAGACCTGTTTACTATTGCAAGGATGGGTGGATCCCCATATGAATTTTAAGAGCTTGCATTGATGAATGCGTATGATATACAATGGGACAGGTAAGACCCGAAAATAGTAATTTAGGGAGGTAAGACATTCGGATTGCAGTTATCCTACCAAACCAAGACAATGGTAGGTGGGACCAGGAGGACAGGGTGTCCGACAGACATTTGAGCAGGGATGGGTAATTGGCCTGAAACATTCCAGCGTATGTAGGAGTAAGGCGGATTACAAGGTAGGGTAGCGAGGGGTGCCACTGAAAGGGAAAGGATGATTTTCAAATTTCAAATCCATAGTACTTAAGTTTAGCTTGAGGGGAATCATAGAGGGCTGCCATCCACCGCAGAAAGAAGGCACCGAATCCATAATGGCGAACTACAGACATGAGATAAGGCCATGATAATGTGTCAAAAGCAGTATTCACGTCTAAAGATAGAAGCATTAATTCCAACGAATGGTTGTGAGCTATGTGTTGCAGCTGTAAAATCCGTCAAATAGCACCCCCTCCTTGCCTCTGTGGTACAAAGCCAACCTGGTCTTTCTTTATTAAACTGGGAAGGAAAGAGTTCAATTGGTTAGCCAGGATCTTGGTCAGAACCTTCATATCTATGTTGATTAGAGAAATGGGTCAGAAGTTAGCCCAAGAGGAATGGTTACGGTCAAGTTTAGGAATCCTGACAATATTAGCGGTTAACAAGTCCGAAGTGAAATTTTGTCCCTGTTTAACAGAGTTATACATAGCTGTCAGATGTGGGGCTATAACGTCGGCCAGTTTCCTATAATAAAGCGCCATGTAACCGTCCAGTCCTGGTCGCTTAGCCACTTTCAAGTCTTTAATACTTTGAAGGACTTCGGAGACTTGAATGTCCCAGTCCATGAGGGCTGTGTAAGTCTCCGTCAAAGTGGGGAGTGAAAGACGGTCAAGGAAACTGTCTGTGTCCCGACTACCCGAATGATCAGAGGCCGAGTATAGTTTGGTTAAATGGTAACGGAATTCCTCCAGAACCTTCACTGGGTTACCGGTGAGTACATTATGCCTAGTACGCAGAATGATAGGGGTAAATTTAGGAGTAAAGGTATGAAGCCTATGAGCCAGCATTTGATTTGGTCTATTCGCTTTAGCATACCATTTCTGGCGGGACCAACGCAGAACACGTTCCTGTCCATCTGTGAGGCATAGGTCTAGCTCTGAGCGGGCCTGATTTAGGAGTTTACGGTTAGCGGGAGTAGGTATGAATACTTTTTCAAGGCACTGTATAGGGCTGTCAGACTAAAAAGATGATTTATAAATGACTATGATAAGCCTCTGCACAGAAAGTCCAACAATGAAAACAAACATCTGCTTACCTATTATTAATTACTGCAAAGTTGCATTTTGTAGGTATTTGTCTTTTTTTTATTTTGTATTATTGTAGTATTTATATAAATCCTATCCAGATAAAACTGATATGAAAGATAACATATGACTTCTATATTACATGATATTTGCAGCTTTTTAAGAAATGCTATCAGAGACAAAGATCTTTATAAGCAGGACCTTATATGATGTTCTCTGTGTAAATAAGAAATAAAAATCCATTTACAGGTTGATAAAACAGAAGTCATTTTTACTTTTCTCTACACTCTCTACACTTTTAATTTTCACTACACTCTCAAAACCTATTTTTATAACCGGAGTGGCTCATTGAAATTCACCAAGTGGCTACTATGTCTATAGTACTGTAACCCCACACATTGTGCCAGCTCTTGTGCATGGCTTCTCGGGAGAATTCATTAGGCTGGTTTTGTGCTCCATCAAACATTCCAGGGCAGCAGCATAGCTATCCTTTAATCTGTTGATAATGCCAATGTTATAAGAAATGTGCAGTTTCCTGCACAAAACACCTAATGTTCAACATTTGTACATTGCAAAAGAATAAAAGCAAAAGAGAGATTCTACATAACACTGAAACATGAATAGAGCTGACAGTACAGGCAGCACATTTTGTAACCCCTAAGGCTCATGAACATTGGCATTTTCAGATATCATATACTATAGAACATCTTTGTTGACTCTATGGTGAGTTGTAGATGTCATATACATATTTATTTATTTTAGTTATTACAAGTACCTACATAATGCTATCAATTTACTCAGCGCTATATATATATATATATATATATATATATATATATATATATATATAATCTTGTACAAGCGCATCAGTCCCTGCTTCTTAGGTTCCTGCCCACCAACTGCCTCATTTGTGACATGCCCATCAGGTGGAGCTCAATGTTGGCAATGCTGCAGCAGCTGCACACACAGCAGAGGGCCGTCAATGAGTACCTGTGCGAGTATGGCACCAGGATAGGGTCAGGGGAGCTTGGCTTCTTTTCACCATGCCAGTGGCTACTGATTAAGGATGCATGCACTGTCCTGTCACCATTTGAGGAGACCACAAGTATGGTAAGCAGCGAGAATGCATGCATCAGTGACACTGTCCTTCAAGTCTTCCTGCTGGAGCACATGCCTCGTGGAATCATGGACAGGACACTTGAGACAGAACAGCGGGAGGAAGAGAAGGACTTCTTTTCCTCCCAAGGCCCCCTTTATCCAGATAGCATTCCTGCGGGCCCGTCAAACACACAGGAAGAAGAGGAGGAGGAGAAGGATTGTATCAGCATAGATGTAGAGGATAACACTCAGCAGCAGTCTTCAAGGGATGGTTTTTAGTTCTCAGAAACCCAAGGAGTTGTATGTGGCTGGGAGGAGGTAGTTACGGATCATGTGATCCTTAGTGACCCAGAGGACTCAGAATCCAATGCCTCTGCAAACTTATGCTGCATGGCCTCCCTGATTCTGCAAAGCCTGCAAAAGGACCCTAGGATTCGTGGTATCAAGGAGAGGATCATTACTGGCTGGCAACCCTTTTTGATCTACGTTACAAATGTGTAAGGTTGTAGAACTCATCCTGCTTTTTCAGAGGGAGCAGAGAATGAAACATCTTCAGGAGGCCTTGAAGAAAGGTTTGTGCAACACATTTCCAGACCCTGGGAGGTTACCTTTTCCTGGTGCTGGACAATGTGTTACTGAGGCTTCGTTCAGTCATAGGAAAAGCGGTGGAGAAGGTGGCCAGCTGACCGATGTCTTTAAACAATTTTTCAGTCCTCAGCACCAAGGTCTGATTAGTTCAAGCAACCATCACCAGTGTCTGCCTTACATGGTGCAGGAATATCTAGGGGAAAATAGCAGACTTGGAGACCTTTCCAACAGAGCATCCACTGGGTTACTGGGTCTTGAGGATGGACCACTGGCCAGAACTTGCTCAATATGCAATTGAGCTACTGGCCTGTCCTGCACCCAGTGTGCTTTCTGAATGCACATTCAGTGTTGATGGAGGGTGTGTAACAGATCAAAGAGTGTGCCTGTCCACAGAGTCCGTTGATAGGCTCACATTCATAAAAATCAATCAATCTTGGATCAGCAGCTATCAAGCACCTGATGCTGATGTAACTGATTGAATTGGCTATGGATGTGGAATCCCTTGAAGACTGCCTATGCTGACTATCCTATTCCTCCTCAATCTTGATGATGCTAGCCAACAATATTTATGGTTTAGGGCACCACCACCACCCAAGGCCCAATTTTTCTGCCCCTGTTTAACAGAGGCATGTAATTACATTTTTTTGATCTAATATTTTACAGCAGGGCCCGTTCCAGTGCCCAACAAGAGTAACTGTGAGGACTTACATTGTTCTGGCGCCACCAAAATCAAAGGCCCAATTTCTCTGCTCCTGTTTAACGGGGGCATGTAATTACAATTTTTGATATAATATTTCATAGTGGGGCCCATTTCTGTGTCCAAAAAAAGTAACTGTGAGGGCTTACAGTGTTCTGGTACCACCTAGGGCCCAATTTTCTGCAGAGTATATATGGCAGGCCGTATAGTATATATAAATATATATATATATATATATATATATATATATATATATATATATATATATACTGCTGTTCAGAGTATTTAGTGCCTGGGGGACCCCCACACCATTTTTTTTTAAAAATTGGTGCGGCGTTCCCCTTAATATCCACACCAGACCTGAAGGGCCTGGTATGGATTTTAGGGGGGGGGGGGGGACATCCACTGCATTTTTTATTTTTTGGGGTATTTTTGGTATTTTGATCTATATTGCCGGGGTGTCCAACAATATATTACAGCCGCAAGCAGTTTTGTATCAAATTTTGTTCCTTTAGAAATGTCATCTTGCTGTGGTACTGTTATAAACATGGGAAAGATGTGCTATTTTACAGGCATACTAAGGACACCCACCCAAGCACGATATTTAAAGGAATATTTAATTTTTATTATTTCATTTTAAGCATTATTAAAATCACTGCTCCCGAAAAAATTGCAGTTTTTAAAACTTTTTTTGCATTGTTACATGTCCCCAAACACTTTTTATATCAATAACGTGCATAAAAGCCTTTAAAATGAGCACTTTTGTTTTTTCACGTTCGCGTCCCATAGACTTTAAGGGTGTTCACACAAATTTTTTGTCTGTTCCCATGTTTTATGTCAAAGAAGGGAATATTTTCCTAACAGAGGCACATAAAGAGGTTCTCTCTCTTCCCCATTCTATACAATATTTAAAAAAAATATTGATGTGTGTTGGGCTTTAATATCTAAAACCACAATGACACAATATATTTGGTTGGGATATAATAATCTGTTAATTAACAGTCTATTTCTGTGACTAGCTGCAAATTTTATTTGACTGTACATAGAAAGTGATCATTTGTTTCTGAAGGATTAGACCATTGGTCAATCTTTCTCACACCCTTCACAAGCATCCAGTGTTCAGAGCATGTTGGGTAAGCTCCCCATGGTCAGTGCAGCTCTGTGCAGGCTTACATCTGTTCAATCAGCAGAGGCTTGTATAATTTACAGGAATATTACATTTTCAGTATTTCATAGTTTTCACATTTACCAACCGACGCCTCTGGTCCAAACATATCTGGGCACTGTTCACTGAGGTCTCTGTGCCAAATGACCAAAAATGGTTACAATGTTTAATGTACAATTATGCAGAAATGAATGAACAAAGACAGCATTATTAAGACAAAAAAAAAGAGTTTATCTTGGATGAAAAATGTAACCTTGCTTCTCTGCTGGTCTGGATTTCAGACCACTTCCTCTCCCCATCAGGAAAATTGCAGGTCTCAGGTTCAGTAAGGCGTCATTTCAGCAATATGTCAAAGCTGGTCTGTTTGGCCTAAAGGGGGTTATTTTTCATTCTATATTTAAATACGGTTTAAATATATAAATGGAGTAGATATATATCTTTAAAAAGTTAATTATTGACAAATAAGATGAATCCCCACAGAAGTACCAACGTGCCAACTCACAGAAGTAGGGAGACAAGTAAAGCCCAAATGCTGTGGACTGCCTCCACTATATCTCACATTTTGGCAAAACAATTACTGGATATACTAAACCCTGTCCAAAATAAATAACAGAACTTATATTAATTATGCCAAGCTTTTTTACTTTACCGCTGCTACAGGTGAAATCTGAAGTCTATAAATTTGCTGTTGTCTGGAAGGTCATTATATAGTTATGGGCATCATCTCTGTTTTTGAAGGCCACATCAGCCTCAGAACATGTAATATAATGGGTTTATTTACTAAAAGCAAACAGACTGTTCACTTTGCTAGGGAATTTTCCCCAGAGCTAAGTGATTGAGAAGAAGCTTTGCTGACTTTCATCATCCAATCATGTGCACATAAACATGTGGAAGAAGTTGAACTTTTTGGCCTAAAAGCAAAACGCTATGCGTGGCAGAAAACTAACACTGCACATCACCCTGAACACACCATCCCCACCGTGAAACATGGTGGTGGCAGCATCATGTTGTGCGGATGCTTTTCTACAGGGACGGGAAAGCTGGTCAGAGTTGATGGGAAGATGGATGGAGACAAATACAGGGCAATCTTAGAAGAAAACCTGTTAGAGTCTGCAAAAGACTTGAAACTTGGGTGGAGGTTCACCTTCCAGCAGGACAATGACCCTAAGCACACAGCCAGAGCTACAATGGAATGGTTTAAGATCAAAGCATATTCATGTGTTAGAATGGCCTAGTCAAAGTCCAGACCTAAATCCAATTGAACAGCTGTGGCAAGACTTGAAAATTGAAATCCCAGATGTATTAAGCAGGTTTCCTTTGTGCCTAGAACATATGCATTACAATTTGTATGATTTTTCTCAGCTCAAAAATTCCACCTTTTCTCCATTTGTTGGAGTGAAAATTTTCATCTTTTTCCTAAGGTCTGAAACGAGTGTGGATTTGAGCTCACTGTCCATTAGAGAATTGAATAAACATTCTAAAAACAAACGCTTTTGAACCAGATTCTAGTGTAATGCCGGTCAAAGAATACATTCACGTGTAGCTTTTTTGTGATCTTGTGCACATTTTTTAATGAAAACTCAAACAAAGCAAAACACAGGGTTAAAGAACCCACAAAACTCAACCTGCATGAGCTACTTTGCCGCATTTGTTGTGCATACAGCAGCCCATTCAGATAAATGGGCTGCACTATGCCTGTGACACAAACTTTAAATGTGAATGCAGGCCTAAGGTGGCCATACATGGATCAAGATTTAGGCAGTTCAGCAGGGACCAGACAAATTTCGATCTATGTATGGGCAGGCTGATTGTATCCAAGTCGATCTATCAATCGACTTGGGTACAACCAGCCTATTGGATTTTATTTCATGTAATTACTGCCAGCGGCTATCAATAATCATTGTACTCTGCCAGCCAGGAAGGTTCCCCGTGCTGTCCCGCCGGAAGAACACAATATTGCTGCGGAAGGGATTCCTCCATCAACACTGATTGTATTGATGGGGAAATCGAGTAATTTTCTTTTCTTCCACCCTTTGTGGAAGGAAAGAAATCAATTCATCTATGGTTTGCTTTAGTCTGTAGGTTTATGGTCACATTTATTTTAAACTAAATATAACATGAGCACACAGCAAGGTAATAAGGGACAGAAGACATGATGTTAAGGTCCCCTATCCTGAGTAGCAGATACAACTTATGCAGCCCTTATAGTACTTCCAACCATCAAAATATTTTTTGTACTACCAGCAAAGGTATACGCGTATCCTGTATGCATGGGAAGGTTACGAATTGTGAACAAACAATAATCCTGCTACCACTAATGTCCCATGAGTCTCAGTCTTGCGTAAGATGACAGCAATAAACCTACATACCTTGCTTTCGTGGGTTATGAATTGTGATCATGTCACTATTACTAGTACATGAAATGACAATGATCTTACAGTATATATATATATATATATATATATATATATATATATATATATTTATGTACACTGAGCACAATTATAAACACAACACATTTGTGTTTTCCCCTATTTATCAAGAGCTGATCTCAAAGATCTATGACTTTTTCTATATACACAAAAGGCCTATTTCTCTCAAATATAGTTCACATATCTGTCTAAATCTGTGTTAGTGAGCACTTCTCCTTTGCCAAGATAATCTCACCTGGAATATGCAGTTCAGTTTTGGGCACCAGTTCTCAAAAAGGATATCAGGGAACTTAAGAAAGTGCAGAGAAGGGCAACCAAATTGACAAGAGGCATGGAAGAGCTCAGCTATGAGGAACGATTAGAGGAACTGAATTTATTTTCTCTTGAGAAGAGGAGATTAAGAGGGGATATGATCAACATGTACAACTATATAAGGGGTCCCTATAGTGAACTTGGTGTTGAGTTATTCACTTTACGGTCAACACAAAGGACAAGGGGGCACTCTTTACACCTAGAGGAAAAGAGATTTAATCTCCAAATATGGAAAGGTTTCTTCACAGTAAGAGCTGTGAAAATATGGAATAGACTCCCTCCAGAGGCGGTTCTGGCCAGCTCAGTAGATTGCTTTAAAGCAGTTGTAAATCCTCGAGACTGGAGTATCTGTACATAGGAGGACAATAAGCCGTACGCTCCATGGAGTTGGGCTTTATGATAGAGTAGCCAGAAGAAAGCCATTACTTTCAGAAAAAAACGAAATGGCACGTTTTGAGTTTGCAAAAAAAGGCATGTGGTAGACTTTCAAAATGTATGAGGGAAGGTGCTCTGGTCTGATGAGACTAAAATTGAACTTTTTGGCCATCAAAGAAAACACTATGTCTGGCGCAAACCCAACACATCACATCACCCAAAGAGCACCATGCCCTCAGTGAAACATGGTGGTGGCAGCATCATGCTGTGCGGATGTTTTTCAGCAGTTGGGACTGGGAAACTGGTCAGGGTTGAGGGAAAGATGGATGGTGCTAAATACAGGGATATTCTTGAGCAAAACCTGTACCACTCTGTGTTTGATTTGAGGCTAGGATGGAGGTTCACCTCCCAGCAGGAAAATTACTCCAAACACACTGCTAAAGCAACACTTGAGTGGTTTAAGGGGAAACATGTAAATGTGGTGGAATGGCCTAGTCAAAGCCCAGACCTCAATCCAACAGAAAATCTGTAGTCAGACTTAAAGATTGCTGTTCACAAGTGCAAACCATCCAATTTGAAGGAGCTGGAGCAGTTTTGCAAGGAGAAATGGGCAAAAATCCCAGTGGTAAGATGTGGCAAGCTCATAGAGACTTATCCAAAACGACTTGGAGCTGTGATAGCCGCAAAAGGTGGCTCTACAAAGTATTGACTTTAGGGAGGTGAATAGTTATGCACATTGACTTTTTCTGTTATTTTGTCCTATTTGTTGCTTGCTTCACAATAAAATATATACAGTGCCTTGCGAAAGTTTTCGGCCCCCTTGAACTTTTCAACGTTTTGCCACATTTCAGGCTTCAAACATAAAGATATAAAATTTAAATTTTTTGTGAAGAATCACCAACAAGTGGGACACAATTGTGAAGTGGAACGAAATCTATTGGATATTTTAAACTTTTTTAAACAAATAAAAAACTGAAAAGTGGTGCGTGCAAAATTATTCGGCCCCTTTACTTTCAGTGCAGCAAACTCACTCCAGAAGTTCAGCGAGGATCTCTGAATGATCCAATGTTGTCCTAAATGACTGATGGTGATAAATAGAATCCACCTGTGTGTAATCAAGTCTCTGCATAAATGCACCTGCTCTGTGATAGTCTCAGGGTTCTGTTGAAAGCGCAGAGAGCATCATGAAGTCCAAGGAACACACCAGGCAGGTCCGTAATACTGTTGTGGAGAAGTTTAAAGCCGGATTTGGATACAAAAAGATTTCCCAAGCTTTAAACATCCCAAGGAGCACTGTGCAAGCGATCATTTTGAAATGGAAGGAGTATCAGACCACTGCAAATGTACCAAGACCTGGCCGTCCCTCTAAACTTTCAGCTCAGACAAGGAGAAGACTGATCAGAGATGCAGCCAAGAGGCCCATGATCACTCTGGATGAACTGCAGAGAACTACAGCTGAGCTGGGAGAGTCTGTCCATAGGACAACAATCAGTCGTACACTGCACAAATCTGGCCTTTATGGAAGAGTGGCAAGAAGAAAGCCATTTCTCAAAGATATCCATAAAAAGTCTCATCTAAAGTTTGCCACAAGCCACCTGGGAGACACACCAAACATGTGGAAGAAGGTGCTCTGGTCAGATGAAACCAAAAATCAAACTTTTTGCCCACAATGCAAAACGATATGTTTGGCGTAAAAGCAACACAGCTCATCACCCTCAACACACCATCCCCACTGTCAAACAGTGTGGTGGCAGCATCATGGTTTGGGCCTGCTTTTCTTCAGCAGGGACAGGGAAGATGGTTAAAATTAAGGGGAAGATGGATGCAGCCAAATACAGGACCATTCTGGATGAAAACCTGTTGGAGTCTGCAAAAGACCTGAAACTGGGATGGAGATTTATCTTCCAACAAAACAATGATCCCAAACATACAGCAAAATCTACAAAGGAATGGTTCACAAATAAACGTATCCAGGTGTTAGAATGGCCAAGTCAAAGTCCAGACCTGAATCCAATCGAGAATCTGTGGAAAGAGCTGAAAATTGCTCTCCATCCAACCTCACTGAGCTCGAGCTGTTTTGCAAGGAAGAATGGGCAAGAATTTCAGTCTCTCGATGTGCAAAACTGATAGAGACATACCCCAAGCGACTTGCAGCTGTAATCGCAGCAAAAGGTGGCTCTACAAAGTACTAACGCAAGGGTGCCGAATAATTTTGCACGCCCCACTTTTCATTTTTTTATTAGTTCAAAAAGTTTCAAAAATCCAATCGATTTCGTTCCACTTCACAATTGTGTCCCACTTGTTGGCGATTCTTCACAAAAAAGAAAAATTTTATATCTTTATGTTTGAAGCCTGAAATGTGGCAAAAGGTTGAAAAGTTCAAGGGGGCCGAATACTTTCGCAAGGCACTGTATATATATATCTTCAAAGTTGTGGGCATGATCTGTAAATTAAATGAAGCAAATCCTCAAACAATCCATGTTAACTCCAGGTTGTGAGGCAACAAAACACGAAAAAATGCCAAGGGGGTGAATGCTTTTGCAAGGCACTGTAAGTAAAACAGGGGCTCAGGGGGACTGCAGCACCACAGAATATTTTTCACCTTAATGCATAGAATGCATTAAGGTGAAAAACCATGAGGGTTTAAAACCCCTTTAAGAAAGGCCTGGATTCTTTCCTAAATGCAAAAAATATACTTGGATACTAACATTTAGTTGATCCAGGGAAAATCCGATTACCTCTTGCGGATCAGAAAGAATTTTCTTTACCCTGCTGTAGCAAATTGTATCAATGTTTGCTGGGATTTTTCACCTTCCTCTGGATCAACTATGCGTATAGAATTGGGTATATGGGATTGTTTGATTTTATTTTTTATTTATTTATTTATTTTTATGGTTGAACTAGATGGACTTGTGTCTTTTTTCAACCTGACTAACTATGTAACTATGTAACTAATCCACCTCAGAGGTGTGGCATATCAAGATGCTGATTAGACAGCATGATTATTG
This sequence comes from Lithobates pipiens, assembly GCF_037356315.1. Taxonomy (NCBI): domain Eukaryota; kingdom Metazoa; phylum Chordata; class Amphibia; order Anura; family Ranidae; genus Lithobates; species Lithobates pipiens. The sequence continues at coordinate 118,066,571 of NW_027507784.1, forward strand.
CAAAGGTGTCTCATAGGCTGGCCACAATAAAAGGCCACACTAAAATGTGCATCTTTATCACACGGCACAATGCCACAGATGTTGCAAGTTTAGGGAGCATGTAATTGACATGCTGACTGCAGGAATGTCCACCAGAGCTGTTGTATTTTAATTGAATGTTAATTTCTCTACCATAAGCTGTCGCCAAAGGCGCTTCAGAGGATTGGCAGTACATCCAACCGGGTTCACAACAGCAGACCACATGTAAACACACCAGCCCAGGACCTCCCCATCCAGCATCTTCACCTCCAAATTCATCTGAGACCAGCGACCCGGATAGCTGCTGCAACAATCGGTTTGCATAACCAAAGAATTTCTGCACAAACTATAAGAAACCGTCTCAGGGAAGCTCATCTGCATGCTTGTCATCCTCATCTGGCCTGACTGCAGTTCATTGTCGTAACCGACTTGAATAGAAGTTACTTACTTAACTTAAAAAGTTATTTGTGGGGTTTTTTTTTGCATCTCAAACTATTTTCCTGGTAGTTGTGGCTGAAATTTTAGTTGGTCTACCTGACTGTGGTTTGGTTTCAACTGAACCCCTCAATTTCCACTTCTTGATTAGAGTTAGAACATTGCTGATTGGCATTCTCAGTTCCTTGGATATCTTTTTATATCACTTTTCTGTTTTATACAGTCCAACTACCTTTTCCCACAGATACTTTGACAATTCTTTTGCTTTTCCCATGACTCAGAATCCAGAAACGTCAGCACAGCACTGGATGAAAAATGCAAGGATCTGCCAGGAGTCCAGAAACTCATTGACCTTTTATACACACACACTAATTACAAGCAAACGGATCACAGGTGAGGATGGTTATGATTGATAATAAATAGCTTCAGCCAAACACTAACCATGTGTCAAAGAAACATTTTTGTGTTATCATTTATATTCTCTGAAATCATAAATTCTGCCAGGGTATGTAATCTTATAAGCACAACTGTGTTTGTATATATATATATATATATATATATATATATATATATATATATATATACAGACATACCCCACTTTTAAGTACACAATGGGGTTTATTTACTAAAGCTGGAAAGTACAAAATCCGTCTCTCTTCTGCATAAAAACCAACGCGCTTCTAACCCCAACTTGTTCAATTAAGCTTTGGTAATAAAATAAAACCTGGAAGCTCATTGGTTTCTATGCAGAAGTGTGCCTGATTTTGCACTTTCCAGCTTTAGTAAATAAACCCCACTGTGTACTTAAAAGTGGGGTATGCCTGTACTGTATATTCTTTGTTGATCAGAAACTAATAATAATTCCTACATAGATGTTAGAGAACCAGATGACAAATGGAGCCAGCAAATCTTCACAGCCAAAAAAGTGTCAAAATAAAAGAAAAGAAGTTGTCATTCCAGCCACTTTTAATCACATCAGGTTTTTCATGTAAAACATATCAGGTCTCAGCATAATTAAAGAGCAGCCACAAGTAACATGAGCCGAGTCAGAAGTGCAATTATGGTATGCAGAGACAATGAGATTAAGGCAGGGGGATCACAGTGTGGGAAGGAACAAATAAGCAGGTTTAATGGAAAAGGTTTACTTGATCGCCAATATTTACATGAGATAAGGTTCAAAAAAGGGGAATTTTAATTTGGTTTATTATTTCCATAAATAAATATGGTCTCATATAGGAGTCAGGTGCTAGGGACATATATTTCTATTGGGAAATATTAGTGGCATAAAAGTAGGAGTTTGATGTAATTTAAGTGATACCCTTTATTGGTTAACTTAAAGTGTTACTAAACCCCAGGACCCTGCATTCAGTATATCTGGTCTCCCACAGAACATGGAGATGTAATTGTTTTAGAAAATTTAAACTGCTAAATACAATTTCTCGTCAGCAGTGTATAGCAGTCTTGTGACTTCTATCAGTGTCTGGTTAAAGCTTGTAGGAGGAGTTTTCATTCTCCTCTGACTGTCCTATGAGGCTGCATGACCCCTGACCCTCTGTCTGGACACTGCTGATTGGCCCTGTGCTGATCACATGCGCTTTCCCCCCAAAAAAAAAAAAACTCTCTAGCAATACACACCAAACTGAGCATGTGCAGAGTGCCCCCAAGACTCTGTTCTATCAGGAGATGGATTGGGGACTGTGGATGAAAGGAAGGATCAAAAGACAGGATCAAACAGACTTTTTACACAATACGCAGGTTTAACCCCTTAAGTTCCACAGTCAGTATAACAAGCATGCTTTACTGCATAAGCAGCCCAATTTTATTGTTATGGGTTTAACACTTTAAGTTATTAAAGCGGTAGTAAACCCGCAATTTATTTATTTTTTTTAAACCTGCAAAGCAAAAGGCATAATGAGCTAGTATGCACCGCATACTAGCTCATTATGAAATACTTACCTTAGAACGAGGCCCCGACATCTCGCCCGATCCACGCCGAGGGAGCCGACATGCTCCCTCGGCGTCTCTTCCGGGTATCGCGGCTCCGGCCGGAGCCGCGATATCGTCACTCCCGCGCATGCGCGCGGGAGATTTAAATCCGGCCGGACGAGCGCTGACGGATTTTCACGGAGAGAACCCCCTTGTGCGCATGCGCCGCTGCAGTCAGCGGCGCATACCGAGGGGAATATCTCCTAAACCGTACAGGTTTAGGAGATATTTTTTTTACCTACAGGTAAGCCTTATTATAGGCTTTCCTGTAGGTAAAAGTTAAAAAAGTGGGTATACAACCACTTTAAAGCTTCAAGCTTTTGGGACAACTTAGATCCATTTTATAGGCTTTATAAAGCCTGAAGAAGCCTGATCTAAGTTATCCAGGAGGGTCAGGCAGGGGTTTTAACACTATTAAAAACTAAAACAAAAATGTTTGAGCATTAGATACAATGTAATCTCAGTAACCCATAGCAAATCAGGATTCATTTTTTAGTGGTCTGACTTCAGTAGAGTGTATTCTGTTTAATTCCTTTAGAAAAGTACACTCAGGAAGAACTCTTTATTGAATATGGTTTATAATCTCTCTGTAAATAATGTTTTGCATTTTGCTTAAAGCAGAGTTCCACTCGTTTTTTAGTTTATTAAAAGTCAGCAGCTACAAAAAGAAGCTTCCATTCTCTTCCCCTCCTCTCGGCGGCACCGTCATAGCAACTGTGGGCACCCGGCCATGACAGTTTATGGCCAAGCGCGCACTGCACGTGCACAAGTCATGCTGCACTCTGCTATTGGCCAGGCAATCTTCTGGGACCTGTGACATGTCCCAGAAGATTGCAGGGAGGGAGGGGCCAACCTAGGGGGAGAGAAAGAGTCACCTAGGCAGCCGAGAAGCGGAAGGAAGTCTCTCTAAAAAGAAGGTACCCATCCCCCCCCAAAAAAGACATGTCAATATGGCATGTAAGGGGGTGAGAAGTGTTTAAAGCGGACGTTCCACTTTTGGGTGGAACTCCACTTTAAATTAAAAGAAGATAGATAGTAATGCTTTCCAAAGTTTAATATTGCAGTGTCATTTACCTGTATTTTACCTACTAAAACCAGGTAATGAGAACAATATAGTTCACTATTTTTTTGCATTTAGATTAAAATACACTCACCACTGACAGCTCCACCACAGTTCCCATTGTTTGAGTCCGTTGGGACGTCTTGCATTGATTCTGGAAAAGTAAAAACATACAGGGGTTTTGTTATTATTAGATGCTCAATTATTTTTTCATATCATTATTTATCACATTTTCAAGAATCATATTATTGTATTGGTTCATACTTAGCAAATACTTTCTAACAGAACTGCTTATATTTTCCAAAGCAACTACTCACAAATTGACAAATTGTGCCAACAAATGTGAAATACTAATAGTTTGCTAATGGATTGTGGCAGTGACAGTGTAGTGGCACTGACTGCATTATTACATTGTAAGAGCAGGGTACTGTGGTGATGCCTCCTCAGTAGGAGGGCCCATGGCACCCTTAAGACTCCCATAAGATCCTCAGTTCTCTGGGTTAAATATCACTGGGTGTCATGCGATCTGGACTACTGAAGAAAGTTAATGGCGGAAAATAATTACTGCAGATGACAGGGAGTATTGCAGCCAGAGCTGCTTTTTTTTAACCCCTTCAAGGCACATACAGGTACATACTAATATACTGAATATTAGGATATATAAGGATACATAAACTTGCATCTTAAACTTTTGTCCTGTCTAGGAATCTTCTGTAGAACAAACATCAAAGTCGCAAAAAAGTATGTAAACTGGCACTTATTCCAATTGGCAAGTACAACATCTACTATGTGAAATATTGTATATCCCAAGGTGACTGCACACCAGACTTGATCTTCTCCATAAAAGCCAGAGGCCCTAAAACTTGTATATTCTGTTATGAAATATGTTGGTGGGGCTTGTATCTCTCTACAGTCTTTAATGTCTATCTGCATCTTTTCTTATTTCTGCTGTGCTAATGCTATGACTAAAGCACTGCATTACTGCTTCTGGCAAGGTAGTGATAACCATTTGTCATATTTGTTTAATGTCTTATGATATTGTTACTATGTATTTCCATTTAGACGTCTGTAGCAATCCAGTTTGGCTGTTATTACCTCCCTCACCTTGCCTGCTTATATGGTGGGTGGGCATGATCGAACCATATTTGGCTACAACTAAGACCAGGCAGGGTTGGCACCAGCATAAGGCATCTAAGGCAGCTGCCTTAAGGCGCCTGGAGGGGGGGGTCTTCACACCTTCAGCACCAATTAGCAGTCCCCTAAAAGAGTCCCATCTAAATAAAATTCACCATTGCCCGTATAGGCAAAAATCCTTGCAATGGCCCTGAGACCAGTTTACGTGTGGCCTGTGCAATATGCTGGAACCTGATGTTCTATATTACAAACAACAGACGGATGGAAATTAACTCAATAGATTATATTCTTCAAGTGACCAGGTGCTGAACTTTGTAAAAGTACATGTGCCTTGCTCAGACTACATAGTTACAGTACTGATCACATCTCTTGGTGCCCTGTATAGACAGTGGGGGCATCCATTGTGTTTTTAGAATGGGTGATCCATCTGTCTATGACACGGATCCCTCTCAGACATGGCTGCTCCTTGCTGACTGCATGTTTTTATGCATACTTGTATGGAGCTGGAGGATGGAGACACTGCTCAGGCTCCGTAGAAGCCAACTAGTTGTAGTAGAGGCACACACATGGCTTTACATGTCTATTCTGGGTTGTAAGCTATTACATACAGTGACCTCCTAACCCTCTTGCCTTAAAATGTATTGTAACTGTACTGTCCCCCTATATTTTGTAAAGCACTGGGCATTTTTAGTTCTCACAAAACTGTGCTCACTATAAAGGGGAAACAATATTTGTTCATTACAACCAAACACAACATCAAATTATTATTCTGAAACTTCTTTATAAATATCTTGTATCCTACATAAAAAGGGGGGAAATTGACGGGACTTTGGAGGCACCAAAAGACACATGGAATTGAAACAATGATTTGAAATTGAGACTTTTTTGATACAAATATTTAAAATGTTAAAATTTTGGTGCCTCCAAAGTCCCATCCATTTTCCCCCATTTTAGTTCTAGCAATATTGGGATGTGGCAGCCCCTTGACACCTGGATAGTATAGGCCTTTCTGATAAATATATTTTTCTTTTTGTATCCTACATAATTAGGAAATTGGACAAAAAATGCTTCCCCCTAAAACATGAGTTCATGGAATAATACCATTGTTAGGCTGGCCATACAAAGAATTTTCTTTTGAAAATCAGAACATTTGTGCATTTTGTGATCTGATGGTGCCACTATTGATTTTGAAATTCAAGCCTTCAATCTCATCTCATGTTGCTACAGAAAAGAATTTTCGTGGCTGGGAATCTTCTTTTCTTTCCAAGAATTTTCTTTTCTTACACATGCACATTTATTTTTTCGATTACATTTCTCGCACAATTCTCCCATTATTGATTAGAAAATCGTTTGTTTTTCAAAAAATTTCCAACATGTCTGATTACTCAAATTCGATGGCCGCATGAAAATCGGCTGTTGCTGCATCCCACTAATGGTGCGAAATCCGAACTAAAATTCTTAGATAAGAGTTTCGAAAGAAAGTTCTTTCAAAATTCGACCCATGTATGGCCTGCCTTAAATGATGAATAGTGCCTTAAAAAATGATACAATAGATCAAATAACAGGCTGTGTTTTATACATTTAAACCCTAAATGCAGCCAAAGTTAAAAAAACACAAAAATCAGCTTAAAGGACATAACTTAACTGTAGTATGTGTCCCTTGTCCTGATGTCTATTCTGTTAGATGCACTCTTCCTCCATCCATGCCCCAACTCATCCTGCTGCTGGAATATTCCAGTGTGACAGGGTTTAATAGAACTGTGGGCGGCTCTTATCAAAAGTGCCTAACTATGCCCGCCTGCCCATTCATATATTCCATACTATAGCTTCTATGAATGAAACAGGATCTATGAATGGGGATGGACAGGTGATTGAAATATCCTCCCCCTTCCATTTATAGATCACTTTTCATTCATATAAGCTGTAGTACAGCTGCAAACATTGGAGGAGCTGAGCAGAAATGGCGTTCTTACTCAGGCATGCTTGATGAGAGACTGTGACAGCACCCATAGTTCTATTAAACCCCATTGCACCGGAAGATTATGGCAGCAGGGGTGGGGAGGCTGTGGGGCATCGATGGAGGAGTACTTTTTACAAAACAGAAGAGGCATCAGTACAAGGGTAACATTCTACTAGCTGTAAATTATGTCCCTTTTGCTGATTTTTGTGTTTTTATTTTGCCTGCACTTAGGCTTTAATCTGGACTCAAAACTCTTTTAACTTCTTGACATCCGCGCTATAGCCGAATGACGGCCACAGCGTGGACCTGAATTTCCGGGAAGCCGTCATATGACGGCCTCCCCTGTGCATGCTCCCTGTGCACGGCCTGTGCACTGTGATCATCGAGTCACTGAGACTGAGACACTCCCTTACCATGTGATCAGCTGGCAGCCAATGACAGCTGATCACATGATCAAAACAAAAGCTCAGTGATCTTTTTTTTTTTCTCCTCATGCTGTCAGCGGAGGAGAAAAAAAAATCAGATTACCGACTCATCTGCAAGGGACATTGGTTTCTAAGAGGAAGAGGCAATTATGCCTCATCTATGCCACCTGCCATTGCCACCTGACAGTGCCCACAAGTGCCATCTATCATTGCCCACATGTGCCACTTATCAATGCCCATCAGTGGTGCCAATTTGTGCCACCTAGCAGTACTGCCTATCAGTGTAACTGATCAGTGCCCATCACTGCCACCCATCAGTGCCCATCACTGCCACCTATCAGTGCCCATCAGTGCTGCTTCATCAGCGTACATTAATGACAGACAAAAATTACCTGTTTTAAAAAATGTTATAACAAAATTTTTTAAAATTTTTTTAAAAAGTTATACAAAATGTTAAAAAAAAATTAACATTTTTTTATAACAAAATTACATTTTTTTTTTTAAATGTTGTCTTTTTACATTTTTTTAATAAAAAATAAAAACCACAGAGGTGATCAAATACCACCAAAAGAAAGCTCTATTTGTGGCAAAAAAAATAATAATTTGGGTACAGTGGTGTGTGACCGCGCAATTGTCATTCAAAGTGCATCAGTGCTGAAAGCTGAAAAGTGTTCTGGATAGGAGGGGGGTTTAAGTGTCCAGTAAGCAAGTGGTTAAAAAAAACAATAGATTTCACAGGGAAGATCCAGAAAGAAGATAGTGGTAGCCTTGGAAAAGTGTAGCAGCTCTGCTTAAAAAGCTGATTAGGGGGGTCCAAGGGCAATACCTATCAGAGGGGTAATGAGGACATGCAGAAAACGTCTGAAAAATTGTATTCCAAGCAGATATGAAAAAACACCAATTACTGCAATTATCTATTCCTTTAAACTGTGATGAAGGTTTAGAACCCTGTCAATCTTTTCCTGACACCAAGGACTGCTTTAGAGAGCCATCCCCTCATTTACTGTTATAATACTGTTATAATAACAAGTCTCTCTAATGAAGTCCCAGACACCAGTAAAAACATGACAGTGTTTCTAAGTCTTCCCACTCTATCCAAAACCTAAAAAAATGTTTTGTCTGGACATACACTTTACATACAAGCACTAAATGAATTTTTGATTGCAGCTAGTGTAAGTTTGTCTCGATAGCCTGATATAATCCTGGGTACAGCAGAAATCAGACTACAAGAGGGAGGGGCCACATTAACTATTGTATTCCCGCCCCATGGCTAAGTGTTCCTGGCTTGGCCCCGGTGGATCTGGTGTATGATCGATTATTTTAAAGCTAGTGGGGGACACGTGGATAAATCTAAGGATTTATGGTGGTTACCTGTTTGACCATGTAGAGTAGCGTCACAGAGAACCTGTACTTACTAGAATGAGGGGAGATGTTTGTTTGCGGGTGGGTTTACTTGATGTGATATCTTGGTATTTACATGGGAGCAGTGCCACGCAGACTTTATGTATAACTTGTGCTTTGGAACTGTTTGTCATTTTACCTATGCTCAATAAAAAAAACTTTTGTTTGAGAAAATATATATATATATATATATATATATATATATATATATATTGTATTCCCTCCTCATTGGCCTACCTCTCCACAAATTATCCCCTCTTCAGTCTATTATGAATGCTGCTGTCAGACTCATCCACCTTACCAACTGTTCAGAGTCTGCCACCCCTCTCTGCCAATCCCTTCAATGGCTTCCCATTGCCCAAGGAATAAAATTCATAACACAAACAATAGCATACAAAGCCATTCACAACTCTGCCCTGAGCTACATCACCAATCTTGTCTCCAAGTATCACCCAAACTGTCTTCTCCACTCCTCCCAAGACCTTCTGCTTTCTAGCTCCCTTGTCTCCTCCTCCCATGCTCATCTCAAGAGCCTCTTCCATCCTCTGGAACTCATTACCCAAATCTGTCCAGTTATCTCCTACTCTGTACACTTTTAGGCATTTCCTGAAAACTCATCTCTTCAGGGAGGCCCATCCTGCCTTCAGCTAACAACTGAATCTTCGACTTCCCTCATCAATTCATCCCTCACAGTTACTAACTTTTGTTTCACCAGCCCCTCCCTATTAGATTGTAAGCTTGCAGGAACAGGTCCCTCCTAACCCTCTTGTATTGAATTGTAGTGTTGCTGTACTGGCTTCTTTTATATTGTAAAGTGATGCGTAAACTGTTGGCGCTATATAAATCCTGTTTAATATAATAAGGGGAGGAAGTGGACTCACTAGGATTGAAGCAGGCTCTGTAGCATGCATATGTACTGTAAGGAATCATACTGGTAGGAGGAGAGAGCAAAGTGAGTGGACTGTCAACTTCATCAAGCAAGTTAGGGGTGTTTTTTGGCACAGGTACCCCAGCATTACAAACTTGGCTGTGTAGAAACCCTTTGGGTTGTTAAATGTATTTAGCGGTACCTGGCTTAGAAGTAATCTGTTTTTAGCAGATTGGATCAGATCGGATATCAGCGGTTGTCAACGGAAACATGTCCATTGACAATGCTAGAGGAGACTGGAGGGTCCGATTGGGTTCAGCCTAAAAAGCTCACAGGAGCTAGTGTGAAAGGGGCCTAAACTGGTCTAAAGTATGTGTGGGCTCCATACGCATATCATAGTGATTCTTAACCTCACTGCAGGTAATCAAAATAAGTAACCCAAAATAAAGAATCTAATGCAATATGGGTCAGTAAATAAAATATATTCAAAGATACTTCTTACAATGGAGTTTGGCCTCTTATCGAGAAACACATTTGTTACACTGAAAGTCCCTCATTCAGGATCTGTCTATTCAATTCTGAGAATGTCTTGAGCTTTTCACACAAAAGCTCTTGGCTGTGTTGCCCTACATGGGATAAGCAAAAATACACTTTAAAGCATGTTAGGTTTTTGTTGCTATGTCCCCTGGGGGGATATTTCACCAGACTTCCTGTTCTATCCCCAGCACAAAAAAGGGACAGGATATCCCACTGCAGTCAGAAAAACAGAAGATGATGGAAATATTAAAATGGGGACATCCTACTTCACAGTTGTTAAAAGGCTAGATTTTCTCTCATTCTTGTCTTGTCACATTAGGGATTATTTTAAATTTACTGATCTTGTAATGTGAACCTGTTCCTTCTACCCTGGAAAAAATAGACCACACATGTTTATACATTTTGTATAGAAACATTCATAAGCATTATTTGTTAAGGATGCTGTAAATTGCATTACGCATGACTGTCAGTTACAATCTGATTTTGGTAATTCCAACATTCCAACAATTTTGTATGTATAGGGGTATCCTGTGTGCCCAGATCACCCATGGCAACCAGTAAAACGTGAAAAACTCAAAAGAGCTAAACATAATGCAGCAAGGTGGTGAAATATATGATGGTATACAAAACCATAGTTCAATATGAAAGCACTAGATTTGGGAATTTGTCAATGTACTAGTAAATAATTTAAATTACCGTATATACTCGAGTATAAGCCGAGATTTTCAGCCTCTTTTTTGAGGCTGAAAGTGCCCCCCTCGGCTTATACTCGAGTCATCGCTGTCTGCCCGCTCGATCAGCGTGTCGAGCAGACAGACAGCGGCCATTCTATTCAAAAGCCGCGCCTCCGGCTCCGCCTTCGCCTGTGATAGGCGGAACACTGAATTTCCCAGCAGCCTGTGTTCCGCCTATCACGGACATCGTATCATCCTCGTACTACGGACGAGGATGATACGACGTCTGTGATAGGCGGAACACAGGCTGCTGGGAAATTCAGTGTTCCGCCTATCACAGGCGAAGGCGGCGGCGCAGCTTTTGAATTTTACAATGGCCGCCGACGAAGAGGGCACGGGACGGAGGCAAGGCAAGGCACGGCACGGCACGGGACGGGACGGGACGGATGCAAGGAGGCAAGGCACGACACGGGACGGATGCAAGGAGGCAAGGCACGGCACGGGACGGAGGCAAGGAGGCAAGGCACGGGACGGAGGCTCGGGACAAAGGTAGGCTGGACACACACACACACACACACACACACACACACACACACACACACACACACACACACACATGGATGGAGACACACACAGGGATGGATGGATGGATGGATGGAGACACACACACACAGGGATGGATGGATGGATGGATGGAGACACACACACAGGGATGGATGGATGGATGGATGGAGACACACACACACAGGGATGGATGGATGGATGGACACACACACACACAGGGATGGATGGACGGACACACAGGGATGGACGGACACACAGGGATGGACGGACACACAGGGATGGACGGACACACAGGGATGGACGGACACACACACAGGGATGGACAGGCATGTTTCACCCTCGGCTTATACACGAGTCAATAAGTTTGCCAGTTTTTTTGGGGGTAAATTGGGGGCCTCGGCTTATATTCGGGTCGGCCTATACTCGAGTATATACGGTATTTCATAGTTTGATAGATTCCATAAAGCATGAGAAGATTTAAAGCAACGTTGATTTTAAGGCAAACATCTAAATACAAACATCTAAATATATTGTTTAAGTATTGGGGTTTTACAGGTAAACCATAAATCCTAAGTTCGTACACACGATCGGAGATTCTGACAACCAAATCCGTCGGATTTTGTCCGAGGGATTTTGTCCGAAACTGTTATATACACACGGTCAGACGAAGTTGTCGGAAAATCCGATCGTTCAGAACGTGATGACGTTGTTTCGTTACGACGGGACTACATTCAGGCTAGTAGCCAATAGCTTTGATGTAGGATCTTGATCTGAACATGCGTGGCACTTTGTCCGATCGGAATTCTCTACACATGATCGGAGTATGTCCGATCGGAGCATTTTGTCGGAAAATATTTCCGGCAAGTTGGAAAATTTGGTCCGACAGATATTTCGACGGAAACAGTCCGATGCATACCACACACAGTCGGAAAATATCCGAAAAAACACATTCCGTCTGAATCTCCGATCGTGTGTACAAGGGCTTACTCTTACTGTACATCACAGGGCACAGAGGACTTGATATTTATGACTACCTGGGATGTACTAAAGACCTAAGCATGAGGAGTCAGCAACATGCCTGAAACAGAACAGAAGGAACCTCACTCCAAGGCTGCCTGCAAGACCTTCTGTCCAAGACCATCTACTTGGTAGGACTTAGTAAACATGTGAAGAGAAGACCAGGTTGCAGCTTTACAAACTTGAACAACAAAAGCTCAATGCTGAATTCTCCAGGAAGCACTGACATTCTTGGCGGCATAGGCCTTAACCAGAAAAGGAGGAACCTTGCCCTTGATACACTGGGCCTGAAAAATGAATCCACCAAGAAATAAAGGATCAAGAATCAACCAAACTCTTATGAGGAGCCTCAGGCATAACAAAGAGGAAATCAGACTCTTAAAATATAGCTGTAGACCTAAAATAAACTCCCTTTTTCATTAGGATTTCATTAGGATGTTTAGGATAAGAACAAAAAGATGACAAGATAATGTCCTGAATCAAGTGGAACAAAGAGGATTCCTGATCCTCCTTCTCATCATCATGAAGATTTTCCTCCAACACTTCATCCTCTCTCAACAGTTGAGGAGGGGAAAGATGACCCTTGTGTTGGAGTCCCAGGCATTCTGTCTGGTGAGAACCCCTGAGCACTGATAACACAGGTCAGATATAGCTATAGATATAGCTAGCTTTGGTTATACTTTAACCACTTCAATGCTGGGCACTATAACCCCCTTCCTGCCTAGGCTAATTTTCAGGTTTCAGTGCTGTCACACTTTGAATGACAATTGTGTGGTCATTCAACACTGTACCCATATGAAATTTTTATAAATTTTTTTTATACCACTGCGTTTTTTATTTTTTGCTATCTGAACAAAAAAACATTTTTTTAAAAAAAAGTGCGTTTCTTCATTTCTGTTATAAAATTTTGCAAATAAATCATATTTCTTCATAAATTTAGGTCAAATTGTGTTCTGCTACATTTCTTTGGTGAAAATAACCCAAATCAGTGTTATAGAGTCCACAAACTATGGTATATATATCTGAAAATTGATCAAATTACTTTTTTAGAAAGTAGACAGTCTGATGTATTTAGTAAGTGCATGGTATGAATTTCACCGCTATAAGAAAATATTTTTACTGAATGATAGTGCGTAGACACTGTCTAATGTTGTGATTAGTTGTGATTGGTCACTGTGACCAATCACAGCTAGCAACACAATTGTATACAATGAATGGCATGAAAGGAAGCCATTAATTGTTTACAACTGTCATGTGATCTGCTGCGATTGGCCACAGTGGTCACATGACATTGGGAACAGGCCAATATAGTTATCTGCTGTATCCGGTGGATCCAGCTGGTGACAGATTGTGGTGGAGCCCGGCAAGACGTGCTCTCGGGAGGGCGTCATATGAAGTCCTCCCAGAACAATAGGATTCCTGCCTGTCCATCATTTTACAATGATGTGGGTGGGAAGCAGTTAAAGAATATGTTACCCCAACATTTCATATTTCTGATATGTATCTGTTTTACCATGTATGTACTTGTGTTAAAAAGGATCCTGGTCTCTTTGCATTGCTTTCTTTATGTTGAATATCTGGTTATCCTGCCAGGCCTCCTGCTAGGCATGTGATCACATCCACCCCAGCGTGGTAAGTTTCCTGGCTGTGCTGGGAGAATGGCCTGCCTGTCCTCCAATGATCTGACTTGCGCTGACATGCCCCCTGCACAGCCATTCACTGGGAAGATCAGTGTTAGGCTGTTTCTCTACCCTCACCTCTCTAAACTCCTTATTCAGCCAAGAACAGAGATTTTGTTATATCTTATAACAAAAAAAAACAAGAAAAAAAAGTATCTATAATGTTTTTTATATATATATATATATATATATATATATATATATAGATGGATATACACATTTTATGGCTTTCTTTTCTATTTTAAATTGAATGCGTTGTTTTACAAGGCGCTTGTTCCCTTTTAAAGCTGAAATCGCACATTTCCATGCACAGCAAAGCATGTTAAAAGTATAATACTATAGCGCACAACAAAGCACTGTATATGTCACCTCAATACACATATGCCGTGTAAACCAACCAGCACCTGAACTTTAGCATACCACAGGGCATGCATGTGTATGTGGTGCACTGCGTTGCCCAAAAAATGCACATGTACTTTTTCTGTGTTGAGGCCTAGTTACACATGCAAAGTGAAAAAGCCCATATTAAAGGTTATAATGGTGATCATGGCAGTTAACTATGTAGACACTGCCTGGAACGCACAAAATACCCATGGTTAAATAAACGCAATGGAAACTATAAAATACATAACGGTCAATATATGTTATCTGTAACAATGCCTCAGATGTTCTGCTAATGAGCATGTACAGTACTCAGAGATCTAGCCACTGAAAATGTGTCTCAAAGGTCCTCATTCGCATTTATATCATCAACTGCAGATCATTTGTAAGTGTCTTAAGAACTGGCACATCAACTTGATTTGACATTAGCATGGCCAGTCAATCATTGGAGTCCATGCCATGCTAAAGAAGCATCACCGGTCATTTCATATGAGTGCTATGCTGAGCTGTAGCATTGTTGTAGGTCACCTGTGCAGAGAGATTCTGAAGCTAAAAATGAACATTGAAGAAGTATATCCTTAAATAAACACTGTACATAACAATGACTTAACATTAGCTGGGTGACTGAAAAGGTGACCTATGTGGGGAAAATATTCCCATCTGCATTTTATCTTCAATTAAAATTGACTTGCCCAGTATATAAACCGATGTCAGGCAAAGGGGAAACAATTTTGCAAACTCTAATGTCAAAGCTTTATCTCCATAAACTGGAAAGTTATGACAGATAAATTAAAGACAGATGAGATCAAGGCTCTCGGACGCAGATGTAGCTTGGTTTATACATGAGTCAGCATAATGAAAGAAAAAGTAAAGCAGGCCATAGAAATTGGACATGCACACACTCTGCATTTATTTCACAGTCTTTCCTGGGCCAGTTCCTCTGCTATACAGGGTCACTTTTAGGGCAGTGGACGAAAAAGAGGACAGATATTTCTTGCATGGGCTACAAACAAGTGTAGCCGGGCAAGCTCTTCTAACCACACTAATATTTTTTGGGTCATCTTTTTCACAAATTCACAAACGGACCAGAGAGTAAAAAAGTATGTGATTCTTATCACTAGGGTCTTGCTGACGGTATCACATGCAGTATTTGTCAAAAAACAGCATGGGGGTTGAGGGGGCAAATAGCTGGTTGCTAAGGAGCGGGCCGGGAATCCGGCCTCCACGTCCTTAACAACAGATGACTCATCAGCTGTCAGCAGGGAACCCGAATGTAAAAGAAAAACTCAACAATTAAAAATGATTTTTAAAAAAGTGTCAAATGCCAAAATGTAAAAAAAAAAAAAGGCATGCCCCCCCATACCAGACCCCTATCCAAGCATGCAGCTTGGCAGGTCTGGAAAAGGGGGGGCCCCCCAAACCATACCAGGCTACATGCCCACTACATGGGGGGAAGGTGAGTGCTTTGATTGACGATAGATTTATATCGGGGGGGGACATTGTTTTTTATTTTTTAATAAAAGAAGTGTCAAAAACTGTCTCCATGTTTTTATTACTTTTTAACACTTTTTTGGTGAATGGGTAAGGGTACTTTGTACCCAATACTCATTCATATGGGGGTGTATAGGATCTGGGGGATTCCAGATTCCGATAAGACCCCTGACCGCAGAGCCCCACAACCACCAGCCACGGTTGTGCGGATGAGGCCCTTGTTCATCAACATGGAGACAAGGGGCTTTGGGTTGGGAGGGGCAGAGCTCCAACCCTCCCCCATTTTGAGGGCATGTGGCCTGGTATGGTGCGGGGTGGGCAGTTGCATGCCCCCCCTTTCCTGACCTGCCAGGCTGCATACTCGGATAAGGATCTGGTATGGATTTTGGGGGGGACCCCACGCTGTTTTTTTTTCCATTTTGGTGTGGGGTTCCCCTTAAAATGCATACCAGACCCGTATGGCTGATGAGCCATCCTTTTTTATGGATGCGGTGGCTGGTTCCTGGCCTGCTCCTTAGCAATCAGCTCATTAAAGTTAAATTAAACAATTAAATAATGTGGTAATTGCCGCTAAATTGGACAAATGGCGCATTCGGTATTTAACACAAAATTCTTATTGAATAAAACACTTGCACAATTGTTACCGCATGCGGTATTTTACCATATTTTATGAGTCGCTGTTTAACTCTTAGGCTGAATTCACACCTGAGCGTTTCAGCTCATAAAACGCTTGTAAAACGCTTGAAAAAAACGCCTGAAATACGCCTAACAAGCAAAATCCCATTCATTTCAATGGCACCTGTTCACATCTGAGCATTTTGTCACCTGAAGCAAAGCGCCTGAAAAATGTCCTAAGCTCAAAAAAGAACATGAGCTTCTTTGGGGCAGATTACATGCGTTTTTCTGCCTTTTACATTGGTGACCTGAACAAAATCGTGGCAAAATCGCAGCAAAATCGATGTAAAGCGCTGTAAAAATGTGGCAAAAACACAATAAAATCACGTAACTTTGACGCGCAGGTGTGAATGCAGCCTTAATGAATTGACCCCATGGTCATTATCGAATCTGGCCAAAAAAGGAAAGATCAGGAGACCATCATCTAACATCTATGGCCACCTAAAGTCTATCTAATGCCAAATCATGTTTTTGTTTTGGATAGAGTAGAGAATAAAAAAAAACTTTCACATTTTGTTTTTACCATCTGTGCACCATTGGGGAAATTTCCCTTATTTTTGTTATATAACCACAACAGGCAAAGTGGACACAACAAGGAGATGCTTCCCAGTCACACCTGAGCAGGTTGACATGTGTTTCCAGTAACACTTCAATGCTCGACCGCAGATGTCCATGTTATTTTATTGTGCCCTTTCACATCTGAGCATTGTGCTGTCACTTGATGCCCTGAAAAAGAGCACCTTTGGGATGTGATCACATGTTTTTGGCCCCAATAGACTTCATTAGGAGCCCCTGAAAAATGCTAATTTTTGCATGCTTTTTTACCCAACAATCTTTCTCCAGTAACAAGTCCAAATTTGGGTTTTTTCCTCACTTTCAGTCCTAGTGACGGTGGTTACCAGGACAAACAAAAAGAAGGAATCCCCCCAGCGGGCACACGCTGAGCAGTAAAAACTTGGCAGGGGTTCTAATGCCTACCCAGTCCATCCAAAACGACAAAAAAAAAAAGGTTTTGGCTTTAGATACACTTTAAGCTTAGCATTTATCAATCTACAACCAACATTCCCAGGTATATTTGCAACTGTATCCAGAAAAGGGTATATTTTCAAATGTATCTAGAAAAAAAATGTATGAGCGACATTATCCCTCAGCTATTGTAGTCAAAGAAAATATGCCCACCAGTGTCAAGTTGTAACATTTTTCTTGGATTCAGCTGTCCCTAATACAATACTCACCCCCAAACCCAGAAGTCTTCAGTTCTGAGAAGGTTGTGAAACTTACATATTATTACATATTATACATGTTACATATTACATATTTACCTATACTGTGAGGTTGATTTACTAAAGACAAAAAGATTGTGCACTTTGCAAAGGGCAGTTGTCCTCTGCAAGTGCAGTTGCTCCAGAGCTTAGTAAATGAGGCAAAGCTTCACTTTGCAAAGAGTACCCAATCACGTGCACAGAAAATAAAAAAAAACTGCATTTTTTCTGCACATGATTGGATGATGGAAGTCAACAGAGCTTCTGCTCACTTACTAAGCTCTGGAGCAACTGCACTTGCAGGTTGGAACTGCACTTTGCAAAGTGCACAGTCTATTTGCCTTTAGTAAATCAACCCCAGTGTGCTCACTTTTTTCTTTATGTACTGGTGCTTGTTATATAGGGAACTGCCAGATACATTTTTATGGTTTCCAAATAACCTGTGCATTGTATACAGAGCATCCAAATTATTTATGAAATCTCCATATTGGTAACTCATTAACCATTGGCTGCATGCAGGCATTCATAAGACGGCAAATATGGATCCTGAAGGTATGAGTTGCACTTAAAAATCAACTTTCAGATTTTGACACCTGTTTCACAAATCTTCTCACTGATGTGCGTTGTCTGTGCAGAGGGGCTCACAGCTACAAATCAATACGACAGAGTTGGTTTTCTATCATCAAGATCCCGTGAATATGTCTTAATGAGTTGTAATATATAATGCGAAAACAATTCACTTTGGAAAGTTGTAATATTTTGTAGCTTTTTATTAGACTAGCATAAATTGATTTATGAAAACTAGAGCGAAGTAAAATGGTGATGTTGTCCATTACAACCAGATTGTATATTTCTTTCGATAGGATATTGGTGAAACCTGATTAGTAACCATTGGCAACAATTTAATGTTGTCTAAAAACTAGATTACATAATCTGGATTGTGTGAGCAACAGCTTCCGTTTGTTCCTCTTTTCATAAATCATCCCTTCTGTGCATGGTTACATGACTATGAGTGATTAAATTATGCCGAATGAAAGAAAAGATTTGGGGAATTGCTTTTAATACTAAGCACTGAATATATAGAGATAATTTAAGAGAATGTTGACAACATCCACAAGTAATGCACTATTAGGAGCATACCCTGTGAAAATCTTGTGCATGGAATGTAGCAAGACCAAGCATGGCTTTGGATGAAAAGATTTTACAGCATAATGTAACTGGGACATCTCTGGTCATTGATCTTCATTCTTTTCTTTATTCATATAAAAAAGGAACGATCCTTTAACTTTACAGGAACTGAAAATAGTTCAGCAGATAACCTGGGTCAATGACCATATCTGGCTCTTCTCAGTGACTGATTTGATTTGAGGACCATAAGATCTAATAGCCAAAATGTTTATATATGGTCTTCTTATTAAACGTATGTGACATTCAGGAGTTAATTTACTAAGGGCAAATAGACTGTGCACTTTGCAAAGTGCAGTTGCACTTTGCAAGATCAGTTACTACAGAGCTTAGTAAATGAGCAGAAGCTGACTTCCATCATCCAATCAGGTGCAAGCAAAAATGCATTTTTTTTCCTTGCATGTGATTGGGTATTCTTTGCAAAGTTAAGCTTTACCTCATTTACTAAGCTCTGGAGCAATTGCGCTTTGCAAAGTGCACAGTCTATTTGCCTTTAGTAAATCAACCCTTCAGAATCAGTAGGGATATAACACAAAGCGGTCCTACCTGTTCCCTGCTCCACTGTGACGATGGCCTCTGGAGAGATGCAGACTCCTCTGTCATAGACTGGTAGTTCCTCACAGGCCAGACTTTCCGGCCAGTTATGGCGATACTTGATCAGTATTGGTTCACAGCCAGTCCTGGCTCTCTCACACACTGACTTACACGGCTTGATTGGTTCATGCTGGAAATCAATGGTGCAGATGGGTGCATACATGGCGCATAAAAAAAAGAGCAGGTCCTCGCTGCATTTTGTCTCCAGCAAGCCCTCAAACTGTTCAATTGCCAAAATGGCATTAGCCTGGGTGCTGTGATGCAGGTGGTTTGGCATCTTGGTCATGTTCCAGGGCATGGTCTTGCACATGGGAATCCTGACCGGTTCACAAGATGCACCTTGAGCTCTGGGCAAAGCAGCTAATACCCCCAGCATGACCAAGGCAACACCAAAACTCCCTAAAGGGGACATCTTCATTATATATATTAAAGAAACAGTCACTTACGGCTTCACTTGATCCCACAACTTCTTTAAAAACCTTATAAGCAAGTTGTACCTTGAAGCAGAAAACCGTGACTGCTGTCTACTCACATCCAAGTTGGATAAAGTAGCAATATATCAATAAAAGTAGCAAAGTAGTATTAAAGAAAAAAAAAAAAAAAAAAAAAAAAAGCTCAAGGGTCAAACACTAGAATAAAGTTAAAGGAAAAATTACAATAGATCCATTTGGCCAGGCAGGCAGAGCTGCAAAGAAAGTGTCTGTTGTTCTCCTCTCCTGGAGCAGAAGTTTGAAATAAATGCGATTGCAGCTCATGCCTGGCTCCTTTTGAGTCCAGCACTGTCCCTGGGCACACAACCCCTCCCCTCCGCCCTCCCCTGTCTAGATCCTCGCCTGCTGTACATTAGGAATCCTACAAAACTCAGCTTGCACCTATACTTCCGAAAGGATTAGCAAAAAATCACATAGGGCTGTGTTTGGAGAACAGTACCCAGCTATTCCAGCACCAGCATAAGCCTCTGTAAACTAAAAGCCATTAGGAAATCTTTGCTACTGCTTTTCACTTTGCTTTTTAAACATAGGGTATTAGCACAGGCAATTGTACCTGGGTTATATCACTTCACTCCTCCACCTGTCTATAGGGAGTTCATTGTGTGGGAATACATTCCAGTATAGGCTAGGACGAAAAAGAACTTAAAAGTTTATAGACAAATGTGTATAAATATATATACAGTATATATATATATATATATCTAATAAACTTAAATATTGCATGTGCTCTAATGAGCTGTATTTTTCTTCACAACGCTACACATGTATGGGGTGAACAGGGCACAATTGTTTTCTATGTAGTTGATATTTGTTTGTGCAACTCAACAAACTGTATGCTATTGTTACCGTGTTGTTCCTATACTCTACAGTTTGTAAACCTCATTTTCACAAATGTGTATTTACATTGAAATGCCCCCCATTTAGATCAGGGTTGCTTCTGATCGGGGGTTTTATATGCCCCCATTTAGGTCTGATCGGTGTTTTATATGCCCCCATTAAGTCAATACTCCCATTTAGGTCAAGATTGCTTCTGATTGCGGTTTTATATGCCCCCATTTAGGTCAGATCGGTGTTTTATATGCCCCCATTAGGTCAGATCGGTGTTTTATATGCCCCCATTAGGTCAATACCCCCATTTAGATCAAGATTGCTTCTGATCGGGGGTTTTATATGCCCCCATTTAGGTCAGATCAGTGTTTTATATGCCCCCATTTAGGTCAGATCAGTGTTTTATATGCTCCCATTTAGGTAAGATCAGTGTTTTATATGCCCCCATTTTGGTCAAATTGGTGTTTTTTATGCCCCCATTTAGGTCTGATCGGTGTTTTATATGCCCCCATTAGGTCAATACCCCCATTTGGGTCAAGATTGCTTCTGATCAGGGGTTTTATATGCACCCATTTAGGCCAGATCTGTGTTTTATATGCTCCCATTTAGGTCAGATCAGTGTTTTATATGTCCCCATTTAGGTCAGATCAGTGTTTTATATGCCCCCATTTAGGTCAGATCGGTGTTTTATATGCCCCCATTTAGGTCAGATCAGTGTTTTATATGCCCCCCTTTAAGGTCAGATCGTTGTTTTATATGCCCCCCTTTAAGGTCAGATCGTTGTTTTATATGCCCCCATTAGGTCAATTCCCCCATTTAGGTCAAGATTGCTTCAGATCGGTGTTTTATATGCCTCAGAAAGTGCCGCTTGTAATAACTACAACACTGTACTCCTGTTCTCCTAAATTTGCCATCCAAATAAAGAATTTCAAACCAGTAATCTGCCCAATTTGTCCAAAAAGAAGAGATAATCTCCAACAACACTCAATCCAACTGTCTCTATTGTTGTGAATCATTGTATACAATATATACATAAATACGATTCTACTCTTCGCCCCTTCCACATTATAAACAAGTGATAAAATGTTATGAATACATATACCTACATGCTTACAACTAAACTGAATGTCCAGCCCAAATTGTGTTTGTGTTCTGGGCAACCTGGGGAAAGAATTAGCACCCCAGTTGGGTTTTTATTGCTATCCAGTGCTCTATAAGACAGATTTTTCGCACCTTCTTTCCCAGTGAGAACAGCTTCACCAGAAAAATGTTTTGAAAGAAGTTTATACACCATTACTGTTGGGGATTTACCCTCACTACCTGTTCTATGAAACCCTTGTGACCAAGGCAGGAGGGTGGGGTGGGGGGCAATCTTTCTTATGAAACCCCAGATAACAGTAAAAAAAAAGGGAGTCTCAATCTTACTGAAACCAAAAATAAGGTACACTGGAGATACACTTAAACCTTTTAATGGAGGCTCCATTTATTCTTCATCTATATTGTCTACCTTCCCTCATTAATTTACATTCCACCACTTCCAGCTCTTAAATCAGATCAATATATATAACAACAATATGGCATCTAAAAACTCATATCATATTCTCTCTCTTTTCCTAACATGTCTCCAGGCAATTTTAAGCAAATGGATTTAGTATACTTTTTGGTCCTTTACGTTTATATTAATGATAATTTTACTTTATTTGCATTCCCCGCTTCTTTTTCTGATCTGATCATTATTATACAGCTGTTGTCCGAAATTTTCCAAAGGGACAAACACAATTTTTTTTCGTACGATTTTCGTTTAATCAGTTTAGTTTTCGCCAGAAAATACAATACAAATATACTACAGCACATTACATTACTTCCGAATTTTTATTCTGTTGTACGAGAATTTTCGTACTTTAGTAACCTATTTGTTTTCGATATGGAGACTAGAATCCAAAAAAAAAAAAAAAAAAACAGAAGATCATTCGTCCAATAATCTCATCGTGTGTGCTAGGCTTTAGGGTTTAGAAGGATTGAGAAGAATTTTTCTGATGGAGTACGGCCATTGCTAACTCAAACGTTTGCTTTCCTTTAGACAGATAGATATTTCAGTTTAAGGTGGAACGTGGGCACTCATTTGAATAGAGCAATATAAAGATATATTAGAAGTGTAGATTCACTAGATGTAATAAAAAAAAACTTTGATTTGTCACACAGAATCGCTTATTTATTTTGTTCCTAAATTGGCACTGGAAACAATCAAGACTTTGATATGGGACACAGAAGGACTTTTGGTTGATTTAATCATGTAACATACTGTACATTACTAAAGTTACAGCCGAAAGTTAAAGCCCCTGTTCACACCGGTGCAACATGTCATGTGATTTGACCGATCAATATCGCATGACAAGTCACACCCTATTTCTAGTTATGGAACTGTCATATCGCTGCGACTCAGACTTGCACCGACTTTGAAAGGGTTCCTGCACTATCTTTGGCGATTTCATGTGCGACTTGCATTGACATCTGTGCATGAAATTGCACAGATATTGGCAAGTCGCACTGACTGGCGGCTTTGAAATCGCACCGAAGTAGCACAAATTCAAAGCTGCCTTCAATGTGAACCTGGGGCTAATGGAGATTTTGGTGAACACGCCATGGGGTTGATTTACTAAAGGCAAATCCACTTTGCACTACAAGTGCACTTGGAAGTGCCGTCGCTTTAGATCTGAGAGGGAAATCTGAAATGAGGGGAAGCACTGCTGATTTCTATCATCCAATCATGTACAAGTAAAAATGCTGTTTTTTATTTTCCTTGCATGTCCCCCTCAGATCTACAGCAACAGCACTACCAAGTGCACTTGCAGTGCAAAGTGAATTTGCCTTTAGTAAATAAACCCCTTTATGTTATATGGTGTTTTTTTTTTTTTATTAGGATGTATAATTGTATCATTTTGTCTACATTTATACATCTTTTATAGTATTTTTTTTTTTTTTTATGTAAGCTGCAGTCTTCCTCATTTTACATTCTAGTTTGATCTGTTATTGTATTCCACGTTCTGTTAGCAATAAATCTCTTATGGTATGCAGTTGAATAATTTTCATTCTTTTTTTGGACTTTTTTTTCTTACTAAGATTACATCCCTATTCCCACCTATACATGCTTCCTATTACAATCAATAAAAACACATCAAAACACATGTCAATGTGGTTCGATGCCCAATAATGTGTGCTGTTATGCACTTTTAAAGCACATTGGAATGCACTTTGTATTGAATGTCAATATGTATCATAATGCACATCAGTGCACGTTGATGAGCGTTGGCGTACATTGGCGTGCGTGGTGATGCATTTCCATTGATTCTAAAGGAATTCATA
This sequence comes from Lithobates pipiens, assembly GCF_037356315.1. Classification (NCBI taxonomy): domain Eukaryota; kingdom Metazoa; phylum Chordata; class Amphibia; order Anura; family Ranidae; genus Lithobates; species Lithobates pipiens. The sequence goes on from NW_027507784.1 coordinate 118,090,599, forward strand.
GCAGTGAATATTCCTTAAAGCAAACCTGTTTTCTTCTGAAAGCGCAAATTATAGATTGGCTCCATGCACTGCCTTATAGTAAATATGGTATGATAATGATCAACGCAGATTATTACAATCCAATAATTACGTACATTATGGTCAGCACCAACTCATTTGGTATTATGGCAATGATGAAAGATAAGGACAGCTATGGTTGTCATTGCTAGGCTATTGTACTAGGGTGACCACATATAATTACAATTGTTCTTTTGTCTATTTTGTGAATAGGAAAGGTTCTATTATTCCTAAATGTCTTTACACATAGCAGGCACAGATGAATGGAGGTTACCCCTCCCCCAGATTTTCACAGTATCGGAGTAAGGCTATGTCACCTCTATCTGATTAATGTAATCTTATATGACAAGGGAGTTTCCTCTGCTATATTGTGAATGTTGAGTAGCAGTAATCAGGATGTTCACAGCACATAACTCACTAGACATTTCACCTTCTTACTTTTCCCATTTAATGCAAAGTGCTGTTCACTATAGTTGTGTTTACCTATAAAATTATTGGTGCTGCTGCACTGAAAGAAAATCCACAAGTATAATTAATTTATACCATGATGTTAGCATATTTAAAGTATGGCGGTTAATGCAATCACTAAAACCTAATATAAGCTTTAACGTGTTCGTGTACTTTTAAAAGTCATTTTTTTTTTCTAATCTGCTGCAACAAAATAATAACTGGTGATCCTGCCATGAAAGTTTTTCTTCGGGCACTTCCTGTTATAGGGTGACAACACTCTGTCCCTGTCCCCCAGTAGTGCTCCTGCATTGTCACCCTGGTAAAAGTGAAAGTCCCCAGCACACCTAAATGCTCAATAGGAATCATCCATTTGTTACAATAAAAATGCATTTCCTGTTTGACAAATTAAAGGCTCTTATTGAGCATTTTAATGCGCTGGTGATGCTGGCATCTATTTGAATTGATTTACTTATGCACCATCCGTTTTGTGGTTCCTATAGCACTTACCATCCTTAGGTCTGTGCAATGTATAATGTATTCCAGGTCTCTTGGATCCTGTATTGTTACCCAATTCACACATAATGCAATTCATGTTAATAAACCACAATGCCATGCTTAAAGCGGGATTCCACCCTAAAGTGGAACCTCCGCTGATCGGAACCCCCCCCCTCCGGTGTCACAATTGACACCTTTCAGGGGGGAGGGGGGTGGAGATACCTGTCAAAGACAGGTATTTTCACCCACTTCCGGGCATAGACTCCCACGGGAGTCTACGCCATTTCCTGCCCTGCCGCACTGTCTGCTGGGACACACACGGGTCTCAGTGACAGCGCGGAGATTTCCTATTGCGCGGCGCGGCTCGCGCATGCGCAGTAGGGAAGTGAAGCCGATTCGCTTCACTTCCTGATTCCCTCACCTAGAATGGCGGCGGCAGCAGCCGAGGCCCGAGCGGTCGATCGGCCTCGGCTGCCGGCATCGCTGGAACCCGGGACAGGTGAGTGTCCATTTATTAAAAGTCAGCAGCTGTAGTATTTATAGCTGCTGGCTTTTAATATTTTTTTTTTTGGCGGAATCCCTCTTTAAGACAGCCAGATTGTTTTGCATGGCCTGCCAACACAGCCAAAAACAGTCTAATGCCCTGTACACACGGTCGGACTTTCTGATGGAAAATGTGCGATCGGACTGTGTTGTAAGAAATTCCGATCATGTGTGAGTTCCATCTGACTTTTTCTGTTGGAATTTTCGACACACAAAGTTTGAGATCTGGATCTAAAATTTTCAGATAACAAAATCCAATTGTTTAAATTACAATTGTGTGTGGACAATTCTGACGCACAAAGTGCCACAAAAGCTATTGGCTACTGGCCACTTTATAGTCCCGTCGTAACGTGTTGTACGTCACCTCGTTCTGACCGATCGGATTTTCTGACAACTTTGTGAGACCATGTGTATGCAAGACAAGTTTGGGCCAAATCTGTTGGAAAAAATCAGACGGATTTTGTAGTCAGAATGTCCGACCGTGTGTACAGGGCATTAGGGTCATTTTCTCCAAAGTAACAAATACTATGTGCATTGATTGTGGTGCACTGCAGTGTGTGTGTGTGTCTGTGTGTCTGTGTGTCTGTGTGTCTGTGTGTGTTGCCCAGACGACTGTATAAATGTGTTGAGGTGGCATTGGCAATCAAAATGAATGTGTGGTACACACATTGCCGTTGGTTGTGATAGTGCATGAAAACCCAAAACCCACACAATATATCAGAATGGGCTTGCAAAGTATTTAAGCCAGAAACAGCCAAGCAGCTAGTATTTTCTGAAAGGGGTCAGCAATGGCAGGTTTTGTTGGAATATAGAATTGTATTTTGTGCAACTACTGTACATCATTATTTATTTAGTAGAAATACTATATATACTTAGTATACGGCAGTGTTTATAAGTTTGTAGCTGCATCTATGGTATACACTATGTCCAGGTGCTACCACTAGGCAAACTAGGCAGCCGCCTAGGGCACCCTGCTGCCTAGGGTGCCCAGCCACTGGTGTTATTACTCTCTTCTCTCTGTAGCAAGCAGCTAAGTCTCAGCATCAGCAGGTAGCTGCCGCTCCATTCACACATAGTGTCAGAGGTGCAGTAGAAGACTGTGTCTGTGTCCCGACTCCTGAATGAATGGAAGCAAGCGCACATTCATTGATGGGCGCTGGTGAGGCTGCATTTCATGGGCGCTGGTGAGACTGCATTTCATGGGCGCTGGTGGGGCTGCATTTGATAGGCGCTTCATTAAAAAGGCGGGGTATACATGGGCAGGGCAAAGGGGGTGGAGTCAGGGGTGGAACCAATGGGGAGAAAAAATTAGGTTTCGCCTAGGGTGTCAAAAATCCTTGCACCAGCCCTGTCTATGTCGTTTCTCTGTAATAAAGTTTCCTGTCTGCAGGTAAGCAGCAAAGCCCATGTGGACTGTGCACTGTCTGTTCTGTAGGGCTATATACAGAATTTCTAACAGGTTTCCTGTAAGATACAAATGCTTCCTTTTAGAAGAAATATAGAGCTAGCTACTCATAATCTCTTTCTAAAAATGCCAGTTCCCTGACTATCATGCTAAAGCCTGGTACACACAATGAGATTATCGAACTAATGGTAGTCCATTTATTTATTTTTTTGGATGCTAAATCGCAATGAATAGGTTACTAAAATACAAAAATTCTCGTATGACAGAATAAAAATTCGGAAGTGATGTAATTATTATTATTATTATCAAGGTACTTATATAGCGCCGTCAATTTACACAGCGCTTTACATATACATTATAAATTCACATCGGTCACAACCCTCAAGGAGCTTACAATCTAAGGTCCCTAACTCACATTCACATACCAGGGCCAATTTAGACAGAAGCCAATTAACCTACCAGTATGTCTTTGGAGTGTGGGAGGAAATTGGAGTACCCGGAGGAAACCCACACAAGCACAGGGAGAACATGCAAACTCCAATTTGTTGTAGTGTAAAACTGTACTGAATAAATGAAAATCATATGATCTGGTATCGTACAGGAAACATTTTCGTGTTTGTCCCTTTGGAAAATTTCGGATGACAGCTGCGTACTAACGATCAGATTATCGTACAATCGATGCAAAATCAGTCATTTTTGCACGATATTCTGTGTACGGGGCTTTACTCTCTTTCTGAGTTCCTGAGCTTGAGCAAATTTGCAGAGTGGTGACCTCACTATGTTTTTTACTAGCTGCATGCTAGGTCAGCGACCTAGAAAGTGTTGAAACCAGAGAAATTTGAATTTTCAAAAGGATTTCAGAAATTGAAGCCCCCTTTCTACCTTTCTCCCATTTCTCCTTGAATTTTCAGCCTGTGCACATTTCAGTTTCACAGACTGAGGCCATTTTGCTATTATTGAACAGCTCTCTGTGGAATCAGTGCACATATCTCCTCTGCAGCTCCAGTGCGAATTTGCACAGGAGCCCTGTGCATCTTTTGGTCTGTTTCAGGTCCGAATTTAGCCAAAAATTCGGGGTGAAATCAGACCTGAAATGGTGAACGGTGACACAGGACCCCTGCTGGGAGCCACATAGGTGTGTCATCTTTTTGGAAATAAGGATACTTATGCTGGAGTGTTTGCTTTTCAAGTTCAGCCTATTATATTTAGTCCTTGTAGCTAAATTCCTGATTATATTTATAATTATAATGTTTATGTTATTTAATAAAATAGCTATTAAGAGGGAAGAATTAAAATGCAGATGCCCAGTAAAAAGAAAAGTCTGGGTCCCTGTGAATTATTTTGCCAAAATGTTCAAGTATGCATAGGTTATTTGTACATTATGGTGCTACTAAGCTAGGTACACACTGTCCAACAATTGGCCAGTTCAGCAGGAACCAGATGACTTTCTGTCAGTGTGTACAGCAGTCTAATGACCGTCTTTTGCTGAAGGGACATGCTGCAAAACCAATGGCTGTGAGTGAGTTCTGGATTTGGAGTCTTCAACCACCTTCATTGGCTGAGGCCGGGTTCACACTTGTACAACAAACGTTTCCGACATTGGGAACTCATGTCGCATGATGTGTGCAAATCAATGGTTCTCTATGAGAGCCGTTTTAACTGGTCCGACACAAGTCAGTCCGACTTTATAAAAGATTCCTGCACTACTTTGGGCCGACTTTGGTCCTACTTCAGCCCATTGATAAACATCGTAGTAGGGTTAAATTCGGATCCTTGTCCTAACCATCTGACTTGTGGCATCCGACATGGTGATTACAGCAGTAGTAAAAGGAATTTATGTCACACTGGGATTGTTTTGATTGGTCAAAGAACAAGACAGACTATCACAAAGTCAGAGCAAAATCTTATCCTGTTCATCCAAGTCAGATGGAAGTAAGACAATTGTAGGACTGATGTAGGATCGATGTTGCAGGGCAAAGTAGGATGACAGTTGTGCAACAGTCGTGATGTACCAGTGTGAACCTAGCCTCTGTGCACCACATTTTTCACCTCCTGGAATGACATTTTCAGGCACTGTCTGTAAGAGTACATCTTTTCATATCCAGTGGAGTCACAGAAAGATAGAGCCATATTGGCAGTAAGTCTTTGAAGTTTATCATGCTATGCAATCTACTCAGATCACAATGATGCTGGAAGTTGCTCTATGATTCTCACTTCAGGGCTAGAATCAGACATTCTAAGATTTTGCCTTTCTAAAGCCTGAAGGGCTATATGTAGATACTAGAAATCGTCTGAATCCTCTGAAACATTGTATATGTAGGCTTTAATTATGAATGAACTGATGCACATGAAGAGTTTAGTAGCAGGGGACAACAACCGTATAGCTCCACACATACAAGTATGGTCTGGCTGAATACTGTTTAGTGCTTTGGCTACATTAGGTCTCTGTTTGCCACTTATGCCTAGGTCATGACGGTCAATGTAATGGATGCATTTATTCATTACTTCCTCACTCCCACATTACCCCTCTCTGCTGGGCAGCTTCCTAAGTCATGTACGTTACAATATGTACATCTGGAGAATTTACAATCTTAGTGCATTGCCCTGTCTAGACTCTCCCCTTCTTACCTCCTCCTTCTCAAGTCCCTCCATTTTTTCTCTATGTCATTCAACTTAGTACTTGGTATCTGACTTTCTTACTTTGTATACGTTTCTAGGCTGATTAAACTCAGGCTTTACTGTACCTTGGTCAAAGTTTTATGAAATTTTATTGACCCCTCTGTTAGTCTTTAGGCCTAATAAACAAATGTTTAACAAAACAATTCTATCATTTCTTAATGACACCATCATGGATTTAGTGTTCTTTAATTTCCTGACTCTGATCTTCCTCGACACCTCTGACAATGTCATTATTAGCACCTCAGTTACAAATAATAAGGTGAGGACAAGCGAGATAGGTTTACACAAATTAAACACAAACAACGTGTATATTGAGCTCTTTAAACTGTTGGTCACACCTCAGTCCTTATTATACTGCAGTCACCTGACATGTATTAAGTCCTTTTTTGTTTATACCTTGGATTACATTAGCCATTGTCTTCGAAGCTTATTGTTTGCATGCCCAATTGCAATCTGTGTGTACAAATAGAACACGGCACTGTCAAATCCAAATAAACATTTAAACCAGGTGCTATGATGAAAGGTAAAATGTATACTAACTATGCATGTAACATATATAATTAGATCTGTGCCTGTTGTAAACTAACTATGAATGGGAAAAAATACTTGCACAGTAGGGATGAGCCAAACACACTTGGGTTCAGTTTGTCAAAAGTTTGGATGCCAAATAAACCCCCCAATGAGGTCAACGGGAGCTGAATCTGTCAATCCATGTGTTTCCATTTTTAAAGATTGGCAAAATGGGGCCTGGTCATTGGGGGGGGGGGGGGGTATTGTCCTAGGGGAGTTTTACATGGAACAATGACTTAAATCATGCTTAAAGATACAACTATAAAAGTGCACTATTAATTAGAAAAAACAGCTTAGGGGTCCCCTATACCTGCCTGCGAAGTGGTGCATTTCTACAATGGGAACAAGGTTTTATAGCAAAAGCTGTTAAAAATGCTTTTTATTTACATTTCACTGCAAGTTTCCTTTACTTTGTAAATAATAAAATTGGGACACCCCAAGCATGATGATGAGTGTTCAGTATGTATTTTGGGCTGTCTCCCCACAAAATAAATACCAGACACTTTGAATCTGGTACAGATTTTAAGAGGGAACCCCATGCAAAAATGTCATAGGGCCCCCTCAAATCCATACCGGACCCTTAACCTCAGCACATAGTCTACCAGGGCACATTCCTTGGACACTGGGGAGGGGAGAGGCCCCAATGTTGATAAAGACAAGGGCCTCTTTCCCACAACCCTGGCCTGATAGTTGTGGGGGTGTGGGGAGACTTATCAGATTCTAGATAAGAAGGCCACTCTTATGCGAATGAGGGTTCCTCTAGCAGTTGCTAGAAATTATAAATGATTGTCTCTCAGCTAAGTAATCACTGACACCAATGCTCACATTTTTAGCTGCAGTTTTCCAACTGACCCCAGTGTAATGGGGTCCCCCTGTCTATGATTACTAATATAAAATGGTCCTTCTCCCACTGACCACCAGAGTAACAGAACACTTAATTGATCACCAATGTAATGGGATACTTTTCGATGGGCCACCAATGGAACACTATTTTCAGGCCATTAATAATATTGTTATTTGTTTCCTTTCATTATTTTTACTGAAAACAATTTAATTATATAGGGCAGCCCTGGGTGTAAAATACCCTACATGTGCACCAAATGTTAATTGTTCGTACCAATGCACTGTAGCTATAATACCTATTAGAAGAGGTTTCCTGAGTTCTTCTGTGGTAAGAAAAAAAAAGGCCGGTCTAAGCAATGTAATTGTAGGTAGCGCTGCATCAAAACACATAGCCTACCTAAAATAATAACACAATACAAAATATATTGGATTAAAAATGGCCACTGCCCTTTATTAAATTAAAATATTGGTTTAAATTATGATAATCATATGTAATATTCTGCTATAAATAGTAAGACTTGAAATTAAAAAAAAAACACAAACCTCAGCTTAGTTCAACTCAAGCTGATTAACATACTACAATTCTAACAATTATAAAATAGTCCCAACACTCCCAACTGTCCCTCATTTGGAAGAAATCTCTCTGTCCCTCTTTCTTCCTCATCCAATCAGAGAATTTTCAGCATTCATTGAGAAAATTGGAAATGTTCTCTGAATGGTGTCCATTTGATCAATAAGCAGCATGGCAGCCACATGGCATGGGGCCCAGAAGCTAATGCCGATCACTGTAGTAGTTGTGCCTAATAGAATGATTTCCAGCTTCCACGGGGGTCTGCCAGGTATGGCACAAACATACTTAGTTTGGTCCAAGCTGGTTCAATGTAACTATGAAAAACATACCTATAGGTAAAGTAGAAATAAAGGAAAAAAACATTATTTTCATCGTGAATAAAGAAAGGGAGGGTTATAACCCCTGTCAGGTTTTTTTTTAAAACAAAAAATACACACAAAAGAAAAACTAGCAGGTGCGCTGAGCAACAGTTTTGTATAGCCCTCCGGCTGGCTATTGGTGATAATTAGACAAGTCAAAGGGTGCTTCTGCGCTCTATGGATCCTTTGGGTGGCAGTAACACATCTAGACAAAACACAAAAGGGAGTGCAAAGCCGCCCTAGTATAACTTGGCTTTAGTATGGAAAAGTTAAAAACACTACAATGGTCAAACTCACATTGTGTGAAGGTAGATACAGCATAAGGATTCCACTGTGGCCGCACTCCTAAAGCCACCTCAAGCTCTCGGCAGGGGAAGGGAGAGCTGTGGACATTCAACCTAGCTGCCCGGATCCTGGTAGCACATCCGTGGCTATCCACCACCACGCACAATGCGCAGATCCTAATGCGCATGCACCTGGTCCAGCCGGAGCTGCTCTCCGAGGCCACACAAACCCACACAAGCAGGATACAGGGAGGAATAGAGTGAGGACATCACACAGTAGCCATGACAACTTGTTTCGGGGGTATGGCCTCTTTCCTCAGGTCACTTGAGGTTTTTTTTTTTTGTCCTTTTGGGGAGATTTCTGTTAATTTCCTGTCCCATAGCCAAAAGTCTCCACTAGAAGATTTCCCCTCTATTTCTGGTCTGGTTACAACTCAAAATTTAGGATTTTCTTTTGCTATCGTGATAACAGTAAACAGGGAAAAATTTATGAATCTCCTTAACGGAGCCACAGGCAGAAATAAAAAACTGATAGGTGTTCTAACTCCTCTCCTCTCCATCCAAAACTAAAAAGAAAATGTTTTGCTTTTAGTTATACTGTTAGTTCTATAGATCATTTATTGAACATTTTTGAAACCAAAGAGAATGAGACAAGATACAGTTATGGGAGCTGCCATAATTGACATGTTTTAGAAGATTGCAGGCTGCAGGAGTGTTATCTTTATCTGTGGTTTGCTATGTGATGGGCCACTGACCTGGAACATCTAGTTTGGGGGTGAGGACACCTAAACCGCACATAGATAAATAAGAAGTAAAGTAGGTATTAGGATGTAAGCCCTGGAATTCTCACTTTTAAAAAGGCAGCTATAATTTACCTAGTCCGACAGGTTCCTCTAAAGAGGAATAAAAAAATAAAATAACAAATAGGATAAATAAACATGACTATTTTCTAAAATGAAAACTGCTTATGTATGATAACTTCATCTTATCCTTTTGGAATACTGCCCTCTAGGGAAAGAAATTGTTAATGCCACTAGATTGCAAACCAGAGATTTTAATCTGCTGTGTATCTGCTACATGTCTTTCAGTATCATTGAAGTGTGAGAATTCTGGTCAGGCAGGATAGACATAGACACAAGAACAGTGCTTTGAAGAGAATACACTGCACACTGGAACAGTTAATCAATATTCACAATAAATAAAAGGCTACCAGCAAAAAAAAAAACAATCAAATACAATGCTGTTATTTTATAGCATGTGAGCTAATTCTTCCTAAATGTTAAAACCCAATTCTGGGCACACCAAAAAAAATCACGGGTTAATGCTCGTTATGCCTAGGGGGGCCGGGGTAAGGATGTAAGCAGGTGCTTCCAAGGGGATTATTGTATTGTTGGTTCTCATTACCCTGTTCACATTTTCTGTATAACTGTATATTGCAATGTACAGTGGTGTGAAAAAGTGTTTGCCCCCTTCCTCATTTCCTGTTCCTTTGCATGTTTGTCACACTTAAGTGTTTCGGAACATCAAACCAATTTAAACAATAGTCAAGGACAACACAAGTAAACATAAAATGCAATTTGTAAATTAAGGTGTTTATTATTAAAGGTGAAAAAAAATCCAAACCATCATGGCCCTGTGTGAAAAAGTGATTGCCCCCCTTGTTAAAACATACTATAACTGTGGTTGTCCACACCTGAGTTCAATTTCTCTAGCCACACCCAGGCCTGATTATTGCCACACCTGTTCACAATCAAGGCATCACTTAAATAGGAGCTGCTTGACACAGTAAGGTCCACCAGAAGATCCTTAAAAGCTACACATCATGCCGAGACCCAAAGAAATTCAGGAACAATTGAGAAAGAAAGTAATTGAGATCTATCAGTCTGGAAAGGGTTATAAAGCCATTTCCAAAGCTTTGGGAATCCAGCGAACCACAGTGAGAGCCATTATCCACAAATGGCGAAGACATGGAACAGTGGTGAACCTTCCCAGGAGTGGCCGGCCTCCCAAAATTACCCCAAGAGCGCAGCGACGACTCATCCAAGAGGTCACAAAAGACCCCACAACAACGTCCAAGGAACTGCAGGCCTCACTTGCCTCAGTTAAGGTCAGCGTTCATGCCTCCACCATCAGGAAAAGACTGGGCAAAAATGGCCTGCATGGCAGAGTTCCAAGGAGAAAACCACTGCTGAGCAAAAAGAACATCAAAGCTCGTCTCAATTTCTCCACAATACATCTTGATGATCCCCAAGACTTTTGGGACAACATTCTGTGGACCGATGAGACAAAAGTGGAACTCTTTGGAAGGTGTGTGTCCAAGTATATCTGGCGTAGAAGGAACACTGCATTTCATAAAAAGAACATTATACCAACAGTAAAATATGGTGGTGGTAGTGTGATGGTCTGGGGCTGTTTTGCTGCTTCAGGACCTGGAAGACTTGCCGTGATAAAAGGAACTATGAATTCTGCTGTCTACCAAGAGATCCTGAAGGAGAATGTCCGACCATCTGTTCGTGTACTCAAGCTGAAACGAACTTGGGTTCTGCAGCAGGACAATGATCCTAAACACACCAGCAAGTCCACCACCGAATGGCTGAAGAAAAACAAAATGAAGACTTTGGAGTGGCCTAGCCAAAGTCCTGACCTGAATCCTATTGAGATGTTGTGGTATGACCTTAAAAAGGCCGTTCATGCTCGAAAACCCTCTAATGTAACTGAATTAGGACAATTCTGCAAAGATGAGTGGGCCAAAATTCCTCCAGGACGCTGTAAAAGCCTCATTGCACGTTATCGCAAACGCTTGGTTGCAGTTGTTGCTGCTAAGGGTGGCCCAACCAGTTATTAGGTTTAGGGGGCAATCACTTTTTCACACAGGGCCATGATGGTTTGGATTTTTTTCACCTTTAATAATAAACACCTTCATTTACAAATTGCATTTTGTGTTTACTTGTGTTGTCCTTGACTATTGTTTAAATTGGTTTGATGTTCCGAAACACTTAAGTGTGACAAACATGCAAAGGAACAGGAAATGAGGAAGGGGGCAAACACTTTTTCACACCACTGTATGTTAGTTGCACTATTTAGAATTTTGACCATATGTACTACGATTGGTAAAACCTTCCCTGAAGAAGGTGCTTTAAAGACTCTAAAACACGTTGAAGATTGGTTTATTTACAACAATTGTACTCTCATTTTGTGTTTTTTCTTTTGCCTTGTGGCCACAGACCACATTTTTTATGTCTTTCGTATGTATGTTTTATACTGTTAATTTATTTTAAATGTTTTTTTTATACCAATAAATACAATATATTTAATACTATTGTGCCTGACCTTTGCACATTCCTTGAGCCTCAAAAATCCCAATTGTTCTGAGGGGAGATTTCTTTCTCTATTTAGTTTTGTTGCCCCTACTGAGCTAGTAAGTTCTGAGAAGCAAGGGTTTAACACCGTTGGCCAGGTTTTTCCTGGATTTTTGGGAGGTACAGCCCTCTGCTGGGGCAAACATAAAAAAACGAGAGGGAACCACCTCAAAAGGCTTCTGCTCCATGCATGGGAAGGGAATAAGAGCTGTGCCAGGATGTGATTGCCACCTTGATTAAGTCCACCCTATGGTGGGAACCCAGATTTTTTTCTACAACTAAGGTATACCTACCTCAAGGGCAGGAGGAGCAGAGGTGACTTGGTATAGGTTATGGAAGGCCATGGCAGTGAAGGAGCTGCTGTGCTTAGCCTGCTTTCTTTGCAATCAGTACCCAAATTTGGGATCAATTTGCGGCACAGGGCATTCTAGGGACTCAGCTTGAAAGTCACAGAAGACGGAGTGAGGCCTCGGAGAGTATGAACATGGGTTATGTATGGAGTTGAGCTTTCTATGATTCAAGTTGAATATATAGATCAATGTAACTGGGCTGGTGAAGTCTGGTGCAGGCTCTGTGGTACCGGCTTAGAAATGCTGTAGGGAAGAGAGGAATGTAATAGGAACTATTGTTCATAGTGTAGAGTATAAAAAGTTACCGTATTACAAGGAGTTAACTATTATCAGTGTGGAAAAGTGCCACTTAAGTGGAGGAAAATGCACCACCTTAATATCAACTATGTGTTTAGGCATAAGTCTCTTTTAGACTTTGGGGCACTAATGAGCTCTCCCTCCCTGTTCCCCTATAATAAGAACTTCCAGCGGGGAAAATTATCCCCCGCAGCCTCCTCTCTAAGGTGGTCTGTCCATGGTCGCATTGAGCGTAATGCCATTGAGGGATTGCCCACAGACCAAAGCTTTGAGGAAAACAGCAATGAAAACTCAATTTAGAAGCTCTAAAGCTGGCTATACACTTGTAGAGTTTCATTCAAAATATTTCATTTTAAGAACATTCATTCAATTTTATAATCGTTAGTGGGGCCAAATCAAGGTTCGTTTTTAACTGCAGTGACAAGAAAATCTGAAGGGGCAGGATGGAAACAAATGTCTAAATTTCATTAGTGAAATTACATTAGGGATGCCATATTTTCTTCAAGCCAAACCCAAACAAAGTAGGGGTCAAAAGCTGTGTAAAGGGGAACTCTGATGTAAGGGAGTTTCTGCTCAACAAAGCCCCACTTCCATCAAAGTTCCCAGCATTGACCCTTAAAACAGAGGCAGTGGCTTGCGTCCTAGCAACAGAGGGCACTAGGCAGCTTCACTGAGAGGCTTCCTGCTTCCTAGCAATGAAGGATACTTTGGGAAGCTGTGTGCATCCTAGCAACAGGGCCATTGTATAAACGATGTATGCATGTAAACATTGCTCAAATGTTACATATATATGAAGCATTTATAACACAAGATTTGCCAGCAAGATCCTGCAAGCTAGTTGCCATATTTTTATACAGCTATGTGCATTAGCCCTAAATCTGCAGATGTACAGATGTAAAAACAGTACCCCAGGTCCTGGGAAAATAGAGGATTTCCATTTGTTTTTACATTCACTTTATTTATTATTATTATTGTTATTTTTTACAAACTAGTTACAATTTATAAAGGCATCATTTAACTCGACAAAAAATTGTTAAATTCCAATGGAATGACAGAAGGAATCCTTTAGCGAAAATGACATATTTATCTATGTCTCTCTTCTTGTATAAATGAACCATTTGTTATGAGAAAATATTTTAGTGCTAATGACCCCCTCAAAGGCTAAAGGTCTGTGGACCATGCTGAGTCAGAGAATTTCCATCAAATGATTCATGGTGCCTTGTGATCATCAAGACTTTTGTCAGTTGATTAGTGTAAGGAAATCAAGATGTATAGCAAGGAGGACCTCATATTATGTTGGTGATGATCAGTTCAGGCTGTTTATTTTCATATGCCCCATCGGTTCTCTATACATAGTGCTTGCAGTCAGCACTTTTAAAGATGTGGTTTAGAGTCATTTCTAAATAGCAATCTTGTGCTATTCATTCATGCTGACAAATATAAAATATAACTGCTGTGCATTTTCCAAGTTTTTCATAGACATGGACAGCTATAATAATACTCTTTAAAATCCAATTGAACTTTAAGTTTAAATCAGCTAAATACATCCAAGGTGAGTCAAAGGGTATGCAAAGTCTAAAGCCTCGTACACACGATTGGATTTTCTAACAGGAAATATGTGATGACAGGCTGTTGGTGGAAAATCTGACCGTGTGTATGCTCCATCGGACAATTGTTGGCCAACTTTTCATGAACAAATGTTGGATGGCGGGTTTATACATTTTCCTCAGGCAAATGTATGTTGTCAGATTTTCCGAGCGTGTGTACACAAGTCCATCGGACAAAAGTCCAAAGTTCAAACACACATGCTCGGAAGCAAGGACGAACAGAAGCAGTTGGTCTTGTAAACTATCATTCATAATGGTGAATTAACATTCGTGACGTGGCAAATTATGAAATCTCCAAATGCAGCGCACAATTCTCTTCTTATTTAATGGGATAATAATGAAGCTGCTTTGCTGGTGATACTGATGGAGTTATTGCAAATGAATTTTCAAAGGCTTTTATTTCTAGTGATATTAAGAATAATATCATTATGCTTTTTTTTTTTTTTTTTTTTGGCAAGTTACCACAACAACATTATCCCATAGTTTTTAAGATCAAAGATACAACTATGTTGGTGCCCCTTGTTAATTTTACATTGTATTTTTTAAAATGTAACTGCCTACTCCCAAAATGTCACTTGAAGTAAAACACATAGCCAAGTATTATTCTACACAATTTTTTTTCTTGTGCATTAAAAAAGAAAACAAATAAAATTAGACATGCTATCTGCCAATAGAACTTAACCAAAAAGTGCATCCTATGCATCAAAAAATATAGAAAATATACCAAATGAAATCATTATTCAACTCCAAGGCCAATAATAAATAACACGTTATTTCCTCCGATTCCACAACATGTCTGCTTGAGGAAAGGCCATTCAGAAATGAAAAGCATCAAATGAAAAACGTGAACTGAAAAGCGTGAATCAACACTTACTAAACTTCTACTAACAAGAAATTAGCAGAAGGAGCCAAAGGATGGTGCTAAAGTGCTGAAAACCACATAGTATGTCACTACATTCGTGATTGTTGGCCAACAATTGTGTGCCGTGTGTATGCAAGACAAGTTTTGGCCAACGCCCTTCGGACAAAAGTTTGCTTTCTTTATAGATTTGCTTTCTTTATAGATTAGTCAGAGCCTGAGTAGAAAAGCCTGCCCCATGACATCAACCGCCGAGTGGAACCCTTGTTCTATGTCTGGAAGCAGTGGTCTCTCTGTACAGGTCTAACAGGCCCCATCCAGAGCTAAAGCACTCCAATCAGATTCTAGATCACTGGACCACCATTTATGAAGTCTATACTCAAAATGATTTCAGAAAGAAATGGTGCTTGAGGCCCAAAAGTAAAAAAAGAACACGTTGAACCCTTTTATGCTGAATGTATGCAATTATGCAGCCCCACTGAACTGGGCTTTTTTCTGTGGGGCCGCATATTTACGTAACTCCCTTTGTGCTTGAAGCGCGCTGCACAGCACACTCCCAGCACAGAGACCAGGGTCTCACTGTGAGCCCCAGGCTCCGTAATAATGATTGGGACCCAGAACTAGAGATTCCGGGTCACCTGATCCCTATGATAGCCTCTGATTGGCCACTGTGAAGCCCGCCCCCATGTTTTCTCTCTCTGTGAATGGAGAAAAGAGATACATTGTATCTCTCTCTCTCCTTGCAGAGAAAAAAATAGTGTGAGTAAAGAAATAAATAAAGTAAATAATAAAAATAATATTTTTTTTAATTAGTATCAGTTTCAATTAGTATCAGTGTGGTAGGATAAAAAAAGGCTAATACGTACTATTGTTTTTGGGTTGTACTACGGGTACATACAACTAACATACACATATGTGGTATCGCTGTGATTGTCAGGAGAAGGAGAATTTATTTTGGGTTGTTCTTTGGTGAAAGGTTATGGTAGTACAAAGAAATATACAGCTAAATTTAAAAAAAAAAAAATTTCCACTATTTTGGGCCAGTTTTCTTTTGAGAATAAAACAATCAGGAGACATTCATTACCATTTAACACCAAATGAAAGCCAAATTTGTCTGAAAAAAACAAGATGTAATCCACCTGGATCCACAAAGTAGTTGTGATAATATGTACGGTATTACTAACACATGTCAAAAGTTGCAAAATTTTACTTAGGCATTTAGATTTGTTTTACCCTTAAGCGTGAAGGGGTTCAAGAATTATGTCATTAACCACCTTAATACAGGGCACTTACACCCCCTTCCTGGCCAGGCCATTTTTCAGCTTTTAGCACTGTCGCACTTCGAATGACAATTGCGCGGTCATGCTACACTGCAACCATGTGAAATTGTTATAATTTTCTTCACACAAATGTAACTTTCTTTTGGTGGTATTTAATCACTTCTGTTTTTTTTATTTTTTCCAAAAAAAAAAGACAGAAAATTTGGGAAAAAAAAACAAGTTTTTCTTAGTTTCTGTCAGTAGATTTTGTAAATAAGTAATTTTTCTCCTTCACTGATGGGCGCTGATGAGGCAGCACTGATAGGCAGCACTGATGGGCACTGATGAGGTGGCACTTATGGGCACTGATTAGGTGGCACTGATGAGCAGGCACGAATATGCCGCACTCATGGACACTGATGGGCACTGATAGGTGGCACTGATGGGTGGCACTGGTGGGCACTGATAGGCAGCACTGGTGGGCACAGATAGGCAGCATGGATAGGCGGCACTGATGGGCAGCAGTGATGGGCATTGATGGGCACTGATTAGGTGGCACTGATGAGCAGGCTCGAATATGCCGCACTCATGGGCACTGATAGGCGGCACTGGGTGGCACTGATGGATTGCACTGGTGGGCACTGATAGGTGGCACTGATGGGCGGCACTGATGGGCAGCAGTGATGGGCATTGATGGGCAGCATTGATAGCCAGTACTGGCTGGCATCACTGGGCACTGATTACTGGCACTTGTGGACACTGATTTCTGGCAGTGGTGGGCACTCATTACTGGCACTGGTGGGCACTTATTGCTGTCACTGTGGGTGCTTTATTGTAATCAGTACCCTGATTACATTCCTAGATGTCCTCTGCAAGGAGATCCTGCTGATCAGCTCTCCTTTCCTCACACTCTGTCAGAGTGAAGCGAGGAGTGATGATTACCGGCCGTGGCTCTTTGCAGAGATCGGGGTCACACTGTGTAATAGAAGCATGGTGCGGACCGCGATCGCTGCTCTGCTCGCCCCCCACGGGCACCAGAGCAGCCATTCTGGGAAGACGTCATAGGACATCCACCAAAAACAAGAGCCGCACCGCCCAGCCATCATTTGACGGTGGACAGACGGCAAGTGGTTGAGCGTATGCTGAGGGACATGAAGATGACATGAAGATGAAACCTTTTAATTTTAGCAATATTCATCGACTGGAGCACAGGATGTTGTCCTTGGTCTACTTTTTTTTATCACTCCTTTCTTTACACAAAGTTTGACCTATCCCTACTGTAGCCGAAATGGAAAAAATAAGTTTTCCTTTACATTAGAGCTGCCACGACGCGTCGACATAATCAACTACGTCGACTACGAAAGTACGTCGACGTGCGTGAATGCCGTTGATGCATCACGCACGTGTCATCTCGCGGGTAAATGGCGGTAATGGCGACAGCTGCTGCTGATATGCTCCTGCTCCCCCTGCTCCCAGGAATGGGGAAAAAAGTTCAGTTGCAGCACGAAAAGCCAGACCACGACTTTCAAAGGTATGGGAATTCTTTAAACAGAGGCCAGATAAAATGGTCCTTTGTTCCCTCTGCAAAAACGAAATGGCGTACCACGGCAGCACTACTGCGATGCACGAGCACCTCAGAAGAAAACATCCTGGATCACTACGGCCTCAAACGGACGAGCCATCTTTGTAAGTACTACTTACTAGTATTTTGTTAGTTTTGGGAGACAATGGGAGTAATTTGTGGTCAATATTTATTAATATATTATATGCTCATGCTGCTACTGCTAGTAAGTAAGATACATCATTATTAGTGCATGCTCAGGGGGTACATATTTGTTGCTGTGCTGCTTTGCTATTTTCTTTTTTTAGTGGCCATCTCATGTTTTTTTTTAATGTTTCACATTCACAAGGCACTTTTTGCACTGCAACCCTCAATGTCTTGCTGATCTGGGGATCCCTCAGGGCATGGTTGACAATGACATTGAATTTGACAACTTCCTGCAATGTATGACCTGAGAGAAGAGATGCCATGCTTTTCTTCCAATACACAGAGCAGAAACAATATAATATTAATTTATTTAATTGCAGACATTTACTACCCTACCCGTACCCTCTTTTAAATACGCAGTACAAGTACATTATTAGCATTGAGCATTCATGTTGGTTAAACTTGGTTCAGGTTCCTAAATGTTAATTATTATTGTGTGTGTTTTTTTGTTTTTTTTCTCAGGAAGAGGCAAAGCTGTGTACAGGAGTTCTTCTTCCATAAAAAGGATGTCACTGTTTGCGCACCCCAAATGGCCGTTGCATATACCAATAGCATACTCAACATGATTGTAAAAGATATGAGACCTCTTTCCATTGTAGACGGTCAAGGATTTCATGAGATGATCAACACGTTTTACCCAGGATACACACTTCCCTCCAGGTCCCATTTCACTAAGCTGATGGAGAAGAAATATGAGGAGAATTTTGAAAGATTGAAAGCGTCACTCAAAGATGTGAAATCAAAAATAGCTCTCACCACAGACGCATGGACCAGCATTGCCACAGAGGCATACTTGGGTGTCACATGCCACTTCATCAATGAAGACTGGAATCTTACATCGTACAATCTGACCACTATGCCAACATGCACACAGCTGAAAACATTTCTAACTGGGTGGAAAAAGCAGCTGAAAAGTTTGAGATATCCATGGCCAATGTAAATGTAGTTGTCCATGATAACGCTGCAAATGTTGTCGCTGCTCTGTGTATTTTGGAAGAAAAGCATGGCATCTCTTCTCTCAGGTGTGCTGGTCATACATTGCAGTTAGTTGTCAACCATGCCCTGAGGGATCCCCAGATCAGCAAGACCCTGAGGGCTGCAAAGTGCCTTGTGGAACATTTAAAAAAAAGTGAGCTGGCCACTACAAAGCTTAAAGCAAAGCAGCAACAAATGGGTACCCCTGAGCATTCACTAATAAATGATGTATCCGTAAGATGGAACAGTACTTTACACATGATCAGCCGCCTGCTTAAACAGAGGTGGCCTGTGACTGCAACTCTTTCCGATCCTGATGTCACACCATGAGGGAAGCGCTTCCTGGACTTAAAACATGATCAGTGGAGCTTACTTGAGGAAGTGGAACAGGTCCTGAAGCCAGTTGAGTGTGCTACTGTTTTCTTGAGTGGAGAGTCCTATGTGACTGCTTCCGCTTTACCTCCTCTGGTAAAGGGCCTCCAGAAATCCATACAGAGCACAATTTGCAAGACAGCAGCAGTCAAGGCTTTCCAAAGTGTTGCTGCACAGGAGATGACATCAAGATAGGAGCGGGAAACTAAATTCAGAGATGATGGTGGAGAAAATATATATGTCTTATTGCAGCAGCCCTGGACCCCAGATTCCGCAAAATAAAATACCTGCCAGCAGAGGACAGTTTAAAAGTTCACCTCAAGGTCCAAGCTCTTGCTCTTGAAGTGAAAAGAAGATATGAGGAAGAGCAAACGCAACATTGATGTGAGGAACAACGGTCAGCCAGTGCAGACATGACATTTTCTGAGAAGAGGCACGTGTCTCTGTTAGACACTTTGCTCGGTTCTTCAGATTCAGATGACCACCACAGTAATGGCCGGGAAGACACTGGTCACATCCAAGATCAAGAAACCCACAGTGAAGTTGTGCGGAATGAGATACACATGTATTTCAGTGAGCAGGCTATTCTAAAGGAAGAAAATCAGCTGAAATGGTGGAAGAAAATGAAAAGAGAGGTTTCCCATCTTGGCCATGCTGGCAAAGAGTTACTTGTCTGTGCCTGCAACATCAACCCCATCTGAAAGGCTTTTCTCAGTTGCTGGTAACATTGTAACTAAAAAAAGAGCAAGCCTTCCATCAGAGCTTGTCGATATGCTAACCTTCCTCCATTGAAATGCTAAAATATAGCATTGCAATGGAGGAAGTAACACAGGCCCCCAACCTTTTGCAATCATGACTGTGTTCTTGTTGGGCTGTATTAGTGTATTTATGTTGAGATGGCTCATGGCTGACTTCAGTGGCCATATTTTTGCACAGCCACAGTGTTGAGCAGTGCTTTTGGTGGGCTTGGTTCCTCCTTGCTTCCTCCTCAGGTATGTTTTACATTACAATTACACACCACAAAAATACTGCTCAATCGACTCTACAATAACACTATGTAAGTAATAATGATTACAATTACATAGTGTTATTGTATGTTGACCAGCATTTTTGTGGTGTTAAACAACAACACTTTAGGTCAAGAGGCATAATGCCATGTAAATTCTGCCTAGCACTTTGCAAAAGATGCATTCTGAAGGCATTATGTGTGGTTGAGTAGTAAGGTTAACACACAATGCCTTCTGAATGCATCTTTTGCAAAGTGTTAGGCAGAATTTATATGGCATTTTCATGCCTCATGCCCTAAAGTGTTACCTTTTATTTTTGGGCACTTTATTTTTGTATATTATGTCTTTCATGTGTTCTGTACACAGTGTTGAGCAGCAGAGCAGCAGTGCTTTTGTAGCATTTTTATATGGCATTTTTTAATGCTTCTGACTCTGAATTAATGGCAATGCCATTATTCGTGCCTGATGCTAAAGTGTTGTTTACATTTTATTTTTGGCACTTTTTTATACTGTAAAAACTTTACCACATTGAAGTACTTTTTGGAAAAAATTTAATAAAAGTTGAAATATTATATTAGAAGTTGTACGTATAATTTTTTTGTAAAGTTATCCAAAGGATTATTATCTAATCACAAAAAGAACACACTAGATTCATTAAAAAAAAATAAAAAAAATAATCGGATAGTCGTTGACTAATCGAAAAAATAATCGATAGATTAGTCGACAGACAAATTAGTTGCAGCTCTACTTTACATACACTTTAAAATATGACAGTCAAGTCTTCAGGTCTGATTCAATAAGGCATCCAAAGTGCAGTAACCAAGAGTAACCAGATGAAAGATGATGGCCAATTGACTGCTTGGCTACTGTACTTTGGACATTGAACTTTCATGGAAGCTTCTGTCTGAGCAGTTTTTGTTTATTTCAACTCTTATACTTCAGTTAGTGTTGGATAAAATGATCGTTTTCATTATTATAGATCAAACAAGAGGAAAGAATTAGTCCTCGGGTGTTGGGACCTCTTATTAAGCCTGTAATAGGGAATGAAGCTAACTCATTCCAGTACTACACATTCCAGCTTATGCAACAGAAAGTACATTTGAACTTACGGAATGCAACATAATTAAAGTAGGTACTTTGATGTTGTTCATATTATCTGTCTGGGATAATTGAAGTGGCATAAAAGTTGATTGTTTGTTTATCATTACTAATTAACCCTCTATGTTTAGATGCTCCATCATTGTTTAGGGGATAACTGGTTTATGTTTTAATTGCTTTGGTAAATGTTGTTCTCATCCAAACGTACACTCTGCTTCTCTTTATTCTCAAACAGCCAATGACTAGAAAAAATATCTTGGCATTAGATCTAAGAATCACTTCTACAAATAAAGCAGCACCGCAAAGTAACACTCTCAATAAATTGGAAGGATGCTTTCGTCATTGCACCAAAAAATAAACGCAGTTTCAAATGTCAAATTCTGCATTACAATTATATGATGTTAGTAATAATATCCAAACTGTGCAATCCCAACATTATCAAAGATACAACCACTGGTAAGATTTGACAGGTTTATTGGCCCCTGCTATCTCAGTAACAAATTGGCAGGTGGTACTGAGGCCTCTAGTTGGATAATGCCTGCTTCTTAAACCACTACTGGTAGATATGTTGTTGGCTTATTTGAATTATGCTAAATCTCTACAAAGGCATTGTCAGGAAGAAAAATGTGTGCAAAAAAAGCATAAACGCTTACCCAAAAACAGGCTAGGGATGACCTCCTAGATAGTGAAGCATGCTAGCACCACTTTTCAGGGCTAAATCCTTTTGAGGTACAAAAAAAGTTGGGTGCCATTTACTTTAGTATGTTTTAAAGTTTATTTTGCTCAGTAAACTCTGGAGAGGGGGTTAGGGTACAATAAAAAGGAGGGAAGATCAGGAGTCCGCAAATTGACATCCTCAACAAGCAAAACCTGGGAAGGAAAGACTGTTGTAGAATGTTCCCAAATATTTATTCTCTTTCCAAGCATACATCACTGGAATAAACCTTCTAGTGGCCAGGGTGAAATAAATATTAAAAACCTACAACAGTGTATCTTCTCACATCTAACTACTGGATAACACTCCCTAGAACAGTGGTCATCAGCCCTGTCCTCAGGGCCCACTAACAGGCCAGGTTTTATGTATTACCTTGGGGAGATTCAGACTAGAATACTGCAATCACTGAGAAGCAAATTATATCACCTGTGATGTATTTCAGTTATCTTGCAAACCTGGCCTGTTAGTGGGCCCTGAGGACAGGAGTTGATGACCACTGGCCTAGAAAAATGCAGAAGCAATGTTCTGGACTTAGGAGAAATGCAACAAACCCACATAACAAACAAGCTCAGGCTGGCTACAGTGGAACTACAAAAAAACAAAGAAAGGGAAGACGCAAACCCCTAGTGCATTATCCGCATTAAAAAAAGGAATTTATTAATATGAAAAGCAACCAATAAATGTATTGGTTGCTTTTCATATTAATACTTTTTTTTTACTCGGATAAAGCACTAGGGGTTTGCGCCTTTCCCTTCTTTGTTTTTTTGTAGTTCCACATGGGATATCCCCAACCGAGGAGAGCTGTATCCACTGGGCATTGGACCGTGTATGTGATGTGATATTGGTTAGCTATCCCTCTGGTGAGAACCAATGAACGCTGGGAGTGTTTGACTGTCTTTTCTGGCTACAGTGGAGCTGCAAACACAAAATTTGGACTAGAAACAATCCAGTCTATGACAAGGCCTCTACACTAACTATAGCTCTTTTGAAGCTTTCATTTTATTGTTGTAGGCAGGTACAGTCTACTTTCTCCACTGCAGGTGGCGCTTAACCGCAGCTGCATTGCAGGAGAGAAAGTCAAGAGAAACATAGTTTCTCTATAGTTTTGGGGTTCATTGGGGAAGCTACTTGATTGGATGCTGCTACTCCATGTGACTCTAGCTCCCATCTTGGGTCAGGCAGAGCCTATTTAAGGCCTTGGCTCCCAGGCTTAGCGTGTGGTTAGTGTAGGGACAGTTCCCCTGTCTGACCGGGGACAGTGATTAGCAGCAGGGAGAGATTCCTGACGAGTAGGGAAAGGATAGGGACACACCACCCTACCTGGAGACCATTTGGATCTGGACTGGCCATGCTGCATTTTAACCCTCAAGACAGATGCTGTTGGCACTTCTGAGACCACCTCTGCCACACGTGGCTGTTACATGCCATGAGTGCTCCTGGTTGGGTGCCTTCCCGTAGGGGTTTGTTGTGAACTCTGTTGTGAATTACTGTATTCTACTTTAATAGTTCTGTGTAGTCTTCCCTACATAATGCAGTTAATGAATGGTGAGTGAAGTATTTAGATAGCTCAAACTTATGTTGAAGTCCGTGGTGACGAAACCGGTAAGGGCGTGGCTTACATGACAGCTCAGCGGTGACGTTCTGCGGTGACGCCCTCCTGTGTTCTAACCGGCAGTATCAGGAACTTCCTACAGGAAACGTGCGCTCCATCCTGGATGGCTGAGTATAGCAAGAGCGCCCTCTGCATATTTACATTGATGCTTTTGTTTTTTTACTTCATGTACGCAGTTTTTACTAAGGGGTCCTTTTATGCATGGGGGGTTTGTCTTTAATAAATGTTATTACACTATTTGCCCATTCTGTTTGAATTTTATGACAACACTGTGGAACTCCTGCATTTTGGGAAATTTATGCTGAAGATGAGGAAATAGGACGTGTCTCTGTGACATTGGGTTATATTGAATGCCTATTTACCCAGAAGAGTCTGGTGAGTGTGACCCCCAGGAGGAGTGTGCAGAAAGTGGTGGATTGTAGCTTGGTGACAGGTACACTTTCTGCCTATATCTTGGAGTCTACGCTCAGAACCATTTCTCTGTTTGAACGATCTAAATATTTCACTCACCATTCATTAACTGCATTGTGTAGGGAAGACTACACATTATGATATTGGACTAAAATCATTTTTTAGCGCTGTTTTAGTAACACTGTTTTCAGTAATTGGACTGTGAATAACGTTTTGACAATAAATACTGTATGTTAAGAGTATGACTTAATATTATATAGTTCCTATATTATCTGTTTTTACCTTTATACACAGTATATGTTTTGTTTGATATACTCTTGTATCTTGTAACCTTTTATTTGTAAGTCTTATCCAAAAAATAATAAAAAATTTGGAAATAAAAGAACCATCTGTTGAAACATATCCAAAGCATAAAAGAGTTAGGAAAAACAGGGAGGCTTCTCAAGTGAGCAGCTCTGAAACAGGGCATGCTGCTGTTTGTTGCCTTATAGTTTACAATTAAAAGGCGTCAACTGAAGGGCTTCTCAAAGTGCACATTATAGTGTACGTAAATCCCTGTTCCAAAGGCATAAAGTGCACCAACTGTTTTACAGAGTTCATATATGGATCAATTAAGCTCTATATACAGTGCCTTGAAAAAGTATTGATATCCCTTGAAATTTTCCAAATTTTGTCATGTTACAACCAAAAAGGTAAATGTGTTTTTTTGGGGGTTTTATGTGATAGACCAACATAAAGTGGCATATAATTGTGAAGTGGAAGGAAAATGATAAATGGTTTTCAATTTTTTTTACAAATAAATATCTAAAAAGTGTGGCATGCATTTGTATTCAGCCCCCTTTACTCTGATACCCCTAAATAAAATCTAGTGAAACCAGTTGCCTTTAGAAGTCACCTAATTAGTAAATAGAGTCCACCTGTGTGTAATTTAATCTTGGCATAAATACGGCTATGAAGCCCTCAGAGGTTTGAGAACATTAGTGAACAAACAGCATCATGAAGGCGAAGGAACACACCAGACAGGTCAGGGATAAAGTTGTGAAGAAGTTTAAAGCAGGGTTAGGTTATAAAACAAAATATCCCAAGCTTTGAACATCTCATGGAGCACTGTTCAATCTATCATCCAAAAACGGAAAGAGTATGTCACAACTGCAAACCTACCAATACATGGCCATCCACCTAAAATGACAGGCCGGCTAAGGAGAGCATTAATTAGAGAAGCAGCCAAGAGGCCCATGATAAAATGGTACCCCTGGAGGAGTTGCAGAGATCGACAGCTCAGGTGGGAGAATCTGTCCACAGGACAACTATTAGTCATGTGCCACAAATCTGTCCTTTATGGAAGAGTGGTAAGAAGAAAACCATTGTTGAAAGAAAGCCATAAGTCAGTGATGGCGAACCTTGGCACTCCAGATGTTTTGGAACTACATTTCCCATGATGCTCAACTACACTGCAGAGTGCCTGAGCATCATGGGAAATGTAGTTCCAAAACATCTGGAGTGCCAAGGTTCGCCATCACTGCCATGAGTAGTCCCATTTGCAGTTTGCGAGAAGCCATATGGGGTACACAGCAAACATGTGGAAGAAGGTGTTCTGGTCAGATGAAACCAAAATGTAACTTTTTGGCCTGAAAGAAAAATGCTATGTGTGGCAGAAAACTAACACTGCACATCACCCTCAACACACCAAACATGGTGGTGGCAGCATCATGCTGTGGGAATGCTTTTCTGCAGCAGAGACAGGGAAGCTGGTCAGAGTTGATAGGAAGATGGATGGAGCCAAATACAGGGCAATCTTAGAAGAACACCTGTTAGAGTCTTAAGACTTAAGGCCAGAGCAGAGGTTCATATTCCAGCAGGACAACGACCCTAAACGTACAGCCAGAGCTACAATGGAATGGTTTCGATCAAGCATTTTCATGTGTTAGAATGGCCCAGTCAAAGTGCAGACCTAAATCCAATTGAGAATCTGTGGCAAGACTTGAAAATTGCTGTTCACAGATGCTCTCCATCTAATCTGACAGAGCTTGAGCTATTTTGTAAAATGTAATTCCCTAGATGTACAAAGCAGAGACATACTCAAAAAGACTTGCGGCTGCATTTGCAGTGAAAGGCGGTGCTACAAAGTATTGACTCGGGGGGGGGGGGGGGGGGAATTCAAATGAACGCCACACTTTTCACATATCTATTTATAAAAATTTCTGAAAACCTTTTATCATTTTCCTTCCACTTCACAATTATGTGCAATTGGTGTTGGTCTATCACCTAAAATCCCAATAAAATACCTTTAAGTTTTTGGTTTTAACATGACAAAATGTGGAAAATGTCAAGGAGTATGAATACTTTTTCAAGGCACTGTATGGTGCGATTTGTGTACAGCCGGCGAAGTCATTTGTATCATAAAATATATTCCAGGATTATAAAGCCTTTCATTTCAAAATATATTATTCACTAAAACTTTGGAAGAACACAAATTTCCTTTTCCATAGCAACAATCAGAAATAGATTTGTACTATCTAACATCAGTAAAGTGAATTTTGATTGGTTAAGTCCTGGCACTTTGATCTTTGCTGTACTTCTGTCTGAAGTAAGTCAAAACAAAAGAGAATTTAAGACTGCTTATGGCTCACCACATTACCATAAAGAAACAGAATGAGTATGCTTATCTGTGTATTCCTTAAGAAACTTCATATAACAGGCCCTTGTTTGACCCCAAAGTGTCCTGACAGATTGTACTCTGAACTATATACCAAGTACGCATAAAGCAAAGCTATAAAAACAGCTGTTCGTGTCACAGGATGGAAATCTAGTCATATTTTTGTCTTTTCAGGAGGTTATATAAAATGTTAAATATTTTAATGATAATCACAAACATTTAAGATAATCCAAATTATTCTAACAATGTAATAACATGATTAAAGAAATTCTGTGGCTGAAGTCCAAGTTCCCATTATGGGAAAATAACAAATGCATACATTTTGAGAACAGCTTAAAATCAGAGTCTCAGACAAGTAACGTTAGCCTGTGATCAACTAATACTGTAAAGTATACACGATTAACTGAGCAGAAGTGAGAAAGATCACTCAGTTGAGTTTCATTTATTATAATATAAAACATAATAGTGGTGTTAAATAATACTTTGTAGGTAGATTTACAGATCTGCAGTCTTTTGTCACATTATTCTTTTGTGTAACCAAACTTTACCTATTCAGGTCAAAGACCCAGACCCAGTTATGCTCACCTTCAACACGCTTGCATGCCACACCGTTGCTCCACTGGAGCCCTTACAAAATATCTGGTCCTTTTCGGTATGGGGAAGCATACGGCTTTCTCCCCCTGTTGAATCACTCAGCCCTGGGTGGCCAGTTGGATGCCCCAGTGTCAAGTGAGGAAGAGGAAGACTTCATACCTTGTGTAAGCGTCAACAACAACTGACATACTGTATATGTTACACAAGGTTTGAAAAGAGACTGTAATTTTTTTCCTAAATTATGTGGCAAAAGGCCAATAAAATTTTCAGATTATATCCAGGACAGGAGGTATGTGTGGCCTAGATTGCAGCAGTTTGCTGGATATTTATTTTTATTTTTTTGATTAAGTGAGAGTGCTGAGGTTCTTTGGGCTGGCCAACTAGGGTAAACCAGATCTGGTGCTTTTACATTCTATAAACTCAAAACTTGCTCAGGGGTTTTGCTTTACCCTGTAACCATTTTCCATATATATTAGACTGGGGATCTCTGGAGTATCTGTGTGGTAAAATACTCATGTTTGGGTTGGTTTGGTCAGCTGAGCCTGTGTGGCAAGGACTTTATTTGCAGAGACTTAGTGATCAAGGCAGAAGTAGGTTGCACTAGGTCTGTTAGGCAGGGACCCTGTCGGTTTGGTAAGTCGCAGAGTGGATAGGTTTTGTTTTCTTCTTTTCTTATTACTTTTCTATTTTTGATTCTGAACATACTGTAGTTTATATAGTCTTTGTAAATAAATTGTATTGTTTGGTGACTATGATCCTAACTGCCTTGAGATCATTCACAGCTCCTCCCGTGTAGTCCTGGGCTAATCCCTCACTTTTTTCATGATCATCCTTACCCCATGAGGCAAAATCTTGCATTGAGCTCCAGGCCGAGAGCGATTGATGGTTATTTTATATTTCTTCCATTTGAGAATAATCAGTCCAACAGTTGTCTCCTTCTCACCAAGCTTCGTGCTGATGGTCTTGTAGCCCATTCTAGCCATGTGCAGGTCTACAATCTTGTCCTTGAAGTCCATTGACAGCTCTTTGGTCTTGCCCATGATGGTGGGTTTGAATGGAAGAAAGAGATTTTGTGGACAGGTGTCTTTTATCCACATAACGAGTTGTTGTTAGGAGCACCTACCTAAATTGACAGGACTAATTTGTGTATCACATGAGTGCATACTGTAGCCAGTTTGTGAGAACCAGAATTATTGCTGGTTGGTAGGGGATCAAAAACGTATTTTACACACTGAACTACGACTCAATTTATAACATTTGTATCATGTTTTTTCTGGATTTTTGGTTGATATTCTGTCTCTATCATTTAAAATACACCTATCATAAAAATTATAGACCCTTCATTTCTTTGTAAGTGGGCAAACTTACAAAATCTGCAGGGGATCAAATAATAATTTTCCCCACTTTATATAATTGGACGGCGCCACTGCTGTTTGTGTGTAGCCACTAATCTGAGTGGTTACATGTGAATAGAGCTTCAGAATGACCCTGGATGCCAACAGTGGCATCCAAGGTTGGTGTTTCTGCAGAATTTTGACAAAGCTAATGAAGCTTATCGGCCAGTTTGTATGTAGCAACATGTGGCAAAGTACATACAATGATAATAAGAAAATCTTCTGTGCACTGGTCAATAAGTGTGTTCCCAAACGGTCTTCACCATGTACTATGTGCCCATATATCTATAAATCTGCTCACTTTCAAACTTGGACCTCTTAGGTGGTAGGGAGGTAAGTAACACACTTGTTTATAAAAGTCAAAAACTTCCCCACTTCTCCACATCCACAGAGTTACTGGATTGGAAAAGTCATCAATCGCTCCTCTTTTAGAGTGTGGCTCAGAGAAAAAACAGAAATCATTGTGCGCACTGCAAACTACAGGAGGAGTGGTGAAGCGTTTTCCTTTTATAAACAAGTGTGTAATTGAACTCCTGCCATCTAAGAACTCTAAATTTGAAGATGAGCAAATTTGGAGATAAATGGGCACACAATTTGGGAATAAACATATTAAATATTGCACAGATGTTCTTATTACCATTGTATAGACCAGTGTTTCTCAACTCTAGTCCTCAAGGCGCCCCAACAGGTCATGTTTTCAGGCTTTCCATTATTTTGCACAGGTGATTTGATCAGTCTCATTGCCGTAGTAATTACCACATCTGAGAGAAATCCTGAAAACATGACCTGTTGGGGCGCCTTGATTACTGGATTTGAAAAACCCTGGTATAGACATTGGACTATGTTTTGGACTTTTTTATAAATTTTTAGGACATTGAATTATTATGTTTTGTTTTGGTAATTTTTCGGCATTCATTGCGTATTGGGGGGGGGGGGGGGCTTTATTTACATTTCACATTGGGATATTTTTGATTAGTACCAGTATTAGTATTTTGTATTTTTTTTTGTTAGAGGTGTGAATCACTTTTTGGGTGCTGGCTGACTAATTCTTTGTGGGGTAGACATAACTGCACACAGTAATTTTTGGTAAAGCTGTACAGAAGTGCCAAGAACACAGCTTGCTAGTGGGACAACAAATGCAACAGCACAGGGATGAGTCATAACTTAATTTACTTCACTGCCTTTTCCTGCCAGCATATGCACTGTCAGGTTATGCGCACAGAGACAAACATGTTATATAATAGGTAATGAACTGTGAATTAGCTTCACTTTTATTCCCAGTATTACAAGTAAAAGTTTGTATTTATATGTAGTGATTTTACAGTACCTCAAGTTAATCCAGACTTTTAAAGGCTGCAAACAAATATTTCAATTTTGGGTTCAGACTGGTAGGCTGCATGAGGCACCAGTTGCCTATTTACCACTCCAGTTATTGTATTTTTGACCTCAAAGCAGATATAAAGCCTCCTATCCCTTATAGCCAAGAAAGATACCATCTTATACTCTGTTTCTTCTATAGTTTTCATTAGTTATCATTATCAATATTAGTTATCATAGCATGCCTTGAATGTAACTGCTTGGAAAATACACCATATTACCAGAAGTATTGGAACACCTCCCTTTACACCAGGGATGCAATTAGCGGACCTCCAGCTGTTGCAAAACTACAGGTCCCATCATGCCTCTGCCTCTGGGAGTCATGCTTGTGGATGTCAGAGTCTTGCTATGCCTCATGGGACTTGTAGTTCTGCAACAGCTGGAGGTCCACTAATTGCATATCCCTGCTTTACACGTACGTTAGAAGGCTGGCCACAGACAAGCCTGGAAGCCTGGAAGCAATTGATCTGCTGACACAGGGCTGACCAACTGGGACAACTGTTGTGTTAGGTGCAATGTTCTACCATGTTCTACAGTGAATTGATCACATGAGTCTGTTTGGGCATTTGCCTCATGTGGTCTCATGAAGACACGGTTCAGAGGGGGGAGGAGGCATAGCTTGGTTCATATACTCTCAAGCTCATAGGGTATGGGGGGGTCGTTATTAGCCATCCAGTCAGCCCAAACAGGGAGAGAAAAATTACAGGGCTCACTGCTGGCAACATGCGGGGCCATCACCCGCTGTCCATGCACTCCATAGTGGGGGGGAGTCGCTGATCTAGTGTCAAGGTATTCCATGTTTCACCACTTCACCATTAGTGAAGGTGTGATTTCAGCATCAGGGCTTGGAAATATCGAGGGTCTGCGTGGGTTGGGTCATTCAACCATTGCACAATGGGCGTCTTTCATTTCCAGGTATCGGTCACGTGTGGGTTTTCATGTTATCACTGCACACGCTAGTTTCCATTTTCATTTTAGTTTCTTTGTCTGTCATATTTTTCCTTCAGGTTCATCACTTATACAGGTGATCTTGTTCATGTGGATCCCAGCATTTACGCAGGAGCAGCAGGTGCGTTCAGGTCACTTGTATCACGGGGGTAGTTAGCCAGTTGTCACATGTCAGGATCTGTCTCGTCTACAGATCCATATGGGCCTAGGTTCATTTGTAAGTATCAATACAATCTTCTCGCCCATATATCATACATAATACGCTGCACGTTCTTTTCTTTTCTTCTATTTGGTTACCCACCACTTTCTGTGGGTACCTTAGCCCTGAGTGTTCATTTCTAATTGCCTGTCTTTGTGCTACGGGTTGCTCGGGCTCGCTTATTGCATACATGTAGGGTTAGATTGGTCACTAGGTTCATTCATGAGCTGTTGTTTTTTGCACATTTCTGCACCCACATCTATAGACTTAGTTAGGTACGAAGGAGTGTTGTTGTTTCTTGTACTGGTGCTACTTAAATTCTTTGCTTGTCATTTTCTTTCATAGATATTGTCATGTCGCATGTTTCGGAAAACAACGAATTTGTGTTTATTCCTCCGTCATCTAGGGCAGCATCCAATCTTTAAGGAGTTGGACTATACCCAGGCTCACAGCAGAGCTGCGTTGCAGGGGCATTCCATTTCCGGCGACAGCTAGGAAAGAAGAATTGTTTAGGTTGTTGTTTCCCAGTCCATCTCAGCCACTCCCTTCTACCAGCGCAGACCAGGTTTCTGTGCATACTTCGTTGGCACCGATACATGCTAAATACACTTTACACATCCATGTCGCAAATGCAAGATAGGATGGAGGTGACTGAAGCCCATTCGGACAGAGCTCAGGTGGCAGCTGCACCCCCAACTCATGTTTCTCCCAGTGCTCCCACAGGTAATGTTGCTGTTTCTTTGCCTGTGGCAGATCCTTCCTCTCTAGCAACATTACAATCAGTATCCCCGGCTCATTTTATACCTGTTAACATTAAGAAGGAGATTCTGGAAGTGAAAGATGTGAACCTGGCCTATCTTCTAATAGCATCTCAGGATGTTACAGAGAACGGTAGTGCTCAAAACGAAAGATCCCAGGCTTAACCGCAAACTCAGCATGGCAGAATTTGTGCTG
The DNA here is from genome assembly GCF_037356315.1 of Lithobates pipiens. NCBI lineage: Eukaryota > Metazoa > Chordata > Amphibia > Anura > Ranidae > Lithobates > Lithobates pipiens. Next base: position 118,122,666 of record NW_027507784.1, read on the forward strand.
GCATTCGGCATTTTTAGGGACGTTATCTGTGCTGTTAATCCTGATAGGAGGGTGGAATTACAGTCGCTCTTGGGGATGCTGAATCATGCTATGAGAATTATTCCACAGGGTAGATCTTTTGTTTCTAGGTTGCTGGCCCTTCTACCCCTGCATCAGGACTCTGACTCGGTCGTTAGCTTACAAGCTAAAGCACAAGCTGATCTTATCATGTGGGACCAGTTCCTCTGTGACTGGAGTGGCATTTATATGCTCATTCCACAACCAACGGGCAAGTCTCCCAGAGTATTTTCAGGCGCTGCTGCATCAGTCGTTTTGCGGCCATTTTTGGTCGGAATGGCTGGCCAGCCATTGGCCCCCGGAAGTATTTCATATGCCCAAGTTTGCTCAGACTTCGGCATCGTTCAAAATGTATTCAATATTGCAGCCACTTGGGGACCAATTTGGTTGGGGAACTAGGTCATTTCCTTTACTGATAATTTGGCCACAGCCAAAATTATTAATAAAGGCAGATCTGGGTCACTTCTCATCATGTCCTTCATGTGCAGGTTGACATGGCTAGGTTTGACACACAAATGTAATTTCCAGGGAGAATTCATCAGTGGGAATTATAATGGTGCAGCCGACACGTTATCCTGACTTAATCTCAATCAATTTTCCTTGCAGCACCCAGAAGCAGAGCTGGTGGGCAAGCCGGTCCCTCCTTACTCCCTGCTGATCATGGACTAGTCAGGTTTCAGACACAGATGATCAATCTGGCCAATAATTCTTTATCCAGCAATACACTGAAGGCTTGTACCACGGGTTGGAAGACGTTTCACAAGTTCTTGACACAATACCTTTGCAGTTGCCCTAAAGATATAAATTATGTGATGGCTTTCGAGGCATATTGCCACAGCGAGTTGCCATTATCTGTTGTATCTGTCAGGCGTTCAGCATTTCAGATCCCTGCAGAATCCTGACAGTCCATCCATTTTTGCTGCTCACCATCTCAAGGCCATGTTGAGGGGTATTCAGAGGACGTAGGGGCGGTCACATTTGTCACGACTACCAGTTACCATACAGATTTTCTGTGGCATTTCCGAAATTTTATTATCCTTTACTGAACAGTTCTGACGTCTATTATTTACCTATATCGAACATACAGATAAATCCAACTCGCAACCTCTGATTACAGCTTGGATACTGTATTCCCTTTCTTCTTCTTTCAAACATCTACAAGTATGTAGTCCAAATTTTTATTTTAATCATCTGGTCATGTCTCCTCTTGCACCGATCCAGCTTCATAGTTTGATGTATTAGACAAAGGAGAATATCAAAGCAATTTGTAACCTTGTATTACTTCCATCTCACCCCACAGAGACTGTTTCGTTGCTCTTTCCAAACACAAGAAGCCTTTATAATGGATGAGCACAGAGCTGGTTTTCATCCATCATTAAAAAAAAAACTAAATGTTTTTTAACAGATATACAGCTAAATGTTTACATACAAAAATCATACATGGAAACAATGTAATGTCCAGAATGGGAGCCTTCAAAAAGCACACATTTTAATGGCTGCAATCAAGGAATAATCCATCTAACCAACCTTTTCTAATTTTTTCTGGCCTAATCCTATCTATCTGAACGGCCTTGAAGTTTATAAACTTACATTGTGGTCTTAGGACCACTCTGTCTGGATAGAAGACTAAATAAGGTTCCTTTGCAAGTAGGGCTTGCATCTCTGAGACCCTCTTTTTAGAGGTTATGGCAACGAGGAATGTGACCTTAAGCGTTAAATCCCATAAGGAGATGGCTCTGGTAGGGCAGAAAGGCTTGTGAGACAGTGCTTCCAATACAATTAATAGATCCCATGCTGGAAAAGTAGTTTTTTTGGGAGGTCTTATTTTTTACAAAGGCTTTTTAAAACTGCACGATGAGAGGGTATTATGCCCACATTACTCCTGTCATGGCCGATAGTGCTGAGACCTGAAGTTTTAAGGTATTTGAGCCTAGGCCTTTTTCCAGACCAGACTGGAGGAATTTGAGGATTTGTGCCACATCTAGTGATGATGTGTCCCGACATTGTTGTTGTGAGAATGAAATTATTATTTTTTTTCAGATTCTCTTTTAGGTGTTGTTGATAGTGCATTTTCTACCTTGAAGTAAAGTTTCTACCACTCTCTGGGAACAATCCTGATCTAGGAACCTAGATCTTTCAGCCTCCATGTCATCAGATGTATTTTCGCTGGCGACGGGTGAAGAAATTGGCCCTGGAAGACTAAATCTGGTGTGAGTGGAAGAGGCAGAGGATTTTCTGCTTTCATCGGCATGAGTGTTGTGAACCATTGCCTCCTCGGCCAGAAGGGAATCACAATTATCACTGTTGATGTTGATCTCTTGAGTCAGAACAGGAACCTTGCTATCAGAGGAGTTGGAGGGAAAATGTAGCCTAGCTGGAAGTTCCATGGATGTTGCAGGCAATCTATCCCTTCCGCTGATGAGTAAGCAGCCCTCAAAAGGTATCTCCAGCATTTTGTGTTCTCTAGGGTTGCTGCCAGGTCTACGTCTGCAATACCCCAGGTTTTGGTTATGAGAGAGAAGGCCTGACGACTCATGGACCACTTGTTGTTGGATAAAAAGTTTCTGCTTCGGTTGTGTGCTAGATGATTCCCGTGCCTGGAGACATACACTGCCTTCATATCGGTCAGGTTCGTTTGTGCCCATTTGAGGATGGGGCAAAATTCTTCCATAAGAGAGTGACTCTTGGTACCTTCTGTCTGTTGATGTAAGCTACTGCCACTTTGTTGTCCATGTGTAGCAACACCCCTTTGCCTCTCAAGAGGGGACCGAATGCTAAGAGGGCTTGAAAGGCAGCTTTAAATTTCAGTATTTTTGAAACAATCTCCCAGGTTTGGAACTGCCAGAGACCCTGGACTGCCTGGTCCCAAGAGTTGGCTCCCCATCCCTCCATACTGGCATCGGAAGTGACCACTTCTTGTGGAGGGGGAACTATGTTCCTGAACCTCTTGAGGTTGTGTATGTGTACTACCATATGTACTGTTTGATTTGATTGGAAATAAAGATTGGTTGAGACATTGAAACTCCATTCCACTGCCTCAGAAATTAATTCTGAAATGTCCTTATGTGCCACTGGGCCCACTGAACCATTGGTATGGTTGCTTAAATTGAGCCTAGAGTGCTGAGGCATGCTTTGGCTGGAATCAATATTGCTGCCAGTAATCTTTTCATGTTCTGGATTAGGAGAGTTGTCTTCTCTTGGGGAAGATGTACTCTGTTTAATCGAGTGTCTAGTTCCCAGGAAGATCATCTTCTGCGTAGGATGAAGGTTGCAATTTTCTCAATTTATCAAGCATCCAAATCTTTGTAGTGTGACAATCAGTGTTTCCCAGTAGAAAATTAGAGATTCCTGACTATCTGATAGGAGGAGGATGTCGTCCAGGTAGTGATGGACTCTTAGAGCCCTCTCTCTCAGAAGGGCTATCACCGGTAGCAGGACCTTTGTGAAAGTCCTGGGGGCAGTGGAAATTCCAAAGGGTAGACTCTGGAACTGAAAGTGTTGATGTTTTACTGAGAATCAAATGAATCTTTGGAACGTAGCGTACATGGGGACATGAAGATATGCGTCGGATAAATCTACGGATAGCATCCAGTCTTAAGATTTATTGTGCAAAAGATTGATTTAAGACTTTCCATCTTGAAAGACTCGACCATGATTTTCTTGTTGAGTTTCTTTAGGTCTAATACTGGGCACAGGTCTCCTGTCTTTTTCTTCACTAGAAATAGTGGAGAGTAGAATCCTTTCCCTCTCTGGTGCAATGGAACTAATCTACTATTGCCCGTTTCTGAAGCAAGTCCTGAATGTACTTGATTATGAGCATTCTCTTTTCTCTTGATGCTGGAAGTCTGGTTGCATAAAACTGGTCCTTGGGAATTAGTTTTTTGATGTTCCTCCTGTGACCAAACTGAACGGTAGCCACAGTCCAGGAATCTCTAAGGCCGCGTACACACGCGGGGACTGTTCGCCCAACTTTGTCCGTCAAACAGTTTCAGCAAACAGTCCGCTCAAAATTAGCATGGACGGACATGGCCACACACGACGAACGAACAGTTTGCTGAAACCGTGCGCGATGACGTGAACGGCACGTACGACGGGACGAAAAATACGACGTCCTATACACTGCATTATAACTTTCGGCGTGTAAATCCTTTCTGAGCATGCGCGGAACTTAGTTTGACGAACAAACCTACACACGAGGGGACTTTGTTTCAGCGGACAGTTTTTCGGAAATTCCGAAAAACCTTGTTCAGCGGACTGTTCGCTGAAACTGTCCGCTGAAAGCCCACACACGAGTGAAAGCCCACACACGAGCGAAAGTTGGGCGAACAGTCCCCGCGTGTGTACGCGGCCTTATGTTCTCCGCCCAAGCCTTTGTGAACTTCCTGAGCCTGGCTCCTACCACTGCAGGCTGGATGGTCACACCATCAAAAAGACTTTTGCTGTTCTCCTGTGGAGGAGGATTTTGTTTTTTGGAATTTTAAAAATTTCTCCTAAATTCCTTTCTGGTTCTGTATGACTTGGCCTCTCTATATCTTTCTGGGAGAACCGCCTGAATTGTGGTGGTTTCTGTTGTTTTGGTCTCCTGTCTGAGGGAGTGAGGCCCGATTTCCCCCCGGTAACTTTGGATATGGTATATGTGTCTAGCTTTTCTCCAAAAAGGTTTGTTCCGTCGTATGGGATCTTACACCAGTTCATTTTTGAAGCATCAACTGTCCAGGGTTTAAGCCATAGGGCTCTTCTGGCGATCACGGTAGCCAGCATTGCTCTTGAGGAGGACTTGCTTGTGTCCACTGAGGCCTCTGACACAAAGTCCCCTACGAGACTAAGTTCCTGAGGAGCTGTGATCACTCTGTCCTGTTTTGCTCCCTCCAGAATCAGTTTCTCAACATTAGACGTCCAGCTGGAAATGGCTGTTCCTACGGCTGCTAAAGCGATAGCTGGCCAACAAGCTTCGCCTGCTCCCGCATAGGTTCTTTTTTAATTGAGGTTGATTTTCCGATCTAACACATTTCTGAATGTCACTGCATCCTCGAGAGGTAATGTTACATGCCTGGCCCAAACGCATTAGTGATACTTCTGCCACTGGGGCTGACAACGGATTTACGTTAGGCTCTTTTAATGGGTAGAGTTTTGTCAGTCTGTGATCAGTTCCTCCAATTTATCAATGAATGGGAATGATTCCGGATCCTTCTTCTGGTTTGGAAAATATCTTTTTGTTTTTCGTGGGGGCTTCTTTAGGCTCCTCCCATCTAATTGCTTCAGAGTAAAGTCAATCCTGGGGCCTCTAATTCTTCAGGGTCAGTTGAGCTATCTGCTGTTTTTGATGTGCTAGATTTTAACCGCTGAGGTAGTTTGAGCAGGTTTATCTGCTTCAGGTGTTGATTTTTGTTGGATCGATTCTCTAACTCGTGACCTGAGCTGTTTCTTCTGTGTCTTGAGTCTGATGATCTTATGGACCTGATAGGGCAGTCCAATAAGGCAGTATTAGTGGCAAGTCTCTCTTTTTTCACAGTCTTCACTACTTACCAATTCGTCTCCTTACCTATTAAGCTGTGGATGGTCTGCTTGGGCAGTGTTATCCATGAGGGGTGAACAGAAGCTTCCACCTAGAGTATGCAGGAGGAGTTAGAGAATACATAGAGAAGCAGACCAGTAACCCATAGTAGAGACTAAGTTAGTCTTACCTTAGTGGAGGAGCAAGGATAGAGAGGTTAGCAGGCAGTGTTTGCATTTAGTGCAATCCGATAGAAATCCCTGGTGTCTTGCAGTGACAGGAGATAGAGGAAGTTCTGGAGGTTTCAATTTACCGGCGTTGGGGCGTAATGATGTCACGATCGCCCATGTGCAGTAGCACGCTGAGGAGCCCATTACCATGATGGATGCTGGTGAAACAAGCTCCTGGTGGCGTTACTCCTGCTCGCACATGTGCATAAGAGATCGGACGCTCAGGCAACATCTTAGGGATGTCAGGATGGCTGTGTGGGACTACAGATCCCAGAGAAACCCCAAATGTGTTAGAAAGAAAAACCAGAGACCACTGCAAATAATCTAAGACTATTTAAGGCTTGTAAAGTACCAGGCACCGTACCCCTGAGACCATCAGACTGGGGTTCCTTCCATCTAGTTTGTTTAGAGACTGTACAAGCAAGGACTTCTGCCCAGGAGAGGCTCGAACCGGGCTGGGGCGAGAGCAGTAAATGGTGCTGAGCTTTCCATCCGGTCTTGGATAGGTGAGGAAAAAAAGGAGAATACTGAGGTGGGTCATCTCTTACAATTTATAGCTATTTAGTTCTATCAGGTTGTAAGGGGCAGAGTCACAACCCAAATGTATGCTGCCATGATGCAACAGGAAACAGACTTACAAGGGGACAGCTAATAAAGATAAGAACAGGCCATAATTTAACCACTTAAGCCCCGGACCAATTGTCAGCCTAAGGACCAGAGGTCTAATTACAATTTCGCACTGCACTGCTTTAACTGGTAATTGCGCATTCATGCAATGTTGTACCCAAACGAAATTTGCGTCCTTTTCTTCCCACAAATAGAGCTTTCTTTTGATGGTATTTGATTGCCTCTGCGATTTTAATTTTTTACGATATAAAAGGAAAAAGACTGAAAATTTTGAAAAAAAAAGATATTTTCTACTTTTTATTATAAGAAAAATCGAATAAACTCAATTTTAGTCATACATTTAGGCCAAAATGTATTCAGCCATATGTGTTTAGTGAAAAAAAAATGTCAATAAGCGTATATTTATTGGTTTGCGCAAAAGTTATAGCATCTACAAACTAGAGTACATTTGCTGGAATTTACACAGCTTTTAATTTATGACTGCCTATCTCATTTCTTGAGGTGCTAAAATGGCAGGGAAGTAGACACCCCAAGGAAATTTCTGAGGGGCATGTTGAACCCATTGAATATTTTTTTTTTGTCCCAAGTGATTGAATAATGACAAAAAAATAAAAAAGTTTACAAAAAGTTGTCACTAAATGATATATTGCTCACACATGCCATAGTTATATGTGGAATTGCACCCAAAAATATATTTTACTGCTTCTCCTGAGTACAGGGATACCACATGTGTGGGACTTTTTGGGAGTCTAGCCATGTACGGCACCCCGAAAACCAATCACTGCCTTCAGGATTTCTAAGGGTGCAAATTTTTGATTTCACTCCTCACTACTTTGGAAAGTAGACACCCCAAGCTATTTATTGAGAGGCATGTTGAGTCCATGGAATATTTTATATTTTGCCACAAGTTGTGGGAATATTACAAACTTTTTTTTTTTTTTTTTGCACAAAGTTGACACTAAATGATATATTGCTCACACATGCTATGAGCATAAGTGAAATTACACCCCAAAATAAATTCTGCTGCTTCTCCTGAGTATGGGGATACCACATGTGGGGGACTTTTTGGGAGTCTAGCCGCGTACGGCACCCCGAAAACCAATCACTGCCTTCAGGATTTCTAAGGCCGCGTACACACGGGCGGATTGTCTGCCCAACTAAGTTCGGCAGACAATCCGACAGACAGTCCGTTCAAAATTTGCATGAACGGACTTGACCACACACGATGAGCAGACAGTCCGCTGAAAGCGTGCATGATGACGTGTACAGCACGTACGACGGGACTAGAAAAACGACGTCCTATACACTGCAATGCAACCTTCGGCCGTGTAAACCCTTTCTGAGCATGCGCCATACTTAGTCCGTCCAACTTGCCTACACACGAGCGGACTGTCCGCTGAAACCAAGTTTGGACGGACTGTCTTACGGAAATTCCTTCGTCACGAAATTGTTCGTCAGACTGTCCGCTGAAAAAGTCCGCTGAAGCCCACACACGAGCGGATTGTCCGCTGAAACACTGTTCAGCGGACTAAGTTGGACAGACAATCCGCCCGTGTGTACGCGGCCTAAGGGTGCAAATTTTTGATTTCACTCCTCACTACCTATCACAGTTTCGAAGGCCATAAAATGCCAAAATAGCACAAAACCCCCCAAATTACCCCATTTTGGAAAGTAGACACCCCAAGATATTTACTGAGAGGCATGTTGAGTCCATGGAATATTTTATATTTTGCCACAAGTTGCGGGAATATTACAAACTTTTTTTTTTTTGCACAAAGTTGTCACTAAATGATATATTGCTCACACATGCTATAGGCATAAGTGAAATTACACCCCAAAATAAATTCTGCTGCTTCTTCTGAGTACGGGGATACCACATGTGGGGGACTTTTTGGGAGCCTAGCCGCGTACGGGACCCTGAAAACCAAGCACTGCCTTCAGGATTTAAATATAAAACGCTACCAAGAAAAACTGTTAGCGATCGCAGGGATCAGGCCTGACTCTGCGAATGCTGCAGTTATGTGTTTAGTGTTTTGTAAGTGACAGTGATCGATCGATACTGCACTTGGGTGGGCTGGGCGGAGGGGCAAAACGCAGGTGCTAGCAGGTATCTGGGCTGATCCCGCTAACAATGCGTTTTTTTGGAACCCTAAACTGCTGGGGACGCTAGTATAGATCTGATCAGATCAGATATTGATCTGTTCAGATACTATACCACTACGGGAGGTGTATGCTTTACACGTGGGTGTTAGTGGTACTGGCACTAACCTAGCGCTGCCTGGGGCGACGCAGACCCTATCTGACCCTAAAACCTAATTGATATCACCCACCGGGTGATCAGGGGGTTAAACCTTTATTGGGTAATAAATGGTGGGTGCCCTGATGCTATAAAAAGCAAACTAACTAACCAGTCACCCGTAACACTTATATGGTGATCACCGGTGAAAGGGTTAACTAGGGGCAATCAGGGGGTTAAACCTTTATTAGGTAGTATATGGGGGTCCCTGACGCTATATAAAAACCTGACGGGGAACCTAAATAACTAACTGGCTATCCAGCGTCACCAGTGACACTTATACCTTGATCGCTGGTGAAAGGGTTAACTCTAGGGGCAATCAGGGGGTTAAATTCTTTATTAGGTAGTATATGGGAGTACCTAACACTATAAAAACCTGGTGGTGAACCTAAAAAATAACTAGCTACCTAGCGGCACCAGGGACACTAATGCAGCGATCAGAATAACGATTGCTTAGTGACACTGGCAAAAGGGGGTGAAAGGGTTTCCTGGGGGCAATCAGGGGGTTAAAACCTTTACTAGGTAGTATATGGGGGTCCCTGACGCTATATAAAAACCTGACGGGGAAACTAAATAACTAACCAGCGTCACCAGTGACACTTATATGATCGCTGGTGGAAGGGTTAACTCTAGGGGCAATCAGGGGGTTAAAACCTTTATTGGGTAGTATATGGGGGTACCTAATGCTATAAAAACCTGGCGGTGAACCTAAAAAATAACCAGCTACCTAGCAGCACCAGTGACACTAATGCAGCGATCAGAAAAACGTTCGCTTAGTGACACTGGCAAGAGGGGGAGAAAGGGTTAACTCTAGGGGCAATCAGAAATAGAAAAATAGCTCAAATAAAGGTGACTCCAGAAGACACCTTTGAGCAAGAAGGAAAAAGGGGACTATTGCGGTACCAGTGTATAATAAACCAAATTTGTAAAATATTAAAATACAGATTAATATTTATTAAAGAAATAGTAACATTGACATAGATTTAAAGAAAACAATCAAAAATCCACATAATAGGAACACAACATATTAAATACATGAAGTACAGGGATTACAATATTATCCGGTACCCCTCAAGTAAATCAGGGGCCATTGGATCTAGGGGCAATCAGGTGGTTAAAACCTTTATTAGGTAGTATATGGGGGTCCCTGACGCTATAAAACCTGACGGGGAACCTAAATAACTAAATAACTAAGTGGCTAACCAGCGTCACCAGTGAGACTTATACGGTGATCGCTGGTGAAAGGGTTAACTCTAGGGGCAATCAGGGGGTTAAAACCTTTATTAGGTTGTATATGGGGGTACCTAACGCTATAAAAACCTGGCGGTGAACCTAAAAAATAACTAGCTACCTAGTGGCACCAGTTACACTAATGCAGCGATCAGAAAAACGATTGCTTAGTGACACTGGCAAAAGGGGGTGAAAGGGTTAACTATAGGGGCAATCAGGGGGTTAAACCTTTATTGGGGGGGTAGGGGGCTACCCTGGACCTAACACTAACTGCCCTGACAGTTTTTACAGTTACAACTGACACTAAATGCAGTGATCAGTAAATAAATGATCACTGCAATCAGTGACACTGTGACTGGGAGGGGATCGGGGGGGGTGATGGGGGGGAGAGATTGGGGGGTAATTTGTGTACCTATGTGTACCTACATGTCAGTGTAGTGTTGGTGAACACTTACTATGTCTTCTCTCCTCGCAGTCCGGTCAAAAAGACCGCCCCGAGGAGAGTGACATTACTTCCTCCTGCCTGTGTTTACACTACACAGGCAGGGGAAGCTTCTCATTCGCCAGGAGCGATCGAGAGGGGATGGCCAGAAACCAACATCCATCCCCTCATTCCGGATCGCTCCTGAAGCTAAACGGACCGCCGCAGCCAGCAGGAGGGGGTCCGATCAGACCCCCCACCCGCTGGAAGGTAGGCACGTATGGGTACGTGCTTGTGCCTGTCTGTGCCATTCTTCCGACGTATTTTTACATGCGGCGGTCCTTAAGTGGTTAAGGCAAGGCATGGAGGGCGGAGCCCCATAGCAATGTGGACAGTCTACAGATGATTAAGCAAAAATAACATACCAGAGTTAAGAAGTCATAAGGAGAGCAGTTTTTAATATTGCAATTATAGCTGGAGTTGCAGCAGTAAGAGCATACCTGTGAAGGGACAGAGAAAAAATGTCATATGAAACATTCAGATGATGAGTGCCATGTGATCTAATTTAGAGACGTATAAAGTACATTTCCATTAGATCAGCTTGGGGTCCAGGATACAAATATTTTTTTCAAGAATTAAGGTACTATAGTTTCAGTGCCTTAGATACCATGATTTGATAATGTACTAAAACCTTTATCATTAGGTGAACAAAATGTGGGCTTCTTCCCTATTTTCTGATTTATGCATAACTCAGTGTAGGGATGCAGTTTGCTTTGCTTTGATGTATTTATAAGAAATACCTTCCCAATTTTGTTTCAAAACAGTATTTTCTATTGGTTAGCCCCCCATTTATACGTGACTGCTTTGTAGCTTAAAGCTTCAAAATGTTCTACAACTAAAATCCCATGCTTTTAAATTGTCCCTGTTCACATCTGAGCATGTGGGTGCTTGTAGCTCAACATCTGAAAATTGAAAAGATGCACAAGTTACTTTTGAAGCAGAGTGGGGTGTTTTAGCCACACTGACTTCAATTGGAGTGCATGATAACACATGCAGTCCTGTCCCAAAGAAGCTATTGTATGGCACTTCACGATTAAAAACATGCAAAAAAAAACCTCAAAATCGCCTATATTACTCTCAATTGTTAATAATGGGCTCAATATCAAGCCATATTTTACTAGTTAGTGTGTAATTTATTGTATGCGATGCTATTGTAGTAGTCTTGGTATGAATGCAGTGTGGAGCTAGCCTTGTCAGAATAATACCGCGTGAAGTACAGCAGAGCTAACACCATGGAAGAAATCAAACACAGAGACTGTGGATGACTGCCAAATTTTCTTCTGATGAAATGCAAAGATTGAATAGACATGAATCTTCTTAAAACTTTTCCTTGTCCAGTCTTTATTCCCAGCACACAGGCAAAATTTACAAAGTCTAATGAGCAGCCAAAATCAAATACAATTGGGTATATCTAAAAGAGATTTTTTTTTTAGATTTGAATAGAGTATGGAACTGTCAAAACCCCTGATATGCTTTTTTTTCTTTCTCTGTTCTATTAGAATGTTTTTTCTATCTTTCTAGCACATCCTGTACCAATAACAATAGTATATTTCTACCCTTGCTGGGACAAATAGAGGGTGAAAGAAAAAAAAATGGCTTAGGCAACTCTAGGCATAGCCTTTTCAACTTCCATTTCAAGTTGGAGTAAACTCCCATGTATGATTTTTACCTATAGGTAAGCCTGTAATAAAGCTTACTTATAGGTACTGTAAATATCTCCTAAACATGAGTCATTTAGGAGATATTTACTTTAGATACAGCCAGTGACGTCACCGGCACATGCGCTCTGAAAGAATGGCATACCTGTGCCGTTCCTTCCAGGTCGTGCTGTAAACAGTGACTCCCACACGCATGTCGATATCATTGCTGGCTTGGCCAATCAGATGGCCAAAGCCAACAAACCCAGAAAGAAGACCAGGTGAAGATGGAAGCATTTTTAAGGTGACAGGGCGCCGTTGGAGGGCTTTGTTTTCAGGTAAGATTGTCATAATATGCTAGTAGCACACTAGCGCACTAGCGCATTATGACTTAAACTGCTCAGGCCCCTTTTTTATTTGCGGATGCGGCTTTCTACCGCTTTAAAGTCTTTTGGCATTGAGGCTGCATTGATGAACACTGATGAGGCTGCATTTTATGGCACTGATGAGGCTGCATTTGATGGGCACTGGTGAGGCTAAATTTGATGGGCACTGGTGAGGCTACAATGATGGGCACTGATGGATTTTTGATGAAAAACCATGGGCGAGGAGCATGCGTGGAGGCTAGCGCGGCATTAATGTCGGGCTAGAGCGGGAAGAAACCGCAATATAATAACGGCGCATGGACAAAGAATAACAACACACCATTCTAATATCATCCAGAGAGGAAAAGGGAACATTTCTACATAAGAATGGTATTGGGAGGTGTCCGGAACAAGACAAAAAACAAACTTAAAAGTGACACTCAGATGAAACATACTGAGAAAAAGGCGCCAGTCTCCTCAGGTAAATTTACCTCAGACAAGAAAAATAAAATAGAGCTGCCAAAAGTTATTTCTTAAGGGGACTCTGAACTTGATTTAAAAATGCCAAACACCTCACAACAGGACTCTGCCATCCCTTCAAGCATTCTGAAGCAATTTGAAAAATGCTTCATAAAGCACTGCAACAAACCTCAGACCAAATTACTAATAATCTCACTAAAGAAATTAGAGAGCTGGGGTGATGAAGAGAAACACTGGAATTAAAAGTTGAAGAAATTGAAAATTCTACACATGATATTTTCTCTGAATTAGAAAACCTCAAAGAGGAAAACATTACATTGCAGAACAGACTAGAAGATTTTGAAAATCGAGCCAGAAGGTCTAATCTGCGTTTCAGAGGATTACCTGAATCAATTAAAGATCTTCAATCAACTATAACAGCTCTCTGTCAGGAACTTCAACCAGGTATACCTATAGAAAGGTTGGAAATAGACAGAATACACAGAGCTCTTACGCCCAAAAAAGCTGATGGCCCCCCTAGAGATATTATTGCAAAGTTTCACTTTTACCAAACCAAAGAACAACTTTTATATGCAGCAAGAGAAAAAAATAACTTAACTTTTCAGGGTCACAATTTTCAGCTATTTGCAGACCTCTCCCAATTAACAATATCTAAGAAAAGGGCAATGAAATCCCAATTGTTGGAACTTCAACATCATTCCATCAAATATCAATGGGGCTTCCCATTCTCTCTACGTTTTACCCATCAAGGGTCCAGATTCTCCTGTAGATCCCCTGAAGAATTACAGAAAGCACTCCAGGACCTTGACCTAATCGATGGGACGCCTGCAACCTCCACTTCAAGAAGGATATCAGCTTCTGCCTCTTCCCTCCGAAAAGAGACACACAAAAGAGAACGATTCGCACCCGCACAACAAGGACAAGAAGATGCCATGGATTGATGAATTCTCCTTAGGACCAGTATCTACCTGTTCCTGATTGAGGCTACACATAGTGGGAAATAGTAATGAATTTGAATTACTGAATTTATCCACTGAACTTATAACATACCGTCTCTTTTCATTTATCAGTAAACAGTTAAAACGCAGGATAATCTAAATTTTCAAAATTATATCATCCTAACTCTTCAGTATATGTCTTTATTTAATGACAATCGTATTATTTTGTTTTGCATATTTTTTTTTCTCAACCCTAACCACTTCCTAGTGAAGAAGTAAAGGTAAGCTGATAGCATTACTTTTTACTTCTTACTTTTTATCATCATTTTTTTATTCCTTTTTATCCTCTCATAATCCTGTATAACCAAAATAGTTTCAAACAGCAGTTGTGCTGATCACTTTATTTACATTGTAGCAGTGTTAGCTACAATTGTTAATTAGCCTCTCTTGTTAGAATACTTCCTAAAAATGTTACTTTATTGCATTCCTTTAAAACTTAAACATAAGAATTTTGGACAATGTTTTCTCCACAACACAGTTTAACCTCCCTGGCGGTACGATTATTTCGGATTTTAGGTGCTAAAAGCGGTACCATTATTTTGCATGAAAATTTGGCGTTTTATATTGTAGTCCTGCAATTCTTAGGAATAACTCACTTAAATCTGTCCAAACCAGAGTCTAGCAGACATCCCGGGTATAATAAAGTTTGAAAAATAAAATCATAAATTATAATATAATAAATAATTATAAATAATTGTACCAAATAATAATATAACAATAATAAAAATTATTCAATAATGTAATCACATCAAAAACACTGAAATTTGCTCAGTTGCAGAATTGTCACTGTCATTACTTTTCAGTATTTGATGACGGATCTCCCCACAAATCGCTATCGCTCAATTCTGCGAGTGATTCTAATTTATTATCGCTGTTTTTTAGCTGGTCTAAAACCATTTTTGATGTAAAGGGACAGTTTTGGTTGCTATGGACAATCTCCAGTTTCCAGGCATAAAGAACAGGTTTTATTACATAAAACTGCATGCAGGACACTGGGCAGACCACTAGGGACAACGGGGATGTGAAATATTTACATACAGCAATGTAATCTGTAAGATTACATTATACTGTATGTTTACTGTTTGTTTCACTTTTTGAATTTGGCGCCGATCTCCGTCCCCGTGCGTCGCAACGCTCGCAGGGCACGGAGATCGGCGATGTGATGCATCGAGCGAGACACGGCTCGCTCGTACAGCGGGGAGACAACGCTGGATCCGAGGGAGAAGGTAAGTAAACCTCCTCCTGGATCCAGCGATGCTGTCCCGAGTCTGGCTCGGGGATACCGCTTTTGGTATGAAAATTCCACCCCGAGCCAGACTCGGGAATACCGTCAGGTGGGTTAATTCTCTGCTATCACCTCAATATGGGCTGATAGGGTTTTCTTTACTTATCATTAATATATTCCCCTTTTTTTTCCCTAATTCAAATGATCTTATTAGTAAGATCACCAAACCCCTATATTCTTCAGTTTTTTCTCCCTCCCTTTTCATTCCCAAAAGCTGCGTACACACGATCAAACAATCCGGTGGAAAAGTCCGGTGGAGCCCGCCGGACAATCCACCCATGTGTGGGCTCTGGCAGACTTTTTTTACCCAAAAGTCTGGCGGACTAAGAAAGTAGTTTTGCACCTAAATATGGCAGACAATACGGCCATGTGTGTGCTAGTCCGCCTTACTTTTGAAATGAATGGACTTCTCCCGCTCGGAGAAAAGTGCGCTCATTTTTGAGCGTGGCTCCAGGTAGCCGGGACCAGTGAAGGAGGCGTCGCTGGCCCCATCACCTGGTATGGAGTTAAAGGGGAAGCCCTACGTTGAAAAAACGGTGTGGGGTCCCCCTCTAGGACCATATCAGACCCTTATCCGAGCACGCAACCCGGCCGGTCAGGAAAGGGGTGGGGACGAGCAAGCGCCCCCCCTCCTGAGCCGTACCAGGCCGTGTGCTCTCAACATGGGGGGTGCTTAAGGGAAGGGGGGCCACGCAGCCCCCACCCCAAAGCAAATGTCCCCATGTCGATGAGGCCATGGGCCTCTTCCCAACAACCCTGGCCATTGGTTGTCGGGGTCTGCAGGCGGGGGGCTTATTGGAATCCGGGAGCCCCTTTAATAAGGGGGCCCCAGATACCCGCCCCCCACCCTATGTGAATGAGTATGGGGTACAATGTACCCCTACCCATTCACCTGTGAAAAAAACGTAAAAAAAAACACAACACAAAAGGTTTAAAAATAATTTATTGCACTGCTCTGCGGGCCTTCCGCCTTGGGGGTCTTCTCGCCGGACTCCTCCGCTATCTTCTGCTAGCTCTTTTACTAGCGGAGGAGCCCGGATTTCTTCTTTGTTGTCGCCTGGGGGTCTTCTTCCGACTTCGGGGGTCTTGTCCCCCTCTTCGGGGGTCTTGCCCCCCTCTTCGGTTCTTCTTGCCGGGCCTCTGTGCCTTCTTCTAGCCCTTTTACGAGCGGTGGCCCGGTCTTCTGTCGACGCCGCAGCTGTTGCTGTCTCCGTCTTCTCTTCTTCTCTTCTTGAGCTGTTGCCTCGTCGCTGTCTCTGGCCACAATGACAGGCACACGGCGTGCGGCGACTGGGGAGAGGATGCTGGGACTGTGACATCATAATGGGCGGGGACATCATCCGGCGATGTCCCTATATAAGTCGCTGCACGCCACGTGCCTGTCATTGTGGCCAGAGACAGCGACGAGGCAACAGCTCAAGAAGAGAAGAAGAGAAGACGGAGACAGCAAAAGCTGCAGCGGCGACAGAAGACTGGGCCACCACTTGTAAAAGAGCTAGAAGAAGGCGCGGAGGCCCGGCAAGAAGAACCGAAGAGGGGGACAAGACCCCTGAAGTCAGAAGAAGACCCCCGGGGCGGCGACGAAGAAGAAAGCCGGGCTCCTCCGCTAGAGACAGAATTCAATACATCCTTCCTTGATTTTCAGAATAATTCTACCTCTAAGGCAAAAACTCGCTTAGAAAAAGCATGCTTAGAATATGACCTCTTTCTAACAGAATCAGCTGATAAATCTCTACGTAGAACCAAACACATATTTTATAAGAATTCCAACAAACCAGGTACTTACTTAGCAAGGGCACTAAATTCTATTAATAAAACCTTTAGACCTATTAGACTTAAAACAGAAGACAATATATACACTAGTAATCCCCTTAAGGCTGGGTTCACACTGCTGCGGGGGGAGATCCGGATGTGATTCACACCGCAAATCACATCCGATCTCCGTAGCGATGCGAGTTCAGCCATACAGATAGTATGGCTGAATTCGCATCGGTCCCGCAGCAAACTCGCACGGGACCCTTTTTTTGGTCCGCAACAGAATCGGATCGCATGGGGGTTCACACCATGCGATCCGATTCCTGTGCGAGTCGGCAGATCGCACTGCGATATGCGGACGGATCTGGGGGTGTCATTAACATATCATTGACACTCCCAGCCGTCCGCATAGGGCAGTGTGAACTGCCGGCGGGAGTAATGCGATGCGGGAAAACGTCGCGGATTCGCGGCGTTCCCGCATCGCAGCGGTGTGAACCCGGCCTCAAATCGTACAAAAATTCAATACTCATTTTTAAACATTATATACAGAATCTAATACATTTAATACTGATACTGCTGACTCCTTCTTCTCAAATATAAATCTACCCCAAATGACTGATTCCCAAATATCATCACCAGAAAAACCCATCTCTGGGAATGAAGTAGCAACAGCTATTAAAACACTAAAATTGAACAAAAGGCCTGGACTGGATGGTTTCTTAGCTCTCTCTATTATTGTACTCTATCAGATATTATCTCCCCCTTGCTAGCTTAAGCATTCAATGACTTATTAAAAGATAAATCCTTTAGACAAGAATCACTATTAGCAACCATATGCATGATACCTAAACCACAATCGGATGATACCTTAAGTTCAAACTACCGCCCTATTTCCATGCTAAATATAGACATCAAGATTTTAGCAAAAATCTTAGCTTCATGTTTAAATATGATCATTGGTACCCTTGTGCATCAAGACAAAGTGGGCTTTATACCTTCTCGACAGGCAGGAGATAATGTACGTAGAGCAACCCTTTTAGCGCATATTGCTAAAAAGCGCCATATCCCCGCCTGCTTTCTCTCACTTGACATAAAGAAAGCTTTTGACTCCATCTCATGGCTCTATCTAAACTATACACTACAGAAATGGGGGTTTGGCCCAAACTTTATAAAATGGATAATTGCACTTTATAACAAACCAAGAGCCTAGGTCAAAAACGCAGGTTATAAATCCAACCTTTTTAACATAGAAAGAGGCACAAGACAAGGATGTCCTCTTTCTCCTTTATTATTCACCTTTTAATAGAACCACTTGCGCAATCAATCAGATCAAACCCAAGTATAACTGGAATCGAAATAGGAGGTTACCAACATAAGTTTTGTCTTTTTGCAGACGACATCCTCCTATTTCTTTCCTCTCCTCAAGTATCAGGCCCAAACCTAATCCCAACCCTTAATAAATTCGCCAATATTTCTGGCTTACATATAAACCCAAAAAATTCCTAGCGTTAAATGTTTCTGTCTCAAACATAGAACTAAATTCTGCAAAAATTTGTCTCCACTATACATGGTCGGACAGATCAATCCCATATCTAGGAATACACCTAACAGCATCCTTAGAGGATCTATTTAAAGTCAACTATCCCCCAATTTAAAAAGAAAAATTTCAAACTTATTGAATTCATGGTCACATCTTCCACTATCATGGTTCGGAAGAATCAACTCAGTAAAAATGACGATACTACCGAAACAACTTTATTTATTTAGAGTACTACCAATCCCGATCCCTGCTCATCACTTGAGAATACTACAAAGAAAAGTTACGTCATTTATATGGGTTTCATCCAAACCAAGAATCTAGATGCATACACTTTATCTCCCTAAGCTTAATGGAGGTCTAGGTTGCCCCAATTTTGCACATTATTATAGGGCTGCTCATATAGCAAGCCTTGCTAAATACCATGCTTATCAAGAAGCTCCATTATGGGTATCAATTGAAGCCACAGATTGTGACCTTATACCAATATCTAATCTATTATGGATTCCATCAAAAGATCGTAAAGACTTAAGGAATCCTATCACCAAACATTATATATCCCTTTGGGATAGATTCAAAAAAAGTAATCAGCTACAATCTTTACACAATCCGCTATTGTCTTTTTATAAAAAACCCGCGTTCTATCCAGTGTGGGTATCCCCTAAATCTTTCAAAGAATGGACATCCCGAAATGTTCTAAATATGTATAAATTCATACATTCCTCGTCATTTATCCCTTTGGCAACTCTTTGTGAAAATACGGTTTACCACAATTGGAAATATTTAGATATCTCCAAATTAAAAATTTCTATACACCATTAGTAAATACAACACCCTCATTAACACAAAAGTCTAGTTTTGAAAACATTTGTGTGAAAAATCCACATGCTAGAGGCATAATATCTACAATATTTTCTCACTTACTAGTCTATTCTAGTAAAAATAAACCCCCTTATGTCCAGAAATGGGAAGAAGACTTGGAGTGCACACTGGATACATCAGATTGGAACCAAATCTGGTCTACAATTAAAACAGCTTCCCCTAACATATTAGCGGTTGAAGCTAATTATAAAGTGATGATATCAGTTTCCGGCCAGAGTAGCAAAATATGTACAAAATTATCCGGCACATTGTTTCCGAGGTTTTTCAGATTTGGGCATGTATTTTCATATCTGGTGGTCGTGTCCAGCGGCTCAAACATTTTGGAAGGAAATATTTAACCACTTAACGACCGCCGCATGCCATTGTACGTCATCACAATGGCATGTACAGGCACAAGCACGTACATGTACGTGCTTGCCTTCCAGCGGGTGGGGGGTCCGATCAGACCCCCTCACGCTGGATGCGGTGGTCCGTTTCGCTTCAGGAGCGATCCGGGATTAGGGGATGGTCGTTGGTTTCTGGCCATCCCCTTTCGATCGCTCCTGGCGAATGAGAAGCTTCCTCCCACTGTGTATTGTATACACAGGCAGGGAAGAAGTGATGTCATTCTCCTCGGGGCGGTCTTATTGACCGAACTACGAGGAGAAGACTAAAAGTAAGTGCACCAAACACTACACTGACACTAACTAACACACAGGCACACAAACCCCCCCCGATCACCACCCCGATCACCCCCCGCCCCCCCCCCCCAGTCACAGTGTCACTGATTGCAGTGATCATTTATTTACTGATCACTGCATTCAGTGTCAGTTGTAAAAGTAAAAAGTGTCAGGGCAGTTAGTGTTAGGTCCAGGGTAGCCCCCTACCACCCCCCAATAAAGATTTAACCCCCTGATTGCCCTTAGAGTTAACCCTTTCACCCCCTTTTGCCAGTGTCACTAAGCGATCATTTTTCTGATCGCTGCATTAGTGTCACTGGTGCCGCTAAGTAGCTAGTTATTTTTTTAGGTTCACCGCCAGGTTTTTATAGCGCTAGGTACCCCGATATACTACCCAATAATGGTTTTAACCCCCTGATTGCCCCTAATTAACCCTTTCACCCCCTTTTGCCAGTGTCACTAAGCGGTCATTTTTCTGATCGCTGCATTAGTGTCGCTAGTGTCGCTAGGTAGCTAGTTATTTTTTTAGGTTCACCGCCAGGTTTTTATAGCACTAGGTACCCCGATATACTACCCAGTAACGGTTTTAACCCCCTGATTGCCCCTAGTTAACCCTTTCACCCCCTTTTGCCAGTGTCACTAAGCGATCATTTTTCTGATCGCTGCATTAGTGTCGCTAGGTAGCTAGTTATTTTTTAGGTTCACCGCCAGGTTTTTATAGCGATAGGTACCCCGATATACTACCCAATAATGGTTTTAACCCCGATTGCCCCTAGTTAACCCTTTCACCCCCTTTTTCCAGTGTCACTAAGCGTTCATTTTTCTGATCGCTGCATTAGTGTCACTAGTGTCGCTAGGTAGCTAGTTATTTTTTTAGGTTCACCGCCAGGTTTTTATAGCGCTAGGTACCCCCATATACTACCCAATAATGGTTTTAACCCCCTGATTGCCCCTAGTTAACCCTTTCACCAGCGATCACCGTATAGGTGTCACTGGTGACGCTGGTTAGCCAGTTAGTTATTTAGGTTCCCCGTCAGGTTTTTATATAGTGCCAGGGACCCCCATATACTACCTAATAACAATTTGAACCCCCTGATTGCCCCTAGTTAACCCTTTCACCAGTGATCTAGTTAGTTACCAGTTTCACGGGTGACTCTGGTTAGTTAGTTTGCTTTTTATAGCATCAGGGCACCCACCATTTATTACCCAATAAAGGCTTAACCCCCTCATCACCCGGCGGGTGATATCAATTAGGTTTTAGGGTCAGGGTCTGAGTCGCCCCAGGCAGCGCTAGGCTAGTGCCAGTACCGCTAACACCCACGCGCAAAGCATACACCTCCCGTAGTGGTATAGAATCTGAACAGATCAATATCTGATCTGATCAGATCTATACTAGCGTCCCCAGCAGTTTAGGGTTCCAAAAAAACGCATTGTTAGCGGGATCAGCCCAGATACCTGCTAGCACCTGCGTTTTGCCCCTCTGCCCAGCCCACCCAAGTGCAGTATCGATCAATCGCTGTCACTTACAAAACACTAAACACATAACTGCAGCGTTCGCAGAGTCAGACCTGATCCCTGCGATCGCTAACAGTTTTTCTTGGTAGAATTTTATATTTAAATCTGGAAGGCAGTGCTTGGTTTTCAGGGTCCTGTACGTGGCTAGGCTCCCAAAAAGTCCCCCACATGTGGTATCCACGTACTCGGGAGAAGCAGCAGAATTAATTTTGGGGTGTAATTTGACTTATGCCCATAGCATGTGTGAGCAATATATCATTTAGTGACAACTTTGTGCAAAAAAAAAAAATGTTTAATATTCCTGCAACTTGTGGCAAAATATAAAATATTTCATGGACTCAACATGTCTCTCAGTAAATAGCTTGGGGTGTCTACTTTCCAAAATGGGGTCATTTGGGGGGGTTTTGTGTTATTTTGGCATTTTATGGCCTTCGAAACTGTGATAGGTAGTGAGGAGTGAAATCAAAAATTTGCACCCTTAGAAACCCTGAAGGCAGTGATTGGTTTTCGGGGTGCCGTACGCAGCTAGACTCCCAAAAAGTCCCACATATGTGGTATCCCCGTACTCAGGAGAAGCAGCAGAATATATTTTGGGGTGCAATTCCACATATAACTATGGCATGTGTGAGCAATATATCATTTAGTGACAACTTTTTGTAAACTTTTTTTTTTTTTTTGTGTCATTATTCAATCACTTGGGACAAAAAAATAAATATTCAATGGGCTCAACATGCCCCTCAGCAATTTCCTTGGGGTGTCTACTTTCCAAAAAGGGGTCATTTGGGGAGGGGTTTGTACTGCCCTGCCATTTTAGCACGTCAAGAAATGAGATAGGCAGTCATAAATTAAAAGCTGTGTAAATTCCAGAAAATGTACTCTAGTTTGTAGACGCTATAACTTTTGCGCAAACCAATAAATATACGCTTATTGACATTTTTTTTACTAAAGACATGTGGCTTAATAAATTTTGCCCTAAATGTATGACTAAAATTGAGTTTATTCGATTTTTCTTATAACAAAAAGTAGAAAATATCTTTTTTTCTCAAAATGTTTCCATTTATATCGCAAAAAATAAAAATCGCAGAGGCAATCAAATACCATCAAAAGAAAGCTCTATTTGTGGGAAGAAAAGGACGCAAATTTCGTTTGGGTACAACATTGCATGACCGCGCAATTACCAGTTAAAGCAGTGCAGTGCAAAATTGTAAAAAGACCTCTGGTCCTTAGGCTGAAAATTGGTCCGGGGCTAAAGTGGTTAAAATAGCAACTAAATTGTTTGGTATAACAGTTCCTGTTGATCCAGCAATAGCTTTACTCAACTTGAAGCCTGACTTCATAACGTATTCCCAATTTAAACTGTTAGTGTATTTCTTCACAGCAGCTAAACCAACCTTAGCAAAAGATTGGAAAACACTGACATTAGTTCCAAATGAAGTAAAAGCCAAAATGAATTATTTCATGACCAATGCCAAAATGAAATGGACACGATCCCCAGATTTGAAAAGACTTGGCAACCTTGGATTACTTATTCAATACCAACCATAGATAAAAATAAATGTATTGCTGCCATGGTAGATTATACGGTGGGTAACAGTCGTTGATTGATTTTAACTTAAGTCATAGAGGTGTCTCTTGGCCTGGCCTCGCGGGCTCTTCTTCTCTTCTTTTTTTCCTTACTTTTCTCTCTCTTTTTGCACTACCTTTCCTCTTTCTCACTCTTTATTAATTTTCCTTATATACTACCTCCTTTTATGAATGTGAAGCTCTAATCTTTATCCAAATAATAATATCTCTGTTTACACAAAAAATAACAGGACAATGATTGCAATAGATCTTACATTCCTAATTCCTTTTTTTTTCTCTCAAAATAAATAGTGTTAAACACTCCTTCTTTTTATTTTTCATTCTCTTTTTTTTTATCATTCATTATAAATTGTCTTGTTTCATTTTACTGCAAATTATTTCATATTTGTATATTAGCTAAGGAGTTTCCTTTCATTGAACATGTTGTAATCTATTTATGTTATTTGTATATATTCCTTTGTACTCCAATAAAATATGTTTGACAAGGAAAAACCATGGGCAGTAAACGTGATGCACCACGGAATCATATTGAATCGAATCGAATCGTCGACATGATAATGGTAATTGCATCGCGTCAAATCTAATGATGAGACCAGTGGAAATGCGCAGCTCTAATCTCAACACCATTCATTCTGTCTGGGATTACATGAAGAGACAAAAGGATTTGAGGCAGCATACAACCACTGGAGATCTGTGGTTTTCCAAGATGTTTGGAACAACCTACCTGTCAACTTCCTTCAAAAACTGTGTGCAAGTGTACCTAGATAATTTAATAATTGATGCTCTTTTGATGGCAAGGGGTGGTGACATCAAATATCGATTTGATTTGGATTTCTCTTCTGTTTATTTACTTACTACATTTACAGTCTGCTTACTTACCCATTGCACACTACCCTAACTTCAATGTCGTGCAATTTTGCCGCAATTTTGCGGCCGTGATTTCAGGGAATACCTGTGTAAACTTGAGGTCTATGGACCTCAACGCATCAAAGTTGGACCAAAGCAGTACAGGGACTACTTTGAAGTCGGTGCAACTTGAAATCTCACAGATATGAATGGTACTCATTGGAAATCATGGGGTGCGACTTTGCAGTCCCAAGTCCCAAGACAAGTCGTACAAGTATGAAAGGAGTCTAAAACTTTTGCACAATACTGTATATAACATACCTGGCTGATGCTGCTGGGAGCTGGAAATCACTGAAGTAGACACTGCTACTCCAGCGATCTTCACTTCGTTTTCGGGTCCTATGCTGAATGGCTGCTCTCCTGCATTGTGAACATAGAAGGTTGGCTGCTCTACACGGGTGCCATTCATAGAATGCTTTAGGACTGTGATGTCACACTCTTCACCTCGTCCAATCAGAGAACAAGTTTCATTCATCAAAGTATTCTCTGACTGGCGCCCGTGTTCAGCAACTGAGCTCAGGTATTCACAGTGCATAATGCCAGTCACTCAGCCTGTGACCCAGAAGCAAGTGGAGATCAATGAAGTAGCAGTAGTTCAGTAGTACTTCAGTAGTTTCCAGCAGCATCAGTCAGATATGTCACATACACTGTTATATTTGTCTAAGCTAACTGTATAACATGCCAATGCTTGTAATAATTGTTTAAGGCCAAGTTTTGGTCAAGTTCTGATTGTAAGAAGACCAGAATGTGAGGTAAAGAGTAATCTCTGGGATTAAATTGCCCATGTTCATACCAGTCAAAAGATTTGAGTCAGTGTTGATGAGGGAACCTCCTCCACAGTGCAATTGTGTTCTGCCGGCGGGGAGCACAGGCAGCCTTCCCAACTGACAGAATACAATGATCACTGCTGGTGGTTATAGCCGCTGGCAATGATCAGGGGAGAAAAACCCAGATAGGCTGGTTGTACTGAAGTTGATCGAAGGATTGACAGTACAACCAGCCTGCCCATAGAAGGATCAAAGTTCATCTGGTTCCTGCTAAACTGGCTGTATTTCAATTTATCTATGGCCAGCTTAACCACTTGAGACCCGCGCTATAGCCGAATGACGGCTACAGCGCGGATCTCCTTTTCCGGGACGACGTCAATAGACGTAGTCCCGTGCAGGAGCGGCCTGCGCGCCCCCTGAGGGGCGCGTGCGGCGCGCTCTGTGATCGGCGAGTCTACGAGACTCGCCTGATCACTGATCCGTGCAAGGGGTCGATCCCGACCCCTTATCACGTGATCAGCTGTCAGCCAATGACAGCTGATCATGTGATATAACAGAGCCGGTAATCGGCTATTATTGCTCCTCGCGCTGACAGCGCGAGGAGAAAAAAAAAAGCCGATCACCGGCGGCCGTGATCGGGACATCAGTCCCGATCACAGCCAGCCCTACCAGTGCCCACCTGCCCCCTGCCAGTGCCCATCTGCCCCCTCATAACTACACATAATAAAAAATTAGTGCCCCCCGTCAGTGCCACCCAGCAGTGCCCATAGTGCCACCCAGCAGTGCCCACAGTGCCACCCAGCAGTGTCCACAGTGCCACCCAGCAGTGCCACCCAGCAGTGCCCACAGTGCCACCCAGCAGTGCCCACAATCTGCCTCAACAAAGGTGCTGCACCCCAGTGCCACATATCCGTGCCCATCAGTGTCATCTACCAGTGCCCAGCAGTGCCGCCAATCAGTGCCCAGCAGTGCCACCTATCAGAGCCACCTATCAGTGCCACCTATCAGTGCCCATCAGTCCCATCTATCAGTGGTACCTATCAGTGCCCATCCGTGCCACCCATCCGTGCCACCCATCTGTGCCACCCATCCGTGTCATCTTATCTGTGCCCATCTTTGCCCATCAGTGCCGCCTTATCTGTGCCCAAAGGTGCCGCCTTATCTGTGCCTATTAGTGCCGCCTTAACTATGCCTATCAGTGCCCACCAGTGCAGCCTATCAGTGCCCACCAATGCAGCCTATCATTGCCCACCAATGCAGCCCATCAGTGCCCACCAGTGCAGCCTATCAGTGCCGCCTCATCAGCGCACTTCAATGAAGGAGAAAAATGACCTGTTTGCAAAATTTTATAACAAACTATTAAAAATGATTTTTTTTTTTTTTGCATCTTTTTTTGTTTGTTTAGCAAAAAATAAAACTCCCAGCTGTGATTAAATACCACCAAAAGAAAGCTCTATTTGTGGGAAAAAAATGATAAAAATTTAATTTGGGTACAGTGTTGTATGCCCGCGCAATTGTCATTCAAAGTGCATCAGCGCTGAAAGCTGAAAATTGGTCTGGGACTGAGGGGGGTTTAAGTGCCCAGTAAGCAAGTGGTTAAAGTGGTTGTAAACCCTCCACTTTGACTTGAGCTCAATCTAATCTCTATAGAACAGGCAGCTGATCGCTGCCTGTAAAAGTTCACTCACTTTTTCTGTTGCCGTAGAAACCGTCCTGCATTCTTTAGTGACATCAGCCGCGCTTGCCCAGTCCATCCGTTTTTCACGGCACGCTACGTGTGCCGTTTCTGTATCCTGTAATTCCTTCCCCTGTAAATGGCACAGCAATGTGAATTTCTCTTCCTGGTTCTCCCCTTGTGATTGTACTAGACGTTACACAGGGGGAGTGAACCAGGGCAGCTGCAGAGCAAACAGAGCAAGCAGCTGCAGCGATTCAAAGAGCCATTAGTCAAGCCACATTAGCAAAAGTTACTTAGGAAGAATAAAGCAATGTTTTTCTATGAAAGTAATGCAAAATTTTAGCCGCCATCGCGCATGCGTGAGATTTAGGCAGGGGGACAAAGGAAGGGCAGAAATAACATCCACACAAGAGACATAGATCAACAGTAAAGATGAAGCTGCCGAATCCCGGAAGAAGAGATCTTTTATGAAAGTAAAAAAAGGTATTTGCAAAGTGGATTTTAATCATGTTTAAAGGTACAAGGCATGTACACATGTAGTAAAACGATAATGTTAATAAAAAAAAACAGGGTTTACTTCCTCTTTAAGTATGTGTGTGTATAAGGTTCTTCTGGGCCAGTTTGGTGTATTGAGAATAACCTTCTTCTTTCTCGCCCTATCTTTTTGAATAGATGGGGTACAATTTGTACTGTAGGCAAAGATTAGTCTGAAATGAGATTAGGCAATTTTCAAGGCATCTGAAGCCAATGCTAGAGGATTTTTGGTGCTGGCCTAAAACAGAGGTACAGTAGTTGATTGTGGAATCTGGAGGCTGAAATGTCTATATCAGGAGTCCTGCAGTTCTGACATTATAGATTGAAGATGTCTAGGTAAAGGGGCCAGTTCCCTTGATCCAGGTGGTGGTGGCTGAGGTAGTCTGCTTTCCAGCTGTCCAATCCAGGGATGTGCGAGTTTCTGTCCATGAAGATATCTGCCTTGCTTCCTTCAAGGCTCCATCACTCTCAGTGACCCCTTAATGGTTGATGTAGGCCACAGCCATGTCCTCACAGAAGGAGGTTCCAGTGTTGCAGAGCCATTTGAATTGCTCTTAGCTCCAGGATTTTGATGGGGAGCTTGGCTTTCATGGGTGACCATGATCCCTGGACTGTGAAGAACTAGAACACTTCTCCACATCCTGAAACGCATGCATCTGTTTTATTACCTTACAGTAATAGGGAAGGAAAGATTTCCCTATTGTTAAGGTTGGATTTAAGATCCATCATGTTAGGGAATTCCTTGCTTGGCTGGAAAGGAGCATGGGTAGGTTTAGAAGTAGCTTGTTTGTTCCCGATAGACAAGATTTTGTGTTGTAGGGGTCTTGAATGAAATTGAGCAAATGGTACAGCCTCGGACGCTACCATGAGGCCTAGAACATTTGTGGAGAATCTCATTGTGGGATGTCTTTTTGATCTAAAATCTTAAGCGTTGGTTCTGAGAAAAAAAAAGTATCTTTTCTGGAAGGTAACATCTTTACTTGGGATCCCCAATGTCCCTCCTGTCTCCCCACTGTTCCTCCTGTCCCCCCAATTATCCCCAGTGTCCCTCCTGTCTCCCCACTTTTCCTCCTGTCCCCCAATTATCCCCAATGTCCCTCCTGTCTCCCCACTGTTCCTCCTGTCCTCCCAAGTACCTCCGATTGTCCCTCCTGTCTCCCCACTGTTCCTCCTGTCCCCCCAAATGCCCATCCTGTCCCCCAAATGTTCCACCTGTCCCCCCAATGTCCCTCCTGTCCCCCCAATGTTGCTCCTGTCCCCCCAATTATCCCCAATGCCCCTCTTGTCCTCCCAAATGTTCCACCTGTCGTCCCACTTATCCTTAATGTCCCTCCTGTCCCCCCAATGTTCCTCCTGTTCCCCCAATGTTCCTCCTGTCACCCACTTATTCTCAATGTCCCTCCTGTCCCCCCCCCACTTATACCCAATGTCCATCCTGTCCTCCCAATGTTCCTCCTGTCCCCCAACATTCCTCCCACTTATCCTCAATGTCCATCCTGTCCACCCAATGTTCCTCCTGTCCCCCAATGTTCCTTCTGTCCCCCCACTTATCCCCAATGTCTCTCCTGTCCTCCCAATGTTCATCCTGTTCATCCATCACTTATCCCCATTATCCCACTTATCCTAAATGTTCACCTTCTCCCCCCACTTATCCAAAATGCCTCCCTCTCCTCCCACTTATACCCAATGCCCCTCCTCTACTTTCACTTATCCCAAATGTTCCTCTTGCCCCCCCCCTCACTTATTCCAAACACCCCCCTCTCCCCCCACTTAGCACCAATTCCCCCTCCCCCACTTAGCGCCAGTGTTTCAACTCTCCCCCAAGTTAGAAATTAGCACATTTTCACCCCCCCCATTTAGCACTAATGCCCCATTAACTTGGCACCAATATCATTGCCTATACCCCCTCTTTGCACTAATGCCCCCTATCCACACATAACATTGCACTCCTACTGTAAGTTGTAACTACTCTTCTGTAGCAGCCCCTCTCTCTGATACTTTGTAGGTAGGGAAGAGAGGATATGAGGGTGAGAGAAGAGCTCTTACTGGAAGGGGGGTTGTAAACTGTCCTGTGAGACATGCATTCCTGAGCCCTGCAATCTGTACGTAGCACACTCATGAACTTTTCAGTGCACTCTCTACGCAGTGCACTTCTGAACTGTACTCACTCTGCGTAGCGCACTTCTGAACTCTGCTCACTCTGCGTAGCACACTTCTGAACTCTGCTCCCTCTGCGTAGCACACTCCTGAACTCTGTGTACTCTTGAGCTCCTCACTCTGTATAAAGTGCATTCCTGAACCCCGAACTTTGCACTCGGTACATAGTAGAATATTAATCTTTACTCTTTGTACATAGCACACCTCTGAAGTCTGTACGGTGAACACTCCTGAACTCTGTTTGCAGTGCACTCTTGAGCTCTTCACTCTGTATGAAGTGCACTCTGAACTCTGTACCTAGCATTCTCCTAAACTTTACACTCTGTACTTATGGTACTCCTGATCTTTGCACTCTGTACGCAGTACACTCCTGAACGCTGCACTTCGTGCAGAATGCACCACTAGTATTTAACAATGCCCCGTTAAGACTTTCCCACTGTTAGGTGGTGGTGGTGTGGTTGAGGTCCTGGATTTATTCTCTGAGAAAAAACGCCCTGCCTATAGTATGTCTGCAGTCTCTAACCATTTCTTGTAGTGTGTCTGCAGTCTCTGAATGTCTCCTGTAGTATGTCTGCAATCTCTGAAAATCTCCTGTAGTATATCTGCAGTCTTTGACCATCTCCTGTAGTATATCTGCAGTCTTTGACCATCTCCTGTAGTATGTCTGCAGTCTCTGACCATCTCCTGTAGTACGTCTGAAATTTCTGACTGTCTCCTGTAGTATAACCATCACTAAATAATAGATATACATGAGGCAGGGTAGGGGTTGGGTGGGGCAATTGGTGGCGAGTAACCCTTAAGGCCTGGCTAGTAGCTCAGGACTTGAAATTCTGAGTCCTGTTCTAGGGCATCCACACAAAAGAGCAGAGCAGAAGGTAACTGCTCCATTAAAGTAAGATCCTGGAATATGGGATCCCCCTGGTTGTTCATTGCCCTAATCCTGTTAGCTGCAGTTTGACATACTGAAATTGCAGCTAGAGCTAGTTGCGGAGCAGAGTCTGCCACAGTAGAGTACAGAAAGCCTTCACAAGCATCTTAAACTTTCTGTCTGCAGAATCTTTGAATGGAGGAACATTATCAGCTGGTACAGTGAGATGTTTAAGACTGAGACTTCAGGATCAACTACAGGAACAGGCCACTATTTAATGAATTATTTTTACACTGGACAGAGTTCAGCAACAATTTTTGGAAGAGTAAAAATATTTTCTGGAGTGATCCAATCATCATAGATTGCCCATTCTATTTGTTCATGAAGGAGAATTTCTTAACAGATATTTTGGGTCTCTGTTCCAAAAGAGGCATGGCAAGATGGACTAGAATCTAGAACTACAGTGCCAGAGCCTTTTCTAATTGGCAGCAGTGAGCTTATCCACTAGTAATGAGCCGAACCCCCCCCCCCCCCCCAGTTCGTTTCACACCACAACTTGCGAACAGGCAAAAAATTCATATGAACACTCAAACACCGTTAAAGTCTATGTGACACGAACATTTAAAAAGCTTTAAAAACTGTTTTTTTCAGGAGCAGTAATTTTAATAATGCTTAAACTTAAACAATAAAAATTAAATATTCCTTTAAATATAATGCATGGGGGTGTCCTTTGTATGCCTGTAAAGTAGCGCATGTTTCCCGTGTTTATAACAGTACCACAGCAAAAAGGAAATTTCTAAAGGAAAAAAAGTTATTTAAAACTGCTCACGGATATAATGAATTGTCGGATCTTGGCAATATAGATTATAATCATTGAAAAAACGGCATGGGATGCCCCCCATCACCAGCACTCAAGTTAAAAGAAAAAATCTGTGGGGGTCCCCCCAAAATCAATACCAGGCCCTTCAGGTCTGGTATGGATATTAAGGGGAACCCTGCACCAAAATTTAAAAAAATGGCGTAGGGGTCCCCCCAAAATCCATACCAGACCCTTATCAGGGCATGCAACCTGGCTGGCTACAGGAAAAGGGGGTCAAGAAAGCGCCCCCCCCCTCCTGAACCATACCAGGCCCCATGTCCTCAACACGAGGAGGGTGCGTTGGGGTCCCCCCAAAGCACTTTGTCCCTATGTTGAAGGGGAAAAGGGCCTCACCCCCACAACCCTTGCCCGGTGGTTGTAGGGGTCTGTGGGCGAGGGGCTTATCAGAATCTGGAAGCCCCCTTTAACAAGTGGACCCCCAGATCCTGCCCCCCCATGTGAATGGGTATCGGGTACATTGCACTCCTACACATTCACCAAAAAGTGTAAAATAAAAAGGTAATGGCGCTAAACCCTATCAGTGATGTGATGAGTTAACTTATCATCAAAACCTGGTGTTTATTTTTTATATAAAAAGAAAAAACTGTTGGTGATAACGTGCAGAGATTTCCTAAAACAATTTTATCCAAAGAAAATTGTGTGTGATTAATGTGGAGTCAACATTCATGTTCCATTATAATTAAAATTAAAACCAAAATGGGTATTGAATTATCATATACGTATCAACCTACTATGGATGGGGACTAAAAACATGTAAACATTCATTTAAGTGTGCAAAATGGTGGAAATATTGTTAGTATTCAACAATGTGCTAGTTGTTGAACATGTTGCTGTCAGGGAGATTGCGGTGTGGTTTAGGATACCATACGGACGGAATAACGAAGCTTCACCCAGTGCACCAGCAGCAGCCAGAGAGCGACACAGTGGCTTACATTGTGAAGGTCCATCCAGCCCCACTGGGGCATTAACTCTGGTGAGAGCATTCACATACTACAGCACTGAGTGGCGCACCGGGGATGAAGTTCTCTAATTGAAAACCCGCACTATTTGCACGAGTGAATCAAATATTCCCTATTGACTTTATGTACCAATTACAACAATAATCTGAAGAGGCAGTATTACTAAGCCAAATATTAACTTTGGACTTACATTGGACACAAATGCGTCTTCATGCGATTATTGGTTGAAAATATTTCAGACCCCTGGTTGTTCTGATTCTTAGTTGTTGTTTATTTGCACATTTTGCGTCTTCATGCGATTTTTTGGTTGAATTATTTCTGATCCCTGGTTGTTCTGACCTTTAGTTGCTTTTTTTGCACATGTTTGCACAATCTGTTCTGAACTAGCACATTGTTGAATACTAACAATATTTCCACCATTTTGCACACTTAAATGAATGTTTACATGTTTTTAGTCCCCATCCATAGTAGGTTGATACGTATATGATAATTCAATACCCATTTTGGTTTTAATTTTAATTATAATGGAACATGAATGTTGACTCCACATTAATCACACACAATTTTCTTTGGATAAAATTGTTTTAGGAAATCTCTGCACGTTATCACCAACAGTTTTTTCTTTTTATATAAAAAATAAACACCAGGTTTTGATGATAAGTTAACTCATCACATCACTGATAGGGTTTAGCGCCATTACCTTTTTATTTTACACTTTTCATTTCCCTCTCCTCCCCAATAAGGAAGTGAGGGCTTCAGGCACAGGCAGCTCTAACCCAGTATATTTCCTTTTCTCTCTTCATTTTTCTAATCTTATTTCACATATTTCTATCACATTGGAGATCTGATTTTTCCATAGCGCGACTTTATTTATTCATTTATACATTCACCAAAAAAGTGTCAAAAATCACAATAGACAATTTGGGACAAGTTTTTTATTAAAAAACAAACTGTCCCGTGAGGTCCATTCATCTTGGTTTAGTGTCTGGTGACCCGAAAATAAAAAAAACGGAAAAAACTCCACCTCCATGGAAGGTGCCGCTGACTGAAGCCTCTTTGCGATGACAGCTGTTATACAACTGAGGGCGGGGTGACACTGCCCCCTCTGACATTATGTGACGCCACGTCACATCTGACGACCTGAAAAAAAAAACTGAAAAAATTCCGCCCGCTGACTGAAGCCTCTTCACGATGACAGCTGTTATATAGCTGAGGGCGAGGCCATCCAGTAATGTAAACGGGTAACCTCGCCCTCAGCTATTTAACAGCTGTCATCGCGAAGAGGCTTCAGTCAATTGGCGGAATTTTTTTCCATTTCTTTTTAAATCGGGTCGTCTGACTTTTTAAGTCAGGTCGTGTGATCGAAGATGAATGGACATCATCAAGAAGGACGTTCTGACCGCCTGGCTGTTTCCAGAAGACCTACCTGCAGAATCCCCAACAGAAGAGCCAACCGGCACACACAGGTGCGCATTAACGCAAGTGGGCGCACGCGGATGCGCAAAGGCACATACGGCACACGCGGGTGCGAGCTAACGCTGACGGGCACTAATGGGCAAACACGGGTGTGCTAGGGCACTAATGGGCGCACACGGGTGCGTAAGGGCACTAATGGTTGCACGCTGGTGCGTTGTAACATTGTGTCACGTACCTTAAGGCAGAGCCTGGAGTGCAGGGAGTGGCTTCTCGTAGACCTCTGACTCGAGAGACCCTGGTAGCGATGACAGGGGCTCGGGAGCACAGAGGGGCACAAGTGCCTGACTGGATGGTAGATGTAAGAAGCAGCAGACCGTTGATGGTGGAGGTGTATTGTAGTCCAGTAGCGGAATGCAGGCAAAGGTAAGGTTCAGCAGACAGCAGAAGGATTCCTGTAGTCTGGCAACGGAATGCAAGTGATCGCAGGGTACAGCGAACAACGGGAAGGGTTCTGTAGTCCGACAGCGGATGCAGGTGCAAACAGGATACTGCGGGAAGTGGGAAGAGTACAGTAGTCCGCTGCAAGAGGTAGGAGACGACAGGGCACAGAGAGAGCAACAGCTGGGTACGGTGGTGGACCGGGAGGTGTCCTGTAGTACAGCAGCGGCAAAACAGGCAACTGACAGATAATGGGTAGTATAACAGTCCAGGTCAGGCACAGGCGAGCAGATTAGGTACAGAAGCGTAATCCAAAAGAGAAGTCGGGTACAAAGCCAAAGTTGGGGGCAGGCAGCAAACAGCGAAGTCAGGAACAAGCCGGGTTCAATACGGATCAGGATACGGACTCAGATTCAGGTTCAGATACAGGATACCAGGATACACGGGAACGCTGTTGATCGGGCAGCAAAGCAGTGAAGCAAGGATCCACTTTAAATAGCGCCATTGGCGCCAATTGCGTCAAACGACCGCGGTACCGCTCTTCAAACCGTACAGAAGATCTTCTGCGACTTACGCCGCTCGGATGCCTGTGAGAAGGATCTTCCTGACATTGCCCCCCTCCAATGGGCAGCCTCCGGATGCCCAACTGGGACATCTTACCTGGGTGAGATCTTTTGAAGGCCAGAACCAACCTTTTGGCGTGGATACCAGTCTCTGGTTCCCAGGAGTTTTCTTCTGGCCCATACCCCTTCCACTTCACCAGATATTGAACTTGGTTGCGTCTCTTTCTGCAATCTAAAATCGCCTCAACCTCAAATTCCTCCTCACCATTAATAAGCACAGGTTCAGGGGGACCGATGTTCCGATCAATGAAAGGATCCTGGATTGAAGGTTTTAGAAGGGCCACATGGAACACTGGGTGGATACGAAGTGATTCCGGTAATTTCAGTTCATAAGCCACATTATTAATTTTCCTGGTTACTGGGAAGGGACCCACAAATCTTGGGCCCAGTTTTCTGGATGGACATGCCAATTTCAAATTCAGGGTAGACAGCCAAACTAAATCCCCGGGTTTTAGATCGAGCTCCCCTCTCCTCTTTTTGTCAAAAACCGCCTTGTTGCGTTCTTGGGTCCTTGCCATCGTCTCTTGAAGCAACTTGTTATTGGTGCAGAAAAAGTTCAAAGTTTCTTGAGCTGCCGGAACCGTACATTCTGGGATGTTGGCTGATAAGAACTGAGGGTGAAAACCATAGTTCGCGAAAAAGGGAGATTGATTTGTTGCAGAATGAACAGAGTTATTGTAGGCGAACTCGGCAAGTGGTAAAAGGGATACCCAATCGTCTTGCGAAAAAGAAGAATAACAACGCAAATATTGCTCAAGGGTCTGGTTTGTTCGTTCGGTCTGGCCATTGGTCTGGGGAAGGTAGGCAGAAGAGAACGAAAGGTCAATTTTCAGGGACTTACACAAAGCTCTCCAAAATTTCGATGTAAATTGCACCCCACGATCGGAAACAATGTTTGCAGGTATACCGTGGAGCCTTACTATCTCCTTAATGAAGATCCTTGCGGTCTCAGGAGCAGAAGGTGTACCCTTCATGGACAGAAAGTGAGCCATTTTGGAGAATCTGTCAACCACCACAAAGATAGTGGTATAGCCTTTTGACGGTGGTAATTCTACAATAAAGTCTATGGAAATCATTCTCCAAGGTCTTTCCGGAATGGGAAGAGGTTTCAGCAACCCCCAGGCTTTGGTCTTGCTACCCTTGTTCTGGGTACAGGTGATGCATGATTCTACATAAAGCTTACAGTCTCTTAGCAGCTGAGGCCACCAGAAGGTGCGTTGGAGAAGTTCGGCGGTCTTGTGTACCCCAAAGTGGCCGGCCAGTTTGTGGTCGTGGCAAGATTTGAGAACAGCAACCCGTAGTTGTTGGGGCACGTAGATTTTATTTTCATGCCATAACAAATCATTGCTGGAGTGTAGGGTGGTGTTTGATGGGTGCGAAGCCGAAGATGAAGCTTGCTTGAGTTGGGATAAAAGATCTTCCTGGAGCATAAGGAAATTTCCGGGTGCAAGGATGGTATCTGTAGATTGAAGAACTTCGGGTTCGCTGAACATCCGAGACAGCGCGTCGGGTTTGGTGTTTTTCGATCCGGGCCTATAGGTAATGTGGAAGGAAAATCTTGTAAAGAAAAGTGCCCATCTGGCCTGACGCGGCTTCAGCCTCTTAGCAGTCTTCAAATACTCTAAGGCCGCGTACACACGCGGGGACTGTTCGCTCAACTTTGTCCGCTGAACAGTGTTTCGGCGGACAGTCCGCTCGTGTGTGGGCTTTCAGCGGACAGTTTCAGCGGACAGTCTGACGAACAAAGTTTTTCAGAAATTCCGAAAAACTGTCCGCTGAAACTTGGTTTGAGCGGACAGTCCGCCCGTGTGTAGGCTTGTTCGTCAAACTAAGTCTCGCGCATGCTCAGAAAGAATTTACACGCCGAAGGTTGCATTGCAGTGTATAGGACGTCGTTTTCTAGTCCCGTCGTACGTGCCGTTCACGTCATCGTGCATGGTTTCAGCGGACTGTTCGTTCGTCGTGTGTGGGCAAGTCCGTCCATGCTAATTTTGAGCGGACTGTCCGCTGAAACTGTTTGACGAACAAAGTTGAGCGAACAGTCCCCGCGTGTGTATGCGGCCTTAGTTCTTGTGGTCAGTGTATACCAGAATGGGATGAGCTGCTCCCTCCAGGAGATAGCGCCATTCCTCAAGTGCAGCTTTGATAGCGAGTAGCTCCCTGTCCCCGACATCATAATTCCTCTCCGCTTCAGACAACTTACGTGAGAAGAACGCCACCGGATGCAATAAGGCCTTGGGGCCCTGTCTCTGAGAGAGGACTGCCCCCACTGCAATTTGGGATGCATCCACCTCGAGGATGTAGGGTAGCGCAGAATTAGGGCGCTTCAGGACAGATGCTGACACAAACTGCTCTTTAAGGGAGGAGAATGCAGCCTGAGCCTCCGGAGTCCACTGGAACTTGATACCCTGTCTGGTTAATCTTGTGATCGGGGCGATGATCGTAGAAAAACCCTTGATGAACTTACGATAAAAATTCGCAAACCCCACAAAACGTTGAATTCCTCTCTTATCAGTAGGGGCTGGCCAGTCCAGGATGGCCAAAACTTTTTGCGGATCCATCTTGATTCCATCCACCGAAATAAGCAGCCCCAGAAACTGAATGCTGCGACGTTCGAACTCGCACTTCTCAGGTTTCGCGTACAAGCCGTGTTGACGAAGCCGAGTAAGAACTTTTTTAACGTGTTCCCTGTGAGCGGGCAGAGAGGGGGAGAAAATCAAAATGTCGTCCAGGTACACTATGACAAACAGGTCGAGATAGTCTCTAAAAATATCATTCACAAAATGCTGGAAAGTCGCAGGAGCGTTGCATAGCCCAAAGGGCATTACGAGATATTCAAAGTGTCCGAAGCGGGTGCGGAAGGCAGTCTTCCATTCGTCCCTGCTTCGGATACGGACCAAATTATAGGCTCCGCGAAGATCCAGTTTTGTGAAGATAACGGCTGATCCGAGGCACTGAAATAATTCGGGCACCAAAGGCAATGGGTACCGGTTTTTGACTGTAACCTTATTTAAGTCCCGATAGTCGACACAAGGGCGGAGAGAATGGTCCTTCTTTTCTACAAAAAAGATTCCTGCCCCTGCTGGGGAAGTAGAAGGACGTATGAACCCCTTTTTCAGATTGTCATCAATGTAAGTCCTGAGAGTCTCCAGTTCCACTTCCGTTAAGGGGAATATCCTCCCGAAAGGGATTTCAGCTCCGGGGAGGACCTCAATCGGGCAATCATAGGGTCTATGAGGGGGAAGTGTTTCCGCCCCCTTCTTGCTGAACACGTCCAAGAAGCTATGGTAGGCCTCAGGAACACACTGGCGAGTCTCAACATCGGTCTCCATACACATTAAATGGGGTGAGACCTTAATTGCTTGTTGGAGGCAGTGCTGACGACAATAGGGAGAGAAAAAGTAAATGTTTCCGGTGGACCAGTCAATTTGCGGGTTGTGTGCCCGAAGCCAGGGCATACCCAGTATGATAGGGAAAAGGGGAGATTCAATAATTTCCAGGCAGAGTTGTTCCTGATGGTTACCGGAAATAGTGGCAGTCAAAGGAAGCGTCTCTTGTGTCACCGGCCCAGATTTGATAGCTGATCCATCGGCAAGGTGTACAGTCAATCCCTTCGCCCTGGGCCGTAAGGGCACTTGGAATTTTCGGGCAAACGACAAGTCCATAAACCCACTGCACGCTCCAGAATCAACTATCGCGGCGACTTGAATGTTCCCTCCGGGAAGCTGAAGAGAAACGGGAACAGCCAGGTGAGTAGCATTACTAGGCACAGCAGGTAAAACAGGAGTAGACAAAGAAGAGTGCTTACGGAATTTGGCAGGACAAGATCTCACGTAGTGTCCGGGCTCCCCACAGTAAAGACACAGATCGTTGAGCTGCCGGCGTTGTCTTTCTTCGGTAGTGAGAGTTGGTCTAAGTAAGCCCAGTTGCATTGGTTCAGGAGTGTCAGCAGCGGGATGTGCAGGGGGGTTTGGAACACGGGGTAACATCCAGACTGGTCGGGACGGCCCGGCAGTGCGTTCTGCTCTCCGTTCTCTCAAGCGTCTGTCAATCTGGATGGAGAGATTAATAAGGGCTTCAAGTGTTGCTGGAATACCAACCCGGGCCAGTTCATCTTTTGAAGGTTCAGAGAGTCCCATGCGAAACTGGTAATCGTTCCAGGTAGTATCGGAACTCCAGCGCTGGAATTCGGACGCATAGTCCTCTGCTGCTCTACGGCCTTGCTGAAGAGAATATAAGGCTGCTTCCGCAGTGGCCGCTTGTTGAGGATGCTCATAGAGCAAACCCATTGCTTGGAAAAAGGTATTCAGGTTGTTAAGGCATGTATCCTTTTGCTCCAAAAGCCGGTGGGCCCATGCCTGGGGCTTATCCAGTAGGAGGGAAATTACAAAGCCCACCTTAGTGGATTCAAGAGAGAAAGTTCTGGGTTGAAGTGCAAAAAATAGTTCACAGGCATTGTGGAAAGCTCTATACTTGCTGCGATTTCCCGAAAACCTCTCCGGAGTTGGGACCTTGGGCTCAGGGGGCATCATAACCACTGATGGCGCAGAAGAAGTTCCCGGCACGGTAGGGCCTGTGTTAGATAAGACCTGGACACGCTCTTCCAACCGGGATTGGCCTTCTTGTAGAGATTTAACAGCCTGGGTAAGTCCAGCAAGATGACGGCATAAATCATCCATAGCAGAATCTCCCTGCGTGGGCTCAGACATGGCTGCCCGATACTGTCACGTACCTTAAGGCAGAGCCCGGAGTGCAGGGAGTGGCTTCTCGTAGACCTCTGACTCGAGAGACCCTGGTAGCGATGACAGGGGCTCGGGAGCACAGAGGGGCACAAGTGCCTGACTGGATGGTAGATGTAAGAAGCAGCAGACCGTTGATGGTGGAGGTGTATTGTAGTCCAGTAGCGGAATGCAGGCAAAGGTAAGGTTCAGCAGACAGCAGAAGGATTCCTGTAGTCCGGCAACGGAATGCAAGTGATCGCAGGGTACAGCGAACAACGGGAGGGGTTCTGTAGTCCGACAGCGGATGCAGGTGCAAACGGGATACTGCGGGAAGTGGGAAGAGTCCAGTAGTCCGCTGCAAGAGGTAGGAGATGACAGGGCACAGAGAGAGCAACAGCTGGGTACGGTGGTGGACCGGGAGGTGTCCTGTAGTACAGCAGCGGCAAAACAGGCAACTGACAGATAATGGGTAGTATAACAGTCCAGGTCAGGCACAGGCGAGCAGATCAGGTACAGAAGCGTAATCCAAAAGAGAAGTCGGGTACAAAGCCAAAGTCGGGGGCAGGCAGCAAACAGCGAAGTCAGGAACAAGCCGGGTTCAATACGGATCAGGATACGGACTCAGATTCAGGTTCAGATACAGGATACCAGGATACACGGGAACGCTGTTGATCGGGCAGCAAAGCAGTGAAGCAAGGATCCACTTTAAATAGCGCCAATTGCGTCAAACAGACGCGCACGACCGTGGTAACGCTCTTCAAACCGTACAGAAGATCTTCTGCGACTTACGCCGCTCGGATGCCTGTGAGAAGGATCTTCCTGACACATTGATTAGTTTGTGCACGAGTATGCGGTGCGTGCGGATGCGCAGTGTGACGGATCTTGGCGCCGATGGGCTTATTTAAAGGAACCTGTCACCTTGCCTCCCTGCTGTCTGGTCTACAGTGTTTCTGAGACCCCCTGCAATTACCTTCATAGAACAGAAACCCCCTAGGAGTGGATTTTAATGGCACGTACAACTAAATTAGAAAACAATCATTTCACTTTATTAAGTATAAAGTAGTGTGCAGTATACATAAAACAACTGGATACAAAAGTTGAAGAGATATTCTTATAACAATAAAGAAAGCACAAGCCTATACATAATCAGTGTAGGTACAATCATCCTACGCGTTTCGGAGCTGTAAATAGTCTCCTTCTTCAGGGCTAATGTACAACATACATACAAGGCATCTATTGAATGACAGATGACAGAATATTAGGACATATAGGCGATCAAACACGCATATAATAAAGCATGACAAGAGGGTTAGGGTTAGGTACAGGTTGGCGTACGATGGGGCACATGTCCCCATCGCCACCCCCTGCACCTGGAGGTAGTGGGAGCCATTGAAAGTAAATACATTGTGTTGTAAAATAAACTCCAAGATCGACACAATAAACTCGCCGTATCTCGAATCGACCCTGGAATCCATAGATAGAAAATGTTTAATAACTGTTATGCCCTTGTCGTGGGGAATTGAGCTGTAAAGGGATTCTACATCCACCGTGACAAAGAGGGCGTGGTCCGGAATTTGTAGAGAATCAATGATTTAGAGAAAATGTAAAGTATCCTTAACAAAGGAAGGTAGAGAGAAAACTAGTGGTTTGAGAAATTCATCTACAAGTTTACTAGCATTATCACTGACTGAGCCAGCTCCCGAGATAATGGCCCTACCAGGAGGGTTTTTTGCATCCTTATAGATTTTTGGCAGCGCGTAAAAAAACGGCACACAAGGAAATTTATTTTTAATAAATTCCCAAGTCTGTTGGGTGATAATTTGGTTAGAATAGGCCAAATCGATACGTGAATGGAATTCAAGATTGTACTTTTTCACAATGTCTGCTGGGATTCGACGGTACCAGTCAGTATTCCTAAGTATTTTGTTACACATATCAATGTATGTTGTATTGTCGAGGACGGCAATGTTCCCTCCCTTGTCCGATGCTTTGATAGTAATGTTTTTATTTAGGGAGAGTTGTTTTAGGGCCAAATGTTCCTGTTTACTGAGGTTAGCCAGGGATTGAATATGAATTTTTAGAGCTTCCAAATCGTTATAGATAAGTTTCAAAAATGCTGCGGCATTAGGACACGTGCTGGGGACGGGGCAGAAATCCGATTTTTTCTTTAAATTGGATTTAGTTAATATTGTACAGGTATCCTGTGAATGTACTGTGTCCTCCAACAAGGAGGTCAGATCAAGCTGATCAATAAAATCGGCTGGATTATTTTCCTCCAAGAGAGCCACTAGTTGGTTTAGGGCCTGTATTTATTGGGGAGTGTGTTCAGTTGAGACTTCCTTGTTGAAGAAAAGTTTTTTCAGAAGTAGTTTTCAGATAAAGAGTTGAAGGTCTTTGTATATATTGAAAGTATCAATGTCCTGGTTGGGGAAAAAGTTTAGGCCTTTCCTCAGGACATTGATCTCATCATCAGAGAGCTTATAAGAAGAAAGGTTAACAATGGTTAAATCAGAAGATGGCTCATAGGATGGAACTAAAGAGCTACTTGGGTATAAGTATTGGGATTGTTCAGTGATGGGGGGGTGCCCGCAAGGATTCGTTATAAAAAAGAAGGGTCATTGGAAATGGTATCAATAGAGGTGATAGTGATTGAGTTTTTTTCTTCCCTTTGACCCAACACTCTATATTCAGCCCCAGTGTTTCCCTGTGATTCTGCCCAACTACTATCCTCTCCCTTATTTTCCTTTACAGGGGTTCTCCAGGGAGGTTATTTGGGATCCCCCCTATCTAAACAACCATAGAAGATTAATGATACATCTGTGTTTTACTACATTCCCTACTTTTCTCCTCCCCTTGAGAACCCCTGAATACTGGCAAAATCAGCTATTTATTTGAGATCATCCATTGCCTTTGTTTTAAAAAAATAAGAACCATGGGATACATCTAATTGTTGTCACAAGTTCTGTGAGTACCATCTGTAATCTTTCTTGCAATTTACTTGTCATGCTTTATTATATGCCTGTTTGATCGCCTATATGTCCTAATATTCTGTCATCTGTCATTCAATAGATTCCTTGCATGCATGTTGTACCTACATCCCTGAAGAAGGAGACTATTTACAGCTCTGAAACGCATAGGGTGATTGTACCTACACTGATTATGTATAGGTTTGTGCTTTCTTTATTGTTATAAAAATATCTCCTCAACTTTTGTATCCAGTTGTTTTATGTATACTGCACACTATTTTATACTTAATAAAGTGAATTGATTGTTTTCTAATTTAGTTGTACGTGCCATTAAAATTCACTCCTAGGGGGTTTCTGTTCTATGCAATTAATTTTGGATGTGGCACAACTACCCTACACAGCCCTGCTGTACCATATTATTTCCTGCTATTACCTTACCGTTTATCTGATACCAGTTACCCGGCTTGTCTCTGATCATTCTCTGTTTGCTGCCTGCCACCGACCCTGGCTTGTCTTAACTATTCTCCTGCCTGCTGCTTTGGTACCGATCCTGCCCGCCTGTGTATGACCCGCTTGC
Organism: Lithobates pipiens; assembly: GCF_037356315.1. NCBI lineage: Eukaryota > Metazoa > Chordata > Amphibia > Anura > Ranidae > Lithobates > Lithobates pipiens. Next base: position 118,165,268 of record NW_027507784.1, read on the forward strand.
TTAGGAGTACGCCTTGCCTGCCGCCTTGGTACTGTTCCTGCCCGCCAGTGTTCAACCCGGCCTGCTAGAGATCCGCTTGTGTCCTGATCTACAAACACCTCCCGACTGCCTCTGCCTTCAGCTTCCTGTGCGGTTGTTCTGGCTGTTCTTGCTACTCAGCCATACCATCCTGCTGTCTGCGGTCCTCGAGTTCCAGCTTCCACTCCTGGACTACCTCTCTCTCTGTTCCGGTTTGAGTGTTCCTGCTGCTCCCGCTCACTGCTGGCCCCAGTTCCAGCCAGCATTTGGATCTTCTTCTGCTTCTTGGAGTCCGGACCAGCCCTTTCATCTGTGACCTGTCAGGCACTCGTGCCCCTTTGCACTCCTGAACCCCTGTCTGCTCTATCAGGGGTTCTTGAGCCAGAGAAATACGAGAAGCCGCGCCCTGCATCAGTGGGCTCAACCATCAGGTATATGACACCGAGTTAGAATTAGATTTAGATGCACACACCTCTTAAAGGAGTCTTAAAATCAGTTACTGCTCCAGTGCAAGCTCATCACTCTGGTTAAACTGGTTAAATGTTGTGCACGCCTTCAACAAAATTAATGCTCCTCTGAAGTTTGGCTCTAGCTGCCTTTTGCCTAGTTTCTGACATAGCTACGTGTGAGGGTAGTCCTCTGTGGGGTACTCACAGAGTAGGGTGTTAAATATACAGTATATATTTAATTTGGTATATATTCGATGATCGGATTGAATAGTCCCAAAAACTTTAACACAGCATTATTTTCTGATCTATCGAGTGAGTTACTTAAAGATCTCAGGATTCTCACCTTTTTTACTTTCCTGGCAGCTAAGACCACTATAGTGCGACTATGGAAATCACCTCTGATAAATCTAGCATTGGTGAAAAACAAAATCTCCTGGATTATGATAAATTAGCTAGCATCCTTCGCAAACAACAACGCCTTTTTAAAAAGGTTTGGAACCTCTGGATTAGATAGCTCCAGTCCCTGTGAGGGGTGGGATGGAGGGGGTTGGCGGTTTGGAGCATGGTGATCGGCTGTAAATATTCTTTTCTCTCTCCTTTTCTTTTTGTACAATTTCTAACTTCTATCTGATTATCTTATGTACACTTGATGTGGGCTACAGCTTTTGGAAACATATATGAATAATAGTACTGAATTGTCATAAATGATAGTATCAACATTACTATGCCTACAGTTATCGGACCACGTTAACCACTGCACTTCGTGCTTTTCGCATGTCTCCGTCTTGCCCCTCTGGGTGGAGATGGTCATGGACAGTCATTATAATATGTTTTAGTCACGGTATGATAATAATATGATGGCTTTGATAATCCCCATTGTAACACCATTACTTGACATTAATTTTTACAATTGAGTAATTCATTGTTTGTCTAAATCTCTTTTCAAAAAAATCATCGGAAATAATTTTAGCTCAGAGAATGAAGAGTTTAGACTGTAAATTTAATACATTACAATTTGCCAGCTTTTACGTAACAGAGATACAGCATGACCCCATCTTACCTGTGTTCCACAACACTGGAATGTATATAAAGTCCAAGCTTCAACATGGGAGGTGGATGTGCTTAGTCTGAAAATACAGAGTTTCTAAAGTTTATGGAGAAATGGAGAACACAGGAAAACAGAAGGAAGCTCAGACTTAATTTATCGATTTTAGCGTGTGTCGATCTTACTATCATGTTCACTTAAAAAAAAAATTGTCCAATTTTCTACTGTTGTATAGAAAAAAAAATGGTTTGCTTAAATACCATAAAATGCCTGCATATCATAACGTATTGGTTAAGGTGAGAGAAAGAAACCAACATGAGAAGAAAAGAAGCCTGAAGCCTCAGGTCAACCTTGTCTCTGTGTAGCACAAAAACTGAAAATTGTATACTCACCTTCCGTAATTTTCCTTTCCTGACGCATCTTCATGGCAGCACACACTGGGCTGTGACTCCGCCCCCACAACCTGACAGGATTGGATTAGCTATAAATTTGAAGGGGAGACCCCCCGCTGCATTCTCTGTATATATCATCACAAAGAGACAGGGAGGGAACCGTGTGCTGCCATGAAGATGCGTCAGGAAAGGAAAATTACGGAAGGTGAGTATACAATTTTCCATTTTCCTGACGCTTTCATGGCAGCACACACTGGGGAAAAACTCGCCAGTCGGGTGGGTGCAAGTAAAAAATAAACTTTAATTCCTTAGAATGCGGAAGAATTTGCTCTAATGTTGGATCTGCCGAAGTCAGTCATGGACAAGTGAGCTGAATCCACCTTGTAATGGGAAATAAAGGTATGCCTGGAGGACCAAGACGCTGCTCTGCATATTGTCTCTGGAGATACTCCGTGAGGGATGACCAAGAGAGAATCTGTCCTTCTAAACAAGGTAGTAGCAGTTAGATAATTGATGATGGTTGACCTCACATCCAGAGGGTGTGGATCCCCCTGATCATTAGAGAAGGATGGAAGAATGATGTCCTGGTTGTAGTGGAATGAATGGCCACTTTGGGTATAAACTGCTCCGAGGGTCTTAGAACCACTCTGTCGGGAAAAATAACTAAATGAGGTTCCGAGATCATTAATGCTTGGATTTCTGATACCCTTCTTGCTGATGTAATTGCAATCAGGAAAGTCAGCTTTAAAGTCAAGTCCCATAGAGAGATTTTTTCAGATGGATTAAACGGAGGTGAAAACAGGGCGTGGAGAACTACTGACAAATCCCATGACGGAAAGACTGGTTTCCTGGGAGGTTTGATTTTCAGATAGGCCCTTAAGAACTGGATAACTAGAGGATGAAAAGCCCACTTCGTATCCATTTTGGTTGATAGGGCAGACACTTGAACTTTGAGGGTACTTAGACTCAGGCCCTTGTTGACCCCTGATTGGAAAAATTCCAGAATGTGAGCAGGCTCTGGAGAAACGCTATTCCATCCCTTCTGTTGAGCCATGGAGCAGAATCTTTCCCAAACTCTAGAATAAATGGTATTGGGCGGAACTTTTCTGGCTTGCATCAGAGTTGATATGACCTCTTGAGAGCATCCCTGGGCTCTCAGCCTAGCCCTCTCAATCTCCAGGTCATCAGGTGCAACCTCTCCGGAGCTGGATGCAGGAACTGACCTTGGGACAAAAGATCCGGAGTTACTCGAAGGGAAATAGGAGGTTGAAGGCTGAGTTGCAGAAGTGTCGTGAACCACGGCCTCCTCGGCCATAGTGGAATAAATGCGATTACCATCGCTGAGGATCTCCGGAGTCTGGACAGAAACCTTGCAATAAATGGAGTTGGAGGAAAAATGTATCCCAGCCTGAAGTTCCATGGGTGACTCAGACAGTCCACCCCCTCTGCCGATGGGAACGACCCTCTTGATAGGAACCTGAGGCATTTGGTATTCGCTGGGGTAGCTGCTAGGTCTATCTCTGGTATCCCCCAGACCTCCGTCAGAAGAGAGAAGGTTAGAGGGTTCAGGGACCACTCGTTGTTGGATAAAGTTTCTCGACTTAGGTAGTCGGCTAATATGTTTTGCGTTGCTGGAACATACACCGCTTTTAGACTCGAAAGATGAATCTGAGCCCATTCTAAAATGGGCCGAACCTCCTCCATCAAAGTGATACTCCTGGTACCTCCTTGCTTCTGAATATAGGACACTGCCACTTTGTTGTCCATGCGGATAACCACATTCTTGCCTCTCAGGAGTGGTGCGAAAGCTCTCAAGGCGTGGAAAGCCGCTCTGAGCTCCAGAATGTTCGAACTAGGCCCAACGCCTGAAAATGCCACTGTCCCTGGGCTGCCTGGTCCTGAAAATGGGCTCCCCAACCCATCTGGCAAGCATCTGAAGTGACTATTTCTGGATCAGGAGGGACTATTGGTCTGTATCTCCCGAGATTGCTGCGGTGTGTCCACCACCATATCGACTGCTTCACCGGTCTGGCGACAAAGATGATTTGATGCATCGATACTCCATCCCACTGCCTGAGAAATTAGTTCTGGAGAGTTCTCATGTGCCACTGTGACCACTGTATCATAGGAATGGTTACCGACATGGAGCCCAGTACACTTAGGCAGGCTCTGGCTGGCAACTGATTTGTCGACAATAGTCTCTGCATTTTCCGCATTAGAGGCTTGACCTTCTCCTGCGGAAGCTGTATCCTGTTCAATCTGGTGTCTTGATCTGCCCCCAGAAAGACCATTCTATGTGTAGGTTGTAAACTGCTCTTCCTCCAGTTGACTATCCACCCAAACTTCTGAAGTGTCGCAAGGAGAATCTCCCGGTGGAGAATCAGAGATTCCTGATCTCCTGCTAACAGCAGGATGTCGTCCAGATAGTGGTGAACTCGCAATCCTTTCTCCCTGAGAAAAGCTACTAGCGGCAACAGAATTTTGGTAAATGTCCTGGGAGCCGAGGAGATGCAGAACGGAAGACACCGAAACTGGAAATGGTGCTGTTTTATGGCGAATCGCAGAAGTTTTTGAAAAACCGGGTGAACTGGCACATGAAGATAAGCGTCTGACAAATCTATAGAAAGCATCCAGTCATTTAGATTTATCGCTAAGAGAATGGACTGTAAACTTTCCATTTTGAAGGATTCCACTTTGATGCCTCTGTTGAGTCTCTTGAGGTCCAGCATGGGTTGCAAGTCGCCCGTCTTTTTTTTCACCAAAAACAGAGGGGAATTGCTCCCTTTTGTTTCAGCTCTGTTATATACTTTACTAACAGACTCCTCCTAGATAGTGAAGACGGAAGTCTGGTTGAGCGGAAGTAGTTTGGTGGAAAACTGTTCTTGAATTTCCATCTGTGACCAAATCTGATTGTGGAGAGTGTCCATAAGTCTTTTATGTGCTTTTTAGCCTGGCGTCCACCTGAGCCGGGTGGGCGGGCAAATTTTCGGGGTGGCCTTGGACTTCTGCAATTTGAGAAAGGAGGGTTTTGCAATCCTCCAGTCTTTTCTAAATTCCCTACCCGTACGGTAGGATCTGGATTCCCGGTATTTGTCTGGCAAATTACGCTTGAAAGCTGGACCTCTCTGTGCCCTGGGTCTTCTGATTTCCCTCCGGAAACCTTGGAGATGGCCGAATCTAATTTGGCACCGAACAGGTTCGAACCATCATACGGAATCCTGCACCAATTTGTTTTAGAGGCCACGTCTGCTATCCATGGTTTTAGCCATAGACCTCTTCTTGCCGTTACCGAAGCCAGCATTGACCTAGCAGAAGATCTTATAAAATCTATCGAGGCCTCTGCCACGAAATCTCCTGCTAGTCTGATCTCCTGCAGGGAAGATATCATTTTCCCCATCTCAACGCCATCCTGAAGGTCTTTCTCAACTCTGGATGCCCATCCTGAGATGGCTCTGGCCACTGCCGCCGTGGTAATCGCTGGCCTACAGGCTCCTCCAGCCGTAGAATAAGCTTTTTTTAATTCATCTTTCGATCAAGAACATCCCAGAAAGAGACCACACCCTCGATCGGTAAAGTTACGTGACGGGCAAGATGCATTAATGAAGAGTTGACGATGGGAGCATTTATTAGGGGTCTCACTTTCGCTTCCTTTAAGGGATACATTTTTGCCAGTCTATTGGAAAGGCTAGCCCTCTTATCTGATCTCTCCCACTCGTCCTTGATGAGATCCTCGAGCTCTTCAATGAAAGGAAATGTCTCCGGATCCCATTTCAAATTCGGAAAATACTTCCGCACCTTAGGGGGATTTGTTGCGTCCTCCTGCCAGCCAATTGCCTCCTTGACGGATTTTGCAGAAGGTTCCACAAGGGAAAAGTCAAAGCCGGCTGACATATCCTGACTCTCACCCTCAGAGAAAGACTGGGTGAGATGAGGTTCCACAGAGGGTGTGCTGGGAACTGCTCTATCCAAAGCTGGCGTTGCTGACTCCAGTAATGTTTCCCGTACAGACTCCCTAATGAGGTCCGTAGCCATTCTTGCATCTGCTTCCTTCTCTCTAGTGGCCTCATTGAAGCAGGAGCGACAAGCAAGCTTATCTGGCAAAGCCGGAGCACCGCATACCCAGCAAGCGTTTGCTGCAGGACGGGCATGGCGGCTCTGATGGTGCGAAGGAGGAGACCTCCTGCGTCCTGACTGGCTATGGTGTGAGTGGCTATGCCGTGAATGGCTATGCCTTCGGTGGCGTGAAGGGGATCTTAAGCGGCTTCTGCGAGATTTTCTACTCGAGGTATGGCTGGATCTTCTCCCATGTCTAGAACTTGTGGTTCTTGATTCAGATTTTCTACTCGAGGTATGGCTGGATCTTCTCCCATGTCTAGAACTTGTGGTTCTTGATTCAGCTGGGCTGCCGAAAGAGAAAAAGGCAGCACTAAGCATCTGGCACTCTTTTTTCCATCTGCCCTTCAATACCTACCTAACTGGTATAACCTCTTACTTAACTTGCTGATGGTGGTCTGCGTGGGCAGTGGACTCCATAAGGAAAAAGGTACAGGACAGTCTACAATGTAAGAAGGAACGCATAAGTAGGAAGCAACTACTATGTCTCCTACCGAAAAAAAAAATTTAAACATTTAATTGCCCGCAATACACCAAAAATATGGACCTATAATAAAAATTTAATATTATTTTATAATTATTTTAATAATATTTAAATTCATTAAATATTAATAATAAAACAAGACCAAGCAGGAAAAATGTATAAAAGAAACCCCATAGGGACTTACCTTGGGTGCAATATTGGAATCAGGGATGCAGAGCAGTCTTCTCCAGCTGTAGCCAGCAATACACTATACATTGGACTTACACAGAGACACTGTGTTTTTAAAAAATGGCGCCATACCGCCGCTGAATGACGCTCCGTGCATGCGCGGAAGTGACTCGAGCATCCCCGCGCCATCTTGGAAGAGGGAAGCTTAATCAAAAACATAGGGAAGAAAATCCTAGGTCTGCACATGCGCAGAGCAGCGAAACAAACGGCGGTCGTGAGGGATAACAGGTACCAGCAAGTCCTGCTCCCTCCGCTGGAAAAAAGTAAGGTATTTAAACTAACACAAAGATAATTAACACAAGAGATGCCAGGTTGCATACATATAGAAAAGTGAGTGGGAAAGCAAGGAAGGGAAGTCCACTGCAGATAAAAGCTTCTTTAAAGCTTGTCATATGCCAATAATATGCCCCTTGAGACCACCAGAGCGGGGACTCCCTCCATAGAAGCTCCTTTAGAGACTGTACAGGAGGGACTTCCAAACAGGAGAGGCTTGAACCTGCTGGGGCAAAGGCGGTAAGAGGCTTATTCATCTGCAACAAGGAAAACGCGTCCGACCAACCTGTCAGGTGAGGATAAAAAAGAGAATGCAGCGGGGGGGTCTCCCCTTCAAATTTATAGCTAATCCAATCCTGTCAGGTTGTGGGGGCGGAGTCACAACCCAGTGTGTGCTGCCATGAAGGCGTCAGGAAAAGGGGTTTTTATAAGTTTAAGGCCAGGAACTCAAATTTGACTTGCAGAAGTGATGGCAATGAAGAAGGCAACCTTAGAGTATATAGAGGAATATCCCTGAAAGGTTCAAAGGGCACTTTTATGAAGTCCTGACAGAACCAGGTTGAGGTCCTACAGTGTCATTAGGGGACATACAGGGGGAGAGGGAGCAATGCCATCAAGGAGAATCACCAGGGCTGCAATTTGATAAAGACTGTAGAAAATGATGGATAATTAGGTATGATATCTTTTAAGACCTGGGCTTCAACAGCTATGTTGTTACAGCCAACAACTGTGGAGCAGCATTATAAACCACTCCTTGGGGCAGAAGAGTACCACATCTATCTGGGCCAGACAGCGATGCGATGAGTATCACTGGAAATGCCCTCCACCTCGATACTGCATAGAAATCATGAGTGGTGTTTTAGAGAAGGAAAGGCATAGAATCAAGTTGAGCTGATCCCATGGAGTCACCAGAGTATCCAGTGCCATACTTGGAAGATCCCTAGACCTGGGGACAAAATAGAAATGGACGTCAAAGTGCATACAGTGCTCAGCACAAATGAGTACACCCCTTTTGAAAAGTAAGATTTGCATCAAAATCTCAATAAAAGAAAAATTTCCAAGATTCTTAAAAAACTGAGTTTTGTAGAACATTTGTTTAGCTCATTACATGAAAGTAAGGTTAATAATATAACTTAGATGACAAAATCTTCAGTTTTACTCAAATTAGTTGATGCAAAAATGAATACATCCCACAAATAAAACTACTACTACTACATCTAGTATTTTGTATGACCTCTGTGATTTGTAAGTACAGCACCAAGTCTTCTAGGCATGGAATGAACAAGTTAGTGATATATTGCAACATCTATCTTTTTCCATTCTTCAAGAACGACCTCTTTTAGATGGATGGAGAGTGATGCTCAACTTGTCTCTTCAGAATTCCCCATAGGTGTTCAACTGGGTTCAGATCAGGAGATATACGTGGTCACTGAATCACTTTAATCCTGTTCTTCTTCAGATATGCAACAGTGGCCTTAGATATGTGTATTGGATCATTATTATGTTGGAAAAGTGCACAACGAACAAGGGCACGGAGTGATAACATCAATGAAATGCAGCTCCTCGACACCAGCAGCCCCACAGAAGGACACTACCACTACCATGTTTCACTGTAGGCACCAAGACATTTTTCTTTGTACTCCTAACCTTTGCAACGCCATACAGTTTTGAATCCATCAGTCCCAAAAACATTTACGTTGGTCTCATCACTCCAGAGTACAGAGTCCCAGTAGTCTTCTTCTTTTTCATCATGGGCCCTGGTAAATTCTAGGCATGCTTTTTTGTGCATGGGCTTTAGGAGAGGCTTCTTTTGTGGACGACACCCATGCATGCCATTCCTATGCAGTTTACACTGTATTGCGTCACGGGATACAATTAGATCAGTATATCTTTCTACTTCTTTAGTTAACTGCAGTGAACTTGCATGGTGATTTTCTTCAACCCTTATCATCAGAAGATGCTCCTATCAAGGTATTAACTTCCGTGGAGGGACTGGATGTCTGTGTGAAATGGTTGCAGTTCCACAGCAGACTGAGGAGGCCATGGTATGCAGTGCTGATAGTGAGGATGTCACAGACCCATTGATCCCATTGCCCTCAGACCTTGTGCTAGATGAACAACCCACTTTGTCTGAAATATTGAGGGTGGTACATATGTGCACAGCCTCGGTCAACACCTTAAAAGATCAATGCGGGGGCCTGCAGTAAGAGGTGTCGCTGCTGCGACAAGACCTCCAAGATCTTGGAGAGGACAACTGATCCCAACAACTGGCAAAGGAAACTAACAGGGTGGATGATATGGAGAATCATCTATGCCGCAATAATATTCGTATCGTAGGCCTGCCAGAAAAGATGGAAGGAGGGAACCCGACTGCTTCCGAGGAAAGCTGGCTGATAGAACTTTTCAGTTTTCGGTCTCCCCTTTTTTCATAGTGGAGCAAGCCCATCGCACTTCGGACTGGTCACTCCCAGCTGGTGGTCCTTTTTGACTGATGCTGGCCCGTATCATGCACTATAAAGACCAATGCACGGGAGCATGCCAACATTCAATACAATGGGGCCAGAATATCTTTCTACCCTGATTTCTCTGCGGAAGAGCAGAGACGCGGGGCAAAATTTTCTGGTGTGAAGAGGCAACTGCGGAACCTGCAATTATCCTATGCGATGATATACCCTGCAAAGCTGCGAGAAAAGATGGAAGGAAGGAACCCGACTAATTTAGTAGAAAGGTGGCTGATAGAACTTTGCGGTAAAGACGCCTTTTTTCACAGGGGAGCGCGCCGATCGTGCTCCGGATTGGCCACTCCCAGTTGGCGGTCCTCTTCAACTGATGCTGGCCCGTCTCATGCATTATAGAGACCAGAAGACGGTACTGCGTTGTGCACAGGAGCATGCCAAAATTCAATACAATGGGGCCAGAAACTCTTTCTACCCTGATTTCTCTGCAGAGGTGCAGAGATGCGGGGAAAAATTTACTGGTGTGAAGAGGCTACTGTGGTACCTGCAATTATCCTATGCAATGGTATACCCTGCAAAGCTGCGTGTCACGGCTGGTGGGCAGACATATTTTTTGAATCCGTAAAAGAGGCCTCAGCATGGATGGATTGTAATGAGCAAGCTCTACAACATCATTATGATGCAGAAGATGGAGACTAATGCTTATTCTTCCTTTCCTGTACCAGGTAATAAGACCTGGGTCACCAGATGCTTTCTTGGGCTCACTTTTTTTGGCTCTTCAAGCAAGTTAATGTTTTGCTGGGGGACATGATATTGTGTACTGAGCTATGAGCTACACTGTGGTTTAACTGACAGTTGTGCTGTTTCAAAGCGTAAACAGACAGGGGTTTCAAACTGGCAGCCCTCCAGCAAAACTACAAGTCCCATCATGCCTTTGCCTGTGGGAGTCATGCTCATAACTGTCAGCCTTGCGTTGCGCCATGGGACTTGTAGTTTCACAACAGCTGGAGGGCCACCAGTTTGAGACCCCTGGCCTACACACTTCTACATATTTTTCCGACTGGTTTGGTCTGCCATGTTCACAGGCCTACCTATTGTTTTTCTTTTTCTACTTTTTTGTGTTTCTTTTAGATACAATTTGGGACACAAGCAATTTCCTACCTATGAGTTCTCTAAAATTGGCGCTGTTGCGTCTAATTGTTCTAATTCATTGTTGACAGCCCATTATAGTGCAGTGCAGCATGATGGACAAGTTTGAAGGTTTGCTCGGTCGTGACAATATATATGCCAATTGCTACCGGACAGAATGGTCCCAACCTGATAGCAGATATGTTACCAAGACGATATGCCACGCATTCTCTTTGAACATCCCGCATGACTGAGATCCATGTGATTTCTTGGAATGTTCCTGGACTCAGCACCGCTCATAAACACATAATGATTTTTTTTTTTCCTGCCTTAAAAAATTTCACCCGGGGTTGTCTGAAATACCCTTGGGTGGGATGACCGTACCCACTCCATTCACACCTTGTTTTCTCGGGGTGTGAGTGTACTGGTACATGGCCTTACCAGGAATATTATGTTAATATTGATTCTGAAGGACTACCCTTCCCTGTGGCGGTGCTCCAGCTTCTGTTGTCCTAATTGGTGGGTGTCAGGTCACCTAGAGCCCAGGTGACAGGTGCACACCGTAGGGTTGGGGATGCACCGCAAGGCTGTGGACCCTACGGCTGACGGCTGCAGACGGGGGACAGATCCCACTGGGGTAAGAGCGTAAGATTCCCCGGGGCGCGGAGTCTAAGAGCCAGCTGGTGTTCACCAGAGCTTCGAGTGGTGAAGATGGTCTTAGCTGCAACTGGCTCCAGGTCGCGACCCCCAGGGTCCCCCAGCTCACACCCACAGTAGGTAACAGGAGGATAGGGATGGTGAGGGACAAAGCCAAGGTCGGGGCCACAAGCAGAACAGAATAGTCGGGTACACGCCAATAGGTCAGGGTCACAGGCAAGCAGGGATGGTCAGAACACGCCAAGGTCGGTAACGGAAATCAGAAGCAGAGCACACGACAGGAAACAGGAAGCTAATACACAAAGGTTGATCAGCAGGATAGGCTAGCAGTGCAAAGGTTAATATAGTGTAGTCTGATAGGGGCTAGGGTGGAGCCATTCCAGAGGAAGGAAATAAAAGCAGTCAGGTGAAGCTCGGCTGGTCTCTAGAAATGAACACATGCAGACAGGTAAGGAGAACAACTCTAATGCATAACCATGACAGTACCCCCCCTCTTACGAGGCCTCCCCCTCCCCCGCCTGGGAACAGGTTTAGAGGGGAACTTCAAATGAAACTTCCTCAACAGACGAGGTGCAAAGACCTCGGAAGCCGAAATCCACGACCTCTCCTCAGGACCAAAACCTTTCCAGTGCACGAGGTACTGGAGAATGCCTCTACAGAGTCGGGAATCCAAAATTTGGCTAACCTCGTACTCCTGATCATCCTCAGAGACCGGTGCTATGGTAGGGGAAGGACGAGAGAACTTATTGAGGACTAACGGCTTTAAAAGGGCAACATGGAAGGAGTTAGAGATTTTGAGGCTTTTGGGAATCTGGAGCTTGAAACAAACCGGATTCAGTTTAGAAATTATGGTGTATGGACCAATGAATCTTGGGGCAAATTTGAGGAAAGGAACCCGGAGTTTGATGTTCCTGGTGGAGAGCCAGACTTTGTCTCCTGGCTGAAAAGAGGGTGGCTTACGCCTGCGACGGTCAGCAAAACTCTTGAATTTGTTGGCAGCTTTCTGGAGGGAATCATGAACGTCAGCCCACATGGAATTGAATGATTCCTGAACAGTAGCCAAAGCTGGAATGTCAGAAGAACAAATCATAGGAAGGGGAAGCTGAGGATGTCTTCCATAAACAGTGAGGAAGGGTGTTTTCTGAGAACTGACGTTAACATGATTATTGTGGGAGAACTCAGCCCACGGTAATAGTGATGCCCAATCATCATGATGGGCAGAGACCAAGGTACGGAGAAAGACCTCTAACTCCTGATTAACTCTCTCAGTCTGGCCATTGGATTGGGGATGATAAGAAGAGGTAAAATCCAAGGTAATGTCGAGGGATTTGCAAAAGGCTCCCCAAAAACGAGAAGTAAATTGCACACCCCTGTCCGAGACGACATGCGAAGGAACACCATGAAGGCGGAAAATCTCTCGTACAAAAATGGGAACCAAGGCAGGGGCAGAAGGGAGACCAGGAAGAGGAACAAAATGAGCCATCTTGGAGAACCGATCGATTACTACCCAAATGGCCGTATTATTCTCCGATAGTGGAAGATCAGTGATAAAATCCATGGCGATATGAGACCAGGGCTCCTTAGGAATGGGCAAGGGCATGAGAAGACCAGCAGGGGCTTGAGTGGAAGATTTAGACTGAGCACAGACGTGACAAGCCTTAACATAGTCTTTAACATCCGAGCGGAGATTAGGCCACCAGTAGTGACGACTGATAAGCAGGAAGGATCGGAGGAACCCAGCATGACCTGCCATCTTGGAATCATGTCCCCAACGAAGGATCTTGGTTCTTAGCTCCGTGGGAACAAAGGTCTTACCAGGAGGAATCTTTGATTCCAGGGTGGTAGAATGGGCAACAATGCAAGAGGTAGGAATGATCGGCTCAGGATCAGGGTTGGACTCCTCGTCCAAGGTGTCAAATGACCTAGAGAGCGCAGGTTTGTACGTAATCGTGAATTTAAAACGAGAAAAGAAGAGACTCCACCTGGCCTGTCTGGGGTTCAGACATTTAGCATTCTGTAGGTACTGTAGATTCTTATGATCAGTAAAGATCGTTATGGAGTGAGGGGAACCTTTCAAGAGATGACGCCACTCCTCCAACGCCAATTTAATTGCGAGAAGTTCCCGATCACCAATGGCATAATTTCTCTCTGCCTGAGAAATTTTTTTGGAGAAGAACGCACATGGTTGACGTTTCTTCTCAAAGTCCTGAAGAAGCACAGCTCCCACCCCCATCGAAGAAGCGTCTACTTCAATAAAAAATGGGTCTTCAGGATTTGGTCTCCTCAAGAGGGGTCCAGAGACAAAGGCCTGTTTCAGATCGTGAAACGCAGAGACAGCCTCGGAAGACCAGTCTTTGGCATTAGCACCCTTCTTGGTCAAAGCGATAATAGGCGCAGCAATGGAAGAGTAATTCCTTATGAACTGCCTATAATAATTTGTGAAGCCAAGGAAGCGCTGTGTGGCCTTGAGGCTAGCAGGAAGGGGCCAGTTGGTAATGGCAGAGACCTTTCCGGGATCCATGCGAAGACCCTCACTAGAAACAAAACATCCCAGAAACAGGACCTCGGAACATTCAAAGGAACATTTCTCCATCTTGGCATAGAGATTGTTCTCTCTAAGGCGCTGAAGTACGGTGCGTACATGGTTTCTGTGAGCAGGTAGATTTTGGGAAAAGATGAGAATGTCATCAAGATAGATGACAACAAACTGGTACAGTAGATCCCTGAATATTTCGTTGACAAAGTTCTGGAACACAGCTGGAGCATTACACAAACCAAAAGGCATAACCAAGTACTCGTAATGCCCGTCCCTAGTGTTAAATGCGGTCTTCCATTCGTCACCTTCTCGTATTCGAATGAGATTGTATGCACCTCTGAGATCCAATTTAGTGAAAATGGAAGCCCCCTTCAACCTGTCAAATAGCTCAGATATTAGAGGTAAGGGGTAACGGTTTTTAATAGTCACAGCGTTTAAACCTCTATAGTCAATGCAGGGCCTGAGGGTGCCATCCTTTTTGGCAACGAAAAAGAACCCTGCTCCTGCAGGCGATGAGGATTTCCGGATGAAACCTCTCTCCAAATTCTCAGCGACATACTCAGACATGGCTTGGGTCTCTGGAATGGATAAAGGGTAGGTACGACCCCTGGGCAGGGTTGCTCCAGGGACAAGGTCAATAGCACAGTCAAAAGATCTGTGAGGAGGAAGTACCTCAGCAGACTTCTTACAGAACACATCCCGGAAATCGCTATAAGCCGCAGGAAGATCGGACGAGACAGATGTGGTAGCAATGGGAAGTTTCCTCTTGGGGGTCACCTTGGAAAGACAAGACGAGAAACACGAAGGACCCCAGGCCAGGATCTGCCCAGATACCCAGTCCACATGTGGCGAGTGGAGCTGCAGCCAAGGAAGACCCAATACAATGGGGGTAGAGGCCTTGGGTAGGATGAGGAAGGAGATCCACTCCTGGTGGAGTATCCCTACCGACATCCTAATAGGTAGCGTCTGGAAACGGATAGGACCCCCTGGGAGCACAGTGCCATCAATTGCCGAGACTACTAGTGGAGTAGCGAGGGGAGAAAGGGTAAGCTTCATAGAAGAGGCAGTTCTCCAGTCCATAAAATTGCCGGCAGCCCCGGAGTCCAGATATGCTAGGACTGATTGGGGAGAAGTGCCTACATGGAGGAACACCGGAAGAAGGAGACGAGAAGGTGATGTTTCTGGGTCCAATACTCCACCTTCCAAATGCATTAGACCCGAGCATTTCCCGGACGGAGCGAGCAGGAGTCACGAAAATGACCCTTTCCCCCACAATAAAGACACAAGCCCAGAGTTCTGCGTCTAGCACGTTCTTCGGGGGTTAGTCTGGTCCGGCCCAGCTGCATGGGCTCCTCAGCAGACGGAGGATGCTCCACAGGGCGACGGGGAAAAAGCTCAGGCTGACTAGAACCTGGGAGGTGCTGGCGTCTTTTTTCTAAGGACCTCTCCTGGAAGCGAATGTCAATTTGATTACATAAGGAAATGACTTCGTCTAGACCGGCGGGGATAGCTCTTCCTGCTAATTCGTCCTTTACTCGGTCTGAGAGGCCATGTAAAAAGGTTGCGACCAGGGCCTCATTGTTCCAGCTCAATTCCGCTGTAAGGATACGGAACTGAAGTGCATATTGGCCCACTGAACCAGATTCTTGGCGAAGGCGTAAAAGGGCACTAGCCGCAGAAGAAACCCGAGCTGGCTCCTCAAAGATGTTACGAAAGAGCTTCAAGAAGTCGGACAGGCTGGAAACCACTGGATCATTTTTCTCCCACAGGGGGGCAGCCCAGGCTAAAGCTTCACCGGAGAGGAGGGAAATGATATAGGCTACCTTTGCCCGATCGGATAGAAAGTTTTGAGGCTGGAGCTCAAAATGAATGGTGCATTGGCTGAGGAAGCCCCTGCAGGCCTTGGAGTCCCCAGAGAAACGGGACGGAGCAGGCAGTACTAATGAATGCGTGGATGCGACTGGTGCGATAGGTGCAGTCGCAGACTGTACTTGAGGCTGCGGGTTCGGGGTTCCCAAGGAAGCCTGTAGCTGCTCGAAGCGAGAAGCCAGATCCTGGAGGAATCGCATCACCTGAGTCTGATTAGATTCCTGGGTCTCGAGTCTCTGCACTATGCCCTGCAATGGATCGAGTGCAGGGAGCGGCACGTCAGCCGGGTCCATGGCTGATCAAACTGTCAGGTCACCTAGAGCCCAGGTGACAGGTGCACACCGTAGGGTTGGGGATGCACCGCAAGGCTGTGGACCCTACGGCTGACGGCTGCAGACGGGGGACAGATCCCACTGGGGTAAGAGCGTAAGATTCCCCGGGGCGCGGAGTCTAAGAGCCAGCTGGTGTTCACCAGAGCTTCGAGTGGTGAAGATGGTCTTGGCTGCAACTGGCTCCAGGTCGTGACCCCCAGGGTCCCCCAGCTCACACCCACAGTAGGTAACAGGAGGATAGGGATGGTGAGGGACAAAGCCAAGGTCGGGGCCACAAGCAGAACAGAATAGTCGGGTACACGCCAATAGGTCAGGGTCACAGGCAAGCAGGGATGGTCAGAACACGCCAAGGTCGGTAACGGAAATCAGAAGCAGAGCACACGACAGGAAACAGGAAGCTAATACACAAAGGTTGATCAGCAGGATAGGCTAGCAGTGCAAAGGTTAATATAGTGTAGTCTGATAGGGGCTAGGGTGGAGCCATTCCAGAGGAAGGAAATAAAAGCAGTCAGGTGAAGCTCGGCTGGTCTCTAGAAATGAACACATGCAGACAGGTAAGGAGAACAACTCTAATGCATAACCATGACAGTGGGGAGGCCAGGCCTTTTCGTTACTGATTGTTGGGGATTTTAATTGCGGGCTGAACCCATCTATTGATAAATATCCAGCTCCTCGCAATCCTATTTTAACGAGGGGAACCCCTCTGTTGCGGTTGTTGAATGAAGTGGGATGAGTTGATATTGGGAGGCATAGTAACACTCTTGATAAACAATTCCCATGTTTTTCAAAAACTTAACAGTAATCTATCCAGGATCGACCTGGCAGTGGGTAACTTGGCCATGCTCCCCCATCTATCTCAGAGGTCATGTATAAGCCCCGCAGCGTGTTGGATCATTCACATCTGGTGATACAACTTATCCTTTCCCCACCCTCTCAACTGTCCGGGGAGCCCTGGAAATGCAATGCCTTTTTTCTGAAATGATTTTCATCTCATGGGAAGCTGGAGCGGAGCATTCGCCAGTTCTTTGCCAACCAGAATCCTGATGATTCCATTCTCCTTCAAAGGGAGTCGTTTAAAGCTTATTTGAGGGAATGCCTTATTGCAGAAATTACCAAAGTGAAAAGGGCCTCTTCTGGATAGCCAGAACAAGTTGAGTCTCAAGTTCATATCCTGGAGATGCGGTATGTAGAGGACCCCACTGACTCCACCTGGGAGGCTTTGCAGTCGGCTCAGTCTGTAAACAAGCACCTGTTATCCTCCTTGGCAGAAAAGAAGGGGTTTTTCTCCAAATTTGCATTCTTTGAGGAAGGGGAGTGCACAAGTCGCCTTCTGGATTGCCAATTTTCAGCAGAGCTCCCCTGCTTTCGAGCGATTAAAGACCAGACGGGCCATATAGTGCGCTCCCCAGATCAAGTAACGCAAGACACTGTACCTCCCCAACTCTAGTTATTCTTAAGTACTAGAGGGATATTTAAATGAAATTACATTTCCACTACTTGTATCTGTTCAATAGAGGGAATTAAACTCTCTTCTTACACTAGAGGAGTTGCGGGTGGCACTTGCTGCATTACCTACCTGTAAGGCACCCGGGGAGGATGGTCATCTCATGGAGATACAGTATCTCACAAAAGTGAGTATACCCCTCACATTTTTGTAAATATGTTATTATATCTTTTCATGTGACAATACTGAAAAAATTACACTTTGCTATAAAGTAAAGTAGTGAGTGTACAGCTTCTATAACAGTGGAAATGTGCTGTCGCCTCAAGATAGGATTTTTTGTACTCACCGTAAAATCCTTTTCTCTGTAATTCACCGACCTCCACAGCTCCATTCTTGGCCATTGGGTTATATACCTCACCTCTAGGAGAAATACTAGGCAAAGTTGTAATACAACACTCAGAACTTTCAGTTCTGCCCATGGGGGCGGTCCCTTAGGTCTCAACCCTCCTGCCTGCTAGCAGACCTCAGTACGTCACCAAGCAGTATAACAAAGAAAAAAGGAGGGGCGGGTGCTGTGTCGGTCAGTGAATTACAGAGAAAAGGATTTCATGGTGAATACAAAAAATCCTATTTTCTCTTATATTCACCGACCGACACAGCTCCTCTCTTAGCCATTGGGACGTCCCCAAGCAGTGCCAAATAAGGGGTGGGAAAACAGCATAAACACTTCATCCACCGTGGCAAGTGGGAACAAGTGAAACTTTACCCACAAAAGAGAACAGTGCGTGGAGAAATCCACCACAAAATCAGGGTACCCTCAATAGGAGTGACTACCCACAACCGCACAAAAAACTGCAGAATGTAATGCAACAGTGCATTAACATAAAAGATACTGTGTTTTTATCGAAAAAACAGAAAAAAAAGGTAAAATATTGCACATTCAATTGCAACTATACAGCCGCCTGCAAAACTTTGCGGCCAAAAACAGGCATCAGCCGATGCACTGATGCCTACCTTGTAGAACTCGGTAAACGTGTGGACAGACGACCAGGTCGCCGCCCTACACACCTGAGCGGCAGACGCTTGGTGTCGGAAAGCCCAAGACATTTCGATTGCCCTTGTGGAGTAGGCCGTAAACAGAAACATGGGCACATGCCCCTTTAAGGCGTAGGATTGTACTGCAATCTGTCTGATCCACCTGAAAATGGTGGTTGATGAGACCGCCATGCCTTTCTTGGGACCAGCTACTGAGACAAACAGCGACTCTGACTTCCAAAAAGGGAGCAGTGGTAGACAAATACACTTTCAGAGCCCGAACCACGCCCAGAGCGTGAATGCCACCTCCTTAGGGTGTTTTGGCCTAGGACAGAGAGATGGTAACACCATGTCCTCATTAATGTGAAATGCCGCGACCACCTTCAGTAGAAAGGACGGTTGCGAACGCAACACCACCTTATCATATGGATAACCAGATAAGGTGACTTGCAAGACAAGGCCACCAGTTCCGAGACCCTCCTGGCCGATGTGATGGCCACTAGAAAGACCACTTTCTGAAAAAGCATCAACAGGGGAAACCCCCTGATATTTTTAAGCGGCGGTTTTTGAAGTGCCGATACCCCCATGGGATTTGAACGGTGGACGCACCAGAGGGACTACATGACAGACCCCCTGAACAAAGTTACTCACTATGAGTGAGACACCAGGGGTCGCTGAAAAAAGACAGTCAAAGCTGAAACTTTCCCTTTAATAGTGCTGAACGCCAATTTTTTGCTCTACTCCTTGCTGAAGAAACAGCAGGGTCCTGGATATAGAAAAAGAGCGTGGATGCCAACCTTTCTCCTCACATATGGAGATGTAGGCCGTCCAGGTACGATGATATATCTTCCTAGAAGATGATTTTCGTGCTCTCAACATAGTTGGGATCACCGAGTCCAACAGACCCCGGTTCCTCAACACCTGGCTCTCAATAGCCATGCCGTTAAAGCCTGCGATGGTAAAGCAGGATGGAGAATCAGACCCTGAGACAGAAGGTCCTCTCGTAATGGCAGTCGTCAGGGAGCGTCTGCGTACCATGGACGCTAAGGCCAATCTGGGGCCACCAGTATTACTGGGATCCCCTCGGCTTCGACTCTATGAATCAGATGTGGTAACAGCTTCAGTGGAAGAAAGGCATAGATCAGCTAGTACTGATCCCACGGAGCCACCAGCGCGTTTGACGCGTTCGCCCACGGATCTCTTGTCCGGGACACGAAACTTGGCACCCTCTGATTGAGACGGGAGGCTAGAAGATCCACATCTGGTGTGCCCCACCTCAGGCACAGTAATTTGAATACCTCCGGATGCAACGCCCATTCTCCTGGGTCCAGCATCTGGTGACTCAGATAGTTCGCCTGCCAGTTCTCCACTCCAGGAAAATGTAAATGGCCGACAAAACCAGTACATGTCGCTCTGCCCACCTAAGTATGTGAGCGACCTCCCATGGCGTGGCTGAGCTTCTTGTCCCCTCTTGGTGACTGATGTATGCCACTGCAGTGGCGTTGTCTGACTGGACCCTGATCGGACGTCCTTGCAGTCTCATTGACCATGTGGAGAGGCACAGCCTGATCGCTCTCAGTTCGAGCAGACTGATCGGCAATTTAGATTCTTTTGTCGACCAGAGGCTCTGAGCCGACTGGACCCCCATTATTCCACCCCAGCCGAAAAGGCTGGTGTCCGTTGTGATCACTGTCCACTTTAGAGGTAGGAACGACTTTCCGGCCTGAATCACCGGGGACCTCAGCCACCAGATCAGTGATTCACTGACTGATTGGCTCACCTGAAACAGATGATCCAGGGACAACTGAGATTTGTCCCATTTAGACAAGATCTCCTTCTGCAGGACTCTGGTGTAGAACTGGGCAAACGGTACAGCCTTAAAGAAGGCCACCATGAGCCCCAGGACTTGCATGCAAAAGCGAAGCGACGACCACCCGCGGTTCATCAGCAGTCTTACCGCGGATCTGAGAGTCTGCAGCTTGTCCGAAGGGAGAAAACTCTCGCTTCAATGGAGTCTAGCAGCAAGCCTAGGTACTCCAAACGCTGAGTCGGTACAATCACTGAGTTCTTTAGGTTCAACAGCCACTCAAATTCTTGCAGAGTCTGCATGGTGATCGCTACATCCTCCTCTAATTCTGAGGCGGAAGATGCTCTCAGGAGGAGAATGTGCAAGTACGCATCCTGGATGTCCAAGTACGCCAGGGAGTACCCTTGATGGAGTGCAGCAAGTACTGGGTGACTGATTCCATTCTGAACCTCTAAACCTTAAAGTGATAGAGGGCTTTTGGGTCCAAGACTGGACGTACCTCTTCCTTCTTGGAAACTACAAACATATTTGAGTAGAATCCTTGGAAATGTTCCGATTCCGGAACCAGTACAACCACCCTGCGTCTCAGCAGATCCCTTACTGCCCCCAAGAGGGCCTCCCGGTGAGCCGAGGATATGGGTATGCTGGAAGGGAAGAATCTGTTTGGCGACTCGAGAGCTAGAGAGCAACTCTATCTTGTAGCCTGAGAAAATCAGGTTGCAGGTCCATTGGTCGAAAACCGAGGGGACCACCGGGCTGCAAACTCCCGAAGGCGACCCCCCACCCGAGACATGGGTGGGGACAAACCTTCATTCGGTAGCACTTATACTCGCAGGCTTGCGGTTCCCGGTACGTTTTTGTCCGTCCATGGTCGTCCTGTCGGGCTGGGGACGATATATCGAAGCTCCAGGCGGACGGAAAAGCCATTAGTGAACGGGAAAAAAAGAGGGCCCTTGCCTACAGAGTGGCTCCTTAGCCTTCCTGTCCAAAGAGCCGTTCACCAAGGAAGGGAAGATCCGCCAGGACTTTTTTAAATGCCTGGTCAACAGACCAGCATTTCAGCCAATCAGGCGCCTCAGCACCACAGCTGACACTGAAGCCCTAGATACAGAAGGAGGTATCCAGGGCCGCGTCACAAACGTACTTAAGGCCTTGCACTAGTTGGTCTGCCAATTTCATGCAGACAGGAAATGCCTGACGCTCTTCGAATTTGCGGTGCAAAAGTTTTGCCCACTCAGTCAGTGTCTGCGGCACAAATGCGGATGCCAGTACTGGTCGCACAGCGGACCCCACAACTGTAAACTAGGAATGAGCCACTGCCTCGGCCTTCCTGTCCGCGGGATCCTTAAATGCAGGAGCTCCCACTACCGGGATCCTGGTTATTAATTTAACCTGGATACTGGCGGGTCCACCACCGGAGGAGCCGACCACTTCATGAGAAGGCTTTCCTCAAAGGGGTAATGCACTGCCGTATCTGGGGACCAAAAAGGTCAGTTGCGTGCGACCCCATTCCCTGTAAGTGAACTTGTCAAATAAGTCAGATACGGGAACACCATAAGTGAACATGCTGGCTTGCGGGACCCAAAAGGGACCGGCGCCTCAGCAGGGGGACCTGATTGCTCCTGAATCTTCATGGTATCATGCACGGCTGTGATAAGTGCGCCAACATGTGCTTTTTTGCACCCGGACGGGGTCTCATCCTTACTGTCCGAACGGTCCTGGTCAGCGTCATCTGACAAGACAGAGCAGGGGTCACCAGCCTCATCAGTGCCCGAGCTCTCCCCAGAGGACGGGGGGAACAGGGGCCACCTTATTGCACCCATCTTCCCACGCACCGCCATCTAGCAATGAACGAGTTGAGGACTGCCATCAGGGTGTCCATGGGCACTGCGCAGTCTGCAGGTGACCCGGTTGCCATTGTCTGGACTTTGGGGGAAGAAACACTAGTTTCTGAGCAATGCTAACCCTACCCTGTCTGCCACCCGGAAGGGGACTTAGAACAGTGACAGTCCCACCCTCCCTGCTGCCACTGACTGAGGGGCTCATTCCCGCCTGACTCACCAAAGCTGGGGAGTTCTGCGCTGTCCACAAGTGGTGCCTGTAGTCCCTGAGTGCACCCAGGTGAAGAGGAAACCAAAAACAGAGTTGGTGATAACCGCTGGAACGATTGCTAAAACGATCAGAAAAAATGCTCAGGCTTCAATAAAATTGCCCAGTACACAGACAGGAAACACAGGGAAAAAAAAGGTTGTGAGCACATGAGCCATGCTGCTGTCAGGGAACACTGAAATATGTTCAGGCTTCCAGAAAATGGCCACCAGTGCCTTGAATAGGAATCACATCGAAAATGGCCGCTGAAGCCCAGTCAGCCTGCTCTGCCCACACCTAAAATGGCCGCCAAACATCGCCATGAGGTAGAAATAAAAAAAACCTGCAAAGCCACAGCGCTGCACCATTCCCAGCAGACCCTCACAGGCACCTTTCAGGGGCATACCATACAGGCCCTAAGACCCCTGCCATTCAACCAGCCCCCCCCCCCCCCCATGTCAGGTGAGAGCCCACAGAGAGCCCCTATATAGGCACACACACACCGCTCAGCAGCCACATGCAGCATTCCCCCCCAAAGGGAGGAGGGAGGGAAGATAGGGATGGGAGAGAAGATAGGGAGGTGAGGGGGGCCCTTAATCGACCTCCCAGGGAATGCTCAGCTACTCAGCCCCGTCAGAACAGGGAGAGCTGTACTTACCAGTCCTGAAGAGCTGGGAGACATTCCACTGTAGACCTACTCCTAATCAGTACAGGGAAGGCTACTGGCCTTGGCATACTGTGACACAGACATCAGTAGCCCGGTCATATGTAAGCCCTGGAGGATAAAAGCTCACTGACCACCTCTGGAGCTGAGGTATGTCGTGGCCTGCCGAGCTGTAGCTGCGACCTGCACACGCTCGATGGCCGGACTGGGGAGACTTCAAGGATAAGTGACCCAGCCAGCTGTTGATAGAAGATCACAGGATCATTCATCTTGCGCAAAAAGCGAAGCTTCTGCATAAAAAACACGGACCTATGGGACCACAGGGTTCCTAGGTCTTTCTCCATCACTATACAAAATAAATCTGAGGTCTGCTAGCAGGCAGGAGGGTTGATACCTTAGGGAGCGCCCCCATGGGCGGAACTGAAAGTTCTGAGTGTAGTATTACAACTTTGCCTAGTATTTCTCCTAGAGGTGAGGTATACAACCCAATGGCTAAGAGAGGAGCTGTGTCAGTCGGTGAATAAGAGAAAATAATGCAACACATAGCCATTAACGTCTAAACCGCTGGCAACAAAAGTGAGTACGCCCCTAGGTGAAAATTTCCAAATTGGGCCCAATTAACCATTTTCCCTCCTGGGTGCCACGTGACTTGTTAGTGTTACAAGGTCTCAGGTGTGAATGAGGAGCATGTGTGTTAGATTTGGTGTTATAGCTCTCACTCTCTCATACTGGTTACAGAAAGTTCAACATAGCACTGCATGGCAAAGAACTCTCTAAGGATCTGAAAAAAAAAAAAAAAAAAAAACGAATTGTTGCTCTGCAATCTTCTTATAGCCTAGGCCATCTATATGTAAAGACCATGAAACTGAGCTGGCAAGACCATACAGCTGCTTAACAGGACAGTTTTCACTCAGAACAGGCCTCGCCATGGTCAAACAAAGAAGTTGAGTGCATGCGTTCAGCGTCATATCCAGAGGTTGTCTTTGGGAAATAGATGTACTGGTGCTGCCAGCATTGCTGCAGAGGTTGAAGGGGTGAGTCTGTCAGCGCTCAGACCATATGCTGCACACTGCATCAAATTGGTCTGCATGGCTGTTGCTCCAGAAGGAAGCCTCTTCTAAAGATGATGAACAAGAAAGGCCGCAGTTTGCTGAAGACAAGCAGACTAAGGACATGGATTACTGGAACCATGTCCTGTGGTCTGATGAGACCAAGAGTATAAAGACAAGTGTGTCTTGCCTACAGTCAAGCATGGAGGTGGGAGTGTCATGGTCTGGGGCTCTACAGTTCATTGAGAGAAACATGTACTGTGACATACTGAAGCAGAGCATGATCCCCTCCCTTGGGAGACTGGGCCGCAGGGCAGTATTCCAATGTGATAATGACCCCAAACACACCTCCAGGACAACCACTGCCTTCCTAAAGAAGCTAAAGGTAATGGACTGGTCAAGCAGGTGGGGAAGGTGGAGGAGCGCAAGGTCTCAAATATCCACCAGCTCCATGATGTTGTCATGGAAGAAGACTCCAGTGGTAACCTTTGAAGCTCTGGTGAACTCCATGCCCAAGAGAGGTAAGGCAGTGCTCAAAAATAATGGTGGCCACACAAACTATTGACACTTTGGTCCCAATTGTTCAGTTAGGGGTGTACTCACTTTTGTTGCCAGCGGTTTAGACATTAATGCCTGTGTGTTGCGTTATTTTGAGGGGACAACAAATTTACACGGTTATACAAGCTGTACACTCACTACTTTGCAGCAAAGTGTAATTTCTTCAGTGTTGTCACATGATAAATATTTAATAAAATATTTACAAAAATGTGAGGGGTATACTTACTTTTGTGAGATACTGTATATAAACAGTACACTGAGGTCCTATTGCCACAATTACTGAAGATCTTTAATGCAGCCTGGGAGCAGGAAACTCTACCTCCCTCTATGTCCAAGGCCAATATTGTTTTAATCCTAAAACCTGGGAGAGGCCTGGTTGACCCAAGTTCATATAGATCCATCTCACTTCTACAGAGTGATATTAAACTCCTGGCAAATGTATTGGCAATCAGACTGAATGGGGTTATTACATCTATTGGGCACTCGGACCAAGTCAGATTTATGCCCAATAAATCCACTGCATTGAATTTGAGAAGGTTGTTCCTTAATATTCAATCCTCGGCTGATAATGTGGGACATAGGGCCTTGTTCTCGCTAGATGATATGATGGACTTGCCACCTGACTATGGACAGGTTACGAAGACTTAATGCTAGTTGAAAACTTATAAGGCATTACCGGTGGCTCGAATGGTAACATGATTTTATATACAGTGCCTTGCGAAAGTATTCAGCCCCATTGAACTTTTCAACCTTTTGCCACATTTCAGGCTTCAAACATAAAGATATAAAATTTTAATTTTTTTGTGAAGAATCACCAACAAGTGGGACACAATTGTGAAGTGAAACGAAATCTATTGGATTTTTGAAACTTTTTAAACTAATAAAAAAATGAAAAGTGGGGCGTGCAAAATTATTCGGCCCCCTTGCGTTAATACTTTGTAGAGCCACCTTTTGCTGCGATTACAGCTGCAAGTCGCTTGGGGTATGTCTCTATGAGTTTTGCACATCGAGAGACTGAAATTCTTGCCCATTCTTCCTTGCAAAACAGCTCGAGCTCAGTGAGGTTGGATGGAGAGCGTTTGTGAACAGCAGTTTTCAGCTCTTTCCACAGATTCTCGATTGGATTCAGGTCTGGACTTTGACTTGGCCATTCTAAAACCTGGATACATTTATTTGTGAACCATTCCTTTGTAGATTTTGCTGTATGTTTGGGATCATTGTCTTGTTGGAAGATAAATCTCCGTCCCAGTTTCAGGTCTTTTGCAGACTCCAACAGGTTTTCATCCAGAATGGTCCTGTATTTGGCGGCATCCATCTTCCCTGTCCCTGCTGAAGAAAAGCAGGCCCAAACCATGATGCTGCCACCACCATGTTTGACAGTGGGGATGGTGTGTTGAGGGTGATGAGCTGTGTTGCTTTTACGCCAAACGTATCGTTTTGCATTGTGGGCAAAAAGTTCGATTTTGGTTTCATCTGACCAGAGCACCTTCTTCCACATGTTTGGTGTGTCTCCCAGGTGGCTTGTGGCGAACTTTAGACAAGACTTTTTATGGATATCTTTGAGAAATGGCTTTCTTCTTGCCACTCTTCCATAAAGGCCAGATTTGTGCAGTGTACGACTGATTGTTGTCCTATGGACAGACTCTCCCACCTCAGCTGTAGTTCTCTGCAGTTCATCCAGAGTGATCATGGGCCTCTTGGCTGCATCTCTGATCAGTCTTCTCCTTGTCTGAGCTGAAAGTTTAGAGGGACGGCCAGGTCTTGGTAGAGTTGCAGTGATCTGATACTCTTTCCAATTCAAAATGATATCTTGCACAGTGCTCCTTGGGATGCTGCCTGGTGTGTTCCTTGGTCTTCATGATGCTCTCTGTGCTTTCAACAGAACCCTGAGACTATCACAGAGCAGGTGCATTTATACAGAGACTTGATTACACACAGGTGGATTCTATTTATCACCATCAGTCATTTAGGACAACATTGGATCATTCAGAGATCCTCGCTGAACTTCTGGAGTGAGTTTGCTGCACTGAAAGTAAAGGGGCCGAATAATTTTGCATGCACCACTTTTCAGTTTTTTATTTGCTAAAAAAAAGGTTAAATTATCCAATAGATTTCGTTCCACTTCACAACTGTGTCCCACTTGTTGGTGATTCTTCACAAAAAATCAAAATGTTATATCTTTATGTTTGAAGCCTGAAATGTGGCAAAAGGTTGAAAAGTTCAAGGGGGCCGAATACTTTCGCAAGGCACTGTATATAGATCTATTTATCAGGGATATGCAATTAGCGAAACTCCAGCTGTTGCAAAACTACAAGTGCCATCATGCCTCTGGGGGTCATGCTTGTGGCTGTCAGTTTTGCTATGCCTTATGGGACTTGTAGTTGTGCAACAGCTGGAGGTCCATTAATTGCATATCCCTGATATATATTGTTTTTGTTTTTATATCTGCTTGACCTTTATATATTAAGAATTTACCTGGTGGCATTCACTCTGCTTTTTTTAATGCAATTTTATTATTTTTGAAAGTTTTATGTATGGAAGCAAGCATGCTTGATGTTCACAGAGTCTCTCAAAAGAGTCTCACAGATGAAGGGAAGCAATAACTGACCTAGTAAATTCCATGCAGAATGTTTGCACCCAAAGGAAAGTGGTGAGAACTGTTAGAAGAGTATGGGGTAAATGTCCAGTTTTTCTTTGAGAACTAAGCAGGGTTAAGTACAAACCCCAAAACCTTTTCTGCTCTGGAATAATGGCTTTAACCCTTTGAGAAAAGAGCTGTACCAGAAAAGCTAGCCTTTTTGGATACGTTTACAGGTTTGATAACATGAAGCAAAGTTTAAAATTCTTGTTGCCCTGGATACCACATTCTGGACCCCAGTATCTGAAAAGGCTTGATTGGCTTTAAAGACTAAAAGATATCACCCACTCTGATAATTGAGGGATTCACACATTGTGTGAAGGACTTGTTCAAAGGTTTGGAGGACTTTATAGTCCAAGACTCGCAGTAAAGGCCCAAAGCTTGAATTTGGGAAAAGCAAAAGGCCTCAGAGGTAGAGGGTTTCCCAGACTGGGGCATGCGTGATAACTTAAAAAGTGTTGCAATGTCACATTAAGCTGTCACAGCACACACATTAAAGTTGAAGGGAATTGCTAGAAAACACTCTGTAAGGGTGCCAGGCTCCCCTTAACAGGAACAAGCTCTTTTACTCATCAAGTAGCAGATGGCTGGAAACATTCTAAAGCAGTGTATTATGCACATACCAGAATAAAAACAAGACATTTGCATTTTGGCATTGCCCTGTCAGCAGGGCCCTCGGGAACCAGCTGATTATTGCTAAGGGTTTCACCTTACTTACCTGCTGGCTTATTTCCAATTATCCTGCCAATGCAGTCTGTGCCTGTTTATAGGCTCATAGCAATTTCCTTTCACTGTGTAATGACAGCTGTGTAGATGTGCTGTTTATCCAAGACTTTCCAAATAATGATTTGATACACACTGAGCTACATTCATTGTTAACAGGTTGCTAGTAAAGACAGATGCAGGACTCTGCATTAAATACATTTGTGACCTGATAGTCTTACAGTCTGTGTGTGTTTGTGTATGTGTGTACTTGATTCAGCCTTGAAGCAACATTGTATCAACGTGGCTCGACTCTCTCAGCTTGGGTTGTCTTTAGACCCCTTTCACACTTGTACGACTAGGGACTGCAATTTCAAATGAAACGTTGTACCCCACGATTTCCACTGAGTACCATTTATATCTGTGAGACTTCAAAGTAGTCCCGGCACTACTTTGGTCCGTTCTGATGCGACTTGAGGTCCATAGACCTCAAGATTACACAGGCCAAGTCGTGTCAAAAATCACAGCCAGGTTGCACAAGTGTGACAGGGGCCTTACATGTGGACATTCAGCTGTTGGTTCCAGTCTCTGCTCATTTATAGCTGAATACATGGTTTATATTTATCACATCATTTATTATGTTCCATGTGTTGTTGATATACCATTTTATGACGATGTTCAACTATATGCGGTTGGGTTTCTAAGATTGTATATGGATCCATGTGTGCCATTTAACTACTTCAATACCGGACACTTTTACCCCCTTCCTGTCCAGGCCACTTTCCAGCTACTAATGCCAATTACAGACGTAAAACAAGCTCTGGACTGCGGCACTCTTCAGAAGACCACTTTTTGACATTTCGCACTAGCTGTAGTGTTTATTCATATTAATTTTTGCTATGAATAAACACTACAGCTAGTGTGAAACGTCCGCAATTTTTCCTTGTTCGTTAAGCTGTGGTGTGATTTTCCAATAAAAAAGTGGTCTTCTGAAGAGTGCGGCAGTCTAGAGCTCTTTTTTTCGTCAGTTGCTAGTGGTAATAGCCAGCACCTGTGGCTTCCCAGCCGAAGAGACCGTTTACAGCCTGAATGTGTGCTGCTGGAGCGGTGAGATCCCTTCTCCTACTTAATGCCAATTACTCATTTTTTATTTTATTTTTTAAACAGAGCTTTCTTGTTTGGTGGCATTTAATTACTATTGGGTTCATTGTTTTTTGTTCTATAACTGAAAAATACAAAAAATTTCTGTTCATAAGTTTGTCAAGATGTATTCTGTTACATTTCTTTGGTAAACAAATTACCCAAATCAGTGATTATTAGTGTGTGATGATCTAATATTTTGAGATTATTATATATATATTTTTTTTTTTGGGCTGGTGCGGCATATGTAAAAAAAATAAAAATCAATAATTTTTGTTTACTGTCTTTTTACAATTTTTTTTGTTTCCCATGAACAGGGAATAATATCTTTTTAGATTTAGCAGGTCTCTCTGTACCCAAAGTGGAGTGGTGAGACAGAGGAGACTCAAGCCTGGCAATGCCGAGGCTTTTGCTCACAGTAATTCAACATTTGGAAGCATATTGGGTAAAGCTATAACCTCACATATATAGGAGGCTGGGGGTGAGAAATCTTCCGCAGCCTGCTCCAACACCACTTCCAGTCCTCTTCACATTCTTCAATGTCCGCTGCTTTCTACGGCAGGCATATCAGCATCTGAATTCTGTAGATAGGGTTGAGCTAGGAAAAGGAGCTGAACAGTGATGGCTGTATGAAAGCCCCTTCGAAATTGTGACATAGTTGCAAAAAAGACTGCCAAAGTCAGATAGGCTGCTTTGTCGCTTGCCTGAGATGGAGCTAGATTTAGATGTGGTGTTAAAACAGAGTCCTGCGCCGATGCAAGGGTAGCCAATTGAAGAATCTGAAGATAAAATAATAAGCCAGTTACGCTAAGAGTGATTTCTTTGTAAGGAAGAAAAGATCCATCACCTCAGGACACTGGTGAAAAAAAAACCTAGAGGATTCACAGAGGTAGGTAGAGATCTGTTTATCTGTTCACCTGTAGTTCAGCTTAAAGCAGCCTATAGACGGTACAAATTTCTTTCCTGCAAACATGGGTTGCAGAAAATTAATTTGCACAATTCCCCCATCAACACAGACAGTGCTGACAGGGGAATACCTCCTGCTGAGCAATATAGTGTTCTCCCAGCGGGTGGGGGAAGCCGTGCTGACCGGGAGAAGACAGTGATTGTTGCTAGCAGCTATAGCAGCTGCTTGCGATTATCGGAAATGAATCTGGCAGGCTGGTTGAACCAAAGTTGATCAATCAACTTGATGCATTCAGCCTGCAATGGTTCGAATCTAGTCCAGTTCGTTCCTGCTGAACCGGCCAAGATTTGAACCGTGTATGGCTGGCCTTAGAGTCCATTTACACTATTCAACTGGATAAGCGTACACAAATTAATATGCATTGCATAAAGGCAGTCCATTCATCTGAATGGTCTGTATATACACCGAAAAGGTACACCTAGAATTTTTGGTAGCACATCGAACTACAATTCTGTTGGCAAGGTGTGCTACAGTGACTTTCAGACTGACTGGCACCACCTAATAAAGTACGTTGCTTTGTTTTATGGTAGTGTACACATTAGCACATTAACTACTTTTGGACCTCCCCACCGCACATATACTGCAGCAGGGCAGCCTGGCTGCGGGAAACAGTGAAACCTGTACTTTGTTCGCGCTTCCTGGTCTGGGACATGCACGCGTGCCGCCTGCAACCCACTCCCCGCTGTGATTGGACACAATGGGAGCCAATCAGCGTGTCCGGCAGCCACAATGTCCGCTGGCTACCGGTGATCGTTTGGCAGAATGACAGAACGGCAGTCTGCCTATATAAACAAGGCAGACCATTCTTCAATCCCAGAAGAAGAGAGAGATCTGGGATTCCTACTATTTAGGAACACAGATCTCTCTGTCTAGTGAAAGCATCCCCCACAAAGTAAGAAAGCTCACCTAGGGAACACATAACCCTTTCATTGCCCAATGTTAACCCCCTCCCAGCCAGTGTCATTTATACAGCATCAGTGCTTTTTTTTTTTTTAGCACTGATCACTGTATTGGTGCCACGGGTCCCCAAAAACTGTCACTTCATGTCCAGTTAGTCCGCCACAATGTCGCAGTCCCACTATAAAATCGCTGATGGCTGGCATTACTAGTTCTAAAAAAATTTTTTTTTTTTTTTTTAAATAAAACAAGCCTCTAAATCTATCTCATAGTTTGTAGACGCTACAACTTTTGCGTAAACCAATCAATATAAGCGAATTGGGATCTTCTTTCTTACCAAAAATATGTAGCCAAAGACAAATTGGACTAAACTGATGAAGAAATTCGATTTTTTTACTTATTTTGAGTGGATATGTTTTATAGCAGAGAGGAAAAAAAATAAAATAAAATGTATATATATATATATATATATATATATATATATATTTATTTATATATTTATATATATATATATATATATATATATATATATATATATATATATTATTTTTTTTTAAATTGTTGCTCTTTGTTATTTATAGTGCAAAAAATAAAAAAAAACGCAGTAGTGATCAAATACCACCAAAAGAAAGCTCTACTTGTGGTAAAAAAAAAAAAAGGACATCTTGTTTGGCTACCACGCCACATGACCGCTCAAAAAAATGGCCTGGTCATTAAGGGGGTAAATCATTCCGGGGCTGAAGTGGTTACAATCGTGTGAATGGGCCCTTAACATAGGGCTTCAATCCAAGCACTGCACGCCTTGCTTTGATACAGTCTAGTGTTTATTGTATGTTATGGAAGGTACACTTGAATTTCAAAAAGTTAAAACATATAAAAGTGGTTAAGGGGAAAAAGAACAATGTATGAACATTTGATAAATGCATGAGAATGTCATACCATATAGCAGATTACAATGGTAATGTTAATGCCAACAGAGCATTATGGAAGTTAGTTGAATAAAAAAAAATACTATGCTTTTTACAAACATCTGCTGCTTAAAATACCGGAAAGGAAGTCTGTACTGTAAATAATAAGTAGTCACAGAATGTGGAGAGATGATCATTTTGTTTTGTTTTTTCAATTTTTGTTTTAGAACTTACTGCAAAATGCAATGGGGAGAAAAAAAAGAAAAGATGTAAATGGTGCAATTACTTCACAGAAAATCACAGAATCACCTAACCAAACCGTTATCGATAAGAACATAAAAAGGTACAGATTATAACTCTCCTATATGAAATAATTTACACACATATGTCACCTATATCACCATCTAAAATAATCACTAAATACATTTCTTTGAAATAATAAACAAGCAATAATATTTCAGCATGATGAGTTATCAAAAAAAAAAAAAAAAAAAGCAAAAAATAGTGTTTTGTTTTAGTTTGCCCCCTCATATTTTTTATTTTATTCTCTGGATGAAACTGTTCTGAAACTTTTTAAATTTTTGTATTTTTTTTTATGTAATGTAGTGCAATCAACCAAGCTTATCTGGTAGTACAACTGCAAAAAAAAAAAAAAGAAGAAACCACTTGTCAAAAATACTTGTACAATGGAATGGGGGGGAAGAATTTAAGTCACAAAACCATTTTCATTTCCCAATCATTCAGGAAAAAATACTCCACAGTTTTCAGGCTGAACAAGCTTGTGCTGTGTTTTCACAAAGTAAATGTTTATGCAGAGGATGTAACACTCTGTTTGTAAACTGCGTGGTAAGCGTTTCTCAGTAAGACGTATGGGAAGCAAGATTCCAGCAAGTCCATGGTCAGGAATGGTGACTCTTGCACAATCTGTGAGCAGAAACAAATGTGATTATTACATCAATCACTGCATTATACAAAAAAGATAGGACATTTGAACAATCACCAATTTAGACAGTTATGCTTGAACAAGTTGGGTGAATGAACTTCTTTGCAAGTATTCGGTTTTATTTTTATTTTTTTTATCAACTCTTAGCTTGCATCCTGTAAAGATTTTTTTCCAAATCAAACCCCTACTTTACGCAGTTGCTTTGCAGTGAATTTTTTTATTTAATTTTTTACACCCACCAGCTGCAGTTTACCATTGCTTTAAGCCCTGCATGCATGAAGCCTAATTTTTTGATAATTCAAGGGTCAGCTCATTTTAAAATGGAGTCAATTGACTTCACACATTTCAGCTTTGTATCATTGCTGGAGGCATAAATTGCCCAGCAACTTTAGATGGCTATTGGGAAAACATCCAGGCACCCGATTTCCAAGGTCCACCCATTAATTTCAATTGGCTCATCCCTGATATTTCCTGCTACGATATTAAAATGGTGGAAATGACTGAAAGAGATGAGCATGGGATGAAAATCTCATAAATATGTATTTACAATCAAAATTGTAGTGTAGGGTAGACTAATCCTTAACACCAGTCATTTAAAAAAAAAATTGTAATGTTTGAAATTGCTGCATGTAGAGTAACATAAGATGGCTACCCAAGTGTTCTGCTAGCTAAGGGCAATTTTTTTTGCAAATGCCAATTTTTGGAGAGAAAGTCCAGCACAGCCACCCTCCATCCTACTCCTCACGTCTCGGTATTGGTCACTGGGGCACCCACATGGATTAAAGCGGAACTACAGGTACAAATCTTTAGCAAAAACTTCCAGGACTAAGCTTCTGGTGTTCACAGCTAAAGTATCTGGAAATGTTCTACCTGAAGGAGCAATCAACAAGTGCGGAGCTTTTACGGAGCTATCTTGTAAGTTGAGCAAGTTTTGTGAGATGTGAAGAAATTATTGCAGAACATACCATATCTAGCAGCAAATAAACAGATTCTCGGTTTCTTGTTGTTGTTTTATCAGTCTCTTGGCCAATTTTCAGGAGGCTAGAAGATGCCAGCTGTGAGGAAAAAAAAAAAAAAAAAAAGCACAGTGGACAGAAACATAAGTACACAGGTCCGCTGAACAGGTAAAAGATAAACATACAAATGTATATGGGCTCCTTTCATTAGGGATCCATTAGACATTATCTTTACACATTGCCAAGACAGCTGAAAGGCCTAGATTTAGGTCTACTTCTAGGAACACTAAATATGCATTTTCTAGAGTGCTGTGTATGCATTGTGATGCTTTTGCAAGGCATTTTACATTTATTGCATATGTGTATTTCAAGGGAAGGATACTACATATACACATTCAATGCAGGTATGCTTAGACCCATTACCATTCACCCTAGATACACTTTCTGTAAACTGCACCAGACATGAAAACTGTAAACCCATTTCACAAAGTACACAGTTAACAGCTGTAGGTGACATTCAACAGTAAAAGCCATCAGTATGTACCTCTGGATATAGTTTTTCCCCTTCAGTGTCTCCTAAAACCCTTTTAAAGTGGTCACTACAATACAGACTCTCACAAGTGTCTGTATCTGCAAAGCTATTAACACACCCCACATGATAATATCCCTGGACCTACTGTTAAAGCAGAATTCCACCCAAAAGTGTAACTTCTGTTCGTAATTCTTCCACCCTCAGGTGTTACATTGGTCTTTCCCAGGTATCTGCCGGGTTCCCTTACTCAAAATGGTGGCCTCTGCTTTAAGTTGCTCAGGCACTGAGCATTGTATTGCAGGACAGGGGACTGGTGCATGTCCAAGATACATTATTAGAGCCGGTTCACATAAGACCGTGGAGCGGGAAACTCGCATTCCCTGTCAAAATTAAGTTAAGGAAACCCCAAACGCAGATTGCAAATGCAGGCCACTTGCCCACACCGGCTCACATGGTACAGAAGTTGCAGAAAATTTCCAAAAGTAATGCATGCACTCCTTTTGGTGTGTTGTTGTGCAATATCAGCCCATTCAAAATGAATGGGCTGAAATGGCACCACACAACTGCATGTGACTCGCATATGAATGCACAGCACATCCCTGTGCGATTTCTCGTGTGAACCAGGCTTTAGCAAGTGGAGACACTTTGGGGAAGCTCAAGGCAACTTTAAGCAGGAACATAGTAAAAAGGTAGTTGTTAAAAGCATATCTTGTTAGGTCCCTCCAAAAGTTGTTTGTTTAGTACTTCACATGGGTTTGCATAAAGAACGCACCATGCTAAAAAGGCACTATGAATGGTGTATTTTAATGCTGCAGATTTAAGGCACAGAGGTGTGAACAGATCCTAAATCTTCTGGACAATAAAAACCCCTCAATACTATTATATCAACATATATCTAAATCTTTCTTAACACTTGTTGCTGAAGCCACTAACTGTGCCAGTTCTACCTCTTCACCGCTCTGACTGTAAAGACCACCTATGCAGGTTACGACTACATTGATTTTTGGCCAACCTCATGTTGTCACTACGTGTCTTCTTCAGAGTCCTTAAATTGAATAACCGACCCACATATTGTAGGTATGATTACTATTTGTATAATGTTGCATAACCCATCTTAAAATGGAAGTAAACCCTTCCAAACAACTTTGACCTACAGGTAAGCCTAGATTAAGGCTTACCTGTAGGTCCAAGTAATATCTCCTAAACCTATATGGTTTAGGAGATATTTGCCCGAAAATGGGCACCGCTGTCTACGGCGCATGCGCCGTAGACAGCGGCGCGCATGCGCACTAAATGCGGCAAGTCCAAGAATGGATTTGCCAAATTTGTCGACTCCCGTGCGCATGCGCGGGAGTGACGTCATCGCGGCCTCGCCGTATGACAGCGGCGGAGCTGCGAGGCGCGACTCCCGTGCGCATGCGCGGGAGTGACGTGATCGCGGCTTCGCCGCTGTCATTGGTCGGAGCTGCGAGACGCCACCAGCAAGATGGACGCGGCGGACTACAGGGATCAGCGGCGACTTCGCTGGCTCCTGTGTCAGGTAAGTGACACATAATGAGCTACTATGCGATGCATAGTAGTCCATTATGCTTTACCTTTGCAGGGAAAAAAAGAGGAAGTAAACCCATCAGGGTTTACTTCCTCTTTAAGCATCAATTTTCTAGGGAGAATGAGTTTAATTTTTGAAGTGTTTCCTCATAATTTAGAACAATCACCCGCCTTAATAATTTCGTAACTTTTTAGGCATTGTTTATCTTTGCTTTTCTTTGAATGATTTAATCAGTCACATGCACTATCAATTAGTTCTTGACATACAGGCATACCCAACTTGTCTTTCACTGGACACTTAGAGTTCTATAGGCGTTTTTTTTTTTTTTTTTAGAAGCACGTGATTAGACTCAACATTCGCCATTATCTTCCTGCTTCTCCTCCTGGCCAATCAGTACAGGAGGAGGTCCTGAGACCAGATTGGCCGGGGGAGAAGCCAGGAAAGCCTCCCGGGGCCTGGGTGGGCCAAGTGCGAGACTGGCGGGCTTGCGGGCTGGGCTTTCCCCCGACCCTCAAAAAAAAAAAAACATTTTTTTTTTAAAATGGAGCACCAGCTGCTGCGGCTCCATCTGCTTGCGGTCCAATAAAATGCCTATACAGCTATTAATGTTCACATGTGAGGTATCCCCATAATCATTGGGAGCTTTTCCTCACTGTACATATGGAATATTTATCAACAAATTACACCATAATGAATTTTGTTTTTAGCATCCTCCAGTAAAATGTGTAAAATAGAGAAATAAAAAAGAACCTTTTATACCACTTACTGAATATCTGGTTTTGTCTACTATAATAGCTGGAGGACATTTAATAGGCTTGAGTATGGCACAAGATAAAGCTTCAGATTGTTTCAACTATATACCGGTATCTAATATACCAAAGTGTACATTTAGATTAAGATAACTAGCCAATAAATGCATTTTAATGAAAATATTTGCCAAGATATTAGTTAAGAATTAGTATGCATTAGATAAGCTATAGGTGCTTTTTAAAAAACAAAAACTCTGCCAAACTAAGGTTCAGTAAACCAACACAACAAAATGGCAAACTATGGTCTGGTCACAAAGGTTTCAATTACCCCTGGACAAGAAGGGGTTTATTCTAGTTTCAGAACAAGTGCTCAAAGATAAATTGCACATTTAAGGCAAGTCTGTACAAAAGCTATGCATAGTGGTATATAAGATCTCTACAATGTAACAGAGCTGGGATATGTTTTACATCTACAAAATTTCCACTGCACATACATCTTAAATGAACCAAGGTTTACTGGAAATGGTTTCCAGATTCGTATATAGCAAATATATACATCACATGTGACAATAAGCCCAATGACAGCTCTCAAGCACTTAGACAAGCATAAATAAATTCGGCTCTGACTGCATGGAGAAATATACCAAATGCCTGCATGACAAGTTATACGTACAGCCAAGAACTCCTTAAGACGATCCTCAATACTTCCTTTGTGAATGGTAAATAAAGCTGCAGCAATCTGGTTGATGGCCTTTGCTAGGCAGTGAATATTATTGCAGTGACCTAAATCAAAAAGAAAATGGTTAGTGCATACACAGTTGCTATGCACAACAATGCATCTTTCTGGCTTATTGAACAACATTACAATACCTTCTATGGCAGGGCTGTA
This sequence comes from Lithobates pipiens, assembly GCF_037356315.1. Taxonomy (NCBI): domain Eukaryota; kingdom Metazoa; phylum Chordata; class Amphibia; order Anura; family Ranidae; genus Lithobates; species Lithobates pipiens. Next base: position 118,202,763 of record NW_027507784.1, read on the forward strand.
CTGAGACATCACGTTGCTAGCCAAGGTTGGCAAAGACACGGCCACAAAGACCATGAGAAGGCAGGCAATTTTGTACTCTTCCTCTGGACTGATTGTTTCTGCAATGAAAGAGGAAATTGCTTTAGCTATACAATCTAAAATGGTTGTAAAGCCTCGAGGTTTTTCATCTTAATGCATTAAAAGGTGAAAAGCCTGTGCTGCAGCCCCACCCCCAATGTGCACGTCTCTCTCCTCATTGGAAAGATTGACAGCAGCAGGGGCCATTGGCTCTTCCCCTGCTGTCATTCAAATCCAGTGGCACGTGAGCAGGGGGTGGGGCAGAGTCCCGCTGTCCACATCGATGGACGCAGCAGTGGAACTTGGGCGCGGGCCCACATGGGTGATCCCATTGAAAGCGGTATTCCATAGGGGGACATGATGAAGACGAGGGGCCTGGAGCACCAGGGGAGCAACCCAGAAGAGGATTGGGACTGCTCTGTGCAAAAGCATTTTAAAAATAACAAAGACAAGGTGATAACAGTCCCCTCTTCAAGAGTACACACACACTTCTACAACCCCTATATACAGTTTTAATGGTATGTATATTGTTCTACAAAAGAAAGCAACTATGATCTAAAATGATCTGTGGCACCTGGGTTTTTTCTGCTGAGTTAACTCAGGGGCACAGTTAACAAAACTTAAAAAGCATCCAAAGCACGTCAATAGAAGTGATGTATTTTTACAAATGAATTCTGGGAAATGAATTGCACTGCAATTTAAAGAGCAAGTGAGTACTCTCTAGTAGAACTATACAGAAAACACATACAATACACACGGGAAATGCATGGGTTTAATAAAAGGAAAATTATTTGAAAATGGACTTGGCTATCTACAATGACAGTCAACTGCTTCTTAAAGTGGAACTTTAATTAAAACAGCTACATGCACTTTTGAAATAGGTTCACCATTTTAGAAGCTTATTAATTTATACTTCTATTTCAACAGTTTTTTATGACATGCACAAATGTAATAACCAATATTAGTTAGGAGTTCTACTGGTTCATCAGCTGCTTCACAGAACTTCATTACATTTTCCTTAACTTTTTAAAAAGTTAAAATGTACAGTATATATAGTTTTTATTAACCAGATAGTATTGTCAGCTGATGCTTTCAGTGCAGGTCAACATTGCTTAGTTTTAACACTGTGCTTCCAACAAACTCATCTGTGGCTTTCTAATTAAACGGCCGTTGCTGCCACAAGTAGGTCCAAGTCAGATAAACAAATTGTGGATTGAAATAAAATGAACAAACCACAAAAAAACGACCCCCAATGTATTTTCACAAGTAAAACCACATAGGAGGGGTAAATGTTTAAAATACAGTTCATGACACTATAAAAAGGAGAAAGTAAAGATTAAATATTTTCATCAACGGCAGAAATCATTACACCAGTTACGTTAGCATTGGGGTGATATTTTTGGTGCCTAACAACCTATTTTAATGTAGGAGGTGATCTGCATAAAATATAATGACTGACTGCAGTCCCTAAAGGGATGTGGCTTAGCAAAAGTGTGTATGGTCTGCTTTAAAATATGGTTATGCTAGTTGATGCAGCTTCTTAGAAGAACGTGGAACTTAAAAGAGGGGGGTGGATGAGCAAGCAGGCAGGATTTTTAATGCAGAAGAGACCGGTCTCTTGGTCTCTGCTGCATTAGAGTTAGAGTTACTTACCTGTGTACCCCTGTACTTTGCGCTGTGCATACACAACTCATTGTACAAATTTGGCAATATTGAAGTTAACAGAACTCTAGCACATGCGTGGGAGTGACAATCTCGGCCTGGCCAACAAAAGTGGCCAATCACTGAGACCCAGAAACCAGCCGCCTGAAGATATCAGCAGCCGGAGGGGAGCTCTGGGATTCTGCATGTTGGACTGAAGGAGAGTATAGTTCCAATTTAAAGTTTAAAATCTGGTATGAGACATACAATTCAAATATAGAACATGTGCAGTGTTAACTGTCTATTTTACATAAATTTAAAATTCTTCAGTAAATTTATAATCTTACTCATACAGAATTTTTACACTTTAAATCGTCATATGTATTTGCAGAATCTCTATGAGGTTTTGCAGTCATTGGTGTTTATATTTTTACAGTTTGGAAGTAAACCAATTTTTTCAGCAACACAACCTGTATTCGAACACAACAAAGAAAGCATACTGCTGTGCACATATGCAAAGGCAACTTAAAGTGGTTGTAAACCCTTACAAACCACTTTGACCTACAGGTAAGCCTACACGGTTTAGGAGATATTTACAAAAAACCAGCACCACTGACTATGGCGCATGCCCAGTAGACAGCGGCGCGCAGGCACACTGAGCATGCTGCTGCTAACGGAGATATGCCATTAGTGGCGGCTCCCGTGCGTCATCACTGCTCCGGCCATTCACAGTGAGTGGCCGGAGCAGCAATATCTGGGGGGGGGGGGGGGGAGGGGGAACTGGAAGCTCCGTGCTACAGGGGACATTGATGGCTCCTGTGTCAGGTAAGTGACACATAATGGACTACTATGCAATGCATAGTAGTCCATTATGCTTTACCTTTGCAGGGAGACAAAGAGGAAGTTTACTTCCTCTAAGATTTACCAACCAAGTTCAAAACCCCTTTAAGTATAACTAAAGACAAACTTTTTAATTAGTTTTGGACAGAGTGAAAAGGGAACAGAAGACCTATTATACCCTGCTCCTACAGCGCCTCAAAGATGGCGCTTGCAGGACTTTTTTTTTTTTTTTTTAACGTCCTGCCAGTGCACAGCTCCAGTAGAAAATCCCCATTTCTTGTAGAAAAACTGAGGCTTAACTAAGCTGAAAGTGGTTATGCCAGAACAGGGATTTCTGCCTTTTCTGGCCAGTGTTCATACACTTGTAGGTGGTAGCATAACCCAAGTAGTCATTTGCACAGTGGTGTAGTGGATAGCACTTTCACCTAGCAGTAAGAAGGGTCGCTGGTTCGAATCCCAACCACGACACTACCTGCCTGGAGTTTGCATGTTCTCCCTGTGCCTGCGTGGGTTTCCTCCGGTTACTCCGGTTTCCTCCTACACTCCAAAGACAAGCTAGTAAGTTAATTGGATCATGTCTAAATTGTCCCTAGTATGAAAGAATGTGAGTTAGGGACCTTAGATTATAAGCTCCTTGAGGGTAGGGACTGATGTGAATGTACAATGTATATGTAAAGCGCTGCGTAAATTGACGGCGCTATACAAGTACGTGACATAAATAAATTGGTGTCCTGTGACGTACGATTAAGAAAATGTGGATTTTTTTCTATTGAAAAGAAGTCTATATTTGTGCATCTAGTAATTGTTTTGGCACGAAGCTTCCACTGAACTTCAATCTATTACACATTTTTATCATATGCTTTGTGTGGATTGCACTTATTTTAGGACCAAAACCCAGCTCATCGCCATTTATGACATCATTCATCATTAGTTGCCTGCAATAAAATTCTTATATATATATATATTTTTTTAGTACATGAAGTGTATAAAACGTAACTCCGGGAGGGGGGAGGGTTGTAAAGGGTGTAAGGTAAGCACATAAGTGTGTAACTGATACATTGTCTCAGATTATTCTTTAAAAATGGCAAAGTTTTATGCTAGGAGAAAACAAAATAATTTACCAAAAAAACATACAAGACATACCAGATTTTTGGGAAGATAATGCCACGACTAAGGCTGGATCAATTTCACAGGGCAATCCAGCTGCAGATGACAATTCATACACATTCATTGCAACCTTTAAAAAAAGGAAAACAGAAGTCATTAATAGTTATTCTTCCAAGCAGCCCATATCCAGCTGTGGTTTTTCATCACAGCGCCTCTTTTTAGCCAGATTTCACACACAACTGTAGGAAAGAATGTGTTACCTATAGTAACCAGGATCCACTTAGGAGTCCTTCAGTGCATGCAAGTGATAAATTGTCTCACTTTCAGCACTGTGCAAGGATATTCTGTCCTCCAGATGTTTATGAAGAATGTCTGGTTTAAAAAGAATCAAAGTCAGCACGTACAAATACTCTACACCTGCTGCTATAAAAAAAAAAAAAAAAAATACTTGCTGTAGCATAGAGTCCAGCTCTATCTTTCCCTCTGCAGATTCTTATAATGGTTGCACTATCATCTTAGATTAGAGAGGCAGCTGCGATTTCCTGATAATTTACAGCCAGCCTCCCATCTCATGATGCAGGGAGACCTGAAGACCTGAAGTCTTGCAGTATCCTGGGACATGTGACATTATCGCAGGGAGTGGGTGAATGTGGCCCAAGGTGACTTTATCCTCACCTAGGTAAGGCTTAAGGAAGTGGGAGCAGGTATGTCAAAAAAAAGGTACCCCATCCCAGAAAAAAATAAATAAATTTGGATAAACGTTAGCAGTCCTAGCAGGCTAAAATTACTCGATAAAGTCAGTTATACTTTAACCACTTGGACAATTCTGACACTTCCCACCAACACACATGTAAAAATATATATTTTGTTTGCTAGAAAAGTGCTTAGAACCCCCAAACATTTATGTTTTGAACACAGAGACCCAGAGAATAAAATGATGGTTTTTGTAATTTTTTTTATGTTCTATGATATTTGCGCAGCCATTTTTAAAATGCAAATTTTGAGGGGAAAAGAGAAAGAGAAAAAAGCTATTTACTTAACCACATCAATACTGGGCACTTTCACCCCCTTCCTTCCCAGGCCAATTTTCAGCTTTCAGCGCTCTCACACTTTCAGTGACAATTGCGCGGTCGTTCTACACTGCATCCAAATTACATTTTTATCATTTTGTTTACACAAATAGAGCTTTCTTTTGGTGGTATTTATTCATGACTCCGTTTTTTTATTTTTTGCGATATAAGCAAAAAAAAAAAAAAAAAAAAAGAAGAGCAGAAATTTGGAAAAAAAAAGCAATATTTTCTTTTTTCTATTTAAAAGAAATCTAATAAAAATCTAATTTTGTCATAAATTTAAGCCAAAATGTATTCTTCTATATGTTTTTGGTAAAAAAAAAATTCCATTAAGTGTATAATTGGTTTGTGATCATGGACATATGTACAGAAATGATCATGTACAGATGTGCGCAGGTGATAACAGACATATGGGAGCAGATAATCACTGAGGCATATGATTTTAGTGGGACATATGTGGGGGACAGGTGTTATTATTTGGGGACATCTGTGTTTTACATTGTGTGGTGACAAAAAGCTGTAAAAAAAAAAAAAACTGCTCATACTCACTGATCACCAGCCAGCTGCAGCGATCCGCTCTCCTCACCGACAACTTCCGTGTGAGCAGAAGAGAGCCGATTGCCTAGACATCATATAACCACTGTGATTGGACACGGCCATCATGTGATCAGGAGGGCCAATCACAGAGCCCTCCTGTCGATCGGAGATGTGTCGTGTTCCCGAACGTCCACTCAGGAGAGAGCGCCCACCTGGCCGTTTATGTATATTGGCCGGGTGGAAAGTAGTTCATTTTAGTGTGCACAAACAATAACAACAAACTTGTTGGTAAAATATTAAAGGTGATGTTACGCTAGGTAAATAGATACCCAACATGCCATGTTTTAAAGTGTGTATGCCTGTCCAACAGTAACAAACTACAGTAGCTAAAAAATCTCCACAGGCAACATTTTAAAAGCCAGTTTAAAGTTACACAGGAGGTCTGTTGCTAGAATTATTGCTCTTAATCTAACATTTGTGACGATACCTCACTTGTGGTGTGATCACCGTTTGCGTTAGCATTTGTGTGGTAGCATTTTCTTTTTTTTTTTATTGTATTTAAAAAAAAAAATAATAATTGACACGGCCCCTTAAAAAAAAAATGTTGATCAACTTTATTGCTATCACAAGGAATGGACAACATCCCTTGCATGAGCAGTGGCCAGTATACTTTACTGGGAGATCTAAAGGGTCTATTAGACCCCAGATCTCTCCTCTCCTCTGCCCTCAAGCATCTGATCAAATGTAGATTTGTAATGCATTCTTTGCAAGTGTCCAGTCACCTGAAGGTACTATCTTAACGCAGGGTCCATGAATATCAAGTCTCTGTCCTGTAGGCCTCATACATACTAGACGTTTTTACAACTGTGGTTTGCATGCACACATAAGTTATCAGCGTATTTTGGCAGGGGCGTTTTCTGGCTGGAAAAAAAAAACCCCCAGCACTAGTAGGTTTTAAGAGGACCTTTTCAGCTGTAAAAATTATTTAACTCTGATAAAAGCTTAAAAACAAAAAGTAAAAAACTCATTGTAAAGTTACAGCTAATGCTACTGGCATTTTTAGAATGTCCAGCGTGCATGAGGTCTTATTGTGCGATACAACTAAGACTTAGAAAACCATATTCAGTTCATTGGGAAACTAGCAGCTTTATTCTGGAAACTTTAATAATGGCAGTGGGAGAACATGGTTGAACTTGGGGTTCTTGGTCCTACAAGTGAATGTACTTTGTATTGGTGTAGTTACAATGAACCTTATGATACAATATTTTCCTTTGTCACATTTTCCTGTGCCTCTGCGAGAAACTGTATACAGGACTATTCACCCTCTACAAAGAAAGAGCAGCAGTGTCTGGTCTTTATTTTTTCAGTTTTCACACTGAATCACTGCACAGATCTTGTAGAAAAACACAAAGTACACCAATTGGCATGGGGGGAAATGTATAGCCTGCCATTGATGACCATTGTGATGCAGTCTGCTATTGCTGACCACAGTAAAATTGTGCTAGTTTCCCAGCTGTCCTGGTGAAGCTTTAGAATACATCCCAAGTCGCTGACCAAAAATGAGAGAAGGGAAAACAAACATTCCAACTCTCATACTTTATTTGGATGACCAACAAATATTTTAAAGTGATACTAAAGTCTTGTTTTTTGTTGTTTAAAAATAACAAACATGTCACACCTGCTCTGAGTAGTGCTTTTGCACAGAGCAGCCCAGATCCTTCTCTACTCGGGTCCCTCTTTGGAGCTCGTGGCTCCTCCCACCTGTCAAGTGCCCCCATAGCAAGCAGCTTGCTATGGGGCAACAAAGCCGAGCAGCTGCTCTGTGTCTTCACTCAGACATGGAGCTGCGGTTCGACCCCATCCCCTCTCTCTCCTCATTGGCTCACTGATTGACAGCAGCGGGAGCCAATGGCACCCGCTCTATGTCTCAGCCATTTAGGAGGGAGAGTCCCAGATAGCCAAGTCTTTTGTACAACACTACTGGATTGAGATGAGGCTCAGGTGTGTATTGGGGGGAGGGGGGGGGGGGGGTTGCTGCTGCACACAGAAAGTTTTTTATCTAAATGCATTAAGATAAAAAAAAAAAAAAAAAAAACTTCAGCCTTTACCACTTTAGGGAGGAGGCAAACGGGAGCCTTTGTTTTCTAGCCAAGTTTACTTTATCTGAACTACTTTTTACAGTTTGACTACTTAAGGTAGGAGAAGAACTCCTCTGAGTGGGTGTTGCTGCTTCATGGTACAGTCTCTTACCTTCATGTCAGTCTCCCTTGGAATGTGATCCTTGAAGTCTTCCACAGAACTTACAAGGAAAGGAATGTGGTAAGATAAGACCTGAAAGAAGGATTGAAAACTGTTATTACACCAGTCCCTCTGATCTGCTAAACAGCTGATAAAAGATATTCACTATGCATTTATGAAACAAGTTGTTCAAGAAGTTTGCTGCTAAAATGTCAGGCATGAAATAGATTATGAATATCAAAAATAGATTTTCCAATGAACTCTCTAAAACAGCATTAAACCATCCATTTGGAAAAGTATTTATGGCGCTTTCAAGACAGAATTATGATCCTAAATCATTATAATTGGGTATGGTCAAAAAACGTAGTACAAGATACAGACCTCAATATAAAAGTAACCACCTGCTATGGATGCAAACAATTCTGATTGCTCACATACAGTACATGCAGCAAACGGGTAATAATGCATGAATAAAAACAAAACTGACAGAATTAAAAAGGCAGAGAAAAGAGCTGGTGATTGACAGTCAACAGTTCTTCGCTCACAGAGGACCGAGAACTGATCAATTGTCTTTGATCGCTCAGTTCTCACTCTTAGCACTAGAGGGGGACCTAGGTAAATATGATTTCTTTAAAAAAAAAAGTAGTTTCCAATTCTTTGCTTATAAAAAAAATGTAGGCTGCTGACAGTCCTTATGCTAGGTATCAATAATTGGTAACTGTAAATCTCTTTAGAAATAAGTTTATATCCCACCTGCGGTTAAGACCAAGTGGAACCCTTGAGTGTAAATTAAGAAAATCCACTTTTCTGCAGCAGGGATATTTCCTCCTCTAAGATCAGGAAGCGCCCTTTCATCAACAGTAGTAGCAAAAGTGGGGACACCTTTCCCATGTTGATTTGTTTTCTTACATTTTAGCTTTAACTGAATTAATTCTTTGCTATCCCTTGACATGACTCATCTCTTCACCTTACTGGATTAGCCAACTGGGACAGCCTCTATCCTACAAGCATGTGTTAATACAGTAGCTTCGGCTTCCATTTCAAATGATTGCAACATTTCAAAATGCACTTATAATTGCCCATTCAAATGGCCTTGATGATATGGCCAGGATGGCGAATAGCGGCTCTTAAAATAGTAACATCGATACGTAATTTGCCACTGAGACAGGAAATCTCCCCAAGGCTTTACTTTTTCAAACACCTTTTCGAAGGTGGCAGGACATAGATGATACAATCTATTCCTTCATCAACACAGTGTTGATGGGGAGCTACTAACAGTGATGCATAGCATAATAGCCACTGGCCATAATCACAGGTAAAAAAAAATAAAAAGACATGCTGCAGATCGATGGTTTGAACCATCTATGGCCAGCTTAAATCTGTCATCCGGGTCCCTTGCTAGCGCTATTTCCACATGTAGGAGACTGGTAATCCAGCACTACAGATGTGCAGATGTAGGATGGTACTCGTGGTCATCACCTGCCGGACACTAAAACAAGGACCCCGTCTCCTGTGCTCTGTTGAAGAGATAAAACTTGGGTCCTGACAATCAAATGATCACAGACTGTAGTGAGTTAAAGAAATATATATCTCTCTGAATGCCCCTTATTATAGCTATTCGTTTAAAAAGAAAACAAGGGGGCAGGGGTTGGGGTGCAATGGGGAACCCAGAGTTAAGCCTAAATCAAGGTCCCCAAAGCACCTCTTTTTAAATAATTGTTTTGTCTGTTTTATGTTTGCTTTCATGAGGACAAAATATATATTTTTTTTAAATTAATTTCTCTTTATTTATTATTTCAATTTATCATAACAATATCCAGATGTATTTTAAACAACCGTACACTTCATAAAAACACAAGTAAAAAAACATAATACAATAAGGTTTGCTATCTAACATGTCCAATTTCTTATCTCCCTAACCCTCCCTTCCTTCCCCCTCCCCCCTATCCCACCTCTGTACCAGTTAAACATCACACAGTCTCCATAACTGTCACTATTTCGGGACTCAGCTATTAATAGGTATTAACCTCTTTCTACTCCTATCCTCGTGCAGTAGTATTAATCCATTGGGTGCTCCATTCCCTTCCACCAAGGGGCCCATATTTTCTCAAACCCTTTGAGGTTTCCCCTACGTATATATACCGTTCTTTCCTTCCACACCAACTCATTGATAACTTGGGTCCAATCACTCAATAGGGGTGCTTCCGTCGCCTGCCACCTTTGCGCTATCAACTTCCGCGCTTGAAACAAACATCGTGTAACTACAGTTGTTATATTCCACCCTTCCCCCCGGTTTCTCCTATAACCCAGTATACATGTACCTGGATCTAGGTCCAGCTTTGTCCCAAATATTCTGTTTATAGTTTCAACTATTTCCTCCCAGTACCGGAATAGCTTTGGACACCTCCACACCATGTGTATGAGGTCTCCAAAGCCACCACATCTAGGACAATTAGCATCTGTCCTCTTACCGAACCTAAACAGCTTTTTGGGGGTAAAATAGGCTCGGTGTATCAACATTAAATGCGATATTTTTTGTGATGGGGAAATTGAGGTTAGTGGCCCAAGCTCCAATACTCTCTTCCACTGTTCATCAGACATTACACCTATGTCTTCCTCCCATTTCTCCTTTTGTTTAACCAGGTCGGTTTCCCCATTAGGATTTTTACATAATGATTCATACATGGTCGAGATAAACCCCCTGGACTTATCCATCGAGTTTATCTTCTGTGCTAGTGATGTCCTGTCCAGTACAGGTGTCTGGGAGCCAAATTGTGCTTCCAGGGCATGCCTGATTTGTAAATATCGGAAAAATGTCTGTTGGGGTATGCTATATTCCTCTTTTAAGTCCATAAATGACTTCAGAGTTCCATCCTCATATAATTGACCCAGTCTTGTTATCCCTTTCCTCTCCCATACATTAATTTTTCCTACTGACAATACCTCCTGCAAGTTCTTATTATCCCATAGGGGCGTGTATTCTGACCATTCCCTGCATCCTGTCCGTTTTTTTACCGTTATCCATATTTTCCGCATCATTACTATTGTAGGGACCTTATACTTAAAGGAATTCGCCTCTAAAGCATCAGTCAGGGTTTCATGCGGGGTTTCTATCAACCTCCCCCCCCTATTTAAATTACCCACCTCTTTCTGATCGCTATCCACCATGTGTTGTAGCTGTGCTGCTAGGTAGTAGTTCCTAGGGCTGGGCACCGCCGCTCCCCCTCTATCTGTTGGTAACTGCAACGCCTGCAGCCGAATTCTCGCCTTTCCCTTTTTCCAAATTAACTCCCGGAAGAGAGTTTCAATTTTTCTAAACCACTTCTTACATATCCAAACTGGTGCGTTATGCAGTATGTATAACAATTGTGGCAGCCATATCATCTTGATTAGACTGCATCGGCCTGCCGCTGACAGGGGAAGCCGACTCCAGGCGTCGCAGTTCTTCTTAAATTTGCTCAACAACGGACCCACATTCCTATCCACATATTGGCTAACATCTGATGTTAAATATATGCCTAGATATTTCAATGCCACTACTACCTCCATTTGTGGAATCCCTGATGCGGTCACATCCCTCAGGCCATCAACCTGGAGCAGTTCTGATTTCCCCCAGTTTATTAATAACCCCGTAAAGCCTCCAAACTTTTCTACCACTTTGATTACTTTCTCAAGCGATTGCCCAGTATCTCCCAAAAAGAGGAGAACATCGTCCGCATATAGGGCGATCCTCTCCTCTCTACCCCCCCCCCTTTGAAACCCAGTTATCTCAGGATGTGACCTGACGGCTATTGCCAGCGGCTCCATCGCCAGCGCAAAGAGCAACGGGGAGAGTGGACATCCCTGTCTCGTGCCTCTGCTCATTTCAAGTTTTCCGGACTGATTCCCATTAATCCTTATTAACAAGATTATACAAAATATATATAGAAGCAGTCCATACACTGTTGTAAACAACCGCTCCTACAGTTTCCACTTTGAAAACTAAAACAAAGCATATTGAGGTAATCCACGTTTCTTGCAAAGCTTATTTTACTGCCCTGCCTAAATGCAGATTCATCAGAAACACAAATACATTTTAAGAGGACCTAATTTTCAGCAACAAAAGTTAAAAAGCAGCTTCCCTTTTAAGTGGAGACTGCTGGAAAGCGCACAATCTGATGCAGCTCAACTTCACCACTAAAAGCAATGCATCTCTGGGGCCTGAGCTTTGTTTCAAGGTTTGACACTAGACCAAGTGAAAGGGTTTTTTTCTATTTGCATGCTTTCTAAGTTGATTCAGACAAAATTTGGGCTATGGGGGCTAAAAGGTTAACACATTCTCATTTAAGTTTTCAAAAGGGAAGCATATGATCTGCTGTATTCTTGTGTAAACTACAGCTAGAACAGTGTGCGTAAATGGAGAGGGTTCAAAAAGACAGAACAATGGCACGCTAAAATGAAGGATTACTACCATTATCTCTTTTCACAGTTAGCACTCTGAAGTATTAAAGAGGATGAGTCAATCTGAACAGCTGGAACATCAAACGCGCTGTTCTACTTTAGATGCATGTGAGAAAATAAGCACTTGTAAAGTCTTCAATTATACACCTGACCATATCGAAAAGCAACCATTACACTGGCATGCTGGAATGTGGAGTTTATAATCAGAGTGTAGCAAAAATGGTTCTGACATTTATGATGTGTCTAGGTTTGAGAAGCCATTGTCTATTTTTTTTTATTTTAAAAGAAAAACCCACACTAAGAATATAGAGAGCCTGCTTGAACTGTGGATCACGATATGACTTAAAAAGGAAGTCTGTGCTAAAACTAAAACCACTGCATCTATAGACACCAACGATTTAACACTAACCTATCTAGCCAAATAAATCAGTATACATACCTTTTTGGAAGGCGATCCAACCCGATCCCCAGCGGCGGAAGCGCTGCAGAGGACAGAGGTGTCAACGGCTGTGAAATGAATGGGAAGTGACGTCACCCATAGACTTACTATGGGGCTTCCATCATCGTCCCTGTCCTCTGCACCTGCCTACACAGCGAAGGATCAGGTCGGAGCGGCTTCCAAAAAGGTAAGCATACTGATTATTTCTTTACAGGGTTAGATAGGTTAGTGTTAGATCGTTGGTGTCTATAGATGCAGGAATTTCACTTTTAGCATGGACTTCCACTTTAATTCTTATAATTTGCAAAATTGTTCCAAGTTAGCAATTCAAAGTAGTAAAGCCAAAGATGGCCAGGAAACTAATATATTTGGTTGAAGGTCAGCAAACACAACTTCAGTATTTAAAAATGGTACTTATGACTGCACCTCAGTTGTGTAAAACTACAGTGTATACAGTGCCTTGCGAAAGTATTCGGCCCCCTTGAACTTTTCAACCTTTTGCCACATTTCAGGCTTCAAACATAAAGATATAACATTTTTATTTTTTGTGAAGAATCACCAACAAGTGGGACACAATTGTGAAGTGGAACGAAATCTATTGGATTTTTGAAACTTTTTTAACCAATATAAAAATGAAAAGTAGGGCGTGCAAAATTATTCAGCCCCCTTGCGTTAATACTTTGTAGAGCCACCTTTTGCTGCGATTACAGCTGCAAGTCGCTTGGGGTATGTCTCTATCAGTTTTGCACATCGAGAGACTGAAATTCTTGCCCATTCTTCCTTGCAAAACAGCTCGAGCTCAGTGAGGTTGGATGGAGAGCGTTTGTGAACAGCAGTTTTCAGCTCTTTCCACAGATTCTCGATTGGATTCAGGTCTGGACTTTGACTTAGCCATTCTAGCACCTGGATACATTTATTTGTGAACCATTCCTTTGTAGATTTTGCTGTATGTTTGGGATCATTGTCTTGTTGGAAGATAAATCTCCGTCCCAGTTTCAGGTCTTTTGCAGACTCCCACAGGTTTTCATCCAGAATGGTCCTGTATTTGGCTGCATCCATCTTCCCCTCAATTTTAGCCATCTTCCCTGTCCCTGCTGAAGAAAAGCAGGCCCAAACCATGATGCTGCCACCACCATGTTTGACAGTGGGGATGGTGTGTTGAGGGTGATGAGCTGTGTTGCTTTTACGCCAAACATATCGTTTTGCATTGTGGGAAAAAAGTTTGATTTTGGTTTCATCTGACCAGAGCACTTTCTTCCACATGTTTGGTGCGTCTCCCAGGTGGCTTGTGGCAAACTTTAGACGAGAATTTTTATGGATATCTTTGAGAAATAGCTTTCTTCTTGCCACTCTTCCATAAAGGCCAGATTTGTGCAGTGTACAACTGATTGTTGTCCTATGGACAGACTCTCCCACCTCAGCTGTAGTTCTCTGCAGTTCATCCAGAGTGATCATGGGCCTCTTGGCTGCATCTCTGATCAGTCTTCTCCTTGTCTGAGCTGAAAGTTTAGAGGGACGGCCGGGTCTTGGTAGATTTGCAGTGGTCTGATACTCCTTCCATTTCAAAATGATCGCTTGCACAGTGCTCCTTGGGATGTTTAAAGCTTGGGAAATCTTTTTGTATCCAAATCCAGCTTTAAACTTCTCCACAACAGTATTACAGACCTGCCTGGTGTGTTCCTTGGTCTTCATGATTCTCTCTGCGCTTTCAACAGAACCCTGAGACTATCACAGAGTAGGTGCATTTATACAGAGACTTGATTACACACAGGTGAATTCTATTTATCACCATCAGTCATTTAGGACAACATTGGATCATTCAGAGATCCTCGCTGAACTTCTGGAGTGAGTTTGCTGCACTGAAAGTAAAGGGGCCGAATAATTTTGCACGCACCACTTTTCAGTTTTTTATTTGCTAAAAAAGTTTAAAATATCCAATAGATTTCGTTCCACTTCACAATTGTGTCCCACTTGTGAGTGATTCTTCACAAAAAATAAAAATGTTATATCTTTATGTTTGAAGCCTGAAATGTGGCAAAAGGTTGAAAAGTTCAAGGGGGCCGAATACTTTCGCAAGGCACTGTATCTTATATCAAATACATGAAGGAACGTTAATGGACTTGGCCACAGAAAGAAGATCCACAAATATTGTTCTGGTATTACAGCATGGATGCACGATGTGCAAATAGTGTTCCTGATCACTAGCCACACCAGTGCCAGTGTCACCAGAACTGCATAGCCAACAACAATGTTCCCGGATTGCTAGTTATACCAATGCCAATGTAAGGCAGTAACAGTGTCCTGATCGCCACCAAACTAGTATAGTTTCTGGTGAAACAGCATAAGCCAGTACCACTGTTCTAAATTGGTGGCCACATCAGGTGTCATTGGGTACCTGTAGAGCTACTGTCAAAAACATCCAAAAAAACATTTACACTAATGAAGAGGCCTTTCAAATTCTGATCAGGACCGATCTGTTAAGAGGAGCAGGGAGAAGACCTCACAGTCAGATTCAGAGTCTGCATATATGAGCCCCTCATACATTTTACACACAGCCTTAAACCACATGTCGGGTTGGAGGGGCAGTAAAACCACATGGTAAAGCTGTTTTTACCATCCCCAGCTTCTCCCCCTTTAGCAGCTGGGGGATGTACACATGCTGTGGCTGCAGCTGGAGGTATACCCAGGGTGAATGGGCCTGCACTTCAACTACCCCGCAACTGTGTCTATAGTGATGCTGCATTTACGGGCTTAAAACAGGTGGTGAGGAGGTAACATAATGCCTCTTTACCACCTTTAAAATTCCTCTGAAAAGCAATCTGTGCATGGATTGCTTTTCAGAGGAGCAGCAGTCCTGGCTGCTATCACACACAAGCCCTACAAAAGCAGTTCTGATGGTACAGGAATGGGGGGGGGGGTTCGGATTAAAAGCAACACACACACACACACACAGCCACATACACAAACAAATGCACACACACACACACACACACACACACACACACACACACACACACACATACAGACAGACAGACACATGCGCGCGCACACACACACATACATACAGACACATGCGCGCACACACACACACACACACATACAGACAGACACATGCACACACACACACACACACACACACACACACACACACACACACACACAAAGCCCTTTTAAAACTAATCTAGCTTCTAGCACAGTACTCTACCTTTCCAGCTTCCTCATTCAGCCGGGTACTACACTGTAGGGGGAAGCAGAGAGCACAAGCACACTCCCCTGCACTTTACTTTCACTTTTGAGGCTGACGGAGCTTCTCACAGTGCCGATGTACGGTTCGGCAGGGGATCAGGCTCATCTCACAGCCCTGATCCTGCAGCACACTGGTTGAGATAGCCAAGTGGGCAGTTCAAAACTAGGCAGCGATCAGCCCGCGGGCTGGACTTTGGACATGCCTGCTGTAGGCAATATCAAGAAGAGAAAAGATTGATCGCACACTTGAATCCAAAAGATGCTGTAGAAATGTCTTTATTGTCACGAGCCAGACAACATTGTAACGATGATCAGTTCAATGTTGTCTGGCTCATGACAAAGAAATTTCTACAGCATCTTTTAGATACAATGGTGCGATCAATCTTTTCTTCTCTTCATACGGATATAGCATGGGACCTTGTCAGCTTTATTACATTAGGAATATCATCTCTATGTGGACAATTTCTATTTCAGCATGCCACTTTTCAGACAACTTTTTCTCCAGCAAACTGTGGCTTGCGGTACGTGACCAGATCACAAAAGCTTTCCACAGAGACTTATCACAAAGCTGGCATCCACCAAAATAGCTCAGTACAAACTCTGGGAAGGTGTGCTCCAAAAACCTGTTTGCACTCTATAATATAAGGGTGTTCATCACTAATTCCAATTGCCAATATACATACAAATCATGTCCTAAGTCTACGTGAAGACATTCGAAAATATTAAGAAGAATTTACCGGGAAGGCCCTGTACCCAAAAGCCTTTCATCTGATGCAGTTAAGAGGAGAGACACTTCCCTGATCTTCTCCCCTCTACCCAGGCTGAACCTCCCAAAGTGTTGTAGATGCACCACTGTCTACCATAACTTGGTCTCTGCAGAAAAGGTTTTATTGCTACCGTGCCTCACTACGATATTAGTGAAGGTGCTTCTTATGTGCTTGACTAGCTGCCATTTATGCCTGTATCTGATCTTCTATGTACCAGCCCCTCACCT
Organism: Lithobates pipiens; assembly: GCF_037356315.1. Lineage (NCBI taxonomy): Eukaryota > Metazoa > Chordata > Amphibia > Anura > Ranidae > Lithobates > Lithobates pipiens. Next base: position 118,219,372 of record NW_027507784.1, read on the forward strand.
GTTATTTTAACCATATTTTTGACTTCTGCCTTGACTGACCCTTTGCCTGCATACTGATCACTTCACCGCTTGCTGCCTGAACTGATCTTGACCTATTTAGCGACCACATTTATAACCACCACCTGGACTGAGCCTTTGCCTGTTTGCTAACCACACCTCTGCCTGTACCAACCTATCTGCACATTCCACTGACTATATTCCTGCCGGACACCATTCGCCGATAACTGCACTCCTGGAACCACAGGCCTTTTCTTCAACCAGTAGGTTAGGCCTACTTGGCTTATAGGAACAGCGATTGCTGTAGGTAAAGCTACAATGAGCTAAATTCCCTGACCACTCGTATAAAGGCTAGCATTACAGAACATGGTTTTTGACCAGATGGATGACTTTTTCGTGACACACAAGATACAATGTCCAGTGCATAATTAGTTCAATCACTGAAAATGTCTCACATGTGGTATCCCCATACTCGAAAGGAGTAGCAGAATGTGCTTTTGGACCCAAACTATATTAAACAGGTGTCTCTCAAGACTCAATTGGGTTATCTTATGTAGCAATCGCTTGGTGTGAAGACAAGGACAGAGCTCGCCCAAGCTCTAGACCTCTAATGGAAAGGTCATGGAAATCGCACATCTTTGCAAAACCCGTAAGGTGGTATATGACGGCCTTGGCCCAGGTTCCAACCAGGTCACACTCCCAACAGGTTTCACTGCATCCGCAGAGCTTAGTCACGGGGGGATACTCATGACTAAGCTATGTGGGTGGAGTGAAAACTGTTGGGCCAATGGCATGGTTGGAGCCCTGGCTGAGGCCGTCATACACCTCCATACGGGTTTTGCAGGGATGTGCGACTTCCAGGATTTTTTCTATTACGTTAGGATGTGTTTTGGAATGTAACTCGAATATCTATAAAATATCTTATTGAATGAAAACTTAGAGGTGCACCAAACGAAAATTTTGGCGCCAAACCAGAAAATTCAGGATGCACTTGGCCAAAACCAAAAATAACAGTTTAAAAAAAATATATATACATATTTTTATATATAAATTGGATTAGATTTGACTTTTTAATGAAAATCATAACTTTAAATTAATATGAATTTATTGTTGGCCATTATCGGCACCTTTAGCACAAAAAAAGTTCACAAAATGCATTCCGTGGTGTTGTTAAAAATCTTGCTTGCTGAATGTTTGGTCAGTAAAAAAACAAAAAAAAAACTGCACCTCCCCGTTGAAATGCATTGAAAATGCAGCAAGAACACATCAATAACGCACCCGTGTTAGTTTTGATGTGGTTTTTGAGGCACATGACCTATGAAAAACACCATAAGCACAGTGAACTTGTGGTAAAATTGTGGCAAAATTGCTGCAAAATAGCATGCATTTTTGGCGGTGTCTTCTTTATCGGCAGAAGGCCGAAAACAAAATTTTTGGTCGCTAAAAGTTTTGTGCATCCCTAAAACGTTTTAAAAAAAAAAATACATCTTTTCTAAATTTTCCAAACACTTACGGCAATAAATGTAATCCACAAAAAAATTAAAAAATTAAATAAAAGACTTCCTATGCATCCTAGAAAATATTGTAGGTGACTGCTTCTTAAAGTATGTAGGTCTGTGGGCGTTTCTATTTTCCTAGTGCTCCAGGTCCTCCAAAAAGTGATAGGGAGGAATGTATGCTCCTTAGAATTTAGGCCCCTCTATGCAGCTAGTCTGCAAAAAATCTCAAACATGTGGCAACCCCATACTCGGGGGGGGCGCAGAAGAATAGGGTGCAAGTCTTACTATACTATTATAAGAGGTCTTATTTGACATCTGAGTAAAAAGATACATACACTTTTTTTTCATATTCCAAAAACTTGTGGCTAAAAATGTGATCTTCAAAAAAGACTCACCAGTTCTTATGGTAAATTAATTTTATTTGTAAAGAAAGTTTATTTGCAAAGTTTGCAAAACAAACCGTTTTTTTTTTACCCAAAATGTTTGCTCTTGTTTGCCTTATAAATTATAATATTAAATATAATATTGCGTGACTGAATAACTGTCCAGGTATCAAAACTGAAGAATGGCCTGGAGAGAAAGGGAGTTTAACATGCTGGTCTTCAAGTGGTTAAAGAAACCATAATAATTTTAGGCATTTTAAGTATATTTACTATATAAATCTTTATTTCACAAACAGGGTCCAACACTATTGTCACAAACCATTATGGGCTCTCTAAAAAGAAGTACATTTTTCTACAGCCTGTTTAAAACGTTATACCATGTGAGCAGGGAGGGCAGACAAGTCACTTCCTAAAGACTCTTTCTCTAGTGTGTGTAA